>NC_045956.1:4427019-5797019 GCF_010909765.2 Amblyraja radiata
TTACCTCTGCAGCTACTTGATTATTTCATATCTATTGAATATGTTCATCTATCTAATAAAATGATTACAATTAAAACCAATGACTCTGTTGCTTCCACTATCACAGAAAAACAAGAAGCTGTGAGCCTGCAATTTTTGCGTGCCTTTACTAATGAAATAAAAGTACCCAACTATGAGGGAGCTTCAAAGAGTTTTATTAATGGGTACTGTGGGTAAACGAATATTCTATGCGAAAACAGGCCTCACAAGTCATGCACTATTCACATTATTTTATTTCTTGATGCGGCATGCACAAAGATAATTAACTTTTTTAATTCAGCATGACATATCATATTGGCTACAGTGTTGTTAAATGCAAAATGAAACTAAATATTGCAAAGTAATTAATAATATTACAAAAACGCCATCTATTAATTCCTCAAACAAAGGAAGACAGCGAGTCTGAAGAAGTGTACCCAAAACATCACCTATCCATGTTCTACAGAGATGCTGCCGGGCCCGCTGAGTAACTCCAGCACTCTGTATCTTTTTTTCTTAATCAGCATCTGCAGTTCCTTGCATATACTCAAAAATATTATATATTGGCTATAACACCAACCCAGAAAGAGTGGTTGTGGTCATTGATTAGTGACTGGGATATTTCTGTCATGGTCTAGTAGCAGCCTTGATGCTTTGGTGGTTGGTAAACAACTGAGCAGTCATGCTGACTCGGGTGAAAGAAGTGCTGATTCTTGATCCGAGCACTGTCATACACGGACTTAGCTGATCTCACCCAGGCAGACATACCATTCTGATAAATAACATGTCAATGCCATTGAAATGGCAGACATGTTTTTCATGAGAATGACATATTTTTAAAGTATTCAGCCATTGAATAAAACTAACATTGATCGGTCAGCAATTTCCAACATATGTGTAGTCATTGGGTGAGGTTTCGTGTTGAGACTCTTCTTCAGTCTGAAGAAGGGTCTCGACCCGAAACGTCACCCATTCCTTCTCTCCAGAGATGCTGCCGGTCCCGCTGAGTTACTCCAGCATTTTGTGTCTACCTTCGATCTAAACCAGCATCTGCAGTTCTTTCCTACACATATTTTGTGGTCATTATTCTATGGTGTTGTCATCCGATGATTCAAAGAAGTTAATAGCAGAAGAATCACTCACAATGTATATTGAAGGAACCTCCTCAAACTAGGTTACCACATATCCTTCAACTAAATGTAGGTGAAAATATATATGCATAGAGTAGTCAAGAACATAAGAAAATAGAAGCAGGAGAAAGCCATCCGACACTTCGAGCCTGCCCCACAATTTAATCAAGAATCAAGGGTGATTAATATGTACCCGCTGCAAAACAATGACATTCTTATTTGCCGTAACTTTACTGGGCCATTAATGCAAAATGCACAAATACTCAACAATCAGTAATACAATCAATTAATAAGAAATGAGACTCCTCCTAATAGACAAACAAGACCAATTCTTAATGAAACTGTCTCCGGAGAGAGGAGGAGAACTGCTTCAATTCTTAATGAGTTGGTCCCCATTTATTGATTTCTTGGAGTCAGTATAGTACAGTAGAGCATCGCGAAAATTAAAAGTTTCAGGTATGGGTGAAAGACGATGTAGAACATAAAAAATCATCTCCTTGTGGCGATTGAATAAATTCCTTCCTGCTATTCCTCCTCACGTATTTCATTTCTTCACCATTTCCTTTTTCTGCCTTTTACACACACAGTAGTCTATCCTTCACTCTTTACTACCTCTTTTTCCTTTTCTCTTCTTACTTTTTTCTTTATAAAATTTTTTTAAAAAGGAAGTTGTACAGAGAATGTAATATGTAAATATAATGTTGGGAACCTGTAAAAAGGTACCACTGTAACTTACTTCTAATTTTAAAAAAATTTTTTTTTAAACAATCAATTAATAGTCAATAAACACCCATAATAGTGTAAAACTGAAGTCCGACCAAAACAAAGTCCACAATAGTTGCTGAGGTAGTGAATAGTGTTATGCATTGTTTAAGAATTTTGATATCTGGAAAATAGCTGCTCCCAAACCTGGAATTTTCAGGATCCTGCACTTTCTTCTCAATGAGAGCATGGCCAGTGCATAGAAACATAGAAACATAGAAAATAGGTGCAGTAGTAGGCCATTCGGCCCTTCCAGCCTGCACCGCCATTCAATATGATCATGGCTGTTCATCCAACTCAGTATCCTGTACCTGCCTTCTCTCCATACCCCCTGATCCCTTTAGCCACAAGGGCCACAACTAACTCCCTCTTAAATATAGCCAATGAACTGGCCTCAACTACCTTCTGTGGCAGAGAATTCCAGAGATTCACCACTCTCTGTGTGAAAAATGTTTTTCTCATTGGTCCTAAAAGACTTCCCCCTTATCCTTAAACTGAGACCCCTTGTTCTGGACTTCCCCAACATCGGGAACAATCTTCCTGCATCTAGCCTGTCCAACCCCTTAACAATTTTGTACGTTTCTATTAGATCCCCCTCAATCTTCTCAATTCTAGCGAGTCTGCAGGCTTTTGATGGTATTGCTGACTTTTTGAGGCAGCAGCTCCCGTTGATCTCTTCGATGGTGGAAAGGTCAGTACCAGGGAGAGGGCAATGTCTACCTCTTCCTGCAGGGCCCTTTGTTCAAGTTACCAAACCAGGCCATGATGTAACCAGTCGATATGCTCTCTGCCATACACCTGTAGAATATTATTGTGACTGATCTTTGCTTGCCTCAACTTTAAGGCAGGAATTAATTGCCATACTGATTCATCTACTTTCATCCCCATCAACAATTATTACAACAATGTACTCAAGCTTTTAGAAAAACAACATTCGCCATTCAGCAACTTTTACCATGTGCTTTTCAATGTGTAAAATCTTTTTTTTTGTATCATCACTTTGCAGAGTTATGCCCCTGTCCCACTTAGGAAACCTGAACGGAAACCTCTGGAGACTTTGCGCCCCATCCAAGGTTTCCGTGCGGTTCCCGGAGGTTTTTGTCAGTCTCCCTACCTGCTTCCACTACCTGCAACCTCCAGCAACCACCTGCAACCTCCGGGAACCGCACGGAAACCTTGGGTGGGGCGCAAAGTCTCCAGAGGTTTCCGTTCAGGGTTTGTATGTGGGACAGGGGCATAAATAACAACAGAAGATTATCTTCCCCTCATGATCTTATACACCTCTGTAATATCACCTCGCATCTACCTGCACTTCAGGGAATAAAGTTCTAGCCTTCCCAACCTCTCTCTATAGCTCAATCAGTCAAGTCCCGGCAACATCCTTGTAAATATTTTCTCCACTCTTTCATGCTTAACAACATCTTTCCTATAGCAGGGTGACCAAAACTGAACACAATACTCCAAACGTGACCTCACCAACATCTGAAGCCAAATCAGGGATAAACTCCCTAATTTCATAATCTTTGCTCCCATTTTCTACCCAGTTCTTGCTTTCACCTTCTCTATCTTTTAATCTTCCCTTCCCTTTTTCACCTTGTCTAATTCCATCTCCAGGAGTGTGATGGTGACTAATCTCCCTTGCCGCTACTGCGACTACACTGCTTCCAATATTCCACCAGAAATATTCTCCCCTCTCCTCTGTTTCACCATTCCTCATAAATTGATCCTTTCTCTTCATTTTCACTCTCCCTTCACACGATCTGCTCCATGTGAGGTTTGGAGATGCAACAGTGATCCTTTTATCCCTCCTCATACCAGCGTCCAGGCATCTAAATGTTCTTGTGTCGAGACCCTTCTTCAGACGGTCTTGACCCAAGCCGTCACCCACTCCTTCTCTCCAGAGATGCTGCCTGTCCCGCTGAGTTACTACAGCTTTTTGAATGTCTATTTGTATGTCAACCAGCATCTGCAGTTCCTTCCTACACATCTAAATGTTCTTTCCAGTTTATGCAGCATTTTCTCATGTATCACTTTTTCACACTAGTGTATTACCAGCTTGAAGAATGTTTTTGTTCATTCTTCCAGTGAGCCACTAGTTGCCTAGCACTTAATTCCTATTCCATTCCCACTTTAACCTTGATATACTTGGGCCTTTTACAAAGCCCCACATTATCTCAAGAAGCAACACTTCTTTTTCCATAGACATATCGCAATTCTCAGGATTTAATACTAAATCCAAACATTTCAGATAACCAACCTTTCCAGTTTGTATCAGAATTGACCATACCAAAGAAACCATTAATTTGTACCGATAATTGTGCTTTTCTCACAGATGCAGCTTGATTGACTGAAGATTTCCAGCATTTTGTTTTTATCTGTGATTTCAACGGTCCTGCAGTATTTTATAAATCACACTTCCAGCACTTTTTTCTCTTTCTCACATCTTCTCTTCGCTCACCACTGCAATATGTGTCATTTAATCCCCCTTGCTCCACCACAGATATTTCATCTTTCCCCTGCACCTCTCTCTCTCTTCTTTGCGACTGAAAGTATTTGACAATAGACAATAGGTGCAGGAGTAGGCCATTCGGCCCTTCAAGCCAGCACCGCCATTCAATGTGATCATGGCTGATCATCCCCAATCAGTACCCCGTTCCTGCCTTTTCCCCATATCCCCTGACTCCGCTATTTTTAAGAGCCCTATCTTGCTCTCTCTTGAAAGCATCCAGAGAACCTGCCTCCACCGCCCTCTGAGGCAGAGAATTCCACAGACTCACCACTCGAAAATTCCACAGACTCACCACAAAAAGTGTTTCCTCGTCTCCGTTCTAAATGGCTTACTCCTTATTCTTAAACTGTGGCCCCTGGTTCAGGACTCCCCCAACATCGGGGACATGTTTCCTGCCTCTAATGTGTTCAAGCCCTTAACAATCTTATATGTTTCAATGAGGTTCCCTCTCACCCTTCTAAACTCCAGAGTGTACAAGCCCAACTGCTCCATTCTCTCAGCATATGACAGTCCCGCCATCCCGGGAATTAACCTTGTAAACCTACGCTGCACTCCCTCAATAGCAAGAATGTCCTTCCTCAAATTAGGGGACCAAATTTGGTTTCTAATTTTTCTTTAGTCTGATGAAAAGTCATTAAAATATTAACTGTGTTTCTCTTTCCACTGACCTACGAACTATTTCCAATAGAGACTATTCTTTGTTTTGTTTTTAATTGGAAGAATAGCTATTCAGTACATCAAATTAATCCTATAAAATCTCTTCCCTTCATCTGGAAGGACAAACAGGACCCTGTTTTTAAACTCCAACCAACAGGAAATTGTTCAGCGATTGTTCACCCTGGATTACATTGATGTATTAATCTATATTTCTGTACAAAGGGCCCTAAAATTCACTTTTGAATCCATATTCCTCCAGGCAAAATTACCACAGTTGACATTAGTAATGGATTACTGTGAAATGATATAACTCTTCTTACTGGGGATGGCATTTTACTTCAATCTTGTGTTGATACTTCAAACGTAACATAAAATTAGGCGAATCAACAAAAAAAAAAGATCAAGGAATTTAAGAAGAAAAACTGGAAGAAAGCCTGCCCCAGTAAACTGGCTGCATCTCCTTGTCAAATTAATCACCATAATGAGCTTTCACTAATTGCCTCTGAGAGCCTCCGAAATTTCCTATATTTCTTTGTAGCTCCAAAGAAACAATAAGACATTTTTTGTAAAGCTTTCAGGTATTTCCTTCAATGAAAATGATTATTATGCACCAATTAAGCTAGCAAATCATCTTATATTTATTTTATGCTCTTCGCAATTATTTAGAATGAAGTCGCTCACATCTGGTGGCTTAATTGAAACATTTGTGATAAACCTATTGACAGCATCATTTATAAGGCAGTATCATGTTACTAATCTTAAAAACCATTAAGAAATATTTTGTTGTTCGTAATTGTTATGAGTTACATTCTGAAACTTTGCCAGATTGCACTAATTAATCACATATTCGATATTTGCTGCTATGCTGATAGAGATGAGGAAAAATGAGATGGAAACAAAAGATCATTTTGCAAAACTTTAACACTCTGAACACAAGTTACACAGAGTTAAGGGCCTGTCCCACGAGCATGCGACTGCATGCGGCAAGCGCGACCTAACGTGGTTGCTTGAGCCGCACGGCCTCGCGGGGCCGGTCCCACTTCGATCGCCGGAGCCGTATGGAGTTGTGCGGAGCTGGTCCCGACATCGCGCGGAGCTCCGAAAAACTGACACTGTCTAAAAATTCCGCGCGGCAACGGCCTGCCGGCCCGCAGCCGCATTGAGGCCGTACGCACCGCCTCGACGGGCGTGCGCAGCGTTTCGATGCCGTACGCAGCGTCTTGACGCCATACGTAACGCGCAAACTTCCGGCGGACTTCGCTCAACTCGTACGGGATTATTCGACCTCCGCGTGACCCCGCTTCCGGTTTGGTCGCGCTCGCCGCATGCAGTCGCATGCTCGTGGGACAGGCCCTTTACACCTCACCAAGGCAGAACTCTTAGCTTAAGCGCTCTTCCACATGGATACATTTATTGATGCTACATTGAATGAAGAGTCCAATGCCTCTTCAAATATATATTTCATCATCTGGATGAGACAAGTACACTAGACATCCCAAAACTGCACATTAGCTTTGAGCCGTACAGGCATTGAAGCTATTAAGAAGAAGGATGCTTGTTCCTGGATATCAATTAGCACATAACTGAAAGGAAACAATGAAGTTGATGCCAAACAGATTTCATTTAGACAGGCCTGATAGAGATCTTATCTGATCACAGCCACTGACACTCCAGACTCCAGCAGTGTAGAAAAGAAATACATTTGACCATTCAGCAGCTTTCATGTACAGTCAAAGGCCTTGGACCCTGAGACATTTGCAGTCAGCAAGGCCATTTATTAAGCTGTACGCACTACTCGATGGCTATTGTTAAGTAACAGCATCATGTATTTACCCTGTTCCTGTGACAGACAGCATGCATTTGTATGTAGCAAGTGATGGCAGAGTCCCGTGCATTTAACTTGGGAGAACGTGACTTTTCCAGCTTGCTGTACTGTGGTGAGGATCCAGATGCTGGGTTGATGCCTGTGGCATCAGCTGTTCTTTCATTCAGCTAATGTATTCCATAAAATCATTCAGTTCAGAAACAGGAAATCCTGGACTAGGAAAATTAGCTTTGCAAACTTCTGCTACGGCCAGCAATAAGGTGGAATGGGAAACATGTACACACCTGTAAAAGTTCGACAGTATATGGAATTGGACCGGATACCCATTACCCATCACCCCTACTCAATGTGCCTTTCTAATGAATGAATTGGCAATGGGACCAAGTGTTTACTTCCTCTATTGTTAATATATTCTTTTCCCTATTGCTAGCTTCTTCTGTAAGCTTACATTAGTTACATTGAAACATATAAGATTGTATTGTATTGTATTGTATTGTATATCTTTATTGTTATTTTCCTGAGTACTCACATACCCAGAGGAAACAAAAAAACGTTACTCAAACCAGTGTCCATTCAGTGTGCAGTAAAAAATAAATAGAAATAAAAATACATATATCATGAACAAGTTTAACACTACTCTCAACTAAACATCAACAGGCGTTCCGATCGGCAGCGGCACGACAGTGGCTCTGTCCAGGTTGGTGGTTGGTGCGCGATACTTTGGCAGGGGGCAAAGTCCGTTTAACAGTCTTATAGCCTGCGGGAAGAAGCTGAGGAGCATCCTGCTGGTTTTGCAGCTAATGCTCCTGTACCTCTTCCCAGATGGCAGGATGGAGAATATGTGATGCGATGGGTGGTAGGGGTCTTTGATGATGGAGATGGCTCTGTTGATACATCTCTTCCTGTATATGTCCAGCAAGAAAGGGAGTGGAGCACCAATAATCCTGCTGGCGGTCTTCACAATCCTGTCAAGTTGGTGCCGTTCGTACGCCTTGCAGCTCCCGAACCAGGAGGTGATGCCGTAGGTTAATGTGCTCTCGATTGTCCCCCTATAAAAAGTTCGTAGATGTGTAGTGGGGAGACCTGCTTTCCGTAGTCTTCGGAGAGGGTGTAGTCGCTGCTGGGCTCTCTTGACCAGTGCTGTGGTGTTGGTCGTGGACGTCAGGTCATCTGACAGGTGGAGTCCTAGGAACTTCACGCTGCTGACCCTTTCCACATCAGCTCCATCGATGTGCAGAGGTGTATGGTGTTGTTTTCCCGCCCTCCTGAAGTCAACCACCATCTCCTTAGTTTTTCCCACGTTGAGAATGAGGTTGTGGGATTTGCACCATCCTGTGAGCAGCTCCACCTCCATCCTGTACGCCGACTCATCATTGTCACTGATGAGACCCACCACTGTTGTGTCATCAGCGAACTTGTTGATGAAGTTGTTGTTGAGTCTAGCAGTACAGTCGTGTGTAAGCAGACTAAACAGCAGGGGGCTTAGGACACAGCCTTGGGGCGAGCCAGTGCTCACGGCTATGGTTTTTGATGTCCTACTGCCCACCCTGACTGTCTGCTGCCGTTGTGATAGAAAGTTCAGGACCCAGTTACATGTGCCAGCATCAACCCCCAATAGCTCCAACTTCTTCACCAGCTGCTGCGGAATGATTGTGTTAAACGCAGAGCTGAAGCCTATGAAGAGGATCCTGGCATAAGTATTTTTCCGATCAAGGTGTGGCAGTACGAGGTTCAGTGTTGTTAAGGGCTTGGACACACTAGAGCAGTGGTTCTCAACCTTTTTTCAGTGATGTACCCCCTGTGAAATATTTTTTCAGCCTAGCACCCCCTAACCAGCGCAAAAATATAAGTAGGCCTATATTTTAAAATCTCACGTACCCCCTGGAGTGCCTTCACGTACCCCCAGGGGTACGCGTACCCCCATTTGAGAACCACTGCACTAGAGGCAGGAAACATGTTCCCGATGTTGGGGGAGTCCAGAACCAGGGGCCAAAGTTTAAGAATAAGGAGTAAGCCTTTTAGAACGGAGACAAGGAAACACTTTTTCTCACAGAGAGTGGTGAGTCTGCGGCATTCTCTGCCTCAGAGGGCGGTGGAGGCAGGTTCTCTGGATGCTTTCAAGAGAGCTAGATAGGGCTCTTAAAAATAGCGGAGTCAGGGGATATGGTGAGAAGGCAGGAACGGGGTACTGATTGGGGATGATCAGCCATGATCACATTGAATGGTGGTGCTGGCTCGAAGGGCCGAATGGCCTACTCCTGCACCTATTGTCTATTGTCTATTGTCTATCATTTGCAGCAAATAACATTTGCCAATATGTGAGCAACAATATTTTTAGTCTTTGTTCATTATTTGTGGGTTTTAAGAACAATGCAAACTTTCCCTTTAATATTTAAGATTATCTTGAATCTGTTTGTAACATTGTGGACCTTCTTATCCATTTGGTGATGCCATCACAATCTTACGTTGGCTATGATTTGGACAGAAATGTCTCCCTCTCTTATTCAAAAGTACAAACACACGCAGATCCACTCCACAGTTTACGTTCTGTAACTTTCTCCAGATGCAGTTTGCAATTGAGAGCTCTGTATTTCCTCCTGCCAAAATTAATAATCCCACTGCTACAAAATCAAATGAAAATCACGGTGCCAATGGGTATTCTATACATATATCTAATTGAGGATTAAACGGAAGAAAGAGGGTCAATAATCATCTTCCTTAAGTGTCACGGACATGATGAGGGAGCTGCATGTCACGATTCCTATGTTTGTCACTTCCAATCTGAGCATCAGTCTGTTTAATCTAACATCATAAAAGCAACCCTCTTTCTGTTACAAACAACATAATATCCTGGATCCAGCTTTGAACTTGTGATGAATGGACTAATCGCAGAAATTATTTTGCATTTGGGGAAGAGTGTTGTGGCTTGGGGTTGGATGGCAGGTTCCATTCCCAGCAACTGCACTGGTGGGGAATAGCAGCAAGGGCCTAATATTTCCATTAATAACAAAATTATTAAGGAGTTGGTCTCCTTTCATCGACTTTTTGGAATCATGTGATGCAGCGGTACTGTAAAGATTGCTGATTTCAGTTCATGCCGTGGATAGATCTACATCTCCGAATAAAGATTTGAAATTTTCTCTTTTAAGGGGCCTTCTCTCCTATTTCTACTTTCCACTTTTTCTTTTTTATATATACACACTTCACGTTTTTCTACTCTCTACCATCTATTTTTCCTCTTTTTCCCCTTTCTATTGTTTTCTTTTTCTTGTCTTGCTTACTTCCTTCTCAAAACATAAAACTAGAGGTTGTACATAGAATGGATTACGGTATGACATAGTTGGCACCTAAAATTAGGTTCCACTGTACTGTTTTGTACTATATTAACTTCTAATAAAATAAACAAAAAAAATTTAAAAAAATAAAAAAATAAAAAAAATAAACAGACTCGAGGGCCTGTCCCACGAGCATGCGACTGCATGCAGCAAGCGCGACCGAACGTGGTCGCTTGAGCCATACGGCCTCGCGGGGCCGGTCCCACTTCGATCGCCGGAGCCGTATGGAGTTGTGCGAAGCTGGTCCCGACATCGCGCGGGGCTCCGAAAAACTGACACTGTCCAAAAATTCCGCGCGGCAACGGCCTGTCGGCCCGCAGCCGCATTGAGGCCGTACGCAGCGCCTCGACGGGCGTGCGCAGCGTCTCGATGCTGTACGCAGCGTCTTGACGGCGTACGTCATGCGCGAACTTCCCGCGGACTTTGCTCGAACTTCACGTTAACTTGTACGGGATCACTCGACCTCCGCGCGGCCCCCGCTTCCGGTTTGGTCGCGCTTGCCGCATGCAGTCGCATGCTGGTGGGACAGGCCCTTCAGGATCATGGCTGAGGGGTTCCACCCTGAGATCAAATATCTGACCACCTCTCACTGGTATATCCCCAGTTAACCAATGAACTGGGTAGTACCTAATACCTATGGAATCAATTCCCATTAGAAAGTCAGTATCTCCCATGGAAGGAAGAGAAAACACTGAAGAAAAATCAAAAGGCTAGACAACAATAAGTGTTGCATTAATGTCTCTCAAATGTAGTTGTCTGTTGTCTATTGTGTATTGATTGTATATGCCATATATCTGCTGAATAATTGATGGCACAAATGTTCTTCTCCATAAAAGAAAGTAGAATGTTAAAGAATTTGTAATTAAAGCACATATTTGGACCATTGTACTGTAAACTCAGAGGCAAGGCCGCACTTGTGCATGCAGGATAGAGGTATTTCCACTCAGCTTTCTTGCACTGTGAATAGAAATGAAATCCAAAACCTAATCATTAAGCAGAAGGTACAGGATTTCTTAACTTTGTTCTGAATCATCTGCATATGAGTTTCACAAACTTTGTGTACACAATGCTCGGCCTGTGAATGTTATTCCAGTGTTTGGCACTTCCCACCTGAGTCAAACATCTAACAATTGGAATCCATGAGAGCAACATAGAGCACGCACATGAGTACAAACCTCACCTGGAAAGTCCTCCCCGACGTGATCCAGCGTTATCTAGTCTTAGGCTGGGGAGAATGGAACATTGACTCGTAGAAGGTATATGGTCACCAAGTAGACTTTTGGATATTCAGCTCAACCATTACAACACCCATCTCCAGATTGCCCGCAATGCTCAGGCAAGGGGACGTTGGAACACATCCTGAGCTGCTGCCCAAAGGCTCTTGGGCAGGGCCGGTACACCTGGCGTCACGACCAGGTTCTCAAACCCATTGCAGAAGCCATCGGCATGGGAATCAGCAGCTGCAGACGAGAACGCCCCACCACCCAGATGATCACCTTCGTGAAGGCCGGAGTGCAGCCGCCAAGAACCACAGCAGCAGGGAATCCGTCAGGAATCCTGGCGACTGTGCAGGACTGGCAGCTTTCCGTAGACCTGGTGAAACAGCTGAAGTTCCCACAGCACATTGCCACGACCAACCTGAGACCAGACATCCTCCTGGTCTCAGAGTCGACCAAAAACATCGTCTTGTTGGAACTGACTGTGCCTTGGGAGGACCGTCTGGAGGAGGCCCACGAGAGGAAGATGGCCAAGTATGAAGAGCTGGTCATAGACTGCCGCAAGCAGGGCTGGAAGGCAAGGTGTATGCCCATCGAGGTTGGCTGCAGAGGTTTTGCAGGGCAATCGCTCTACAAAGCCTTGAGTGCACTGGGCATCAACGGAGTGGCGAGGAGAAGGGCCATCAAGAACACCACAGAGGCAGCGGAGAAAGCCTCGAGATGGCTCTGGATCAGGAGAGAAGGTTCATGAGGAAGAGCGAATGCCACCTGAACACAAGTTGTGGTCTGATCAACTACGGCTGGGTGGTCTGGGTAAGGGTGTCTGATGTTGAAAGACCCGAAACACCCAAAGACCCCAGGTTACATCAGTGATGATGTGTTCAGGAGCATCGATAGATGTGTTTTTTATCAATCTGCTCCACACTGTCCCAGTTGTCAGTGTCATTTGAACACTCCATTTACGTGTGTTGCAAGTCCCTTGGACCCTGGCCCAGTCACGTTCAATAACCTCCCCTTGCAATACCAAATACACTTAGATGTTCAAATATCAAACCACCCATAGCACCCCACCATCATCACTTTCTTAGTTTAGTTTAGTGATACTGCGCAGAAACAGGCCCTTCGGCCCATCGAGTCCACACCAACCAGTGATCCCCGCCATTTAAGTAGGCACAAGGCACAATTTACAATTTACATTTATACCTAGCCAATTAACCTAAAAACCTGTCCCCGCAGTCAGGATCGAACGCACTCTACCACTGTAAAGGGCCTGTCCCGCGAGCATGCGACTGCATGCGGCAAGCGCGACCTAACGTGGTTGCTTGAGCCGGGGCCGGTCCCACTTCGATCGCCGGAGCCGTATGGAGCTGTGCGGAGCTGGTCCCGACATCGCGCGGGGCTCCGAAAAACTGACACTGCCCAAAAATTCCGCGCGACAGCGACCTGTCGGCCCGCAGCCACATTGAGGGCGTACGCACCGCCTCGACGGGCGTGCGCAGCGTCTCGACGCCGTACGCAGCATCTTGACATCGTACGCAGCATCTTGACGCCGTACGCAGCATCTTGACGCCGTACGCCTTCGCTCGATCATCACGTCAACTCATACAGGATCACTTGACTACCGCGCGGCTCCCGCTTCCAGTTTGGTCGCGCTTGCCGCATGCAGCCGCATGCTCGTGGGACAGGCCCTGTACGGGGATCACTCGACCTCCGCGCAGCCCCCGCGTGCTGCCCACTTCCGGTTTGGTCGCGCTTGCCGCATGCAGTCACATGGGACAGGCCCTTAAGGCAGCAACTCTATCGCTGCTCCACCGTGTCGCCCTCTTCTCTTCCCCACAACCCCCATGTGAACTATTGATGTGAGTAAAATCTACCATTTTCTACTCAATTTAAGTGTGGGAGTCAGGAATTCCCATTCTAGAGTAAGAGTAGAATGACCAAGTGTCTGCTTCCTATATTTGTTCATATATTCTTTTCTGTATTGCTGGCTTTTCTTGCAAGTTTATACCATTTGCAACAAACAAAATTTTACATAAAAGGACACGAAGTGTTGGATTAATGGATCAGGCAGCGTCTCCGGAGAACATGGATAGATGACGTTTAGGGTCTTCAGACCTCGATGTTTCAACAATTTACATCTGTTAATTTATAAGCAACAGTATTTTTACCCTTAGTATATTATCGGACAGTAACAACCATGCATGTTAGGTGGTGCATTCTTTGTTCCCCCGTGTATTAATCTAACAACATTGCCCAGCCGATGTAAGGATCAGTGAACAGTGTTATTGCCTTCTTTCATTTCTGCTTGCAGTAAAATATCCAACTCCAGATGGAAGGTTAAAGGAAAAGGAAAAAAAAAAAATCTGTACAAAGCAGACTTCAGAATGGATAAATGTTTAATAAGAGTGGAAAAGGAACAAGTATCTTGTAACTGACTTTTATTACAAGACTGTGCTTCTCAGAATATTTTAGCTTTCTGTTCGTGCTGGGAAGCAATCCAAAGACTCATTATTACCACAGTTTGCAGGTGTCCTGGAGTGGATCCATTTATTTCAATAGCAATCACTCGTTTAGGCTGGCCTAAAGGTTGACCTGGAAGCATCAGAGGTGGTAAAAATTAGACAGTACTCCCTGGTTAGCAAGTATTCATTTAGTCTTGGTCAGACAAGATGGAAGGTGCTGGAATATTTGAGTTTTCCAAATTTACTCTTTAAGATGGGACATTAAATCAAAGTTCACCTCTTTCTGGGTAGGGAGAAGATCCCTTGGTACTATTCAGTATAAAAAAAGCAACAGTGTTCTGGCCAAGATTTGTCCCACGATCAACGTCACAGCATGTAGACACATCTGGTAATTATCATGCATTATGTGTGGGACCTTGCTACGTTTGCAGAAGTGTTTTTATACAAAGATACGTCATTGCACTATGGGATAACTTGAAGTGCAATCCCATATTGATACAAGTTAGGCAACAAACAATTTAAATGACAAATGACAATGAATTGAGCAATATGTTGTGTTTGTCTGCAGTTAGTTGCTTTAGTGCTGGCTTACCAGCAGTTAATCAAGAGGATAAGTCAGGGGAGAGAACCAACCATGACTGTATGTAGATAGACACAAAATGCTGGAGTAATTCAGCGGGACAGGCAGCATCTCCGGAGATGCTGCCTGCCACGTTGATTTACTCCAGCATTTTATAGACAATAGGCAATAGACAATAGGTGCAGGAGGAGGACATTCGGCCCTTCGAGCCAGCACTGCCATTCAATGTGATCATGGCTGATCATCCCCAATCAGTACCCTGTTCCTGCCTTCTCCCCATATCCCCTGACTCCGCTATTTTTAAGAGCCCTATCTAGCTCTCGCTTGAAAACATCCAGAGAACCTGCCTCCACCGTCCTCTGAAGCAGAGAATTCCACAAACTCACCACTCTCCGTGAGAAAAAGTGTTTCCTCGACTCCGTTCTAAATTCATTCAAAAGTTTGTTTCCGCAAGAGAATTTAAAGTCAGCCTGATATTACACCCTCTTTCGAACTCTTGTTAGTGTTATCTTAGTTATCATGTTAGTGTACAACTCAAGTAAACAGACATGGAATTTACCTAGCTGGGAAATCTTTGAGCACTCAGTTGGACACCAAGGCATTTGTGTTACTTGTGAAAAAAGAATCACGAGAACCTTCTTATCACTCATTCACTTGCTGGTACATACTCAAGAGAGAATTCTTTGTCAGGGAGCAATTTAAATCTCAGTCAAGTGTAGAGGCAATTGCTTGATATTGCTACTACTGTATCGGGGAAAATGGCTGAAAGGTTAAATTGAGCAGGAGAAAGATCTTCAGCTTATAAAGCAAACTTCCACAACATACGCTGATGGAATTGCTGGATAGACATACTTCTATCTTCTAAAGGAGCTTTGGAAACCATTTCAAAGTGATATCCACGTGAAAGGAAAAAATACTCCCATGTTCATAAGGGTTGGTCTACCCTTCATGCCTTGAAGGTAGCATATGTTAATGAATTGCATTGGCTGGAGACACGCTGAAGTTGTACCACAGTAACACAAGAGAGTGAGGTGATGAGGTATTGCACGTTCACTGTAAAATTGATATGTGATAAATAAAAGAATAAATAATGATATTCTGCTTCATTATCAGCACATTCTGTATGACAATACAATACAATACAATTCAATTTATTGTCATTTGGACCCCTTGAGGTCCAAACGAAATGTCGTTTCTGCAGCCATACATTACAAACAAATAGACCCAAGACACAACATAATTTACATAAACATCCATCACATTGCTGTGATGGAAGGCCAAAAAAACTTATCTCTCCACTGCACCCTCCCCCCCCGATGTCAGAGTCAAAGTCAAAGCCCCCGGCGGGCGATGGCGATTGTCCCGCGGCCATTAAAGCCACGCCGGGTGATGCAAGGCCGCAGAGTCCCGCGGCCATTCCAAGCCGCGCGGGGCGGTGATGTAAGGCCCCGCTCCAGGAGCTCTTCAACCCCGCAACTCGGGCGGGAGAAGTCGCCATTGCGGGAGCCCTGAAAAGCGGACTCCCTCCAGGGACCCGCGGGCTCCCGGTGCCGCCGTCCGCCAGACCCGCAGTTGCAGCCACCGAATCTCCGGGGGTCGGGTCGCAGCAGCGTCCACCACAGCTCCACCCGCTCTGGACTCGGCCAGCTCCGCGACGGTGAGGTGAGTAGTCGGCACCAGAGCCCCCGGTCTTCCTGTTGGAGGCCACTCCTCGTTGCAGCCCCAACGACAACGGAGACCCGACAAAGAAAAGGTCGGGTCTCCCGTGCAGGGAGAGATTTAAAAGTTACCCCCAACCCCCCCCCCCCCCACACCCCCCCCCCCCCCCCACACACATACCCCAACAAAAAATAACAAAAACTACATAAAAACATAGACATAAAATAATAAAAACGCAGACGGACTGCAGAGGCCGCTGCTGACGAAAGTCGCGCCGCCCACGATGTTTGCATAGTAGTTGAAACACGCATCAGGCTTTGTGTGGTCTTGAGTATGTCCATTCCCAATTTCATTGCCTTTAGTCAACAAGGTTTAGGCCCAGTGCTGCATTCTCAATGATGAAAGGGTTGGTGTTGCCTGACTTACGTCCAAGTATGTTCAAGAGAGATTTGCGATGTGTCAACTGTGTGAATTTTCCAACAAACAAAAATGTGTGAAGTTTACCAGATGTTCATCAGACGAAGGGGGAATTGGAGAGAAAAACAATAGGCGACTGGACAAGCACATGCTGCTCCCCTTGGGGCCTCAAGGAATCAGAAATTGGAGCTTGGGACAACCAACGATTATGAGTGGGAAATGGTGGTGGGAGGTTTTCTAGTTTAGTTTAGAGATACAGCACGGAGACAGGCCCTTCGGCCCACCGAGTCCACGCCGACCAGCGACCCCCGCACACTAATGCTATCCTACACACACTAGGGACAATTTACAATTTTACCAAACCAATTAGCCTATAAACCTGTAGGTTTTTGGAAGTGTGGGAGGAAACCGGAGCTCCCGAAGAAAACCCATGCAGGTCTTGGGAAGGACGTACAAAGAACACAGACAGCACCCATAATAAGGATGGGAGCTGAGTCTCTGGCGCTGTAAGGCAATAACTCTACCGCTGCACCACACTGCCATCCTAGTGGGAGGGTTTGAAACATAGAAACATAGAAAATAGGTGCAGGAGTAGGCCATTCGGCCCTTCGAGCCTGCACCGCCATTCAATATGATCATGGCTGATCATCCAACTCAGAGACTTTGCGCCCCACCCAAGGTTTCCGTGCAGTTCCCAGAGGTTGCAGGTGGTTGCCGGAGGTTGCAGGTAGTGGAAGCAGGTAGGGAGACTGACAAAAACCTCCGGGAACCGCACAGAAACCCTGGGTGGGGCGCAAAGTCTCCAGAGGTTTCCGTTCAGGTTTCCTAAGTGGGACAGGGGCATAAGTAATCTTGCATCAGAGGAGGTTCAGTTTGTCACAACTGAACAATATGCAAGGACCAGCAGTGTCTGCTGTGGTTAGGTCCAGAACATTGTGGATTCATTTCTCCATAGTGCTTCAAGACATCACTTGGCGGGCATCTAGTATTAAATAATGTCAGCTTATGTCAGGGTCAACATCCCAGAAATGGCAGACACCACATTTCATTCCAATCAAATTGTATTTTCAATCTATACCACTGAAAAATCCACAATTACATAATTTCCTTTCTATGCACATCCTTCAGTTTATTTTGTGTAAATATGGTGCACAATCTATGCAGGCAAGGTATCCAGGACTCTCTGCCAATCTCTCAAAGTGAGCATATTCTTCCAAAAGACAAAAAAACAACTTTCTAAATTTGAATCAAATACGTTCCAAAATGTTATTTAATATTTTATCTTTTCATTGTCTACATGCAATCTAGAATTGATTTAAGAATATTGTTTAAAAGACCTGAGTTGACTGTAAACTATTGACAATTCATAAATAAACAAAGTTTTACATCCCCCACCATTGGATATCTGCTAATCTTGGTCATGTCATCAATGTGACAACTGTGTCAACTTACTTGGTGAACATTTGGCCTACAGATGTAATCAGTAAATGTGCCAAAAAAGAATTAAAAAAACCCTCAGCCCATGAGTGCTAACCCTTGCCATGTAAACATCTGATGAAGATAGGATTGGCTTTAGATCTGGTGCTCTCTACAGGCCCAGTAATTCAGTCCCAGATCTTTCTGTTCCCAGCGAAGAAAAATGATGGGTGTTTTTTTCCCGGCCCAATTTCTTGGACGGTTGTCACGGACAGTTGGCTCCCAGATGCGAGTCTTGCTGCAAAGAGGGAGCTCACCAGTGCCGAATTGGAGTGACAAACATGCCACACTCTAATGAGAAGGAGCCCTCATGAAAGGTACTTTTATGAAGTACTCTGCACATCTCAAGAAAGGTATTGCTCCATGCCTTGAACTGAACCCATCTTGGAACATCCCTCACTGAAAATGGACTTAATAGTCCCCCCCCCCCCCCCCCCCCCCCCTGCTATCTGAGAGATTGTCATCCATCTTTTGATGGTAGTATGTGGTCCGTAGCATCAGTATCAGAAGAGAAAGATTGTGGTTAATTGCCAAGCCTGGCCAATTGATTCATTAATTAATAAGATATTGGTCAACATTTTATTTATTGAAATTAATGACGTTCTGTGTGTTGTCTGAGTCTGTGTGCCTGTAAAGCTGTTGCAAGAAAGATCTGAATGGTACTTGTGTCTCACTGTAGTTGTGCATAAGCTTTACTTGATGGGTCCTACATTTTATCTGAAAAACAGAACCATCAAAAGCTGGAGACAAGGAAATGCAGACACTGGTTTACAAAAAAAGGTCCAAAAGTAATTCAGCGGGTCAGGCTGCATCTCTGGTGAGCAAGGACAGGTGATATTTCAGGTCAGGGCCCTTCGGCAGACTCATCTCATTCTCCTGATCTTGGTGTTTGTCGACTGAATGGACAACTTATTTAACTTTGTCAATAGGCATTATAAAGCAATCAACAACCTTGATAAACCAATACTCAGCGCACGTGGCAGATTTTGGATCCCAGTTTGTTCCAAATGTTAAAACTAATGTCATAGAATCATAGACTGATACGGTGTGGAAACAGGTCCTTCAGCGCAACTTGCCCACACCGGCCAACATGTCCCAGCTACACTAGTACCACCTGCCCGCGTTTGGTCCATATTGTCCTATCCATGTACCTGTCAGTTTGTTGCATACACCCACCACCCTTTTTTTATATTCAAAAAAATTCCCTCTGCGATTATAAACAAGCCATAAAATAAATCTAAGACATGTCTTATACAGTAAGTTCCATTGAAGCTTGATTGAGGGAGAAGGGAAGAAGACTTCTGTTTCCATTGATACATGACTAGACCAAAAATGTCCGCTTAGCATACAAACCAACAGATCCCATTGTGGGACTTTTAGTGCCCAAATATCTCAATGATAAGTGTGATTCTAAGCACCTGTACACTCAACAGTGACCAGATCCAGACATTTGATATTTTGAAGCAACTGATCTTTGCACACACCTAGCAGAATTCATCTTCAAACAGTGGGTGGAAACTCGTATTATTGAAAATACATACTGGGATCAATTTCCAAAATCCATTGGCAAAGGTATTGTGGAGTTACTTGAAACTGGTTTGTATCTGAAGAAAAAATATTTTAAGGTAATGTACTGCTTTTAAATCATTGTACTTTATTGGCTGAAACATATTTTGGGAAGTCATGAAAGGTTCTGTACAAATTGAAGTCTTTCTCTTTCTCTGTTACATAGAAACATAGAAACATATAAAATAGGTGCAGGAGGAGGCCATTCGGCCCTTCGAGCCAGCACCGCCATTCATTGTGATCATGGCTGATCGTCCCCTATCAATAACCCGTGCCTGCCTTCTCCCCATATCCCTTGACTCCACTAGCCCCTGGAGCTCTATCTAACTCTCTCTTAAATCCATCCAGTGACTTGGCCTCCACTGCCCTCCGTGGCAGGGAATTCCATACATTCACAACTCTCTGGGTGAAAAAGTTTTTTCTCACCTCAGTCTTAAATGACCTCTTCTTTATTCTAAGACTGTGGCCCCTGGTTCTGGACTCGCCCAACATTGGGAACATTTTTTCCTGCATCTAGCTTGTCCAGTCCTTTTATAATTTTATATGTTTTAATAAGAACGCCCTCATCCTTCTAAACTCCAGTGAATACAACCCTAGACTTTTCAATCTTTCCTCATATGTTAAGAGAAATGCTCAGGGCATTGAGCATCGAACTAGTAAAGTTGTGATCACAGCAGCCTGGCATGCTGACCGACTTCATATTCCGCTTGTGCTGATTATGTCCATTGCGCACCTACA
Source organism: Amblyraja radiata (assembly GCF_010909765.2). NCBI lineage: Eukaryota > Metazoa > Chordata > Chondrichthyes > Rajiformes > Rajidae > Amblyraja > Amblyraja radiata. The sequence continues at coordinate 4,447,371 of NC_045956.1, forward strand.
CTGAGATGATACCTGGTGCAATTCTCCCCACAAATATACACAGACCATTAGCATTACAGTGGACACCAAAAGGCACTCTGCACCCAGCTGTATAGAAAGGAGTTCACAATTCTCCATGAGACTCGATTGACACGTTTCCTTCAAATGCACAAGGATTTTCATATCTGCTTGTGAGACCATAGCACAACTAAAGACTCCTTCAAGTCACTGAATGTAGACCTCAGTAGCAATTTAATTTTGTGACATTTTCTGTGAAATATTAATGCGATAAGGAACTAAGTAAGCGAGGGTATTATTTCATTATTGCGATCGATGCAAAGAGGGTGTGTGCAATCTCCGCATTGATAACGAGAGATGATTCATCAATCCCTTTTGTCAAAAGGATCATGCCTTTGTGATTCCTTATGGCAAAGCCACAGGCAACAGACAGGGAGCTCAAATCCGAAACAGGTTCCAGTTCATTGCGGTTAACACACAGACCTGGAAATATCTGTATGGTTTTATTAATATCCTAATGAGTTGTAGTATTGTATATTAATGCAGTTTAAAGGCTGAATTCCATCAGTGCTTGGATTTCAACACTGACTATCTTAGACTATAGACTTTTCCAATTATATTTTAACAATATTCCCATGAGGGTTAAAGTGGCCCCAAGATATTTACAATAGAGAGCCTCACAAACTGCTACTCATTCTAGTCCCTACTGACTTATCCTTAATTCTCTTGACTGATGTCTGTTTCTATAACAATAATAATATAATCATAATATAATAATGATAATATATTATATAGTCATTGCACATATGTGCAACGAGATTTGGTATGCAGCTTCCATCCAATGTCATAACTTAAACAACTCTGTGAGTTACATTAGTAAATTAGCAGCAATTATCAAATGCTCAAGGATTTTCTACAATGTTAACAACTTTTTGTTCAATCCCGCACGAACTGAGACCTCCAGTGAACCTGATCCACTCAGGAAACCATGATAGCTGCAGTAATGAGCCAAAAGGTGGATATTGTGCTGTCCTTCATTAAACTATAACACCTTAGGAATATTCCTCTCTTGGTATTATTAGTGAATAAGCCAAACCAGCAAAGGATTGCTGGTCTTTTCTGTGTTGTTACTGAAGGGCCTGTCCCACTTGCATGCGATTGCATGTGTTTGGCGCGACCAAACGTGGTCGCTTGAGGCGTATGTGCACCGTATGGCCGCGCTGGGCCGGTCCCACTTAGAAGCGCGGAGTTGTGCGGGGCTGGTCCCGACATTGCGCGTGGCTCCAAAAGTCTGACAGTGGCCGAAATCATCGCGCGCCAACGGCCTGTCAGTACGCAGGCGCATTGCGGTCGTACGCAGCGTCTTGACGGCGTACGCCTAGCGCGTGGCGTTACGCAATTACATAACTGCCCGGCGTGGCATTTCGTGATGACGTCACTGCCCGAAGTCGTGCGACGCCCAAATTCAGTCGGCCCGCCTCCTGCCCAGCTAATTGGTAAATATGACGCAAATTACGTCATTCGCGAACTTAGCGCGTACTTAGCGCGTACTTAGCACGAACTTCGCATGAACTCCGCTTCCATTTGGTTACGCAAGTGGGACAGGCCCTTGACTCTTAACTTTAGTAACCACTCGTTTGGTTCATGTTAATTTGGGACCACTATCTATGGAATCCGGAGTGGATTTGTTTCATTGAGGGTCCCTGTAGGAGTAGTACTGAACAAAAAGTAATTCTCATATAGTAGATGACCTGTCAGAATTTAGCCATACAATATCCAGGCATGAAGCAGGACTTGACATTGGGCCTTAATACCAAGATTTCATGTTGTTTTCTATATAGCAGTTTTAAATTTATTTTCTGGGAATATTTTGGCAAAAATCAGGATTGATTTTACATAATTATGGAAGTTGAGGAATCACACTATTTTAAAAGATAACCGTTCATCTCTTTCTAATGTTGGTGTACTTGAAACAAACCTCAGAAAGATTAAGGTACTAATTGGTGACATTATCAGAAATTACAAGAGAAATCACTTTGCTAATGTCATGTATTTAACAAACTCAGACGGAATTTTTTGCAGAGGCAGCAATGTTCAGTCATTTATTTCTTCAACCCTCCACAAGCAGTTGCATTTAAGTGGGAGATAACGTGTAGTTATATTTCATAATTAATTTTTTTTATCTCCCTTTCCCTTTGTTTAGCTCTGTGAAGTCATTTGCTCTACTTCTTCTTCTTCTTACGTATGGCGTGCACAGTCTAAAGTTTTAGGGCAACTTCAAGTCCCAAGTTCAAGTGAGTTTATTGTCATGTGTCCCTGAAATGAAATTCTTGCTTTGCTTCAGCACACAGAACATAGTAGGCACTTACTACAAAACAGATCAGTGTGTCCATATACCATAATATAAATATATACACACAGCTTGTTCTATTTGATCTTAATTGATCTTATTTGATTGTGCACGCCGGGTTGATTGCATTCGTCGAAACACGTGAAGGTTGCAATCTTCCACCCCAAGTCATTTGCTCAAGATAGGCCTCAAAAAGGTAGAAAATAATGTTTAGCACAACTTTGATTCGATCATATGGCAATGCATTTCTGAACATGTTTAGACTGTCTTGGAACAAAGTGATAATCTTTATTTCTGGCTAATTAATCTCAACTGACCAGTATGATGCAATACTCCCCAGATTCCGTCCATCTGCAATCAATTCATTATGATTAAACTGCCAAAGTTGTATTAGATAATAGACAATAGACAATAGGTGCAGTAGCAGGCCATTCGGCCCTTCGAGCCAGCACCGCCATTCAATGTGATCATGGCTGATCATCCCCAATTAGTACCCCGTTCCTGCCTTCTCCCCATATCCCCTGACTCCGCTATTTTTAAGAGCCCTATCTAGCTCTCTCTTGAAAGCATCCAGAGGACCGGCCTCCACCGCCCTCTGAGGCAGAGAATTCCACAAACTCACCACTCTGTGAGAAAAAGTGTTTTCACTGTACCTTCAACAAGCACTTGCCACAAATGCATCTGAAAAGGAAATTAACTTTCTCCCAAAATCCAGCTACTGCTTTAACCAGCATATTCAAAGTGTCCAAAATTAAAACAGAACCTTCCGTAATGAATATGCATCAGATCATTATCTTATTCAACAAATTCAAAATCAGATGGTGAGATTCTTAGAAAGCTAATCATTCAGCAAGCCTTATGGCAACAAGGGAGAGATGAGGCAATGTTTAACTTTTGGTTAGGTGACCATTTATTTGAATTCATGCAATGATAGTAGTTGTGCCAAGACCAATCACTGCATCAGACACACAGTGCGCTGAATTGTGCTAGATCTGATCTGCCATCTGCACTGGGTCCCCACACTAATACCATGGCTTCACTTATCTGCAGCCCCATTGGAAACATTGCAATGGAGGCCTACGTCCATGGAGAAGGCTGGGAGTGACTGACAATAGCATTTTCACTGCTTCAAATGTCTAACATTGACCGTATAAATGGATTTTAAAAAATGATCATTACTTAAAAAAAATACTTTACAAAATAATGTTCAGTTAAAAAATGCATTTAACTCCAAAAAAACGGCATAAAAACACATAAAGTGTAATGGTTAATAATAGCCACACAATCAAAGTGTGCTAATTCCTCAATGAATATCAGAATCCCCACTTAAATTAGGCTGTAACTTGTACATGACATTTGAAAGAGGTATCTAACGTAGTACAGCTCTGTGTTACATGCTGTATTCTTGGCGGTCAAGAGCAAACCAAATAGTGAAGGGTAGATATTGAAGTTTGATCCGGATCAATGTAATGTGATGAAGGGTAAAGGTGATATTGATAAATTTGCTTACCATCGAAAGTTAATCAGTATTAAACATATATTCGTGTAATCCACTTTCAGAGTCAGAGTCTGTGTAAGGACAATATTTTGTGTACATCCCTCACTGTCTTTGAGAAGATGATGGAGTACTTCTGGTACCAATGCAATTGTTCTGGTGAAAGGACTCCCATTGTATTGGTGAGAGAGGAATGTTTGTGCTTAGACCCTGTGATGGCCCATTATGTTAACATATATGTTCAAGAAAGAACTGCAGATGCTGGAAAATCGAAGGTAGACAAAATTGCTGGAGAAACTCAGTGGGTGCGGCAGCATCTATGGAGCGAAGGAAATAGGCAACGTTTCGGGCCGAAACGTTGCCTATTTCCTTCGCTCCATAGATGCTGCCGCACCCGCTGAGTTTCTCCAGCAATTTTGTCTACCTTATGTTAACATATATGCCCATTAATAATAGGCAATACTTTTCAATCAGTTTTTACTTTGATAAAGGATCATTGATCTAAAACATTAACTCTCATTTTCATTCCACAGATACTGCCTGACTGCTGTACATTTATAATAATAATAATAATAATAATGCATTTTATTTGCTGGCGCCTTTCTGGACACCCAAGGACACCTTACAGGACATAAAATCACAATACATTTATCAATATTAAAATCAAGTTGATTAAAAACAAAAAACAAAAAATACACAAAACATTTTAAGTCATTAAAATCAGGGTGAACATGGTGGAAGTTATGTCGGGTATGCTAATCTAAACAGGCGTGTTTTGAGTTGTGATTTGAATTGATCGATAGTGTCCAGGTGATGGATGGGAGGTGGGAGAGTGTTCCAGAGACGTGGGGCAGAGCAGCTGAATGCTCTGGCACCCATGGTGCTGAGTCTAAATGTGGGGACAGTTAAAATTGCAGCTGAGGAGGAACGAAGTGACCGGGAAGGAGTGTATGGTAGCAGCAGGTCAGAGAGGTATTGGGGAGCAAGGTGGTGTAGGGCTTTGAAGGTCAGCAGTAAAATCTTGTAGTTAATCCGGTGGTGCACAGGGAGCCAGTGGAACTGAGTGAGGATGGGTGTGATGTGGTCCGATGATCTGGTGCGGGTGATGATCCGGGCTGCAGAGTTCTGAATGCATTGGAGGCGTTGAAGAAGTTTATTGGAGGTGCAAGTGAGGAGGGCGTTGCAGTAATCGATGCGGGATGTGACCAGAGCGTGGATGAGGACTTTTGTATTGTCTTTGGAGAGGGAGGGGCGGAGTCTGGAGATGTTGCGGAGATGAAAGTATGCAGAGCGTGTGATATTGCTGATGTGGGGGCCAAAGGAAAGTGTACTGTCCAGAATGACGCCGAGACTTTTGACATGGGAGGAGGTGGGTATGGGTGAGCCATCAATTGAAATGGTGAACGGGTGGGTTTTGGAGGGGGTGGACTTTGAGCCAATTAGCATGATTTCTGTTTTATTTCCATTGAGTTTTAGAAGGTTGAGTGACATCCAGTTGCTGATAGCTTGAAGACAGGTGGTGAGGGCAGTTGGGGGAAGGGATGGTGTTTGGTTTTGTGGAGAGGTAAAGTTGTGTATCATCGGCGTAGCAGTGAAAATTGATTCCAAAATGACGGAGAATATTGCCAAGAGGTTGAATATAGATGACAAAAAGCAGTGGCCCCAGCACCGATCCCTGAGGAACACCATGGGTGACTGTGGCAGTTGTGGATGTGACTTTATTTCCCTGGATGAACTGTTTTCTGTCGTGTGGATAGGACCTGAACCAAAGTAGTGCATTGTTGTTGATGCCGGTGGCAGATAGACGTTCCAGAAGAATTGGGTGGGAGATGGTGTCAAAGGCTGCTGTGAGGTCGAGGAGGATCAGGATGGATAAGTGGCCGGTGTCAGCTGCGAGAAGGAGATCATTTGTAATTTTTACCAAGGTTGTTTCAGTGCCGTGATTGTGGCGAAAACCGGACTGAAATGGTTCATAGAGGTTATTGTTTTGAAGGTGGACTTGAAGTTGTGTCGCTACTGTCCTTTCCAGAAGTTTAGTGATGAATGGGAGGTTGGAGATGGGGCGGTAGTTATTTGGATTGTTTGGATCAGAACCTGTTTTTTTTAGAATCGGGGTGACAGAAGCTGTTTTGAGAGATGTAGGGACAGTAGCAGTTGATAGGGAGGAGTTAATTATGGACGTTATGATGGGTGAGATAGAGGGCAGACAGGATTTAACCAGGACAGTAGGGATGGGATCAAGCAAGCAAGCAGGAGGAGTTCTTGGACTTGGTGATGAGTTTAGTTATTTATTCGACTGTTGGAAGCTGGAAAGTAGATAGGGTGGAGAGTGGGGAGTCCAGTGTGGAAGTCCAGGGTGGGCTGTTGTAAGCAGAAGCTGAGAAAGAGTTCAATTGGTGATGAATGCTGGTGATTTTGGTACTGAAGAAGTCCAAAAACGTATTACACTGAGCAGTGGAGTTGAGGTGATTCGAGGTTTCAGGAGGCTTAAGTAGTTTGTTGACAGTGGAGAATAAAGTCCGAGTGTTATTTTCACTGTTGTTGATGATGTTGGAGTAGTAGGAGGATTTAGCAGCAGTCAGGGCATTTTTATATGAGAGAAGATGATCTGTATGCATTTGGTGGTGAATAGTTAGTCCAGTTTTCTTTGTAAGTCTCTCCAGACGCCAGCCCACCATTTCCATATGGCGGAGTTCAGGAGTGTACCACGGAGATGACCTGCTAAAAGAGACTGTACGGGTTTTCAGAGGAGCCAAGGAGTTTAATGAGTGGGATAAACAGTCATTGTAGTGATCAACTAGGTTAGCAATGCAGAGTGGGGGGGAAGTAGGATGAAGAGAGTTACTGATTAGTCTGTTGAGTTCCACTTGATTCATGTTTTTCAGATTACGGAAGGATATGGTGCGCTTCAGATTGCGTTTAGGGAGTGGCAGATTAATAGCAAAAAGGACAGTTTTATGGTCTGAAATGGGAAGCTCTGTAGATTTAAAATTGTATGGTGTCACTCCGGAGCAATAGGCAATAATTATAGCATTTTCTGTACAGTTTTTCGAGTGAGTTTAGTAATGGTTAAAAATATATATGTTTGTATCATATTCATATTATTGTAGAGGAAGGAACTGCAGATGCTGGTTTACACCGAAGATAAACACAAAATGCTGGAGTAATTCAGTATGACAGGCAGCAACTCTGGAGAGAAGGAATCGGCTGCAGATTCAAGCATGTAAAACCTGCTAATCTCAAATAGTTGTGGTAAAGCTATACAAATACATTCAAATACAGTTGTCCAACTCTGATACAAATGTGATCAAAACCACATCAGCCTACCAGTCTTCAGCTCCAACAATCAATTCTATTAAGTTTCAAAACAAAAAAACTTGTTCGCTCCCTGATTTGAACAGACGGAGATTTTTGCCCAGGATAAGGAATGCCATCCCCACACGGTCTAAATGGCTGGAGTATGTCAGATTTTGCTATGTGCAGAATGGAACTGACGTTTATTAACACGATTATGGAACTTGGATCTCCACACGGTAAGACAGAGTTGATATATGAGACCTTTTACCATATGGCTCCGATTACCAGTTTTAGGAGCCAGGGAGGAAAGCAAAATGGAATGGGTTCACTTGTGAACTTTGATATCAGCTTACAACACATTTGGCTAAACACTAACAAACAGATAGCCCAAGTGACTACCAAACACTTGGCTGCAGTCCTTATCTCCAAATATAAAGTGAACCCACGCTGTGTCTGAACATATGTGTCCAAATTTCAAGAGGCTTTCTATTTTTATCTGAGGCAAAATTAAATAATTAAAGCATGGGATCTGTCAGTCGGTTGATGCTGGCTGCAAACTGATTTGACTCAGCCTTAGACATTGGCTTCTCTCTCGTGCCGGGTTTCATACATAAAGTTGATATTCAATACTTCATTAAAGCCCTTAGCTTTATTCTGCTTGCACTGCTGGCCGACTTTCAGCATTGACTCCCAAATGGCATTCAAAGATCTGTAAAATGGTTTATTATTAGTGCTTCATTTTCTTTATATATAGTTCCCTGGTTGGAGCAATTAGAATCATTTAGAAGTCTTGTAATAGTTATTGTGCTCCACATTGACATACATTCACCATAAATTGTGTTAGCGAGTCATAAAGTAATCGCGTAATGCAGCAAGAAACAGGCCCTTCGGCCCAACTTGCCCATGCCAGCAAACATGTCCCACCTGCCTGCATTTCACCCATATCTCTCTAAACCTGTCCTATCCATCTACGTCTAAATGTTTCATAAACGTTGCAATAGTACCTGCCTCAACTACCTCCTCCGGCAGCTTGTTCCATACACCCACCTCCCTTTGCATGAAAAAACTACCTCTCAGGTTCCTAATCATTTTTTCCCCTTCACCTTAAACCTATGTCCTCTGATCCTCGATTCCCCTACTCTGGGCAAGAGGTTCTGTGCGTCTACCCGATCTATTCCTCTCATGATTTTGTACACCTCTATAAGATTAATCCTCACCCTCCTGCGCTCCAAGGAATAGAGTCCTAGCTTGCTCACCCTTTCCCTAGAGCTCAGGCCCTCGAGTCCTGGCAAAATTCTCGTAAATCTTCTCCACACTCTTACTAGCTTGACAACATCTTTCCCATAACATGGTGCCAAGAACTGAACACAATACTCTAAATGCGGCCTCATCAACGTCTTATACAACTGCAACATGAGCTCCCTATATGTTGCACGGGTAACTTCAATTGTCAATGTATTTCCAAATGGAAATTATGCCAAACTAGCATCATCTAATAACATCCTCCTAACTTTACAAAATCAGATGTAATATTTGTATATATAAAGCACCTGATGTTGTAGGCTTGAAAAGAAGGCGTAATTCTTCCCCTTCCATATGACCTTAGGGGCAGAAATTGTCATCAAATTCTAATTACCAGTTTGCTAATTAGTCCAATACCCCCACAGGAGACCGATACAAACCCAATATGTTGCCCTGTAAATATGATTTGGTGCAGGATGTAATTATCTGTCCCATGGTTACTTCAAGATTGCCACAGATACAGCAATGCAAAGGTTTAAAGTACCATTTGTGTATCAGTGATCATTGTATATCCTGTTTGGGGCTGCCTAAAAGCCTTGTTAAATCCACTTGCACTTTGTTATTTGTAAAGGCTGTTTGTAAAACTTGGTTTGCTGTTTCCTTTCCTCCTGTATGCTTTGGTGTTGTGATAGATTCAGTAGTGGGTACATGTTCAAAAGGTCTGGGTTGTTCTTTGTATAAGTAGAGCAATTTTGACTCGAGGAGAGAGTAAAGGGCCTGTCCCACTTACGTGTCCTTGGCACGCAAATTACGCGACCTCGTGGTCGCATTGAGGAGCACGGGCATCGTATGGCCGCGCGGGGCCGGTCCCACTGAGAGGGGTATGTAGTTGTGCGCGACATCGCGCGGGGTTCTGAAATGTTTGTAGTGAACAAAATCTTTGCGCGCCAACGGCCTGTCGCGGAACTGACGGCCAAAGTGGGACAGGCCCAAGACCCTGGCGCGATGCAACATCTCGCCTCCAACAGCAGCAGAAGCAGGCAAATGATCGTCGAGCTCGGCCTGGGGCTCACGGCCGTTGCGGTCCGGATCCGCCCCCACTTCTACTCCCAGTGCGGGGTCAAGAAAATTGGAGATAGACACAAAATGCAGGAGTAACTCAGCGGGACCGGCAGCATCTCTGGAGAGAAGCAATGGGTGATGTTTCGGGTCAAGACCCTTCTTTTCAGACTGAAGAAGAGTCTCGACACGAAACATCACCCATTGCTTCTCTCCAGAGATGCTGCCGGTCCCGCTGAGTTACTCCAGCTTTGTGTCCATCTTCAAATGACGTCACGCGCTCCAGACGGCTGTGCATATGCATGAAATCGCGCCCGGCCTTCGCAGGACCGACGCGGCAGGTGATTGAGCAAGTCGTTGAAGACCTCAGTGAAGAAATCCAGGTATGTTGAGAGAAGGGATACAAAGTGCACATTGAATGCAGTACAAAAAGGTATCCACATTGATCAAGTTACCAAGGGGTCAGACATACCTGAAGATATTGATGTGATGTGTACTGATAAATCAGTTCCTGATGTTGATATAGAATCAAATATTGTCCAAGAGATACAGTAGAACAGAAGCTAAATTGGATGTTTAGCATTTCAGCCAATTTCACAAAAAAACAATTGAGGTGACAAATTCCATTAAGAAGCCTAGCGTCTCACTGAATCTGTGATAATTCTACATTGTTACAAGAGTGCTGACAGCTGGTTTCAAAGAGATAATGCATCATGGCGTATTCATGTAACAATACACAAAGCACCGCTGTGATCTAGAACTAAGGTCATCATGAGTATAAATGGCCTGAGCACCACTTGGTTCACATTGATGTTTCACAGGAAAATATATATCTACACTTGCTTAGAAACTCCAGCAATTGGTAGCTTTATTGTGATTAATGTTCACCAGTAATCCAACATGGTATGACATTTATTTTTGTTTATTCATTTGCAGAATAGGACATTTCAGCCAATATTTATTGTTCATCTCCTATTCTGTGCCACTGCAGAACACATGAAAGATTGCATCTTTGTCAACACCCTTTATGTGGCGAGTATTTGCATACCTTGGCTTGCAAGCAAATAATTTCACTGTGGTTTGTCACATGTGACAATAAAGTATTCATTCATTCATTCATTCATTCATTCATTCATTCATTCATTCATTCATTCATTCATATCAGCTAAGTCCAGGGCAGGGATTTAACATCCCAAGAAGAAAAGAGGTTCTAGGGTGAGGGGACCTTATGTAGAGATCAGATCTAGGTGAACTTCGTTCATCTACCAGAGGCTGGGGGTGGGCTGCTCTAGTTGGTGGTTGGTGAGGGTGGGAAAGATGTGAGGCAGTGAAACCGCTGGGTGGGTAATTTCATGGTGAATGATCAGTGGAAATTCACCTCTGATTTTGGTGCTGGGTCAGCTCAAGTAATTGGCGAGTGAGGAGTTGAATGCTTTATAATAATAATAATAATAATAATAATAATAATAATAATAATAATAATAATAATAATAATAATAATAATAATAATAATAATAATAATAATAATATATTTTATTGTCAGCTTCCATCCGATGTCATAATTTAATCAACTAAAAATTTAGATGCCCTGAGAAACATGATTTATTTAAAAAAACATTAAACAGTAAAACAGTATAAAGTGCAAATAGGTCGGGTCGATGTGCGACGTGACCATCCGAGGGAGACAGTTCATGGGGGGGGGGGGGGGGGGGGCACTCAGCAGGGCCGGTTCAGAGCAGCTACAGCTCTGGGGATGAAGCTGTTCCTGAGTCTGGAGGTGCGGGCGTAGAAGGCCTTGTAACGTCTGCCGGAAGGTAGAAGTTCAAACAGACTATTGTAAGGGTGTGAGGAGTCTTTGGAATGCTGGCGGCCCTCCTGAGGCACCGTGTATAGTAGATGCTCTCCAATGTTTCAGGAGGAGCTTGTGGAATGAGTTGTCAGTGTTATTCAAAGGGGAAGATTGTGATAGAAGCCTAAAGAAGCGTTGGCAAGTAAATAACAAGAAGAACCAAATTGAGTTGTATTCCCACTGCCAAAAACCACACTATGACAATCTGACTTGGTTGCAAACAGCCAATGATCAACATAACCAAATATTTTTTAATATTTTATTTTATTAGAAGTAAGTACAATCATATGGCACCAAAGTGCCTAATATATATTTTCATAATACATTTTATGTACAGCTTCTACTTTTTTTTGTTATATTAAAGAAAGATTAGAATAAGAAAAATAAATTAGATAGTAAAGGATAGAAAGACATGAGATATATAGTATGTGAAGAAAAAGAAAAAAGACGAATGAGTGAAGAAATTTGAGAAAAATAAAATAGAAAAAAGAGAATAAGACATTAAAAAATTATAAATTAAAAAATAATAACAAAAAAAGGTAAGGAGATCATTATTTATAATCTTGACCAACCCTCGTCCAGTCCTGAAACAGTTAGTTTTTACAATTGTGTTGCACCATATGATTCCAAAAAGACGACAAATGGAGACCAACTCGTTATGAATTGGTCTGATTTATCCATTAGGAGGAATCGCATTTCCTCAAGATGTGCGGTGTCCAACATACTTGCAATCCACATTTTAAGCATTGGTATTGATGTATTTTACCAAAATTTAAGTATTAATTTTTTTGCTATTATTAAACCATAGTTAAAAAATAAATTTTGAGATGTGTTCAATTTATTCCCATCTTCCATTACGCCAAATATAATCATTTCAGTATTAGGTTCCATTCTTATCTTGAATAATTTTGTAAATATTTCGAAAATATCACTCCAAAATCTATAAAGTTTTATGCAGGAAACTAAGGAGTGCGTTATAGTTGCGTTTTGGGATAGACATTTATCACAAATGGCGGATATATGTGGATAAAATGTGTTTAATCTTGTTTTTGAATAATATAATCTATGTAAAATTTTAAATTGAATTAGATTATGTCTTACATTAATCGAACATTTGTGAATATATATCAAGTATTTTTCCCATGTAACCTTCGTAATTTTTATCATTAGTTCCCGTTCCCACTCTTCTCTAGTACCTCTGTCGATGGTAGGTCTATATTTAGAATACTATTATATAAATATGACATTAATTTTTGTGAGTCAGCTTCAATATTCAATGCTTCTTCCAATAATTCAGGAGTTATTTTTTGATATCCTTGTATATATTTTTTCATGAAATCGCAAACCTGAAGATATTTAAAATATTGGTTGTTTTTCAGTTTAAATGTTAATTGTAATTGTTGGAATGATAGTAGGTTTCCCATTTCGTACATTTCTAATTTCTTTTGGCAACAATTTAAATGGGTATGACACTAGAAATGATGGAATCATGGCATTATCCAGAGTGGAAAATGGTCTCTGTGCAGAAACGGGATTCGTGATTTAGTGGCACAGTAGCACAGTGGTAGAGTTGCTGCCTTACAGTGCTTGCAGCGCCGGAGACCTGGGTTCGATCCCGATTATGGGTGCTGTCTGTAATGAGTTTTTACGTTTTCCCCGTGATCTTCTCCGAGATCTTTGGTTTCCTCCCACACTCCAAAGGAGTGCAGGTTTGTAGGTTAATTGGCTTGGTGTAGTGTAAATTGTCCCTAGTGTGTGTAGGATAGTGTTAATGTGCGGGGATCACTGGTCGGCACGGGCTTGATGGGCCAAAGGGCCTGTTTCTGTGCTGTATCTCTGTATCTGTGTTATTTTTTATTTTTGTTACACTTTATTTCGGACTCAAGGTCCAGACAAGGGACGATATTACATAAAATACATTGCATATAAAAACACCATAAAATACATATAAATGCTTAGCAGATTACTTATAAAAGCATCATAATTATATACAAAAAACACAATACATGCTTTAAAATCCAGAAAAAAAAGAAAGATCGGTGTCCTACAATGGGACAACGATACCAGTGTCTCCACAACTGGGATTCGTAGCGTGTAGTGCTAAACCTTATGTTGGACAAGGCTACAATAATTACATTTTTAGAGTCATTTATCCTGCAAATGTATTTATACATATGATTTCTTAGGATAGCTTCTAGAGTACTGACTCCTGCAGCCACAAACATATTACTGGCACTACACCATCTAGGTTTCCTTAGCAGTGTTCTCATGGCATCGTTAGTCTCTGCAAACTTGTCTTTCTGTAGTTTGACCACAGGTGTGCAGTATAGAGTGGTGTGCAATATGCTCTAAACAGTGACATCTTCACCACATCTGTACACGCACCAAACTTAAGCAAGAGAATATTCGCCTGTACATACAGCATACATCGTTGCCAAAAATATCCGCATCATCTGTCATTTGTTCTGTAATAAAATCCCCAAAATATTTTACCTTATTACAGACACTAAGATTATTGTCAGACAATTTAAAATCACGAACATTTTAGACATGTATAAAGTACTTGTATAAGCACATATCTGTATAAGTATCTATGAACATTGCCAGAGTGGTGTGTTTTGACCCAGAAACTAGCATAAGCACATTTTGTTCTGGAAACATTGTTTTTCACGTGCGTAGATCTGTAAAAGGCATCAATGTGTCAATGTACAATTGAATTTCCTGGCATCTGTTTCCCTCCTATCCTGGCAGCACACGGTTTTGTTTCTGTGCATGACACATCTTCAACTATTACAAACACCTTGTGTATTACCACACATATCGAAGTTTTAATAATACGGTTTTGTGGAAGAAATAAGGCAAGCCAAAGTCTTTGTTAAATCCGTTAAATTCTTTAAATTCCACCTCTCTTGCGGTTTTGTTCATTGAATAATTTGCTTTCTTCCGCTCTGCACCAAATTCTCACACAAATTCCTGTTTCTAAGTCTTCACTTGGTTGCAGTTCACTTCATCAGCTCTTTTCTCTGTATTTTGTCTCACACTCAAGCTCCGTGCTTCTACTGATATCCACTTGAATAAATACCTTCCAAGCAGTTTCAACCAGTCAATCTTAGACCACACATCTGAGACCACACATGTCATTCCACTATTAACATTAACAGCACTAAATAAGGTTGCATTTTGTACTCTGTTGCTCCCAATATTGAAAAGTTAAAAGCAATTGTATGAAAGCTAGGGCCAGCTTGGGAATGTTATTATCTCTGGAGAGTGTTCACTGTAGGTATATGGTGTGATAAAAATGTCATGTCATTTTTGTTGTACAAAAAGGTGTGATTTAATGTTAGTTCAAAAAGTATACAGGGATATTTCTTTATATTTCTGACAAGGTCTGCAATGTTATAAGACTAGAAATATGCTACACAATTAGTCGTCACTCCTGATGGTGTGCAAGCTTCCTATAGCTTAATCTTGACTAAATGTTTACCAGGTCTGAAGACTTCACAAATTGTACTGAAAATAAAACAAAACCTCAAGCAGCAGTGAGTGAGGCAGGAAAATGACATCCACTGCATTATAAAATCAGATCTCACCTGCATCCTACATTGATCCAATTTTTTGCTGTTTTTCTTTTCAAATTGAACATATAAGTTTAGTGTTTAGCATGGGATTGATTTAAGTGATCTGGCTTATTTTGGCACCAACTTCCATCTTTGCTGGAGCTTAAACACATAATTTCCATCAAATGATGACATTTTTTTGAAGAACCATTCACTGCGGCAGCTTTGAACTTTACTAATGAGCGATGGATGAGACAGATGGATTATTTTTACCCCATTCAGCACAATTTTTTCGAGGAGGAGTAGTTCACATCCTGTGATTTCTTTGCCAAAAAGTAAATCCCAGTTACAAGCATTTCTAAGAAGACATTTCCCAAACCAAAAATACCCCAAATGAAAACACTTTGCAATGCATCCGACCTAGTTTACATTGGTGGCTGCATGCCATCGCAAGTCATCACAGGGAGGACCCCGTTTGTAAATGATATCATGGTTAAAGTGGTGACATCATCTGTAGGCTTAGGCGTTCCATCGTTTGTCATGGGTTGTTTTATGCAAGTAATTTAAGAAAAGATGGCGCTGGTGCCAGCTGCCTCCACCTACAGCCCGGTATCTTTTTGTTTTTTTGTTTTTTTGTTTTTGTTTAAGTGTGTTTTTGATGTTTTTTTTTATGTCTTTATGTGGGGGAAGCGGGCACGGTAAGGGGGATACCATCCTTCAGTCGCTTCCTGGAGAGGACACGACTATTATTCGAGTCACGTCCTTGCCCCCCCCCCCCCAGCTGCCTACCTGGATTGGCGCGGCATTTCCTGCCGGGATCGACCAGAGCTCCAGCAGCGGCGGGACAGCGCTGAAACATCGCGGGGCTGGCGATGCCTTACCGGGGATCGCCGTCTGGAGCCCGGAGTGCTGGACCTGCTGCACCGACATCATGGAGCTGTGGTTCGCAGAGCTCCCAACGCGGGCGGCGCTGATAGACAACGCGGGGTCCTGCGACTCCGCCCGGCTCGGCCTGTGGACTCGGGAGCTGCGGACTCCGGCTGCAGGAGGCGGCTGATCTGGGGGTCCGGGCCGCTGAGGAGGATGTTCACCGTCGGGGTTCGGTGTCGGCATTCCACCAGCCCGGCGTGAGGGCCTGAGCATCGGGCCGCCCGGGGTGGCGACTGCGGGTGCTCGGAAGGCCCCGACCACGGGTGAACAACTGGGAAGAACGGAGGGGAGGCTGGCTGGACTATGGTGTCTTCCTCACCTTGGTGCCACCGTGTTATGTTGTGTCGTGGACTTTCAGTGTTTGTGCTTTTTTTAAAATTCTATTTTATTTTTAATATGTTTTATTATTTATTATTATTTATTTATTTTTATGATACTGCCTGTAAGGGAAATTCATTTCGTTGTCTCTAACTGAGACAATGACAATAAATTTGAATACAATACAATACAATACAATACAATACAATACAATACAATACAATACAATACTGAAACAGTTTTGCTTATTTCTTCATGACACAGCAAAAAATCTGGTTGGATGTGATGGGCTAGTAATAAATTAGCCTAATGATTTTAGCTGTGAAAAGCACCATATACCTTTCCTTGATTTGAAATATTCAACCTATTAGATTAAGACATAGGAATCCCATTTTATTATTCATCATGAATTATCCATTCCCTGAGCTTTTTTATAAAATGTGAGGCTATATTGAGACATCGAGGACAGAAATAGGTAATTCATCCCTTTGTACCAGTACAGGGCATGTCCCACGAGCATGCGGCAAGCGCGACCAAACCGGAAGCGGGGGCCGCGCGGAGGTCGAGTGAGTGATGTGAAGTTCGCGCGAGGTCCGCGGGAAGTTCGCACGTGACGAACGGCGTCATGACGCTGCGTATGCCCATCGAGGCGGTGCATATGGCGTCGAGGCGGCTGCGGGCCGGCAGGCCGTTGCCGCGCGGAATATTTGAACACGGTCAGTTTTTCGGAGCCCCACGCGATGTCGGGACCAGCTACGCACAACTCCATACGGCTCCGGCGATCGAAGTGGGACCGGCCCCGCGAGGCCGTACGGCTCAAGCGACCACGTTAGGTCGCGCTTGCCGTATGGAGTCGCATGCTTGTGGGACAAGCCCTTGCCACAATCTAATCAGGTCATGGCTAAAGGCCATGTCAATTTATTTGGCCACCTTTTCTTCATGCCCATTGATACTCTGCACTCTATAGACTTTAGACATCATAGAAACCATGTGGAAACAGGCCTGTTGGCCACCGTGTCTGTGCCAACCAGAGTGTGGGAGGAAACCGGAGCACCCGGGGAAAACCCACCCGATAACCGGGAGAATGTACAAACTCCTACAGAAAGCACCTGTGGTCAGTATTAAACCTGGTCTCTGGCGCTGTGAAGCAGCATCTCTACCTCTGTGTCTCTGTGCCACCGTAGAAAGTGAATAATTTCTTGAAATCTCCAGTAGTTGAAGCATTTGCTGTCTTTTGGAACAAACAGTTACAAATTGTTCCTGTGAAATGTAAGAGCTGCTTGACTTTGTTCTAAAATGAATTGACTCTAACTTTGTGACCCTGTGTTCATTTATTTGCTTTCAACCAGAGAAAATATTTTAAAAGGCTTTATAATTTAATTCCTTTTTATTGAAGGAAGTCCATCCTTTGAATGGCACATGCAGAGAATGGAGGGATACAGATCATATGCAGGCAGATGAGATGAGTTTATTTTCGCATCATCTAGCCACAGATATTATGCCATTGTGCCTTTGAGCTACAGACATTGTGGGCCATAGGAACTATTCCTGTGCTATGCTCTTGTATGGATTTTCCATGTGTGTGTGTGTGGCAGAGGGGAAGTTAAAGTAAAAAACCTAGAAAGATTCACCCTCGTGGAATTTTGTTATATTCCGGACAGCAGAATGAATAACAACTTACACGCAGGCTGCCTGGATCACAAGAGAGGTTTATTACCCAACATTCCCAACTTATATACAACACCAACTCATTAGCATATACATGAATATGCATGAATACATTACACATTTACATTCAGAAAAGAGGGCTTTGCCGATCTTCTTTCTAGTTGGGGGATGAGTTAATCTGCTATTGATTAATACAGATATTAGTAGGTTCACATTGGCCACAGTTGCTGGGGCTTAGACTTAAAACCGTGAGATTCTTTGTTTAAATCTCATTGCAGAGATTCAGTAATAAAACTCGGCAGACACTCCAGTTCTCCTCTTGGGCTTGAGGTTTCTCTGAGATGAGATTTTAATCTGGAAGTCCTTTTTACAGTCTCAAATGAAGGGCATAAAAATTCCATCGTGTTACCTTGAACATGTACAGGGGAATATTCTATGGTGGCCTGGCTGAAATCTAACGCTCATTTGATGTGATTGAGAAACAGATTAAACATGGGATGTCTCTGTGGGGAAAAATTGGCTGCTGTGTTGCATACTTTACCACAGCTCAAAGTACTTAATTGGCTATAAAACATTCCATAAGGGATGAGATGAACATGGTTCTTCCTTTCCTTGGCTTCCTCGTGTTTCATATGTCCGTGCTGTCCCAGGCCGATTGTTCAATATACAACACTAAGCAGCATATTATTCTTTACTTTTACACTACCCAGTTCCTATAACTGACTAATGCGGGCAGCTCAGTGGAGTAGAATTGATTTAAGTACTATTGGAAAATGTCTTAGCTAAAACGTTACTTGTTATGTATCCATGTGATTTACTTTTCCACTGTGGTTCTCTTCACCGCACTAATGGTGGAAATCTGCTCCAATATGTGTTCCACTTGTTGTTCCATATCGTGCAAGCAAAACGTCGAGAATTATGTTCATCATAGCTTCCAAATTTAGCAGATTAGGGGCTCTCGGAGGCAATGTCAGGTGATAAAATATTACTGATCATAAAGTGGGACTTGTATTGGTCATAAATGTGATACGTGATGGTCAAAACGTTTAATTAATCTTTTTGGTGCTTTTTACGCTAAGCTAGATATTGTCGTGTTCATATTGGCACATGATTGGCACATCCTTAGTGTATATCAAATAAACCTCATTACAAGTTTAATGAGATGGCTCCTTTGGTAAGTATCAGTGGCAACGTAATCAACTGTTTGGACAGGAGGTCCCAAATACAATTTCTGTTCAGTGCCACGTTTATTTACCTCAGCCAAGGCAGAAAAGGAGTGTCAAAATTGGCCTCGATATATAGAAGTTTATATGGGAGAAAGTCAGCTATCTCTCCCAATCCTGATCACACTCCACATTAAATAGTCTTGCAGCACTCACTGTCAAGGCTCAGTGATGAATATGACCACTGGAAGGAACTAAAGGAAAACTACTAGCAAGGGGAGGTCATTTAAGACTGAGGTGAGAAAAAACGTTTTCACCCAGAGAGTTGTGAATTTATGGAATTCCCTGCCACAGAGGGCAGTGGAGGCCAAGTCACTGGATGGATTTAAGAGAGAGTTAGATAGAGCTCTAGGGGCTAGTGGAGTCAAGGGACATGGGGAGAAGGCAGGCACGGGTTATTGATAGGGGACGATCAGCCATGATCACAATGAATGGCGGTGCTGGCTCGAAGGGCCGAATGGCCTCCTCCTGCACCTATTTTCTATGTTTCTATGTGTCTATGTTTCTAGCACTGTAGAATTGTACACGGGCAAATCACCAGGAAGGAAGAATAGTGAAAAAAACTCTGGAAGATTAATGAAACTGCCCAGGGAGCAGAATGACATATCTTTACTGGTATTTTCAAAACTCTTTTATACATGATCATAACTCACAATAACATTTTTTTAGTGCATTCATAACTACTTCTTAAAGATTCTGATACTGCAATAATCTACATTTGCTCTCTCGGCTCATGCCTATATATCAATGTGCTCACATTAACCTGATATAGAGATTAACTCCACTTGTGGAATCTTGACGTACTCTGATCTCCCTGTGTCGTTTCACACTTGCCAATGGCAGCATTGCATAAACAGTCTGGCTAATGTATCCAAATGAAAGACCTATTTTTTCCACAAAAGATACATCACTCACAATTTCTTCTCCAACGAGAAGGGATCAAAAATAATTCAATTTAAAAAAATATTTTAAAAGGCTTAAGGAGTGGGAATAGGTAATGCAAGAAAAGCTCTGTCTGCTTTCTGTCAAAATAGATTACCTAGACTGGCTTTTTTTTTTATTATACACAGAAGCTGAGCAGATATTCACATCTTGGATTCAAGCCAAAATAACTGATAGGCAGGTCAGCTGTTGTATCATTGTATCACGTAGTATATCACAGCTCAGGACCATCGAGGTGTTCTTAGTGTTTTGCTTGTGGATTCATTTTATTTTATGCTTGTAGTTCAATTATATCAGGAAAAAAATCCATAGTATGATTATGCAGACCTATTTCAAAGTTTTCACAAGTGACAATCTCGGTTTAAAGATCCAGTATCCAGTTTCATTAGCTCTACTTTGGCTTATTTTCAATGTCTTAAAACCACAACATCACTTTTAACATTCCATTGCCTACAAAGAAAAAATCCTGCAACATTTTATATACAGTGAATTCATATTTTCCATATCCCTTTGAGAAAACCTACCTGGTTGCACAGTAAAATCTCAATGTCAAAACTGGACAATTAGGTGACCACACTCCTTTAACACAATCCTTAAGCCAACACCATTATTAGCCCATATTAGCAGCCAGACCTGGAAAATATTCTGAACAAAGGCAATAAAATGTCCACATGCGTGGCTGTTTGACCGTTGAGCTCCTCTTGCACTTGGTGCTTTGCTCAATAAAATGTTTACCTGCAGAACAAGCCAGACATAGTAAACACCTTTAATAATCAATATTATTAATATATTAATTAAATTAATGTATTTAATTGCCACCGTGGACGGCACAGTGGCGCAGCGGTAGAGTTGCTGCCTCTCTGCGCTTGCAGCGCCGGAGACCCAGGTTCGATCCTGACTACGGGTGCTGTCTATATGTGTTTGTTCATTCTCCCCGTGACCCACGTGGGTTTTCTCTGAAGAAGGGTTTCGGCCCGAAACGTTGCCTATTTCCTTCGCTCCATAGATGCTGCTGCACCCGCTGAGTTTCTCCAGCATTTTTGTGTATCTTGGGTTTTCTCTGAGATCTTCAGTTTCTTCTCACACTCCGAAGACAAGCAGGTTTGTAGGTTAATTGGCTTGACATATATGTAAATTGTCCCTAGTGTGTGTAGGATAGTGTTAAAGTGCAGGGATTGCTGGTCGGCACAGATTCGGTGGGCCGAAGGGCCTGTTTCTGCGCTGTATCTCTAAACTAAACTAAATATTATTACATCATTGAGTCACACAGTGCCAACAACGTGGAGTTCATCTTTTACTTGACCATATATATTACTGTCACGACAGGAAAAGCAGGAGAGGCATTGGATGTACAGTGACACCACTTTACTAACCAAAGCCTTTCCATTGTTAAGGTAGGTCAGAATGGCCTCTTGTTTGGATAAGAGCTGCCGCAACATGCACTGGGCGTGCACATCTCCTAAGATCTTTCCTGGTCCGAGAACACTGATGCAATTATTAAGAAAGCACATCAGCGCCTCTGCTTCCTGAGAAGATTACGGAGAGTCGGTTTGTCAAGGAGGACTCTCTCTAACTTCTACAGGTGCACAGTAGAGAGCATGCTGACCGGTTGCATCGTGGCTTGGTTCGGCAACTTGAGCGCCCTGGAGAGGAAAAGACTACAAAAAGTAGTAAACACTGCCCAGTCCATCATCGGCTCTGACCTCCCTTCCATCGAGGGGATCTATCGCAGTCACTGCCTCAAAAAAGCTGGCAGCATCATCAAGGACCCACACCATCCTGGCCTCACACTCATCTCCCCGCTAACTTCAGGTAGAAGGTACAGGAGCCTGAAGACTGCAACGACCAGGTTCAGGGATAGCTACTTCCCCACAACCATCAGGCTATTAAACCTGGCTCGGACAAAACTCTGATTATTAATAACCCATTATCTGTTATTTGCATTTATCAGTTTATTTATTCATGTGTGTATATATTTATATAATGGTATATGGACACACTGATCTGTTCTGTAGTCAATGCCTACTATGTTCTGTTGTGCTGAAGCAAAGCAAGAATTTCATTGTCCTATCAGGGACACATGACAATAAACTCTCTTGACTTGACTTGACAAAAGTTTAAAAAGTCCAGGACAAAAATAACTTCCTTGATCCTAAAATTCACTCACTCCTCCGTGGCCACCATGCATTCCGTCTAGAAACTGCATGGCCAAGTATTCTCCAAGGCCTCTTTTGCAACACATCTTAGACCCAAAACCAATACAGGTGCACAACCTTTTATCCGGAGTTCCGGAAACCGAAAATCTCCGAAAACCGGATATTTTTTCCAGGATGTCGTCTGCACACCAAAGCTCGCGTTTGGCGCCAAACTTGACCCGAAACGACCCACGGTCAACCCAGGTCTGTACTACTGTAACGGCTGCCTCCTCCCCGGAGACCGGGGAGACACTTAAACATCTGTAAATCATTGCTTAAATGTTAGTCAGTTAGTTTGGAGGGCTTTTATGTGAAGCCCCCCTTCACATAAAGGTGAAAGGGGGCTTCACATAATCGCAGAGCTGGGGCTGCGGGCGTCCGGCCGCGGGCGGCGCCGGTTGTAGCTCCGACCCCGGCAACTCTACCTCTAGCTGCGCGGCGCTCCAAATCCAGCGCGGCCCGCGGCCGAACGCCCGCAGCCCCAGCTCCGCGATGTTGTGTGTCGGCGGCCACAGCGCTCCGGAGCTTACCGCGCGGCGACCCGGTAAGGCATTGCCCGCTCCCCGCTGGTATCCCAGCGCTGCGACGCCGCCGACTCCCAACATCGCGGAGCTGGGGCTGCGGGCGTCCGGCCGCGGGCGGCGCTGGATTTGGAGCGCCGCGCAGCCAGGGGTAGAGTTGCCGGGGTCGGAGCTACAACCGGCGCCGCCCGCGGCCGGACGCCCGCAGCCCCCAGCTCCGCGATGTTGGGAGTCGGCGGCCACAGCGCTCCGGAGCTTACTGCACGGCAACCCGGTAAGGCATTGCCCGCTCCCCGCCTCTCCGACCAGGTAGGGGACTAAGAATTAAAGTTTCCCCCTTCACCCCCCCCCCCCCCCCACCACATAAAATCCCTCCAAACTAACTGACTAACATTTAAGCAATGATTTACAATGATTCCCCTGTCTCCGGGGAGGAGGCAGCCGCTCCAGACTTTTCAACGCTACCTACCTAATCTACGCTAAAAATCTTCCATTCGGAAATCCGAAAAATTCCGAAATCCGAGAAGTGTCTGGTCCCAAGGCTTTCGGATAAAAGGTTGTGCACCTGTACCACCAAAAAGGACTAGGACAGAAAACCACATAAGAACAGAATCACCTGCAGCTTCCCCTCCAACCCCTAACTTGGAAATATATTGCTGTTCTTTTATGTCAATGTGTCCTAATCCGAGAGCATCCTGCTCAGTAGGAATATGGGAGTACTTCCATCAGAAGAATTGCAGCAGCTGGACGCGTCACCACCTTCTCAAAGGCAGTTAGAATAGGCAATGGATGTTACTTTCGTCTATAATCCCAGATCTCATCAATGAATTTTATAAAGTCCATTTTCGCGTGCTTCAGGAAATGAATACCCCTCTGAGTAATTAAAAAGGTCCACACAATAACAGAAGAATGCAATAAAATAAAGTATATATACGAGCGATGCCCAATTTGGCTTATTTCTAAAGATAAGACCCTGAATTCCTGGACAATATAAATGCTCTCACTGCCTTCCAGTGAATCAGTGCCCTACTTGCAGTTTGAAAAGTAGCATTTCAATTCAATCATCCCAACATCATTCAGGAAAACGATTATGTTTTAAGTTTTAATAACATCATAACATTTCATAACATCATCGAGTTACAATTATGGACATATTTAAATATACTATTATGTACTGTTTCAACAATAACATATTTAGCACTTCCATCACAGCTAAATATGGGTCATCCACAGCTGACAAAAGTTAGAATAATGTACGACCCATATATACAAAGAAACAAAGGTAGACAAAAGTGCTGGAGAAACTCAGCGGGTGCAGCAGCGTCTATGGAGCAAAGGAAATAGGCAACGTTTCGGGCCAAAACCCTTCTTCTGACTGATGTAGGGTGGGGGGAAGGGGGGGGGGGGGGAGCGGGGAGAAGAAAGGAAAAAGGAAGAGGAGGAGCCCGAGAGCTGAGGGAGAGCTGAGAGGGGGAGGAGACAGCAAGGGCTACCGGAAATTGGAGAATTCAATGTTTATGCCGCTAGGGTGCAGACTGCCCAAGCGGAATATGAGGTGCTGCTCCTCCAATTTCCGGTGGTGCTCACTCTGGCCATGGATGAGGCCCAGGACAGAGAGGTCGGATTCGGAATGGGAGGGGGAGTTGAAGTGCTGAGCCACCGGGAGATCAGGTTGGTTAAAGCGGACCGAGCGGAGGTGTTCGGCGAAACGATCGCCAAGCCTACGCTTGGTCTCACCGATGTAGATCAGCTGACATCTAGAGCAGCGGTTGCAATAGATGAGGTTGGAGGAGATGCAGGTGAACCTCTGTCGCACCTGGAAAGACTGCTTGGGTCCTTGAAAGGAGTCGAGGGGGGAGGTAAAGCGACAAGTGCAGCATCTCTTGCGGTTACAAAGAAACATTTGGGAGTCTGGAGATGTTGGATTTACCAGTTTCTGTCCAGCTGCAGCCATCCTCTGCCTTGTGGGAATGTCTTCAGGTGCTCCGGTTTCCCTCCACACTCCAAAGACGTATTAGTTTGTAGGTTAATTGCCTTTGGTAAAAATTGTAAATAGGCCCGACTGTGTAGGATAGTGCTAGCGTACAGGGATTACTGGTCAGCGCAGACTCAGTGGGCCAAAGGGCCTGTTTCAGCTCTGTATCTCTAAACTAAACTAAACTAAAACAAACCAGATTAGAAATTATTTGGGCAGATGATCAAATATCTGGTTAAAGGTATTGGTTTAAAGACTGTCTTAAAGGGGGAAAGAAAGATAGGTAAAATTAGGATGAAAATTCTAGAGTTAAGGGCTTTGGCAGTTGAAATGCATAGAAACTCTATCTGTATCTGTAATGCCCCTGTCCCACTTAGGAAACCTGAACGGAAACCTCTGGAGACTTTGCGCCCCACCCAAGGTTTCCGTGCGGTTCCCGGAGGTTGCAGGTGGTCGCCGGAGGTTGTAGGTAGTGGAAGCAGGTAGGGAGACTGACAAAAACCTCCGGGAACTGGAGAGGTTTCCGTTCAGGTTTCCTAAGTGGGACAGGGGCATAAGTCTTGCAAACATCATTCGCCTGTTCATCCACTGATGCTGGCAGAATTCTTGGTCAACACATTATACGAATACTGCCTGGTCTCACAAAATATATTTTCACTGAAGCACTCTAACTTGAGTTATCAAGACTTTAAAATTGTTGCTTAAGGTATGGCAAATGCTTGCTCAATGAGTCTTGCATTTCCATTCATGGAAATCCTTGTGAGCTATCACAGGCCCCATTAATCCTGTCATGCTCATTTCATTTTGATTTACAGCAGTGCTGGTCAGTCACCGAAACCATAAAACAACACATATTGATTGGATGAGAAATTAATGTGTTTTGGTTCAATTACCCATATTATATGACTGATAAAAACAGAATTAGTAATGTTCACATTTCTATAACAACATTGTATTTGTTAACATCTGGTGCCAGATTTTGCTGTCAAAATGGCAGTGAGTCTAAGAGCAGTTGTGATTATTTATGTGGGAATGGTAAGGACTGGTGTAGGCTCTCTTGGCCCTTTGTAATTCAATATGATCATGGCTGATTTCATCTTGGATTTCAACCCCACGTTACCACCTGTTTCTCATAATCTGACTCACCTACATACAAAACCCTTCAATATTTTCAGTTTTGGCTTTCGGAGGCTTCTAAAAAAAGAATATCTGAGAGAAGATATTCTTTATTGTCGGGTTAATGGACGATCTCTCAGTCTGAAATTATGGAGGGGAATATTAGAAAATGCCTCAATAACATAATCTCATTCTATTGAACTCCAATGCTTTGGGCTGACTTAAATCATTCCTTACGAGATAACCTCTTTTTCTCAAGAACTAACTCTTCTCTCAACTGTCTCTTTAAACAGCAAGAACCAAAAGTGAACACAATACACCAGGTGTGGCCAGTGAAACCTCAGCAAGACATGCCTTCTTCTGCATTCATTCCTTTGAAATAAAAGTCATGTTGACTTCTTTGTTTTACTAGCAAGTTCCCCTCTTGCTAACATTCTATGTTCCATGTATGAAGACATCTCTCTATTGAAGCTTTCGCTTATACCTCTTCATTTAAACAATATGTTTCCCCTACGTATCCTCCAAAAGTGAATAACCTCACATTTTCCCACAGAAGGCATGTGCATTTCATTTCAGAGGATTTTCAAAGGAGTGCTGTGGTCAGTATTAGGCTGTATTGAAACATTAAATGTATTAAATATTTGTTAAACTTATCTATAGTATGTATTCATAGTTCTAAATAAATGTAATCTTAACTTCTAGTTGACTCTACAGTGGCAGATGCTCAGTTAAAGGCCAATATTCAAAATGGTTGTCTGAGTTCTGCGTGGATTGTCACCTTGTCGTGGTGGAGAAGCTTGTGTGGACCTAAGATCCTGAGAGCGATGCCGTCTGGAGCTATACTCCTGGTAGGGCCACCCATGGCGGTAAGGTCGAGGGGGAGGTCTCTGACAAAGAGCCATCCAACCAAGACCTCAATGGTGGAACAGGCGGAGGACGATGGCTGACCTTAGTGGAGCGTCACAACGGATGGGAAGGGGGGGGTCTCGCTCAGATGCAGTCCCCTGCCATTGGTTATAGCTTGAATTTGGGAGCAGCGCTATTGGCCACATTCCACATTTTTATATATTTTTCTTTGTCTCCTCCTTCCTTTAGTTCTCCTGTATTTGTCTTGGCATTGAATTCACATATTCTATGTGACTCTTCTTTCACCATCCCTGGTGCCATTCATTTAAGACTCCACCAATCTGATCAAGGCGAAGGGCAGCTGTTTGACCTGTTTCTGTTCTTGGTTTCCCTCGTTGCAACGCTATCACCTCATACTTTCATCAACTGACCACACAGAAGAGTAAAAAACCCAAACATGCAAGGGCAAGCTTAACTAATGACAGATGTCTTATTGCAGCAAATGTTAGGCTATACTATTAGAGATTAGACGTTGTCCCGTTGCCAAATGAAATCAGTTCCAAACAGGAAACATTACTATATCCAAATTAAACGATCACGACAGGCCCTAGAATTTTCTAACAATGATCTATGGATCCTTTCGTAATAAACTTTGGAATTGAACTTCAGTACTTGTACCTTTGTTAAGCTGAGGAAGCTGGTGGTTTATTGCATTGCATTACTTGTATAGGTGTGAGCACCATTGGTAGATGTGGCCACTGGCTGAGTGCTTTATCTCATTCTTTTCCCTGTAACTTGACCTGCCCTGTGTCACCTGTGTTCATTTGCCCAGTCATGCTGTACTGCGAGAGGATGCCAATGAATACACCCATGTCTGGAGGAAGCAAGGGTTTTTTAGCAAAAGTCTTCAAGTCAGTACATATCACCTGCTGTTCATTCCCCGGAGATGTCTGTGACACGAAATAGAATCATAGAATTAGGCCAGCAGCCAGAATGTGGTCAACCTGCAGGTAGATAATTACCCCTGCGAGTAACAATGAGGGGTGCCATGGTGGCGCAGCGGTGGAGTTCGGTGGGCGGCGCGACTCTCGTCAGCAGCGGCCTCTGCAGTCCATCTGCGTTTTTATTATTTTATGTCTATGTTTTTATGTAGTTTTTGTTATTTTTTGTTGGGGTATGTGTGTGGGGGGGTGGGGGTGGTGTGGGGGGGGGTGGGGGTAACTTTTAAATCTCTCCCTGCACGGGAGACCCGACCTTTTCTTTGTCGGGTCTCCGTTGTCGTTGGGGCTGCAACGAGGAGCGGCCTCCAACAGGAAGACCGGGGGCTGTGGTGCCGACTACTCACCTCACCGTCGCGGAGCTGGCCGAGTCCAGAGCGGGTGGAGCGGTGTTGGACGCTGCTGCGGCCCGACCTCCGGAGATTCGGTGGCTGCAACTGCGGGTTTGGCGGACGGCGGCACCGGGAGCCCGCGGGTCCCTGGAGGGAGACCGCTTTTCGGGGCTCCCGCAACGGCGACTTCTCCCGCCCGAGTTGCGGGGTTGAAGAGCTCCTGGAGCGGGGCCTTACACCATCGCCCCGCGCGGCTTGGAATGGCCGCGGGACTCTGCGAGCGCACGCCAGGGGCTCTAACATCAAGAACCCGGTGTGCGACCTTGCATCACCCGGCGTGGCTTTAATGACCGCGGGACAATCGCCATCGCCCACCGGGGGCTTTGACTTTAACTTTGACTCTGACATCGGGGGGAAGAGTGCAGTGGAGAGATAAGTTTTTTTGGCCTTCCATCACAGCAATGTGATGGATGTTTATGTAAATTATGTTGTGTCTTGGGTCTATTTGTTTGTAATGTATGGCTGCAGAAACAACATTTCGTTTGGACCTCAAGGGGTCCAAATGACAATAAATTGAATTGTATTGTATTGTATACTGCGCCAGAGACCCGGTTTCACTCCTGAATACAGGTGCCGTCTGTGTGGAGTTTGCACCTTCTCCCTGTGACCATTTCTCTGGGTGCTCTGGTTTCCTCCCACACTCCAAAGACGTGTAGGTTTGTAGGTTACCTGGAGTATTGTGTGCAGTTTTGGTCCCCTAATTTGAGGGAGTGCAGCGTAGGTTTACAAGGTTAATTCCCGGGATGGCGGGACTGCCATATGCTGAGAGAATGGAGCGGCTGGGCTTGTACACTCTGGAGTTTAGAAGGATGAGAGGGCATCTCATTGAAACATATAAGATTGTTAAGGCCTTGGACACGCTAGAGGCAGGAAACATGTTCCCGATGTTGGGGGAGTCCAGAACCAGGGACCACACAGTTTAAGAATAAGGAGTAAGCCATTTAGAACGGAGACGAGGAAACACTTTTTCTCACAGAGAGTGGTGAGTCTGTGGAATTCTCTGCCTCAGAGGGCGGTGGAGGCAGGTTCTCTGGATGCTTTCAAGAGAGAGCTAGATAGGGCTATTAAAAATAGTGGTCAGGGGATATGGGGAGAAGGCAGGAACGGGGTACTGATTGGGGATGATCAGCCATGATCACATTGGCCTCTACTCCTTCACCTGTTGTCTATTGTCTATTGTCTATTGTTAATAGGCTTCTGTAAATTGTCCCTAGCGTGTGGGCTAGAACAATGGTATGGAGTGATCGCTGGTCGGCGCAGACTCAGTTGTATCTCTGAACTAATCTAAACTAAATAAGGTTATTGTTGGGCTGACCAGGCAGAGTCCTTCCTGCTGCTGAACACAGGTGAGGTCAATAGAGGGACACTTTGTGCTCCGAAATGCTTGAGTTGAATTGTATGTGGCCTTATCGGGCCTCATAAATGCTTCTGATTGATATTCAATAATCACATATTAATACCGTCTCTACAATGTATATTGGAATTTGCGGAGAGGTCAGAATGCTCAAAACTGGTTCTAACCAACCAGATTTCTTACCCAACAGGATAAGAAGAGAGAAATGTTTTAGAGGCATTTGCATGCAAAACCAAAGTTGCACATTTTGCTTGTTATTGAGAGGATTGGGGAATATGAGATTTGTGTTGGATACTGAGCTAAATATCATTTACAATCTTACTGAATCACAGGGCTAGATAGGGCTCTTAAAAATAGCGGAGTCAGCGATATGGGGAGCTGGGACTGATTGGGGATGATCAGCCATGATCACATTGAATGGCGGTGCTGGCACGAAGGGCCGGATGGCCTCCTCCTGCACCTATTGTCTATTGTCTATTGGCAGGCATGAGAGGCTGAATGGTCTTTCCCTGTCTTTACTCTTATGTTCTTATGGGTAAAACCCCAACACCTGCACATCTCTGAGCACCTCGGCAAATGAAAATCACATCTCTTCCAGGAAGACCAGTGGGCATCTTTTCCAGATTCATCACAACAATTGCAGACTCCCTCCTTTTCTGCTGCTGACGGACATCAGGTTGGTTATTGCGAATTGTGCGGAGGTGTTGGGCGAAGCGATCGCCAAGCCTGCGCTTGGTCTCACCGATGTAGAGCAGTTGACACCTAGAGCAGCGGATGCAATAGATGAGGTTGGAGGAGGTGCAGGTGAACCTCTGCCGCACCTGGAAAGGCTGCTTGGGTCCTTGGATGGAGTCGAGGGGGGAGGTAAAGCGACAAGTGTAGCAGAGATCTCCCGGTGGCTCAGCACTTCAACTCCCCCTCCCATTCCAAATCCGACCTTTCTGTCCTGGGCCTCCTCCATGGCCAGAGTGAGTCCCACCGCAAATTGGAGGAGCAGCACCTCATATTTTGCTTGGGTAGTTCACACCCCAGCGGTATGAAAATTGACTTCTCCAATTTCAGGTAGTCCTTGCTTTCTCCCTCCTTCCCCTCCCCTTCCCAGCTCTCCCACAGCCCACTGTCTCTGCCTCTTCCTTTCTTCTTCCCGCCCCCCACCCCTCCTCCACACACACATCAGTCTGAAGATGGTTCTCGACCCGAAACCTCACCTATTCCTTCGCTCCAAAGTAACAGTTGTACTCACCGCTTCTTACTCTGTTGACTTCCAGACTATCACAATGAAAACAGGTCTTTGGCCCAACACATCCACGATGACCAAGATGTTTCACCTAAGATAGTTCCATTTTCCAGCATTTGTCTGCCAACATACTTGCAATGCCAACACCCCAGTTCTTGCCATTAGTTTTCGTTTCTTCTGCAGATGCTGCTTGACCTAAAATACATTTCTAACTTAATCTCAGAAGAAGCTTTTGTAACTGTTTACCATGAAGTTGCCAGATTAATGTCCAGTGCATTCAGAAAGTATTCAGACCCCTTTACTTTATCCACATTTTGTTACGTTACAGCCTTATTTTAAAATGGATTAAATTCACTTTTTTTAATCATTAATTTACAAACAAAACCCCAGAATGAGGAAGCAAAAACAGGTGTTTCAAAATATTTGCAAGGTAATTAAAAATAAATAACTGAAATATCACATTTACATAAATATTCAGACCCTTTGCTATGACAGTCAAAATTGAGCTTAGGTTCATCCTGTTTCCATTGATTATCCTTAAGATGTTTCTACAACTTGATTGGCGTCCGTCAGTGGTAAATTAAATTGATTGGACATGATTTGGAAAGGCACACACCTGCCTATATAAGGTCCCACAGTTGACAGTGCATGTCAGAGCAAAAACCAAGTCATGAAGACGAAATAATTGTCCGTAGACATCCGAGACAGGATTGTGTCGAGCCACAGATCTGGGGAAGGGTATAAAACAATTTCTGCAGCATTGCAGGTCCCGAAGAGCATAGTGGCCTCCGTCATTCTTAAATGGAAGAACTTTGAAACCACCAGGACTCTTCATAAAGCTGGTTGCCCGGCCAAACTGAGCAATCAGGGGAGAAGGACCTTGGTCAGGGAGGTGACCAAGAACCTGATGGTCACTCTGACAGAGCTCCAGAGTTCCTCTGTGTAGATGGGAGAAACTTCCAGAAGGACAACTATATCTGCAGCACTCCACCAATCAGGCCTTTATGGTAGAGTGGCCAGATGGAAGCCACTCCTCAGTAAAAGGCACATGACAGCCCGCTTGGAGTTTGCCAAAAGGAATGAAAACAAGATTCTCTGGTCTGATGAAACCAAGATTGAACTCTTTGGCCTGAATGTCAAGTGTAAAGTCTGGAAGAAACCAGGCACCACTCATCACCTGGCCAATACCATACCTACGGTGAAGCATGGTGGTGGTAGCATCATGCTGTGGGGATGTTTTTCAGCGGCAGGAACTGGGAGACTAGTCAGGATCGAGGGAAAGATGAATGGAGAAAAGTACAGAGAGATCCTTGATGAAAACTTGCTCCAGAGCGTTCTGGACCTCAGACTGGGGCGGAAGTTCACCTTCCAACAGGACAATGACCCTAAGCACACAGCCAAGACAACGCAGGAGTGGCTTTGTGACAAGCCTGTGAATGTCCTTGAGTGGCCCAGCCAGAGCCCGGACTTGAACCCGATCGAACATTTCTGGAGGGACCTGAAAATAGCTGTGCATCGACGCTCCCCATCCAACCTGACAGAGCTCGAGAGGATCTGCAGAGAAGAATGGGAGAAATTACCCAAATATAGGTGTGCCAAGCTTGTAGCGTCATACCCAAGAAGACTTGAGGCTGTAATCGCTGCCAAAGGTGCCTCAACAAAGTACCGAGTAAAGGGTCTGAATACTTACGTAAATGTGATATTTCAGTTATTTCTTTTTAATTACTTTGCAAAAATTAAACACCTGTTTTCGCTTTTTTATTATGGGGTATTGTGTATAGATTGATAGAAACATAGAAAATAGGTGCCGGAGGAGGCCATTTGGCCCTTCGAGCCAGCACCGCCATTCATTGTGATCATGGCTGATCGTCCCCTATCAATAACCCGTGCCTGCCTTCACCCCATATCCCTTGACTCCACTAGCCCCTGGAGCTCTATCTAACTCTCTCTTAAATCCATCCAGTGATTTGGCCTCCACTGCCCTCTGTGGCAGGGAATTCCTCAAATTCACAACTCTCTAGGTGAAAACGTTTTTTCTCACCTCAGTCTTAAATGGCCTCCCCATTATTCTAAGACTGTGGCCCCTGGTTCTGGACTCGCCCAACATTGGGAACATTATTCCTGCATCTAGCTTGTCCAGCCCTTTTATAATTTTATATGTTTCTATAAGATAACCCCTCATCCTTCTAAACTCCAGTGAATACAAGCCTAGTCTTTTCAATCTTTCCTCATTTGACAGTCCCGCCATCCCAGGGATCAATCTCGTGAACCTACGCTGCACTGCCTCAATCACAAGGATGTCCTTCCTCAAATTAGGAGACCAAAACTGTACACAATACTCCAGATGTGGTCTTACCACTGCAGAAGAACCTCTTTACTCCTACACTGAAATCCTCTTGTTAAGAAGACCAACATTCCATTAGCTTTCTTCACTGCCTGCTGTACCTGCACGCCAACTTTCAGTGACCGGTGTACAAGGACACCCAGGTCTCGCTGCATCTCCCCCTTACCTAACCTAACCCTATTGAGATAATAATCTGCCCCCTTGTTTTTGCCGCCAAAGTGGATAACCTACTGATAAACAAAATGAATTTAATCCATTTTAGATAAGGCTGTAATGTAACAAAATGTGGAAAAAGTGAAGGGGTCTGGATACTTTCTGAATGCACTGTAAGATATTTTGTAGAGTTACACCATTGCAGCTTATGAGTTTCTTCATTAATTGGCTACACCAGAGCTGTACCAAAACAATTTAAATTAATAACTGCAGGAGACAAAGGTGACTCCCTCTGTTGGTAAATTAAAGAACTCCCTGACAAAATATCAGCATAACAATGGCACAGCTGACGTTGAGAAAATGAGATCCTTACAATGTCAGTCATTAATTATGATGCCGCACATCAAACAGAACAGACCAAGGTAATGATATTTTCAAGGATAGCTTTCCTGTACGAGGTTCAACTGCTCAATTCAACTAAGTTGATCATTTAGAACATAACTTGGCATCAATGCCTGATTCACTACTCTTGTCCATAGGAGGCCACAGTTTGTGCAACCAGCTTCCAAATATGAATGATTCAGTATTGGGGCTTAACCTGATACTTTACTCTATCTGGGCTGTATTATTTTGTGTTGCGGGAGGTTAAATAGAGATGGATCTAATTAGGGCTGGGGCGAGGAAGGGTGAGCTGCAAACTCTGTTGCATGAAGTCCAGCTCTTCCCTTCTGCTCTGAATGTCAGTAGATCACCACTCGGTGAGGATGATAGATACCCCACACTTACAGAGGCTAGGGTGCTACCATAGACCTGACTGCAATGTTGCTTCAATGTCCATTGTTAAACCATTGAATATTGAACTGAAGAAAAGTATTCGCACTGGGGTATAATCATATCATTCACCATTATTGTACTTTGTTGCATATTTATTCCATATGCCACAAGGGCAGTGATTTTAACGTAAAAAACAAGGGCTAATGGGGGTAAAATCTCTTGAATTTTTCAATGTCCATTTGGGCAAAATCTTTGTCCCAAAGAAAAGTTATTGTTGATGAACCCAATGATCTGTGATCCCCAGACTGTTCTTCATGACCACTCTGTTTTGACATCCATGCAAAGATTTGGATGTGTATCTAGATCCCTAGAGGTGGGGCGGAAGATTGCAACCTTCACGTGGTCCGCCCTGTTTCGACGAATGCAATCAGCCCGGCGTGCACAATCAAATAGGATCAAATAAAACAAGTTGGACACGCTAGAGGCAGGAAACATGTTCCCAATGTTGGGGGAGTCCGGAACCAGGGGCCTCAGTTTAAGAATAAGGAGTAAGCCATTTAGAACGGAGACGAGGAAACACTTTTTCTCACAGAGAGTGGTGAGTCTGTGGAATTCTCTGCCTCAGTCTGTGGAATTCTCTGCCTCAGAGGACGGTGGAGGCAGGTTCTCTGGACGCTTTCAAGAGAGAGCTAGATAGGGCTCTTAAAGATAGCGGTGTCAGGGGATATGTGGAGGAGGCAGGAACGGGATACTGTTTGGGGATGATCAGCCATGATCACATTGAATGGTGGTGCTGGCTCGAAGGGCCAAATGGCCTACTCCTGCACCTATTGTCTATTGTCTACTAAGTTGTCCTACAACTTTAGGCTGTGCACGCCATATGCAAGAAGAAGAAGAAGAAGGAGAAGGAGAAGGAGAAGGAGAAGGAGAAGGAGAAGGAGAAGGAGAAGGAGAAGGAGAAGGAGAAGGAGAAGGAGAAGGAGAAGGAGAAGGAGAAGGAGAAGGAGAAGGAGAAGGAGAAGGAGAAGGAGAAGAAGAAGAAGAAGATGATGATGATGATGATGATGATGCCTAGAGGTACCCTTAAGAATAAGGATTTGTGCATGTCAGCTGTGTCAACTATCATCAGCCTCTATTTCAAGCACTACTGCTCTGATGTACTCAAACCCCAGCCAGACAAAGGATAGGGTTCTCCTTGTTCTCATCTCCCACCCCATCACCGAAGATAGACACAAACAGCTGGAGTAACTCAGCGGGACAGGCAGCATCTCTGGAGAGAACGAATGGGTGACGTTTCAGGTCGAGACCCTTCCTCAGACTGAAAGTCATTGGAAAGGGAGAGATATAGACGATGATGTAGAGAGATAGAACAATGACTGAAAGATATGCAAAAATGTAACGATGAAAAAGGAAACATTAGGACGTCCACCTACGACCACACCTATGACAACCTACGTTCACCCTCGACAAGCTATGACAAGGTAAGATAATTCAGGCGCTGGTACCTGTCGCCGGTTGACATAGGTTGGCGTAGGTAGTCGCCAATGGAATTCACTGAAGTCAGCACCATGTGGCGACAGCCTAGTCGCCTGTAGCCACCTAAAAAAATCGCCTGTGGGACAGGGGCATTATGAACTTATGAACTTAAACTTTTCTTGCTGAGGCATTTGCGGATGGAATTAAACATATGCAGTCGTCAGCAAATATCACCACTTCTGACTCATGGTGCAAGGAAGTTTATGTTTGAAGCAGCTGAAGATGGCTAGGACACTGCTCCCCCAAGGAGCTCCTGCAGTGTTGTTCTGAAGCTAGAATGATTTCCTGTAGCAGTGCTCATGACGTTGCAACCTCTACACTGGAGAGGCAACACATGGAGTGGGCGACGATTTGCAGAACACAACATCTAACTTCATAAGTCATTTTTTGATTCTATCCTGATATCTTCATCCATTATCCATACTTTGCCTTGATGGAACGTATTTCACCGTGATAGTTGCACACAGAGAGCCTTTTAATTTGCATTTAATAGTTCTCAGTCTCCAGATTTGGTCTCCATGGTGTATGGTTCATTTCACCACCTCCTCATTGAATTTGTTTCACACAGTGAGCCCTTGATCTCTTGCTCAGCTGGTTCTTGTTTCAACCTAGTTTGTGCTCCTTGTGGTGAAGCTGAACCTCTCCCTCTTTACTTTTCCACTTCAATGACTAACGTTTAACTTGTTCTTCTTGACTTGTTGATCAGGCCCTGGATTAAGCAGCTGCATCAATGCCTCAGCCTCAGACTGCCAAGCAGCGTGCCAGCCAACTTTGATGGGTGAACTCGACCAGCCGGAGGTCAGAGGTGGGAGTGGGAATGGTGGGGGTAGGAGATGCTGTTCAAAGTGTCGCTACACAAGGCATGAAATGTACACGAGAAAAAGGGGCAGTACAATAACACAGCTAACAGAGTTAAGGGCCTGTCCTACTTGGGGGTCATTTGCACGTCATTTAAGCGACATCATTTACGCATCACGACGCACGTCGAGGCATGGTGGCGTAGGCGTGACTCTCAAATGACGCCCGTGGGACAGCCCCTTTACTGCTCACAGCCTCAGAGACCCGACTTCAATCCTGCCTGTCTTGAGTCTGCATATTCTCCTATGACCATGTTTGTTTCCTCACATATACCAAGATGAGGAAATTGGTAGATTACTTGGCTGCTGTAAACTATCCCTATGTGAGTGCAGTATCTGAAGGGATAACATCACCTAATCCATTTTCTCCACAGATACTGCCTGACCCATTGAGTTACTCCAGCATTTTTCTGAAGGGATTTGATGAGAATGTGAGAATGAAGAAAAGGTTTAGTGTAAATAGGTTCATGATGGTTAGCGTCTGGTTCCCATTTTTTAATGACTCAATGCAAACAAACTTCAGAACGTCTGGGCAACGATAAGAAAATAGAAACATAGAAACATAGAAAATAGGTGCAGAAGTAGGCCATTTGGCCCTTCGAGCCTGCACCGCCATTCAATATGATCATGGCTGATCATCCAACTCAGTATCCTAGGTCACAGTGTTTCACATTTACCTGTTTAAGTGGACAGGTTTAAGGCACTATGTGGTAATTGTGGTGACTTGTGAACTGAGTCTCTGGAGAAACTGAAACTGATAAATATAACAGTGTCTATTCCTCCACCTCAGGCCTTCTGAAAATCCTTGTCACCTCTCCCCACACTCAACAGTACAATGTATAAGAAGGAACTGAAGATACTGGTTCACACCGAAGAGTGACATAAAATGTTGGAGTATCTGGGTCGAGACCCTGGGTCTCAACAGTACAGTAATGTTTTACACAAAGACAACAACGAACTGAATTCAATGGTGATAAGCACCCAACCAGTGGAAGTTGTTGGTGGTGTGGTGCCACAATGCAGAAAGAAAGATTGAGAAAAATGTTTCCACAAGGATACAGCATTGTTTGACAGTAGGCGTCACTGAGAGGGATTCCGATGAAAACTGGTTAATCAGCATGCCCTGGAGAAAGTTTTAGCGACTAATTAGATCATAAGATCATAAGTGATGGGAGCAGAATGAGGCCATTTGGCCCATCAAACCTACTCCGCCATTCAATCATGGCTGATCCATCTCTCCCTCCTAACCCCATTCTCCTGCTTTCTCCCCATAACCCTTGACACCCGTACTAATCAAGAATCTATCCACAGACTTGGCCACAGCCTTCTATGGCAAATAATTCCACAGATTCACCACCTTCTGACTAAATAAATTCCTCCTCATCACCTTCCTAAAAGAACATCCTTTTATTCTGAGGCTATGACCTCTAGTTCTAGACTCTCTCACTAGTGGAAACATCCTCTCGATCCAAGCCTTCCACTATTCTGTCCATTTCCATGAGGTTCCACCTCATCCTTCTAAACTCCAGCGATTACAGGCTCAGTGCCGTCAAACGCTCATCATATGTTAACCTCCTCATTCAATTTCTGTGTGCAACAGAATTTGGGGATATTATTCCCCACTCCTGAAAGATTGATGGAGTCAAAGCTTTTAGTGAAGTCAGCGAAAGCCATGTATAATGAGATCCTGAGCTACCTTTAATCAGTCTCTACAGGGTCCTGTCCCACGAGCATGCGACCTGCATGCGGCAAGCGCGACCAAACCGGAAGCGGGGGCCGTGCGGATGTCGATTGATCCCCGTCCAAGGCCGGTCCCACGAGCATGCGCCTGCATGCGGCAAGTGCGACCAAACCGGAAGCGGGGGCCGTGCGGATGTCGATTGACCCCGTCCAAGGCCGGTCCCACGAGCATGCGCCTGCATGCGGCGAGCGCGACCAAACCGGAAGCGGGGGCCGCGCGGAGGTCGAGTGAGTGACGTGAAATTCGAGCGAAGTCCGCGGGACGTTCGCGCGTGACGTAAGGCGTTGAGACGCTGCGCACGCCCGTCGAGGCGGCTGCGGGCTGGCTGGCCGCGCGGAATTTTTGAACACGGTCAGTTTTTCGGAGCCCCGCGCGATGTCGGGACCAGCTCCGCACAACTCCATACGGCTCCGGCGATCGAAGTGGGACTGGCCCCGAAAGGCCATACGGCTCAAGCGACCACATTAGGTCGCGCTTGCTGCATGGAGTCGCATGCTCGTGGGACAGGCCCGTACTGGACTTTATCTTGCACTAAAGCCGACTGGTTAGTAGGCAACAAAAGCTTTTCACTCTACCTCAGTACACTTGACAATAAACTTAACGAACCAACCTGTCAATGAAGGCAGTTATTGGTGATGATGCTCAGCAGTGCCTTCAGTGCACAGCCTTTGACTGATGGCCAAGAAAGATGTTTGTAGATTAACACCTGAGACCTTTAACAAGACTTATGGCCTGCCAGGCAGCAGTAATCTGTAGACTTTGACTGTCTGCAGGAGGCACCTAAAGGTATTGAAAAATATCAACAAAATTGTTTGAATTTATTGGAAAAGTAAATGAACCAGTGTCAGCACCCTCACCCAGATTGAAACCCCCCGAACTGAAGCGTTAGTTACATTCAGTCAGCTACTTTAGGCTGGCACATCACTCACGTGCTTGACATCAGACTCTTGGAACTGACACTCTATTTTCAGCTCTGGCATAAGAAAAGATTGCCCAGTGGACAGAGAAAAAGATGCCGGTCTATGCTCAAAGCTACCTTATCGAAATGTAACATCACCGCACATTCCTTGGAACCTCTGAGCCACGGTCACCCCAGAAGAGGAAGGATGACTTGGGATGTTGTTGGGAACCTCAAAGACCATGATAACCTGTGATAACCTGTGAAAGGACACAGCAACTTACAAAGTACCCACCTGCCCACTACATTAGTCATCTCCTGCCCCACCCCATCTCCTGCCCCACCTAGATCCTCCTTTATGTCTACAAAGCCCTTAATGGGCTTGCCCCCACCTACATCAAAAGTCTGCTTACCCACCACACCACCTCCAGGTCCCTCAGATCGGCCGACTTGGGGTGACTTTTTTTTTTTTTTTTTTTTTTTTTTTTTGTAAGGTGTCCTTGAGACTTTGAAAGGCCCGAAAATAAAATTTATTATTATTATTATTATTATTATTATCCCGCGGTCTAGGCATAAGCTCAGGAGTGACCGCGCCTTTGCGGTTGCAGCTCCTAGACTGTGGAACAGCATCCCTCTTCCCATCAGAACTGCCCCTTCCATCGACTCCTTTAAGTCGAGACTTAAAACTCATCTCTACGCCCAAGCCTTTCTTGACGTCCTCTGAGCGAGGGCTATATGTATGTATTTATGTATGTATTTAATCTATGAACCACTGTTGTATAACGTTAGTACCTCCACCAATGTAAAGCACTTTGGCCAACGAGAGTTGTTTTTTAAATGTGCTATAGAAATAAAAGTGACTTGACTTGACTTGACCAGTGGAAGAGTCCACACCTTGTAAATTTCCCTATTAGCCATCACGGAACCTAAAAGACCAGTTTGAAAACAAGTCAACTTCAATCCTGAGACACAAGTTTGAGAAGAAGTTTGAATTGAAACATGTTTTTGAAGTGTAAGAATAAATAAGTGAGTGTTGTGTTAATGATGAATTTTACTTCGGAGTCACGTGAGTGACTACGTGAAGAACCCCGCCAGGACGCATGCGTGCCATATCGCTACACGCATTGCAACGAGTCACAGCAGGGGGAACGACGTTCCCTTAGCGGCAAAATTTGAAAGCCGGGAACAGCAGGTAAGGAGACTCTGCGTTCCATAATTTGAAAGTCGGGAACAGCAGGTAAGAAGACTCTGCGTTCCTTCCACTTACCTTTTAGGTGGAGACATGGACCGGATCCACGAAGGCTGCGGGAAAGCTAGAGGGGGAGAACCGCGGAGTTGCGGGCAGCCGGCAGCAGCAGCAAACGGCACGCTAACCTCCCGTAATGGGAACAGCTGTGCCCGACTTCGCTCCCGACTTCCCTCCCGCGCCGGCCCCGGCCGGTTGGGAGAGGTAAGCAACTAACAGAGTCGTTGACTCCGAGGAGTCCGACTCTGAATAGCCACGAGCGGCCAGTGCCCGTGCGCATGGGGGCCGGTTTGAGCGGCTTTAGGAGCAGCCGCTAGCGGCCAGTGCCCATGCCCAATATTAAAATTTGGAGGCAACTTATCTAAACAGGTAAAGACCTTGACATAGAGGGAAACCCTGGGGCTCATTAAAGCAACGTCTAAAAACTACTTCCTGGGGAATGCGCTAACCCTCAACACAGACCCAACTACAGATCCAGACACCGGCACCTCAACGTCCACGGAGGATGCCGAAAAAGTAACAAATCTACTAATAGTAACCATGGAGGAAGAAGTATAGGGTTATACCATAGAATTATTCAAAACATAATCCTCCAGTTCAGCATGTACCGAACTGAATGTTCATGCTTACAGGCAAAGGAATAATCAAAAGCGCATACTGAACTACAGTACCCAAATAAAAAAGGAGTAATGGAGGACATCCAACAAGAATCACAGGAATTTGTGTCCAAAAATCTTTATCATAAAATAGATGGTGGTTGCCACGTCATCATAGATTTGACTAATTTGAATACTTTCGTACTTTATATTCATTACTAGATGGGAACCTTTGTTACTGCAAAGGTATTGATCCTAGGTTACTACATGGCAAGCATCGTATTAAAAAATGTTTACTATACAATACCCATTAGAGGTGACCACAGATGTATTTAACACAATGGATCATCTGCGGTTTCACTCTTAACTTAGCTCACATGTCAGTGACTTTGCCGTAAGAAAAGGTTACAGCCTTAATGGAGGCTTGCAGTAAACTAAACCATCCATCAGACTGGTAGTAGAATAATTGGCATTATAGTGGCTGTGTTCCAGCCACAAAAATCAGACCTTTACATTATCAAATTACTGAGCGCAAACATGCGTGCACTCAAAAATTATGAGGGTCATTCTGACAGACCTAAGAAGCTACCAACAGAGGCCACAATGGTACTAAAAATGGTAGAAACATAACATTAGGCATTGTTCCTATCCAAACATTAACAGCTACCCGTCTATGGAACTGCATACTGATGGGCACTTGGATGGGATGCTACCAATTCCATCTCCAGCTGTGGGGGAGATGGAATGCACAGGAGGCATCATTACATACGCTGGGCATAAATACCTGGGAAAGTTGAGTGCATTCCATGGCTTTAAGTCATATTGTTCTGGGTTATATCACCAGTATGTTAGACTACTAATTGACTACACCACCGTGGTAGCATATGTCAACCATATGGGTGGAAACATATCGACATCATGTGACTATCTGGCCAACACAATTTGGCAATAGTGTATCCAGAAAGATATTAGGATATCAGCTACCTACTTACTAGGTAAACTGAATTTATAACATATAACCATATAACAATTACAGCACGGAAACAGGCCATCTCGGCCCTACATGTCCATGCCGAACAACTTTTTTCCCTTAGTCCCACCTGCCTGCACTCATACCGTAACCCTCCATTCCCTTCTCATCCATATGCCTATCCAATTTATTTTTAAATGATACCAACGAACCTGCCGCCACCACTTCCACTGGAAGCTCATTCCACACCGCTACCACTCTCTGAGTAAAGAAGTTCCCCCTCATGTTACCCCTAAACTTCTGTCCCTTAATTCTGAAGTCATGTCCTCTTGTTTGAATCTTTCCTATTCTCAAAGGGAAAAGCTTGATCACGTCAACTCTGTCTATCCCTCTCATCATTTTAAAGATCTCTATCAAGTCCCCCCTTAACCTTCTGCGCTCCAGAGAATAAAGAGCTAACTTATTCAACCTATCTCTGTAACTTAGTTGTTGAAACCCAGGCAACATTCTAGTAAATCTCCTCTGTACTCTCTCTATTTTGTTGACATTCTTCCTATAATTGGGCGACCAAAATTGTACACCATACTCCAGATTTGGTCTCACCAATGCCTTGTACAATTTTAACATTACATCCCAGCTTCTATACTCAATGCTCTGATTTATAAAGGCTAGCATACCAAAAGCTTTCTTTACCACCCTATCTATATGAGATTCCACCTTCAAGGAACTATGCACGGTTATTCCCAGATCCCTCTGTTCAACTGTATTCTTCAAATCCCTACCATTTATCATGTACGTCCTATTTTGATTTGTCCTGCCAAGGTGTAACACCTCACATTTATCAGCATTAAACTCCATCTGCCATCTTTCAGCCCATTTTTCCAAATTGCCTAAATCACTCTGTAGACTTTGGAAATCCTTTTCATTATCCACAACACCCCCTATCTTGGTATCATCTGCATACTTACTAATCCAATTTACCACCCCTTCATCCAGATCATTGATGTACATGACAAACAACAAAGGACCCAACACAGATCCCTGAGGCACCCCACTAGTCACCTGCCTCCAACCCGACAAACAGCCATCCACCATTACCCTCTGGCTTCTCCCATTCAGCCACTGCTGAATCCATCTTGCTATTCCTGCATTTATACCCAACAGTTTAACCTTCTTAACCAACCTACCATGAGGAACCTTGTCAAAGGCCTTACTAAAGTCCATATAGACAACATCCACTGCTTTACCCTCGTCAATTTCCCTAGTAACCTCTTCAAAAAATTCAAGAAGATTAGTCAAACATGACCTTCCAGGCACAAATCCATGTTGACTGTTCCTAATCAGACTCTGTTTATCCAGATGCTTATATATATTATCTCTAAGTATCTTTTCCATTAATATGCCCACCACTGAAGTCAAACTAACAGGTTTGCTAGGTTTACTCTTAGAACCCTTTTTAAACAATGGAACAACATGCGCAGTACGCCAATCCTCTGGGACTATTCCCGTTTCTAATGACATTTGAAATATTTCTGTCATAGCCCCGGCTATTTCTACACTAACTTCCCTCAATGTCCTAGGGAATATCCTGTCAGGACCTGGAGACTTATCCAATTTTATATTTTTGAAAAGTGTCAGTACTTCTTTTACTTTGAAACTCATAGTATCCATAACTACTCTACTCGTTTCCCTTACCTCACATAATTCAATATCCTTCTCCTTGGTGAATACCGAAGAAAATAAATTGTTCAATATCTCCCCCATCTCTTTTAGCTCTGCAGATAGCTGCCCACTCTGTTTCTCCAATGGACCAATTTTATCCCTCGTTATCCTTTTGCTATTAATATAGCTGTAGAAACCCTTTGGATTTACTTTCACCTTACTTGCCAAAGCAACCTCATATCTTCTTTTAGCTTTTCTAATTTATTTCTTAAGATTCTTTTTACATTCCTTATACTCCACAAGCACCTCATTTACTTCATGCTGCCTATAATTATTGTAATCTCCCTCTTTTTCCGAACAAGATGTCCAATTTCCCTTGAAAACCAGAGCTCTATCCAATTTTTACTGTTTCCTTTCAACCGAACAGGAACATAAAGATTCTGTACTCTTAAAATTTCCGCTTTAAATGTCCACCATTTCTCTTCTACATCTTTCCCATAAAACAAAATGTCCCAGTCCACTCCTTTTAAATCATCTCGCATCTCATCAAAGTTAGCCTTTCTCCAATCAAAAATCTCAACCCAAGGTCCAGTTCTGACCTTCTCCATAATTATATTGAAACTAATGGTATGGTGATCACTGGACCCGAAGTGCTCCCCAACGCATACCTCCGCCACCTGTCCCGTCTCATTTCCTAACAGGAGGTCCAGCACTGCCCCTCCTCTAGTAGGTACCTCTATGTATTGCTGCAAAAAACTATCCTGCACACATTTTACAAACTCCAAACCATCCAGACAACAGGTCACGCTAGTCTATGAAAACACTGTATGGATGTTGGATAAATTATGTATTGCTGGAATTACAGCACAGTATGGAACACCAGATAACGACCTATTCACATCCATGCTCTCACCAGTTATCGAATTCGGTTCTTGGGAACCAGAACCTGGGGCAGTGGCTACAGATGCTTTTTCGCTGCATTGGGGGGGTAATTTATGCATTCCCTCCTTCTGCCTCATCAGTCGGGTATTTAGGAATAAACAGTAGACTCCGCGTCTGGTATTTTGATAGTACCCGATTTGGCCTACTCAACCATGGGTCCCGGTGATACACGACATGGTTTTAGAACCATGCATCACCATCCATCATAGACCTAATTTACTGGTTCTTCCCGCAACAAGGGGAGTTACCCATGTCATAATTATATAAACCTATTAATTTATAGAGTTGAAAGCGCCTCTACTACACCTGGGACTGACGGACCGAACAGTGGAATTATTTCAGCGGGCCACAGACAGTCCACCAAAAAATCAGTACTTGGTGTCATCAAGAAATGGGAAGTACTGTCACAACAATAACATCACCCACAGATCTATGAACATCCCGTCTGTTCTGGAATTCCTGGCAAGCCTCCATTACGATGAGAGGCTCAGTCATAGTGCCATCAACTGCGCCAGAAGTGCTCTGTCAACATACCTGGCACAAGGAACAGAGCGGCATTCTGTTGGGACACACCCTGGTAACCAAACTCATGAGGGGCATTTTAATATTAATCCCCCAAGAACCAGGTACTCCCAAATATGGGATGTGAGCATTGTACTGACCATGTTAACAAACTGGTCTCCAGCTA
This sequence comes from Amblyraja radiata, assembly GCF_010909765.2. NCBI lineage: Eukaryota > Metazoa > Chordata > Chondrichthyes > Rajiformes > Rajidae > Amblyraja > Amblyraja radiata. The sequence continues at coordinate 4,492,339 of NC_045956.1, forward strand.
CAGCTCTGTCATTACAGAAACTGACTATGAAAACAGTCATGCTGATGGCCTTGGTCACGGCACAAAGGGTCCAGTCACTACAGAAACAAAGGTTGGACAACATGATTATTTCATCTAGAAATTTAACTTTTCACATCAATGAAATAGTCAAACAGAACAGACAGGGGTCAGCAGGCCTAAAAACAGAATTCAGGGCCTACCCGACAGATGGTCGTCTCTGTATTGTAACACACTTACTATTATATATGGAGTATACTAAGATCATCAGAGGGAAAGAAATGTCACTTTAATCAGCTACAAACAGCCACTCAAAACAGTGACAGTCCAGACCATCTCTAGATGGCTAAAACAGGTCCTAATAAAGGCTGGAGTAGACACTAGCATTTTTAAATCTCACTCCACCAGGGCTGCAGCTACATCGGCAGCTATGAAGTTGGACGTTACTATGGACCAAATCCTCAAGACAGCAGGATGGTCAACGGAGGAAACTTTTCAACGACTTTATAACAATCCAGTCATTGAACCTGGAACATTTGAAGAAAGTTCTGTAATATAATTTACCCCATAAATAGGGGCAATAATTGGTGTTAATATTTTTACCGTTGTTTTCAATGTCGTATTGATGTCTAATGATGTTAACTCTATTCTCCCCAAAATCAAGGCAGATGTGATGCATGGACTCGTTCCACGGCATGAAATCACAGAGCTTTAAAATCTTCACGTAGTCACTCACGTGACTCCGAAGTAAAATAGTAAGATTAAACGAGAATTTACCAGTTTGAAGTTTGATCTTTATTTTATGAGGAGTAACGTTGAGGGAATACGTGCCCTCCGCTCCCACCCTTGATCATATCCTGAACTGGTATCTTTTCTCTAATCTTACTATGTTTAGTCATTACCGTTATCTGTGATTTCACACCGCTGCTTTGAAGAATGACACGCATGCGTCCTGGCGGGGTTCTTCACGTATTCCCTCAACGTTACTCCTCATAAAATAAAGATCAAACTTCAAACTGGTAAGTTCTCGTTTAATCTTACTATTAAATGGCGTTGTAACATGAGGGTAATTGCCATCATTTTCTTTTTGAAAATGAGTTTTATAGAATGGGATTAGATTAGAGATCGATCTCCTTTTCTCGCAGTGACTAGTAAACATCTGGATTGGATTGCTTTTGGACTGATGCATATATGTAGACTTGGCAAGGGCAGGTATTACATTATATAGAATGTCGGTGCTTTTAAAGATTATATTTGATCTCTATGATCTCATGGACTCTTACTTTTTATTTTCTAAGATAGTAAGAGTGGGAGATAAGGGTAGGCTAAAATACATCTTTAAGTACACTTTTCTCTCAGCTCACAAAGCTATGATGGATGAGGGGAAATGCAATATCAGGTCATGGCATTCTGGTTAAAGTAATCAGTCCTTCCCCATGATAAAACATATCTAACATGATGTAGATTCACAACAGATAAGTATCTAGTCTTGCCATATACAATTAATCATAATACAGTATACCTGTCTAATGTCACTTGGCAGAATAAAAGATTGATCTTTCAAAAGTATGTACATCAACCCTCCGCTTAAATTTGTACTTAGAAATTATAACACAACATTAAATCTTGATTCCTGGTGATTGGAGCCAGAGTTACTTTGGGCATAATAATTGGTGTCATCCACCTGAATTAGGAAGCAGAGAAATCTGCCAATGATTACTCTCGGAGCTCCAGTAAAGGCAAGATCGAATATGGTTTGAATTGTCTATTTAGTAATCTGGCTCCCTACAAAAGTTATAATGAGTTACCAGAAGATGATCAGCATTTGCAAGTATGTAGGAGCTGAAAAGGATCTGTGCAGATGTAAAAGTATGGCACAGTGGCGCAGCCTGACAGCACCAGAGATCCAGGTTCAATCCTGACTATGGGTGCTGTCTGTACAGATTTTGCACATTCTCCCTGTGACTGTATCAGTTTTCTCCGGGTGCTCCAGTTTCCTCCCATATTTCAAAGGACATGTAGGTTTGTGGATAAATTAACTTATGTCAATTGTCCCTAGTGTTGGATAGAACTAGTGTGAATGAGTCATCCATCACTGGTCAGCATGGACACAGTTGGCCAAAGGGCCTGTATCCATACTGTATCTCTTAAGCTCAATCTAAATCTAAAACTAAAAGCAACATAACAGGGATTGTAAATTAATAAAATTGGCAATTAATACAACATTATCTATGGTGATGCTTACTATTTCCATGTTATTACTTTGAAGTTTAGGATCGACTAATATGTATCGATCATTAGAAAAATTAATAAAACACTATTATAGACAATAGACAATAGGTGCAGGAGTAGGCCATTTGGCCCTTTGAGCCAGCACCGCCATTCAATGTGATCATGGCTGATCATCCACAATCAGTACCCCATTCCTGCCTTCTCCCCATATTCCCTGACTCCGCTATCTAGCTCTCTCTTGAAAGCATCCAGAGAACCTGCCTCCACCACCCTCTGAGGCAGAGAATTCCACAGACTCACCACTCTCTGTGAGAAAAAGTGTTTCCTCGTCTCCGTTCTAAATAGCTTACTCCTTATTCTTAAACTGTGGCCCCTTGGTTCTGGACTCCCCCAACATCAGGAACATGTTTCCTGCCTCTAACGTGTCCAAGTCCTTAACAATCTTATATGTTTCAATGAGATATCCTCTCATCCTTCTAAACTCCAGAGTGTACAAGCCCAGCCGCTCCATTCTCTCAGCATATGACAGTCCCGCCATCCCGGGAATTAACCTTGTAAACCTACGCTGCACTCCCTCAATAGCAAGAATGTCCTTCCTCAAATTAGGAGACCAAAACTGCACACAATACTCCAGGTGTGGTCTCACTAGGGCTCTGTACAACTGCAGAAGGACCTCTTTGCTCCTATATTCGATTCCTCTTGTTATAAAGGCCAACATGCCATTCGCTTTATAATGATTCATTATAAGAATCTCTCTCCGAAGGACATAAAGCAAAAGTTAATGATACTAATATTGGTCACTGACTAATGGAAAACAATCACGGATCAATTCAACATTGTACAGTCAAAGAAGCAGGCACCACAACATCTTTCAGTTAACTCATGCAAGCCCTTTCAAGCTCAGCAAACTGGAACTTGCAACGCAAACTAATCAAATTATCCAGATAATTTCTTCAAAATGTTCTTGACTACTATTTCTCTTCCCAGCACTTCGAGCCAAAAATAACATTACATAATAACCACAATAAAAAGAATTTGAAATGCAGAAATAATCATTACATTTGTGCAAAATTTAGCAATTTAATATTAAGAAGCTTTGAAAGAGGTTTCTATTTCAGAGGCTGATCTCCGTGGGCTTGATGCCTGAATCCAGCCAAAATCTCAGCAATAGATCTTTAAAATAGGCTTCTATTTTCTGGTGATTCCAGTTAGTTGACAAGTGAGAGGGAAATGTGATTTACAGTTCCTTTGTGGCTGATATGTAACCACAGTGCTCAGAGCATACCATGACCCTAAAGGCTGGACATTCCTTCAAAGTGTGTGTGGGCCCATGGCACCTTAATCCCCTTTCCTGGGTCAGGGTTCAGCTGAGAAAGCTGGGGTGGATATTGCTGCAGGAAGCAGAGAAGAGCCCAAATGAAGCAGGAGCTGTATTTTTGTAGTTCAATATCAGGCTCGGAGACTGGGAAAGGCAAGTATTGCGTAAAAATGAAGGGAGGAGAGATCTCCAAATTGCAGCAGTTATTCTGGTCATGCCCCGATATGTAATGTTGGGGGAGTCCAGAACCAGGGGCCACGGTTTAAGAATAAGGAGTAATCCATTTAGAACGGAGACGAGGAAACACTTTTTCTCACAGAGAGTGGTGAGTCTGTGGAATTCTCTGCCTCAGAAGGCGGTGGAGGCAGGTTCTCTGGATGCTTTCAAGAGAGAGCTAGATAGGGCTCTTAAAAATAGCGGAGTCGGGATATGGGGAGAAGGCAGTAACGGGGTTCTGATTGGGGATGATCAGCCATGATCACATTGAATGGCGGTGCTGGCTCGAAGGGTCAAATGGCCTACTCCTGCACCTATTGTCTATTGTCTATTTTCTAGGTATGCCTATTTTCAAGAATTTCTCCTCCGCTCTCCAAAGGGAGTTTTTGTTTTCTTCAGGAACGCTGCCTGACCCGCTGAGTTACTCCAACATTTTGTGTCTTTCCCTTTTTTCTTGGTGTTAGTCTTGTAAAAGGATAGACGAGGATGTGGAGGTAAGATAAGTGGATGAAGAGGGGGTAGAGGCATCAGTCGTGGGCACAGATAAGAGGAAACTGGGAAAGGAAGCCAAGCATCAAAATATGGAATGTGGAAAGATAACCTCCTACAGAAATCTCTCAGGATTTGAGAATATGGAAAATGAAATCTAGGTTGAGTTTTCTGGTAGTAGGTAGTGGGAAAACCATTCCTCCCTATCATTTGGTAACCTGGCTGAAAATTTACCAATAATGACCGAACCATACTTATTTAACATTTCAGCATCAGAGATGCTGAACTCAGGGATTTTTTTTTCAGCTGTCATTTATAATAGTGTCGAAATCTCCTGGTGAACTTCTCCGTTCAAAAGAAATATCTAAAGAATTATCTAAAGAGCTCTAGCATGATAACAATTTCAGATTATTTGGGGATAATTATTACCACAGGCAGAAACTGTTCCTCTTCACCGATTATGAGTCTTATGTTCCACTATGTCAACATTTAATGGAATTTATTCCATCATTCTAATCTTTTGAATTCTAACAACAATCTTTGCATAGAAACATAGAAACATAGAAGCTTCGAGCCAGCACCGCCATTCAATGTGATCATGGCTGATCATCCCCAATCAGTACCCCGTTCCTGCCTTCTCCCCATATCCCCTGACTCTGCTATCTTTAAGAGCCCTATCTAGCTCTCTCTTGAAAGCATCCAGAGAACCTGCCTCCACCGCCCTCTGAGGCAGAGAATTCCACAGACTCACCACTCTCTGTGAGAAAAAGTGTTTCCTCGTCTCCGTTCTAAAAGGCTTACTCCTTATTCTTAAACTGTGGACTCTGGTTCTGGACTCCCCCAACATCAGGAACATGTTTCCTGCCTCTAGCGCGTCCAAGCCCTTAACAATCTTATATGTTTCAATAAGATCCGCTCTCATCCTTCTAAACTCCAGAGTGTACAAGCCCAGCTGCTCCATTCTCTCAGCATATGACAGTCCCGCTATCCCGGGAATTAACCTTGTAAACCTACGCTGCACTCCCTCAATAGCAAGAATGTCCTTCCTCAAATAAGCTGGAAAAGATGCAGAGAAGATTTATGAGGATGTTGCCAGGATTCAAGGGCCTGAGCTGTAGAGAGAGGTTAAGCAGGCTAGGACTTTATTCCTTGTAGTGCAGGAGGATGAGGGGAGATCTTATAGAAGTGTACACAATCATGAGAGGAATAGATCGGGTAGACAAACAGAGTATCTTGCCCAGATTAAGGGATTCAAGAATCAGAGAACATACTGTAGGTTTTAGGTGAGGGGGGGAATGATTTAATAGGATCCTGATGGTTAACTTTTTTACACAAAGGGTGGTGGTTGTATAGAATGAGCTGCTGAGGGAGCGAGTTGAGACAGGAATCATTGCAATGTTTAGGAAATATTTGGACAGGTACATGGAAAGGATAAGTTTAGAGAGATATGAGCCAAACATAGGCAGGTTGGACTGGTGTTGATGGGACAAGTTGGTTAATGTGTGTAAGTTGGACTGAGGGGCCTGTTTCCATGCTGTATGATTCTATGTATGCCATATTTTATAGATTGTCACAGACATTTTACATGACAACTGATATTTCTGTTCGCTTCAACATTGGAGTTGACACTAGAGATATATTTTTCTTTTCACTGTCCTGTCGAATATATGGGTGATTTATGCATAATTTTGTATAAATTATGTTGTTGTATAATGTATGCAGAATTTGTATAAATTATGTAATTTATGCATAATTTTGTATAAATTATGTTTTTGTATAATTTATGCATAATTTTGTATAAATTATGCTTTTGTGCGCTGCCTTGGTCTATGGACCAATGATGTTGCTGAAAGCAAGATTTTCACCCTAGCTGCACCTCACCTTACTAGTGCATATGACAATAAACTTGACCTGACTTCAACCATTTGCTCTTGGAAACAAATTGAGATTTGCCCATAGAAAGTTTCATGAAAACATTATCCTTCGTATTACCCCCACCTCACCCTTCACCCCAAAACATCAGGACGAGCATTAAATCTGCACTTTACTGTTCTGTTACACGTTTTAAATTAGTAACCTTTATCATTCTCAATGCAACAAAAACAGAGCTATGCATTTCTGTGAGCCATTCAACAACAAATTAAACTGGATGACCTTTTATATTTTACACATTTCCATGTTCTTTGGGCCGGAAAACTTTGAAGTTATTCCAATGGGAGTGGGAGGATACAAAATTAGGAATCGGCTTCATGAGCAGTCTGCAGTAGAGCCATATCCCAACACATCATTTTCAAAAAACATACTATACTTCACTATTTTAAAGAATTGGAAGCATTGGCTTACCTGCACTCTCTAGTTTTACTGCAATGTAAACTGGTATTGCTATTGGTATTGGCATTGGTTTATTATCATCACATGCACTGAGAAGCAGTGAAAATGCTGTTTTGCACTATTTAATGGTCTTACGGTTTGGCAGATCACACCATACATGAGCACATCAGGTGCGGAATATAGTGCTACAACACCAGGGAAAGTGCACATAAAAAAGTGCAAGTGCCACAATGAAGTATATCGGGAGATTGGGAATTTCATCCTGAGCATATGGATTGTTCATGAGTCTAATAACAGTGGGGCAGAAACGGTTCTTGAATCTGGAGATACGTAAATTCAAGCTATTTCATCTTCAATGCGAGGAGAGAAGGGTGAAGAGAGAATGATGTGAATGGTTCTTGATCATGTTGGCTGCTGTCCTGGGGTAGTGCGAAGTGTAGATGGAGTAGTTAGGAGGTTGACTGGTTCACGTGATGCACTGACTACGGTGACAACTCTCTGCAATTTCTTGCGTCTCGGACAGAGCGGTTGCCGTACTGAGCTATGATGCATTGCTAGGTTTGCGGACTTCGATGAAGGCTATCAAAGTATACAGCGGGACATAGATCAGCTTCAGAAATGCATGGAGAGATGGCAGATGGGGTTTAATCTGAGCAAGTGTGAGGTGTCATGTTTGGGATGTCAAATGTAATGTGAAAATATGCAGATAATAACCTGACCTTTAATAGGATTGATTTATAGAGAGATCCTGTGGTCTAAGTCCATAACTCTCTGGAAGTGGCAACATGGTTTTGGTCTCTTCCTTCGGGGGGATGCAACTTTTTCTTGTTGTATCCCCCATCTCCATCTGCGCAGAAGCCTAATGGCGGAGCTGGCGGCCTCCAACTGGGACCGACCTTGAGGCTCCGGAGGCAGAGCCAGCCAGGACTTACCAGCGCGAGGCTGGCCGACTTCGGGGCTGTGGTGGCGTTCCGGCGGCGGTGGCCCGACTTCGGGGCTGTGGCGGCGTTCCGGCGGCGGCGACCTGACTTCGGGGGCTCGGCCGCGGGCCCAGTGGACGACATCGTCGGGAGATCGCAGGTCACAGGTTGGTGACCTGTTTTTCTGGAGCTCCCGCAACAACAGCTGAGTCCGCTGGACTGGAGAGCGGCAGCTTCGGCAGCGGAGTTTGAACCTGCCCGTTCACGGAGCTCGGATTCAGCCGCTGGATTTACTTACCATCACCCGGCAGAGTCACAACATTGGAGGCCTGGATCGCCTCAACGCAGAGGGAGAACAAGGAGGGAAGAGACAGAGACTTTAAGACTTTTGCCTTCCATCACAGTGAGGAGGTGCCTGTTGGACTCACTGTGGTGGATGTTAAATTTGTGTTTATTGTGTGTTCTGTTATTTTATTGTACGTATGACTGCAAGGCACGAAATTTCATTCAGACCGAAAGGTCTGAATGACAATAAAGGATAAAGGATAATTCATTCAACATGAGTAGAAAGAGTGGTAAAGAAGGCATACGATATGCTTGCTTTCATAGATCAGTCAGGAAGTCATGATGCAGCTCGATGGGACTGCATGAGCCTCATTTGGAGTATTGCACCAGTTCCTAGTTGCCCTGTTGCAGGAAGGATGTGGAGGCCTTGGAAAGGGTGAAACGTTTACCAAAATGATGCCTGGGTTCGGGGGTATTAGCTGCAGGGAGCGGTTGGGCAGACTTGGATTGGGTTTTTTCTGGAACACCAGAGGAGACCTGATAGAAGTGCATAAAATTATGAGCGGCAGAGATAAGGGAGATAATTAGAAACCTTTACCAAGAATGGTAAAATCAAATATAGGTGGGCATAGCTTTAAGGTGAAATTTAAAAGAGATGTCCAGGGCAAGTGTTTTTTACACAGAGGGTGGTAAGTGCCTGGAACATGCTGCCAGGGGTGGGTGTGGGGTCAGATATAATAGTGACATTTAAGACTTTTGGATAGGCATATGGAAATACAGGAAATGAAGGTATATGGATTATGTATAGGTAGATAAGAGATGGTCTTGGCACAGACATTGTTAGCCAAAGAGCCTGTGCTTATGCTGTACAGTTCTATGTTCTTTGGCGGTGTCATCTGTAACCTTGTAAATGGAGATAGAGCAGCATTTGGCCACACAGTCATGAGTGTATAACGGGAATAGTAGGGGGTTGAAGACACAACCTTGTGTGATATTGGTGTTGAAAATTATTATGGAGGATGCTTTGCCTCCTATTCACACTGCTCATGGTGTATGGAACCAGAGGTCAAAGATCCAGTTGCAGAGGGGAGTGCTACCTGGGTCCAAGCGTTTGGCAACTAGTTTGGTTAGAATTATGATGCTGACGGTGGAGCTACAGCCAATAAGTAAGAGTATGACATTGGGGGTCGGGTACTTTTCGGCGCTGCCGTTTTGGTGCCTGTACTCTGTACTCATCAGTACCCTAACCCTAACCTTAACCCTAACCCAAACCTTTGTAAATACCTCCAGATAAATAAAAGTGTTCCATGCATCACAATACTCCGGGATAGTGAATTCCAGAGATTCATCACCCGCTGCAACGAGTTCCTATGCCAAGGATATTACAAGTGAGATCAGCTTTATGTTAACAAGTTTGGAAATTGGTTTCCACTGGCCCACCGCTGTGGCACCCTAACCCTAACCCTAACCCTAACTCTAACACCCCGAAACGGAGGCGCCAAAACGGTGGCGCCGAATGGTACCATTCCGTGACATTGGTGTCTTTGTTATCCAGATGTTCCAGGGATGAGTATATGGAGATGGTGTCTGCCATGGACCTCTTGTGGCTGTTGGTCCAAGTGCAGTGGATATAGGCCATCTGGGAGTTGGGGTCGGTGCTTCCCAACCAGCTTCTCAAAGCATTTCATGATGAAGGATGTTAGATCCACCGAACGAATCAGAAAAGCAACTGAAGCCATGGGAACTGCATACAAGGTGAACAAGGCAGTAAGTTGGCTGAATCATGACCCGGTTCATAGTGTGAAAACAGTTGAAGCAATTTGCGAGTCAGTGGTCCTGCAAGCTGAACTCGCTGACTATATATTGTTTCTGGGGTCCGCACGGTAGAGTTGCTGCCTCACTGCACCAGATTCAATCCTACTGTCTGTACAGAGTTTGTACATTCTCCCTGTGACCTGCGTGGGTTTTCACCGAGATCTTTGGTTTATTCCCACATTCCAAAGACGTACAGGCTTGTAGCATAATTGGCTTAGTATACATGTAAATTGTCCCTAGTGTGTGTAGGAAAGTGTTAATGTACGGGAATTGCTGGTCGGTGTGGACAGGCTGAAAAACCTGTTTCCACGCTGTATCTCTAAACTAAACTAAAGTAGTGATTGAATTATTCTTATTCACTTTGGTTTAGTTCAATCATGCTTATTCAGTTATTATCTTTGGAAAAATCAGGCATTTGTCAATAGACAATAGACAATAGGTGCAGGAGTAGGCCATTCGGCCCGTCGAGCCAGCATCGCCATTCAATGTGATCATGGCTGATCATCCCCATTCAGTACCCCGTTCCTGCCTTCTCCACATATCCCCTGACTCCGCTATTTTTAAGAGCCCTATCTAGCTCTCTCTTGAAAGCATCCAGAGAACCTGCCTCCACCGCCCTCTGAGGCAGAGAATTCCACAGATTCCGTGAGAAAAAGTGTTTCCTCGTCTCCGTTCTAATCTGTGAGAAAAAGTGTTTCGTCATCTCCGTTCAGTTATTTAAAAATACACTTTTACAAACGCATCAATGTTTAGATTCTATAATCAATTAGACCAAATAGATAATGGCAACATCACTCATTACCAGTATTTTTATTATTCTGAGATTTTTTTTAAATTCAGTTATTCAGTCGCTTCATTGCTGTAGGTTCTGGTTTAACTTTATTATTGTCACATGTAGCGAGGTATAGTGAAAAGCTTTGTTAGAATAGAATAGAATGCCTTTTATTGTCATTCAAACAACTTGGTTTGAACGAAATTGCATTTTCTACAGTTCTTATGGGACGACAGATGGCACAATGGGCTAAGTGTTCGGCTGGCAACCGGAAGGTAGCCGGTTCGAATCCCGCTTGGAGTGCATACTGTCGTTGTGTCCTTGGCCTGTGTGTGAATGTGTGTGAATGTGTGTGAGTGACTGGTGGTGGTCGGAGGGGCCGTAGGCGCAGATTGGCAGCCACGCTTCCGTCAGTCTGCCCCAGGGCAGCTGTGGCTACAGAAGTAGCTTACCACCACCGAGTGTGACTGAGGAGTGAATGAATAATGCGATGTAAAGCGCCTTGATTATTAGAAAGGCGCTATATAAATCCCATCCATTATTATTATTATTACATTACAAAAAAAAACCAAGACACACACTTAACACAGTTTACATAAACATCCATCACAGTGAGTCTCTAACACCTCCTCACTGTGATGGAAGGCAAAGTCTTATCTCTTCCCTTTGTTCTTCTCCCACGGTCCAGCAGTCCAACTGTAACGTCGAGGCGAACTGGGCCTCCCGATGTTAAAGCCCACGGCGGGCGATGGTAAGTCATGTGGCCATTTAAGCCGCGCTGGGCGATGTTAGGCCCTGGCTCCGTACCCTTTAAACCCTGCGTTTTGCATACCATCAAATATTTGTGGATATAAACCAATATGCTTGGTCAGTAGTTCATCAAACTATTAAATAAATAAAGTACAGAAACATCCACCCTACTTAATGGGGTCTGATTTCTCTGTGGATCCAATGTTAATCCATTGCTTCCAAGGAGAAACAGAGTACCAAGGAGGGAAGGGGACCCAATGAACAGAGGCAACTCAGAAATATTTTGTAAACGTACAGGCACAGGAAATTTGGCTAAGATTTATTTCCTTTTGGAGGGTGAACTTTGCACACTTGGATACGAACTGTAAAGACAGATCTGTAGAATCGACTTTGGATTTCATCCCATGAAAACCTGAAGGCTGACATTTCCTGCCCAGTGGTTGTACACATTCATAATCACTGTTGATTGCCCAGTGCTTGGGAAGCATGATCGGCAAGGAAAACGCTCAAATCAAGGGTGTGAAATTCTGCTTCCTGTTTCCTGACTTGCGTGAAATCCCTTTCACTCATCCCCTGTGTGCAGGTTTGCTCTCCGCCTGTCAACATTATAGAGTAAAACTCTAATGTGTGTGTTCTAATTCCTCGACAGTTTCATCTCTATCTCTTCTCTGTAGGCCCACAAATCTCAGAATGTTTCGCAAACCCTCCATTTCTGGGCTTTAGGCATCACTCCATCATATGTACAGTATCTCTCATTTGTATCATTTCCAAATTTCATTACTCACACGTATCTGCCAATTTATTTTTATCTCTTCCTTTAGTATTTTTTGTCAAATCCACTTATTTGTCCAAGCTCCAGATGACTTCTCCATATTGTCCTGATGCCAAATTTCATTTCAAACTGCTCCTAAGAGTGTGCTAGGCTTTCAAAAATATGTTGTTTAGTTTGGTTTAGTTCATTGTCATGTGTACCGAGGTGCGGTGAAAATATTTTTTGTTGCGTGCTAACCAGTCAGTGGAAAGACTGTACTTGATTATAAACTGAGCCATCCACAGGGTACAGGATTACGGGAAAAACGTTTAGTGCAAGATAAAGTCCAGTAAAGATTGAGGGTCTACAATGAGGTAGACAATAGACAATAGGTGCAGGAGTAGGCCATTTGGCCCTTCAAGCCTGCACCGCCATTCAATGTGATCATGGCTGATCATCCCCAATCAGTACCCCATTCCTGCCTTCTCCCCATATCCCCTGACTCCGCTATTTTTAAGAGCCCTATCTAGCTCTCTCTTGAAAGCATCCAGAGAACCTGCCTCCACGACAGAATTCCACAGACTCACCACTCTCTGTGAGAAAACGTGTTTCCTCGTCTCCATTCTAAATGGTTTACTCCCTATTCTTAAACTGTGACCCCTGGTTCTGGACTCCCCCAAAATCGGGAACATGTTTCCTGCCTCTAGTGTGTCCAAGCCCTTAACAATCTTATATGTTACAATGAGATTGCCTCTCATCCTTCTAACTCCAGAGTGTACAAGCCCAGCTGCTCCATTCTCTCAGCATATGACAGTCCCGCCATCCCGGGAATTAACCTTGTAAACCTACGCTGCACTCCCTCAATAGCAAGAATGTCCTTCCTTAATGACACATGTTGGGTTAATAGCCTCATTGTCTCAACTGCAGAACGCTCGTCTCTTTGCCTGTGTCATTAACTTAGAAAATAGATCACAAGAATCTCGGCTGATATTCCAATGCATTGTTGGAGATTTCATCTTTTCGATACACTGTAAACTGTCCCCATTTCACGTCTCAGGGGAAAATATCAGATCCCACAACACTACTTCAAAGAAGAGCATGACAATTAATCCTTTGCCCAATAGTTATTCCTCAGACAATATAACAAAAGGAGATGATAGATCATCAATTTAAAATATTGATTCTATCTTAATTTCCACAGGTTCTGATTGATTTACTGATTTTTTGCCATCAATTCCTGTTCCGATTGAAATTTCCAGCATGTATAATCTTTCATGTTTATACTGAATCAGATTATTGCACAGTTTGTAAATTATTGCAGAGTTTGCTGTTTGTAAATTAGCTGCCATTTTTCAGGTCCAATGGAAGTTACAAATTACTTCACTGACTGTATTAGACTCTCTGAGGTCATGACAATTGCTTCCATGTCACTATGCATTGTGTGTGACTAGGGAACTATGAACACTATCCACATGTTGTGCACCGGCCATTTTCCAAGCTTTCATCAAGAACAGCTCCCAGTTATCTGCTGTTTGTGGCCATAAAACACAGAAGCATTGCCCCCATGGGAGCTTTCTCAGCTCAAATACTTGGCTTGGCTATATCCCATTGCGCCTTCAATCAGTAGTTGAAAGTCCTGAAATTCACTTGCATAATTTTGAAAAAAATAACAGTATTCAAACATTAATTGTCCAGAGCATGACTAAATAAAGTGGTTTTTGAGTTTTAAAAGTGGAGACACAAGAGGCTGAAGATGCTAGAATCTTGAGCAAAAACAGACTACTGGAGGAACTTAACTGCATCAGGCAGCATTTGTGGAAGGATGTGAACAGATGCTGTTTCAGGCTAGGTTAGCATTCATAGCAAAAGGATTTGAGTATAGGAGCAGGGAGGTTCTACTGCAGTTGTACAGGGTCTTGGTGAGACCACACCTGGAGTATTGCGTACAGTTTTAGTCCCCTAATCTGAGGAAAGACATACTTGCCATGGAGGGAGTACAGAGAAGGTTTACCAGACTGATTCCTGGGATGTCAGGACTTTCATATGAAGAAAGACTGGATAGACTCGGCTTGTACTCGCTAGTATTTAGAAGATTGAGGGGAGATTTTATAGAAACTTACAAAATTCTTAAGGGGTTGAACAGGATAGATGCAGGAAGATTGTTCCCGATGTTGGGGAAGTCCAGAACAAGGGGTCACAGTTTAAGGATAAGGGGGAAATCTTTTAGGACCGAGATGAGAGAAACATTTTTAACACAGAGAGTGGTGAATCTCTGGAATTCTCTGCCACAGAATGTAGTTGAGGCCAGTTCATTGGCTATATTGAAGAGGGAGTTAGATGTGGCCCTTGTGGCTAAAGGGATCAGGGGGTATGGAGAGAAGGCAGGTACAGGATACTGAGTTGGATGATCAGCCATGATCATATTGAATGGCGGTGCAGGCTCCAAGGGCCGAATGGCCTACTCCTGCACCTATTTTCCATGTTTCCATTTTTCTATGACCCTTCTTCAGACAGATGGGGTAGAGGGGAGGTAGCTGGAGGTAAATGGAGGGTAGAAAGAGGGGAGGAGAAGGGCCTGGGGCAAGAGCTGGCAAGTGATAGGTGTATCGAAGTGGAGAAGCTAATTGACAGTGAGAAAAGTATCTTGGAGAGAGTATCCAAGGCTCGAGTTGATGTGGAGAAGCTAAATGATGAAATATGAAAGAAAAGGGTGGAGAGTGAAATGTAGAACCAGGGGGCGAGAAAGTGGGCGGAGGGAATGCGGGGGCTGCAGAATGGGACCCAGAATAGTGAGGGGTGCATGAAGAGCGTCTTGAGAAACTGGAGATGGGAAAGGAACTGGGTGATGAGGATGGGGGAAGTGGAAAGAAAGTTTTGAAAAGACAATAAGTGGCAACACAAAATTAAAAAATCAAGTTTGCATAACTTGTTTGATAAAGCGATTTAGGTCGTGATGTAAATGTTGTTTATGCAACCTATTCGACAAAATGTCATGCAGGATATTTTGTCGGAAATAAAAGCAGGAAATACAGGAAGCGCTCTGGAAGTCAATCACCGCGTGCAGAATAAGTAACGGAGTGAATGTTTCAAGTTGATGATTTTTCTCCAGAGGTGGGAAAATTGAGAAAATTAGCACGTTTCAATGTGGAGAAGAGAGAAAGATGGCAAGAACAAAGGCAATGTCAATAACGAGGTGCAGACAATAGAAATACTTTAAGAGGGTGCTGAAGACTTGTTGCATCGGGAGTTTCAGCATTTAGACTGATCAGCGGTGAAGATGATATATTTCCCAATCACACTGATTTGCGCTCGGAGGAGTATGTGCGGATGGTGATGCTTCCTTGTGGCACCTGTCCTGCTCCTTCACGGTGATGGAGATGGCAGGCTCCAACCACTAAAGTGTTTTGCTTTTGATGCCCGTTGACCTGAGATTACAAGGTCACCTTGATAATATACTGCAGACGATTCTCGTGCAGTCACTCTGAGACCTCAGCTCTTGGGTTTGTTCTCTGATCCATTTTTGGACCAACACATGATGTAGTCTGAGTGGTCCTGACAAAACCCAAAATGACATCAAAGAATGAACTAGTGCCCCTCAATTGTAGTGTCAATGACTCTGCTGATGACTGAGTGTAAAGGGCCTGTCCCACTTACGTGTCCTTGGCACGCAAATTACGCGACCTCGTGGTCGCGTTGAGGCGCACGGGCATCGTATAGCCACGCGGGGCCGGTCCCACTGAGAAGCGCGGAGGGGTATGTAGTTTTGCGCGACATCGCAAAATTTTTGTAGCGAACAAAATCTTCGCACGCCAACATCCTGTCGTGTAACTGACGGCCAAAGTGGGGCAGGCCCAAGACCCTGGCGCGACACAACGTCTCACCTCCAACAGCAGCAGAAGCAGGCAAACGATCGCCGAACTCGGCCTGGAGCTCACGGCCGTTGCGGTCCGGATCCGCCCCCACTTCTACTCCCAGAGCGGGACCAGGAAAATTGAAGATAGACACAAAATGCAGGAGTAACTCAGCGGGACCGGCAGCATCTCTGGAGAGAAGGAATGGGTGATGTTTCGGGTCAAGTTCCTTCTTTTCAGTCTGAAAGACACGAAACATCACCCATTGCTTCTCTCCAGAGATGCTGCCGGTCCCGCTGAGTTACTCCAGCTTTGTGTCCATCTTCAAATGACGTCACGCGCTCCAGACGGCTTTGCGTACACATGAAAACGCGCCCGACCTTCGCGGGACCGTCGCGGCTCAACGCGACCATGAGGTTGCGTAATTTGCGTGCCAAGGACACGTAAGTGGGACAGGCCCTTAACTCACTGAGCAGTAAATAGCTAGGTTGGGATTTTCTTGAATGTAGAAACTAGGATGCTGGTTTTACTGAACTGGGCAATCTTCCATTGTTGGATAGATAACAGATTTGTAATGGAACAGGTTGGCAAAAGGTGCAGCTAGTTCCGAAGCACAGGACTTCAGTGCCACACGTTGTCTAGTCTTTATTGTATCCAGTGCTGTCAGCTGTTTATCAAAATAGCATGGACTGGACTGAATTGTATGGAGACTGGTCTCTGTCTTGTTGAGGATCTTAAGAGGAAGCTGAGATGGATAGTTGATTTAACACTTCGGATGAACATGGTTGTAAACGTCAGCCATTTCTTCCGCAGTCACCTGCTGGACTGCAGAGCTTCAGCTCATCCATTGCTTAGCTCTGTCTGTTGCCTTCTGTCTTTGTGGTCAAATATATATAATCCTGTATGGCGGCTTAATCAGGCTTGCATCTTATCAATTCTAGACATGCTTGGTGCTGCTCCTGGCAAGCTCTTCTGCATTCTCTCTTCCAGCTTCCGATTGCATTTGCACTCCCCAAGTACTCTAAGTCACAGGGACTTTGTTATATGCATGGCTATTTTGTGCTTATCAAATGTTAAAGCCCTGTCCCACTGTACGAGTTCATTCAAAGAGTTTTCCCGAGTTTGCCCTGATTCGAACTCGGAGATTTACGGTAATGGCCGCTTGTCGGAACTCGGGGGTAGACAAAAGTGCTGGAGAAACTCAGCGGGTGCTGCAGCATCTATGGAGCGAAGGAAATAGGCAACGTTTCGGGCCGAAACCCTTCTTCAGACTGATGTAAGGGGGGTGGGAGATGGGGGGAAGAAAGGAAAAAGGAATAGGAGGAGCCCGAGGGCTGAGGGAGAGCTGAGAAGGGGAGGAGACAGCAAGGGCTACCGAAAATTGGTGAATTCAATGTTATGCCACTAGGGTGCAGACTGCCCAAGCGGAATATGAGGTGTTGCTCCTCCAATTTCTGGTGGTCCTCACTCTGGCCATGGAGGAGGCCCAGGACAGAAAGGTCGGATTCGGAATGGGAGGGGGAGTTGAAGTCCTGAGCCACCGGGAGATCAGGTTGGTTAATGCGGACCGAGCGGAGGTGTTCGGCGAAACGATCGCCAAGCCTACGCTTGATCTTACCGATGTAGATCAGCTGACATCTAGAATAGCGGATGCAATAGATGAGGTTGGAAGAGATGCAGGTGAACCTCTGTCGCACCTGAAACGACTGCTTGGATCCTTGAATGGATGTCCTCAAGGTATGTTGGTACTCGGGGCTCTCGTGGACATTTTTCAACATGTTGAAAAATCTTCACGAGTCTTCCCAAGCTTACCGCGTTTCCCGAGTACCTGCCGTTAGGGTTACGAGCCACTAAGAGACGTCCCCGAGCTCCGACTTACCCGCAACGTACATCCCACGTGCTTCCACGAGTTTGATTTTTTATTTTAACTCAGGAGAGCTCTTGGAATGAACTCGTGCAGTGGGACAGGGCCATTAGAATCTGGATTCAGAAACAGAACTAATCATTAGACCCTGAATAGATATGCTTCCTCAGAGAAAAAAAGGCAATCGCAGAAGATACATTTTGTTTCAGCTGTAAAAATATCAGGGCCCAGAGACACACAATTATCTTCCTCTCAACTAAGTTTTGCAGCTGCCTCTTTGCTCACAATTGGGTTTAAGGAAAATCTTGAGATTTGATGCACATAACACAGACCCCTCGGCAATGATTCAAAAGGTGCTTATTATTCCACTTCCAGTATTTATATTGCCAGATGTCATAAAAGTAAATTACGCTCTAGACCCTCGGGGAGGTTCATTAAATTACTGGATATTGTATTCTGATGGTGCAGTCAACAATGTTTCATTCAGGCAGAAAAGAAAGGAGTTATTTGCAAACACATATTGGGTGATATGTCATAGCCTCTGTCATTTCTCAGTCTGCTACAGGTGAAAAAGTCTTTGGGTGAAGTATGTAAATTACAGCGCTGAAAGTTTTCACAGAAAGTCAAAGAGAAGTCGAGATAAAAATACCCAACGCTAAACAAATGGTGACGTGAAACCATGCAAATCATTGAGTTGGATTCATGGGAGGTTGGTCTTGGTGGGGAGGATGCTCCTCAAACTGCGGAGCATCTTGGACAATACAGCTCACCATGTCACACTGGTCAACTTGAGGAATACCTTCAGCAACAGACTGGTTCCACCAAGATGCAGCACAGAACACCACAGGAGAGTCTTCTTCCCTGTGGCTATCAAACTGTACAACTCCTCCCCCTTCGGTCATGGGGTAGACTGACTCCACCCACCCCTCACCTCCACCCCTTCCCCAATCTCCAAGTCCAAGTCCAAGTGAGTTTATTGTCATGTGTCCCTGTATAGGACAATGAAATTCTTGCTTTGCTTAAGCACACAGAAAATAGTAGGCATTTACTACAAAACAGATAAATGTGTCCATATACCATGATATAAATATATACACACATGAATAAATAAACTGGTAGTGCAAATAACAGAAAGTGGTTGCTAATAATCAGAGTTTTGTCCGAGCCAGGTTTAATAGCCTGATGGCTGAGGGGAAGTAGCTATTCCTGAACCTGGTTGTTGCAGTCTTCAGGCTCCTGTACCTTCTACCTGAAGGTAGCAGGGAGATGAGTGTGTGGCCAGGATGGTGTGGGTCTTTGATGATACTGCCAGCCTTTTTGAGGCAGCGACTGCGATAAATCCCCTCGATGGAAGCAAGGTCAGAGCCGATGATGGACTGGGCAGTGTTTATTACTTTTTGTAGTCTTTTCCTTTCCAGGGCGCTCAAATTGCCGAACCAAGCCACGATGCAACCGGTCAGCATGCTCTCGACTGTGCACCTGTAGAAGTTAGAGAGAGTCTTCCTTGACAATCCGACTCTCCATAATCTTCTCAGGAAGTAGAGGCGCTGATGAGCTTTTTTGATAATTGCGTTAGTGTTCTCGGACCAGGAAAGATCTTCAGAGATGTGCACGCCCAGGAATTTGAAGTTCTTGACCCTTTCAACCATCGACCCGCTGATATAAATGGGGCTGTGGATCCCCCTCCTACTCCTTCCAAAGTCCACAATCAGTTCCTTGGTTTTGCTGGTGTTGAGGGCCAGGTTATTGCGCTGGCACCATATGGACAGTTGCTCGATCTCTCTTCTGTACTCTGACTCAACACCATCTGTGATATGTCCCACAACAGTGGTGTCGTCAGCGAACTTGATGATGGATCCCCAATCCTTTCCACCGGTCACCTTATGTTTCATGCATCTTGTGTTTTATGAATGTTGGCAGACCAATTTTCCTCCTGCCATAAATAAAGTTCTATCGTATCATATGTAGGTGTAGGTAAAATAAAGGATATGTCACCAATGATAGATTTGGTGGTCTCTTCATATGCAATAAACCCACAACTCAAAAGCAGCAGGTGATTAGAACAGTCAAATGCTCAAGTTGGAGTACATCTGGAACTTGATTTCTCCCTTGTGTAGGTGAGTGTATGTTTTGCTCATGTTAAGGTTACGTTCACATTGAAATTAAGCTGGCAACTTCAAACTTCAGAAATATCTGTTGAGAAAAAGATCATAGACATCGCCAATGTAACTTTTTCTAATAGAAACATAGAAACATAGAAAATAGGTGCAGGAGTAGGCCATTCGGCCCTTCGAGCCTGCACCGCCATTCAATATGATCATGGCTGATCATCCAACTCAGTATCCTGTACCTGCTTTCTCTTCATACCCCCTGATCCCTTTAGCCACAAGGGCCACATCTAACTCCCTCTTAAATATAGCCAATTAACTGGCCTCAACTACATTCTGTGGCAGAGATTTCCAGAGATTCACCACACTCTGTGTGAAAAATGTTTCTCTCATCTCGGTCCTAAAAGATTTCCCCCTTATCCTTAAACTGTGACCCCTTGTTCTGGACCTCCCCATCATCGGGAACAATCTTCCTGCATCTAACCTGTTCAACCTCTTAAGAATTTTGTAAGTTTCTATAAGATCTCCCCTCAATCTTCTAAATACTAGCGAGTACAAGCCGAGTCTATCCAGTCTTTCTTCATATGAAAGTCCTGACATCCCAGGAATCAGTCTGGTAAACCTTCTCTGTACTCCCTCTATGGCAATAATGTCTTTCCTCAGATTAGGAGACTAAAACTGTACGCAATGCTCCAGGTGTGTTCTCACCAATACCCTGTACAACTGCAGTAGAACCTCCCTGCTCCTATACTCAAATCCTTTTGCTATGAATGCTAACATAACATTCGCTTTCTTCACTGCCTGCTGCACCTGCATGCCTACTTTCAATGACTGGTGTACCATGACACCCAGGTCTCGTTGCATCTCCCCTTTTCCTAATCGGCCTACATTCAGGTAATAGTCTACTTTCCTGTTTTTGCCACCAAAGTGGATAACCTCACATTGATCCACATTATACTGCATCTGCCATGCATTTGCATCTTGACTTCCTCAGATCCTACTGAGGAAGTCAAGATGGACGCGAAAGGCCTATTCAGTTAAATTTAGCACATTCTTTCACAACATTCCCTAAGAGCAATTTTCATCTATAAACAGTTAAAAGTTCATCATGAGCAGAAAATATAATTGGTAGATTCTTTCACCGGATTTCCCCTTGAGACATTTTTAAAGAGTAAATGAATTCCCTCTCTGCCACTCTCACATGAGACAGGACAAATGTAGAGCTGTTTTTACTGTGCCCTTGGGCCAAAAGTAGATTAAGCTTTATGAGCAATTTATATTACCAAATGATGATGTTAAGCATAATCCAAAGTCAGCATGTAATCAGCTCAACAAGTACATTAAGTAACTGAGTTGAATAGTTCACAGGCTTTATAATTTCCTTAATATTAATGGAAGGGACCACAACGGCATGATCCAAACATTTGATAGGGTATTGTGTGGTGGAGGGATGATGGAGATTGTGGTGGGGAAGAGAGTGAGGTTGGGGTGGAGGCAAGGGCACAGGCAGGAAATGGAAAGAGAAGCATTCCTTCTCGGAAAAAAAAAACGGATTATTCCAATCAAGGTCTCTATGAATGAAAGGAAAATGATGAATCAGAGGAGTTTTACTTCAATAGATTGTTAATTTGATCCCTCTGCAAAGATTGTCAAGATTCAGTCATCACAGTAATATTTATTGTTCGGCACGGATCAAGTAATTTTTCTTTGTTAAAAAGCACTATATTGAGTTGTTTTCATTAGCTTTGTGTTTCTATACCGGCAGGGAAGACAGCAAAAGTGGGCATTGAAAACTGTGGATCAAACTATAAGCTCCGTGGATATAGTTTACAAAATTCAGAGAACTAAGGTATTCATATCGTTGGTTGTCCCACTTCAATCCTGAATTGTAAGTTTCCAACTATCATTAAGCTGCATTATAAAACCGCCAACCTTTACACTGTGTATGGTTTTCCCTGCGTGCTCAATGTGGAAATGAAGTGTGACTATGGGTTGTCCAAGGGTAACCAAGTTTGCGGATAGATTGTTATTTTAACTCCACCACAGTGCCAATCGGATTTATTGCCTCATGCTTGAAAAAGTGCCATTTGTAGCTATTTTCTCGTTTCAAACGCAACTTTTTCCGAGGATATTGTTCTGATGATCAAGGAACATGTGCCCTTTCCTCAATTATAAAACTAGCTTAGCTGGACCACTTTAAGATCAATTATAACTGTGGAAAGAAAAGTAAACGTTGTGAAATCACAGCTTCCTAAATAATATGGTGTGCAGTTGAAAATCACTTTAGTCCAGAGTAGATCAGTACTGCACCCATTTTTAGATGATCATGTGTCAGTAATGCCCCTGTCCCACTTAGGAAACCTGAACGGAAACCTCTGGAGACTTTGCGCCCCACCCAAGGTTTCCGTGCAGTTCCCGGAGGTTTTTGTCAGTCTCCCTAATGGTCGAAAGTGGTTTCCGCTTCTTCTATGTTCTGGCGATTATTTCTAAAAATTCAAAACCGGCCGCGACTAAAAATAGGTTGCTGCTTTAAAAATCGGTAATTTTTTAGTCGAAGTCGCTTGCGATGCTAGTTGAAGGTGGTTGCCGGAGGTTGCAGGTGGTTGCCGGAGGTTGCAGGTGGTTGCCGGAGGTTGCAGGTAGTGGAAGGTAAGATTTTCCACTACCTGCAACCTCCGGCAACCACCTTCAACTAGCATCGCAACCGGCTTCGACTAAAAAATTACCGATTTTTAAAACGGCAACCTATTTTTAGTCGCGGCCGGTTTTGAATTTTTAGAAATAATCGCCAGAAGGTAAGACCTTCCACTACCTGCAACCTCCGGCAACCACCTTCAACTAGCATCGCAACCGGCTTCGACTAAAAAATTACCGATTTTTAAAGCAGCAACCTATTTTTAGTCGCGGCCGGTTTTGAATTTTTTGAAATAATCGGCGGTACATAGAAGAAGCGGAAACCACTTTCGACCATTAGGGAGACTGACAAAAACCTCCGGGAACCACACGGAAACCTTGGGTGGGGCGCAAGGTCTCCAGAGGTTTCCGTTCAGGTTTCCTAAGTGGGACAGGGGCATTAGAAAGTTGTACTCTGCCAGCTGAAAGACCACTATCCAGCTAATTTTTTTTTCTTGGATTTTTGTCTGGGTAATGGTACTTCATGTTCACATCAATATATGTATTAAAATACAGTGATGGCTTCTGCCTTGATCAGCATTCCTAGTCTCCACTGAAATTAAAAAACATGTGGATTTCTTAAGAGATACAAGCAATGACAGTTGTGTCTGCTCCATTTTAAATTGGCAGATCAAAACTCGGAGGGACTAATATTATTCCTAAGAAAAACTACTGATCCAAGTTTGCGGGCCCACGTTACCTGATTCACTTTGGCATCTTCTGCAGGTCCCTGCTACCACAGTCTCAAGCCAATGGGACACTGGCATAGAAGGTAAAAATCAACCAGGTCCAAAGGCAATCTGGCAATGATAGACCCATATTTACTTGGTGAAAGGAGATTGAAGGTGATATGTGATGGTTGACTTTCAGAAAGGAAGCTGGTGATAGATGGTTTTGTGCCGAGACTCATAATGTTTGCTATTATATTAATGATCTGGACGCCAACATATTCAGAAGGGAACCAGCTCGTCCAGAAAACTCCCACTTTTGCAAATGAAAACAAATGCACCATCTTGCAACTGGTGGCACTGAAGTACATTTCCACATGGTGAAAAACAGTTCTGAAAAAAAAAAAGACCATGAATATTTGAAAGAGTGGGAGAACTGAAGCATATTTCTATAAACTGTAGACGCTTTAGATTTTAATTAGAAAATCATAATGTGTGCAGTTCAAGCTCTCACATTCTAAGTATGCTAACAAGCTGTCATGTGCAGGTCAAGTATCTAGCTAAGGTCATGTGTTCTCAACCTACAACATTTAAAGTGCGCACAAGCAGCCTGTGTTTAGAAGTTGGCACAAAAAAATAAATGATTTGGAGCGTAGTGGAGTGTGACTTAAACTGAAGAAAGATGATCCAAAAGCTTATTAGAGGAGTTTAAGATCTAATCACAGCTAATTCAATACCCAAAGTGGAGAGAGATTTGTGTGGTGTTTTGCACTCAAGCGATCGCCAGTCTTTTATTGGAGCAGCAGGCTGATGGTATTTTCTTAATTACACGTTGCATGTTGTTTGCCCTGTGCCACACTTGTAAAGGACAGCAGCTGGTTCACAGCATGAGCTGAAATGTGGTTACATTAAGAAAAAATAAATCTTTTGGAGAAATCTCAGCTTCAGTGTAACAAAAGAAGGGCTGTTGCAGGTTCTGCTTGAGCTGGTTACCGGTGACACCAGAATGCGTGATCATTCATCGTGGCTGCATGCAGCACTTGTCGATGAAGATTGATCAAGGGACTGTGTTTGAACACCCATGGTTGGTTTGCTGGGTAGGTGAACTGACAAGATTGCAATCCACCAACAACTTAAAAAAAAAAAATTATATCCCCGTCCTGGGCTCAAATGCTGACCGAAGCCAGAATAAGCTGTTATTTTTCAACCAGAAGAAGGTTAAAAAAAACTGTCCCGGATTCTCCTCTTAATTGGAGCACAGTGGTGACCTTCCATAAAATATGCAATAAAAGATTAGAATTATCCTGGTCTAACTCACTGTCAAGACCAATACATGAAGAATATCCACTTGGATGAAGTATTGGCACACCTCCCATACCCACTGAAGCAGACATTGTCATGGGTCATTGCCATGAACAAGATTACCAATGATTATTCTTCCTTCTTGGGAGGGTAGACTCAGTTTCTTAGAAATAGAATGCTTAGTTTTTTTTCCCCCAGTTTTTCCTTCTACAATTCAGGCTGGCCTAACAACAGAGTACAAAAACAATTATTCCCAAGAAAAAAAAATATGTTGTTGCTATGCTGAAACTCCCTGCCAAAAATAATCCAATCCGTGGTTTTCCCTCCCTATCTTATTGGAAGTACCCACTAGATGGAAAAAATAGACATGAACGTTATTTTGATTAAGTAACATTCTGCAACTCCAAGGCTTTCATCTGTCATCTTACAGTACATGGGGATCACTCCACCAATGCTTCTTAAAACTAGTGACAGAAGTTAAACCTGGTGGCTGAAGAAAGACAAGTTCTAAACTGTAACAGGAGTGGACAAGCTAGATGCAGGAAAAATGTTCCCAATGTTGGGCGAGTCCAGAACCAGGGGCCACACAGTCTTAGAATAAAGGGGAGGTCATTTAAGACTGAGGTGAGGAAACCTTTTTCACCCAGAGAGTTGTGAATTTATAGAATTCCCTGCCACAGAGGGCTGTGGAGGCCAAGTCACTGGATGGATTTAAGAGAGAGTTAGATAGAGTTCTAGGGGCTAGTGGAGTCAAGGGATATGGGGAGAAGGCAGGCATGGGTTATTGATAGGGGATGATCAGCCATGATCACAATGAATGGTGGTGCTGGCTTGAAGGGCTAAATGGCCTCCTCCTGCACCTATTTTATATGTTTCTATGTTTCTATGTTTCTCATTAAAATCAGTTCTCGTTCTTATTGTATTGTCCTTATTGGGTATAGGAAGGTGCTACGAATCTTCAAGTGGACGAAGATCCGAAAAAATGAATATACTTTGGGAAAATTATGCAGCGCAGTAGTGCAGCGGTAGAGTTGCTGCCTTTTACAGCGATTATAGAGACCCGGCTTGATCCCAACGTTCGCCCGTAACCTGCGTGGGTTTTGTCTAAGATCTTCGGTTTCCTCCCACACACCAAAGACCTACAGATCTGTAGGTTAATTGGCTTGGTGTATGTGTAAATTGTCCCTAGTGTGTGTAGGATAGTGTTGATGCGCGAGGATCGCTGGTCAGTGCGGACTCGGTGGGCCGAAGGGCCTGTTTCCGCACTGTATCTCTAAAACTTAAACTAAAAACTAGAACTAAAATCTAGAATATTCAATTTTGAAAGGAAAAAGAAAGAAAAGCAGATCAACAAAACGGTGAAAGATTGCTAAGCTTGATACGCAGGAAGATTCACTGAAGTCTATTATGTTGATTCACTGAAGTCTATTATGTGGATACAGAAAATAATTAGAAAAAGCAAAGGGATTGTTTCTGTTCAGTGCAGTCTCCTCTCACCTGGCCCAATAAAGATGCTGTAGTTCAAAAACGTGATCAAGTAGATGGCTGCATCAGAATCATCTTTATCTTCTTGGCCCAGAGCAATGTCCCTCTCTTCAAAAGAGGGTATAGAAACATAGAAAATAGGTGCAGGAGGAGGCCATTCAGCCCCTCGAGCCTGCACCGCCATTCATTGTGATCATGGCTGATCATCCCCTATCAATAACCCGTGCCTGCCTTCTCCCCATATCCCTTGACTCCACTAGCCCCTAGAGCTCTATCTAACTCTCTCTTAAATCCATCCAGTGACTTGGCCTCCACTGCCCTCTGTGGCAGGGAATTCCATAAATTCACAACTCTCTGGGTGAAAAAGTTTTTTCTCACCTCAGTCTTAAATGACCTCCCCTTTATTCTAAGACTGTGGCCCCTGGTTCTGGACATTTCAGTACATTTCAGTATATTTCAGTACATTCGGTATATTTCAGTACAATAATCCCTTGTCTGATTTTAATGTCTATTTTACTTCGGAGTCACATGAGTGACTACGTGAAGAACCCCGCCAGGATGCATGCGTGTCATATCGCTACACGCATTGCAATGAGTCACAGCAGGGGGAACGACGTTCCCTTAGCGGCAAAATTTGAAAGCCGGGAACAGCAGGTAAGGAGACTCTGCGTTCCTTCCACTTACCTTTTAGGTGGAGACATGGACCGGGAAAGCTGGCGGGGGAGAACCGCGGAGTTGCGGGCAGCCGGAAGCAGCAGCCAAAGGCACGCTAATCTCCCGTAATGGGAACAGCTGTGCCCGACTTCGCTCCCGACTTCGCTCCCGCGCCAGCCCCGGCCGGTCGGGAGAGGTAAGAATAAACTAACAGAGTCGTTGACTCCGAGGAGTCTGACTCTGAATAGCCGCGAGCGGCCTGTGCCCGTGTGCATGGGGGCCGGTTGGAGCGGCTTCAGGAGCAGCCGCGACGGCCAGTGCCCATGAGCATTGGTGCCGGGTGGAGTGGCTGCAGGAACTGGAGCAGGAGCGGCCTCAGGAGTAGCGGCTTCAGGAGCAGCCGCGATGGCCAGTGACCATGTGCATTGGAGCCGGTTGGGTGCCCGAGAGCATCGGAGCCAGCTGGAGCGGCTGTTGGAGCAGGTAAGTGGCAGGCTCCGGGAGATGGAGACTAGTCACAGAGGGGCAGCTAGTAAGTCCTACAGCAGTACCTCTTGTAGGGCTGCATAGTGTTCGCCCTCATCAGAGGGGATTATAGGGGGCAATTCTGGGCTGCACTTGAACAGGGGAGCAGAACATACCCCTAGTACACATAGGGTGCAGAAAACCTATTGGAAGACACTTACCATCAGGGAACTGCAAAACACTGAATGTTCCCAGTATCAACCAGTGTATTTGAAAACATGGTAGGGCAGGGAATTGAAATGAAAGAAAGTTCTAAAGTCCTAACGGCGGGACCGGATCGCCTGCACAAAAAGACATGACACTAGATCACCAGGATGCACTGGCCTTGTATGCAAACCTGGAACCTCCCAACCTCCAATATTAAAATTTGGAGGCACCTTATCTTAACAGGTAAAGAACTTCACATAGATGGAAACTCTGGGGCACATTAAGCAACGTCTAAAAACTACTTCCTGGGGAATGCGCTAACCCTCATCACAGAGACCGGCACCTGAACGACCACGGAGGATGCCGAAATAGTAACAAACCTACTAATAGTAACCATGGAGGAAGGTGGGTTTGACTCCTTACGAGGTTGGTGGGAGATTACAGTTCTATCTGGATGCATAGAATATATTACTACCGACACTTAAATTTAAGAAGTATAGGGGTATACCTTAGAATTATTCATAACATTATCCTCCAGTTCAGCATGTACCGAACTGAATGTTCATGCTTACAGGAAAAGGAATAAACAAAAGCGCATACTGAACTACAGTGCCCAAATAAAATAGGAGTGATGGAGGACATCCAACACGAATCACAGGAATTCGTGTCCAAAAATCTTTATCATAAAATAGATGGTGGTTGCCACATCATCATAGATTTGACTAATTTGAATACTTTCGTACTTTATATTCATTACTAGATGGGAACCTTTGTTACTGCAAAGGTATTGATCCAAGGGTACTACATGGCAAGCATCGTATTAAAATATGCTTGCTATATAGTACTCATTGGAGGTGCCCACAGATGTATTTAACACAACAGATCATCTGCGGTTCACCCTTAACACAGTTCACATGTCAGTGACTTTGCCGTAAGAAAGGGTACAGCCTTAATGGAGGCTTGCAGGGAACTAAACCATCCATCAGACTGGAAATATGGATTGCATTGCGTGGATAGGTCCATGGTGTGTTGCCGACTGAATCAAGGATCTGTAGAGAATGCTAGCTCGATTATTCTGCTGCAATTTTGAGCACTTCTGCAGTTTTCAATATTGGCATTAGTGGCTGTGTTCCAGCCACATAAATCGGACCTTTACATAATCAAATTACTGAGCGCAATCATGCGTCACTCATAAATTTATGGGGGGGTCAGTCTGACAGACCAATGAAGCAACCAACAGAGGCCACTATGGTACAAAAATGGTGGAAACATAACATTAGGCATTGTTCCAATCCAAACATTAACAGTTACCCGTCTATGGAACCACTTACTGATGGGTCTTAGATTGGGATGCTACTAATTCCATCTCCAGCTGTGGGGGAGATGGAATGCACAGGAGGCATCATTACATACGCTGGGCATAAATACCTGGGGAAGTGAGTGCATGCCATGGCTTTAAGTCATATTGTTCTGGGTTATATCACCAGTATGTTAGACTACTAATTGACTACACCACCGGGGTAGCATATGTCAACCATATGGGTAGAAACATATCGACATCATGTGACTATCTGGCCAACACTATTTGGCAATAGTGTATCCAGATAGATATTTGAATATCAGTTACCAACTTACCAGGAAAACTGAATTTAGTGGCAGACTACAGGTCACGCTAAGTCTAGAAACACTGTATGGATGTTGGATAAAATATGTACTGCTGGAACAGCACGGTATGGAACACCAGATAACGACCTATTCGCATCCATGCTCTTACCAGTTATCGAATTATGTTCTTGGGAACCAGAACCTGGGGCAGTGGTTCAGATGTATCTTCGCTGCTTTGGGGGATCATTTATGCATCCCTCCTTCTGCTCAGAGCGTGGAGAGCCTCCCAACGAAGCGTGAAGAACTGCTGTGTCTACGTCCTAACGGAGACCTGGCTGAATCAGAACATCACAGACGCTGCGATCCAGTTGGAGGGACTTATGCTATACAGAGCTGATAGAGTAGCTTCGCTAGCTGGTAAGGCAAGAGGAGGGGGACTGGCTGTGTATGTGAACAGATCATGGTGCTGGGATGCTGTGGTGATTTCCACTTACTGCTCACCCCATGTAGAGCTAATGACTGTGAAGTGCCGACCCTTCTACTTACCCAGGGAGCTAACGGCAGTCTTCATAACGGCCGTCTATGTACCACCGAGCGCGGACGTGAAGAATGCTATGATAGAGCTCTACAACAACATCAGTGAGCAGCAGAGGGAACATCCAGATGCTTTCTTCATGGCAGCTGGGGATTTCAACCAGGCAAGTCTTACATCTGTTCTGCCTAAATTCTACCAGCATGTGAACATTGCAACCAGGGGAAAGAACAAACTAGACCTGGTGTACACCAACATTAAAGATGCATATAAAGCAGCCCCCCTCCCCCATATCGGCAACTCTGACCACCTAGCGGTTATGCTCACACCTGCATACAGACCCAGGGTGAAACAGGACAGGCAAACAGTCAAAGAAGTCAGAACATGGCCACAGGGAGCTACCGCAACACTACAAGACTGTTTCGAAACCACACAGTGGGCCATTTTCAGAGAGGCAGCAACAGATGACAGTGGCATCAACCTCCAAGAATATACAGAGTCCGTCATCGGATACATCAATAAATGCATTGATGATGTAACGGTGGTCAAAACCGTCAGGAGGCGTGCCAATCAGAAACCTTGGCTAACTGGGGAAGTGTGTTCCCTACTGAGAATCCGGAATGCTGCATTCAAATCTGGGGACAACGCAGCATACAAACTGGCAAGGAGTAACCTATCCCGGGGGATCAGGGAAGCGAAGTGTCTGTATGGGCAAAAACTTAATAGCCACTTCGCAAATGACAAAGACACACGTCGCTTGTGGCAGGGATTTCATACCATCACTGAATACAAGCCCCCCCCGCTGCGGATATGCCAAAACGACCCCTCTCTACCAGATGAACTGAACGAGTTCTACGCACGGTTTGAGGTTAAAAACAGCACCCAGACACGTGCACTACTGCCATCTCCCAGTGACCAGTCGCTTAGGCTGTCCGCAGCCGGAGTTAAAAAGGCCTTTGCCAGCATCAATCCACGCAAAGCTGCAGGGCCGGACAACATTCCTGGATGCGTTTTAAGAGACTGCGCCGAGCAACTGAAAGATGTCTTCACAGACATTTTTAACATCTCACTCAGCCAGGCAGTAGTGCCCAACTGTCTTAAGAGTGCCACCATCGTCCCTGTCCCGAAGAAACCAAACCCAGCCTGCCATAATGACTTTCGACCAGTAGCTCTAACACCCATAGTAATGAAGTGTTTTGAGCGACTGGTTATGCAGCACATCAAAAAGAGTCTACCTGACGACCTAGACCCACTGCAGTTCGCCTACAGAGCCAACCGATCCACAGAGGACGCAGTCTCAACAACACTGAACCTCGTACTGTCACACCTTGATCGGAAAAATACTTATGCCAGGATCCTCTTCATAGACTTCAGCTCTGCGTTTAACACAATCATTCCGCAGCAGCTGGTGGAGAAGTTGGAGCTATTGGGGGTTGATGCTGGCACATGTAACTGGGTCCTGAACTTTCTATCACAACGGCAGCAGACAGTCAGGGTGGGCAGTAGGACATCAAAAACCATAGCCGTGAGCACTGGCTCGCCCCAAGGCTGTGTCCTAAGCCCCCTGCTGTTTAGTCAGCTTACACACGACTGTACTGCTAGACTCAATAACAACTTCATCAACAAGTTCGCTGATGACACAACAGTGGTGGGTCTCATCAGTGACAATGATGAGTCGGCGTACAGGATGGAGGTGGAGCTGCTCACAGGATGGTGCAAATCCCACAACCTCATTCTCAACGTGGGAAAAACTAAGGAGATGGTGGTTGACTTCAGGAGGGCGAGAAAACAACACCATACACCTCTGCAAATCGATGGAGCTGATGTGGAAAGGGTCAGCAGCGTGAAGTTCCTAGGACTCCACCTGTCAGATGACCTAATGTCCACAACCAACACCACAGCACTGGTCAAGAGAGCCCAGCAGTGACTACACCCTCTCCGAAGACTACGTAAAGCAGGTCTCCCCACTACACATCTACGAACTTTTTATAGGGGGACAATCGAGAGCACATTAACCAACGGCATCACTTCCTGGTTCGGGAGCTGCAAGGCGTACGAACGGCACCAACTTGACAGGATTGTGAAGACCGCCAGCAGGATTATTGGTGCTCCACTCCCTTTCTTGCTGGACATATACAGGAAGAGATGTATCAACAGAGACATCTCCTTCATCAAAGACCCCTACCACCCATCGCATCACATATTCTCCATCCTGCCATCTGGGAAGAGGTACAGGAGCATTAGCTGCAAACCCAGCAGGATGCTCCTCAGCTTCTTCCCGCAGGCTATAAGACTGATAAACGGACTTTGCCCCCTGCCAAAGTATCGCGCACCAACCACCAACCTGGACAGAGCCACTGTCGTGCCGCTGCCGATCGGAACGCCTGTTGATGTTTAGTTAAGAGTAGTGTTAAACTTGTTCATGATATATGTATTTTTATTTCTATTTATTTTTTACTGCACACTGAATGGACACTGGTTTGAGTAACGTTTTTTTGTTTCCTCTGGGTATGCGAGTACTCAGGAAAATAACAATAAAGATATACAATACAATACAATATTTAGGAAGAAACAATAGACTCCGCATCTCGTATTTTGATAATACCTGATTGGCCTACTCAACCATGGGTCCTGGTGATATCGACATGGTTTTAGAACCATGCATCACCATCCATCATAGACCTAACTTACTGGTTCTTCCCGCTACAAGGGGAGTAACCCATGTCACTATTATATATAAACCTATTAATTTTTAGAGTTGAAAGCACCTCTTCTACACCTGGGACTGACGGACCGTATGCGGAATTATTTCAGCGGGTCACAGACAGTCCACCTAAACATCAGTACTTGGTGTCATCAAGAAATGGGAAGTACTGTCACAACAATAATCATCACCCACAGATCTATGAACATCCCGTCTGTTCTGGAATTCCTGGCAAGCCTCCATTACGATGAGAGGCTCAGTCATAGTGCCATCAACTGCGCCAGAAGTGCTCTGTCAACATACCTGTCGCAAGGAACAGAGCGGCATTCTGTTGGGACACACCCTGGTAACCAAACTCATGAGGGGCATTTTAATATTAATCCCCAAGAACCAGGTACTCCCAAATATGGGATGTGAGCATTGTACTGACCATGTTAACAAACTGGTCTCCAGCTACAGCTCTGTCCCTACAGAAACTGACTATGAAAACAGTCATGCTGATGGCCTTGGTCACGGCACATAGGGTCCAGTCACTACAGAAACAAAGGTTGGACAACATGACTATTTCATCTGGAAATTTAACTTTTCACATCAATGTAATAGTCATACAGAACAGACAGGGGTCAGCAGGCCTAAAAAACAGAATTCAGGGCCTACCCGACAGATGGTCGTCTCTGTCTTGTAACACACTTACTATCATATATGAAGTATACTAAGATCATCAGAGGGAAGTAATGTCACTTTAATCAGCTACTAACAGCCACTCAAAACAGTGACAGTCCAGACCATCTCTAGATGGCTAAAACAGGTCCTAACAAAGGCTGGAGTGGACACTAGCATTTTAAATCTCACTCCACCAGGGCTGCAGCTACATCGGCAGCTATGAAGTTGGACGTACCTATGGACCAAATCCTCAAGACAGCAGGATGGTCAACGGAGGAAACTTTCCAACGACTTTATAACAAACCAGTCATTGAACCTGGAACATTTGCAGAAACAACTTTAAGTTCTGTAATATAATTTACCCCATAAATAGGGGCAATAATTGGTGTTAATATTTTTACCGTTGGGTTTCAATATCGTATTGATGTCTAATGATGTTAACTCTATTCTCCCCATAATCAAGGCAGATGTGATGCATGGACTCGTTTCCACGGCATGAAATCACAGAGCTTTAAAATCTTCACGTAGTCACTCACGTGACTCCGAAGTAAAATAGTAAGATTAAATGAGAACTTACCAGTTTGAAGTTTGATCTTTATTTTATGAGGAGTAACGTTGAGGGAATACGTGCCCTCCGCTCCCACCCTTGATCATATACTTAACTGGTATCTCTTCTCTAATCTTACTATGTTTAGTCATTACAGTTATCTGTGATTTCACACCGCTGCTTTGAAGAATGACACACATGCGTCCAGGCGGGGTTCTTCACGTATTCCCTCAACGTTACTCCTCATAAAATAAAGATCAAACTTCAAACTGGTAAGTTCTCGTTTAATCTTACTATTTTATATACATTATAGTTTTCTGCCTCATTGATAACTACCATTGCCAACTCTATCCACAAATCCTTGAAATTAAATTGTAAAATTTGAAGTATGAATGCATTGCTGAGAGAATCACATGATTTCATATTGTTGCAGATGCTGGAGGTAACAATACCTGAAATCTTCAAGAACATTTTTCTTTGTAATTTGGCTTGATAGGAAGGTCATTAGCTTCCTGACAGTGAGCCTGGTACTGATTGACTAAGCATTGAGAACATGGTCTGCCCCAGACCATGTATAAATGTGATTGTGATGAAGAAATCTGATGTGGAAGTCAAGTCATTTGGGTATTTTTAAAGTGGAGCTTGATAGGTTTTTGATTGGTAAGGGTTTCAAAGATTACAGGGAGAAAGCAGGAGAATGGGGTTGAGTGAGAAAAATAGACCAGCCATGATTGAATGGTAAAGCAGCCTTGATGGGCTAATTCTACTATTATGTCTTATGATCTTATGCAATGGAGTTATACATCGAATACTGCAGATGACATTCAATTAAAAACAAGTTAATTGTGTTGATAGAAACAGGAGAAACGTTAATTGTTAAATTCAAATGTTAAAGGAACCAAAAAAAGGTAAACAGAGTTCACTGGAGTCTTACACCTTGAATTGCAATTGGAGGAACTGGATCAATTTCCCGAGTAACCTCTTCAAAAAATTCAAGAAGATTAGTCAAACATGACCTTCCTGACCGAGGCTGACCTACCGGACGTGAGCACACAGTTAGCTGCAGACTCCGCCCAGGACAGGAAGGCTCTGCAGGAACGGAAGGGACGTCACGACCGCGGTGCCACAGGTGCTGTCGCCGAGGGAGGACGGACGGAGCCGCGGCTCGAGAGACTCGAGAGACTACCAGAGACTAACAGAGGCAAAGAGGTTTGCCACGCACTGCAAGGGAGCAGTGGACCAGATAGGAAGAGCGGAAGGAATTACCACTAGACAGCCAAACCAGTAGGTAATTTACGGCTGGGGTGAGTACTTTCCCATTTATAGGAGGTAGGATTATATAAATAAGGGGTGTATCAATACAGTAGGGGATTCTTAAATAGGACCAGTTAATTACTTATATAAGATGGGCGGTCAGGAGATGTGCCAATACTGCGAGATGTGGGAATTTGTCGACACCATTGATGTAGAAGATCCCTACAGCTGCAGTAAGTGTTTGAGGCTAGAGGAACTCCAGCTCCGCATTGATGAGCTGGAGACCCAACTTCATACGCTGCGGTACATCAGGGAGGGGGAGTATTACCTGGATGTTTTGTGCCAGGGGATGGTCACACCGACCAGTTTAACTAATTCAGTAGGCAGTGAGCAAGGAAAGGAAGGTGTGGCCATAAGCGAGGCAGGTAGGGGGAACCAGGAGGAGATGCGGCAGGAGCCACAGCCCTTGTCCCTGACGAGCATGACCGAGGCTCTTACTCAATGTAAGGACGGGATCAGGGGCTGTGGGAGGGATGAGCAACCTGGCTGCAGCACCGTGGATCAGGAGGCCATTCAAGAGGGGGGAGTTAGAAGAAATGCCGTAGTGATAGGGGATAGTATTATTCGGGGGGTAGATAAGGTTCTCTGCGGCCAGCAGAACATGTCCCGAAGGCTGTGTTGCCTACCCGGTGCTAGGGTTAAGGATATCTCTGCGATGCTGGAGAGAAATTTGCAGTGGGAGGGGGAGGATCCAGTGGTCGTGGTCCATGTGGGGACCAATGACATAGGAAGGACGAGGAAGGAGGATCTGCTGAAGGAGTTTGAGCAGTTAGGGAATAAATTAAAAAGCAGAACCTCGAGGGTACTGATCTCCGGATTGCTACCTGAGCCACGGGCCAAATCGGCGAGGGTACGTAAAATTAAAAAGCTAAATGCGTGGCTCAAAGACTGGTGTGGGAATAATGGGTTTGGTTTCTTGGGCCACTGGCACCAGTACTGGGACAGGGGGGATCTGTTCTGTAAGGACGGACTTCACCTGAACGGTGCTGGGACTGGGGTCCTGGCAAATCATATAACTAGGGCAGTAGAGAGGTCTTTAAACTAAGTAGCGGGGGGGAGGTATCAAGGGGGGTAATAACGGCAGGGGTAGAGGAAATAGAGCAGGGTATCAGTGGGGAAGCGGTAAGTCAAAATGAGACAGGAGACAGAATGTGTGAAGATAAAGCTCTAGATGTAAAAGGGGCAAAAACGGAAAGGAAGGGTAGTAAAAATCATCTGAAAGTGCTTTATCTAAATGCACGGAGTATTCGTAATAAGATAAATGAATTAACGGTGCAATTAAGTATATATAGTTATGATATCGTGGCCATTACGGAGACATGGCTGCAAGGGGATCAGGACTGGGAGTTAAATATAGAGGGGTACTCGACAATTAGGAAAGATAGACAGGAAAGAAAGGGAGGAGGGGTGGCCCTTTTAATAAGGGAGGGAATAACGGCAATAGAGAGGAAGGATATTGCGTTGAAGGATCAGGATAGTGAAACAGCTTGGGTACAGATAGAGAATAATAAGGGGAAAAAAACACTAGTGGGTGTAATTTATAGACCTCCAAATAGCTGTGACGCTGTTAGTCAGAACATAAATCTGCAAATAGTTGACGCATGTAAAAAGGGAACTGCTGTAATCATGGGGGACTTCAATTTTCATATTAATTGGGCAAACCAAACTGGGCAGGGTAGACTAGAGGAAGAGTTTATAGAATGTATTAGAGACGGGTTCCTAGAACAGTATGTCACAGAAC
Organism: Amblyraja radiata; assembly: GCF_010909765.2. Taxonomy (NCBI): domain Eukaryota; kingdom Metazoa; phylum Chordata; class Chondrichthyes; order Rajiformes; family Rajidae; genus Amblyraja; species Amblyraja radiata. Next base: position 4,528,598 of record NC_045956.1, read on the forward strand.
CGACAAGGGGGGAGGCAATCTTGGATCTGGTCCTGTGTAATGAAGCAGGATTAATTAAAAATGTCATAGTTAGGGATTCGTTGGGAACAAGTGACCACAATATGGTCGAATTCCATATTCAAATAGAAGGGGAGCAGGTTGAAACTCAGGCTAGGGTGCTTAGTCTAAATAAGGGGGATTATGAAGGTATGAGGACTGAGCTGATCAAAGTTGACTGGGATAGCAGACTCAAGAATAAGACGGTACATGAGCAGTGGTGTACGTTTAAGGGTATACTGTATAACCTTCAAGAAAAATTTATTCCTATGAAGAAAAAAAGGGGTAAGGGTAAGAACAGTCAGCCATGGCTCAGTAAAACTATAAAGGATAGAATTCGGCTGAAGGCAAGGGCATATAAGGTAGCCAGAGATAGTGGGAGGGTAGAGGATTGGGAAGCATTTAAAGGTCAGCAAAAAATAACTAAGAGATTAATTAAGACGGGGAAAATAGACTATGAAAGGAATTTAGCGAACAACATAAAAACTAATAGTAAGAGTTTTTATAGCTATATAAAAAGAAAAAGGGTGGCTAAGGTGAACGTTGGTCCATTGGAGGGTGAGACTGGAGAGTTGTTGGTGGGGAACATGGAAATGGCAAAGGCATTAAACGAGTATTTTGTATCAGTCTTCACCATAGAAGACACAAAAAATATTCCAACACTGGATAAACAGGGGGCGGTAGGAATGGAGGAGCTAAATACTATTAAGATCACCAAGGAGGTGGTATTAGGGAAATTAATGAGACTGAAGGAGGATAAATCCCCTGGGCCTGATGGATTACATCCAAGGGTCTTGAGGGAGATAGCGGTGGGGATTGTGGATGCATTGGTGATAATTTTCCAAAACTCCCTGGAGGCAGGAACGGTCCCAGTGGATTGGAAAATGGCCAATGTAACACCTATATTTAAAAAAGGAAGTAAACAGAAGGCGGGTAACTATAGACCGGTTAGTCTAACATCGGTGGTGGGTAAAATGTTAGAGACAATTATTAAAGAAACACTAACGGGGCACTTGGATAAACATGACTTCATCGGACAGAACCAGCATGGTTTTGTGAAGGGGAAGTCCTGTTTAACGAATCTGCTCGAATTCTTTGAGGAAGTAACAACCCGGGTGGATAAAGGGGAACCGGTGGATGTGGTATACTTGGACTTCCAAAAGGCTTTTGACAAGGTGCCACATAAGAGACTATTGCTAAAAATAAAAAATTATGGGATTGGGGGTAATATATTAGCATGGGTAGAGGATTGGCTAACAAATAGGAAGCAGAGAGTGGGGATAAATGGTTCATACTCGGGATGGCAACCGGTAACTAGCGGGGTTCCGCAAGGGTCGGTGCTGGGACCCCAGTTGTTCACAATTTATATAAATGATTTGGAGGAGGGAACCAAGTGTAATATATCAAAATTTGCGGACGATACATAAATGGGAGGAAAAGTAGGGGATGAGGAGGATAGGAAGAGTCTGCAAAAGGATATAGATAAGCTAGGTGAGTGGGCAACAACTTGGCAGATGAAATTTAATACTAATAAATGTGAAGTCATTCACTTTGGGAAAAAAAATGATAGGGCAAGTTATTTTCTAAATGAGGAGGAGCTGCGTTGTAATGCAACGCAAAGGGATCTAGGGGTATTAGTACATGAATCACTAAAAGTTAGTATGCAGGTGCAGCAAGCAATCAGGAAGGCCAATGGAGTTTTGGCCTTTATTGCTAGGGGGATTGAGTATAAAAACACGGAGGTCTTGCTGCAGCTGTACACAGTATTAGTGAGACCACATTTGGAATACTGTGTACAGTTCTGGGGTCCATACTTAAGAAAGGATGTACTAGCCCTGGAGGCAGTGCAGCGAAGGTTTACAAGATTAATTCCTGCAATGAGGGGATTGACATATGAGGAAAGGTTAAGTAGGCTGGAACTCTACTCTTTGGAGTTTAGAAGAATGAGAGGCGATCTCATTGAAACATATAAGATCGTGAGGGGCCTTGATCGGGTGGATGCACCGAGGATGTTCCCAATGATCGGGGAAACTAGAACTAGAGGACATAGTTGCAGAATAAGGGGGGGCTCTTTTAAAACTGAGATGAGGAAGAACTTCTTCACCCAGAGGGTGGTTAATTTATGGAATTCACTGCCCCAGGGAGCAGTGGAAGCAGAAACTTTAAATATATTTAAGACTAAAATAGATAGTTTTTTAGCTGCCAAGGGGATAAGGGGCTACGGGGAGAGGGCAGGGATATGGACCTAGGTATGGTTAGTATAGTAAGACCTGAGTGATCTCCTGGACAAGTGTCGATCGCCTGGATTGGGGTCGGAGAGGAATTTCCCGGATTTTTTTCCCGAATTGGACCTGGGTTTTTATCCGGTTTTTTGCCTCCCCCAGGAGATCACGAGGTTCTTGGGGTGGAGAGGGGTGATAGCGGTATAAAGGGGAGGGTAGTGTCTTGTGTTCTGTGTCTTGTGTCTACTGTTTGTGGGTAAGTGTGTCTGTTTAGTGTTCAGCCATGAGCGAATGGCGGTGCGGGCTCGACGGACCTGGTGGTCTACTCTCGCACCTACTTTCTATGTTTCTATGTTTCTATGGAATATTTACTTAATACTGAGAGAATAGGTATCTTGGTAGGTACAAATGAATTTGGTAGTGACAAAATAGTAATGCAATAAAATGCAAACAATCGAAGAGTTAATGAATGACAGTTCGTATCGAAAAGCAATGACATTCTGTTTGAAATGTATAAGCCCTTGCTCAGTGTTTGCATTCAGTTTTGGAAATTTCAAATGAGATGCATTGTCTTTGGAATAGGAACAGTACCAGATTTCTCCCAATGATATCAAGGATTATGGGGTAAATTAGTCTGAAGAATGGACTCATTTTCACACCTTACATCCCCTTGTCCCTGTATCTCCCTCTCCCCTGATTCAGTCTGAAGAAGGGTCTCGACCCGAAACATCACCCATTCCTTCTATCCAGATATGCTGCTGCACCCGCTGAGTTTCTCCAGCTTTTTTGTGTACCTTCGATTTTCCAGCATCTGCAGTTCCTTCTTAAACACAATGCTGCATCTTCCGTTGAGTTACTCCAGCATTTTGTGCATTTATTCAGTGTGAACCAGAATCTGCAGTTCCTTCCTACAAATTATAAACTTGCTTTGTTTGGCTAACATATAGAAGCCTGCCGATCCATCTTATCAAGAGATGTAAATTGATAATGGGGCTGACTATGAATGATATAGGGAATCAATGTCTTCTGCTGGGGGAAGCGTCACCAAAAACATATTAACTTGACATTAAAACTGAGGTTGTTCAGATGAGAAAAAAACTGTGTAAGAATTTATAAGAACTTATGGATATCAAGTAGTAGAAAACTGAATCTTTCTCACCAATGGGATGTAGATATTGTGTCAATTGAATAGGATAGTATTCAGGTTAGTAGCAACAGTTATGAATTTCATGGCATGAAGTCACACAGCATAGAAACAAGCCCTGCCCAACTCGCCCATGCCAACCAGAAACCCAAATGTAAAATAATTCCATTTGCCCATGTTTGGCCCATATGCCTCAAAACTTTTCCTTTTCAAAAGCCAGAATCTAACCTGAATGACCAAATAGACGGGAGACTTTAACCATATAACCATATAACAATTACAGCACGGAAACAGGCCATCTCGGCCCTACAAGTCTGTGCCGAACACTTATTTTCCCCTAGTCCCATCTACCTGCACTCAGTCCATAACCCTCCATTCCTTTCCCATCCACATACCTATCGATAACTTTCATCAACCTATTCCTTTTCCAAGGATAATTATGCTGTGACACACTTGTTGACAGTCTTGCCTGTGGCTCTGTGGCTTGTGAGAACAGGGACATGCACAAAAAGTAGGTTCATTTTTTGCTACTGGGTAAAAATTGCTCTCTCAGATGCACGATCTTTCAGAAGGACATTAGTCCAATCACAGATTTTTTTCTTCTGGTGACTAAGCCAATTCCTCAACGACCATTACTCCAATAGATCACCTCTCCATTATTGCATTGTTGGCTGCAGACCTTACACTAAACTTGAATGCATAGCAATGGTAAATGAATGGAAACCATCTTGAACCATCCCTTAATTGTGCTATAAGGTGCTATAAAAATGCAAGGTTTTTCTATACACAATTGCATGTCACATTGAAAGCAAACCACTTAATCTTGTTGTTCCTTGGAAAGGATAAAATAAAGATAAAAATAGGGGTGGCACAGTGGCAAAGTGGGAGGGCTGCTGCCTCACAGCACCAGAGCCCGGGATCGATCATTGTTATGGGTGCTGTCTATGTGGAGTTTGTACATTTTTCTTGTGACCCCATGGGTTTTCTCGAGATGCTCTGGTTCCCCCCACACATCCCAAAGGTGTGCAGGTTTGTAGATTAATTGGCTTTGGTAAATTGCTCCTAGCATATAGGATGTGAAACTGGGATAACATGGAACTAGTGCAGGGGTGAACGTTGGTCAGCATAAACACGATGGGCCGAAGGGCCTGTTTCCATGATGTATTTCTAAAATTAAAACTGAAAGAAAGTACAACAATGAAGCTAATTTTAATTTTTAACAAGACCAAGTGAGACCCGTTGGGCAATAATCCACCGCTCACCCGTTCCCCCAACGCAATAATCCACCACTCACCCATTCCCCCAACGCAACCCATTTCCACCTCTCACCCATTCCCCCAACGCAACCCATTTCCACCATTTCCACCGCTCACCCGTTCCCCCAACGCAATAATCCACCGCTCACCCGTTCCCCCAACGCAATAATCCACCGCTCACCCATTCCCCCAACGCAATAATCCACCGCTCACCCGTTCCCCCAACGCAATAATCCACCACTCACCCATTCCCCCAACGCAATAATCCACCGCTCACCCATTCCCCCAACGCAATAATCCACCGCTCACCCATTCCCCCAACGCAATAATCCACCGCTCACCCGTTCCCCCAACGCAATAATCCACCGCTCACCCATTCCCCCAACGCAATAATCCACCGCTCACCCGTTCCCCCAACGCAATAATCCACCGCTCACCCATTCCCCCAACGCAATAATCCACCGCTCACCCGTTCCCCCAACGCAATAATCCACCACTCACCCATTCCCCCAACGCAATAATCCACCGCTCACCCATTCCCCCAACGCAATAATCCACCGCTCACCCATTCCCCCAACGCAATAATCCACCGCTCACCCGTTCCCCCAACGCAATAATCCACCACTCACCCGTTCCCCCAACGCAATAATCCACCGCTCACCCGTTCCCCCAACGCAATAATCCACCACTCACCCATTCCCCCAACGCAACCCATTTCCACCACTCACCCATTCCCCCAACGCACTAATCCACCACTCACCCGTTCCCCCAACGCACTAATCCACCACTCACCCATTCCCCCAACGCAACCCATTTCCACCACTCACCCATTCTCCCAACGTTACCCATGCCCCCAATGGAAGAGACCATTGAAGAAGCTTAGGCAAGTAGCATTTCATGAATGTTACACTTTGTAGCCAACATGCACTGGTGTTGGAAAGGATTTGGTGATTATAAAGCAGTATTGATAAATCAAAGCGTCTTGAGTGTCTTTGCAGATGCACGTAACTGCCCAACTGTACAGCAGTCTAACACATGCATGTGGCAGAAAGATAGTGAAGAGTTCATTGTAAAACTGTAATGTCCAGGTTCAGGAGCAGCTTCTACCCGACAGCCGTCAGGTTATTAAACACAGCAAACACCAACTAAGTGCCAAACAACTTCAGGGGCATTGTTTTTGTCTTTACACTATTATCGTTTGTTTTATATACTGAACTTTGTATTTGTTGTTTATTCAGTGTTTACACCAGGGGTCAGCAACCTACGCCCCACGGGCCGAATCCGGCCTGTAATCCGAAATCATCCGGCTCGCAGGCGTATTTTTTTTCCAGTTAGGCCCGCGGCTCGCAAGCGACCTGGGCAGCTAGGCCCGGGGCTTGCAGGCTACCTGGTCGCTACAGCCAGTCCTAGGGCTCGCAGGTGACCTGGGCGCTACAGTCAGACCCGGGGCATGTGACATGGGTGTTACAGCCAGTCCCGGAGCTCTGAGTCGACCTGGTGCTATGGGGCATGCAGGTGACCTGGGGACCTGCAGAAAACTAATTGAAAAACACGTGAAAACCAATGCGAAAACAACACCAAGTGTCACACTAGTTAGTATGTATTATTACTAATGTATGTATTATTAGTATGTATTATTACTAATTACTAATTTAGTTAGTATGTATTATTATTACCTCCATTTATTAACTATGCTGATAGATGTGGCCCGCCATCCGCTCACAGACATGCGTCCTGGCGCCTATGCAAAACAAGGTTGCCCACCCCTGGTTTACACTGTAACATGTTTATATTTATTTTGTGCTGCTGCTGTCTCTGTTTAAAGGCAGTTGACAGTAAAACATTCTTGAATCTTGACTTTTGATATGCCATAAAGTAACTGAACAATGACCTAGGTTTCCAGCATTATATATTTAACTGGGTGGTCACCATGCTATCGATAGTGAAGGAGTGAACAACAACAACAGTAATGTCAAGAGGTGGTGAGATAGCCTAGCACATGCATGTTGTGTACATCACTTAAATCTGCAGGCCAAGTGTGGAATGCTCTCTTGATGAATGGTTTAATCTGTATATTCTCTGTGGAATATTATATATATTGCTGCCCAGAAAAGAGCTACACAGCACAGCCCACCGAGTCCGCTAACTTTTGCATTTTCTACTACTCTTGTTATCTTGTCCTTACAATTTGCCCTATAGTTGTTTAAGAAGGAACTGCAGATGCTGGGAAATCGAAGGCAGACAGAAATGCTGGAGAAACTCAGTGGGTGAGGCAGCATCAATGGAGCGAAGGAAATAGGCAACGTTTCGGGTCGAAACCCTTCGTCAGACTGAAAAACAGTCTGAAGAAGGGTTTTGACCTGAAACGTTGCCTATTTCCTACGCTCCATAGATGCTGCCTCACCCGCTGAGTTTCTCCAGCACTTTTGTCTACCTAATATTCCTAATAGATTGTTTTTCAAATGCCTATCCATTTTCTGTTTTCATAGAAAATAAAGCATTCAATTTTTTAAATAATATGTCTGTCTATAAAATCACTTTGTTCGTCTGATGACTGGGTTTATGTTATCTGTTACTGATTGCCAAAACTGGAGGTAGAATTAATAGCATTAATCTCTTCAAAATCTTTCATTAATTTGAATGGAATATAGCTGTATTGGTAAATGTTTCCTGTTTTGTTTCCACATTTTCCATTCTAAACTAAACTTGTCAAACACAAGAAAGAATGTTCAACAAATGTGCAATCATGGGATGTATTTGGCTATAATTTAGCAATTTGCTGAAATGCTGGAGAATAGTTGAAAATGTCCCTTGAAGCAAAGACCAGTTGGAGTGAAGTGAATGCTTATTGTGAATCAGAAACCATAGATCTTGACAAAACAAGGAAAGAAAATGGTAGAAACATTCAGAAATGGCCATGATCTGTGAATGGAGAGAGTTAACTTTTCATGTAAATTATTTGTTTACAGATGAGTTGTGGAGCATTTCCGATCTTTCCTTTAGTTTGGGAACATCTCCATCCAAGACCACCACAATAAATTGCAGCAAATTGTGTATGCAGCCCAAACCATCACACATACACAAACCAACTTCCCTTCTATTGAGTTCAAAAGGGAACTGCAGATGCTGGAATATCGAAGGTACACAAAATTGCTGGAGGAACTCAGCGGGTGCAGCAGCATCTATGGAGCGAAGGAAATAGGCGACGTTTCGGGCCGAAACCCTTCTTCAGACTGATGGGGGGTGGGGAAAGAAAGAAGGAAAAGGGGGAAGAGGAGGAGCCGGGGGGGGGGGGGTGGGGTGGGGGGGAGGAGACAGCTAGAGGGTGAAGGAAGGGGAGGGGACAGCACAGGCTAGCCAAATTGGGGGAATTCAATGTTGATGCCATAGGGGCGCAAGGACCCCAGACGGAATATGAGGTGCTGTTCCTCCAATTTCCGCTGTTGCTCACTCTGGCAATGGAGGAGACCCAGGACAGAGAGGTCGGATTGGGAATGGGAGGGGGAGTTGAAGTGCTGAGCCACCGGGAGGTCATGTAGGTTAAGGCGGACCGAGCGGAGGTGTTCGGCGAAACGGTCGCCCAACCTACGCTTGGTCTCACCGATGTAAATTAGCTGACATCTAGAGCAGCGGATGCAGTAGATGAGGTTGGAGGAGATACAGGTGAACCTTTGTCGCACCTGGAACGACTGCTTGGGACCTTGAATGGAGTCGAGGGGGGAGGTGAAGGGACAGGTGTTGCATTTCTTGCGGTTGCAACGGAAAGTGCCCGGGGAGGGGGTGGTGCGGGAGGGAAGGGAAGAATTGACGAGGGAGTATCTCCTCCAACCTCATCTACTGCATCCGCTGCTCTAGATGTCAGCTAATTTACATCGGTGAGACCAAGCGTAGGTTGGGCGACCGTTTCGCCGAACACCTCCGCTCGGTCCGCCTTAACCTACATGACCTCCCGGTGGCTCAGCACTTCAACTCCCCCTCCCATTCCCAATCCGACCTCTCTGTCCTGGGTCTCCTCCATTGCCAGAGTGAGCAACAGCGGAAATTGGAGGAACAGCACCTCATATTCCGTCTGGGGTCCTTGCGCCCCTATGGCATCAACATTGAATTCCCCCAATTTGGCTAGCCTGTGCTGTCCCCTCCCCTTCCTTCACCCTCTAGCTGTCTCCTCCCCCCCCCCCCCCCCCCCGCCCTCGGGCTCCTCCTCTTCCCCTTTTTCCTTCTTTCTTTCCCCACCCCCCATCAGTCTGAAGAAGGGTTTCGGCCCGAAACGTCGCCTATTTCCTTCGCTCCATAGATGCTGCTGCACCCGCTGAGTTCCTCCAGCAATTTTGTGTACCTTCCCTTCTATTGACTCCATTTATACCTCACGCTGCCTCGGCAAGGCCAGCAGCATAATCAAGGATGAGTCGCACCCTGGCCACTCCGTCTTCTCTCCTCTCCCATCAGGCAAAAGATATAGAAGTGTGAAAAAGCATACCTCCAGATTCAGGGACACTGTTGTCAGGCAATTGAATCATCCCAACACAACCAGCGAGCAGTGCTGAACTACTATCTACCTCTTTGGTGACGCTCGGACTATCCTTGATCAAACTTCCCTGGCTTTACCTTGCCCTGAACATTATTCCCTTATCATGTATCTATTCACTCTAAATGGCTTGATTGTAATCATGTATTGTCTTTCTGCTGACTGGATAGCAGGCCACAAAAGCTTTTCACTGTACCTTGGTACACATTATCATTATTATTATCATCATTATCATTATCATCCTTTTATTGTCATCATGCAAAGCAACAATTGTACAGTGCAAAATGAGAAGACGTTTTCCAGAACATCGCACATAAAAACTTAAACATTTCACGCATAAATAAAAAACAATCCAGTTCCTGATAAAAACAGTAGGAATAGTTTAAAAACGTGCAGGTAAAAAAAGCAACATTAAAATACAAGTTTAAAAAAAACACAGTCATAAAATGTCCAGGGCAGCTGATTTAAGTGGCCTGAGCCAGTGCCAGAGTTATTACTCAGTGCCAGTTATTAAATTGTCAGTGCAAAAGCAGCAGAATCAGGTGGAGTGACTGTTTAGCAGCCTCACGGCCTGTGGCAGGAAGCTGTTTAGCAGTCTGGTTGTCCGGGCTTTGATGCTACGGTATCTCTTGCCTGATGGCAGGAGATCTAGATGTGTGTGGAAGGGGTGCAATCTGTCCTTAGCTATGCTCAGTGCTTTATTCAGGCAGCGGCTCTGGAACAATTCTTGTACCGAGGGTAGGGAGACGCCAATGATCCTCTCTGCTCCCCTCACTACCCTCTGCAGATCCTTCCTGTCTGAGCAGTTACAGTTAGAGTACCACGTGTTCATGCAGTACGTGAGTACAGACTCCACCGTGCCCCTGTAAAAAGTCCTGAGGATGTTGGTGGGAAGTGAGACCTGTTTGAGTTTCCTCAGGTAGTGCAGTCGCTGATGTGCCCGTTTGACAATCCCAGTGTTGTTTCTGGACCAGGTGAGACTGTCTGTAATTTGCACTCCGAGGAACTTTATGCTCTCCACTCTCTCCACCGTGGCAATAAACTAAACTAACTAAATAACTAACTTTCTCTCTTTTAGATTTCCAGCATTTGTGGTCGTTTGTGCCAAATCTATCCACTCGTTCCACTTTGTTTCTCATCTCACCAGCTCATTGTATTAACAGAATGGAGTTGGTGTGAGGTTTGTTTAATCCTTCACCATAAATCTGCCCTGGTGCCTTGCTTGTTTTCAGTGTACAACTAAACCCAAGCCAATCCAGGTGCCAGATATTGTGAACCAGACGGAATCCCCTTCCTCATCCTCTCAGCCAAGAGTTCAGATACTGGCTTGGTAGAAGATAGTTGAAATGTCAGATCAAATGGTGGCGTGAGTGGCCTACAGAGAGTCCAGCTGTCTGCTATCTGAAGTTGCACGTGAGTATAGTCTGCGCCATAGGATTTAGACGGGATGGGCAGGAAATAGCACGAGATATTGACAGGCCAACATGAAAATGTAAACTACTCACAATCACCCATTCACCCTAACTGGCTAACAGTAATCCCACATAGTGGTTCTACATTGATCAAACACAACAAGATTCTAAATATTTGTTCCACTCTATAAATACCTGATTCTTATTTTCCAAATTCTAGCTATGTATTTATTTTACAGGCAGCACAGTAAAATAGTGCAGTAAGAAATAAATATAAAAAGGCATAGACTTATTCCCAAGTTCCACCGAGAACCTAGAACAAACAGCGCAGACAAAACTCTGTGAAGGCAATTAATTATCCAAATTAATCCATTAGTTTTGCATTCAGAAAGCAGTTTTTAAAATGCAAAGGCTGAGAATAAACTAATGATCAATCACAGATTGACACAAAAAGCTGGAGTAACTCAGCGGGAGTTTAGAAGGATGAGAGAGGATCTCATTGAAACATATAAGATTGTTAAGGGCTTGGACACGCTAGAGGCAGGAAACATGTTCCCGATGTTGGGGGAGTCCAGAACCAGGGGCCACAGTTTAAGAATAAGGAGTTTAGAACGGAGACGAGGAGACACTTTTTCTCACAGAGAGTGGTGAGTCTGTGGAGGCAAGTTCTCTGGATGCTTTCAAGAGAGAGCTAGATAGGGCTCTTTAAAAATAGCGGAGTCAGGGGATATGGGGAGAAGGCAGGAACGGGGTACTGATTGGGGATGATCAGCCATGATCACATTGAATGGCGGTGCTGGCTCGAACGGCCAAATGCCCTGCTCCTGGGTTGTCGCTAGTGCTGACTTCGATGAATTCCATTGGCGACTACCTACGTCAACCTACGTCAACCGGCGACAGGTATCGGCGACTGAATTGTCTTAAGTTGTCTTCCGTTGTCGCTGACAGGGTCTTACCTTGTCGTAGCTAGTCTCGGGTGGACGTAGATTGTCGTAGGTGTGGTCGTAGGTAGACATCCTAATGGGTCGCTGGTTGTCGGTAGCTTGTGATAGCTTGTCGTCGACTTGGTGGTAGGTTGTTGTAGACATTGGCGCAGGGTGGTCCATTAGGTTGGTTGCAAAAAGTGGGACAGGTCCATTAGGTTGGTTTAAAAAAAAAGAGAGCAATCTAAAGTAAAAACAATGAATTGGAGAAAAGCCAATTCCAATGGGATGTGAGTGAATCTAGCACAAATAAAATTGAACCCAAAGTAGACAACCAAAACACAGAACACATTTTTCACACAGAGAGTGGTGAATCTGTGGAATTCTCCTCCACAGAATGTAGTTGAGGCCACAGTTCATTGGCTATATTTAAGTGGGAGTTAGATGTGGCCCTTGTGGCTAAAGGGATCAGGGGGTATGGAGAGAAGGCAGGTACAGGATACTGAGTTGGATGATCAGCCATGATCATATTGAATGGCGGTGCAGGCTCGAAGGGCCGAATGGCCTACTCCTGCACCTATTTTCTATGTTTCTATGTTTCTAAACTGAAACTTAACAATGGAGTTGCCTGAGGAAGAGATGGGTTCAAGTAAGATGAGGTACATTGACAGGAGGGGCACAGGGAAAGTCAAAGAGCGCGCTTATAAAAAGGTTAGGTATCAGCATAAATGGTAAACCAAAAGTGTTTTAGTGGGAAAAAACATGGGAAAAGGCCAGTGCACGGAGAAGAAGGGTTGATTAAGGACCAAAACAGAAACTTGCACATGGATGCTGACTGAAGTATGAACAATATGTAATTTTTACTAGATTTATTACAGCCTGGTATAATAACTGCTCTGCTCTTGATTCCGTGTCCCTCACCATCTTCCAGTCCCGCCTCAAGACCCATCTCTTCACCTCTGCCTATCCTTAGCCCCACGTCCCCGTCCCTTTTCATCTGTGCATTAATTGCCTCATACTGTGTTTTGTATTGAATTCTGTCTTTACTTTGTGTACTAGTCATGTCTCTACTATTTATTTCATTCCCCTTACATGTTTTTCCTCTACATGCTCAATTTTTGTAAGGTGTCCTTGAGACTCTTGAAAGGCGCCCATAAATAAAATGTATTATTATTATTATTATTACCTGATCCTGCAGAGGAAGGTGAACACAGCCCAGTCCATCACGGGCTCATCACTTTGTTTCATCCAGTCCATCTTCATGGTGGTACGTTGCATCGGTAAGGTTGGAAACATCATCCAAGGTGTCTACCACCCTGGCTTCCCTCATTTCTCTCTATTACCTTCTGGGAGAAGATACTGGAGCTTGAAAGCTGAGTATTCCAGACTGAAGAACAACAGCTTCCCAATTGTCATCAGACTCCTGAACCAATCACCATTGCCTTTCCTGGCAATGTTTTTACTCTTAATTCTTCACTCATTTGGATATTCTGCTTTGGCACTTCAGTTATTTTTGCACCATAATATTTGTAACAAGTTGCTGCTCTGCATTCCTCTTCGTGTTTATTGTGAAAATAGACCCAAAAAGCTGGAGTAACTCAGCAGATCATGCGGCATCTCTGCAGAAAAGGAACAGGTGACATTTCGGGACAAGATAGAAGGGTCACGACCAGAAGCGTCACCTATTCCTCTTCTCCAGAGAAGCTGTCTGGTCCAATGAGCTACTCCAGATTTTTGTGTCTATCTTCGGTTTAAACCAGCATCTGTTGTTAGCTTCCTACACATTATATTTATTGATGTATCTGTCATGACCATGTAAGCAATTTATTTTATGAGTTTCATGCGAACAAGGAATTTCATTGCACCCTGGTGAATATAACAATGAACTAATCTGATCTGAAAACTACTTCATGTTATTCCAAAACATTTTTAAATGAAAATTTAAGCTCCATTCATATGTACTCTGGAAAGAAAAATTAGTTATTCATTATTATAAGTGACACTGTTCCTAATTACTTTATGTAAACGGCAATTATTATTGGCTCCATGGTTCTAAGAAAATCAGTTATCCACTCATGATCTATTTTTTCTTCCATTTGATAGACACAAAGTGCTGGAGTAACTCAGCGGGTCAGGCAGTGTCTGTGCAGAAAAAGACTAGGTGGCATTTCAGTTCTCAACCATTCCTTCTGCAGTTGTACAGGGCCCTAGTGAGACTACACCTGGAGTATTTTGTGCAGTTTTACTCCCTTAATTTGAGGAAGGACATTCTTGCTATTGAGGGAGTGCAGCGTAGGTTTACAAGGTTAATTCCCGGGATGGCGGGACTGTCATATGCTGAGAGAATGGAGCAGCTGGGCTTGTACACTCTGGAGTTTAGATGGATGAGAGGGGATCTCATTGAAACATATAAGATTGTTAAGGGCTTGGCACACTAGAGGCAGGAAACATGTTCCCGATGTTGGGGGTGTCCAGAACCAGGGGCCACAGTTTAAGAATAAGGAGTAAGCCATTTAGAACGGAGACGAGGAAACACTTTTTCTCACAGAGAGTGGTGAGTCTGTGGAATTCTCTGCCTCAGAGGGCAGCGGAGGCAGGTTCTCTGGATGCTTTCAAGAGAGAGCTAGATAGGGCTCTTAAAAATAGCGGAGTCAGGGTATATGGGGAGAAGGCAGGAACGGGATACTGATTGGGGATGATCAGCCATGATCATATTGAATGGCGGTGCGGGCTCGAAGGGCCAAATGGCCTACTCCTGCACCTATTGTCTATTGTCTATTGTCTACTGTTCAGCAGCAGGAAGGACTCCACCTGGCCAGCCCAACAATATCCTTGTTTAGTTTAGTTTAATTCAGAGATACAACTTGGGGACAGGCCCTTCGGCCCACTGAGTCTGCGCCGACCAGCGAACACTCCACACCATTGTTCTATCCTACACGCTAGGGACAATATTGTCAACCCATGTTCGGACTGAAGACCTGAAACATCACTCACCCTTTTTCTCCAGAGATGCTGCCTAACCTGCTGGGTTACTCCAGCCATTTGCGCCCCCTATTTGGTGTAAATCAGCATCTGCAGTTCTTTGTTTCTACTCTTTCATTCCATCTGTTTCTACAAAGGAAACAAGATTACTTTTGATGATAATTGATGAATATATAAAGCGCAGTTGGGAATAACTATACTTCTCTGAGGGACTCACCGCAGCTGTTGCGGGAAGAAGATGAAGTTTAACATGACCTGTTATCCGCAACCTTTAATGTGGAAATGTATCCAGTTCAAAGACTCACCATGTACAAAAATAGCTTCTATAAGAAACTGATATGTCAGACTACATTAAAGGGTTCTGTTAAAAGATTGCCCAGAAGCATCCTTGCGCACGACTTCGAGGTGATATTGCAACATATAATGGTGCTAAGCCGCAAGCACAGTGCCCCACTCAGATAAGACAGGCAAATACTTTAAAGAAGGTTTAACTTCTGTGAGGATCTTGAGATTTTTGTTCTTATAACTTAGGTCAGGGGTTGGCAACCTTGTTCTGCATAGGGGCCAGGACCCATATCTGTGAGCGGATGGTGGGCCACATCTATCGCCATAGTGTGACACTTGGTATTGTTTTTCTCATTAGTTTTCACGTGTTTTTCAATTAGTTTTCTGCAGTTCCCAGGTCCCTCACATGCCCCGGGACTGGCTGCAGTTCCCAGGTCCCTCACATGCCCCGGGACTGGCTGCAGTTCCCAGGTCCCTCACATGCCCCGGGACTGGCTGCAGTTCCCAGGTCGGCTTGCCTGTCCCAGGACTTGCTGTAGTGCCCAGGTCGCGTGCGTGCCCCGGGACGAGCTGCAGTTCCCAGATCAGCTCATGTCCCGGGGATTGGCTGCAGTTCCCAGGTCGTGAAAACGAATTGAAAAGAAATACACCTGTGGGCCGGATTGTAAACAAGAGCCAGAGACAGTGTGTGATTTCAACACATCTTTAATGAGCACTTGAAACTTAGCAGCGTTGAGAATGACAGGTTGTCAGTGCATCCTAGCTACTCGAACTGCAGTGCTGGGAAGTGTTAGTATATGTGTTATAGTGGGGTGGAGTTAGTGATGTTGGCTTATGTGTGATTGGTTCACATGCATCATCAATCTACAGATTTGGGGTTATGGCCCCGATCAGGCCCATGGGCCATAGGTTGCCGTCCCCTGACTTATGTGAATGGACTGCAGCAGCCCCAAATAAATCTGTTACTGTAATTACATCATTATTTCTCCCTGATTATCCGAGCAACTTCCGTTAGCACGCAACAAAAGCTTTTCACGGTACCTCAGTACATGTGACAATAAACTAAACTGAAAATTAAAAAAAAACGTAATGCACTTGAAGGAGGACACTCATTGAAATTCACGCACACTTTGGAGAGGATTTCCTCAATCCGACGTCAGATAGGATCGCAGGAAAGCTGACGAATCGAGGCCCACCAAGAGTCACATTGTAATTGGGATTTCCTACCTGCCTCACTCAAAGCTTTTCTGCCTCTTTGAGATCCCTCAGTACTTCGAGTGTCACGTAACAATCATGCCACAGCAACACCAAGGTTCTCACTTTCAGACAGGTAGGCTGCTCCTTGATAGTTGGAATCCAATTGGGTGTCCTCCATTTATTTGGATTGGTTCCCCACCGAGGAAATGGACAACATATTAAGGAAGGGCTGAAAATCCCACCCAGATGGGATTCAATGAAGACAGGTCTCCATTATAGAATATAGAACATAGAACAGCACAGATAGACGTAGTATTGGAGTAACTCAACGGGTCAGGCAGCATCTCTGATGAAAAAGGATTAATGACATTTTGGGTCGGGACCCTTCTTCAGAATCTTTAACGAATTGCATCTTTGCAAGAGGCAGGGTGGGAAGAGGTGTAGTCCAGATAGCTGCAGGAGTCGGTAGGTTTGTAATAGATGTCCGTCGACAGTCTGTCCCCTGTGATGGAGACAGAGAGATCGAGAAAGGGGAGAGACTGTGAAGACGGGTCCCAACCAGAAACGTCATCCATCCTTTTTTCTCCCAAGACGCTGCCTGACCTGCTGAGTTATTCCAGCACTTTGTGTCTATCTTTGGCATAAACCAACATCTACAGTTCTTTGTTTCTACATGGAACAGTATAGCACAGGAACAGGTCATTCAGCCCACAATGGCTTTGCCAAACAAGATGCCAAGATCAATTCTTAGCTGCATGCACATAATCCATCCATTCCCTCTTAAATGTCGCTTAAGTGTATCTGCTTTTACCACCACCCATTCTCCAGAGTTATTTCACGACCATCTGAAAACCAATCCATTGAGAACTTGCCTGAATGCTTTAAAATGAGCACAAAAAAAAAACTTCTATGTTGCTGAAAGTATTTAAAATGTATTTGATATACAGGTCAGTTGAGTGTTAATAAAAATGGATGAATTATAATTTAATGGATGGATCGGTACTTGGATAAGATAAGAGCTAATGAACCAAGGTTAAAGTAGTGAAGGAATATTCTGAGTGAAAAATAGTTGGTGAAAATTGTCATTGAACATCCTGGTTGGTCCATTGTGGATCTAGAGATAACAGGTCAAAGATTAACAGCAGAGAATCAAAAGAACTCAGACAATGTAGTGCTGCACGTTTAGGATTTTTTGTTTTTACTCGAGCAGCTGTACAACAGTATGAAGACATTGCATTTCTAACCCGTTGTACAGGGTACGCAGTTGTACGCAGTTGTACAGGGTCTTGGTGAGACCACACCTGGAGTATTGCGTACAGTTTTGGTCTCCTAATCTGAGGAAAGACATTCTTGACATAGAGGGAGTACAGAGAAGGTTCACCAGACTGATTCCTGGGATGTCAGAATTTAAGGGGTTGGACAGGCTAGATGCAGGAAGATTATTCCCGATGTTGGGGAAGTCCAGAACAAAGGGTCACAGTTTAAGGATAAGGGGGAAGTCTTTTAGGACCGAGATGAGAAAAACATTTTTTACACAGAGAGTGGTGAATCTGTGGAATTCTCTGCCACAGAAGGTAGTTGAGGCCACAGTTCATTGGCTATATTTAAGAAGGAGTTAGATGTGGCGCTTGTGGCTAAAGGGATCAGGGGGTATGGAGAGAAGGCAGGTACAGGATACTGAGTTGGATGATCAGCCATGAACATATTGAATGGCGGTGCAGGCTCGAAGGGCCGAATGGCCTACTCCTGCACCTATTTCTATGTCTATGTTTCCCACATCGTAGAAATCCTGAAGATCGGTTCTCTTTCATTAATTTTGGAATAACATCCACCAAAATCTAACATCCACTATGAAATCAGTAATAAATGTAGATCGTTACTTGCCTATTGCTTTATTTCATTAACCTAAGAGGGCATCATTTTAAGATGAGAGGAGCAAAGTTTAAAGGAGATGTGTGAGGCAACATTTTGTTACACAGAGAAATGGCGGGTGGCTGGATTGTCCTGCCAGGGGTGATGGTGGATGTAGATGCAATAGCAGCATTTAAGAGGCCTTTAGTTAAACACATTGCTCTGCAGGGAATGGGGGGGTATAGATCATATGCAGGCAGAGGAGATTAGTTTAACTTGGCATTTTATTCGGCACAGATAATGTAGTATTGCCACGTTGTACCTATGTTCAATTTGGGCTCGGCAGAAGGAAAAACAAGGGGACATAACTTGAGAATTAAGGGACAGAAGTTTAGGGGTAACATGAGGGGGAACTTCTTTACTCAGAGAGTGGTGGCTGTGTGGAATGAGCTTCCAGTGAAGGTGGTGGAGGCAGGTTCGTTTTTATCATTTAAAAATAAATTGGATAGTTATATGGACGGGAAAGGAATGGAGGGTTATGGTCTGAGCGCAGGTATATGGGACTAGGGGAGAATACGTGTTCGGCACGGACTAGAAGGGTCGAGATGGCCTGTTTCCGTGCTGTAATTGTTATATGGTTATATGGTTATATGATGAAAGTAGGTACACAGCCACTTCAGCGGCTGCTCCAGACATTCCAAGCCGCTGAGGAGTGTTCACCCGACGCCGGAGTTCCATCTTCCCGGCAAGAGGGCCTGAAGAGCGGCGACTGCTGAGGCCACAATAGGCCCGACTATGGGTGAGCAGGGGACGGGACTGCACTTTGCTGCCTTCCCCCACAGTGGGAACCATTGTGGGGGGATGTTTTTATGTTTTATTGTTAAATTCTTTAATGTTGTGTCTTATCTTTATCTGTGTGCTGCAATGGCAAGTCAAATGTCACTACACCAATTGGTGTATGTGATAATAAATGTCCTTTGTATCCTTTGTAATATGTTGAAAACAAACAGAACTGCAATCTACGTCTAACTTGATGCAAGCTGGGTGAAACAACATATGCATGCAATCCACACAGAACTGAACAAAGTATATTTGTCTTAAATAATTGTGCAGATAAAACAAGAAACATGGAGGCAGAGTAACATTTTAGTCCAACATGGTTCTGGCATTTGTTCCATATAAAATGTGTGTGCTGCCAACACTGAAATCGTATTCTATTCAGTGAAATAAATCACTGCCTGAGGCTTCCTGGCTGCTCGAGCAGAGAGAGGACACAGAAACGTTACTGAAGGAAATAAACTGAGCATTTCCTGTTGGTGATTGTGGTGCCCAAAAAAAAAGGTATTTAACTTATTCTAAGCTGTTTAATTTCAAGTAATTAGTCACAATTAGAATTGTGGATTTTCTTTTTTTTGCAAAGGAATACTGCTTCTGGTTCTTGAATCAAGTTTTGAATATCCTTACATTTATAATATCTCTCGCACTGAGAGTAGCTAAATTATATATTTGTACTCTCTGGAATGCAGCATGTTGACACAAACTTATGGGTTTGCAAAGCTTTTTAAGCATTTGTTGTCGATTTAGTTGTTAATAAAACGACCACAGCTTTATGAGGTACACGCGATGTCACGGACAAAGCACAATAATAGCTATATGTTCCTGTCAGTAAATATTACACATGCACAGTAAGAGTGGAATACCTCAGTCCGTTATCTTGGGTGCATTAGATGTACATGTGTGGGCTGTGGGTATTTTTTAATGAAGCATAAGAAGGAATTCTTTTTTAAAAACTTCACTACCAGAACACATACTATTTGTGGGAATATCTAAATGTTTTATGAGACATTGATTTCCTGCATGATTGCTTAATGAGTGAAATTTAAAAATGCACAGCATTTCTTAATGGTTTGTACTTAATATTTTAAGTGGTGTAATTTACGGCAACTGTTATTAGATTCGCAAAAGAAAATGTTTTCCATATTTCCATATGGTACCTAGATGACTACTTTTGCCACTAAATTTATGCTAGCTCACACGGTAATCCCACTGCCCGCTAATTTTCCCTGTAGCCTCTTTAATCCACACTCCAATCATTTCCTCACAGATGCTATCATTCACCCACTCTCCGGGGCAATTTACAGTAGCCAATTAATCAACCAAATTAGACACCTCTGACATATGAGAGAAAACCAGTGAACCAGGGGGAGGCCACTGCATGCAAACTCCACATCTGCAGCACTGACGATCAGGGCTGAACATGGATTGCTGTAGCTCTACAGCCACAGCTCTAATAGCTGTCACTTTTAATGTTGCTTAGTTTAAAAAAAAATATGCAACCAGGATTTTATTCCTTGACTCGCAAGAGGCTGAAGGATAAATTTACGGAGGTTCATAAAATAAGGAGGGAAATAAATTGGGCGAATGCACAGTATCTTTTGCCCGGAGTACCGCCATCAAAAACCAAAGGGCCTAGGTTTAAGGTGGGGGGGACAAGAATTCATAGGAACCAAATTCCTATTGGGAATCTTTTTCACTCGGAGGATATACGGAAGGAGCTGCCAGCAGTGGTAGTTAAGGCAGGTACTACAACAGCATATAAAAGATATTTGGACAGGTACATGGATACCAAAAAGTTTGGAGGAATAGGGATCAAAAGTGGGCAAATATGACTAGCTTCTTGGATGGTACGGATGTTGGAGAAAGCCACTGCTTCTGTACTAGGTGTAGCTCTATGATTCCATGACTCTAAATGTGGAGATTGAGAGACGAAGGCTGTAATGGAGGTTATGGAAGATTCTTCAGTAAGATTCAAATTTCCAGCACACCATTTATTGGAGTGTATTTCAACTCTTTGATTAACATATTTCTTCCAAAACGCCTCCCAACGAAATTGGTGGAGGCAGCTCCATAGCTCTGTTAACCACTTAACAAAGTGAATAATTAAAGGTGTAATGCAAGAATTACATAGAAACATAGAAAATAGGTGCAGGAGGAGGCCATTCGGCCCTTCGAGCCAGCACCGCCATTCATTGTGATCATGGCTGATCGTCCCCTATCAATAACCCGTGTCTGCCTTCTCCCCATATCCCTTGACTCCACTAGCCCCTAGAGCTCTATCTAACTCTCTCTTAAATCCATCCAGTGACTTGGCCTTCACTGCCCTCTGTGGCAGGGAATTCCACAAATTCACAACTCTCTGGATGAAAACGTTTTTTCTCACCTCAGTCTTAAATGACCTCCCCTTTATTCTAAGACTGTGGCCCCTGGTTCTGGACTCACCCAACATTGGGAACATGTGTTCCAGCATCTAGCTTGTCCAGTCATTTTATAATTTTATATGTTTCATATAATTTTACATATTGCAGAAGGTATACAAGTTGGAGCAGTTTGCTTATCGTGCGGTGAATGGGTCACTGTGGCTATCTTTCATATTCCGGTGAGATTATTAATCAGTGGGGGATCAATGGGGGGAGTTGGAGGGGGGAACCAACGTTCCATGGGTTGACTCCTGCAGCCATCACCAATCAAGAAAACTAAACTATAACTATCTCCCATTGAAGTCGGCAAGCCTGCGCCCTGTCAGCAGCGTGTCCGGTTTTTTTCAACTTTTTTTATTTTTTTAGTATGTTTTGAAGTATGTTTTTAATGGTTCTTTGTGTGTTTTGTGTGGGGGGTGGTGAGGGGGAAACCGCTTCGGTCACCTCCCCCACGGAGAGGCGACTTTTTCCAGGTCGCCTCCCCCGTGGCCTAACAACGAGGATCAGCGCGGCCTTTCCCGGAGACGCGCCTGGGGCTTCAGCGGCGGGCGCAGCGTGGACTCTTCAGCGGCGGGCGCAGCGTGGACTCTCGGCGTGGAGCGGGTGAGCCCTCGCTGGGGCTCGCTGGAGGGGAGCGCTCCGTTTCGCTGGCCCGTGGCAGCCGGCAGCCTGAAGCCGCGGTCTGCACACCTCCAGCTGGCGCGGCGTCTGCAGCCTCGTGGGGGACCCGGGGGAAGAAGGAGCTTCCACCGCCGGCCTGCGGCCAACTTCTACCGGGGGCCCGGCATGGACTTACCATCACCCCTGGAGGGGAGCTTCGACCGCCGGCCCTGCGGTCTGCGGTGCTTCTAGCTGCGGCGCGGCAGGAACATTAAATCTTCGACCGCCGGCCTGCGGCCTACACCATCCTGAAACCGTGGTCTCCGGTGGGGAAGAGCCGACTATGGACTGGCTCTGGAAATGGAGGAGGACTGGCCAATTTTTGTGCCTTCCACCAAAGTGATGAATGCTGTGGTGGATGTTTGTGTTAAATTTTGATTGTGTGTTGTGTGTTCTTTCTCACTGTATCGCTGCTGACATATTCATTTCACTTGCACTTTATGTGCAATGTGACGAATAAACCCGTATTGTATTGTATTGTATTGTAAGTAAAGACAGGAGAGTACAAAGCAAGAAATAAAGAAAAATATGAGGCATTAAATATATTCAGCATCTTTCTTACACAAAATCACACTAGTTAAGAAATGGGGATAGGGGGGCGGTGGGCAGGGGAGAAGCTTTAGATATGGGTAAGGGATGGCTCATCAGTCTTTTAGATTTAGTTTAGTTTTGGAGGTACAGAGAAACATAGAAAATAGGTGCAAGAGTAGGCCATTCTATATGTTCATGGCTGATCATCCGAAATCAGTACCCCGTTCCTGCTTTCTCCCCACATCCCAGCATGGGATGCAGCAGGGAAACAGGCCTTTCAGCCCACTGAGCCCATACCCCCAGCCATTGATCAACCTGGTTTATACACATGCTGATGTTATCCCACTTTCTCATTCACTTCTGACACACGAGAGGCTACACCTAGAAATTACAGAGGCTAGTTAACCTGCAAACTTGCACTTCTTTGGGGCATAGGAGGAAACTGGAGCACCAAGAGAGGAAGTCCACCTGGTCACAGGAGGAAAATGCAAACTCCACACAGACAGCAACCAAGATCAGGCTTGAACCAGGTTTCTGGCATGCTGAGGCAGCAGCTCTACCAGCTGCACCGCCGTGCTACCATTAGGTATTGGGGCCTGGAGATTTGAGTGGGGTCACTAGAATATGATCTGTTACTGGAGGTTATTAAGGTTCAAGCTTGCAGAATCTTACAGCCACAGTGTCATCAGTGAACCTAGGGGAAGCCGTGTTCATATTCCTCTCCTTTGCATTACATCAATTCTGTTGCATTACACGTGTTAAATGTAATTTCAAGTCATTTCACCGGTTTCCTCCCACTCACCACGACGTCACATAATTTGCGTGCCAAGGACACGTAAGTGGGACAGGCCCTTTGCTGATCGTAATTTCTATCTGCATCTCGTCTGAACCATACAGTCCTGCTGCATGACCAGGAGACAACTCTACATTGAATCGGGCGATTGGAATATTTAGTGTGAGATTACATTGGCTGAAGGTTGAAGTGTTGACAATGTCACACTGCTCTCGCCAGGGTTTCACTTGTCAAGCTTTTCCAAAGTTAGGAAATGAATTCAACCAGAATTATATATGAATGTTAAAGCAAAACACTCTTCCAAAGAGTAAGTTTCATTTAAGTTGGCAACCTACCTCTCCCAACACACTTACTTATAATCCAGCAGTTGGCTGGTACACGTTGGATTTCCAACTTGCTGAATAATATTTGGCTTTAAAATTACCATCTGCTAAAGGATCAACCCAGTCACAGATGTCAGGGCATGAAAAATACTTTGGCTAATTAGTACCAAAATAATCTCTTTAAAAGTTAATTTTGTTGGAAGATTTCTGACAACAATTTGTAGATCCTACTTTAAGGTAGGGAAAACTTCATTTTTTTCAATCTATAAAAAGCAAATTAATGTCCAAAAGTCCAAACAGTTTCCACATATAACACTTGGCAGCAAATAGCTGATGGGAAATATTAGTAACAGTATTGAGTTAGATATTGTAATATCTATAATCTGGATTTTGTTGGTCAATGTCCAAATTCCTCACTCAGTTGTTTCAGACCAATTGCTTGGCCTTAGAAGTAGTTTGGAGACAAAAACAATCTGATCCCTGAGGGTGATAGGTTGTTACTAAGAAAGAGTTTTATTTATTTTGTCCCTTACACAAATCGCACATCGCTTTGCAGTCATTATTTATATTTCTGGCCTTTGGTTTTCACTCAACATCTCATCCATTTTATTATCTGAAAGGTTTTATAGTCCCTCCCCCCTCCCACCAGAAGGGGGGTGGCCTTCATGGCATGATTGACATGAAAGAGAATCTCAACATTTTTTAAACACTAATAACTCTTTTATTTTTCATAGATGGGAAAAATCCTTTGCACCTGATGAGCGGAGGGGGACTCTGAGTAAGATGGCCAAAAATCACACAATGACAAACCACATGATTTGCTTCACGACTTGCCTCAATTATCCATTTCACATATTTTGTTGATCAATGTATCTGTGGCCAGATTAAAGCAACCATCTAAAGGATTGTGGCAATGTTTTGAAGCAGCATATACTGTATTATGGTGGTAATGTGCTTAGCCTGTGCAAGAGGAAGGCTCCCAGACACAGCAAACTGATGAGCTGGTGGAACAGAGCAATCTGAACAGGCTGGAAAATAATGTGTAGGAAAGAACTGCAGATGCTGGTTTAAATTAAAGGTAGACACAAAATGCTGGAGTAACATAGTGGGACAGGCAGTATATCTGGAGAGAAGGAATGGGTGACGTTTTGGGTCGAGAACCTTCTTCAGACTGAAAAATAATGTACTGCACTCTATTGTCAGATAGAATTTGGATACAAAATCAATCTTGTCATAAGTTAAAAATGGCTGTGGAATTCTCTGCCTCAGAGGCAGGTTCTCTGGATGCTTTCAAGAGAGAGCTAGATAGGGCTCTTAAAAATAGCAGAGTCAGGGGATATGGGGAGAAGGCAGGAACGGGGTACTGATTGGGGATGATCAGCCATGATCACATTGAATGGCGGTGCTGGCTCGAAGGGCCGAATGGCCTGCACCTATTTATTGTCTATTGTCTATTGAAATGGTGGTGATAATAATATCTTTTGAGAAAGGCAGTAAATGCAGTTTTTAAGAAAATGGGGAGACTACCCGTGGATTGTGAATTATTAATAATATTAATGGGCATGTAGTCAGTGAGGGCAACCAACAGGTTAATTGTATTCAGTCAAGGGCACAGGAAATAGACAGCATGAATCCACATCTCAGCTTCCATCATACCTTTCACTAAGTTGTATTTCCTAATAGTGCATTGATTCCCCCAAAAACATTTCAACGACAGCATGATGAAAAATATTCCAAGGAGCATTGTCTGTTCACAGGGCACGTGACGTGCTCTATGGTATTAAGTGGCTTTCCTCCCACATCACAAAGGCGTACGTGTCTGTAGGATAATTGTAAATCTTGCCGAGAGTGTAAGAAGTGGATGAGAAAATGCGATAACATAGCACTAGTGTGAACAGTGTGAATCCGGTGGCGCTGTTGCTAGCTGCCTCCGCCTTCAGTCCGGTATTTATTTGTTTTTTTGTTATGTTGAAGAGCGTTTTCCTGTGGTTTTTTTATGTCTTTATGTCTTTATGTGGGGGAAGAGGGTACACTGTGGGGTTATCTTGTGTCGTGGACTTCTGTGTTTGTGCTTTTTTTAAAATATGTTTTATTTATTATTTACTTGACTGTAAGGAAAATCCATTTTGTTGTCTCTTATGAGATAATGAGAATAAATTGAATGCAATCCAATCCAATAGTTAGTGTGGAGTCAGTGGGCCGAAGAGCCTGATTCCATGCTGTATCTCCAAGCTATCCCCAAAACTAAATTAATTACTGATGCCTTAGCAATCCTCCATAAAGAGAAAAAAATTAATACAATCAACTATACTGTGAGCTCCTTGCTAAATTAGTTCATCTATCTCCATTCATATTTACCTACTGAGTCATTTGGAAGCTTTCTTCCCTCCGAGTCTGGGTTCCAGGTTCTCATCCCATTCAGAAATGTCAGCACACACATCAAGTCTGCTGCAAAGTATAACATTGAGGAAGAGTGCACTATAAGGGATGGTACCTTTCAAATGGAATGTTGGGCTTCACAATAGACAATAGACAATAGGTGCAGGAGTAGGTCATTCGGCCCTTCGAGCCAGCACCGCCATTCAATGTGATCATGGCTGATCATCCCCAATCAGTACCCCATTCCTGCCTTCTCCACATATCCCCTGACTCCACTATTTTTAAGAGCCCTATCTAGCTCTCTCTTGAAAGCATCCAGAGAACCTGCCTCCACCACCCTCTGAGGCAGAGAATTCCACAGACTCACCACTCTCTGTGAGAAAAAGTGTTTCCTCATCTCCGTTCTAAATGGCTTTTGGTTCTGGTCTGGTCTCCCCCAACATCAGCAACATGTTTCCTGCCTCTAGCGTGTCCAAGCCCTTAAAAATCTTATATGTTTCAATGAGATACCCTCTCATCCTGCTAAACTCCAGGAGCCCAGCTGCTCCATTCTCTCAGCATATGACAGTCCCGCCATCCCGGGAATTAAAACCCCTGTCCCACGTACGAGTTCATTCCAAGAGTTCTCCAGTGTTTGCCCTGATTCGAACTCGGAGATTTACGGTAATGGCCACTCGTCGGTACTCGGGGCTCTCGTGGACATTTTTTAACATGTTGAAAAATCTTCACGAGTCTTCCCGTGTTTACCTGCTGTTAGCGAGTCTTCCCGAGTGCCTGCCGTTAGCACTAAGAGACGTCCCCGAGCTCCGACGTACCCGCTACGTTCATTCTCCGTGCTTACCACGAGTTTGATTTTTAAAAACTCGGGAGAGCTCTTGGAATGAACTCGTACCGTGGGACAGGGCGTCAATCTTGTAAACCTAATCTGCACTCCCTCAATAGCAAGAATGTCCTTCCTCAAATTAGGGGAGCAAAACTGCACACAATATTCCAGGTGTGGTCTCACTAGGGCTCTGTACAACTGCAGAAGGACCTCTTTGCTCCTATATTCGATGAAACCCTTCATCAAAGTGCTCAGTCTATGTTCTCAGGTGCCATGGTGTCACAGTAAAGAAGAAAAACGAACTGTGTCATGCGGCATCCTACTCCGTATATAATTGTACAAAAACAAAAACTGTTATCATCTTATTGCGGTGTCAAAAAACCTGTGTAGAATTGGCAGGTGTGAAAATTCTCTTAGGTTGTAACAATGACTTTGCCTCTATATTATTGTGGAGTTCACAGTAATCCACTCTTAATAACATAGCCAGTACATTTTGAGATGCTTTACCAAAGCAGTCAGAGTCCAGAAAACACATTTTACGCAGAGCAGCAGATTATGCTTGAGTCATTAGTGATAAAGTTAATGTTGACACCAGATGGTACCAAATAGGGCATCTGTTTCCCTCCACATATGTTCTCAGGACAAAGCCTTCAACTATTTCTAGAAGACCCCCACAATAGTCCTCAAGAGTACAAATTGTGGACTGTGATTACTTTAACAACCACAGACAGAGCATGTCCACCAGGTCCACTTCTTGTTCAAAGAGGCAATGGAGAACTGGCACCAACCAGGCGGTAAGCCCACGCTTCCTGACATAAAAAACTGTTATAATATTGTAGACACTGGCCTCTGTCTGCTGATGCTGTGTGCAGGGCATGGGGTGTGTACTAACAGTAAGGCATCTTTGTCGTGAGCAGTTATATTAATGCAGCTGTAGGTGCAGGGCCGGATTTAGATGATGAGAGGCCCTAGGCTATTCCATTTGCTAGGCCCCTCACAATCCCCTATGTAAGGCCCCTCCCAATCAGCCTATGAAGCCTATAGGTAAATCCGGCCCTGCCGAGGCCCCCCTAGATCTCGAGGCCCTAAGCTTAAGCTTGTGAAGCTTATATGTAAATCCGGCCCAGCGTAGGTGGGATAATAACAGCCTGAGACTCCATTTGGACTCCTTGGTGCCAAGGCTCCATTCAGGGCCAAACGTATTACCACGGCACCTAACTTATATTCTTGGTGGAGATGTGCAAATTGCACTAAACTAGAAGTAGAACAAAAATGACATAAGGGAATAACATGCTAAGAAGTATCTATAGCTAAGTGATCATTTAATGCTGCTGAATAAACTTTAAATAACATTGGAGCATGTAAGTAAAAGATGTTGCCACTTTAACATCTGGTGGTAATGCATTTTGCAATTAGATTTCTTTACTGGTTGTCTTGAAATGCATTACACAACTATAAAATAATCTATCTTATCACCTGTTGTAATTTCCTGGTTAAATAGAGTAAGATGAACCCCTGTCTGTGGATCAATGTGCAAGGTTCAAGTGAGTTTATTGTCATGTGTCCCTGATAGGACAATGAAATTCTTGCTTTGCTTCAGCACACAGAACATAGTAGGCATTTACTACAAAACAGATCAGTGTGTCCATCCATATACCACAATATAATATACACACAGGGTGCAAGAGGGCATTTTACTGCAATGGTTTCATTCTTCTTTGTCTCCGTCAGCTATGGAATCAAGGATCACTTGCTTTCACTACGGTTTTGTGGGTTCTGAGATGGTCCGAGAATGCTGATGTGGGAACTGTCGACTCTTGCACAGTTGGAACTGGAGACAACTGATGGGATGGGTGAGTAGTTTGTGAGATGGACTGTTATGCAGGGCTTCTGTGTGTTCCCAATGCGAGGATCGGACATGCTTAATGTCATTCCAATATCATGCTTCCACTCCAGTTTGGATGTTCATGAGGCAGAAATTTCCAAGAGTCAATGGGGATTTCTAAAGATAATTTGAGCACATCCTTGAATCACTTCCACTGTTCACCTTGTACTCTCATGTTGTGATTACCAGGCATACAAATGCTATGGCTTGTCCAACATTGAGTCATAGAGTCACTTAGCATGGAAACAAGCCCCTTGACCCAACAGGCCCACACTGACCACCATGCATGAACTACACCAGTCCCACTTGCCTACATTTGGTCCATATCCTTCTAAACCTATTCTATCCATGTACTTGTCTAAACATTCCCTAAACTTTAGTACCTGCCTCAACTCCCTCCTCTGGCAGTTCGTTCCATATATCTATCATCCTTTGTGTAAAAAAGTTGCCCCTCAGGTTCCTATTAAATATTTCCCCTCTCACCTTAAACTTAGAGTGCCCCTCAAGTCACGGCGCCCCAAGAGCTGCTCTGCACAACACTGGCTGACGCTTCTAAGGCCGCCAATGTCAAGACGAGATGGAGAGACCAGTGGAAGTCAGCGGAACCATCTAGGCTACACCATTACATCAATGACCCCATGGACGTCCTTGGCCAGGACCTGCCCCGAAAGCAGTGGACAACCCTCAACCGCTTGAGGACAGGCATCGGACGTTATGGAGTAGCGATGAAGAGGTGGGGCCTCGTGGACAGCGCCTCCTGCGAGTGTGGGGACCCAACACACACAGTGGAGCACATCGTCACCAGTTGCCCCAAACACCAGCCACCGAATGGTGAACGAGGTCTGATGGACCTGGAAGATGACACGTTGGCCTGGCTCGCCTCAACGGAGCTGCAGGTCTAAAAGGCATACGACAGAAGAAGAAGACCTTAAACTTATGTCCTCTGGTTCTTGTTTTCCATACTCTGGGCAAGAGACTGTGAATTTACCCGATCTATTCCTCTCACGATCTTATACACACACATCAGACTCAGTGTAACCAGGGCTTCAATTCTAGGCCTGGTAGATAGTGACATTGCTGCACTTATCCTCCCAATGAAATTGAAAGTTTTTATAGGCAATGATGGTGGAATCTTTCCAATTCCTTGAGGTATCTGGTTTTGTACTCCAGGTCTTAAAAACATATAGTATTGTAGGGATCAGTGCTGCCTCACAGACAGGCATTTTGACCCTGGGTCTACCATCTTAATCTTCAAATGTTCTTTTCCTCAATCACCCAAAGGCTGTACTGGTGCATTGAAGATGATGGTGAATTTAAACCTAGATGACCATCTTTGCTGAGTAATGGGAAGTGGATTCATATTTACCAGGATCATGTTGCAAACTGTTATTATTGGGGTTAGTCTGCAGAGGCTGGTTGGCAGACAATTTTACTTGGGGGCGTTGAGTATAATGACCATACTTTCATATGCTTCTGTGAATGAAACAACAATGGTTTGGGTTATGGTATAACACAGCACAGGATCATTGCATCTATGTCAATCTTCATGCCACATTCTCCGCCACAGAAGGTAGTTGAGGCCAGTTCATTGGCTATATTTAAGAGGGAGTTAGATGTGGCCCTTGTGGCTAAAGGGATCAGGGGGTATGGAGAGAAGGCAGGTACAGGATACTGAGTAGGATGATCATTTCCCCATTAGTTCTAATGATATATCCTGGAATATACTATGGAGTTTAGAAGGATGATAGGATATCTCATTGAAACATATAAGATTATTAAGGGTTTGGACATGCTAGAGACAGGAAACATGTACCCGATGTTGGGAGCCAGGGGCCACAGTCTAAGAATAAGGGGTAAGTCATTTAGAACGGAGATGAGGAAAAACTTTTTCACCCAGAGAGTTGTGGGTGTGTGGAATTCTCTGCCTCAGAGGGCGGTGGAGGACGGTTCTCTGGATGCTTTCTAGATAGAGCTCTTAGGGATAGTGGAGTTAAGGGATATGAAGAGAAGGCAGAAACAGGGTACTGATTGTGGATGATCAGCCATGATCACAGTAAATGGCGGTGCTGGCTCGAAGGGCCGAATTCCCTACTCCTGCACCTACTGTCTATTGTCTATATTGTCTATACATCCTTGTCAGATGAGGAGCAAAATTGCAATGAAAAATAATGAGGAAAAGTCATGATCATGACAGAATTGTTTAGCCAGACCCGATGTAAGTTCTCAACCACAACATTTGACATACAACTTTTGTCTCCAAAGATGCTGCTTGACCACCTGGTTTTTTCCAATGTTTTGGGTTTTCCTCAGGAATTCAGTATTATCAGTCTTATTTTGTTGAATGTTTATCACTGATCTTCAACAAGGGTAATTATATTGTAGACCAATTAGTTAGTATCATAACATGCCTGCTGCCAGAAACAAATATAAAACAGAGATGAATTGCTAGGGGCAGCTGAATTTGAGGACCTTTTTACACTATCTGTTTGATGGAGTCAATGACATCTGAGTTTGAGAAAGCTCATGCATCGTGGCTGCTCCCCGTACTTTTATCATTTTCATGCAATGAACACCGTCCACTGTGCCTCTAGATGGAGAGGATTCACATAGTAATTTAGAAAGCAGTTAGACAATAGACAATAGACAATAGGTGCAGGAGTAGGCCATTCGGCCCATCGAGCCAGCACCACCATTCAATGTGATCATGGCTGATCATCCCCAATCAGTACCCCGTTCCTGCCTTCTCCTCATATCCCCTGACTCCGCTATTTTTAGGAGCCCTATCTAGCTCTCTCTTGAAAGCATCCAGAGAACCCGCCTCCACCGCCCTCTGAGGCAGAGAATTCCACAGACTCACCACTCTCTGTGATAAAAAGTGTTTCCTCGTCTCCGTTCTAAATGGCTTACTCCTTATTCTTAAACTGTGGCCCCTGGCTCTGGACTCCCCCAACATCGGGAACATGTTTCCTGCCTCTAGCGTGTCCAAGCCCTTAACAATCTTATATGTTTCAATGAGATAACCTCTCATCCTTCTAAACTCCAGAGTGTACAAGCCCGGCTGCTCCATTCTCTCAGCATATGACAGTCCCGCCATCCTGGGAATTAACCTTGTAAATCTACGCTGCACTCCCTCAACAACAAGAATGTCCTTCCTCAAATTAGGACAGTAGGGAGACATCTTTGTACTTGCCACAGTTACCACTTCCATAGCAGAATTCAAGAGCCCATGTAAAGTATATTTCCATTAGCAAACCCAGTGTGCAGTTCTCACCGATGTTTGGAAATACTACATATTAAGCAAACGGGGTGAATATCAAATAAATAAGATGTAGATAACATTATTCTTGCACTTTCCATTTCCACTGGGAGGCTATGTTGTTTAGATGAATCACCAATATCTAATTGGAAATAATTATTATTTATGTGTAATATATTAGTGGGACCTTCCAATGCTCTAGAACAGTGAAAGCACAGTAGGTTCACCCATTGTCAACTAATGAATTCCGAGGTCAATCCAGTGAAGCAGTTATCTGCACAGTAATTTAGTTCAACTACATCTCCTCCTTACTGCCTGCATGCAAGAGGCTGGAGTTGTTTCTTGCAAGTTTGGTGGTAGCTGCTCACTATTTTTCATCAATTAATTTTAATGAATGGAAACTCATTAGCAGCTTTTTCCTGCATTTACAATAAATGCTTACACCCTTCGAGCTCTTGGACCGGGATTCTAAACAGTAAAATCTTTCCCCATATGTTTGCTTGGAGAACGGGAAGTAGTTATGAATGAATTAACACTAACAGCATTACCATGATGTTCTTCCAAATGGAAAGCAGTTAACAGTTATATAGAATGAGGCTGTAGCTGCTGTTTCTGCAGGAAAAATGACTGAATTGAAATTAATTATAGTGGCGTTTGTAATGCATTAAAGGTAGCTCAGAGCACATACGTGCACACACACGTCACACACAGGCACATGCATTTCTATTTCCTGTCATTTTCCTTCCTCTCATTCCCATCACCTTTCATTGGGATGTTTTTCCTTACACTTTTCTCTAAGTGCATTTCTTCCATTTAATGCCCCTGTCCCACTTAGGAAACCTGAACGGAAACCTCTGGAGATTTTGCACCCCGCCCAAGGTTTCCGTGCAGTTCCCGGAGGTTTTTGTCAGTCTCCCTACCTGCTTCCACTACCTGCAACCTCCGGCAACCACCTGCAACCTCCGGCAACCGCACGGAAACCTTGGGTGGGGCGCAAAGTCTCCAGAGGTTTCCGTTCAGGTTTCCTAAGTGGGACAGGGGCATTACTCTCTTGATTTCATTTAATTTTACTTAATTTTCTCGTTCCTTTTCTAATGTCACTTTTCCACATGTGGCATTCAATTTCAATTTATACCCTTAATGCTTTGCACGTTTACATCTATTTTTATGCTTCAATGTTTCTCGTGAATTTTGTTTTAATGAAAATTAATATGCTCGTTTGGTGCTAACCTTTCCCCTTCCTAATATAACATATATTTAACAGCCAATATTTCACTGTTGAAGGGAGAACAGATCCAAGAACAACAGAGGTGCCATCAGAGTGAAACTTCCGCTCACTGATGTCAGATTAGATTCTAAATCAGTCAGATGTTGCTTTTCAAGACAATGTTAACGTCACCTGGGTATTTCTGAGGGAGAGTGCCCGGTGTCATGAATCTGTCTATGTAATAATGGGAATGGTGAATAAAAAGGAAGATGTGCTTTAAAAGGGTAAAGGGCCTGTCCCACGACCATGCGACTACATGCGGCAAACGCAACCTAACGTATTCGCTTGAGCCGTACGGCCTCGGGGGGCCGGTCCCACTTCGATCGCCGGAGCCGTATGAGTTGTGCGGAGCTGGTCCCGACATCGCGCAGGGCTCCGAAAAATTGACCGTGTTTAAAAATTCCGCGCGGCAACGGCCTGCCGGCCCGCAGCCACCTCGACACCGTGTCACTCACTCGACCTCTGCGCGGCTCCCGTTTCTGGTTTGGTCACGCTTGCCGCATGCATGTGCATGCTGGTGGGACCGGCCCTTTAGGTCGCGCTTGCAGCATACAGGTCGCATGCCCGTGGGACCGGCCCTTTAGGTCGCGCTTGCCGCATGCAGGTCGCATGCCCGTGGGACAGGCCCTTAATGCTTTAGATAGTTGAGGGCAAGCTGATTTTGATAAATTGCCCTGTTGACTCTTCAATGGTTATTGTCGATGCAATCGTCAACTCTGAATTTTTAGCCTCTAAGGAGAAATCATACTAATAAATTGAATGTACAGGATTTCTATTTCAGGAATAAGTGGCATGATTTACAGTAAGCCTGCCTAACATGACAACTTATTGTACAAGTGGCAATAACAAAACACATGTAAATGAAGAATGTTGATATCTTATTCAGTCGATGGTAAGTGTATCAGTTGTAAATGTCTACATTACCTATTACACTGTGATTCCATCTGTTTTATCTTTCTTCGTGCAGAGTCAGATTTCATCCATCAATGATCTTCCTTTCATTCAAATGTTCTGCTTTAAACCCCTGTCCCACGGTACGAGTTCATTCCAAGAGCTTTCTCGAGTTTGCCCTGATTCGAACTCGGAGATTTACGGTAATGGCCACTCGTCGGTACTCGGGGCTCTCGTGGACATTTTTCATCATGTTGAATAATCTTCACGAGTCTTCCCGTGCTTACCTGCCGTTAGCAAGTCTTCCCGAGTACCTGCCGTTAGCGCTAAGAGACGTCCCCGAGCTCCGACGTACCCGCTACGTTCATTCTCCGTGCTTACCACGAGTTTGATTTTTTTTAAACTCGGGAGAGCTCTTGGAATTAACTCGTACCATGGGACAGGGCTATTAATTATCTTCATCCTGTTTGACTTCCAATGTACTTGCAGTGGATCTTACATCTGTTGATCGCCTGTTGATTATTACACTTATTGAATCCTAGCAGCCTGGGTAAGTTGTAAGAACAAACATTTCAATTATATGTACCTGACAAATACAGCTGGGCCGCTGAGGAATTTCACCATTCAGAATGAAGTTCCTCTAAATTTTACATTTTCTCTATGGCCCTATTGCCCCACACATCTCTTTTGCCCCCTACACCTTAAAGCTATGCTCTTTGACATTTCCACCCTAGGAATAAGGTTCTGACCCTCTTCCCTAGTAATTCGACATACTTCTGAGTTACCCCCTCATCCTCTGATACTCCAGAAGAGCAATCCAAGTTTGTCCAACCTCTAAGATTGTTAAGGGCTTGGACACGCTAGAGGCAGGAAACATGTTCCCGATGTTGGGGGAGTCCAGAACCAGGGGCCACAGTTTTAAGAATAAGGAGTAAGCCATTTAGAACGGAGACCAGGAAACACTTTTTCTCACAGAGAGTGGTGAGTCTGTGGAATTCTCTGCCTCAGAGGGCGGTGGAGACAGGTTCTTTGGATGCTTTCAAGAGAGAGCTAAATAGGGCTCTTAAAAATAGCGGAGTCAGGGGATATGGGGAGAAGGCAGGAACGGGGTACTGATTGGGGATGATCAGCCATGATCACATTGAATGGTGGTGCTGGCTCGAGGGGCCGAATGGCCTACTCCTGAACCTATTGTCTATTGTCTTCGTATAGTTAATACTCTCTAATCCAGAAAGCAATCTGGTATATCTCTGCATCCTCTCACCCATTATGAAGCTGCAACATGAATTCCTGGCTCTTACACTGAATGAAGTGATGAATTGTGTTCACCATAAGGTAAGTAATAATGATCCATAATCTGTATCTGAAATAGAATGACTGTTTAATTTAGACAGACATTAATTAATTGATAGGCACAAAATGTTGGAGGAGCGCGGAACACCTTCACTCAGTCCACCTGACCCTACCTACCGGCTGCTAAACAATTTAATTCACCTTCCCATTCCCACACTGACCTTTCTGTCCCAGGCCTCCTCCATTGTCAGAGTGAGGCTAATCACAAACTGGAGGAACAGCATCTCATATTTTGCTTGTGGAGCTTACAGCCCAGCGGTATGAATATTGTTTCCTCTAACTGCTGTAACTCCCTCTCTCTCCATCCCTCCCCCACCCAAGTTGCACCAGGTTCCCGTTCTCACCTTGCAAACAGCTAACAATGGACAGTTTCCTTCATCATTGTTACTTTTGTGCATATCTTTCATTAATTTGTTCTATATATCTCTACATCGCCGTCTATATCCCATGTTTCCCTTTCCCCTGACTAGTCTGAAGAAGGGTCTCAACCCAAAACGTCACCCATACCTGTAACTCCAGCATTTTGTGTCTATCTTTGGTTTAAACCAGCACCTGCAGTTCCTTCTTACACTTTAATACATTGCAATTGTTTGAATAACTTACTTTAAATTACATTGTTTCTTTCCTTTTTCAACAGTTATGGGAACCAAACTCACGCCCACTGCCAGCTGCCAACTGCGGTTTTCCCACAAGAAAATGATCAGGAACTTAAACCTGTACCTGGATAACAAACAGCACAAAACACCAGGAGACAAATGTATGGCCAATTGGAACCACGTCACAAAAGATGCCCAATCCCTCCTGCTCAACTAATTACATGGTCACAACTCCAATTCTGCATCAGGTGCATGTGCTGTCTTTGGAATATGGAACATAAAACAGTACAGCAAGCAAACAGGCCCTTCAGACCACAATGTCCGTGCCAAGATGATGTCTAGTTGATGATCTAACATGATCTCCTCTGTCTGTACATGAGCCATATCCCCCCATCCCCAGCATATCCGTGCCTATATCAAAGTCTCTTCAATGCAACAATCCTATCTTCCACTCTGCCAGTTTGTTCCTGGCATGCACTACCCTCTGTGTAGAATACTAGCCCCTCAAATCTCCTTTCAGTGTGTGAATGGGTATTAACACAGTCTCCAACCACATTTCAGTCTATTCAACCTGTGAGGGAAGTGCAGATGCCCAACATTATTGTATGTTTTTGTGAGATTTCGCCATTCAATGTCCTCTATATCTACCTCACGATATTACACTGACTATCTTTACATCAGGCAATTGATATCCTTGGTACACAAATAAGCTGGAGAAACTCAGCGGGTGCAGCAGCATCTATGGAGCGAAGGAAATAGGCAACGTTTCGAGCCGAAACCCAAGGGTTTCGGCCCGAAACGTTGCCTATTTCCTTCGCTCCAGAGATGCTGCTGCCCCCGCTGAGTTTCTCCAGCTTTTTTGTGTACCTTCGATTTTCCAGCATCTGCAGTTCCTTCTTAAACACAATTGATATCCTTGCTTTGGCACTTAATTTAAGAGATGGGGTTTCTCAGTTAAATGATAATCTCCACTGCACTATGAAACCAGTGTATTTATATAACTTGAAGATGTGTCAGAAGAAAATGTAGATTAATCACCAGCAATTGGTGTAATTACCTTAACATTAAGTGGAAGAACCACTGAGGGCTACAATAGTCCTGTGGACCATCCCATCAAACACTTCCTAATAAGTTAGAATTGAGTAAATCACCCACCTACACTAATTATAATTCATATTTCTCGAATCAGTCACTGGAACACAATGAGACTATTTTACTGACTGATGTAGTTCATTTAAATACCTTTGTAAAGACATTGGGATGAATTATTAAATTTTTTTTTTTTTTTTAACCTTATCCACATGAAGTGAAATCACTCCCATATTCAGCTGCCATTCCCACTCGTAGCAGTTATGTAAGACGGTGATGAGGCCACATTTAGGGTATTGTGTTCAGTTTTGGTCACCGTGTTATAGGAAAGATGTTACATAGAAACATAGAAATTAGGTGCAGGAGTAGGCCATTCGGCCCTTCGAGCCTGCACCGCCATTCAATATGATCATGGCTGATCATCCAACTCAGTATCCTGTACCTGCCTTCTCTCCATACCCCCTGATCCCTTTAGCCACAAGGGCCACATCTAACTCCCTCTTAAATATAGCTAATGAACTGGCCTCAACTACCTTCTGTGGCAGAGAATTCCAGAGGTTCACCACTCTCTGTTGTCAAGCAGGAAAGGGCGCAGAGAAGATTTATGAGGATGTTGCCAGGACTCGAGGGCCTGAGCTATAGGGAGAGGTTGAGCAGGCTGGGACTTTATTTCTTGGAGCACAGGAGGATGAGGGGCGATCTTATAGAGGTGCACAAAATCATGCGAGGAATAGATCGGGTAAATGCACAGTCTTTTGCCTTGAGTAGGGGAATCGAGGACCAGAGGACATGGGTTGAAGGTGAGGGGGGGAAAGATTTAATAGGACCCCGAGGGGTAACCTTTTTACAGGAAGGGTGGTGAGTATGGAACGAGCTTCTGGAGGAGGTATTTAAGGGAGGTACTATTGCAATGTTTAAGAAACATTTAGTAAGATACATGGATAGGATAGGTTTAGAGGGATATGGGCCAAACGCAGGCAAGTGTAGATGGGGTATGTTGGTCAGTATGGACAAGTTGCCTCAACAGTAATAAGTATTGAATGGTTAAAATCTGTATCTGAAAAAAACATGACAATGAATGCAGGATCCATATTACAGAACAGTAAAACATAATCACACAGCCAGGCCTTGCTCGGAGTATGAGGTCTATCTGAGACTGATGATAAGTTTGATGACAAACCTGTTTCTGTCTTAACACCTCTTAAATCCAGACAAGGAAAACATCATTGTTGAGATTATGGATGAATCCACCCACCCTTCTGAAATAAAATCCTACTTTTCAATATCCCTATGTGTGTAGTGTAAGCTGTACATCTATCTATCTATCTATCTATCTATCTATCTATCTATCTATCTATCTATCTATCTATCTATCTATCTATCTATCTATCTATCTATCTATCTATCTATCTATCTATCTATCTATCTATCTATCTATCTCTGTGTGTGTCTAGCTGTGTGGCTGTGTGTGTGTTTCTGACTTGTGGCTGCCAGCCTTTGATTCGTTGCCACGACAACACCCGACCCACAAACGCCCTGATTTTTTCCATTTCGGTATAGATTTCACGTTTCATTCCAAGTATCCACTCCTCATTAAATTTTGTTGTGTTTATGTACACTTTTTTAATCAAATCCTTCTCCCCCCGGGAACGGCTGCGTTGGGGGAGCAGACCCAACGGGTCTGCACTTGGTCTAGTTAAAACTAGAAGCCTCCCCACTCTTTGTTTACAATACAATACAATACAAATTTATTGTCATTTGAGCCCCAGTGAGACTCAAACGAAATTTTGTTTCCACAGCCATACAAACAAAAACAATGTCCTACAGACATACACACAATTAAGTTCACACAAACATCCATCACAGTGAACCCACTGTGATGGAAGGCAAAAGTCTTTTCTCTCCCCTGCTCTCCATGTCTCTCCCGATGTCCAAGCCCCAGGCGGGCGATGATAAGTCCCACGGCCATTTTAGGCCGTGCCGGGCGATTTACGGCCCCGCTCCCGGTCTAGAAGTCTCGAAGTTGGAGCCCCCGGCGGGCGCTGTAATGTCCCACGGCCATGAAGCCGTGCCGGGTGATGTACTTCCCCGCTCCGGGTCGTTCCAAACCCCGCGACACGGGCTGGAGAAGTCGCGTTGCGGGAGCTCCGGGAAGCGGTCTCTCTCTCCCCCCGTCAGTCAGTCAGTTTGCCAATGTCCTGCTTTGTCAATGACAATGGAGTAAGACAGGGATATTTAATGACTTTATTTTTTATTTTAGTAAGTTAAGTGTTTTGTTTGGAGGTCTAGACTTTTTTATGTGGTGGGTGGGGGGGGGGGGAAGGGGTAAACTACCTTTCAGGGTCCTTACCTGGTTGGAGAGGCAGCTTTTCTCCGGGCTGCAGCTTTGACCCGTCCTCGCGGCCTACCAGCGGGCCTGGAGCAGCGTTTCCTGTCGGGGACCGCCCAGAACCTCGGCTTCGGCGGCGGCACTGCGCTGGAGCGCTATCGCGGAGCGGGCGATGCCTTGCCCGGGTAGCCATGCTGGAGCTCCGGAGAGCTCAGGATCGCTGACTAAAACATCGCGGAGCTGCGGGACTATGGAGCGACCAGCTGCGGGCGGCGGTGCTGAACTTTACACCGGGAGCCTGGGATCTCTAGATGAGATCGCCAGTTGTAGAGCTCCAACCGGCGCGGCCTTGTTGGCTTCGGAAGCCGCGGCCTCCAGTGCGGAAGCGGCCGTCCCAGGGTTCCCAGGCCGCTGGGAGGACTCTCCCGACGCCGGAGCAACATCACCCGACGAGTACGGCCTGGAACATCGGGCCTCCGTAGAGGCAACTGTGGAGGCCTCAATGGGTCCGACTATGGGTGAACTGGGGTTGGGGACTGGACTTTGTGCCTTCCCTCATGGTGGGAGCCATTGTGGGGGGGTGTTCTTTGTGTTTAAGACTCTTATTGGTGTTATGTCTGTATTCTTTTTTTGTGTGCTGCAAAATGGCAAGAAGCATTTCACTTCACTACACCTGGGTGTATGTGAATGTGACTAATAAAATACCTTTGATACCTTTGATAGTATAACATTCTCTGGATTGAAGCTAAGTCTGAACCTGATGCAGAAAGGATTTCCATGGTGTCAAATATGTTTGCACAGTGACTTTATTAACTCTTTCAAAGTGTGTTATAAGCGTATACACATAATTCAGGGCAAACTCATCTGTGACTAGTTTATCCAAGGCCCCTTCACAGATTGCCTCCAAAATCTTTCATATAACATTTTTTTCTCTCCTTAAATCTTTAAATCCTAAAGTGCTTCCTCTTTTTTGATAAAGAAAGGAAAGAAGTTTATTTCACACATTTACTAATTCTACTCCTAGAACTTGTGAACGTGAAAATCATTGCTATTTCAACTGGAATCCAGTGATTCTCTAATCACTGATCTAATTGCATCCTGAGATCCACAGCTAATGCCGTGTCCTTGACAGCTCTCCCTTACTGAACCAACTCACCCTCTCCCGTTCTGCTGTTCCACTTTATCTTTCATCACAATTCTTGCTTCAATATTTTTTATCCCCCAGGAATCAGGAGCATTTAATGCTATTTCTATGCACCGGGACCAGAACAGCGAGATACTTACCAGAGCTTTACAGGCACATTAAAAACCACAATGCCACATATAAATCTATAATTGGTTATTCTAGAATAGTAATTTCAACATCAAAGCTTGCAAAACCCTCCACCCTCTCGACAACACAACTTAACACACACTTGCTGTCTCACATTTCCATTTATAACAAAGGATCTTTGAACCAGAATGTCAACTCTGTTTCAATAGACAATAGACAACAGGTTCAGGAGTAGGCCTTTGAGCCAGCACCGCCATTCAATATGATCATGGCTGATCATCCACAATCAGTACCCCGTTCCTGCCTTCTCCCCATATCCCCCGACTCCGCTATTTTTAAGAGCCCTATCTAGCTCTCTCTTGAAAGCATCCAGAGAACCTGCCTCCACCGCCCTCTGAGGCAGAGAATTCCACAGACTCACAACTCTCTGTGAGAAAAAGTGTTTCCTTGTCTCCGTTCTAAATGGCTTACTCCTTATTCTTAAACTGTGGCCCCTGGTTCTGGACTCCCCCAACATCGGGAACATGTTTCCTGCCTCTAGCGTGTCCAAGCCCTTAACAATCTTATATGTCTCAATGAGATCCCCTCTCATTCTTCTAAACTCCGGAGTGTACAAGCCCAGCTGCTCCATTCTCTCAGCATATGACAGTCCCGCCATCCCAGGTATTAACCTTGTAAACCTATGCTACACTCCCTCAATAGCAAGAATGTCCATCCTCAAATCTTCCTCTAGTCGTGGGGGTGGGGGATTGGGAGGGGCCTCACAAGTGGAACAGCTTAGGGCCTCTCTTCATCTAAATCCGGCCCTGACATTTCTTTAGGAAGGAGATGAGGAGGAATTTCTTTAATCAGAGGGTGGTGAATCAGTAGAATTCTTTGCCAGAGAAGGTTGTGGAGGGCAAGTTAATGGATATGTTTAAGGCAGAGATAGATAGATTCTTGATTAGTATGGGTGTCAGGGTTTGTGGGGAGAAGGCAGGAGAATGAGGTTAGGAGGGAGAGAAAGATCAGCCATGATTGAATGGTGGAGGATTCTTGATAGGCCGAATGGCCTTATTTTGCTATTATCACATATGACCTTATGAAGCTAATCGAGCGGCCACCTCCACAGCCTTACAATTGTTATTTTCTCAATCCCTGCTCTTGTTTACCAGTCAAGTGAGTCAAGAGTCAAGAGTGTTTAATTCTTTTATGTACCTGGAACAAATCCATGAAATTCTTACTTGTTAGGTTAACAGGCTGATTTAGAAAATATGTTCTCTGGTT
Organism: Amblyraja radiata; assembly: GCF_010909765.2. Taxonomy (NCBI): domain Eukaryota; kingdom Metazoa; phylum Chordata; class Chondrichthyes; order Rajiformes; family Rajidae; genus Amblyraja; species Amblyraja radiata. The sequence continues at coordinate 4,570,402 of NC_045956.1, forward strand.
GAAGATTCAATTACATGGTGCCATAAATTTAAAGGAAGAATATCTGGAGAGAAGTTATGAAAAATGTCAACAGCATTGCCAAAGGAATCGGATGAAGCTGAGATCTTTAAGGGAGAAGAAAACTGATAAATATTTGAAACATCAGCAAATCCAAGGAACTCCAACTTTGTTTGATAATTTTTGAGTGCTGTATTGATGTACAAATTATAACCTTCTGCAGTGTATGTCCCAGTGGATAGACCAGTCCCAGCACCATTTGTCCAAAGTGTTTATTCTTGAACACCTCTGAACATAATTGAATTATGCTTTTAATAAGCTTATGAAAGGCCTCATATTTCCCCTTCAAATTACCTGCTAACATCGGTTTTTTTTTAAATATTTTATTTTATTAGAAGTAAGTACAATCATATGGCACCAAAGTGCCTAATATATATTTTCATAATACATTTTATGTACAGCTTCTTATTTTTTTTTGTTATATTAAAGAAAGATTAGAATAAGAAAAATAAATTAGATAGTAAAGGATAGAAAGACATGAGATATATAGTGTGAAGAAAAAGAAGAAAGGCGAATGAGTGAAGAAAGTTGAGAAAAAGAAAATAGAAAAAAGAGAATAAGACATTAAAAAAATTAATTAATTACATTTTTTTTTTAAATTAAAAAAAAAAGTGTAAGGAGATAATTGTTTATAATCTTGACCAACCCTCGTCCAGTCCTGAAACAGTTAGTTTTTACAATTGTGTTGCACCATATGATTCCAAAAAGACGACAAATGGAGACCAACTCGTTATGAATTGGTCTGATTTATCCGTTAGGAGGAATCGCATTTCCTCAAGATGTGCGGTGTCCAACATACTTGCAATCCACATTTTAAGCATTGGTATTGATGTATTTTTCCAAAATGTAAGTACTAATTTTTTTGCTATTATTAAACCATAGTTAAAAAATAAATTTTGAGATGTGTTCAATTTATTCCCATCTTCCATTAATCCAAATATAATCATTACAGTTTGATAGGTTCCATTCTTATCTTGAATAATTTTGTAAATTTTTCGAAAATATCACTCCAAAATCTATAAAGTTTTATGCAGGAAACTAAGGAGTGCGTTATAGTTGCGTTTTGGGATAGACATTTATCACAAATGGGGGATATATTTGGATAAAATTTGTTCAATCTTGTTTTTGAATAATATAATCTATGTAAATTTTAAATTGATTTGGATTATGTCTTACATTAATCGAACATTTGTGAATATATATCAAGTACTTTTCCCATGTAACCTTCGTAATTTTTATCATTAGTTCCCGTTCCCACACTTCTCTAAGTACCTCTGTCGATGGTAGGTCTATATTTAGAATACTATTATATAAATATGATATTAATTTTTGTGAGTCAGCTTCAATATTCATTGCTTCTTCCAATACTTCAGAGGTTATTTTTTGATATCCTTGTATATATTTTTTCCTGAAATCGCAAATCTGAAGATATTTAAAATATTGGTTGTTTTTCAGTTTAAATTTTAATTGTAATTGTTGGAATGATAGTAGGTTTCACATTTCGTACATATCCACGATCCTTCTAATTCCGAGACTTTCCCATTGGTCATATGTCTTATCAATAAGAGATGGCTTAAATAAAGGGTTATTCGCTATTGGCATTAACAATGATATATTTCTTAATTTTAAAGATAATTTTATTTGTTTCCAAATTTTTATTGTACCATATATGATTGGGTTCTTCTTATATATTGTGTTATTCAGTTTTTTCGGGGAGAAGAGGATCGTTCCTATATTACAAGGATGGCAATCCTCCTTCTCCATTTTTATCCATTCTGTCTGTTGGGTAGAACTATCCAACCAATAAATTATATCCTTAATATGCCCAGTAATAATACATAAAATTCGGAAGTGAAAGTCCCCTGACCTCTTTTGGTTTACATAAGCGTTTTTTTTGTAATTCTATGTGATCTATAGTCCCAAATAAAATTAGTAATATTAGAGTCTAATTTAAAAAATATATATTTTGGTATATATACCGGTATAGACTGAAATAGGTATAGTAATTGCGGTAGGAAGTTCATTTTTATTGCATTTATTCTACCTAATAATGATAAAGGAAGTGTTTTCCAAACTTTAATCAGCGTATTAAGTTTATTTAATAAAGGTATAAAATAGTAAGATTAAACGAGAACTTACCAGTTTGAAGTTTGATCTGTATTTTATGAGGAGTTACGATGAGGGTATTACGTGAAGAACCCGCTCAGTGCGCAGGCGCGGCATACTTCCAAGCAGCGGTGTGGAATCACAGATAGACACAGTTATTTTGAAGTAAACATAGTAAAGATAAGGAGACATCAATTTATTAGTTTGATCCATATAATGAGGGTGGGAGCGGAGGGCACGTAATCCCTCATCGTAACTCCTCATAAAATACAGATCAAACTTCAAACTGGTAAGTTCTCGTTTAATCTTACTATTTTACTTCGGAGTCACGTGAGTGACTACGTGAAGATTTCAAAGCTCTGTGATTTCAAACCGTGTAACAGTTTCATTTCACTCACTGCCGAAGTTCTTGAGGGAGGAAGTGTTATCGTAATCAACCAATGAGTCTATTTGTAGAAAAACACAATGGTATTTTTTAAACAATAACAACAAAGAATTAAGTTGCTCCCCTGGGCTTAAATTAAATATTTGCAGTTCGTAAATCTTTACTGCAAATAAACCAGGTTTTGACAACGGCTTATTATAAAATATTTGAACGGTCTTTTCCCCCCCCACCATCCTGCTGTAGCCAGGATGTGGTCTATAGGCATGTCCATTCTTTAGCCGTCGACATGGATGCTGCCCTGGTGGAATAAAATTTGTACATGTTAGTGTTTATCCCAGCAGTTTCTAGCACCTGCTTGAGCCATCTCGCAATGGTTTGGCTCGTCACCCGACCATAAGGTTTTTGTGACTGACCCACAAGGCTTTTCATCTCCCTCGAATATTTTGGTTGTGTCTATGTAGGATAGTAGGTGGGTCATGGCACATAACCGTGGTTCTGGTGGGTAAGCCACGACTGGATTAGGTGTTCCTGGTCTGCTCTGTTTGATCAGTCACTGGATAACGACAGATCTGGTCTGGAGCTGTGATCAGGTTGTCCAGTCGCAATAGGTGTAGTGACTGGACCCTCTGAGCGGATACAAGTGCCATCAACATGAGCGTCTTTAGTGTAGCTTGCTCGAGGCCGGGGGATCTGGCTGGTGGCCATTCCCTGAGATATGTCAGGACCACACTGATATCCCAAATATGGGTATACCTGGGCTTAGGGCTTGATATTGTAAATGCCCTTCATCAGTTTTACCACCAGTGGATGGGATCCCATCGCCTGTTGTCCTGGCGCTGGTTTGAGATAAGCAGAAAGAGCACTCTGCGCTGTGTTGATGGCACTGTAGCTGATCCCTACATCGTGGTATAGATAGGCCAGGAACTCCAGTATGTTGGTGGCTGTAGCTGTTGCGTATGTTGTCCCTGTTTCCTGGCAGTACTTCTCCCTTTTTTGATGCTGGTTAAGTACTGCCTCTTGGTGGATGTTCGAAGGGATGCCGACATGGTGGTGATGGTTTGTTTGGAAAATCCCAGTTCCAGGTAAGGTCTGTTCAAACTTGCAACCCAGGCGTTTAATTTTCTCATGGCATGGGTGTTTAGCTTACCTGGTAGGTAAGTAGCTGATAGCCAAATATGTCTTTCGACACACCATTGCCAAATCATGTTGACCAATTTGTCGCATGATAATGATTTTATGCCACCCATATGGTTAATATAAGCCATCACCGTAGTATTTATCAATTTGTAACCGAACATGCAAGTGCTGCATATTAGATACATATGCTTTTAAACCATAAAAGGCGCCCAACATCTCTAGATAGTTAATGCCCAGTGTAAGTAGTAATGATGACTCTAGGTTAGTCCATCTACCACCTGTGCTGGAAATGGAGTTAGTCGCTCCCCAGCCTTGAGCACTGGCATCTGTTTGAGTAACTAAAGTAGGGTTAGTGATAAAGATAGGGCTGAAACTATGCCAAACGTTTTCTGCCCACCACTGTAGCTCTGATATTGCTTCAGTGGGTAAGTTCATGACACGATCATAGTGACCTGTATGTCGTTTTATTGACTGTACCTTTGCTCTCTGTAAATTTTTTGATAATGCAAAGGTCCGAATTGTGTAGCCGGACATGCTGCTACCATTTCCCCAATTACTCTTGCTACTTGTCGAATAGTTGGTCGCTCATTGACCATTAGATTGTTGCATGATTGTGCTAATTCAACCATTTTTGCCTTTGGCAAGGTAACAGTCATATAGACTGAGTTAATTGTGAAGCCCAGGTAGTCCATGATAGTGGATGGCTTCAACTTAGATTTATCTGGATGTAGGATGAACCCCAGAGTTTCGAGGAGCTGTTTTGTAGCTGATACTGCTGCCACAGCCAGTTCCATCGTTTTCCCTACTATCAGAATATCATCCAGATATGCCATGACAATATGTTTTTCTTAGTATTGCCATGGCTGGGTTCAATATTTTGGTGACTAATCTTGGGCTGAAGTTAGCCCATAGGGCAATGCTTTGTACCATCCAGATAAATTTTAGGTATCTGCGATGATCCTTGTATATGGGTACTAGATAGTAAGCATCTTTAAGATAAATGCTTGCCATGAAGTGTCCTTTGGAATTCAGTTGTTTGGCAGTAACATATGTCTCCATTTTGAAATGTATATACTTAACAAATTTGTTTAATGATGTTAAGTCAATGATGATGCGACAGCCACCATCTTTTTTGGTTTTAGTGAATATATTCGATACAATTTCCAAAGGTTCATGTTTGGTCTTTTCGATGACCCCCTTTGTGATAAGTCTCACCAGTTCAGCTTGTCCCTCACGTTTCTCTTTGACGGAGGGAGAAATACCCTTTGGGGCCAATGTTGAACTGGCGGCGTTTTTTTTTTTTCTTACATGAATTGTATTTTATATCCACTAATGCTGTTGAGTATATACTTGTCACTCGTGACCATACCCCATGCTTCTTTAAACAAGTGTAATCTCCCCCCTGTTAATAAAGCACCCTTATTCTCTATATGCTGGTAGGGACCAGACCCACCTACCTCCATGGTTATTGGCGATTCTGTTTCTTCATTTTCCTGAAGGTTTTGTTCTGACGTGCTGGCGATGTTGGGGGGAGGCGCATTTTCCAGAGGGTCCGCTGCGGGCCCTGATCTAAAAAGATCTTTGGGGATAATGTGCGGACCCCAAGCGTTCACCAGTCCCATATTGCGGACGTCGACTGGTGGATGCCGTGGGGTGCTGCCGCTTGGGTATCGGAGGTCTTGGTTTGCTCGTCCCGGGGCCTGCCCTCATTAGGCCGAAGGTTTTTGATGCTTCCTCCATCTCCTTCAGTTTTTTATTGAGATCTTTCCCAAATAGCAGCGCGTCCGTCTCCGCAGCTGGGGCTTTACACAAGCCAGCAAATTTGGGATTGAGGGCAGGTTTTATGTTTCCCTCCGGAGATTGTTGATCTCAAATTGTGTGGTACACATTAATGCCAGCACATCCTGCTGGCAGGTATCCATCTCCGTGGTCTCCACGGAACGAGCAAAGGCTGTGATGGCCGACATCAGGAGCCTTAGGATCCGCTGTAGCTTGAGTTCTTGGGTCCGGATGTGTGACCCCACATGCCCCCAGATTTGGCTGTTGACACTTTTTACTTTGAGGGCCTCACAGTTTTCTGGTGCTGTGTGTTGTTTCAGCACCTCAGCGAGCACCTTTTCCAGTAATGGTTTATTGGATAGATGGTTGATGCTGGCCGCCATTCTTGGTTGCAGCGGTGCTCCAGCCCGTGGTGTTGCTACAAGCGGTCCATCACACCCAACAGCTCTTCCTGTTCCTGCACCCCTGGCATACTCCCGAATTCGTCCGCCTGCCCCTGTTCCAGACCAGCCCAGCCCTGGTCACCAATGCTAGCCTCCAGTAATGAGGGAGCAGAGGGCAGTGCATGAAACACTGTGGAGGGGGTGCCTGACTTCCCTCCGCGAGAGCGCTCTTTCTGTGCATCTCGCTGGAGCTGCTCCAATAGCTGTTGGATGCAGCTCAGGCGGCTGTCTCTCCTCCATTTAGGTGGAGACATGTCCCCGTCCGACGAATCGGACGCCACCAGCCGGATGCCTGTTCGGATGGCTAGACATCCAGCCCGCAGTTCAGGCACTAGCGGGACTGGGCTCGGCGTGGTGATGGGGATAGCGGAGCGCCCGGTAATTGTTCCTACCGCCTTCTTCTGGAGCTTTTGTGCCTTGTAGTAGCGAGAGCGCCCCTCAAGCAGCGCGTCTCGCAGGCACCTGCTCCGTGAGCCGCTCCAGCGGCTCAGGCGGCTCTCTCTCCCCCCGTGCGGGTGGAGAGACGTCCCGTCCGAAATCGGGAACACCTGCCGGATGCCTCTTCGGGTGGCTATGCATCCAGCCCGCTGCTCAGGTACTAGCGGGCTGGGCTCGGCACGGTGTCGGGGAATAGAGGAACACCGGGTATACGCTCCTACCGCCTGTTGCTGCCCCCCTCCCCGACGGGAAAACGTTCCTCCTTGAACGGGGGACAGTTTTGTTCCAGAGCCTTTTTCTCTGCCTGTAAAAAACACAATCAGAAAAAGGCTCACCTGTAAAAGAAAACCCGACCTCAGGGTACTCACCTGACGGTCCGTTTCATTCTGTAGCGGGAGAGCCTAAATCCCGTTGCAGCCGCTGTTGCACTGCTGGCGTAATGCCGCGCCTGCGCACTGAGCGGGTTCTTCACGTAGTCACTCACGTGACTCCGAAGTAAAATTAGCGTTGAATAATGCTTTATATTTTCCAGTAATCTGAATACCCAAGTATTTAAATTTTTCTGTTGCGATTTTAAAGGGGAACTTCAATAAGTGTGTAGGTTCTTGCGGTTTTAATGTCATGATTTCACTTTTATTCCAGTTTATTCTATATCCAGAAAAAGACCCAAATTCCTCTATTAAATTTAATAAATTTGTTATGCTCGTTTGTGACTTTGTAATATATGAAAGTATATCGTCTGCATATAATGAGATTTTATTCTTTGAGTCCCTAGTATTATAGCCCTGAATATTCGGATGAATTCTTATACTTTCAGCCAGAGGTTCTTAATTTTACTTATAGTATTTTCCTTTTCTTGTTTTTTCAATTGGCGAGCTAAAAGCTTATGTGGTTTGTCACCAAACTCAAAATGTTCCTGTTTTGTAATTTGGAATAGTCTTATTACTCTTGCCGATAAAATTCGATTAAGTTTAAATTTCAGTAATATTATCTTATTTTGTTTATCTGTCGTGGAATCTTTAGCATTATCTAACTCTAACTGTCTGATTTCTTGTTCTAACAACATTTGTTCTGTCTTATTCTTTTTATTTTGAAAACGTTGATATGAAATTATAATTCCTCTAATAAATGCCTTAAAAGTTTCCCATAAAAAAGAAGGCGAGGTACCTGGTGTATCATTTGTATCAAAAAAAAGTTTCATTTGTTGTTTTAAATATTGATAGCCTTGTAAGTCATTTAAAATATGTGTATTAAGCCTCCAAAAAGATTTTTTACCCGGCATTCCCTCAAATTTTACTGAAAATGTCAACGGAGAGTGATCTGAGATACTACTAATGTGGTATGTTGGGTTGTTTGTATATGGCATTAATTTCATATCCACTAAAAAATAATCAATTCTTGAATAGGTTTTATGTACCGAAGAGTAAAACGAGTATTCCCTTCCAACTGGATTAGCAGATCTCCATACATCTATTATATTAGTATTTTTTATATATGTATTTAGAAGTTCACTAGTCTTAGATTTTAAATTACTCTTCCTTTGTTTTGCTGATTTATCTAGATATGAATCTAAAACACAGTTAAAGTCCCCCCCCTATTATCACATTTTGGTAATTAAACTCTGATATTATATCTATAATTTTATCAAAAAATTGGGGGTTGTCAAAATACGGAGCGTAAATATTTATCATAGTTAGTGGGATTGCATAAATTTCTCCCGAAACTATAATATATCTTCCCTCTTTATCTGATATAGTATTCTTTAATTTAAAAGGTATACCTTTTCGAATAAGAATAGCCGTACCTCTAGATTTAGAAGTAAATGAGGAATAGTATGTTTGGCCTATCCACTTTGCCTTTAATCTCATTTGTGTTTGTTGTTTCATGTGTGTTTCCTGCAAAAACATAATGTCGCTTTTCAAAGATTTTAGTTGGGCAAAAATGTTACCCCTCTTAATTGGTTCGTTGGCACCCCTTATATTCCAACTACAAAATGTAATTCCTCCATTCTTTATTTGTCTATCGTCTTGCATTGTAAATCAAGATAGTATTCCTGAATCATATAGTGCAACCAAATACCTCAGAATTCTGGGAGTTGGGTGGTAATCCCAAGTTATTAGATTTATATTGCATCTCCTTCTTGTAAAGTGCCTTAAAAAAAGAAAGAAAAAATGTGATATACAATTAATTATAAAAAAAATAAACAAATAAAGATCTTGATTGTGCTTTAAAAAAAAAAAGTGCTATTAAGGTATCTAAGAAAAGATACCTTAAAGACGAATAGCCATCAATTATGACAAAAAATGTATAGACCTCCGTGATGTTGTTATACATTGAGCTCCTCCCCCTTGGTAGAGCCTCATAAAAAGTTACATACCGTTTCATATTTTGTCTTTTCTTATATGAATTTATCAAACCAGCACCAGTGAAAGTCGAAAGAAATCAGGAAAAGACATAAGAAGTAAAAAACCAAATATAAAACACAACATATACACGATTATATAAGTATATATGTCTTTCCAATTTATCTAATCTTAATCTAATCTAAACTTTACCATATATATCCACCCAGGTTTCTTACATAATATCCCATTCTTTAACTACCATACAAGCAGGTAGCAACACCATACAAGCAGGTACCAAGGGGTTAAACTTTGAGCTTTTCGTTTAAGGTGAAATATAGCCAGGCTCTCTGAATAACACATTCCAGAGAGATAAGCTTTATAATTGTCTGGAAAGCTCCGCCATTTTAACCAGTTCAAAACTCTATCATAAGAATTAAAAAGTTCAACCTTCTTCCTTGTCGACAGCTTCCCCCGATGTTTTCTTTATGATATCCTCTGCATACTTTAAAGCTTTTCCGGGATCTGTAAATGAGCGTTCAGTGCCGTTATAAGAAATCTTCATGTTGCCAGGAAAGACGATCCCATATCTAACTCCGGGAACATCCTTCAGAGTGTGTCTTGCCGGTGTGAACAATTTCATTCTCCGGACCACCTCAGGTGGGTAATCACGGAAAATTAGAATATTATCCCCACAGTATGTCAGCTTCTTCCCATGGGTAATCTTTCTCAATATAAATTCCACTGAAGAGATATCACGGAATTTCACAATTATCTGTCTTGAATAATTTGTTCCTCTTGCAACACGCCCAACTCGGTGAGCGACGCCTAATCTTGGTTCTTCCGACAGTTCAAAGACATCTTTGAGTAAATCAGTAACGAAAGTACATGCTTGAGATTCATGCCCCTCTCGTCCTTCTTCTACTCCGAGAATCCTCAGATTTCGCCTCTAAATCCAGACATTTGCCAGTCATTCTTCCAAGTTTTTCCTCTTCAGTTTTCTGTGATTTTTTCAAACTCCTTATTTCCGTGACCATCTCTTTTATCTCATTCTCCATCTCTTCCATTATTTCATCCAGCTTCCCGATATCATCCTTCACATCTTTAAATTTCTTGTTACAATCATTTTCGATTCTAACACACTCTGACTTTAATTTTTTATCAAATTCCTTATATTGCTTCTTCAGATCTTTTAACTCACTGCAATTATTATCAATTTTTTGAGCAATTCTCTCCATATTAGTCTCCATACTCTGTTTATTACTCTCCATATGAGACTCCATACTTTGCATCTTTTCAAGTGTAATATTAATTGTAGCAGTCATTTCTAAAACCATTTGTTTTACCTCCTTCTCCTTCTTGTCTCCTTTTGTCGCCATTTCAAGCAGAGACCCTTGGCTGTAAGATTCTTCTTCTTCTGAACCTTCTTCTGTCGTTTGCAGAGAATCCAATACTTTCTCGAACTGAAGACTAATAGTGTTTTTCTTAGGTGCCCTTGAGCCTTTTTCTTTGCTCATTTAAAACTCCCGATTTTACCGTTAATCTCCCCGATTTTCACGTCACCTTCTGATGATGTCACCTTTACACGACACCAAGCAGCTCCGGTGAGTTTTTTTTTAATCGGTACTGACTTTAAAACGGCTTTTTTGCAAATTATGGGGGAGAGAAGCTCAATGCCGCGCCTTAGTGCTCCATGGCGCCACCGGAAGTTAACATCGCTAACATCGTTAGTGCTCCCTTATAGCTTTCCTAATCCACATCTTTGGTGGAAATTCCACATGCTGGATATAGCCGAACAAGCGGTGTCCCGATCCAAGAATGACATAAGGTCATAAGGTCATGTGATAGGGGAAGAATTAGGCCACTCAGCACATCAAGTCTACTCTGCCATTCAATCATGGCTGATCAATCTCTCCTTCAGAACCCCATTCTCTTGCCTTTTCCCCCAAACCCCTGACACCCATACTAATCAAGAATCTACAGTATCTATCTCTGCATTAAAAATATCCATTGACTTGGCCTCCGCAGCCTTCTGTGGCAAAGAATTCCACTGATTCACCACCCTCTAACTAAAGAAATTCCTCCACATCTCCTTCCTAAAGGAACGTCCATTAATTCAGAGGCTATGACATCTCGTCCTAGACTCTCACTAGTGGAAACATCCTCTCCACATCCACTCTATCCAAGCCTTTCACTATTCGGAATGTTTCAATGAAGACCCCCTCCCCTCATTCTTCTAAACCCCAGTGAGTACAGGCCCAGTGCTCATCATATATTAACCCACTCATTCCTGGGACCATTCTTGTAAACCTCCTCTGGACCCTCTCCAGGGCCAGCCAATCCTTCCTCAGATATGGTGCCCAAAACTGCTGACAATATCCAAATGTGGCCTGACCCGCACCTTATAGAGCCTCAGCATCAGAAATGCCAAATGCTTGATGCCATCTAGTCAAAACTGTCTTGGAATTCTGTGTCTACTCCGCCTCCGATGCCCATCACCTTCTTCCTCAACCAGGCCAAAAGCCTCCACAAGGATGAGAATATATTCGGGTATTGAATCAAGTGATGCAAAGCCTTTTAGTATTACATTGAAACATAGAAAATAGGTGCAGGAGTAGGCCTATCGGCCCTTCGAGCCTGCACCGCCATTCAATATGATCATGGCTGATCATCCAACTCAGTATCCTGTACTTGCCTTCTCTCCATACCCCCTGATCCCTTTAGCCACAAGGGCCACATCTAACTCCCTCTTAAATATAGCCAATGAACTGTGGCCTCAACTACCTTCTGTGGCGGAGAATGTGGTATGAAGATTGACATAGATGCAATGATCCTATGCTGTGCTATACCATAACCCAAACCATTGTTGTTTCATTCACAGAAGCATATGAAAGTATGGTAATTATACTCAACACCCCCAAGTAAAATTGTCTGCCAACCAGCCTCTGCAGACTAACCCCAATAATAACAGTTTGTGACATGATCCTGGTAAATATGAATCCACTTCCCATTACTCAGCAAAGATGGTCATCTAGGTTGAAATTCACCATCATCTTCAATGCACCAGTACAGCCTTTGGGTGATTGAGGAATAGAACATTTGAAGATCAAGATGGTAGACCCAGGGTCAAAATGCCTGTCTGTGAGGCAGCACTGATCCCTACAATACTACAGGTATATGTTTTTAAGACCTGGAGTACAAAACCAGATACCTTAAGGAATTGGAAAGATTCCACCATCATTGCCTATAAAAACTTTCAATTTCATTGGGAGGATAAGTGCAGCAATGTCACTATCTACCAGGCCTAGAATTGAAGCCCTGGTTACTCCCTCTTAAATATAGCCAACGAACTGGCCTCAACTACCTTCTGTGGCAGAGAATTCCACAGATTCACCACTCTATGTGTGAAAAATGTTTTCCTCATCTCGGTCCTAAAAGATTTCCCCCTTATCTTTAAACTGTGACCCCTTGTTCTGGACTTCCCCAACATCGGGAACAATCTTCCTGCATCTAACCTGTCCAACCCCTTACGAATTTTGTAAGTTTCTATAAGATCCCCCCTCAATCTTCTAAATTCTAGCGCGTATTCTGACTGAAGTGATAAGTTACACCATTTCCTGAGGTGGAAACCTTCATATTTCTAAATAGAGAGGCCTCCATGCTTTTCTGATTAAAAAAATGGAAGTGGTGGATTGAAATTGTACATTCTCAGCAAATTGAGTTTGGAGTATGATGGAGTATTAAAGTGTGTTATCCACTGTGTCTGAGAAAGGGAGGATAAGGGGTGGTAAATGGGGATGGTAGGGTGGGAATGTTGGAATGTGCAGGGTAACATGTACCTACACCAGTTGTAATTTAGGATGAACAAAAGGCAAAGTTCAGAAGTGCGGTGAACCAAGACGTCTCAACAATGTAGAGGAAGATCTGTTGTGACAGAATCATTAACCACCGGAGAGAGAGAGAGAAATCAGATCGGATTTTCTTTTAACCTCGTGACGGGATCAGTCCATGTGTTGGTTGATGAAAGCGGCATGCTACCCCCCGAGCTCAGCGGTGTGAAGCAAACAAGTTTTACACGGAGCTTGTCGGCTTTCTCGACTAAGGAGGAGGTGCAACACAAAGTTGTAGTTGGGAAAATGGGAAGCCTGGGAAAAAGATTGTCCCGTGGTTCATGCTTGCATCTGCTCTTTCAAGGCGATAAGGAAACTCCAAATCATGATTTTAATCAATCTTTGCTGAACCTCTGTACGCACACACAGCTTTATAAAAGTGAAGTATAGTCATTTCTGGAAACTTTGATGAACAGTCATTGGGCTGAAATGTAAAATCTGTTCTCCTTCCACACATACTTCCTCATCCGATGAAAATTTCCCACATTTTTGTTGTAATCCTGACGACATTAGCCTTACTTGGAAGGTGCCACTTCCGATAGGCTCAGCGCTCAGAAACCTAAGCACATATTACCAGCAGAAACTCTGCCATTTTAAAGAAATGATTCTTCCATTTTTAAGTTAAAACTGCAGTCAATTTGCACAAAGGAAGAGAGTAGGTTAAGTCCCTGACGAGATTCCAGCTGAATATTCATGTAATGCATACACTTGGGCTTAAGAGGGAGCCAAGTGACGCACAGGGAAAGGCAATTTGGTATTAAAGAAAACATTCCAAATTTCCTGGATGGATCTCCAACAATTGAACAATTGCGAGAGGTTCACATGAGTGGGGTTACATTTGAATGTTAAATCCTTCAAAACCATTTTTGTGAATTGAAAGTAAGAGGCTAAAAGTGGCTGTGAGGTGGTTTATTACTCAAAGGATATGTTACGCATTTTGCCCCTAGTTTAAATATTTTCTTATTTTACTATTACTCAACTAGAGACTTTGCAAAAAAAAGCAAATACATTTCTCAAAGTATCTGGATCAATATTGCAGAAAAAATGATAATGAGAATTGGATTTCATGACGAGCGCATTTTCATATTAGAACATACTGTAAATAAACCATATAACCATATAACAATTACAGCACGGAAACAGGCCATCTCGACCCTTCTAGTCCGTGCCGAACACATAATCTCCCCTAGTCCCATCTACCTGCGCTCAGACCATAACCCTCCATTCCTTTCCCATCCATATAACTATCCAATTTATTTTTAAATGATAAAAACGAACCTGCCTCCACCACCTTCACTGGAAGCTCATTCCACACAGCCACCACTCTCTGAGTAAAGAAGTTCCCCCTCATGTTACCCCTAAACTTCAGTCCCTTAATTCTCAAGTCATGTCCCCTTGTTTGAATCTTCCCTACTCTCAGTGGGAAAAGCTTTTCCACGTCAACTTTGTCTATCCCTCTCATTATTTAAAAAACCTCTATCAAGTCCCCCCTTAACCTTCTGCGCTCCAAAGAATAAAGCGCTAACTTGTTCAACCTTTCTCTGTAACTTAGTTGCTGAAACCCAGGCAAAATGATTGAATAAGAATGACACAAGATATATTTATTGTGATAAAGATAAATGTGTGTTCACCATAGAGCCATACAATTAAAATAAAGTACACAACACACGATAGAGTTCAACACAAAACATCCCCACACAGCAGAATTAAAGTTTCCCACTGTGAGGGAAGACACCAACGTCAGTCTCTTCCTCTGTTGTTCATAATGTTCTCCCGTGGTCGGTGCCTCCCGAGCCCTCCGCAGTCCCCTCTACGGGTGGCCCGATATTCAGGTCCGCTTGCTGGGATGGAACACTGACGTCGAACCGGAGGTCCGCGGCTTGGACCACCGAGTCGGCCGCTACACTATGACATATTTGACTTACAGGAAAATACTGTATTTGACTGGATGAGAGGACAGCACAGTGACATTGTGGTAGACTTGCTGCCTTACAGCATCAGAGGCCAGGGTTTAATCCTGACTACTGGTGCTGTCTGTACAGAATTTGTACATTCTCCCCGTGACCAAGTGGGCTTTCGCCCGATGCTCCGGTTTTCAACCACACTCCAAAGTTTGTAGGTTAATTGGCTTTGTAAATCGTAAATTGGGTCTTGCGTGTAGGATAGTGCTAGTATATGCTGTGAATGGTGGTCAGCGAGGACTCGGTGGGCCAAAGGGCCATTTCAATAGACAATAAACAATAGACAATAGGTGCAGGAGTAGGCCCTTTCGGCCCCTCGAGCCAGCATCGCCATTCAATGTGATCATGGCTGATCATCCCCAATCAGTACCCCGTTCCTGCCTTCTCCCCATATCCCCTGACTCCGCTATTTTTAAGAGCCCTATCTAGCTCTCTCTTGAAAGCATCCAGAGAACTTGCCTCCACCGCCCTCTGAGGCAGAGAATTCCACAGACTCACCACTCTCTGTGAGAAAAAGTGTTTCCTCGTCTCCGTTCTAAATGGCTTACTCCTAATTCTTAAACTGTGGCCCCTGGTTCTGGACTCCCCCAACATCGGCAACATGTTTCCTGCCTCTAGCGTGTCCAAACCCTTAACAATCTTATATGTTTCAATGAGATTGACTCTCATCCTTTTAAACTCCAGAGTGTACAAGCCCAGCTGCTCCATTCTCTCAGCATATGACAGTCCCGCAATCCCGGGTATTAACCTTGTAAACCTACGCTGCACTCCCTCAATAGCAAGAATGTGCTTCCTCAAATTAGGGGACCAAAACTGTACACAATATTCCAGGTGCGGTCTCACTAGGGCTCTGTACAACTGCAGAAGGACCTCTTTGCTCCTATATTCGATTCCTCTTGTTATAAAGGCCAACATGCCATTCGCTTTCTTCACTGCCTGCTGTACCTGCATGCTTACTTTCATAGACGATGCTTACTTTCATTCCACGCTGTACTGTACCTTTAAAGTCTAAAGAGAGCCCTGTGATGCCCTTGCAATGTCGCTGGGTGTAAATAGCTTAAGCTAACACAACCAGTAACCGGATGAACTTTCATAAGCAAAGTATGAATGCTTAACTTTGCAAATAAACCATCTGACATCTAACAATAAGTTCTAAGGCAAAAAACACAAAGTATTGGAATAACTCAGCAGGTTAGGCAGTATCTCTGGAGAACATTAATAGGTTAAGGGCCTGTCCCACGAGCATGCGACTGCATGCGGCAAGCGCGACCAAACCGGAAGCTGGGTCCGCACGGAGGTCGAGTGATCCCCGTACAGGGCCGGTCCCTCCAGCATGCGCCTGCATGCGGCGAGCGCGACCAAACCGGAAGCGGGGGGCCGCGCGGTGGTTGAGTGATCCCGAGCAAAGTTCGAGCGAAGTCCGTGGGAAGTTCGTGCTAGGCGTACGCCGTCAAGACGCTACGTACGGCGTAGAGACTGTGCGTACGTCCGTCGAGGCGGTGTGAACGGCCTCAATGCAGCTGCGGGCCGGCAGGCCTTGCCGCGCGGAATTTTTGAACATGGTCAGTTTTTCGGAGCCCAGTGCATTGTCGGGCCCAGCTCCGCACAACCCCATACGGCTCTGGCGATCGAAGTGGGACCGGCCCCGCGAGGCCGTACGGCTC
The DNA here is from genome assembly GCF_010909765.2 of Amblyraja radiata. Classification (NCBI taxonomy): domain Eukaryota; kingdom Metazoa; phylum Chordata; class Chondrichthyes; order Rajiformes; family Rajidae; genus Amblyraja; species Amblyraja radiata. The sequence goes on from NC_045956.1 coordinate 4,586,604, forward strand.
AAGCGACCACGTTAGGTCGCGTTTGCCGCATGCAGTCGCATGCTCGTGGGACAGGCCCTTAAGGTTTCAGGTCGGCACCCTTCAGGCTGATCAGCCTGAAGAATAGACCCAATCTGAAATGTTGTCTATCCATTTATTTCCGGAGATGCTGCCTGACCCACTGGGTTACTCCAATACTTAGTGTTTTTAGCTCAAGTTTCCAGCATCTGCAATGCCATGTATCTAGTGAGTCCTTATGTAATAGTTAAGATATTGCATTGAGAAGGATTAATGTTTGAGAGTTGCACTTAGTCCAAGCAGACAGAACATGCCATGCAATCACCAATGGAGAATGAGGAACACTTACATCAGATATTCAGAGGCATGGAGGTTAGTCTGAAGCTTCAGGTAGCAGGCATCCCTTGAGGTGTGAGCTCACTGCTGAACATGCAACATAACACTGACAATAGCAGTGACAACATACTGGCAGCATCACAGCACCTAACCACAAGTAGGACGAAGGAGAAAAGTACAAAGGACATTTATTGTCACGTACACCAATCGTTGCAGTGAAATTTGAGTTGCCATTTGCAGCACACCAATAAAAATAAAAACACAACATTAAAGAAGAATTTAACATAAAACATAAATCACCCCCCCCCCCCCACAATGGTTCCCACTTTGAGGGAAGGCAGCAAAGTCCAGTCCTCTTCCTCTTGTTCGCCCCGTGGTCGGGCCTGTTTGAGGCATCCGCAGTCGCCGTGACAGCGGTCCGATGTTTCAGGTCGTCTCGCCGGATGATGGAGCTCTGGCATCGGAAGAACTCTCTTCAGTGACTTGGAGTGTCTGGAACGGCCGCTTCCTCCCCGGAGACCGCGGCTCCCGAAGTCCACAGGCCGCGCTGGTGGGAGCTCCAACACTGGCGATCTCGGCGAAAGATCCCAGGCTCCGCGGTGTTCAAACTCAGCGCCGCCCACAGCTGGACGCTCCGCAGATCCCACAGCTCCGCGATGTTAGAGTCGGCGGTCTCAGCACTCCGGAGCTTACCACACGGCGACCCTCAGTAAGGCATCGCCCGTTCCGCGATGGTGCTTCAGTGCTGCGCCACCACCGAAGCTGAAGGTTCTGGCCGGTCCCGACAGGAAACACCGCTCCCGTCCAGGTGGTAGGCCGCGAGCAAGGGGCGAAGATGCGGCTCGGAGGAAAGACGCATCTCCGACCAGGTAGGGACTGAGAAAAAAACAGTTTCCATCCCCACATAAAAAGACTAGACCTCCAAAATAAAACTTATTAACAAACTAAAAATTAAAGGGTGAATAGACGAACAGCTGCAGGCTGGGCAGCCATACTCAACGGCGCCCCCACTCGACAATTCTGACATATGATGAAAGAATGGGTCCTATATTCTTGTATTGACTGGAATTTAGAAGGATCGTATAGAAACATATAAAATTCTTAAAGGACTGGACAGGCTAGATGCAGGAAAAATGTTCCCGATGTTGGGGGAGTCCAGGACCAGGGTCACAGTTTAAGAATAAGGGGTAGGCCATTTAGAACTGAGATGAGAAAAACCTTTTTACCCAGAGAGTTGTGAACCTGTGGAATTCTCTGCCACAGAAGGCAGTGTTGGCCAATTCACTGGATATTTTCAATAGAGAGTTAGTCTTTGCTCTTAGGGCCAAAGGAATCAAGGGATATGGGGGGGGGGAAAAAGCCAGAACGGGGTATTGAATTTAGATGATCAGCCATGGTCATATTGAATGGTGGTGCAGGCTCGAAGGAACGAATGGCCTACTCCTACAACTATTTTTCTATGTTTCTATGCACAGGTTTGTGAGAGAATACATGTCATAGGGGCATAATTAGGCATTTGGACCATAGTGTCTACTCCACCACACCACCATGGCTGATTAATCTTTCCCACTCAACCCCATTCTCCTGCCTTCTTCTCTCTGCCTTTGACACCAGTGCGAATCAAGAATCTGTGAATCTCAGATTAAAAAGTACCCAGTAACTTGGCCTCTGCTGTCGTCTGCGCTAGTGAATTCATAAATTCACCACTCTCTGACTAAGGAAATTCCTCCTCATCTCCTTGCTGATGTCCTTTTATTCTCAGGCTGTGCCCTCTGGTCCTCGACTTCCCCACCAATGGAAACATCCTCTCCATATCCCCTCTATACAGGCCTTTCACTATTTAGCACGTTTCAATGAGGTTCCAACCTCATCCTTCTAAATTCCAGCAAGTACAGGCCCAGTGCCGTCAAATGCTCATCACTTGTTAACACAATCATCCCTGGGATCATTCATGTAAACCTACTCTGGAACCTCTCCAACACCAGGACATCCCTCCACAGATATGGGGCCCAAAATTGCTCCTAGTGCCGTAAATTCAGTATCACTGGTGCCTTATAAAGCCTATCGCATTCTTCCTTACTCCTGACTCAACCTGCAAATTAACATGGAAACATAGATCCTTTTAGCGACAAGGGCCACATCTAACTCCCTCTTAAATATAGCCAATGAACTGGCCTCAACTACTTTCTGTGGCAGAGAATTCCACAGATTCACCACTCTCTGTGTGAAAAATGTTTTTCTCACCTCGGTCCTAAAAGACTTCCCCCTTATCCTTAAACCTGTGACCCCTTGTTCTGGACATTCCCAACATCGGGAACAATCTTCCTGCATCCAGCCTGTCCAACCCCTTAAGAATTTTGTAAGTTTCTGTAAGATCCCCCCTCAATCTTCAAAATTCTAGCGAGTACAAGCTGAGTCTATCCAGTCTTTCTTCATATGAAAGTCCTGACATCCCAGGAATCAGTGTGGTGAACCTTTTAGGAATCCTGACCAAGCACTCCCTTTGCAACTCCAAACCCCTTTGTACCTGGCCAGACATTACATGGATTCATCGTTCCCTTGCAGGAACATGAGCCACATTCTCCAGTCAAGCAATTTTAGGCACATGCAGGGAGCTAAGAAAGCAGAGGCTTTTGCAATGTGAAAATTGGGCAAGCTGCTTTAATGAGTCGATGAGTGTGACATTGAACTAAATGGACAAGACAATGGATGGGGGGGGACAATTTGTATGTGCTGAGGATGTCACTAATTTTGTTAGGAATGGGTTCTGAAGGAAAAAGCAAAATGTCAACATAATTTCAAAGTTTTACAATTGTTTGCTTTGAAATGCATAAAGAAATGTTTCCAAAATGTTACAATTTTTCCAATAATTTTACAGAAGCAGAGGTAAGCACAGAGAATGTAGAAATACTCAATAAGACAATTCATTAGAGGAAGAAAGCAATCCTGTGAAGTCAAATATCACTGTAACTTAATTGGTGCAAGTGACAATAAAATACAAACTTGAACAAACTTGAAATCAAGATCAAATGTATGGTGAGCATATAATCAACAATGTGCTCAAAGTCTCCTTGAAAAGTGCAACATCCCAAATGGCTCTTGGGTATCATTGGCTCTGGCAAGCAAAAGTGGAAGCTGAGCATTTAGAATGGCATTGAGAACTTCGAGTTCATGCATTTGGGGTCAGAATATATTGTCTCACAAACTACCCACCCATTTAACCCCGCAGGCTCCACCTGCCTCATCTGTGTAAGAGCTGGCAATTCCCCCATTGGCCATAACAGTCACTTTGGAAACCACAAAACCAGAGAGAAAAAAGATTCATCCTCGAGTGAAGAACTTTTTGTTACATTGCCACTTTAGAAAATATATTTTGGGTCGAGACCTTTCTTCAGACTGAGACTCAGGGGAGAGTGAGTCTAGAGATATGGAAGGGGACGGTCAAGAATAATAAATAGCTATTTCTCCTTCAATCTCTTGTTTTCTATCTCTTCTTTTTCTCTCTCTATTTTCTTTCTTTTCTTCTTTCCTTCTTCTCACTATTCGTTATCACGCACTTCTCTATGTTTCTACTATTCTCTTTCTTTTGTTTCTTAAATAAAAAAATATATATATATATATTTTAACAAGAACCCTGTTCATTTTATTGATTGATGAGGAGATTCAGTCTGAGTTTGGGCTTACTTTGGAAAAGTCCTATGAAATAGCAAACTCAAAAGCGATGACAAACATTATAAATACAAAGGAGCTTCAGCTGTCCCTGCATTGTTAGCACAGCACATAGTCACAGAGTTGTACCACATAAAATATGGTAAACAGCCAGGGAGGAAAGTACATGCCTCCATGACTTACTTGTGGGAGATGCAATGGCAATCACCCAGAACAGCAATGTAAATTCAAACCAACAAAGTGCTTTAAATGCCAACTGAGGAATCATATTGCAGCAGTTTGCAAGGCGAAGACCAAATGGAAGATGAAGCCAAAATGATCACATCAAACTTCATTGTGTGGAAGTTGATGAGAGTGATGAAGAAATTGGCACATATGGACTGCATGCTTAAGTTGACAAAATGAAAACCAGATGGATCAAGATTTTGAGACATAGGTTTTAATCAACAACAATCATATTGTGATGAAGGTCAAAAATGCATCTGACTGCTCCATTATGAGCCAGGATAATTACTGAAATTCAGCAGTGACCCTTCACGGGAAAGTACAGTCCAATGAAAGTATATTCAAGAGAAATTCTCCAGATTTTGGACAATTATAATGTTGATGAATATTAGTGACCAATATGTTTTTCTCTCCATTGTATTGGAAAGTTTGCAGTAGATTAATCTTAATGGGTAAGAAAGAACTGCAGATGCTGGTTTAAATCGATGGTAGACATGAAATGCTGGAGTAACTCAGCGGGTGAGGCAGCATCTCTGGAGAGAAGGAATTGGCGATGTTTTGCGTCGTGACAAAGATAGAATATAGGCGGAGACAGTAAGACTGGTGGGACTGTAAGACTGGTTTACACCCCAGCGGTATGAACATTGACCTCTAACTTCAGATTGCCCTTGCTTTCTCTCCTCCTCCTCTTCCCCTTCCCAGTTCTCCCACCAGTCTCCCACCTGGAGTATTGTGTGCAGTTTTGGTCCCCTAATTTGAGGAAGGACATTCTTGCTATTGAGGGAGTGCAGCGTAGGTTTACAAGGTTAATTCCCGGGATGGCGGGACTGTCATATGCTGAGAGAATGGAGCAGCTGGGCTTGTAGACTCTGGAGTTTAGAAGGAGAGAGGGGATCTCATTGAAACATATGATTGTTAAAGACTTGGACACGCTAGAGGCAGGAAACATGTTCCCGATGCTGGGGGAGTCCAGAACCAGGGGCCACAGTTTAAGAATAAGGAGTAAGCCATTTAGAACGGAGACGAGGAAACACTTTTTCTCACAGAGAGTGGTGAGTCTGTGGAATTCTCTGCCTCAGAGGGCGGTGGAGGCGGGGTCTCTGGATGCTTTCAAGAGAGAGCTAGATAGGGCTCTTAAAAATAGCGGAGTCAGGGGATATGAGGAGAAGGCAGGAACGGGGTACTGATTGGGGATGATCAACCATGATCACATTGAATGGTGGTGCTGGCTCGAAGGGCCGAATGGCCTACTCCTGCACCTATTGTCTATTGTCTATTGTCTTACTGCGCCTACATCCTTTCTTTGTCCCGCCCCCTCCACTGACATCAACCTTAATGGGTAATGACCTTTGGCATTTCAACAGAATGAGAATCAGGATAATATGTTCATCTCAGGGATAAAAAAATCATATGTATAAGTATGGAGATGTATTCAAAGATTCATACAATATTATTATGGATCATAAAAAATCCATCCGCATTAAATCGGGTGAGAAATCAATCTATCACATGTCAGAAAAAAATTGCTTATACACTGAAACCCTAATTGGACAGGAATTTAATAAAATGGCAAAGAATAAAGTTTGGGTGAAGATGGATCAAAGTGACTGGGTCACAATGGCGAGGTAATGCAAACTTCACCACACTCAAACTGTGGATACTGAACAATAACCACTACCACATGTTAAAATATATATGCAGAAATTATTGCAGCAAAGATCTTTACAAAGATGGAACTGCGACGCAGCATTGGCTGGGATGGGCCAATACGTTAAATGTCAATATGCATGAAGGACTCTATTATTACACCAAGCTCCACTTTGGTGTTACACCAAACCCATAAAACCAGACACCAACTTTAGGGCAGCACAGTGGCTCAGTGGTAGAGTCGCTGCCCGACAGTGCCAAAGACCCGGGTTCGACTACCTATACTGTCCTTAAGGAGTTTGTACGTTCTCCCTGCGACATTTCTCTGGGTGATCTGGTAACATACCTAACATTTTATAAGTCACCACGAGTACAATTTTACAATGAATAGCGGACTGACGGTTATACGTGTTGAAATGGAGACCCTAGTAGAAGTACTATAGTGTTACATTATGTAACATTATGAACAATCAAGTAATAATAATAATAATGGATGGGATTTATATAGCGCCTTTCTAATACTCAAGGCGCTTTACATCGCATTATTCATTCACTCCTCAGTCACACTCGGTGGTGGTAAGCTACATCTGTAGCCACAGCTGCCCTGGGGCAGACTGACGGAAGCGTGGCTGCCAATCTGCGCCTACGGCCCCTCCGACCACCACCAATCACTCACACACATTCACACACATTCACACACAGGCAAAGGTGGGTGAAGTGTCTTGCCCAAGGACACAACGACAGTATGCACTCCAAGCGGGATTCGAACCGGCTACCTTCCGGTTGCCAGCCGAACACTTAGCCCATTGTGCCATCTGTCGTCCCAAAGTGTGCCTTTATACAGTGATACTGTTTGTCCTTACTTGAGACCGGATGTGTGTGCCTTCCAGCTGCTAAAGAAAAATATAAGCCAATATAAAGGCTTCATAACCTGAAAATGTGCATGAATTGAGAGAATTCTTAGGAATAGCACTCTATGGCACACATTTGACATCAAATTTGGTCACAGCACTCATATCACTTCCAGTCATTGAAGAAGGATGTGCTGTTGACATGGACAAAGAGCAGTAGCAGTAGCAGGCTCAGCAAGGCAATGCAGAGTTCTTTCCCACTATGACTTTGCACAAATTGAGATTAGCATGTGATCCTTCAATTATTAACCCAGTAACGTGCAGAATACATGAGAAATCTATAACTTTTGCATCCTGTTCTATCATGAAAAGCATACATAACTGTGCTCGAATAGGAAATAAATCCCTCACTCGTATGTTTCATGGGAAGAGGTATCTTCAGACCAGGGTAGTTTACATTGTATGTATTTAATTTCACCATCGAATTTGTTCTGTTATCTCAATCAATCTGGCACCTAAATAACAATGTAAACAGAAACACTGCTATAAGAGGAATTGCATGGAAGGTCTCACAGTCCACATGAACAAAGCTCTTCTTAGACATTGTCTCACAGCCAACCCGATGACTCCCAATCAACAGGAGCCCTACGTACATGATCTTTGGTCTGGCCATAGCTAGTGCAATGCAGAGACCAGGATGTATCTGATGAATAAATGATGAGTAAGCCCATAAAACCAAACACCAACTTTAGGGCAGCACAGTGACTCAGTGGTAGAGTCGCTGCCCCTACAGCGCCAAAGACCCGGGTTTGACTACGGATACTGTCCTTAAGGAGTTTGTACGTTCTCCCTGCGACCGTGTGGCATGTCTCTGGGTGATCTGGTTTCCTCCCACGCTCCAAAGACATACAGGTTTGTAGATTAATTTGGCTTCAGTAAAATTGTAAATTATCCCTTGTGTGTAGGATAATACTAGTGTATGGGGTGGTCGCTTGTGGGCTCGGTGGGCCATAGGGCCTGTTTCCGCACTGTATCTCTAAGGTCTAAAGTCTAAAGTCAGAAGGTAGTTGAGGCCAGTTCATTAGCTATATTTAAGAAGATGTGGCCCTTGTGTCTAAAGGTATCAGGCGGTATGGAGAGAAGGCAGGTACAGGATACTGAGTTGGATGATCAGCCATGATCATATTGAATGGCGGTGCAGGCTCGAAGGGCCGAATGGCCTACTCCAGCACCTATTTTCTATGTTTCTATGTTTCTAAAGTCTATAACTAACAACAAAAGCAAGGTATTCTTGGATGGGAAAGGCTTATTATTGGATTGTTGCATTTTGTTAAGTTAATCCAAGGGAGGATTTACACGGTAAATGGCAGGCCTTTGGATAGTGTTGGAGAACAGGTGCAGTTCCCTGAACGTGGCAACAAACTTAAACAGGGTGGTGAAGAAGGCATGCTTACCTTTATCAGTCAGGGGCTTTAATTACAGGGGTTGGGATATTATATTGCCAGTGTCCAAGTCGTTGTAGAGACGGCATTTGAAGTATTTTGTGCAATTTGGTCATCTAGCCATAAGAAGATTGTCATTGAACTGTTAATGACGCAAAAAAAAATTCATGGCCATGTTACAGATACTGGAGAGCTTAGGTTATAAGGAGAGGCTGGAATAAAAACTGCAGAAATCAACCTGATCTAAATGATTTACCTCCCACTAGATAAGGTGATTTTGTAACCTCCTACATCCCAGGAAAAAAATCTGGAAGACTTTGAAGAGCCTTCCCTGATCACCACCCCCATATTTACCAAATTCATCATATTTTTTTCCATCGCTAAGGAAAATGTAGGGAGTGGCATCAACTACTCTGTGTGGCCTTTCTTGACATCGCAAAGGCCCGTTAACTAAGAGGGATTATGTAGAACTCTTCTCAGGTTTGGCTGCCCTCAGAGGTTCTTCAACACTGCCACTCAGTAGCATGCAAGCCATGGCTGTTACCAACAGGTCCATTACACTTCCCAGTGTATCAAGCAAGGTTGTGATATCCATCAAATCCTTCTTCGTTCATCATCGCCAACAGGTTTCTCGCTGGAGGGGAGGGGAGGTGGGAGTTGGGGCTCTTGAGCTATAGTACACAGACCAGGAACATAGGTTTAAGGTGAGGTGCGAAAGATTTAATAGGAACCTGAGGGGTAATGTTTTTACAGAAAGGGTGTTAGGTGTATAGAATGCGCTGCCAGATGAGGTAGTCGAGGCAGATACTATCGCGATGTTTAAGAAACATTTAGAAAGGTACATGGATGCGATAGGTTGAGAAGAATATGGACCAAATGCAGGCAGGTTACCCTAGTGTAGATGGGTATGTTGGTCGCGTGGGCAAGTTAGGCTGAACCACCTGTTTCCACGCTATGACTATGACCTGCTCATATGCACTTTGAAAATATGTAACATCCTCATGGGCAACCTTCGCCCAAGGATCAAGCATGGAACGTCTTCTCTTTTCCGTGAGGTAATGATATAGGGCCTGGAAGGCTGGGCAGAATCAGGAAGATAAGTGTTTAAGAAGGAACTGCAGATGCTGGAAAATCGAAGGTACACAAAAAAGCTGGAGAAACTCAGCGGGTGCAGCAGCATCTATGGAGCGAAGGAAATAGGCAACGTTTCGGGCCGAAACTTTGCCTATTTCCTTCGCTCCATAGATGCTGCTGCACCCCGCTGAGTTTCTCCAGCTTTTTTGTCAACCTTCAGGAAGATAAGTGTTGGTTCAAAATATCAGTGGGGAAGAAGTGACTTCATGACAATTGGTCGGTTGTTTTGGTAGCCACATTCATGAAGTCCTGGTGCAAATCAACTCCAGCTTCCCACAGAGCCAATATTCATTGTAATTCACTTACAACCACAACAGTGGAAATGAAAGGTATAGGTCAGGCAAATCCTGGCAAGTCATCAGTTCCCAGTGGTAGCTCATTACACTTTTCTCCCACCGATCCAACTGTCAAGACCCTGATTTCCCCCCAACCCTCCAGCCCTCAGACCTCCATCCAGAACAATGCAGGCTCTTTTACCCACCTCCCCCGCACCCAAGATCCATTAATTGTAACCTAGTTATCAATTTACTATAGGAATGGCCTTTGAGCACTTTGAATTGAAATGCTCGCAGTAATCGTGCCATGTACAAACCCTTCATTGTCCTTTGTGCAACCTAAAGAAACCCAAGAGGGTTTTATTGAGAATATTCCTAATCTAATTTCACTCCACCTCTCCTAGCTGTGTTCCCTCCAGTATTTTCCCAAACTTTATTGTTTCCATATTATTCTCATCAGCGCACATTAGCAGTCTTTTGACCATATGGCACATTAACTAATCATGTCTTCAACCACACAAATAATCTTAGAAAATAAATTTCTAATTCAGAGTTAGGAGTGGGAACATTTAATATTTTATTTTCTCTAACCCAAGGCTATGGAAGCCAATTAAAGAACCTCAAACATCATTTGGCATTGGATACAGCCAACTCTGTACAAGTATAGTTCAATTGTTGACTCCCTAAATCCCCTTAGCCATTACTAGGATTAAAAAAAACTAGGATTTTGCAAAGTGTAAACTTTCTCTTTTGCTTTCTGTACAACATGGAACTCGTAATTAATGCTGCAATTGTAATTGGATTTGCCTGGAGGATACTTGTTATATGGCTCCTCCATATGAGCTTCTGGTTTCTGAGAAAGTATAGACCCGAAGGTTCTGAAACCTGATCGGAGATTTTACTAGAAATAAATTTGCCAGCAAATTCCTTTTCCCTTAATTATATTCAATTGTTTAAGAAGTTTTACAACACTGACATTGTTTTTACATGAGGAAAAAAAATAGGCATTGGATAATGAATCTTTGCAAAATTTCCCCAAACGCGGAAATAAAACACCAGCAACGTGGTTAAAATCATTACAATGTAATGATGCATCCTCTCCTTCTTGGAACTTTAAATAAAATATATATTTATTAGAAGCAATTGTACAAGAATATAGCAATCAACATGACAGTTATACAATATTCGTACAGCTTCATTTTTAACACTAATACCTGAATCAAAAAAAAAAGAGAAAAAAGGAAAGAATGAAGAAAAAGAAGAAAATGTTTAAAAAAAGGAAAGAATAGACCCCTAAACTACCAGAGGTGCGAGAGGAAAGAAGAGAAATAACAAAAAAAAAGAAAAAAAATCTTGGAATTGTAAAGGCAGCATTTGAATTAGCAGAGCATAAAATCAATAAAGAAATGATCTGCAGTGTACATCTCATGCAATTATTTATTATTACAATAAAATAAGTCAATTGGCTTCAATGATTTTAGTTTTCCCATCTGAAATATCGCTTATCCATGCCCTCCACAGATGCTACCTGACCTACTGAGTTACTCCAACATTTGGCCTTTCGCTCAGGATTCCAGCATCTGCAGACCTGTGTGTCTTCATCTTGGTTTTTCCCAATGACTGGAGAAAACTACAGATCATGTCAGCATCTTTATGGAGCGTTTGTGGGAAAAGAGCAAATTTACCCAACAATTAATAATTACGTAAAATTAATGAATAATAATAATAATAATAATAATAATAATAATAATATATTTTATTGTCATTGCACATGGGTGCAATGAGATTTGGTTTGCGGCTTCCATCCGATAGTCATAACTTAAACTAATAAAATTTAGATACCCCGAGAAACATGATTTTTTTTTTTTTTTTTTTTTTAAACAGTAAAACAGCCTAAAGTGCAAATTGAATTGAATTGAATTTGAATTGAATCCCTTTATTGTCATTCAGACCTTACGGTGTGAACGAAATTTCGTGCCTGCAGTCATACATACATCATACAATAATAAACAACAGTAAACACAAATTAATGTCCACCACAGTGAGTCCTCCAAGCACCTCCTCACTGTGGTGGAGGCAAAAATCTTAGGGTTACTGTCTCTTCCCTCCTCTTCTCCCTCTGCGCTGAGGCGATTCCCCACCGGGCAATGGCACAACAGTCCCGCGGCTCACCGAACCCCGCGAACGGGCCGGCTCAAACACCGCGGCCCGGGGGTGGTCGAAGCTGCCGCCCTCCAGTCCAGCACACGCAGCCGCTGGCCCGCGGCTCAACCCAGGACGCAGGTCACTGCCGCCAGAACGCCGTCCCAGCCACCGGAGCACCGTTCCAGCCCCGAGCCGGATCGCCCTCACGTGATGCCGTTCCTCCCTCGAGCTGGGTCACTCCGACGTGAGTGCCGTTCTCCCTCGGGCTGGGCCACTCCGACAGGAGTGCTGTTCCTCCCTCGGGCTGGGCCACTCTGTGCCGGGTCGATGTGCCGTGAATACAGTTCAGGGGGGGGGGGGGGCTGGGGGGGCACTCAGCAGGGCCGGTTCAGAGCAGCTATAACTCTGGGGATGAAGCTGTACCTGAGTTTGGAGGTGCGGGCGTAGAAGGCCTTGTAACGTCTGTCGGAAGGTAGGGGTTTGAACAGACTATTACAAGGGTGTGAGGAGTCTTTGGGGATTAAAATAATATTGAAACATGAAAGGAGGCAATGTGCTAGCATGCAATGTATTTTTGCCATTCAGGATTAATTGCCTTGATGTAGACAAAAACAAATGTTTTTTCTTTGACTTTCATCCACTCACACATGGCCATCTGAAAGCTGCATCTCCCATTGGAATATTGCTCCACAACTTAGCCAAATTGGTGATTCCTCATTCTGGTTCTGCACAATGTCAGCAGCATATAGATAATAAATATCATTGGTCCTGACCCCCATCATCCAATGTCAACATGTGCATTTGGATTATGTGTTGCTCATGGGAACTTATTTTCCTTTCCTCAGAGGAAAAGGTCAACTAAAATGTGTAGGAAAGAACTGCAGATGCTGGTTTAAACAGCAGATAGACACAAAATGCTGGAGTAACACAGCGGGACAGGCAGCGCCTCTGGAGAGAAGGAATGGGTGACGTTTCGGGTCGAGACTCTTCTTCAGACTTCAGACTGAGCCAGACCCGAAACGTCACCCATTCCTTCTCTCCAGAGATGCTGCCTGTCCCATTGAGTTAAGCCCCTGTCCCACTTAGGAAACCTGAACGGAAACCTCTGGAGACTTTGCGCCCCACCCAAGGTTTCCGTGCGGTCCCCAGAGGTTTTTGTCAGTCTCGCTACCTGCTTCCACTGCCTGCAACCTCCGGCAACCACCTGCAACCTCCGGGAACCGCACGGAAACCTTGGGTGGGGCGCAAAGTCTCCAGAGGTTTCCTGTTCAGGTATCCTAAGTGGGACAGGGGCATTACTCCAGCATTTTGTGTCTATCTTTGGTCAGCTAAAGATGTCTTTCATGAGTTTTACTTATTTAATCTTGGTTACGGACAATGTTAAATTCAATGCCCATCTTTCATTGCCTCAATGTGTTCTCCAAGAGATCCATAGATGTGCCATTGAATTATTAATTTCAAAAAAATGTCTTCCTGAATCTGGACCATTCTCAATGCTGCAGAACCAAAGGTTCAAGTTCTCCGCACTCCATAACTATATCAATAATATATTTTAGAACAGATGGATCGAACACTATTAATGAGAAGTTATGATGGACAATGATGCAGATACCAATAGTGACAAGAATTGAGCAGGATGAAGACTATTCTGTTTTCCTCCATTGTCCTCTTGATACTGTCCCATATCCAGAGCATTTGGTAAGATCTGATTTTAGAATGGAATAGAATAGAATGCTATTTATTGTCATTCAAACCTGGGTTTGAACGAAATTCCATTTCTACAGTTTTTTTACATTACAAACACAATCCAAGACCCACACTTAACATAGTTTACATAAACATCCATCACAGTGAGTCTCCAACATCTCCTCAATGTGATGGAAGGCAGAGTCTTTATCTCTTCCCTTTGTTCCTTCTCCCGCGGTCCAGCAGTCCAACTGCAGTGTCGAGGTGAACTGGGGCTCCGATGTTAAAGCCCCCGGCGGGCGATGGTAAGTCCTGAGGCCGTTTAAGCCACACCGGGCGATGTTAGGCCCCGGCTCCATGTCCTTAAACCCGCGATTCCAGCGGGAGAATTCGCCGTTGCGGAGCTCGGAAAAGCGGTCTCCCACCAGGGATCTGCGAGCTCCCGATGTTCCCGTCCACCGGGTCTGTGGCCGGTGCCTCCGAACTCCAAAAGTCGGGTCGCAGCCGCACGCCACCACAGCTCTTCCCGCTCCGAAGTTGGCCAGCTCCGCGATGTCAGTTCCGCAAGCTCTGCAACTGGAGCCCCCAGGTCTCCGCCGGCTCCACGATGTTAGGCCCAACGACATCCGAGACCCGACAGGGAATAGTCGGTTGGTTTAAGAGGAAAAAAAAAGATTTGTACTGATGTTTCTATACTTAATGTAACTTAAATTGATTTAACTTGTTGATTAAGTAAATAATTACTTTCAGTGGTGCAGATCAGAACTCGATATTGGAGACACAAGAGGCTGCACAAGTTGTAATCTAGAGCAAAAACAAAAGTGCTGGAGGAACTCAGCAGGGTCAGGCAGCATCTGCAAAGGTAGATGGATGATCCCTTTGCTTCCACTTTGTTCAAGTCTCAAAGTTTAGTTTAGAGATACAATGCGGATATGGGCCCTTCGTCCCACCGGGTCCGCGCCGACCAGCGATCCTCGTACACTAACACTATCCTACACACTAGGGACAATAGACAATTTACAGAAGCCTAATTAACATACAAACTTGTACGTCTTTGCACCCGGGGAAAACCCATGCAGTCACAGGGAGAACATACAAACTCCATACAAACAGCACCCGTAGTCAGCATTGGGGCCACGGAACCAGGGGCCACAGTTTAAGAATAAGGAGTAAGCCATTTAGAACGGAGACGAGGAAACATTTTTTCTCACAGAGAGCGGTGAGTCTGTGGAATTCTCTGCCTCAGAGGGCGGTGGAGGCAGGTTCTCTGGATGCTTTCAAGAGAGAGCTAGATAGGGATCTTAAAAATAGCAGAGTCAGGGGATATGGGGAGAAGGCAGGAACGGGGTACTGATACGGGGGCCATGATCACATTGAATGGCGGTGCTGGCTCGAAGGGCCAAATGGCCTACTCCTGCACCTATTGTCTATTGTGACTGTGGTTGTGGATCAGAGATGGGTGGATTTGGGTAGACCAGAGATGCAAAGGATTGGATTTCTTAATTGTTACTGTTTTTTACAGCCTCGTCAATGTATGCTCCTTCCTTAAACACAAGCTATTTTCTGTTGTCTAATTTGCATTTGCCCACAGAGCCAAAGGCTCAGATAACATTAAAGCCCTCCCACCCAACAGCATGACTCACTTTCAATAAATCCACCTGCTCTAAGGCAGAAACTGGGGGTTTTAACCAGGGATGATCCGGGAGATAACTTGGGACCATTTTCCTCATTGTTTTGTGTTTCCATAAATACTTTAAGGAAAATATTGCAGAAATGATCAGAATCATTGATTCCTGAATCAAATCCAGTTTTTTTAAGACCCTGCAGACTGGAAGTCAGAGGGAATGGAAACAAGAGACACAGACGGTGATATGGAGAGGTATAGAACAAACAAACAAAGATGTGCAAAATGTAACGATGATCAAGGAAAGGTGGATCCCACAATAGTCCATTGTTGGCTGTGGGCAAGGTAACAACGAGTAACACAGACTGTGAAACTCAGCAGGACAACAATGGAACTAGTATTAGGAATGTTACAACATTTTGAGATTTAAAAAATCATGTCTGCAATTTATCCCATCAGATAAAGCATAAAAATAAGTTTAATTTGACACCTAATTCACTTTCATATCTTCAGTATTAAAAATGTTATGGCCATTTTCATACTCGGAAATTAGCATCTTGTTCCCTATTGCTTTTCCGTTGACTTAACACAAAAGCTGTGATCGAGGACAGTCAAAAGCCCATAACTTTCTTAAAAATTAAGAGAACTGAAATAAATTTCAGTTATTATAGATTGAAGCATTCTGAAACAAATATGAAACAATCTTACTTGGATGACATGAAATCAAAGCATATAATTAGTTAGTTATCTAATTGTAGCTAATTACAAAATTCAATTACTAGATCTAAACATCTATCCATTTCTTAAGAAAAGGTTAACATTTTTAAATAACCTGTGTCCAAATAACATTCTCACAAGAATTCACAATATAACATGATTTTTAAATCTCATTGTCATGAATTTATAGGCCAAATGGAAGGAATTTAGTGTTTAATTCCCGTAAATTAATGGTCATTTTAATCACGTTGCGAGTGAGAATTTGTCGAACGCGATCGATTGGAACGTTGCGGTTTGCGGTGAATTTAAACCCCATATTCGCAGGAAAAACACTGCCGGTTCGTATATTTACATAATCACATTTTCGCTGATGAAATTTTGATTAAAGTGAACCTAAGAAGCAAGTTTATATGTAAAATAAACGACTTACCTTATGTTTTGTCCCGTACGTGAGATCTGTCCCGTTGACGGTGTTGACGGCATTAGAAGTCGCTTTTTTATTTTGCTCCAGCGCTGAAATTGTCCCGCGGATTTTTTTTTTTATTCCGAGAACGGCAGTCGGAACGATTACTCAGCATCACGTAGCAGCCAGAGAAAATATATCTCGGACAGGCAGGAGAAAACGGGATTTTATTCCCACCCCCCCCAAAGGCGCCAAAGTCGCGCACATGGTCAGTGACAGAGCTTCAGCGCCGCTGAAGGTAAGTTTTGTAACATACCTACTAGTATGATGACTAGGATGGGGGCGGGACAGAGAGAGAAGGATGCAAGGGTTACTTGAAGTTAGAGAAATCAATATTTTAACATTTATATTTGGCCTGCACTTTACAATTGTTTAGGAGCTAGTTCCAAATTATCTCTGACTTTTCGTTCCTGCACAGCCGTACATGAACAGTGAGGTCAACTTGTTGTGGAATCACCCAAAACAGGAAATAGCTTTACTCTGTTTACCATTTCAAAATTCTTAAACAATTCAGTCAAAATGACTTTTAATATGTTTATATTCAAGGTAATACAATCCTTCTGCCCAGATAATATAAAAAATCTAACCTTAAAATTAAATCCCACTAGTTCCCATTTTCAATTACCTACAGTATGTATCTCATCTAACATCCACTAAACTCAAAAAAGGTTGAACAGAGAGGCAGTTTGCTTTGAGAGTAAAGAGCCTGTCCCACTTACGCGACCATGGCTCGCAAATTACGCGACCTCGTGGTCGCTTGTGGCGTACGGGCACCATATGACCGCGAGGGGCCGGTCCCACTTAGAAGCGCGGAGTTGTGCGGGGCTGGTCCCGACATCGAGCGGGGCTCAGAAATTCTGACACAGGCACGTTGCGGTCGTACGCAGCGTCTTGACGGCGTACGCCTAGCTCGTGGCATTGCGCGATGACGTCACCGCCCGCCGTGGTGTTGCATGATGACATCACCGCCCGAAGCGGTGCGACGCCCAAATTCAGTCGGCCCGCCTCCTTCCCAGCTGATTGGTAAGCATGACGCAAATGACGTCACGCGCGAACTTAGAGCGTACTTAGTGCGAACTTCGCGTGAACCCCGCTTCTGTTTGGTCGCGCCAAACGCACGCAATCGCATGCAAGTGGGGAAGGCCCTTAAAGCTCAATTTTTGAGAATTAAGTGGTCCCAATATTAATTTTAATTAGTTTCAATGCAGGAGAGTAAAATTTCGAGAACAAATCCAGAAGCCAACTGGTTGAGTTATTGATTGAATCTAAACCATAGAATCATGCAGGTTTTATACAATTCCAAGCTGGCCCATAGGTATGATAATGAAGTTGATCCTGTGCTACAGGGAAAGTGCACAGATGCAGTAGGAGGGAAGCACAAAGTTCTGGAATAACTCAGTGGGTCAGGCAGCATCTCAGGAGAAATAGGATAGGTGACATTTTGGATTGGGATCCTTCTGCAGAAGAAGTCTCTGAAACGTCACCTATCCTTTTTCTCCAGAGATGCTGCCTGACCCATTTAGTTACTCCAGCACTTTGTGTCATATATAGAACCAGCATCTGCGTTTCTATATTTCTGCAGTAGGAGGTATTCAGGTTGGATAATGGTCATAGAACAGGAGAAACATTCATATTATGTGGCACCTGGCTTGGTTGTAATGCTGCATCCAGTCAGGAGGAGTAACTCTTTTTTTTTCCCTAGAAAGGGAGTAGAAGAATCTAACTTCTGTGAAGAAGGTGTTTTTGAAGTTTTCTGAGGAAGAGGTAAGCAGCTGTAGAGCTCCTAGTTTAATAATGGAATGAAGGGAGCTGTTTAACGATCTAATCAAGTAAAGACTCACGTTTATTTGTTAGATAGACACAAAATGCTGGTGTAAACCAGCATCTACAGTTCCTTCCTACACATTCATTTGTCAATTCAACTAAATTCTGTACTTTAAAAAATGGTATTTATCAATCTTCTGCGCCAATATTCTTCCAGTTCATTGTTGCTCACACATATTCAACCTTCAGCACTGTAACGCTCTCAGTCCAAGATGCAGAGTCTGAGAACTCTTGAAGAGCCGGCGACAGAATTATAGTTATATCCATTGACATTCTAACGTTTTCTGAACTGCTAGATGATAGGCATTTTGATTGTTGAGATTGTGGCATTGAAGTGCCTAAATCATATTCCTTCCCTTTATCTTCCAGAGATTTCCTGCACATAGCTAGTAACACAGGACATCATTGAGGACACTTATTCAGACACTGCTTCTGTAGGAACAGCCTCACAGAGCTTGCAACCTTACAATGGTACAATTACAATTAGAGTTAAGGAGATGCAAGAGAGTGCAGATGTTGAAATCTTAAGCATAAAACAAAGTACTGGAGGAATTCAGCAGCACAGCTGGCATCTGTGGAGGGAAATGGACAGAAGGCCTTCACGTTGTCAAATTAGAGTTATATGAATTTGCAACTCAGCATGAGCAAACATTGAAGGCAAGGATGATTGTGAAGTTTTTGCTATGGAAGGCACCAATTTTTCAAGATCTGGTAGCTGGAAAAAGGAAGAGGAATCTTATAATCTCTTTAGAATTCTGTTGCTATTGATTTGGTGGTGCTCAGTGAGCCCATTCGGAGCATGCTGACCTTGGACACCAACTGATCTGTTTGTGTGACAGATATTATACCAATAGCTTTACAATTTACCATTAAACTCCATTGATGTGGTCCTCAGCAAAGTGGGAGGTGTGAAATGGCTTGGGCCCAGGAGATAGGCAAGGACAAACTGGAATATGGAGTTGGAACATCCAGTCAAGGCGCTCCCAGTTCGCGACCTTCTCTCCCATTGTTAGGTCAGTGGTCCATGCATTATCACCTAATGGCCAAAGCTGCTCATGTGAAGTGCAGGTGGAAATGTCTTTAACAAGGCTCCAAAACTCAGAGAGAATGGGCCGACAACATTTCACCATCTCATCATCATGTGAACCGCTGGCCTCATTTTCTACTGAAGACATATGGGAAACCTACTGTTCAAGTGTTATTAAGCATTCATTGAATTAATTGCAATTCACTAATATTTTGTACAAACCTATGAATTAGAAGTAGGTCTAGACTAGTCAGCCATTTGAGTCTGTTCTGCCATTTAATAAGGTTATGACATTGTTGTCTACTAACGGAAACATACTATCTCACCACTTACCAAGTATCTGCCGAATTGAGCCTCGATACTATTCAAAGAGTCGGCTTCCACCACCTGGTCAGTACCAAACGCTTAGAGAATGAGATCCTCTGAGAAAAAAAATGCACCTAATTTCTGTATTGAATGGTTAGCCCCCAAAATGCACCTAATTTCTGTATTGAATGGTTAGCCCCCAAATTTTTAAACAGAAACCCAAAGTTCTAGATTCTCTAACAAGAGGAGAATTCTTCTCCGTTGCGATTCTGTCAACACCTTCCTGGAACTTGTTTCAGTGAAGTCCACTGTTACTCTTCCAAAATCTAGTGGAAACAAGCTTAATGAATCATATATTTCCTCGTGTACCAATTGCCCTCTCCGAGTTCCAGTGTGGTAGACCTTCACTTTCCTGCTTCTAAATGCAGTAAAACCGTCTCCTTATTTAGGAAGAAGAGCCTCCTCCTTTTGTATTCAATTCCCTTATAAAGTTCAACAAGTTGTAGGCTTTCCTTAGTACTTGCTATATTACTCCTTTGTGACCCATGTTGTAGGACACAGTGGTCTTTCTGCATCTCAGTGTCTGAGATCTCCTGATTAAAACAGGCACAGTGTCACAATGATAGAGTTGCTGCCTTACAGCGCTTACAGCACCAGAGACCGGCTTCGATCCTGGCTACGGCTGCAGTTTGTACGGAGTTTGTACGTTCTCCCTGTGACTGCGTGGGTTTGCTCCGGGTGCTCCAATTTCCTCCCACACTCCAAAGGCGTGCAGGTTTGAAGGTTATTTGGCTTGGTATAAATGTAAATTGTCCCAAGTGTGTGTAGGATGGTGTTAATGTGTGGAGAGATTGCTGGACGGTGCATACTTGATGGGCCCAAGAGCTTGTTTCTGCACTATATCTCTAAACTAAACTAAACTAAACTAAAACAAAATGCCTTTTTGATTTTCCTGTTTAAAAGATCAATCTCATACCTTTCCTCGTCATACTATCTGCCAGAGCTTTAGCCTGTGCACTTAAGGGCCTGTCCCACTTACGCAACCTTGGCTCGTGAATTACGCGACCTCGTGGTCGCTTGAAGCGTACGGTCACCGTATGGCCGCGCGGGGCCAGTCCCACTTAGAAGCGCGGAGTTGTGCGGGGCTGGTCCCGACATCACGCTTTTATGCCTTGATATTTCTTTTCCACAGTTTACTTTCCTACCTTTGTGTCATCAGCGAGTTTAGCAACAATACCTTCAGTCAGTGGCTCTTTTAAATCTGTTTACATGAATTAAAAGTTACCGAGGATATTATTAAAGGTTAATTATATTGACGAGTGGAATCTGAAGAATGGTGCAATCTGAGGTGCAAAGGAAAATATGAAAGCACAATCCCCATGGAAGACCACTAATCATCTTGGGGTGAAGGAGTCGTGAAGGCATATGACATGGAACCAGGTCCTTTGTCCCACTGAGTTCATGTCAACGATTAACAAACTATTTCCACTTATCCAAAATCAAATACAATGTTTTATTCTCCCCATGTTCTCATAAACTCTCTTCAGATTCTACCAATCGCCTCAATTAAGGGGTAGTTTACAATTACTAATTAACATACCGACTAACTTGCCTGTGTGCAGCTTCAAGAATCAGCTGAACATCACTTCCCCGCTGATCGCTGTTTACTGAATTCCTTATTTCCTTCCAGATTCTGATTTAGAGCTATTTCTGTACGTTCACTTTTATCGTCTTTAATGAAGGTTGATAATATCTGGTTAATTCACTCTCCACACTTACTTTCAAAAAGAAACCACAAGGAATTTCCATGATTTTGCTAGTACTTGTACTTTAATTTTTCCGTCCTTATTAATGATTCATTCACTTTTTTCTCATTGTGTCCAATCTTCAGACCTACCACCCATCTTTGTTCAATTATTTGCTTTGATGCAATTTTAACATTTTCCATTAACCGTGGATAGTTGGCAAAATGTCACATTGTTATGTCCCTAACTTTAGGCTAACCTTTATAATATCAGGGCATCCCTGACATCCCAGCCAGTAATGTAAGCAGCTGGTCTGGTACTAGGCATCCTGGCGGGGAAATTTGCAAAGGTCACTGGGGAGACTTTAAACTAGAATGGTTGGGGCGAGGGACTCAAATAGAGAAAGCTAGTAGACAGAATGGGAGGCAGGAAGCAGAAAAGGGAAGCACTTGGACACAAGAGGAGAAAGAAAAAAAAGGAAATAAACAGAGAAGAAGAGACGGGGGGTTTCTTAAATGTGCATATTTTAATGCTAGGAGCATTGTAAGAAAGGTGGATGAGCTTAGAGTCTGGATAGACACCTGGAAGTATGATGTTGTGGCGATCAGTGAAACATGGTTGCAGGAGGGCTGTGATTGGAAACTAAATATTCCAGGATTTCGTTGCTTCAGGTGTGATAGAATTGCAGGGGCAAGAGGTGGAGGTGTTACATTGCTAGTCAGGGAAGATATTACAGCAGTGCTTTGGCAGGATAGATTGGAGGGCTCATCTAGGGAGGCTATTTGGGTGGAACTGAGAAGTGGGAAAGGTGTAGCAACACTTATAGGGGTGTATTATAGACTGCCAAATGGGGAACGAGAATTGGAAGAGCAAATATGTAAGGAGATAGCAGATATTAGTAGTAAGCACAAGGTAGTGATTGTGGGAGATTTCAACTTTCCACACATAGACTGGGAAACACATTCTGTAAATGGGCTGGATGGTTTGGAGTTTGTAAAATGTGTGCAGGATAGTTTTTTTGCAGCAATACATAGAGGTACCTACTAGAGGAGGGGCAGTGCTGGACCTCCTGTTAGGAAATGAGACGGGACAGGTGGCGGAGGTATGCGTTGGGGAGCACTTCGGGTCCAGTGATCACAATACCATTAGTTTCAATATAATTATGGAGAAGGTCAGAACTGGACCTAGGGTTGAGATTTTTGATTGGAGAAAGGCTAACTTTGATGAGATGCGAGATGATTTAAAGGAGTGGACTGGGACATTTTGTTTTATGGGAAAGATGTAGAAGAGAAATGGTGGACATTTAAAGGGGAAATTGTAAGAGTACAGAATCTTTATGTTCCTGTTCGGTTGAAAGGAAACAGTAAAAATTGGAAAGAGCCCTGGTTTTCAAGGGAAATTGGACATCTTGTTCGGAAAAAGAGGGAGATCTACAATAATTATAGGCAGCATGAAGTAAATGAGGTGCTTGTGGAGTATAAGGAATGTAAAAAGAATCTTAAGAAAGAAATTAGAAAAGCTAAAAGAAGATATGAGGTTGCTTTGGCAAGTAAGGTGAAAGTAAATCCAAAGGGTTTCTACAGCTATATTAATAGCAAAAGGATAACGAGGGATAAAATTGGTCCATTGGAGAAACAGAGTGGGCAGCTATCTGCAGAGCCAAAGAGATGGGGAGATATTGAACAATTTATTTTCTTCGGTATTCACCAAGGAGAAGGATATTGAATTATGTGAGGTAAGGGAAACGAGTAGAGTAGTTATGGATACTATGAGTTTCAAAGTAAAAGAAGTACTGACACTTTTGAAAAATATAAAAGTGAATATCCAGGTCCTGACAGGATATTCCCTAGGACATTGAGGGAAGTTAGTGTAGAAATAGCCGGGGCTATGACAGAAATATTTCAAATGTCATTAGAAACGGGAATAGTCCCCGAGGATTGGCGTACTGCGCATGTTGTTCCATTGTTTAAAAAGGGTTCTAAGAGTAAACCTAGCAATTATAGACCTGTTAGTTTGACTTCAGTGGTGGGCAAATTAATGGAAAAGATACTTAGAGATAATATATATAAGCATCTGGATAAACAGGGTCTGATTAGGAACAGTCAACATGGATTTGTGCCTGGAAGGTCATGTTTGACTAATCTTCTGGAATTTTTTGAAGAGGTTACTAGGGAAATTGATGAGGGTAAAGCAGTGGATGTTGTCTATATGGACTTTAGTAAGGCCTTTGACAAGGTTCCTCATGGAAGGTTGGTTAAGAAGGTTCAATTGTTGGGTATGAATGCAGGAATAGCAAGATGGATTCAGCAGTGGCTGAATGGGAGAAGCCAGAGGGTAATGGTGGATGGCTGTTTGTCGGGTTGGAGGCAGGTGACTAGTGGGGTGCCACAGGGATCTGTGTTGGGTCCTTTGTTGTTTGTCATGTACATCAATGATCTGGATGAAGGGGTGGTAAATTGGATTAGTAAGTATGCAGATGATACCAAGATAGGGGGTGTTGTGGATAATGAAGAGGATTTCCAAAGTCTACAGAGTGATTTAGGCCATTTGGAAAAATGGGCTGAAAGATGGCAGATGGAGTTTAATGCTGATAATGTGAGGTGTTACACCTTGGCAGGACAAATCAAAATAGGACGTACATGATAAATGGTAGGGAATTGAAGAATACTGTTGAACAGAGGGATCTGGGAATAACCGTGCATAGTTCCTTGAAGGTGGAATCTCATATAGATAGGGTGGTAAAGAAAGCTTTTGGTATGCTAGCCTTTATAAATCAGAGCAGTGAGTATAGAAGCTGGGATGTAATGTTAAAATTGTACAAGGCATTGGTGAGACCAAATCTGGAGTATGGTGTACAATTTTGGTCGCCCAATTATAGGAAGGATGTCAACAAAATAGAGAGAGTACAGAGGAGATTTACTAGAATGTTGCCTGGGTTTCAACAACTAAGTTACAGAGATAGGTTGAATAAGTTAGGTCTTTATTCTCTGGAGCGCAGAAGGTTAAGGGGGGACTTGATAGAGGTCTTTAAAATGATGAGAGGGATAATAATAATAATAATAATAACTTTATTTATAAAGCACTTTAAACAACTACAGTTGCCACAAAGTGCTGTACATGAGAAATCATGAACAAAAAGCTATTACAAACAATTAAAAACCATTAAAAACCGTAAAACGAAGGACTATAAAAAACACACTAAAAATTAAAAGACATTAAAAGCACTAAAAACAGGAGCTATGCCTCAGCCAGTGTCGAACGCCAAAGAATAAAAATATGTTTTTAGGGAGGATTTGAAGATGGACAGTGAGGGGGCCTGTCTGATGTGCAACGGCAAGGTGTTCCAGAGTGCCGGAGCAGCAACAGAAAAGGTTCTATCCCCTCTGAGCTTCCGCTTAGACCTTGGTACCTCAAGGAGCAGCTGATCAGCTGACCTGAGGCACCGGGCAGGAGCATATAGGTGGAGCAGCTCAGAGAGGTAAGGCGGGGCGAGCCCATTCAACGATTTAAAAACAAATAAAATAATTTTGAAATGAACTCGAAAGTGCACTGGGAGCCAGTGTAGGGAGGCCAAAATTGGCGTAATGTGCTCCCTCTTTCGAGTTCCAGTCAAAAGGCGAGCGGCAGCATTTTGAACAAGCTGGAGACGAGCCAATGAAGCTCGTGCGACTCCAGAGTAGAGTGCGTTACAGTAATCCAGCCTAGATGTAATAAAGGCATGGATTACTGTTTCAAAATGCTCCCGCTCGAGAATGGGCTTCACCTTTGCCAGCTTCCTTAGGTGAAAGAAGCTGGACTTAACCACCGCGCCTATTTGTTTGTCTAGTTTAAAATCACCGTCCATCCTAAAACCCAGGTTCAAGACGGATAGACAGAGTTGATGTGATCAAGCTTTTCCCTTTGAGAATAGGGAAGATTCAAACAAGAGGACATGACTTCAGAATTAAGGGACAGAAGTTTAGGGGTAACATGAGGGGGAACTTCTTTACTCAGAGAGTGGTAGCGGTGTGGAATGAGCTTCCAGTGGAAGTGGTGGCGGCAGGTTCGTTGGTATCATTTAAGAATAAATTGGATAGGCATATGGATGAGAAGGGAATGGAGGGTTATGGTATGAGTGCAGGCAGGTGGGACTAAGGGAAAAAAAATTGTTCGGCACGTACTTGTAGGGCCGAGATGGCCTGTTTCCGTGCTGTAATTGTTATATGGTTATATGGTTAGGCAATGAATTATAATCATCCTGCTCTCCTCATCTGTTGTGTGCAAAGAATCTCTTAAAGGGGCTGTCCCACTGCGGCGACCTAATTGGCGAGTTTAGAAGAGTTTGCCCTCGACTCATACTCGCAGCATGGTCGACACGAGGTCCTAGGAGGTCTTTGTAACTCTCCTTTATGCTCGAGAGTAGTCCCCGCGTACTCGAGGCCTCAGCTAGGTCGCGGCATATTTTTCAACATGCTGAAAAATGCCCGCGAGTAAAAAAAAGGTTGCCATCATGGAAAAAATCGATACTTTTTTTACTCGTAGGTTTAGTCGAAGTAGGTCGTAGTAGGTCGGCATGTTAGTCGTAGATAATCGAGGGTAGTCGAAGGTAATCGAAGATAGTCGAAGGTAGTCGTAGATAGTCTTCAACATAGTCGAAGGGAGGTCAAAGGGAGGTCGTAGTAGGTCGTCTTCACTCTCCGCTATTCGGTGTCCAATTTTTCCGAAGCTAGTCGAAGCTAGTCTTCAACATAGTTGAAGGAGGTCTTCTACATAGTCGAAGGAGGTCTTCAACATGGCACTTTTTCAAACTCTCCTAAACTCTTCTAAACTCGCCAATTAGGTCGCTGCAGCCCCTTAAGCCCCTATCCCACTTAGGCAATTTTTCAGCAACTGCAGGCGACTAGGCTGTCGCCACATGGTCGCGGCGTGATGCCTGTATGGTAATGAGTAGTCTGCTCGCCTAAAGCGTCGTAACGTTTTTCTGGTCGCCGCTGGATTTTGAAATGTTCAAAACGTTTTGGCGACTGTGGGCTTGACGACGCTTGTCTTGCCCTGCCATAGGTGCTGTCGTAGGTTGTCACCAGGATGATGCTGGTTGTCGCCAGGTGACATTGGTTGTCGCGGGGTGCTGACCGGTGAATTCCATTGGTGACTACCTATGTTAACCTACGTAAACTGGCGACAGGTACCGGCGACTGAATTGTCTTCAGTTGCCGCCGACAGAGTCATTGCTTGTCGTAGTTCGTCACGGGTGGACGTAGGTTTACTTTGGTTGTCGTAGGTTGTCACCTGTGTGGTCGTAGGTTGTCGCAGGTGTGGTCTTGGGTTGACGTCCGAATGGGTCGCCGGTTGTTGGTAGCTTGCCGTAGCTTGACGTTGACTAGGTGGTAGGTTGTCGTAGCTTGTCGTGGACATTGTCGTGGGAGGGGGGGGGCTTTTTCGGCAACCTGCTACGACTGTGATAGTCACCGGCAGTCGCCGAAAAAATTGCCTAAGTGGGACATGCCCTTAAGTAACCATCTTCCATGTAACATTTTCCTTTTGTTTGTGCTGCAGTAACAGAGTGCATCATCACTATGAAGGATGGTCATCATAAGGATAGCTGATGTACCATTCAAGAGATATTGTGATATTGTTAATTGGAATGACTACTCATAGGTCAACTTACATTTTTGTAAGTTTGAGAACAAGAGTAAAAATCATAATCTTTAGAAACATAGAAACATAGAAAATAGGTGCAGGAGTAGGCCATTCGGCCCTTCGAGCCTGCACCGCCATTCAATATGATCATGGCTGATCATCCAACTCAGTATCCCGTACCTGCCTTCTTTCCATACCCCCTGATCCCTTTAGCCACAAGGGCCACATCTAACTCCCTCTTAAATATAGCTAATGAACAGGCCTCAACTACATTCTGTGGCAGAGAATTCCACAGATTCACCACTCTCTGTGTGAAAAATGTTTTTCTCATCTCAGTCCTAAAAGACTTCCCCTTTATCCTTAAACTGTGACCCCTTGTTCTGGACTTCCCCAACATCGGGAACAATCTTGCTGCATCTAGCCTGTCCAACCCCTTAAGAATTTTAAAAGTTTCTATAAGATCCCCCCTCAATCTTCTTTACACACAATCTAGTACCTGCTGAGTGGAATGTATATTCCTTGTGCAATTTAAATAATAACTTTTTCCACAGCGGTGACAATAACGCAATGACCACATAAATGTTGTATTCATGTTCATCAGTGTGGCAGAAGACAGAGGTAGTGACAAAGGTGTGTTTTACTAACTGGATGTCTGTGACCAGTGGTGCCAGGCCAGGGTGGTGCTCAACATATTGTTTGTGATATATATGTATGTATGTGTGTGTGTGTGTGTGTGTGTGTGTGTGTGTGTGTGTGTGTGTGTGTGTGTGTGTGTGTGTGTGTGTGTGTGTGTGTGTGTGTGTGTGTGTGCATGTGCGTGTGCATGTGTGTGTGTGTGTGTGTGTGTGTGTGTGTGTGAGCGCTTGTGATAATCAGAATCTTTCACAGGCTGCAAATCTCAAATACTGGTAGGAATAGATAGAAGGTGAGAGGGGGAAAGTTAAGAGAGGGGGAAAGTTAAAGAGATTTACAAGGCAAGCTTTTGACGCAGAGGTAGATGCCAGGAATGAGCTCATGGAGATGGTCTTGGAAGTAGATATGATAGCTGTATTTAAGAAACATTTTGGCAGACATATCATCATCATCATAGGCAGTCACTCGACTGTCCTCTCCTCTCCATAGGGTCGTCTACTTGGGGGTATGCAGATGTCTGTAGAGGCCGATCCGCGATCCACACACCTTGGTGCAACGTGGGCAGTGGAGACTGGCGGTGGTTGGTAGTCGTCGAGCCCCCTTCTCTCTCTCTCTCGTTACGGTGCTGTCGCTTTGTCTCAGCGACACGGCGTAGTTCCATTTCGTGATGCGCAGCTCCTTCCTGCACGGATTTGAATATATGAACAGGCAAGGAATGGAGGGATAAAGACCATGCACTACCAAATTAGATTAGTCTATATTGGCATCATGGTTGATGTTGTAATGCTGGGCCGAATGGCCTGTTCCTGAGCTGTACTGTTCTGCTGAAATACACACCTGAATTGATGCTGTAACTCCCCTCCCCTCCCACTCTTGGATCATTATACTCAGCCCTGGGAAACCATTCAACCAAGGTAGAATTTGGAGCTAATTTAAACACAATTGAATTATCTGATTTGCATTTCCTTAAGACGTTAATTGCAGAATAATTGCTGTTTACATCCTGTTTGGAAATCCTTTAATGCATTATGTGGGTTTCCCCAACATCAAAACAGCCAGAAGTTGGTATATTAGAGCTGGATTACATGTGCTCAGCAAGTCGATTGTTTCATGAGATTTCAAATTCACCCTCAGTATTAGACACATAATCAGCAGGACAGGTAGCATCTCTGAAGAGAAGGAACGGGTGACGTTTCAGACTGAAGAAGGGTCTCGACCCAAAACGTCACCTATTCCTTCTCTCCAGAGATACTGCCTGTCCTGCCGAGTTATTCCAGCATTTTGTGTCTATCTTCGGTGTAAACCAGTGTCTGCAGGCCCTTCCCACATATTTACCCTCAGTATTGTTGGTGTTAGTTGAGATAGCTGTGTAACCATTCCAGTTTGGATGAGAATATAGATAAAATATGTATAATGTTTTTGTAAAGGTACAATGGCAGCATGTAATGAGTTTTACTCTCTTCTCATCAATGACAGTGGCTTTAGAAATATCCCAGCTCTTTCCTTGCACTTATGTGACTAACAACGATTTGTTTCCAGAACTTGTAACTATGTTATAAACGAAATAAATCCTGTGTACTTCACTGTATAGTCAGCTCAGTTGAAGGCTTAAAATGCTGGAGTAACTCAGCGGGACAGGCAGCATCTCTGGATGGAAGGAATGAGTGATGTTTCAGGTCGAGACCCTTCTTCAGACCCTTCTTCGGGTCTCGACCTGAAATGTCACCCATTCCTTCTATCCAGGGGTGCTGCCTGTCCCGTTGTTTTTCTCCAGCATTTTGTGTCTATCTTTGGTGTAAACCAGCATCTGCTGTTCCTTCTGACACATACTCAGTAGAAGGCTTTAGTTTTCAAGTGTACTAGTCATATTTCATTCCTGACCACAATGTCCACAAGGTTTCTTTATATCTTAAAGGGGCTGTCCCACTGCGGCGACCTAATTGGCAAGTTTGGAAGAGTTTAGGAGAGTTTGAAGAAGAGTCATGTTGAAGACCTCCTTCAACTATGTAGAAGACCTCCTTCAACTTCCTTCAACTATAGAATTTATAAGATTGAGGGGGGATCTTATAGAAACATATAAAATTCTTAAGGGGTTGGACAGGCTAGATGCAGGAAGATTGTTCCCGATGTTGGGGAAGTCCAGAACAAGGGGTCACGGTTTAAGGATAAGGGTCTTTTAGGACCGAGATGAGAAAAACATTTTTCACACAGAGAGTGGTGAATCTGTGGAATTCTCTGCCACAGAGGTTAGTTGAGGCCAGTTCATTGGCTATATTTAAGAGGGAGTTAGATGTGGCCCTTGTGGCTAAAGGGATCAGGGGGTATGGAGAGAAGGCAGGAACAGGATACTGAGTTGGATGATCAGCCATGATCATATTGAATGGTGGTGCAGGCTCGAACTTCTGCACCTATTTTCTATGTTTCTATGTTTCTATGACTATGTTGAAGACTATCTTCTACTAGCTTCGGGAAATTTGGACATCGAATAGTGGAGAGTGAAGAGAACCTTCAATCTCCTTCGACCTCCCTTCGACTATGTTGAAGACTATCTACGACTACCTTTGACTACCCTCGATTACCTACGAATAACATGCCGACCTACTACGACCTACTTCGACTAAACCTACGAGTAAAAAAAATATCGCTTTTTTCCATGGTGACCTTTTTTTACTCGCGGGCATTTTTCAGCATGTTGAAAAGTACGCCGCGACCTAGCTGAGGCCTCGAGTACGCGGCGACTACTCTCGAGCATTAAGGAGAGTTACGAAGACCTCCTAGGACCTCGTGTCGACCATGTTGCGAGTATGAGTCGAGGGCAAACTCTTCTGAACTCGCCAATTAGGTTGCCGCAGTAGGACAGGCCCTTAACTGTTACACAGGGTTTGGTACATGCAAGGTGATCATGTTCTTCCTAATTTGTGTTGGAAATCCACACATGGGAAATGTAGCCATAGTTTCGCAACAGAATGGCTGATCAGAAGGATAACAGCGTCTACATGTTCTTAAATAACCCACACTCCCGAATCGCAATAGGTTATAAGAAAGGAAAAGGAAAAAGTTGATTTTACAGAGCAAAAACCCTGTTTCTTATGAGCTTCACAAAAGCGAGCTGAAAAGAAATGGCAAGTTGACTCATTTGAAACAATTTTAACTGAAAGTAAGGACTCTGGATTGCGTGTATTTCCAGGTATATAACAGCAGAGCATTTTAATGCAATCCATTTCAAAGACAAATGAGATACGGTTGCATTAAACCATTTCTGGGGAAGGGCCAGTCAGGTGACGTTCCTAAAAAACACTTTGAAGCAATCTCTATGATGCACATGTTGAAATTGGAAGCCTTTACAAATTTTTTTCAAGTAAAACATATAAAATATAAAACATATTTGTAAAGTAAGCAATTTTATTTAAATCTTAACAATCCTTCACATTCAGCCAAATGGTTTTATTTTGTTTTTTCCTGCGGCTATCTCCCCTTCTCAGCCTTTTATTAGACTATGTCAGAGAATAAAGAATCAGGGCCTTTGATCCAACTAGTTTATGCTGGCCAAGATGCCCCATCTAAGCTATTCCTGCATACCTATATTTGGCCCATAACCCTCTAAACCTCTGCTTCCCATGTGCCTGCCCAAATGTGTTCTAAATGTCATTGTACCTGCCTCAACTACTTTCTCTGGCAACTTGTTCCATAAACCCACAACCTCTGTGGAAAATGTTGCCACTTGGGTTCCTGTTAAACCTTCTGCTCTTGTTAAACCCATGTACTTTAGTTCTTCATTTCATAGCAAAAGGATTTGAGTATAGGAGCAGGGAGGTTCTACTGCAGTTGTGCAAGGTCTTGGTGAGACCACACCTGGAGTATTGCGTACAGTTTTGGTCTCCTAATCTGAGGAAAGACATTCTTGCCATAGAGGGAGTACAGAGAAGGTTCACCAGACTGATTCTTGGGATGTCAGGACTTTCATATGAAGAAAGACTGGATAGACTCGGCTTGTATATGCTAGAATTTAGAAGATTGAGGGGGGATCTTATAGAAACTTATAAAATTCTTAAGGGGTTGGACAGGTTAGATGCAGGAAGATTGTTCCCGATGTTGGGGAAGTCCAGAACAAGGGGTCACAGTTTAAGGATAAGGGGGAAGTCTTTTAGGACCAGGATGAGAAAAACATTTTTCACACAGAGAATGGTGAATCTCTGGAATTCTCTGCCACAGAAGGTAGTTGAGGCCAGTTCATTGGCTATATTTAAGAGGGAGTTAGATGTGGCCCTTGTGGCTAAAGGGGTCAGGGGGTATGGAGAGAAGGCAGGTACAGGATACTGAGTTGGATGATCAGCCATGATCATATTGAATGGCGGTGCAGGCTCGAAGGGTCGAATGGCCTAGTCCTGCACCTATTTTGTATGTTTTTATGTTTCTATTACTTTACCCGTGGAAAAAATGCACAGTACATTCACCTTTTCTGTTCCCCTCATGATGTTATACCCTCTATAAGATCACCCCCTTAGTTACCTGCAATCCAAAGAATAAAGTCTTTGCCCGGCTGTAACTCAGGTCCTCTAGACCTGGCAATATCTTTACAAATATTCTCTGCACTCTTTCCAGTTTAACGGCATCTTTCCGATAGCAGGGTGACTAAAACTGAACACAATACTCCAGTGTGACATAGCATTGTAACTTCTACACTCAGTTTGTGTAGGAAGGAAATCTCCAGTAACTCAGCGGGTCAGGCAGCATCTCTGGAGAGAAGGAATAGGTGTATTTCAGGTCGAGACCCTCCTACCCTGATTGATGAAGGCTAATATGCCTAAAGGGTTCTTCAACCCCCTGCCCCAATTTACCTGTGATGCCACTTTCAAGGTACCATGTACTTGTACTCCTGGATCCCTTTGCTCTACAACATTTCCCAGGGCCATCTTATTCACTGTGATGGTTTGACTTTCCAGAATACAACTGCCCTCACTTATCTGAATTAAACTGCATTAGCCATTCTTCAGTCCACTTGCCCAGCTGATCAAAATCCATTGTCATTTGTGTCTGCGGTCAATTCTTGTCAATTCTTGACATAGCTGACAGTTTGGCACCGCACCAAAATTGCTGTTCTTCATATGACCCTGGTATTTGGTGAAAACCAATCCAACGAACATGTTTCTCACCTAACTACATAACAACCAAATAACAAACAGAAATTAAACGCTAAGTTGCAAGCAGTTCTGCAGTAGGACTTAGAAATACCAACATTTTGAGATGTTGAGGTTAAACCAAGGACATTAGAAGGAAATAATCAAATGTGATTTCCAAAGGAAGCATAATGTTAACAATCACAGGGGGATGTCATTCCTCTCCTGCCTTCAAACCAGAAAAAAATAGCAATGAAATTCTGAAGCAAGCAGCTGCAACAATGAACATATACATTACTACAATGCTACAAACATTATAATTCAGCTGGCCTGAATCGATTTTTAGGGGAGGTGAAGTGTTTTCTGAGTGTGGTACTTTCTTTGTAATACAAAACAGATGTTTCCATTGCACATAAATAGAAGAGAGAAGTATCCCTAAAAATTCACCTAATTATTAGATCATAGATTATGCAGAAATTGGTTAAACAGGAAGTGCTCAAAGTTTAACTGGACTCTACACACAAGGCTATGTTTTAATACTATCAAGTGTAATTAATGCAGTAACTAAATTGCACCAATCTACACGTAACCATGTAATCTAGGTATGTGCACACACACAATATTTTACATGGAAGCAATTTGTTTTAATGATTCCTCCATTAACATTCTAATAATAGTGAGCATGTGAAATGTTGATTAGGTTATTTTTTGTTCTGTGCCTTTAGAATTCTTTCAGCTGCCCTCCAATAAGATCAAAGTGTCTCCAATCCAACAGTTCTTAATGGAGCATGGTCCTTTGGAAATTCTTTGTGTGTGTCTCCCATGCCTCTTTACAGCAGTTATTTCACAATTAATTCTCATGCATTTTATGATACAGCAATGATAACTTTTTTTTTTCCAGGGATAAAACAAGTTATATTGTACAATTGCCTCTAGCAATCTTGCTCCATTTGAATGATAGCTTGCTGAAAGGTAGTTACAAAAACACGCATTGTTTTCCAAATGACTTTTGATAAATGATACGAGAGTCCAAATGCACATTTGAACTACTTGCCTCACACTTATACATGTGGAAAATATTTTGCAATTCTTCTATTCTTTAGAAGCATAAAATTAGTGTTTGGGCAACCAGAGGTCACTTAGATTGTACTAACCAAATAAATATGCGCAGTTCTCTTGTTTTCTCCAAGTTGTAACAACTTAAGAGAAAAGCTATTAGTTTACGAGCTTTAGCTACATTAATAATCAGCGGAACTAATGTTTGTATTGAACCATTGAACATCAATTATTTCGACCAAGAATAGGGGTCTAATTTACCACACTCTTCTAGAGGTTGTGACTTTGGAGTATTATGGTCAACAAAGCTTTGATTCTGACCACAACTCCCATGCCTCGGACCTGGGCTGCCAAATAACTCACGTCGTGGACTGGAGACATTTTAAACCACAGGATTAACTTTAACATTCAGACTCAATAATTGTATTAAGAAAGTCATTGGGGATGATTTTTGATTGCATTTGCCTGAAATTAACGCGGTTATAATGATTGGTGACCTTAACACCAGTTGAATTAAGTTTAGAGAACAGCGCGGGCCAGCTCCTCAGCCCACCGAGACCAGCGATCCTCACACACTAACACTACCCTACACACACTGGGGACAATTTACATTTATACCAAGCCTCTTTAGCTTATACTGTACATCTTTGGAGTGTGGGAGGAAACCAGATCTACCCGGAGAAAACCCAGGCACGTCACAGGGAGAAAGTACAAACTCCGTACTGGCAGTACCAATAGTTGACCTTTTTACCCACTTTCTTATAGTTATCTTGTAGTTCTCAAATGGCTTTAATCATGGCCCCTTTAATACTGTATTGGGTAAAAAGCTTATTGAAGGGAATTATAACAATAAGTTCCGGGTAAAGTGGGCACACACTTGGAGACTACAACACGTAAAAGTTGATGAAAAGCAACCTTTAAAATGGACCTTGACATTAGTCAAATGGACCTTACAATAATCCCACTAACCCAAATTATAACCAAATGCTTTGCCTATTTAAGTGTCTGTCTCTTAAACATGGTAATTACATGGTGTCTGTCTCTGGATAGACTCAGCTTGTACTCGCTAGAATTTAGAAGATTGAGGGGGGATCTTATTGAAACTTACAAAATTCTTAAGGGGTTGGACAGGCTCGATGCAGGAAGATTGTTCCCGATGTTGGGGAAGTCCAGAACAAGGGGTCACAGTTTAAGGATAAGGGGGAAATCTTTCAGGACCGAGATGAGAAAAACATTTTTCACACAGCGAGTGGTGAAT
The DNA here is from genome assembly GCF_010909765.2 of Amblyraja radiata. Taxonomy (NCBI): domain Eukaryota; kingdom Metazoa; phylum Chordata; class Chondrichthyes; order Rajiformes; family Rajidae; genus Amblyraja; species Amblyraja radiata. The sequence continues at coordinate 4,621,400 of NC_045956.1, forward strand.
CTGTGGAACTCTCTGCCACAGAAGGTAGTTGAGGTCAGTTCATTGGCTATATTTAAGAGGGAGTTAGATGTGGCCCTTGTGGCTAAAGGGATCAGGGGGTATGGAGAGAAGGCAGGTACAGGAGACTGAGTTGGATGATCAGCCATGATCATATTGAATGGCGGTGCAGGCTCGAAGGGCCGAATGGCCTACTCCTGCACCTATTCTCTATGTTTCTATGTTTCTATGTTTCTCTTATTTCTGATTCCATCCCCTCCTCAGGCAGTTTGTTCCAGATATTAAACACTCTTTGTGTAAAAATTTAGCATTCACTTTATAACTAAAAAGAGACATGAGAGATTGCATTAGAAAATGGTGCAAAAAAATAAACCACACTGCTGGAAGAATGCAGCGGGTCATTTAGCAAAGAGGTGTTCAACATTTTGGGTTGAGAAGTGATCTAAAAGAGTGTGGCGAAGAGTAATAGCTCACAAAATAAAAATGGATGAGGTACTGTAAATTGGAGAAATTAATTACTATCTGAAATTACATGCATAGAAGGAAATACAAATAAGAGATCCAAAGCTGGCCTTATCTACCCATCTAGTTTTGACACCTTCTCTCTATCTGCAGGGAAACTCCTGATCCACAGATTTCCTGAGCTCCTAAACATCAGACGCAGTTTTCCCTTTTCTCCTGCTGCTCTGAGATTCAGTTCCATGCTTTTCTTTTGTCTTTCAGTCTTGATGGACTATTGGTGGAATAGATTCTGAACAGATTTGGAATAGAAACAACATTCTCCTGATTTCTGGGATTACCACCGATGCCTTCTGCGAATGTTTCTTCTCACTGACAATCAGTCATGCTATCCATTTGACCAAATTTTGAGTAAGAAATGAAAGAAAAATCTGTTTATGAGTTCCAAGTATTAAATATGGCTGCACATGTAAGTCTCTTGTTTGGCCAATTCCATTGCAAGAAATGTCACTCTGCTCGCCCTAGCTCCCCACAGATATTAGGACTTCAGTTTTTATGTCCTTATCATTTATAGATTTTGAAATAAAAGCTTTACCTAATTCTAAATTATTGGTTTCTGACAACTTCTATCCACAGTCAACCTGTGCGATATCCTCTTGGCATTTGTAGGTTATAAATATAATGCTACTGCTCTCGTACAGTATGTACAACAATACACACATTGAAATTGCTCTCAGTCTTTAGATTTTCAATGTTTATAGCTCACCTGGAATTCAACATTAGACATTCACAGTGAAGGAACACAAGAAATAAAGCACCTATTACTCTTTATTAGAATAGGATGGGGGATCCAATCTTTGTAAGATGTTTTCTCTGTAGAATCAGAATGTTCACTCCATTTTTAAGTCAGCTTTACATTTTTTTAAATCAGTAATTTCACAATTATATTTTACTATGTTAAATTATATCAGAAGGTTTAATGCCAAATCATGCTGTTTAGATACTTTGTGCACTGTACACTTGTAAAGTTATAAAGAGTGTTCTGGGTGAAAAGACTCAGTTTAATTAAAAAAAACACAGAAAGTTCCTTGAAGTGTGAAAGGTGTGAATGTTTGAGCCCATTAATATTTTGTACAGCTCTGTAAGGTCCAAGATGATTTAACAGAATCTGCAATTGTGAAAACAAGAAGATAGACATAATTGGCTGAAATCTTAATAGTGCACAACCTTTTATCCGGAGTTCCGGAAACCGAAAAGCTCCGAAAACCGGACATTTTTCCCAGGATGTCGTCTGCACACCAAAGCTCACGTTTGGCGCCAAACTTGACCCAAAACGACCCACGGTCAACCCAGGTCTGTACTACTGTAGCGGCTGCCTCCTCCCCGGAGACCGGGGAGACACTTAAACATCTGTAAATCATTGCTTAAATGTTAGTCAGTTAGTTTGGAGGGATTTTATGTGAAGGGGGGGGGTGAAGGGGGAAACTTTAATTCTTAGTCCCGTACCTGGTCGGAGAGGCGGGGAGCTGGCAATGCCTTACCGGGTCGCCGTGCAGTAAGTTCCGGAGCGCTGTGGCCGCCGACTCCCAACATCGCGGAGCTGGGGCTGCGGGCGTCCGGCCGCGGGCGGCGCCGGTTGTAGCTCCGAACCCGGCAACTCTACCCCTGGCTGCGCGGCGCTCCAAATCCAGCACGGCCCGCGGCCGGACGCCCGCAGCCCCAGCTCCGCGATGTTGTGTGTCGGCGGCCACAGCGCTCCGGAGCTTACCGCACGGCGACCCGGTAAGGCATTGCCCGCTTCCCACTGGTATCCCAGCGCTGCGACGCCGTCGACTCCCAGCATCGCGGAGCTGGGGCTGCAGGAGTCCGGCCGCGGGCCGCGCTGGATTTGGAGCGCCGCGCAGCCAGGGGTAGAGTTGCCGGGGTCGGAGCTACAACCGGCGCCGCCCGCGGCCCCAGCTTCGCGATGTTGGGAGTCGGCGGCCACAGCGCTCAATGTGACCTGGGCATGCGCAGTCAGAATACCGAAATCGCTTATTGTTTCATATGAGATTTAATCTGTTTGTAGACAATAGACAACAGGTGCAGGAGTAGGCCATTTGGCCCTTCGAGCCAGCACCGCCATTCATTGTGATCATGGCTGATCATCCCCAATCAGTACCCCGTTCCTGCCTTCTCCCCATATCCCCTGACTGCTATTTTTAACAGCCCTATCTAGCTCTCTCTTGAAAGCATCAAGAAAACCTGCCTCCACCACCCTCTGAGGCAGAGAATTCCACAGACTCACCACTCTCTGTGAGAAAAAGTGTTTCCTTGTCTCCCTTCTAAATGGCTTACTCCTTATTCTTAAACTGTGGCCCCTGGTTCTGGTTTATGGACACTGCCTTTATGATCTGAATGCAAATTAAAAGTGATAATAAAAGGTTTGACCATAGCTGCCTCAAATTATGATGATTACGCAACAATGACTTTTAAAGGATGATTGTCTTTTATATATCATTTAAATTTCAAATAGACAGAACTGTTGTTCTTCATATGCCAGGATTTATAGGCTCCGTGGTCGTATATCCCCACATCTCTTGGACTTAGTTTCGTGGCACTTTTACACATCAACTCTGTTTCATGTTCTTTTGCATTTCAGATGGTTAAGCCTATTTCACTCCACGATCAATTTGACTTCTGTTATCTCTGTCACACTCTGGAATCCATCTGTCAAAACCCCGATAAAAATGACGACTTAGAACTGTGGTGCACCATCTGTTTTCATCCACATGTGCTTCTAAATTATCTGAAGACATGCAAGATAACACAGACAAATAGACATTCCACATTGTAAAAGTGTTCTCCACAGTTCCTCTCTTTAGCAGCTGTGTGTCTCGTCAACTCCATTAACTCCAGCACAAATACACAAAGCTAAATGTCGGTGTTCATTCACATGCCTCGCATACAGCTGTGCCACATCTTCTGTCTCTGTTGACGTTTCTATCGGAGTGTGGTCTACCATTCTTAAAAGATTTAATCTGTGAGCATACTTGTTCTGGAAAATATCATGCCAACTGGATCGAACGTCAGGGAATCTTTACTATCAGATGATGACATTTGTGGTAGATTCATGCATTTCCCGAAAATGCAACGCATTTTATAGTGATAAATATTGTTGGGAATAGAAGCAGAAAGAGGAACATTGCCTCGAGATTGTGAAAACACAAAGAATTATGAATTACATGATGTTCAAACAGATTAACCCTCCAAATGTGAAGTCTGGAATTTGGGGCACTGAATGACGTGTGCATTTGTGCAAGAAGGAACTGCAGATGCTGTTTTAAACCGATGGTAGACACAAAATGCTGAGTAACTCAGCGAGACAGGCAGCATCTCTGGAGAGAGGGAATGGGCCCTTTCCGTTCTTTCCAGACCCATTCCTTCTCTCCAGAGATGCTGCCTGTCTCGCTGAGTTACTCCAGCATTTTGTGTCTGTGACTTGTGTAATTTGTACTCAGCCTCTGTGTTGTAAGTGGTGAGTCAAAGAAACTTATAAATACATACTATAAGTTTTCCTACTTGGCTCAGTAGGAAATTCTTGGTCCATCATGCTCCTCAGAACAAAATAAGAACATTTTTTATTTGTTAATGGAATGTAGGAGTCAATTGCAAGGCCAGCATTGATTGTCCTTCCCTCATTGCCTGAAGGCTGTAACAAGCTGCTTAAGGGCCTGTCCCACTTACGTGTCCTTGGCACGCAAATTACGCGACCTAGTGGTTGCGTTGAGGCTCACGGGCATCGTATGGCCGCGCGGGGCCGGTCCCACTGAGAAGCGCGGAAGGGTATGTAGTTGTGCGCAACATCGCGCGTGGCTCCGAAATCTTCGCGCACCAACGGCCTGTCGCGTAACTGACGGCCAAAGTGGGACAGGCCCAAGACCCTGGCGCGACGCAACGTCTCACCTCCAACAGCAGCAGAAGCAGGCAAACGATCTCCGAACTCGGCCTGGGGCTCACGGCCGTTGCGGTCCGGATCCGCCCCCACTTCTACTCCCAGTGCGGGGCCAAAAAAATTGATGATGAACACAAAATGCAGGAGTAACTCAGCGGGACCGGCAGCATCTCTGGGGAGAACGAATGGGTGACGTTTCGGGTCAAGACCCTTCTTTTCAGACTGAAGAAGAGTCTCGACACGAAACATCACCCATTGCTTCTCTCCGGAGATGCTGCCGGTCCCACTGAGTTACTCCAGCTTTGTGTCCATCTTCAAATGACGTCACGCATTCCAGTGCCAAGGACACGTAAGTGGGACAGGCCCTTTATTCAAATCGTTACACCCCCATGGTGAAGCTGCAGGTTGACGGAGAGTTCCACTGATGTTGACCGACTAATGATAAAGAAACAGCAGAGCATCTGCCACATAAGGGGGACCATGAAGGCAATTTCATTCCCAAATGTCTCCTGCCTTGGACCTTTCCGAAGTCAAGCATTAGGGAGGTGGCACAGCAGTAGAGTTGCTGCCTTACAGCGCCAGAGACCTGGGTTCGATCCTGACTATGGGTTCTGCCTGCACAGAATTTGTACGTTCTCCCCGTGACCACGTGGTTTTTCTCCAGATGCTCCGGTGTCTTCCCACACACCAAAGACGTACAGGTTTGTAGATTAATTGACTTTGGTGAAATTGTAAATTGTCCCGAGTGTGGAGGATAGTGCTAATGTTTGGGGGGGTAGCTGGTTGGCACGGATTTGGTTGGCCAAAGGGCCTGTTTCTGTGCAGTATTTCTCAACTAAACTAAACTGATTATTTTCTCTAAACCCAATAATTAATGCTTTGGTGACACAAGGAACTGCAGATGCTGGAACCCTGAGCAAAATGCTGGAGTAACTCAGCAGATCAGGCAACATCTGTGCAGAGAATGGATAGGCGATGTTTCGTGGGTCGGGACCTTTCCTCAGACTGTTTGGGTCAGGATCCTTGTTCAGATTGATTGTTGTAGGGAGGGGAAAGCTTTTCATCTTTCTCCCACAACTTCAATCAGTCTGAAGAAGGGTGCTGATCTGAAATGTTGCCTGTCCATTCCCTCCACACATCCTGCCTGACCTGATGAGTTACTCAAGTACTTAGTGAAGATCAAAACTATTGAGAAAACATGCCACTTCACAGCTATCGAACCTCAGCTTGCAGAAAGCAAATCCTTCATTATGAAAGACAAACATTTTTGGTCCCTGGCCTGGCCCTCGGTATTAATGATCGATTCAACTGCATCTATCATCAATCATATCATTTGAAGAAGGAAACTTTGCAAAAAATATTTGCTGATTTACAAAGTAATGACATGAAAAAGTCATCTTCATCTGTTCCCAGTACTTGCTTCAGCCCAGTTCCATTTTCTTTAACTGATCATTACAAGAGCATCACCGGCTGCTGCTGGTGATGTTTTGTTCTAGATATATTTTCAATTTTCTTCTAGGTATCTGATGAGGTAACTTTAATATTCTGTCCACTAATATTGATTAATGGGAAAACCATGACTAATAATTTTTCTATCGCGTTAAAGGGCCTGTCCCACGAGCATGCGACGGCATACAATAAGCGCGACCTAACGTGGTCGCTTGAGCCGTACGGCCTCGCGGGGCAGGTCCCACTTCGATCACCGGAGACGTATGGAGTTGCGCGGGGCTGGTCCCCACATCGCGCGGGGCTCCGAAAAACTGACACTGTCCAAATATTCCGCGCGGCAACGGCCTGTCGGACCGCAGCCGCATTGAGGCCGTACGCACCGCCTCGACGCCGTACGCAGTGTCTTGATGCCATACGTCACGCGCGAACTTCCCGCGGACTTCGCTCGAACTTCACGTCAACTCGTACGGGATCACTCGACCTCCGCGCGGCCCATGCTCCCGGTTTGGTCGCGCTTGCCGCATGCAATCGCATGCCCGTGGGACAGGCCCTTAAGATTAGCAGTTTTAGCTCCGACACATAGCTGTAATAATGGGACAACATCTATGTACTGGTTTACATCCAGAACAAGTCAACCAAATTCAGCAGAAGACAAATTTCCCTTGAGGAGGTTTGCAATGTATTCTGAGATAGCTGACGCTAGCTTTGACACTGATGGTCAAACAGCTTTTTCAACTCTTTCTCAAACTCTTTTTTTGTCAGGGAATAGTGTTGAGCTATTATATTACAATCCTTTCCTGTTTCACTGTAAACACAGAGTTTCAATCATTTCATTATTTCATGTGTGATATTGCCCAGCACAGCTATGACTTGTGTTAACCCTGTGCTAACATGATATAGTCATTTTGTTTCATTCTTTGCTGCTTAGAGTTGTTACGTGTCCCAATCCTGAGTTCAGGCATCAATTGAAATATGACGCTGGAGTTCAGAAGAGTCATAATATAAATCTCAAGAAATGTTTACGTTTTTTCAATTGGGAAATTCAGCTGTTGCATTTTCTCTCTTGCTGGATGTTCTTTCAAAGATTGATATTTACTTTCATATATTACATAGAAAATATAGAAAATAAGTGCAGGGGGAGGCCATTTGGCCCTTCGAGCCAACACCGCCATTTATTGTGATCATGGCTGATCGTCCCCTATCAATAACCCGTGCCTGCCTTCTCCCCATATCCCTTGACTCCACTAGCCCCTAGAGCTCCATCTAACTCTCTCTTAAATCCATCCAGTGACTTGGCCTCCACTGCCCTCTGTGACAGGGAATTCCATAAATTCACAACTCTCTGGGTGAAAAAGTTTTTTCTCACCTCAGTCTTAAATGACCTCCCCTTTATTCTAAGACTGTGGCCCCTGGTTCTGGACTCGCTTAACATTGGGAACATTTTTCTTTATTTTTTATTCTTTTTTTTTTACATTTATCAAATTTCTCACTCATTGCAGGGGCACTAATATCCGGAGATATCACAAGGGTTCAAAGAATTTTGGTAGATTTTTAATTAATACCAGACGACACATGGACCCGTAGGGTCCCCGTTGTGACACCACAACGACAGAGCAACACATAATGTTGAACAGTAAAGCAAGTTCAGACCATTTTAATATAGCTAGGGTAAGAGGAGCATCAACAGGAACCAAGATTTGGTAATTCTACAACTTATAACCAAAGGAAATAAGAGTTTCAATGCGAATTGAAAGCCATCAACTTCACAAAATCGGCTCAATTGGAACAGAAACATTAGCATGAATAATTGAGTCTAAGAACTTTCTACTGCATTTGTTAAATCTTTCTATGTAATGGTAACACAAATATAAGTACGGCATTTTTGAAATAAATATGATAAAAGTTAGCCTATATCAGTTCCCAAAGCCTGCATATTAACCTCTAGATGTTGGTAGCAGTACCCACTTACTCTCAAATTGTTTTCTCCAACATCTAGACCCAACTGTAGTACATAAATGATTGTTAAGACTACTTTGTTATACGCATCTCAGGTACAATGTGAAAATGTCCACCAAAAAAGTAATTAATTTTAAAATTGACGACCCGTGGACCCGTTGGGTCCCATTTGTGACACCAGTCAAGTACACACGGAAGTATCAGATCAAAATGGCGCCAGGCCCGGTAACTCTCCCCCAACTGCGTACGCGTGGATGCCGGGCCCGGCAACCCTCCCCGAAGCACGCAGGCATGGCATGTGGGAACGCACTGCGCAGGTCCGACTGCCACGTCGCGTTGGGTCCCCATTGTGAAGCCAGACAAGGACACATTTAAGTATTAGATCCAAATAACTTGTCCCGTTCATGGTAGAAAGTTAATTAAAGTTTTTTCAAGCGAATTACTTTGTAAAATATAATGAAACTTCATACTGAACACCGCAGGTGAATGGTGAGTAAGGTTCCCCTAAAATTGTTGTGCTGTCGTGTACCGTTTTGCCTGTATTTCAGGAACATACATACTTACACATATATAGGCAACACAGCTTTAGCATTTCCAAACCAAAGGCAACACAGCTTTAGCATTTCCAAACTATTTTCAAACCACATTAAGGGAACTGACAGGTCAGTAAAACCACTCACAGTTTAGTAAAAATGTGTTCAGTGTTATTCACAGCTCAGACTGAGAGACGTGACCCTCTCGCTCCCCCATTTTGCAGAGACTGACAGGCACTCAACACTTCCGGAACTCACTATAGTCCCTCCGGAAGGGGCGTGGCCTTCAGGAAAGAGAATCTCAACATTTTATAAAACACTAATAACTTTTATTTTTCATTGATGGAAAAAATTATCTTGCCCTGCGCAGCGGAGGGGGACTCTGAGTAAGATGGCCAAAAATCACAGCCGTAAGTGGCAGATTTTTTTCTAAAATCAATATACAGAACAACAGGAAGTGGTCAAGATCACTTTTAGTAATATAGATTAGCAATATATAATGAGAAAAACTGTATAATTACTAATGTTAATGAAAAGACAACTACAGGGATATGAAAGTTTTGGGATATAGACCGAATGCAGACTAATTGACTTGCTTCGATAGGGCATCAGTCCACATAGACAGGGTCGGTCAAAGGCCTGTTTCCTTGTTGTACAGCTCTTATAACTATAACTGCTGCACATTGGCATTATAAAGTATCACATTCTGTACAGAAATTAGAGATCATGAAGATCCAGGTTACATTCCCAAAAAAACACATGTAGTTCAAGTGCCACAGTCTGAGTATCACAAAACATGGAAGAATCGGTCCTACAAAACTGGAGAGGTGTTTCTGAGACAGATAGTTATAAAAGTCTGGTCAAGTAGTTCCAATCTCAAGTTAGTTCTCCCATCTCCTACCTCAGGTCAAGCCTGGCAGTTCCATGCTTCAAGTCGTGAAATCTCATTCAGTGGTGTCCACCAAGCCTCCCTTGGTGATGGCATTGATGGCCTAACCCACAGCACATTTTATGCCTTTGCGATTCTCGCTGCCTCTTCCAAGTTCTGCTCAGCATGGAGGTGCTCTGATTCAATAGCTTAGTGTGCTCATCTTAGTTTGAGAAATCAAACACAGATTGGATAAATACTCTGCCGAATACCTCCATTCAGTTTACAGGGTGAAACTGAGCTTCCAGTAGCCCGTCACTTTAATTCTCTATCCCATTGCCACTCTGACCTCTGAATCTCTGACGGTTGAATATTAAAGACCTTCTCTGCATGCCGGCCACAGACTGCTGCACAACAGGCTATTGTGCAGGAATGGTACCATGTGGGAGAGGGGGGGTTATTGTGATCTCCAATGTGTATGTATGCACACTGATGTGACCTGCTTTAGCCAAAGGGTGATATCACATTGGGAAACTCAAACATTATGTTCTGTTAAGTCACATCCCTTTCGTCAGTCGACTGAGACATTTCCTCCTTGTTTGTTTGATCAGTGATGATTGAAAGTCAATGGTCTCAATTGTAATCTCCAAAACATATTGGTGAATTAAGAAATGGGCATTGTGTAGCTGTAAGCTAAAGCAGGTGCATGATTGATGCCAGGAATTGTCCATAATACAACCATTCCTGGGCCAATTTAAAGTTGGTCATGATTTCACTCAGAGAATATTTTTAATGCAATCTGCGCCATGGTAAATCACCCTTATGCATTGTATTGTGTGCAATACCTGGAGTATTGTGTGCAATTTTGGTCTCATAATTTGAGGAAGGGCATTATTGCTATTGGGGGAGTGCAGCGTAGGTTCACCAGGTTAATTCCCGGGATGGCAGGACTGACATACTGTATGATGAATAGCAAAAGGATTTGAGTATAGGAGCAGGGAGGTTCTACTGCAGTTGTACAGGGTCATGGTGAGACCACACCTGTAGTATTGCGTACAGTTTTGGTCTCCTAATCTGAGGAAATACATTCTTGCCATTGAGGGAGTACAGAGAAGGTTCACCAGACTGATTCCTGGGATGGCAGGACTTTCATATGAAGAAAGACTGGATAGACTCGGCTTCTACACGCTAGAATTTAGAAGATTGAGGGGGGATCTTATAGAAACTTACAAAATTCTTAAGGGGTTGGACAGGCTAGATGCAGGAAGATTATTCCCGATGTTGGGGAAGTCCAGAACTAGGAATCACAGTTTAAGGATAAGAGGGAAGTCTTTTAGGACCGATAATAGAAAATCATTTTTTACACAGTGGTGAATCTGTGGAATTCTTTGCCACAGAAGGTATTGAGGCCAGTTCATTGGCTATATTTAAGAGGGAGTTAGATGTGGCCCTTGTGGCTAAAGGGATCAGGGGGTATGGAGAGAAGGCAGGGGTGGGATACTGAGTTGGATGATCAGCCATGATCATATCGAATGGCGGTGCAGGCTCAAAGGGCCAAATGGCCTACTCCTGCACCTATTTTCTATGTTTCTATGAAAGAATGGATCGATGAGAGGGGATCTTATGGAAACATATATAATTCTTCAGGGTTTGGGCAGGTTAGATGCAGGAAAAATTGTCCCAATGATAGAGGAGTCCAGAACCAGGGATCACTGTTTATGAATAAGGGGTAGGCCATTTAGGACTGAGATTAGGAAACTTTTTTTCAGCCAGTGAGTTGTGAATCTATGGAATTCTCTGCCACAGAAGACAGTGGAGGCCAATTCACAGGATGTTTTCAAGAGAGAGTTAGATTTAGCTCTTAGGGCTAAAGGAATCCAGGGATGTGGGGGAAAAGCAGGAACAGGGTTCTGATTTTAGATGTAGTAAGAAAGAACGGTAGATGCTGGTAAAATCCTGACCCGCTGAGTTACTCCAGCATTTTGTGTCGACCTACTGATTTTAGATGATCAGCCATGGTCATATTGCAGGCTCGAAGGGCCAAATGACCAACTCCTGCACCTATTTTTCTATGTTTCTATGTTTTTATTAAAAAAAAGGTGCAACTTGGTCTTATTTCTGGATAACTATATTGTTATGTAATTACATTTATCTATTAAAGTCATTGAAATTTATTTTGGGAACAATACAATATGCTGAAGAGATTATACTGCATCTTAAATGTAATGACGAAGGGTGATTTTATTAGCACGGGGGTTACTGTCTTCAAGATTTTTCAGGCTGAGTTCTAGATCTCCACCATTCACTGTATAAAGAAAACCTTTCCTCATCTCTCCTATAACTTGTACTTGTTACTTTAAAGTATGTAAAGAACAACAATCATTGCAACATTTAGTTGAGACATGGTTCTGAATTCTGCTCTACTGCGCCCTTGGTGTCAGGTTTGACCAGCTCCATGCTTTGTTTCTTCACATCAGTTAACAAGTGGCCTCTTGTGTGGATGAAAACCTTTGCCTGCTCGCCATCATTCAAAACACATTGCTTGACATAGCTGCTAACATCTGGACTTCATCTGTTTCCTGCTTCACCAGAGGGCAAAACATGTCTCAAAATGCACAGTTCCAAAGTGGGATGCCAGTAGCTAGCTTGAGTGCCATTTTAGGAAGCTGGAGCCACATACTGCTTACCGCTGCTCTGAGAGTATGCACGACCTAGTGGTATCAACCAACAGGGAAAGTGCAGCAGGAACTTACCAACTATATTTCAAGTAGACGGCAGCAGAAGTCCCAAGATAGTCTGTTCTGTGCACCAGTTGTCAAAATGCACTAGGAAAGTTAACTCTGGATATTTACTGGAAGTTGCCAATTGTCAGACCATGGAAATAATCAATATACAACTGTGGAAGCTGATCTGAATGGAGCACCATACGGAGTCTCAACCTGTCTAAATATTGAACAATGGAAAAACCCAGCTGTGAATTGTTCAAAATATTAGAAACCACAATTTGTAAACGAAAATAAGCAAGACATTGTCCATTACCATTGGGACAAAGAGAAAGGAGATTCTACTACTTACTACGACTGAATACTTTATTGTCACCTGTGACAACTCACAGTGAAATTCTGACTAAAAAGTGATGATGTTTTTCTGCTTTAGAACCTTGCTGACTATCATAATACGCTTACCATTATGGTTTTCTGTCATATTTTGTCTTTCAATTAAAAAGGAAGCAGGTGAGGTCCAGCTGTGTTATTTAGAACACTATTCAACCCCTTGACTCTTCAGCAGGGGGCCGTGATGGGTTTTGGAATCTACCCAGGTAATCAGGAGCTTGGAACGCCTGTTGAGTAATATTGTGTGAGGTAAACAACCTCATCAAATCTAACTATCTAAATGGCGTCAAGTTGGGAAAAGGGGAAGTACAATGGGATCTTGTACATCAGTCTATGAAAGTACGCATGCAGGTACAGCAGGCAGTGAAGAAAGGGAATGGCATGTTGGCCTTTATAACAAGAGGAGTCGAACATAGGAGCAAAGAGGTCCTTCTGCAGTTGTACAGAGCCCTAGTGAGACCACACCTGGAGTATTGTGTGCAGTTTTGGTCCCCTAATTTGAGGAAGGACATTCTTGCTATTGAGGGAGTGCAGCGTAGGTTTACAAGGTTAATTCCCGGGATGGCGGGACTGTCATATGCTGAGAGAATGGAGCAGCTGGGCTTGTACACTCTGGAGTTTAGAAGGATGAGAGGAGTTCTCATTGAAACATATAAAATTGTTAAGGGCTTGGACACGCTAGAGGCAGGAAACATGTTCCCGATGTTGGGGGAGTCCAGAACCAGGGGCCACAGTTTATGAATAAGGAGTAAGCCATTTAGAATGGAGACGAGGAAACTTATTTTCTCACAGAGAGTGGTGAGTCTGTGGAATTCTCTGCCTCAGAGGGTGGTGGAGGCAGGTTCTCTGGATGCTTTCAAGAGAGAGCTAGATAGGGCTCTTAAAAATAGCGGAGTCAGGGGATATGGGGAGAAGGCAGGAATGGGGTACTGATTGGGGATGATCAGCTATGATCACATTGAATGGCGGTGCTGGCTCGAAGGGCCAAATGGCCTCCTCCTGCACCTATTGTCTATTGTCTATTGTCTATTATCGGTTCTTTGATGTAGCTGCTTCTGAGGTGGTTCCACTCAGAGAACTACAGGTGCTGGTCCCAGGAGAGGGATAAGATGCAGGGTATCATACCAATGTTGCAAGGGTGGAATGAAGGGAGGCACAGTGGCTTAATGGTGGAGTTACTGTGGTAGAGCACCAGAAACCCAAGTGTCGATCCTGACTATGGGTACTACATTTCTACATTCCCCCCATGACCTGCGTGGGTTTTCTCCGAAATCTCCAGTTTCCTCCCACACTCCAAAGATGAACAGGTTTGTAGGTTAATTTGCTTCAGTGACATTGTTAATTGTTGCTGGTGTGTGTAGGACAGTGTTAGTGTTCTGGGATTGTTGTTCGGTGTGGACTCAATGGGCTGAAGACCCTGTGTCCGCACTGTATCTCTAGACTAAACTAAAGAAGGGAAGCTGTGCATAGGTGTTTCCCGCACACAGATGGAAATACTCTCATTTAAATGTCGACAAAACAAAGGAGATGATTGTCGACTTCAGGAGGGCGCAGCCAAAACACACACCCCTCAACATCAGTGGCACCACAGTGGAGAGAGTGGAGAGTATTAAGTTCCTCGGAGTGCAAATTACAGACAGTCTCACCTGGTCCAGGAACAACACTGGGACCGTCAAACGGGCCCATCAGCGACTGCACTACCTGAGGAAACTCAAACAGGCCTCACTTCCCACCAACATCCTCAGGACTTTCCTCAGGGGTACGGTGGAGTCTGTACTCACGTACTGTATGAACACGTGGTACTCCACCTGCAACTGCTCAGACAGGAAGGCTCTGCAGAGGGTAGTGAGGGGAGCAGAGGATCATTGGCGTCTCCCTACCCTCGGTACAAGAACTGTTCCAGAGCCGCTGCCTGAAAAAAGCACTGAGCACAGCAAAGGACAGACTGCACCCCCTCCACACACATCTAGATCTCCTGCCATCAGGCAAGAGATACCGTAGCATCAAAGCCCGGACAACCAGACTGCTAAACAGCTTCCTGCCACAGGCTGTGAGGCTGCTAAACAGTCACTCCACCTGATTCTGCGGCTTTGCACTGACATTTTAATAACTCTGGCACTGGCCACCCAAATCAGCTGCCCCGGACATTTTAAAGATTGGTTTTACTGTAATTTAATGTTGCTGTTTTACCTGCTTTTAACTATTTATACTGTTTCATCAGGGACTGGATTGTTTTTACTGTTATTATGTGTGAAATGTTTAAGTTTCATGTGCGATGCTCTGGTATTCCCTGGGAAACGTCTTCTCATTTTGCACTGTACAACTGTTGCTTTGCAAGATGACAATAAAGGTTGATTTGATTTGATGCATCCTTTGCTGCTCTCTCTATGAAGATTACTGTTACCCTGAACATTTTTAACTCTGCACCATTCCTAGCAGCAGTGTCTGATCCATGGGAAACACACCAGTTTGCTGCACACTTGACCACGAGGAGATCACCAATGCACTCTCCTTTCCCAGGGTAGATACCTAAGAGAATTTATGAATGTAGGTGGATCTCCCAAAAATTCACTGTGAGCACTGACCATGGCTTGAATTTCTCTCCCCAAATATACAACCTATATGTAAATGTAAGAACAATGTTTTCATAGTCGTTGCCATGTATCTGCAGATTGTGCTAGGCTCTTCCATTCTTAAGGGAAAGGCCACTTGTCCAACACTGTGCCAAATGTAGAGATGAACCTTGGTGACAATGGCAATCCTCTCCTTTGACTCGATGAGTGGACAGGATAGTCCAATAGGACACCTATATAATGGACACCACGGGAGTATTAAGGGAGTACAGAGAAGGTTCATCAGACTGATTCCTGGGATGTCAGGACTTTCATATGAAGAATGACTGGATAGACTCGGCTTGTACTCACTAGAATTTAGAAGATTGAGGGGGGATCTTATAGAAACTTACAAAATTCTTAAGGGGTTGGACGGGCTCGATGCAGGAAGATTGTTCTCAATGTTTTGGGAAGTCCAGAACTAGGGGTCACAGTTTAAGGATAAGAGGGAAATCTTTTAGGACCTAGATGAGAAAATCCTTTTTTACATCTTTCCCCCTCTCACCTTCAATCTATTCCCACCAGTTTTTGAGATTTGCACCCTGGGAAAGATATTCTGATTATCACAAGTGCACACACACACACATACATACATACATATATGAGAAGAGAAAAACATTTTTCACAGAGAGTGGTGAATCTGTGGAATTCTCTGCCACAGAAGGCAGTTGAGGCCAGTTCATTGGCTATATTTAAGAGGGAGTTAGATGTGGCCCTTGTGGCTAAAGGGATCAGGGGGTATGGAGAGAAGGCAGGAATGGGATACTGAGTTGGATGATCAGCCATGATCATATCGAATGGCAGTGCAGGCTCGAAGGGCCGAATGGCCTACTCCTGCACCTATTTTCTATGTCTATGTTTCTATGTTATTAAGAGCTTGGTTCAGATTTCCATCCCAAGAGATGGCTTTAGATGTCATAATTATAAGTGGTTTACTCCACGACACATCTGGGGAGAAGCAGGAAGTTGGGGATGGGGAATTTTAGTGATATGTGCAGCTCAATCACATGGAGTAGGAGGAAATTGTAGGTAGATGGTTTTGAAAGGAGACATCTAACTGCCTGGGGATTCTCTTGTCAGTCTCAGTCCAGGGGCTTCAAGAAAATAACTGGAAATAATAAAAGATCTCCTTGGTATTCAGAGGCCAAAGTTCCCCCAGCGAGAGGTTATGGTGTGATGTAGATGAAATGCAGTAGAGTTGAGCCACGGAAGTCTCCCCGTCTCTGCAGTTCAAAATGTGTCAGCGTCAATTCATCTAAAAGTGACTCATTGGGAAACTGCAGGGAATCCATCACTTCCTTACCCCGAATAGGAGTCTCTGCCTCAAAGAGCCCAGATTGTGTGATTTAATGAGGAGTGATGTTAACCAAAGAACAGGGTTCTACACTCCTACTCGAGACCTCCTTGAGAGCCTGCAGTCTTATTTTCTTTACTCCGACAGAGAGGGGCTGGGGAATAGTATCTCTATTGAGCTGCTCTCCAGGACTTTAAGGGAGGTATTATTTAAACAAAAGACAGACTTTGAATGAAGTCCATTTTCATTGACTGCTTATTCTGCATCTCCCAGACCACTAAATTCCAACCTTCGATTGATCCTTAATTATTTAAGTTGAGATGACTTCACTGTAGTTGATCGCAACCTCAAAAGCAATGTTACAATCAATTGTGTTCATAGATGCAGCACCGACTGAAATGCCTTTCATTTTCCACCTATTACTGCATCACTCCCTCCTGTCCACCAACATGCTTCCAGTTAAATTGAGGTTGACCTCAGACTGAAACTGCGGGCTTTCAGGATTCTGTCTGATGAGTCATGCCATAGGATAATGGGAAATTATTAGTGAGTCAGAACCTCTAAATGGCAGCAGTTCCTCCAATTAGCTTCAGTTGCTAAGTGGGTTATAATTGCCTTTATCTCCAGCATAAACTCCTTTCCTTCAGTAACGATAGATATGAGAGCATAATCTATTTCAACTCAATTTACAAATTCCAACTCAATTTACAGATTCACAGATGACACCACCATAGTGGGCTGGGTATCAAATAATGACAAGATGGAATACAGTAAAGGATATTAAGAACCTCGTAACCTGGTGACAAAAGACAATAGACAATAGGTGCAGGAGTTGGCCATTCGGCCCTTCGAACCAGCACTGCCATTCAATGTGATCATGGCTGATCATCCCCAATCAGTACCCCGTTCCTGCCTTCTCCCCATATCCCCTGACTCTGCTATTTTTAAGAGCCCTATCTAGCTCTCTCTTGAAAGCATCCAGAGAA
Source organism: Amblyraja radiata (assembly GCF_010909765.2). Lineage (NCBI taxonomy): Eukaryota > Metazoa > Chordata > Chondrichthyes > Rajiformes > Rajidae > Amblyraja > Amblyraja radiata. The sequence goes on from NC_045956.1 coordinate 4,638,601, forward strand.
CTGGCCTCCACTGCCCTCTGAGGCAGAGAATTCCACAGACTCACCACTCTGTGAGAAAAAGTGTTTCCTCGTCTCTGTTCTAAATGGCTTACTCCTTATTCTTAAACTGTGGCCCCTGGTTCTGGACTCCCCCAACATGTCTCCTGCCTCTAGTGTGTCCAAGCCCTTAACAATCTTACATGTTTCAATGAGATCTCCTCTCATCCTTCTAAACTCCAGAGTGTACAAGCCCAGCTGCAAGCCATATTGAACCAATGGCCATAAAAGCACAACAACGCCTCTACTTGCTTAGAAGGCTCAGGAGGTTCGGCATGCCCCCAATAACTCTCACCAACTTCTACAGATGCGCCTCAGCAAGCATTTTCTAAGGATGCATCACCGCATGGTTTGGGAACAGCTCCATCCAAGACCACAATAAATTGCGGAGAATTGTAGATGCAGCCTAGAATATCGCACAAACCATCTTCCCTTTCATTGACTCCATCTACACTTCACGCTGCCTTGGCAAGGCCAGCAGCATAATCAAGGGCCTGTCTCACCCACCGGTCACTCCCTCTACTCCCCTCTCCCAACAGGCACAAGGTACAGAAGTGTGAAAACACATATCTCCAGATTCAGGGATAGTTTCTTCCCAGCTGTCATCAGGCAACTGAATTATCCAGAGAGCGGTGCTGAGCGACCTCACTGGAGACCCTCGGACTATGTATAATTGGACTTTACTGTATTTTATCTTGCAGTAAACATTATTTCCTTTATCCCGCATCTCTATACCGTGGACAGCTCGATTGTTATCATGTATAGACTGGATAGCACGCAACAAAAAGCTTTTCACGGAACTAAGCTAAACTAAACTAAACTAAACAAAATAATTGTGTGAAGGAAGACTTGAACAAGCCCTTACCTTGGAGTGTTCCTTCAAGGCATTTACCTCAATCTTAATCTGGGGCGTGAGTTTAAAAGGATAAGAGGTGAAGAGGATTATATGTTCAAAAAGGGAACAGATTTGCCGAGCGGCGACATAGAGACCATTGTTCGTATTTGATGTTGGATTTTTGCACAACTGCTGCCTTGCATTAAAGAAGTGGGGCAATATTTAAATTGGTCTCCCACAGTGTTATTAGAAACCTGCTTTTCACTAAACCGTTGACAGCAGGATTTTTTGTGTGCGCAGTTGCGAAAAGGCAGCCAGGAACATAAGAAATGCACTTTCAGGTGAACTCATTGGGTGCTAAGCAAAGCTTTCCTCTCCCCTGCTGAGCATGGCTTTTCATTGCCCCCTGTCAACAGCACAGACCTTTCTCCCAGGCCTAAGCTGCAGTTGTGGATTTGAGGCAGTCACCGAGGTACAGTGTTGAGTAGTGTGACAGCCGCCGGGAAGAAGCTGTTCCTGGACCTGCTGGTCCGGCAACGGAGAGACCTGTAGCGCCTCCCGGATGGTAGGAGGGTAAACAGTCCGTGGTTGGGGTGAGAGCAGTCCTTGGCGATGCTGAGCGCCCTTCGCAGACAACGCTTGCTTTGGACAGACTCAATGGAGGGGAGCGAGGAACCGGTGATGCGTTGGGCAATTTTCACCACCCTCTGCAGTGCCTTCCGGTCGGAGACAGAGCAGTTGCCATACCATACTGTGATACAGTTGGTAAGGATGCTCTCGATGGTGCAGCGGTAGAAGTTCACCAGAATCTGAGGAGACAGATGGACTTTCTTCAGTCTCCTCAAGAAGAAGAGACGCTGGTGAGCCTTCTTGATCAGAGTTGAGGTATTGTGGGTCCAAGGGAGGTCATCAGAGATGTTGACCCCCAGGAACCTGAAGCTGGAAACACGTTCCACCTCCGTCCCGTTGATGTGGATGGGGGTGTGCGTGCCGCCCCTGGACTTCCTGAAGTCTACAATGAGCTCCTTGGTCTTCTTGGAGTTAAGGGCCAGGTTGTTGTCAGCGCACCATGCTGCTAGGAGCTGGACCTCCTCCCTATAGGCCGACTCATCGTTGTTGCTGATGAGGCCAATCAGGCCCATCAGGACCATCATGTCCTAGCCCCATCAATTTTACTTCTGAGTTTTGCAGTCTCCCTGAGAATATGCAGGGCCTTTGTCAATAGAAAACGTTCAACTGTCCCTAAGAAAGGCATTGGTATTAGTATTTTTTAAATTCCGATAACGTACATTGAGATAGAGTGAGAAACTTTGTTTTGTGTGCTGTCCAAGCAAATCATACCATACATGAGAACCTCAGGATCAAAGATCCTATAGCGAGCAAGATGGTCCACTCAATGAAAATTACGTAGTACGGTCATGGGCAGATTCATGGGTAATTTTCGGCCCCATTTCCGTAACCGGCTTCCGTCTCCGCACCAAAGATCCCGTAGGGTAATAGTGCGGAGACGGAAGCCGGTTACGGAAACATCCTCGTAAAAATAAAAGTTATTTGGGAAAAACTTCTAATTTTCAGAATTATAACTTATTAACGCAAACTGTTCCCCCGCAACGTTGATTACGCTGTCAGGTCGGGTCGAGTCGGGTCGGGTTACGGAAATGGATGAGAAAAAGGCCCACGTTCTGCTCTGTTGCGTACTACACGTCAGCCCATTGCATTTAGCAGGAGTGGTCTATCTTGCTCCGCTATAGGATCTTTGCTCAGGATAGCACAAGTGAAAAAAGACAGAATGCAGAATACGCTGTTACAGTTACAGAGAAAACGCAGTTGATGTGTGCCATAACCAGCCTCTTGAAACACTTTAGGAACATGGATGTCAGAGGAACACGGATGTCAGAGTAGTCATTAAGGCACGTTACCTCGTTTCTCTTTGGTACTGGAATGAAAGTGGTCCTTGTGAAGCTGGTGGGAACCTCAGATTGGAGTTGACAGAGGTTAGAGATGGCAATGTATACTTCTGCCATACACGAGTCCATGAGCTGGGGACACACGGCTGGGGACTCTGCCCTGGTCATTTGCATTCCACAGCTTCACACTCAGTTTAGTTTAGTTTATTGTCACATGTACTGAGGCACAGTGACAAACCTTTGTTGCGTGCGAACAAATCAGCAGAAAGACAATACATGTTTACAATCGGGCCATCTCTCGTCTACAGATACATGATAAAGGGAATAACGAGAATAAGGTTTAGTGCAAGATAAAGTCCGATCACAGATAGTCTGAGGGTCTCCGATGACTCCAGGTAGTTCAGGGCTGCTCTCTGGTTGTGGTTGGATGATTCAGTTGCCTGATAATAACTGGGAAGAAACTGTCCCTGATTCTGGAGGTCTGTGTTTTCACATTTCTATACGTTTTGCCTGATGAGAAGGGGGGAAGAGAGAGTGGCCAAGGTGCGAATCATCCTTGATTGTGGTAGCCCTGACGAGCCAGCATGAGGTGTAAATGGAGCCAATGGTAGGGAGTGTTTAAGAAGGAACTGCAGATGCTGGAAAATCAAAGGTAGAACAAAATGCTGGAGAAACTCAGCGGGTGAGGCAGCAGCTATGGAGCGAAGGAAATGGGGAATGTTTCGGGCCGAACCCCTCCTTCAGACTGAAATCGGCAATGTTTCAGGTCAAAACCCTTCTTCAGACCCTCCTGATAGGGAGGTTGGTTTGTGGGCTGCTCTGTGCTGATCCACAATACTCTTGTGATCTGCAATTTCTTGTGGCCTTGTATGTAGGAGACAGATAGATTTCACGGTGGAAACGGAATTAAGGGGCATGGGAAGAGCAGGGGAATATGCCACTGATATTGAGAAGCAAACATGATTTAATTGAATGGAGAACCATATTCAAAGAGCTAAAAGGCCTACTGTAGTTCATCAATTCTGTTTCTTTTTCTATTAAGAGATCATTGTAACGTGTACAGGATGGATTGATACACAATAAATATTTATCAAAAAATATATTCACAATAGAGTGCATAAACTATCACATGTAGCAAATCTAAACATTTTATGGAAACTGAATGCCTGCAAAACCATATCACAGTTTCAGAAGTGTGACTCCTCTCCAAAAGGATCATAATATACACAAATAGTTTTAGAGAAGTCTGTATTCAAATATATCTCGCTAGCTTTGGTCCCCTTACTTATGAAAAGTGGGACACTACTATTCGTTGGGATTTCGATAAATGAGGTTTCCCTGAAGCTATTGGGGACAGAAGACTGTTGAGACTGTTGAAGTTAGAAGTTGAAGCTGTCAGCAAAGCCTGTGGCAATTTGACTGCCACATGCTTTCAGAACTGTCCAGCTACTCTTGGTTGCTTTCTGAGTGTTTACCCTTGGATTCACTGGAGTTTAGAAGGATGAGGGGGATACTTATAGAAACATAAAATTATAAAAGGACTGGACAAGCTAGATGCAGGAAAAATGTTCCCAATGTTGGGCGAGTCCAGAACCAGGGGCCACAGTCTTAGAATAAAGGGGAGGTCATTTAAGACTGAGGTGAGAAAAAACGTTTTCACCCAGAGAGTTGTGAATTTGTGGAATTCCCTGCCACAGAGGGCAGTGGAGGCCAAGCCACTGGATGGATTTAAGAGAGAGTTAGATAGAGCTCTAGGGGCTAGTGGAGTCAAGGGATATGGGGAGAAGGCAGGCATGGGTTATTGATAGGGGATGATCAGCCATGATCACAATGAATGGCGGTGCTGGCTCGAAGGGCTGAATGGCCTCCTCCTGCACCTATTTTCTATGTTTCTATGTATAAGTGAAAAATTGTCCCTAGTGTGCGGGGATCACTGGTCGGTGGTGGGCCAAAGGGCCTGTTTCCACACTGTATCTCTAAACTAAACTAAACTAGCGAAAGCAGAACCTGCAAACTCCACACTAACAAACAAGGTCAGGATTAAAGCTGTGTCTCTGGCTCCTTGAGACAGCAGCTCTCATCACTGCACCACTGTACATTAACTTAATGAGCAAAGGGAAAACACATACACTTAATGCATGCTCATTGCCGTGCAGGTACAAACCTGTGAGGAAACTGAAGGGCTTCGGCCCGAAACATTGTCTATTTCCTTCGCTCCATAGATGCTGCTGCACCCGCTGAGTTTCTCCAGCACTTTTGTCTACCTAGGAAACATTTAAACAAGATTCTTTGATCAAATGTTTTAGAGTTCATGACAAAACTTTGGCAATCTGAATGTCACCACACGATACGTGTGTCCACATTATTGTAAAATCAACACCTTTTACTGTGCTCTGAGCAGAGTTTACAGTAACTTACGAGAAATCAGATAACGGGAACAGGCCTGGGTCTAATGCAATGCACATGTGAGCAAATGGCATCTGTGTCACGTCAAGCTATTTATATGTACAGTTAATGTCAAAATATAAATCTTTACCCACAATCAACGGGTCAATGAACCGCTCCTCAGGAAAAGTGCGTTGCATCAACATGCAGTAAAACAGCTAATTTGTGGAATCGGTTTCAGCTCACGTCCAGAGGCATAGAATTTGAGATGCATTGTGCTGTTTTATTCACATCAGAAAATCAATTCATTTTTCAGAATGAAATGACAACTTTGGTTTGCATTGTGACATGCCCCAAATTTCACCAGTGGAGTTTCACCAGTGTGCCTCAGGAGATTTTTGTCAGTCACAACGGAATTGTACCATTCCCAATTCAACATTTTCTTTGGAGAATTGCAAGGGAAATTAAACCAAGCAGTTGGTTCAATGACCACAGAAGGAAGGGGAAAAGATTTAATAGGAATCTGAGGGGTAACTTTTTCCACACAGAGGGCAGTGGGCGTATGGAACGAGCTGCCGGAGGACGTTGAGTCTGGGACGATCCCAACTTTAAAGAAACAGGAATAGCTACTTCCCCTCAGCCATCAGGCTATTAAACCTGGCTCGGACAAAACTCTGATTATTATTAACAACCACTTTCTGTTATTTGCACTTTATTTGCAGTTTATTTATTCATGTGTGTATATATTTATATCATGGTATATGGACACATTTATCTGTACTGTAGTAAATGCCTTTCTATTTTTCTGTGTGCTTAAGCAAAGCAAGAATTTAATTGTCCTATACAGGGACACATGACAATAAACTCACTTGAACTTGAACTTGACAGGTACATGGATAGGACAGGTTTGGAGGGATATGGACCAAGCGCGGGCAGGTGGGACTAGCGTAGCTGGGACACGTTGGCCGGCGTGGACAAGTTGGGCCTGTTTCCACACTGTGTCATTCAAGTCTGTGGAATTCTCGGCCTCAGAGGGTGGTGGAGGCCGGTTCTCTGGATAGTTTCAAGAGAGAGCTAGATAGGGCTCTTAAAGATAGTGTAGTCAGGCGATATGGGGAGAAGGCAGGAACGGGGTACTGATTGGGGATGATCAGCCATGATCACATTGAATGGTGGTGCTGACTCGAAGGGTCGAATGGCCTACTCCTGAACCTATTGTCTATTGACCCTCCCAGTAATGGTGAAGGGCTAGATTATTCATAAGTTCACAAGTTCATAAGCCATAAGAGCAGAATTAGGCCATTCAGCCCATCAACTCCACCCTGCCATTCAATCATGGCTGATCTTTCTTTCTCTCTCGGATCTCTTGCCATCAGGCAAGAGATACCGCAGCATCAAAGCCCGGACAACCAGACTACTAAACAGCTTCCTGCCACAGGCTGTGAGGCTGCTAAACAGTCACTCCACCTGATTCTGCTGCTTTTTTTGCACTGACAATTTAATAACAACTCCGGCACTGGCCACTTAAATCAGCTGCCCTGGACAATGTATGACTGTTTTTAACTTGTATTTTAATGTTGCTGTTTTTTACCTGCACTTTTTAACTATTCCTATTGTTTTTATCAAGGACTGGATTGTTTATATTGTTTTTATTTATGCGTGAAATGTTTAAGTTTCATGTGCGATGCTCCGGTATTCCCTGGGAAACGCCTTCTCATTTTGTACTGTACAACTGTTGCTTTGCAAGATGACAATAAAGGTTGATTGATTGATTGATTGATTGATTGATTGATTGATTGATTGATTGAATCCATTCTCCTGTCTTCTGCCCAAAGTTGTTGACACTCTTTTCAAATAAACCCAACGAACCCCACATTTCCCTACAGTGGTCAATGTGGGATTTCCCATTGCAAACAATATGAAAAGGCACTAACATTTTTCCACACACAATCTGGCTTCCAGTCCATTAATCTCGCATCTAACCGCTCCTTTTCACTCTGCATTCTCCGACCATGCACCCGACTTATCATCCCAACTATGTTCTTCATCCCCTGAACTCTGTCCTAACCCCTGATCACACTCCCCCCACCCTTCAATCTCACAGCTGACCTCCGAATCCCACCACCAACTCCAGATCTTGCTACCATCCTCCAACCTCTCGACGGACCATAGAATCTCACTGTTGGCCCCTTCGTCTCACTGACAACCTTGCAATCTCACTGCAAATGCAACAGTCGGACTGTGAACCCTCAATCTCTGACGCCCCAAGACCAAAGTATGACACACCAAACTCCCAATTCCACCGCTAATCCTTGTCCTTCATTGCCACAGGGTTGCAGTTAGAAAGATAGACATTTTGTTACTATTATACAGGGTGTTGGCGAGATCACACCAGGAATACCACACACAGTTTTGGTCCCTTCACCAAAGGAAAGATATAGGAGCATCGGAGGCGGTTCAAGGCTAATTTCTGGAATGAGAACATTATCCTATCAATAGTGGCTCAGCCTGTCTTTTATGAAGTTTAGCAGAATGACCTGGCTGATCATCTAAAATCAGTACGCCGTTCATTGACACCAAGCCAATTAATCTGCAAACCAGTATGTCTTTGGTGTGTGGGAGGAAACCGAAGATCTTGGAGAAAACCCACACAGGTGACGGGGAGAATATACAAAATCCATACATACAGCAGACGGTAGACGGGATCGAACCCAGGTCTCTGCCGCAGTAAGGCAGCACCTCTACCACTGCGCCACCGTGCCATCCATTTGACTTGGCAGACAAAATACATTGCAGACGTAGAATTAGAAGCAAAAAACTATCGGCTGGAGGAACTCAGTAGGTCGAGCAGCAAATGTGCGGAGGGAGGAGGGAGAGGAACATCCGATAGTTTCTGATACAGAAATTGAGTTGCATTCACAAGAATTACCACAGGGTCCGGTCAAATTCTCTTATTATGCTTCACTCTCCGAAAATGTGACTTTTTATTGCAGAATTTAGATAAACATCAGCAGAGTATACAAGATTATTAGAGGCATAGATAAATCAGACTGTCAGAACAGCAAGTTTACAAAGTTTCTCACTTTTACTTCTAAATGGACCTGCAACCCATTTCAATGATTAGGCAAAGCATTTCATTCACCAAATATTATTATTGCCAACCGATCACAGATATAAATATAGACAGCCTTTTGCCCTGGGCGACATATTCAAAGTTCTAGCCTCTCAGCATGAAGAGGTCTATCCTGGCTCCCCTCAAATGGGTGGCACAGTGGCACAGTGGCAGAGTTGCTGCCTTACTGCGCTTGCAGCGCCAGAGACCAGGTGCTGTCTGTACGTAGTTTGTACGTTCTCTCCGTGATCACGTGGGTTTTCTCCGAGATCTTCTGTTTCCTCCCACACTCCAAAGACCAACAGGCTTGAAGGTTAATTGGTTTGGTAATTGTCCCTAATGTGTGTAGGATAGTGTTAATGTGCGGGGATCATTGGTCGGTGTGACCTCGGTGGGCCAAAGGGCCTGTTTCAGCGCTGTCTCTCTAAACCAAAACAACTAAATGACTGGAGCCAAATGGCAAACTGCAGGAGAGATGCACTCTCCGAATGGACAGTCAGAAAATACTTTATTCCATTAATCTAAGCGGATTTAATCAGCGAGATTGGAAAGTCCTTTGACTTACTATGGACCACATTATTTGAATTCAATCTTCAAACTAAATACTTGCATGAGTGATCTGAATGTTGTTCCACTACACAAGGTCCAACTTTGGCCAGTTTTGGTCAAGATGCCAAATGCTTTATGAAAAATGACTCGAAACAGAAACTTGTTAACATTCATAATAATCCTTTCTGACTTTTTGAGAACGTACAGTGTGTTCCCAACTGGGAGCTTGATTTAAAATCATTATCCTCCACACATTATAAGCATTTCAGACATCATATTGTTTCACTATAACCTTGGCCTTGATGTTAAACCTCTCCCCTGCCAGTGACACATGCCATTCTTGTTGAAACAATGCTCATGGCTATTTCTCACTTATCATTCACTATTTTTACGGTGGTGAATGTCATGGCATAACTGAAGAAGGGGAGGTTGGGGGGGGGTCTATCATCAGTGTTAATAATAACTTTATAATAATAACTTTTTTGTATAACACTTTTCATGCAATTGAATGCAACCCAAAATGCTTTCCACATAGACATAGGTCTAAACAAAATATAAACATAGAAACATAGAAACATAGAAAATAGGTGCAGGAGTAGGCCATTCGGCCCTTCGAACCTGCACCGCCATTCAATATGATCATGGCTGATCATCCAACTCAGTATCCCGTACCTGCCTTCTCTCCATACCCCCTGATCCCTTTAGCCACAAGGGCCACATCTAACTCCCTCTTAAATATAGCCAATGAACGGGCCTCAACTATTTGAAAATTCCAGAGATTCACCACAATTAATATACAATTTAGAACAGTAAGAACATAGGCAGTTAATAGCATGAAAAGCACAGATTTATATAAAATATAAAATATTAAATTGAGAGTGTAAAAGGATTAAAAAGATAAGTTTTAGCTGCCGTTTAAAAATGTAAACTGAGTGGGCGTCCCTCATCGCCCTGGGTAGGGTATTCCACAGCTTCGGGGTGTGTTTGGAAAAGGCTGCTTCACCAATTATTGCTGCGGCATTGAGTGGCTAACAGGCCGGCATCAGAAGACCTGATCGCTCGAGTAGGGGCATAGGGAATGAGGGACTCTGCAAAATATGCCGCTCCTAAGCCATTTAGGGCTTTATAGACAAGGAGGTCTTTATAGTCTATCCAGGGTCTCAAAAGGAGCCAATGAAGGGAATATAATACTGGGGTAATATGTTCTCTTTTCTTGGTATTTGTTAAAAGCCGGGCTGCAGCATTTTGAATGAGCTGTAACTTGTTGGTGGATTTTGAAGGCAGACCGGTAAATAAAGCATTACAGTAATCAAGTCTGTTTGATATGAAAGCATGTATGAGTTTTTTACAGTCGTGTTAAGTTAAGAAAGGCCGTACTTTAGCAATATTTCTGAGGTTATAGAAAGCACACTTTGTTACCTTATTTATGTGAGATTTAAAATGAAGATCATTGTCAATTTTACCCCCAGGCTTGTGATTCCTTTTTGACAAAGGCAGTCAAATGTCCCAGTTTACCGATTGGCATCTCTCTCTTGGGTTTTGATCCAAGCAATAAAATTTCTGTTGTCATCGTTGAGTTTAAGAAAGTTAGAATTCATCCATTTTTAAAATATATACTAGACCAAGTGGGACCTGTTGGACCCCATCCACCAATGCGGGGGGGGGGGGGGGGAGGTGTCACACGGGAGGGCTGGTAGCCAAACGCAATATTCCACCACTCACCCATAGCCCCCAACTGAGCGGGCGTGGCTGGCGGGTTCCCATTGTGACATCACCCCCCCCACACACACCAATACCCCCCCCACACACACCAACCCCCCCCCACACACACAACCCCCCCCACACACACTAACCTCCCCCCCACACACACTAACCCCCCCCCCACACACCACTAGCCCCCCCACACACTAAAACCACCATACCCACACACCACACCCCCGCACACTAACCCCCCCCCACACACTAACCCCCCCACACACACTAACCCCCCCCACACACACCCTAACCCCCCCCCCCCACACACCCTAACCCCCCCCCACCACACTAACCCCCCCACACACACTAACCCCCCCCCCACCCACTACCCCCCCCCACACACCACCACCCCCCCACACACACTACCCCCCCCCCACACACACTAACCCCCCCCCCCCCCCACACACTAACCCCCCCACACCCTAACCCCCCCCCACCCACTAACCCCCCCCCCCCCCCCTAACCCCACCCCCACACACACTCACCCCCCCCCACAACCCACTAACCCCCCCACACACTACCCCCCCACACCCCCCTACCCCCCCCACACACACTACCCCCCCCCCACACACACTAACCCCCCCCCACACACACACTAACCCCCCCACACACACATCCCCCCACCACACTAACCCCCCCACCACCCCAACCCCACACACACACCCCCCACACACCCCACCCCCCCCCCCCCACACACTACCCCCACACACACACAACCCCCCACCCCACACACTAACCCCCTCCACACACACACTACCCCCCCCACACACCCACCCCCCACACACACACTAACCCCCCCCCCCACACACTACCCCCCCCACACACACTAACCCCACCCCACCCCCCCCCACACACACACTAACCCCCCCCCCCACACACTACCCCCCACCCCACACACACCCTACCCCCCCCACACCCCCCACCCCCACACACCCACTACCCCCCCCCCCCCCCCCCCCCCACCACACTACCCCCCCCCCCACACACCCCCCCACCCAACCCCCCCCCCCCCCCCACCCACTAACCCCCCCACCACAAACCCCCCCCCCAACACACTAACCCCCCACACTCACCCCCCCACACACTAACCCCCCCACACACACTAACCCCGCCACACACACTAACCCCCCCACACACCCCCCCACACTACACACCCCCCACCCCCCCTCCCCCCACCCCCCCCACCCACCCCCCCCCCACCCCCACCCCCCCCCCCCCCCCCCCCCCCCCACCCCCCCCCACCCCCCCCCCCCCCCCCCCCCCCCACCCCCACCCCCCCCACCCCCCCCCACCCCCCCCCCCCCCCCCCCACCCCACCACCCCCCCCACCCCCCCCCACCCCCCCCCCCCCCCCCCCCCACCCCCCCCCCCCCCCCCCCACCCCCAACCCACCCCCCCCCCCCCCCACCCCCCACCCCCCCCCCCCCCCCCACCCCCCCCCCCCCCCCACTCCCCCACACCCCCCCCCCCACCCCCCCCCCCCACCCCCAACCCCCCCCCACCCCCCCCCCCCCCCCCCCACCCCCCCCCCCCCCCTCCCCCACTCCCCCCCCCCAACCTCCCCCCCCCCCCCACAGACACCCTACCCCCCCCCACAACCCCCCCCCCACCCCTACCCCCCACCACACTCCCTCACCCCCCCACCCTCACCCTCCCCCCCCCCCCACCCCCTCCCCCCCCACACCCTACCCCCCCCCACACCCCTCCCCCCACCCCCACTACACCCCACGCCCCCTCCCTCCCCCCACACCCCCCCCACCCTCCCCCCCCCCACACTACCCCCCCACCCACACTAACCACCCCACACCTAACCCCCCCCACACACTAACCCCCAATATTATCATGTCCTTATAGTAGGGAGCCTACTTTAAGGGGAACTTGTTCTATTTGATCTTATTTGATTGTGCACGCCAGGTTGATTGAATTGGTCAAAACAGGGCGGACCACGTGAAGGTTGCAATCTTCCACCCCTCTATTGCGGTGATTAGCGAAGAGCTTGGTAAATTGATTGTGAAAGGGAAGATGAAATGCTCTCAACAGATCCAAGTGGGAAAAGTACCAAATTTCTCCCCTTTTCCTGAAAGACATTGTCAGCCTCTTTGCAGTCTCCCTTACCCTTCGAGTCAACCTATCTCTATTGCCTCTACTGCTATTATATTCTCTCTTCCTCCATTTCTGCCCATACCGACCGCCTCCATCTGCAATCTCTCCCGATATCCTCAATGTGTACTAACCACACTCCCCCTCCCCTCCCCCACCCCACCCCCCACCAATCTAACCAGATCCAATTGCTGACAGTCATTCCCAGCTGGCTACAGGACGAGGGAACACCATCAAGTAATTGTTCAGGAACATTTGATGTCAATGCCTTACCATGATCTTTGGCTAGTTCTGTCCCCACCTCAAATATCCGAATGCAGCAACTATTAGGTTTACTGATTCAGTTGAACATGTATTGGGTTTTAACTGGTCACGAGAGTGGATGTCAAGAGTTGCAAATCTGGTTTGCTGGACTGAAGAATCTGAGGAAAGACATTCTTGCCATAGAGGGAGTACAGAGAAGGTTCACCAGACTGATTCCTGGGATGGCAGGACTTTCATATGAAGAATGACTGGATAGACTCGGCTTGTACTCGCTAGAATTTAGAAGATTGAGGGGGGATCTTATTGAAACTTACAAAATTCTTAAGGGGTTGGACAGGCTAGATGCAGGAAGATTATTCCCGATGTTGGGGAAGTCCAGAACTAGGGGTCACAGTTTAAGGATAAGAGGGAAGTCTTTTAGGACCGAGATGAAAAAATCATTTTTTACACAGAGAGTGGTGAATCTGTGGAATTCTCTGCCACAGAAGGTAGTTGAGGTCAGTTCATTGGTTATATTTAAGAGGGAGTTAGATGTGGCCCTTGTGGCTAAAGGTATCAGGGGGTATGGAGAGAAGGCAGGGATTGGATACTGATTTGGATGATCAGCCATGACCATATTGAATGGCGGTGCAGGCTCGAAGGGCCGAATGGCCTACTCCTGCACCTATTTTCTATGTTTCTATGTTTCTATGCCTGTTCCCAATTGTTAAGGTCTCAGCACAACCAGATTTTCTTCCTGCAGTTTGGAACAAACAAATGCGGAACGCTCCTCCTGCTCCAGTCTATGGCCAGCACGTCCCCAGACCAAGCACTAAAACTGGAGTAAATGTGGCAAACACCTCCTGCTTGGCAGCAAGCACTGGCATGCCTTCAGCGTTTTGTGCATGCATGATATCACATTGAGTATCAACTCTTGCTCTCAGCTTGTCTCAGTTTACTTTGTAAACATAGACAAACAAAATTGTAAATATCAAAATCAGAATGCTTTCTGCTGTTGCAAACAATGGCGAATGTTTCTTAAATGTTATAGGGGGGGAATCGAGAACCTGAGGAAAAGGGCTTAAGGTGAAGAGGGAAATATTTAATGTGAACTTCAGGGGTAACCTTTTTACACAAAGGGTGGTGGCTGTATGGAACAAGTTGCCGGAGGAGGTAGTTGAGGCTGGGACTATCGCAGTGTTTAAAAAACATTTAAACAGGTACATGGCTTCGAGCTGCGGCAACGTCCGGGCAGCGGCACGACTCGGCGCTCCGGTGAGGGCAGACGGCGCGGGGCTGAGACACTCCTGTGTGGGCGGCCTGGCTACCGGCTGAAATGCGTTCCCGTGTGGGCGGCCCGGTGCGGGGCTGAGACGCTCCCGTGTGGGCGGCCCGGTGCGGGGCGGAGACGGTGCTCTGGTGGCTGAGGCGGCGTTATGGCGGCGGCGACCTGAATCCGGGGCTCGGCCGTGGGCCAGTGGACGACATAGTCGGAAGCTCGCAGGGCACAGGCTGGTGCCTGTTTTCCGGAGTTCCCGTGGCAACAGCTGCGTCCGCTGGACTGGAGGGCGGCAGCTTCGACCACCCCCGGGAAGCTTGAACCGCGGAACTGACTTACCATCGCCCGGTGGGGTATCGCCTCAGCGCAGAGGGAGAAGAGGAGGGAAGAGACAGTAACTCTAAGACTTTTGCCTCCATCACAGTGAGGAGGTGCTTGGTGAACTCACTGTGGTGGATGTTAATTTGTGTTTATTGTGTGTTGTTATTATTACATGTATGGCTGCAGGCAACAGCATTTCGTTCAGACCGAAAGGTCTGAATGACAAATAAAGGATTCAATTCAATTCAATTCAATGGATAGGACAGGTTTAGAGAGATATGGGGCAAAAGCAGGCTGGTGGGAGTACTGTAGATGGGGCATGTTGGTCGGCGTGGGCAAGTTTCCACGTTGTATGACTCCACAGCTCTCTAAGAGTCTACGGCAACAACATGACCAGAATGGCGCTTGATGTAAAATATAATTTTATATTTTGAAAAGACTGAATGCTTTTTCTTTATATCGGGAAGACATCGAACTACGTAAAAAATATATAAATTAGTTATTGGTTTCATAGATTGTCTGGATTATTCTCTGGATAAGTGTAACAATTGGAAGTCATATCATGTATAAAAATACAAAACTTCTGAACGTTAATATTCAATATCATTTCTAAAACACTCAAAATTCAATTGGAGTCAAATTCAAAATGAATAATATTCGGAATGTCAGAGGGCTGCCCTAAGTTAACGATATCCCAAAGATGCTTCCTTGGCTACGGTTTAATAACTGTGAAAAAACGTACTTAAATTCTGGTAAAAGATAACAGTTCCTACAGTGAAGATGTGGATCACAGAAATGACCGAGACACTACATTTAGAAAAAATAAGGCTTGTTTTATTTGACAAATCAGATCAATTTCCAAAATATGGTCTCTTTTCATTGAATTTCTTCAACAACATAATGGTTGAACACAAATTCAAAACCGACTCTAGGGTCGGGTGAGCGGGTGTAGGGAAGGGCAGTGGGATATATCTCCGCTTTTTTCACTTCTTCGTTAGTTCTGGGGTTTTTCTATTTTCTCTATCGTGTCTTTTTCAAAATTCTTTCTTTTCTTTTACTTATCTTCTTCCTTTCCCTTTTTTTGTTTTTCCGATTTAGTTATTAGTTTATAAAACGGTAAAATTGAAGCTGTACGAAAATTGTATAATTGTTTTGTCGATTACTTTCTCTTTGTACAATTGCTTCTAATAAAATAAATATTTTTCTTGAAGTGTGACAATTGGAAAAATGACAACTTGAGGCCATATCCACAAACTTCACAGTCTACAGAAACATACTCATCAACTTAAATACATAAATGAGCAGAATTATAATGATGCCCTTGTGTAATTATATGTTGGATTTAGACCAAGAATCTTGTTTTTATTTTACAGTTTAGGGATGTTAGAATGTGGTCTGCAAAAGCAAACTGCACGCACTATCTGAACAACAATCCATATAACACTTTTGCCAGACATAGCTCTTTCGTTTCCATCTCTAAAATACTAAAGATTGAGAATCTTTTATGATATTTCAGGAAGAAGCCTGCCTATTTTTGTAAGTAGATCTATGTGCAATCTTAGCCAGAACATACGGATTATAATTAAATGAAAATAAATTCACAAAAATATCAATTGACAAATTGTTAATGAAGGAAGTTGAGCAAAAACTCCAACAGAAGAATGATCCCAGGAATGGTGAGCGTTTGACGGCACCGGGCTTGTACTCGCTGGAGTTTAGAAGGATGACGGGGCTCCTCATTGAAACTTATCGAATAGTGAATGGCCTGGATAGAGTGGATGTGGAGAGGATGTTTTCACTGGTGGGAGAGTCTAGGACCAGAAGCCGCAGAATTAAAGGATGTCCAGAACCAGGGGACACAGTTTAAGAATAAGGAGTAAGCCATTTAGAACGGAGACGAGGAAACACTTTTTCTCACAGAGAGTGGTGAGTCTGTGGAATTCTCTGCCTCAGAGGGCGGTGGAGGCAGGTTCGCTGGATGCTTTCAAGAGAGAGCTAGATAGGGCTCTTAAATATAGTGGAGTCAGGGGAGAAGGCAGGAACGGGGTACTGATTGGGGATGATCAGCCATGATCACATTGAATGGCGGTGCTGGTTTGAAGGGCCGAATGGCCTACTCCTGCACTTATTGTCTATTGTCTATTGTACCTTAAGAAAGGAGTTGAGGAGGGATTTCTTTAGTCTGAGGGTGGTGCATCTGTAGAATTATTTGCCACAGATGGCTGTGGAGGCCATCAATGGATATTTTTAAGGCAGAGATAGATAGATTCTTGATTATTACGGGCTTCAGGGGTTATGGGGAGAAGGCAGAGGAATGGAGTTGAGAGGGAAAGATAGATCAACCATGATTGAATGGTTAAGTAGACTTGTTGGGCCGAATGGCCTAATTCTGCTCCTTTAACTTATGTACATGAACTTATCATGGAGAATAGAACGTTATCTCAGTGGAATAATAACTCCACTTCTTCTGAATGATATAGTGTGCATCGATAAATGCATTTGTCTCTGTAACAAATATATTAATTAATAGAATGCAGAAGGACTTCTTGAAGTTTCCAGTCCAGCGAAGAGCAGATCAGATTGATTACTTGAAATCCTTTACTTGGGCTATTGCGTGGCCAACGCCAACAGCTGTAAATGTGAATAGGTGTGTGGCTAGGAGCCAGGGTTGGAAACATGAGCCAGGTGTGCAAATTGGAATGGGATATATGAGAGTACAGCCTATTTGTGTCTGATATTTAAACTAAATAGTGGGGCTGAGGGTTCGACAAATTGGAAGTGTATGGATGGAGTTAAAGGGAAAGAGAGTACAGGTAAAGTTATATAAAACACCCAAATTAATGGGATGGGAAGTTCAAGAAGGGATAAGAGAGTAAGGTCAGGTGAAATAGGAACCGGTGTGAGAGGGGAGGTGAATATAGAAGTTAAAGTGTTGTATATAAATGCGCGGAGTTTTAGAAATAAAGTGGATGAGCTTGAGGCTCAGTTAGACATTGCGAGGTGTGATGTTGTGGGAACATTGGCCGGAGGACAGGAGTAAGGCAGGTAAGAGGCTAGAAGTCTGCATGAAGGCAATGAAAACAAGTTCAGTAGACAGGATAGGTAGGAGCGTGGTGGGAGTGAAGCAGGCCTTTTGGTTTAAGTTGCATTCATTTCAACACAAGAGGGCTGACAAATAAGACAAATGAACACAGAGTGTGGATGCATGTGTGCGGTTGGGACATTATAATCATTATGGCTTGGCTAAGAGAGGGACAAGACTGCCAGCATAATGTTCCAGGGGGTATGTGCTCCAGATGAGATAGAAGTGGGGGTAAAGGTGAAGGGGGAATTGCTTTACTGATTAAGAATATGATTGGGTTAACATGTGAAGAGCCTTTGACAACACTGGTCAAACGTTAACTGCAACAACACATAATTATTTGCATTAAACTCCATCAGCCATTCCTCAGCCCACTTATCCAACAAATCCAGATCCTACTGTGCTTTTTTGCTAACTGTCTTCACTATCTACAATACCACCCGCTTTAGTGTCAAATGCAAACTTAAGAGGCCTGTCCCACTTGGCGAATTTTTCGGCGTCTGACGGCATCATTGACTGATGTATCAGGTCACCGAAATATTTGTGGCGTGGCGCGGCAGTGATGCGGCGTGATGACGCGTGACGCTGGTGTTTTTTCAAGAGTCGCAACATTTTTTTTTGTCGCCTCTGGATTTTGAAATGTTCAAAATCTTTTGGCGACACTGATATGACGCCGGCAGTCGCCCGAAAAAAAACACCAAGTGCGACAGGCCCTTTATTAATCGTGCCCTGTACATTCTCATCTGAATCATTGATAGAAATCACAACAGTGGTGGGCCCAGCACTGTTCCCTGAGGCACACCACTAGTCACAGACTTCCCGTCTGAAAAACAACCTTGCACCATCACCCTTTGCTTCCTTTAATGAATTCTCTATCCAGTCGGCTAACTCTTTGGTCAATAGACAATAGACAATAGGTCTTTGGGGAATTTGGAAGAACAATCGCAAACCTCTGAACTTCAGGACTGCTGGCTGAAGGACATTTTATTATAGAGCTTATCATGTGGAGGGATTTGATAGTAAGCTCAGAGCTGTGATGACAATAGACAATAGACAATAGGTGCAGGAGTAGGCCATTCAGCCCTTCAAGCCAGCACCGCCATTCAATGTGATCATGGCTGATCATCCCCAATCAGTACCCCATTCCTGCCTTCTCCCCATATCCCGTGACTCCGCTATTTTTGAGAGCCCTATCTAGCTCTCTCTTGAAAGCATCCAGAGAACCTGCCTCCACCGCCCTCTGAGGCAGAGAGTTCCACAGACTCACCACTCTCTGTGAGAAAAAGTGTTTCCTCGTCTCCGTTCTAAATGGCTTACTCCTTATTCTTAAACTGTGGCCCCTGGTTCTGGACTCCCCCAACATCGGGAACATGTTTCCTGCCTCTAGTGTGTCCAAACCCTTAACAATCTTATATGTTTCAATGAGATACCCTCTCATCCTTCTGAACTCCAGAGTGTACAAGCCCAGCTGCTCCATTCTCTCAAGATATAACAGTCCCGCCATCCCGGGAATTAACCTTGTAAACCTACGCTGCACTCCCTCAATAGCAATAATGTCCTTCCTCAAATTAGGGGGCCAAAACTGCACACAATACTCTAGGTGTGGTCTCACTAGGGCTCTGTACAACTGCAGAAGGACCTCTTTGCTCCTATATTCGATTCCTCTTGTTATAAAGGCCAACTCACTTTCTTCACTGCCTGCTGTACCTGCATGCTTACTTTCATAGACTGATGTACAAGGACCCCCAGATCCCGTTGTACTTCCCCTTTTCCCAACTTGATGCCATTTAGATAGTAACAGACGCAGTCAACACCTGCTGAAAGGAACACTTTGCAGACCTCCTCAAATGTGTGTCTGTCCTTACTTTCCCCCCCTGGACCCCATGCAACAGCAATCTATTGGGATCAGCCTTGCTCTCACTTCTGATTTACATGGTTTAGAAGGCCCAATGCCCCAAAAAATAATACAGCCTCAGGAGCAGGCAGAATCCCCGCTCAATTCCTCAACTCAGTGGTGGAGAGCTTTGGTTACATATCCACGATCTCCCAGTCAATATCTGGGTGGGTGGATGGGAATGGTTTATATGTATGCAAGATGTGCATGACTCAAGCAGTCACTATAGGGCCTGTCCCACATGGGTGTTATTTGCGTGTCATTTATTCGACATCATTTACGCGTCACGACGCACGATGCGCGCATGGCGTGCATTACGCACGCATGGCACGTGGTGAGACGTGGGATTCTCAAAATCCTCGCGCGCCACCTGCGTGACGTGCAAATGACACCCAAGTGGAACAGGTCTGTTCGTGTTGCATAAGCTACATTTTAGAAATTGGAAACACGGGAGAAATGGATATCTACTGAACAATGAAAGGCCCAGATAAAGGGATGTGGAGAGGATGTTTCCAGTCGTGGGATAGTGAGATTGCACCAGAGGGCACAGCCTCAATAAAGGCATGTGGCTCTCGAATTGAGATGAGGAAGAATTTCTTTAGTCAAAGGTTGCCGAACGTGTGGAGGTCATTGCCACTGACGGCGGTGAAGGCCAAGTCATTGGATATATTTGTAAAGCAGAGATTGATTGGTTCTTGATTAAGAAGGCTATGGAGAGAAGGCAGGAGAATGGGGTTGAAAGAGAGAGAAAAAGTTCAGCCAAGATTGAATCGCGGGGTAGATTCGATGGGTCGAATGGCATAAGTCTGCTCCTGTGCCTTATGGTGTTATGGTATCACAGGAGTGATTAGTTAAAATAACAAAACACGATTCAACTCAAGGTGATCATGCTCCAAAGCGATTGCGCTCCAAGTCACGAGGACACATGTTTGGCAGCAAATATAACGGGGGTATCAGCCCACGGAAAGCTGGGATTTCAACATTGGGTTGGGTCACGACCGCTCAAATTTAGTCGCGTAATGTAAACGGGCCAGGAGGAAACGCAGCTGACATTTAAAGGTGGCATTCATTGTATTTGACCTGAGTTATCAGAGAGCCACATCAACAGTGAAGGCTTAATTGTCCTGCCTTCCTGACTCTCATCTTTAAAAATCATCATCAACATCATCACTGTTGAGAACATTGAGGATTTAGGGTGTTGGGAGGAGAGTTAAGGAAAAGGACCAAAAAGGTAACAATCTCAGGATTACTGCCTGTACCACGCGACAGTGCGAGTAAGAATAGAGCGAGGTGGAGGATAAATGCGTGGCTGAAAGACTGGTGCAGAGGGCAGGGATTCAAGTTTCTGGATCATTGGGACTTCTTTTGGGGAAGGTGGGACCTGTACAGAGAGGATGGGTTGCACTTGAACCCGAGGGGGACCAACATCCTGGCGGGGAAATTTGCAAAGGTCACTGGGGGGACTTTAAACTAGAATGGTTGGGGCGAGGGACTCAAATAGAGAAAGCTGGTAGACCGAATGGGAGGCAGGAAGCAGAAAAGGGAAGCACTCGGACACAAGAGGAGAAAGAAAAAAAGGGAAATAAACAGAGAAGAAGAGACGGGGGGTTTCTCAGAATGTGTGAAGATAAAGCTCTAGATGTAAAAGGGGCAAAAACGGAAAGGAAGGGTAGTAAAAATCATCTGAAAGTGCTTTATCTAAATGCGCGGAGTATTCGAAATAAGATAAATGAATTAACGGTGCAATTAAGTATATATAGTTATGATATCGTGGCCATTACGGAGACATGGCTGCAAGGGGATCAGGACTGGGAGTTAAATATAGAGGGGTACTCGACAATTAGAAAAGATAGACAGGAAAGAAAGGGAGGAGGGGTGGCCCTTTTAATAAGGGAGGGAATAACGGCAATGGAGAGGAAGGATATTGCGTTGAAGGATCAGGATAGTGAAACAGCTTGGGTACAGATAGAGAATAACAAGGGGAAAAAAACACTAGTGGGTGTAATTTATAGACCTCCAAATAGCTGTGACGCTGTTAGTCAGAACATAAATCTGCAAATAGTTGACGCATGTAAAAAGGGAACTGCTGTAATCATGGGGGACTTCAATTTTCATATTAATTGGGCAAACCAAACTGGGCAGGGTAGACTAGAGGAAGAGTTTATTGAATGTATTAGAGACGGGTTCCTAGAACAGTATGTCACGGAACCGACAAGGGGGGAGGCAATCTTAGATCTGGTCCTGTGTAATGAAGCAGGATTAATTAAAAATGTCATAGTTAGGGACTCGTTGGGAACAAGTGACCACAATATGGTCGAATTCCATATTCAAATAGAAGGGGAGCAGGTTGAAACTCAGGCTAGGGTGCTTAGTCTAAATAAGGGGGATTATGAAGGTATGAGGACTGAGCTGATCAAAGTTGACTGGGATAGCAGACTCAAGAATAAGACGGTACATGAGCAGTGGTGTACGTTTAAGGATCTACTGTATAACCTTCAAGAAAAATTTATTCCTATGAAGAAAAAAAGGGGTAAGGGTAAGAACAGTCAGCCATGGCTCAGTAAAACTATAAAGGATAGTATTCGGCTGAAGGCAAGGGCATATAAGGTAGCCAGAGGTAGTGGGAGGGTAGAGGATTGGGAAGCATTTAAAGGTCAGCAAAAAGTAACTAAGAGATTAATTAAGACGGGGAAAATAGGCTATGAAAGGAATTTAGCGAACAACATAAAAACTAATAGTAAGAGTTTTTATAGCTATATAAGAAGAAAAAGGGTGGCTAAGGTGAACGTTGGTCCATTGGAGGGTGAGACTGGAGAGTTGTTGGTGGGGAACATGGAAATGGCAAAGGCATTAAACGAGTATTTTGTATCAGTCTTCACCATAGAAGACACAAAAAATATTCCAACGCTGGATAAACAGGAGGCGGTAGGAATGGAGGAGCTAAATACTATTAAGATCACCAAGGAGGTGGTATTAGGGAAATTAATGAGACTGAAGGAGGATAAATCCCCTGGGCCTGATGGATTACATCCAAGGGTCTTGAGGGAGATAGCAGTGGGGATTGTGGATGCATTGGTGATAATTTTCCAAAACTCCCTGGAGGCAGGAACGGTCCCAGTGGATTGGAAAATGGCCAATGTAACACCTATATTTAAAAAAGGAAGTAAACAGAAGGCGGGTAACTATAGACCGGTTAGTCTAACATCGGTGGTGGGTAAAATGTTGGAGACAATTATTAAAGAAACGCTAACGGGCCACTTGGATAAACATGACTTCATCAGACAGAACCAGCATGGTTTTGTGAAGGGGAAATCGTGTTTAACGAATCTGCTCGAATTCTTTGAGGAAGTAACAACTCGGGTGGATAAAGGGGAACCGGTGGATGTGGTATACTTGGACTTCCAAAAGGCTTTTGACAAGGTGCCACATAAGAGACTATTGCTAAAAATGAAAAATTATGGGATTGGGGGTAATATATTAGCATGGGTAGAGGATTGGCTAACGAATAGGAAGCAGAGAGTGGGGATAAATGGTTCATACTCGGGATGGCAACCGGTAACTAGCGGGGTTCCGCAAGGGTCGGTGCTGGGACCCCAGTTGTTCACGATTTATATAAATGATTTGGAGGAGGGAACCAAGTGTAATATATCAAAATTTGCGGACGATACGAAAATGGGAGGGAAAGTAGGGGATGAGGAGGATAGGAAGAGTCTGCAAAAGGATATAGATAAGCTAGGTGAGTGGGCAACAACTTGGCAGATGAAATTTAATACTAATAAATGTGAAGTCATTCACTTTGGGGAAAAAAATGATAGGGCAAGTTATTTTCTAAATGAGGAGGAGCTGCGTTGTAATGCAACGCAAAGGGATCTAGGGGTATTAGTACATGAATCACTAAAAGTCAGTATGCAGGTGCAGCAAGCAATCAGGAAGGCCAATGGAGTTTTGGCCTTTATTGCTAGGGGGATTGAGTATAAAAACACGGAGGTCTTGCTGCAGCTGTACACGGTATTGGTGAGACCACATTTGGAATACTGTGTACAGTTCTGGGGTCCATACTTAAGAAAGGATGTACTAGCCCTGGAGGCAGTGCAGCGAAGGTTTACAAGATTAATTCCTGCAATGAGGGGATTGACATATGAGGAAAGGTTAAGTAAGCTGGGACTCTACTCTTTGGAGTTTAGAAGAATGAGAGGCGATCTCATTGAAACGTATAAGATCGTGAGGGGCCTTGATCGGGTGGATGCACCGAGGATGTTCCCAATGATCGGGGAGGCTAGAACTAGGGGACATAGTTGCAGAGTGAGGGGGGGCTCTTTTAAAACTGAGATGAGGAAGAACTTCTTCACCCAGAGAGTGGTTAGTTTGTGGAATTCACTGCCCCAGGGAGCAGTGGAAGCAGAAACGTTAAATATATTTAAGTCGAAAATAGATGGTTTTTTAGCTGCCAAGGGGATAAGGGGCTACGGGGAGAGGGCAGGGATATGGACCTAGGTATGGTTAGTATAGTAGACCTGAGTGATCTCCTGGACAAATGTCGATCGCCTGGATTGGGGTCGGAGAGGAATTTCCCGGATTTTTTTCCCGAATTGGACCTGGGTTTTTATCCGGTTTTTTGCCTCCCCCAGGAGATCACGCGGTTCTTGGGGTGGAGAGGGGTGATAGCGGTATAAAGGGGAGGGTAGTGTCTTGTGTTCTGTGTCTTGTGTCTACTGTTTGTGGGTAAGTGTGTCTGTTTGGTGTTCAGCCATGAGTGAATGGCGGTGCGGGCTCGACGGACCTGGTGGTCTACTCTCGCACCTACTTTCTATGATTCTATGATTCTATGATTACAGACAGGACCACCTGCATTCCTGGATTCGGGATCCCCTGGGCGTTGGTTAAGTATTGGTCTTGTTTTTATAAGCAGTCTTGTAAGAGAGTGTGCTACGTAATAAAATAGCTGTCAGCTTCCAAAATCATCATCCTCTAGTCTGTGAGAGTGGTTTGACAGACTTGGTGTAGCAATACAGAGGGGAGGAGAGATTAGCTGACATAAGTAATGCTGTTACCATAACAATTTGCAAGAAATGAGTAAGGTCCAACTGCAGTATCTACAGAGGGGTGTACTAGTAAAACCCCTGTCCCACGGTACGAGTTCATTCCAAGAGCTCTCCCGAGTTTGCCCTGATTCGAACTCGGAGATTTACGGTAATGGCCACTCGTCGGTACTCGGGGCTCTCGTGGACGTTTTTCAACAGGTTGAAAAATCTTCATGAGTCTTACCTGCCATTAGCGAGTCTTCCCGAGTACCTGCCGTTAGCGTTACGAGCCGCTAAGAGACGTCCCCGAGCTCCGACGTACCCTCTACGTTCATTCTCCGTGCTTACCACGAGTTTAATTTTTTTTAAACTCAAGAGAGCTCTTGGAATGAACTCGTACCATGGGACAGGGCTACAACTGTCAAATGGAAAGCAATTGGTCCACTCAGTGGTCAAAGGGCTACATTCCCAAATCACAGCATGGTTTGCATCCATCTACAGGCACAGTGGACAAGATCTTTACCTTGTGACAGCTCTGAGCAGGCAACAACAGCAGCTACTAGGTATACTAGGTTCCCGACGTTGGGGGAGTCCAGAACCAGGGGCCACAGTTTAAGAATAAGGAGTAAGCCATCTAGAACGGAGACGAGGAAACACTTTTTCACACAGAGAGTGGTGAGTCTGTGGAATTCTCTGCCTCAGAGGGCGGTGGAGGCAGGTTCCCTGGATACTTTCAAGAGAGAGGTAGATAGGGCTCTTAAAAATAGCGGAGTCAGGGGATATGGGAAGAAGGCAGGAACGGGGTACTGATTGGGGATGATCAGCCATGATCACATTGAATTGCGGTGCTGGCTCGAAGGGCTGAATGGCCTGCTCCTGCACCTATTGTCTATTGTCTATAACTGTTTTATCCTCACTAAAGCCGTTGACTTCACCAGTGGGGAAGGAATATGCAATACCCTCAGGTGCTGCCGAATCTCAACAGGTCAGGCAGCATCTGTGGAGGGAATGGACAGATGACTTTTCGGGTCAGGATCCTTCTTCATGCCTAACTCATTGAGATCCTTCAACACTTTGCACATTAAGATTTCAGAATGTGTGGTTTCTTGCATCTCCGTGTGAATATACAACAGTTTGGTTATTTTTTTCCTTCAGAATCACACTTTTAATAAATGTTTCACAGTGTGAAGATCCCCAGTAAAATCAGAAGAAAGGTGCCTTGCAAAATGTTGATCAGAAATCAGAAAGGTTGCGGACGATTTTTCTCCTGAAACGTTAGAACATGCAGTAAATTTATGATGGTTCGTTTTAGGTGACTTGTGCAGAAGCTTGCATTTTAAATAATTACTTAATACTCTATACCTCAAAGTTTGCCTTCAGGAAATCAAATGCCTTTCATTTTGTAGTCAATCAGGTTGCATGTAAGTGGAATTCCAATTGACAAACGTTCCCACTTGGGTTTCAAGAATTTATCTAAAAATTAGAAACTCAACGACTATATGTTAACTACTGATTTACTTAAGAGCATTCTTAAGGTATCTGCACACCTAGATCTCACCATGTTAATGCAGCTGTAAAGTCCAGAAATCATTAGATCGTTTGATCTGTCAAACCAAAGCATACTCAGAACTTTAGCTATAAGCTCCCACTGTTTTAGAGTGTCCAAACATCGCCATAAAGGAAACTGAATGGGTGCGAATGATTTTTTTGTCAGCATTTTAAACAGCCGTTAAGCAAACGGGGTTTCATGTCCAAATGTTGCCAAATGCTGCAAATTTGTCATAACATCAGAAAGACTGGAATACGCAGCAGTTCAACATCTGTAAAAAGAAATAAGTTAACACTTTGAGTGTACAGCCTTCATCAGAAAATGCTGCCTCTGCTGATTTTCCAATCTGTCTTCAGTAGAAACTCTTTAGAATGGTATGTACTACCACTTACATCGTTTCTGTGGGTCACTGCCAACCCTCTCCTGATTTCATGGTGGGGAAAGTGAGAGAAAGGTTTCAGGAATTTATTCTGTTGCGATCTCCAGCATTTCCTGTTTTCTTTGATACTGCAGCTTATTCTTTTATTAGGAAAATAAGTTTTTTGCAATTGAAAATGTGCAAATTCTGCAACGATTTGCCGTAAAAGTTCCTCTCAAATCAAAACCAGGCTTGGCAATCCTTGGACTTAGCCCAATTGAATTAAGCAAATCCTGTTCCCATCAGTTTTGATTTAAGCTCATCCTCAGAATTTCCTTAGCTTGAAGTGAAATGTGAAATGCATTTACTTAACTCGTAGGCTGCAGAATCGAGCACTCACTCAGGATCACTGATGTTTCACTGAAGTAACAATTGGCTCAGCAACAATATCGATCAGCCTATTCCCATATCTGTTACTTAATGTGTCAACTCATTGCCACTGGCACGTCAGGAGTGGCTGAGTTGAGAAAACTAGTGGCAATGAGTGAAACTATAGAATTTTGTATTTCAACATTTTATTTATTTTGTGAAGGTTTTTAAACTTCAAAGGTATCAAAGGTCGGTATCAAAGGTATTTTATTGGTCACATTCACATACACCTAGGTGTAGTGAAGTGAAATGCTTCTTGCCATTTTGCAGCACATAAAGAACGAATACAGACATAACATTAATAAGAGTTTTAAACACAAAGAACATCCCCCCACAATGGTTCCCATTATGAGGGAAGGCACAAAGTCCAGTCCCCAACCCCAGTTCACCCATAGTCGGGCCTATTGAGGCCTCCACAGTTGCCTCTATGGAGGCCCGATGTTCCTGGCCGTTCTCGCCGGGTGATGTTGCTCCGGCGTCGGGAGAAACCTCTCAGCGGCATGGGACACCTGGAATGGCCGCTTCCGTACTGGAGGCCGCGGCTTCCAAAGCCAACAAGGCCGCGCCGGTTGGAGCTCCACTACTGGCGATCTCATCTAGAGATCCCAGGCTCCCGGTGTAAAGTACAGCGCCACCGCCCGCAGCTGGTCGCTTCACAGTCCCGCAGCTCCGTGATGTTTTCCTCAGCGATCTTCAGCTCACCGGAGCTCCAGCGCGGCAACCCGGGCAAGGCGTCGCCCGCTCCGCGATAGTGCTCCAGCGCTGTGCCGCCGCTGAAGCCGAGGTTCTGGGCGATCCAGGCCCGTTGATAGGCCGCGAGGACGGGTCGAAGCTGCAGCCCGGAGAAAAGCTGCCTCTCCGACCAGGTAGGGACCCTAAAAGGTAGTTTTCCCCTCCCCCCCCCCCCCCACCCCCCACATAAAAAAGTCTAGACCTCCAAACAAAACACTTATCATATTTATTTGCTCATTAAATAACTTTACAATGTATCACCCAAGTATTCCATATATACCAAAAATGCTGGGGGTTTCCATTAGAACTTGCATTGGCTCATTCTCAATGTATTTACCTAGATATAAATTTTCATGGACTAATTCCTTTGGGGAATTTGGAAGTACAATCGCAAACCTCTGAACTTCAGGACTGCTGCCTGAAGGACATTTTATTATAGAGCTTATCATGTGGAGGGATTTGATAGTAAGCTCAGAGCTGATAGACAATAGACAATAGGTGCTGGAGTAGGCCATTCGGCCCTTCGAGCCAGCACCGCCATTCAATGTGATCATGGCTGATCATCCCCAATCAGTACCCCATTCCTGCCTTCTCCCCATATCCCCTAACTCAGCTATTTTTAAGAGCCCTATCTAGCTCTCTCTTGAAAGCATCCAGAGAACCGGCCTCCACCGCCCTCTGAGGCAGAGAATTCCACAGACTCACCGTTCTCTGTGAGAAAAAGTGTTTCCTCGTCTCCGTTCTAAATGGCTTACTCCTTATTCTTAAACTGTGGCCCCAGATTCTGGTCTCCCCCAACATCGGGAACATGTTTCCTGCCTCTAGCGTGTCCAAGCCCTTAACAATCTTATTTGTTTCAATGAGATACCCTCTCATCCTTCTAAACTCCAGTGTACAAGCCCAGCTGCTCAATTCTCTCAGCAGATGACAGTCCCACCATCCCGGGAATTAACCTTGTAAACCTACGCTGCACTCCCTCAATAGCAAGAATGTCCTTCCTCAAATTAGGGGACCAAAACTGCACACAATACTCCAGGTGTGGTCTCACTAGGGCTTTGTACAACTGCAGAAGGACCTCTTTGCTCCTATATTTAATTCCTCTTGTTATAAAGGCCAACATGCCATTCGCTTTCTTCATTGCCTGCTGTACCTGCATGCTTACTTTCATGAGACTATATCTGTCTGTATCTGAGGCTATCCATGTAATGCAAAGTGTTTCTTTAACATTGGATATGGAAGCCTTCATTACTAATGTCACGCAGTTAAAGAATTAAAACTGCGTGACTATATTTCCTTCGCTCCATAGGTGCTGCTGCACCCGCTGAGTTTCTCCAGCATTTTTGTGTACCTAAAGAATTAAAATATCATTTGTAAAAACATGCCCAAAGGCTGGAAATCAGCAATTAAGCAAAATTGCTGAAATACTCTGCAGGTTAGGCAGCACCTGTGGAAACTGTGGGAGGATCTGCCTGGTAAAGATAGGCCTAGTCAGCCACAATAATGAATGCAACCACAGATGAAACATTCCCCTCTCCAAGCAGGACAAAGAGGATCTGTTAGTTTTTCAAATTAGTGACCTTTCATCAGAACAGGGAAAGGCTGGATTTTTTAAAAACTAATCTGAAGCAGAGAAAGGGAGATGGAAGGAGAACACTAATCAAGAGGAAGACATGAGAGATTGATTGACGAAAGGATTGGTGTAGTCAGTGGCAGGAGATGATAAAGGGAATAGGCTGGATCAAGCTGACAGCCTGCACACCATTCCAGCGAGCACTACCAGCTGGACTCAGGGAGTGCGTTAGTACCTTCCACATTCTGTGCCCATGTACTGCAGCGTGGACATTTATATCTGGCCATTCAGCTCATGGAGCCATTGCTAGCGCATCTGGTGCATCTAACTCCAACTTTCACCGAAAAAGGGTTTGTTTTTAATTAATTAACAAAGTTTATTCAGAATGTTTTAAAATAAATTAATTACTCATTCTCATTTAATAGTCTCTAATTTTGTTTTCAACTATTATAATCAGAGTGGCGGCACGGTGGCGCAGCAATAGTTGCTCCTTTACAGGGCTTGGCCCTGACTACTGGTCACGCTGTCTGTGTGGAGTTTGTACGTCCTCCCCGTGACCGTGTGGGTTTTCACTGGGTGCTCCGGTTTCCTCCCGCACTACAAAGCCATTTGTAGGTTAATTGGCTTTCGTAAAGATTGTAAATTGTCCCTAGTGTGTAGGATAGTGCTAGTGTTGGTGAATCTGTGGAATTCTCTGCCACAGAAGGTAGTTGAGGCCAGTTCATTGGCTATATTTAAGAGGGAGTTAGATGTGGCCCTTGTGGCTAAAGGGATCAGGGGGTATGGAGAGAAGGCGGGTACAGGATACTGAGTTGGATGATCAGCCATGATCATATTGAATGGCGGTGCAGGCTGGAAGGGCCGAATGGCCTACTCCTGCACCTATTTTCTATGTTTCTATGTACGGAGTGATAGCTGGTCGGTGCAGACGCGGTGGGCCAAAGGGCCTGTTTCTGTGATGTATCTCTCAACAAACTAAACTAAAGCAAACAGAGACATTTGGATATAGTGTTAAAAGCTTGACTCGGATGGTGCTGCCTGAGGCCCACTTACTGCTCACGCCTGCCCTTGCTTCACAAAATGGCTGCAACAACAAGGATTTGAGGTCAGTGGAAGCCTTGCGTTTGAGTTGGTGGGAGACTAGTGACAGGGCAGGAACACTGCAATCTGGTTCTTTTACTGTCACTGTATGTCATGTTGTTACTTGTGGGCGGAGCACCAAGACAAATCCTTGTATGTGAATACTTGGCCAATAAACGTACTTACTTTCATGAATATCAAGAGGTAGGACTGGAAGAAAGATAAATAGGGAAAGCTAAATAAACATTAGTAGGAGGAAAAGAACAGTGTACTGGAAACATGAAACATAGCACAGGCTAGAATTGCAATGACTCAAAATTGTTGAAGTCATTGTTGATTCCAGAGTACTTACACTCTGTTAGTTTCACGTGTTATTTGTGTGAACGTGGACAAGGGGCATGAGAGGGGAAATCCACATTTTGGTTCTAGGACCCTTGCCTTGTGTTGGACCCGCTTCATTGATCACAGGTGGACTAGCATCAACTTCCACGCACCACAGGAAGGACTGAGGACTTTGGAGGTGGACATCGTGTAAAATATCCCTCGACATCTCAAGAGTGAAGCAGATGTTCCATGGTAGTGAAAGACTTTGAAAGTTAGGTGAAAGAATGTTCGGAAAGTAAGGATTTCAACTTGTTTCTAAAGCCTGGGAAGGAACTAGCGAGGAAGGGTTCAACATTGATTATTCTCATCCCCCCCGGGATGATCACACTGAGAATCTTTGACCGGCCAACAATGCAGTAACCCAACTATGTGTAATTATTTAACTTTAAAATAAAATAGCTGGATACATATTAACTTGCTGGATTGCTGTCAGTAAAATTTTGGCATTCGTAAAAATACCTATGATGCGAAATTATCATTCAACATGGAACAGTTTCCTCGTGTATTATCATTTACATGATAATGGAACATCATGGAAAAATATCTGGCAGCCCAAGTCCTCACTAGTAGGGATGAAATGGTTGTGGGCAAGATGCCTGATTCATGCCACATTCAATGTTACTCTCAATGTAGAATAATGGATAGTAAAATTGGACAGGGTGTAAAATGGGCATTCCATCAACAGTTAGTACATTCCCTTCAGGCATGTTAAATAAAAATCATGTTGTTAGTTATAGAAATAGTGAGCTTTTGGGTTTACCTCTACTAGAACAGTCAAGACTCGTGATTTAATAGTGATTTTTAGAATTACTAAAGGGCCTGTCCCACTTACGTGTCCTTGGCACGCAAATTACGCCACCTCGTGGTCGCGTTCAGCCGCGATGGTCCCGCGAAGGCCGGGCGTGATTACATGCGTACGCACAGCCGTCTGGAGCGCGTGACGTCATTTGAAGATGGACACAAAATGCTGGAGTAACTCCTGCATTTTGTGTCTATCTTCAGTTTTCTTGGCCCCGCTCTGGGAGTAGAAGTGGGGGCGGATTCGGACCGCAACGGCCGTGAGCCCCAGGCCGAGTTCGGCAAGGACACATAAGTGGGACAGGCCCTTAAGTGTTTATATCAGGTGAATTGATAACGAATGGTTCTTCTGGTTGGGATTCAGTCAGGTATAGAGTTGCAGAGTCACATAGAATGACAACTGGCCTTTCAACCCACTCGCCATGCCAACCGAGATGCCCATCGAAGCAAATCCTATATGCTTGTACCTAGTCTATATCTCTCAACCTTCCCCATACATGTATCGATGCAAATACCATTTCAATGTTGCATTGTATCTACCTCAACATTCATGTGGCAGCGCATTCCATATACTCACCATCTTCTGTGAATTAGTTGTCCATCAGGTTCCTATTAAATCTTTCCCCTTTCACATTAAACCTTAGGCCTAGGTTCATGAATCCCCTCACCTGGCAAAAAGATTCTGTGCATTCACCCTACCTATTCCACCATGTTCTTGGTTCTTGGTTTCTTGGTCCTCCAAAATATTCCAAATGGAATTTAAACATGTTTTTAAGCATCTCTATAAGATAACCCTTCAACCTGTGCTCCAAGGAAAACAGTCCTAGCCTGCCTATAGCTTAGGCCCTCGAGCCCTAGTGACATTCTCATAAAACTTCTCTGCACTCTTTCCAGCTGAATGACATCTTTCCCAGAGCAGACCTAATATAAACGCAATCCTGCAACTGCAACCTCACTGATGCCTTGTACGACTATAACATACACAGTTTCCTGATTGATGGAAACCCGTGCACTAAAAGCCGTTTTCACATTTCTACCTACCTGCAATACCACTTTCAGGAAACATTGTAATAATGTCATCTTGATCTACTGCCATGACATTTTCCTTCATCAATAAAGCAACTCCTTCTCCTCTATTACTCTCACCTCTAAATTGCATGTGATACCTGTATCGTGGAACGTTAAGCTGCCATTGCAGTCCCTTGCTTAGCTGTGTTTCCAGGATGGCTGATTACGGCATCCTACTCTAATCACATCAGATGTTTGCTTGGCTGACTATGTTCTATAACAGGATTTACTGTGGAAACAAGGAGACATTTAGGAGCCTTGCTAACTCACTGTGAAACTAAAGTCCTCCTTAAATTCCCATGCTCCTAATGTTCGAAGAGAATAATCTCTCTTGCAACCAATATTTATAAGTAGAATGGCCCTTCCAAGATCATGTGGTTCACAAGCATCTTAATTACATTGGTCTTCTTTCTTGAAATTATAAGCCATGGTCTCCGCAAAAGATATCGGATAGCAAGACCGGACAGGATGCAAAATAGGCATTTCGTTCATACTTAATCCACTGACTCCAGGCAAGTTATTTATACCTTCCGCAATTATCCAGAAAACTCAGTAATACATCAACATTGACCAAAGGCATCGCGAAAATCGGGACTTTAACCGATTGTTCCATGAAACTTCCGAACAATCTTTTTGTAGCTGTCTGTAAAAATGTACATGATTCAGATACAGATGTAAACCCTGAGTGCTTTCTATAGTCCATTGAATGGCCCCTCCAAAACTGGGAATACCCATGATGTAATCTATGCTAACAGATTGAGATTTTCCAAGGATTTTGCCAATGCCATTTCAGTACCAAAGATGCATTGTTTTGAATGGATAATGGAAGAGGTAGATTCAGCTCTGGGAATGGGGTGGGAGATTGCAACCTTCCCTGTTTCGACAAATGCAATCAACCTGGCGTGCACAATCAAGTAAGATCAAATAGAACAAGTTGTCCTGCAACTTTAGGCTGTGCACGCCATACGGACAAAGAAGGAGCAGCTCTGGGAACTAACATCTTTATATCATCTTAGAAAAGGAGTGGAAGCTGGAGACCTGATGTCATTTGGCAAGAGGAAGGAAAAATGAAGAAAATATAAATGTAATGGTTTGGATGATTATGACAGCTTTAAAAATAAGATAATGTTCTTGGATGACCTTGCTGGGGACCTGTAACCTGTTGGTCAAGGGTAAAATCGATGTGACACTGAGGATACACATGTGGGTCGTTTATCTAATAAAAGCAAGACGAACCCAGGGAGGATTTGCCAACTGTCCCAGAACCACATATAAGCTGAGGTATCTATGGAGAGATCATTGGAACAGATTCTTTCCCCAAACCTTCATGCCAGCGGGGCAAGAGTAGGATGGAGCACCTGGGACCGCTGGCTCAGGATCTACCTGTAAGCAGGAGGACTCGCCTGTCGCAGACTGACGTTGGAAGAGGACTCGCCTGCAGCGACTGACGACAGATGAAACACTAATTAATTTGCATTCCGCCAATCTAGTGTTCTGCATTCTGTGCTGACAATGTCCTCTCCTACAATTTGGAGAAACCAAATGCAAATTGGTTGACCGCTTTGAGGAGAGACGTTTCGTGTCGAGACTCTTCTTCAGTGTGAAAGAAGGGTCTTAACCCGAAACGTCACCCATTGCTTCTCTCCAGAGATGCTGCCGGTCCCGCTGAGTTACTCCAGCATTTTGTGTCTATCTTTAATTTTCTTGGCCCCGCTCTGGGAGTAGAAGTGGGGGCGGATCCGGACCGCAACGGCCGTGAGCCCCAGGCCGAGTTCGGCGATCGTTTGCCTGCTTCTGCTGCTGTTGAAGGTGAGACGTTGCGTCGCGCCAGGGTCTTGGGCCTGTCTCACTTTGGCCGTCAGTTACGCGACAGGCCGTTGGCGCGCGAAGATTTTGTTCGCTACAAAAATTTCGGAGCGCACAACTACATACCCCTCCGCGCTTCTCAGTGGGACCGGCCCCGCGTGGCCATACGATGCCCGTACGCCTCAACGCGACCACAAGGTCGAGTAATTTGCGTGCCATGGACACGTAAGTGGGACAGGCCCTTAAACTCTCTACCCCACTCTGAGCCTGACCCATCTGTCTGTGGCCTCTCGCACAGTTATCACAAGGCCACATATTAAGTTGAGCAAGAAGCCCCATCTCCGGGCTGGATATGATGTAGCTTTTGGGACTCAGGATAATTTCAGGTAATTTGCTTTCCCTATATCAGTACCAGCCAATTCTGAAGTTGGCCATCCATCCGTAACATTGACTCCGTTTATCTCTTTTCACTGATGTTCCCTGACCTGCCAAGTATTTCCTTTAGCTCTGCATTTCACTGCTTTTGTTTCTTTGTTTCTGTTTTTCTGTATCTCTCTGAAGGCCCTGATTAATGTATTGATCAGATTGATTTATCAACAGCTTATCAGCTCGGGTTTCATCCCATCAAATATATTCCTTTTGTTCTACCCACCCCTCCACAATCCTCCTTTTGGGTTGTATTTGTAAATTATGCCCTTTGACGCAGAAGACAAAGTCATTTGCTCTTTTTCCCAGTTTGTATGAAGAGTTTGGACCTGAAACATTACCCATTGTGGCTTTATCCGTAGATGCTGCCAGATGAGTGTTTTCAGCAGTTTGTGGGATATTTTCCACACTTCCAACATCTGTTTTTCCAAAAAAAATCATTGTTGATAAATCTGTTGCTATCCACTTACATTTTCGATAGAAGCCAGGCTTTAGTCCCCTAGTAAAGGAGGAGTTAAAGTATAATATTTCATCCTTGATGCACGACCCCTATAAAGGCCCTCTTCAGTTGTTGGATCTGTGCTTTGATTAGATGGTCCATGAAAACCTCCATGTCCTGCATCGCAAAGCTTCCACCAATGCCAGTGTCTGTCCACTAATGCCCATTGGTTGGATTCTTCGGGTAGTTTGTTTATAATGCAATTATCTGAATTGTACATGAAATCTCAAAGTAACATTAGCAGATTTGCAGATGACACAAAGCTGGGTGGCAGTGTGAACTGTGAGGAGGATGCTGTGAGAATGCAGGGTGACTTGGACAGGTTGGGTGAGTGGGCAGATGCATGGCAGATTAAGTTTAATGCGGATAAATGTGAGGTTATCCACTTTAGTAGCAAAAACAGGAAGGCAGATAACTATCTAAATGGCATCGTTGGGAAAAGGGGAAATACAATGGGATCTGGGGGTCCTTGTACATCAGTCTATGAAAGTAAGCATGCAGGTACGGCAGGCAGTGAAGAAAGCGAATGGCATGTTGGCCTTTATAACAAGAGGAATCGAATATAGGAGCAGAGGTCCTTCTGTAGTTGTACAGAGCCCTAGTGACACCACACCTGGAGTATTGTGTGCAGTTTTGGTCCCCTAATTTGAGGAAGGACATTCTTGCTATTGAGGGAGTGCAGCATGGTTTACAAGGTTAATTCCCGGGATGGCTGGACTGTCATGTGCTGAGAGAATGGAACAGTTGGGCTTGTACTGGAGTTTAGAAGGATGAGAGGAAACTCATTGAAACATATAAGATTGTTAAGGGCTTGGACACGCAAGAGGCAGGGGATATGGGGAGAAGGCAGGAACGGGGTACTGATCAGCCATGATGACATTGAATGGCGGTGCTGGCTCGAAGGGCTAAATGGCCAATTCCTGCACCTATTGTCTATTATCTATTTTTGTGTACCAATTGATTATATAGGCTGTACCCAGAATGTGAATATCCAATTTATGGACACAGGTACATATGACGAGCTCCTATATTTTATTGAATTCAAAAACCTGATGTATGCACATGCATTTGTTTTTACGAATGGCAGAAGTAATTTCCTCTCCCTCTCTCTCCACTTCTAGTATTTGTTCTTTCATTTTTTTCTAATACTGCAGAGTAATGGCTACCATTGAGTAATTTTTCTGTATTTTTTGGCTTATGGACAAAACCTACTTATGGATATTTGTAAAACAGATCCTGTGCATAGCCTTAGGATGGCCTGCACTGCCACATTCAGAAAGCATTACATTTTATGTAATATTTATGGAAATAAAAAAATGTTTCTCTCGTCTTAGATGCTGTCTGACCTATTGAATTTTTTCCAACATTATATTTTAAATTTCAGTTTTCCAGCCTCTGCAGATTTCTTTATTTTCATTGCGTGCAGCTGTTGTGAAAGTGAGCAATTGTATTTTACACAGTATTTTGGATCTTTGGCATATGTTGACGCTAACATACTGATCCAACTAATGAAGAACTTTTCTCCTTTTTAATGCCAGCAATGCATCATGTGGGTAGGTGCCAAAGGACATAATGTTTAACCACAACCCAGCAGGGGCACAAACAGTGCATTGAGTTTAAGATTACAATTTGTGGTCAAACCGCATATATGTTAATAGTTTTGCCAGCTTTGGTGGGGAGAGATTCAGTACAAGGATTAAAGAATCTTTTAACTGGTGCAGTGGGACACGTCTTAGCATTTTCCAAGTTTATCAGGAAAACACCGCTCATTTGTAAAAAATATACAGTATTTGTAACCTTATGCCCCTGTCCCACTTAGGAAACCTGAACGGAAACCTCTGGAGACTTTGCGCCCCGCCCAAGGTTTCCGTGCGGTTCCCGGAGGTTTTTGTCAGTCTCCTGCTACCTGCTTCCACTACCTGCAACCTCCGGCAACCACCTGCAACCTCCGGGAACCGCACGGAAACCTTGGGTGGTGCGGCAAAGTCTCCAGAGGTTTCCGTTCAGGTTTCCTAAGTGGGACAGGGACATTAGTTTGCAATTTTCTAAAACCCATCAATTTTGATGCAGTTTATGATAAACAGAATTAAAAGATTGGTATTTTCTATTTCTATTTGTGCAAATGTCCTTTCTAAATATCACCTATGCTGACCCACTGTTCACCATAACCTGGTTGAATGCAGCAGGAGGCAGGCAGAATTAGGACCACTACTAACCAGGATTGTATTTAATGCTGCTTTCAGTGCAACATTTTGATAGGACCAACATCTGATAGCTGATATCAATGATAATCCAAATTGTGGATGAACTGTGGATCAACTAACATGGCAGATCCTCTTCCCATCAGAACTGCCCCCTCCATCGACTTCTTAAAGAAGTCGAGACTTAAAACTCATCTCTACTCCCAAGCTTTTCTTGACGTCCTCTGAGCAAGTCACTTGACTCTTTTCTGCAATACAAATCCTTTAACAATTAACTTTGGCCACCTTCAGAAGAATATCCGATGGTGCAACAGAGGCTCTTCTATTAACAACTATCGTGACGTCAACTGAGATTATTAGATTATTGCCAATTACTGTCAAATTCTGGGCAGTTTTATCTCCTATACAGGTTGTAAATATCCAAACTGAGTCCACTTTAGGCTCCATAGCTAGTGTCCAATTTGGCCAACACATGGAGTGCAGAGGTGAAAACCCAGTACCAAGTCCCCAAATTTCTAGTTAATGACAATGGAGGAAACATATTTATGAATCAAGGTGGGATCTTACTGAAAAGAAGCTTATGCCCCTGTCCCACTTAGGAAACCTGAATGGAAACCTCTGGAGACTTTGTGCCCCACCCAAGATTTCCGTGCGGTTCCCGGAGGTTTTGGTCAGCCTCCCTACCTGCTTCCACTACCTGCAACCTCCGGCAACCACCTGCAACCTCCAGGAACCACACGGAAACCTTGGGTGGGGCGCAAAATCTCCAGAGGTTTCCGTTCAGGTTTCCTAAGTGGGACAGGGGCATTAGGCCGATGCTTTATCGTAGAATAACTGAAACAGCTTTTGTAAATAAATAGTTTATTTCTATATTTGGCATTTATGTATACAAAGGATACAGTATGTTACACTTATATCAAAAATGAAAAAAATACTGATGTTACATAAGTAACAAATGTAAAAAGTACTTAATCTTACTTTCCCTGAAAGTAAGAAACATGAAAAAAACTGTTTTCAAAAATTTCATATGAAAATATCTTCAGTAACAAACAGAGCTGTCTTCTTAAAGGTACTACACTGGTATAAAAGTAAGATTCATGGAAATTGGGCAGAAAGGATTTTAAAGTACACCCCAGAATTCCAAGGTTAGCTCTATGGCAAACTAGTCCAGATATTAATTTTTTTAATTTTCCCTCATATTGACTCCATGTTAAACAGTGAAAGCCAACGCACAGATTCTCAAGCAAGTAATGACAATACTTCCCAATGATATTGTATTAGAACTAATTGCTCTCCAAAAGCAAGACCGAACCATTCCCATAGTGCAGATACAAACACTTATGACAAAAATAAGTTGCACCTTTGTTGAAAAAGCAGATCTGCTTATAGCAAAGGCTGAGAAGAGGAGAATGGGAAATCTACACCCAAGTATGTTCCAGTATTGGCACAACCGTTTAAAGTGGTGGCCAACGTGTGTACTGCTTTAGTGCCAGCGGCTGAATAAGAAACACACTGTGCTCACACACATGTGTTTCTAGTTCTGAAAAGAAAAGTCAGGAAAAATATTCCACCATTGAAGAACGCAAACATCACTCCAATCCTTATGTGCTTTTATGCAATAGTTCTTTTATGGGCACCCTGAAAGACAACCATCATTTGAGGGCAAAATTCTTCATGAGCTGAAATGTACGGACTGCAGAATCTGGCAATGGTTTCCACGAGCAAGATAATTTTGAAAATAATCCATTAAACGGCTTGTAACTGTCTTGCAGCTTTTTATGCTGAAAAATGGAACAGTCTATATAAATTATACCTATACATATTCTTCTGCTTCTGCATCATTAGATGTCGCTGCACTTTGTGCAACGTTGTTTAACGCTTCTTCTTTTGCCTGTACTGTTGCCTTTTCTGGAAGTGACGCAAGATCTTTAAAAACATCCACATAATTCCCAAAACCAGGACCCCAATTTAATAGATTGTCCCAATTGAAAGCGCCCGGCGCAGCTCCATGTGCTCCAGGCTTGGGTTGTGTTTTGTAATCTTCATGGCTTCCCTGTGGGACTGCGGGGCTTCCTTCAGCTCTGCGGCCGTGATATCTTCGTGGTTTTAGTTTGCCACAGTAATTGCCTTCATCGTCTGCATCCGATTCATTGACTTGAGACAATTTGGGCATGCGCGAGGTGTACACGGCCGGTTTGTCTCTGTCATACTCAAACTCGGAGCAGGTGAAAGATTCGTGTGAATCACTGTCTGAAGATGATTCTGGTGCGGGTGTACCGTCGGCTGGGTTCCTCATTCTAGAAAGAGGTCTTCTACAGTCATCATCCGATGACGATCGTCCATGATCTGCACTACAGATACTTGGATTCCGCGGCCGATGGGTGTTGAGTCTTTCCACCTCCTCTATGGACAATCCCACTGGAGCTGTGTTCTCTAGAGGGATTTGCTCAATCGGCTGTTTAAGGCGGCTACCAGGCCTGGAGGCGTGACTGTGACCTGTCATGGTCTGAGGGCTTTTGCTCCTTCTTCCAAGTCTTGAGGCATAATTAAAGATGCCAGGCTGGCAAACATCCGAATGTATATCAATGGGGCTCCCTTCTCTCCTTGCCAGGTGCAAATCCTTTGCCGGACTATTGCGGTAGAAAGTTCCTGGCTTTGAGAATGGAGCAGGACTTTGCCGAGAGAGTGCATTAGGATTCTGGCAGGTATTATGACTCAGTGGGGTTGATCTCAATCCTTGACCATAAGACGGCTGAAAGCTTAAGCTGCTAGCTCCAAGTGGGAGAGGAGACTGTCGGGCAAATCCCAGTGGACTGTGTCTTTGGATGGAAAATTTCGGGGTGTGACTACGAAAATGCTTATAGTGCTGTATAATGTCTGCGTCTGAAGGGGCAATGCTGCTGGCATTTTCTATGTCATAATGCTCAAGTTCCGTTTCAGGTCCCATACAGGGTTGCCCACTTGGCAATGTGTCTGCTGCATGTTGAATATCCGTCTCGTCGAAGATCAAGTAAGGGTTTTCCCTTTCGATGATATCAGGCTTTGGAACTCCCTCAGGCTGCTTTCTGACACTCAGCTCTTCATCGTACGGCGGTAGGTTATCTGGATCATCAAACCCCTCATTCGCGCTCCCTTTCTTCTTCTTTTCCTTCTTCTTTGCATTCTCGTCTTTTTGCACTTTTGCCTTCCGACCTCTGCACTGGTTGCAGACGATGAGGCCGAGGACCACCAGCGCAAGGAAGGTGGCACAGCTGCCCACGATCGCCGGCACAGCCCAAAGTGGCAAAGAGAGCTCCTCGCTTTGTAGCTTTGGACTGCAGGTGTATGCATTATCCACTCCAGCTTTACACACGGTTCCCTGAGGACAGTGGACATTGACACATACCGCCACAGTCTCACACGTTTTCCCAATGTAGAGTTCCGGACAAGTGCAGGTGAATCCAGACTTTGGTAGAGGCTCACAACTCCCTCCGTTCTGACAAGGATTAGAAGCACACTCTCCCGGAAGGACACAATTGTATGAATACCACTGGTTCACACACATTAATCCACTCGAACATGGATTGCTGGCACATATGTTGGGGCCTCTGCATCCTATCTTAACAGATGAATCACTTTTTGTAATTGTAACATCCTTGTGCTGCCCAGTGAAGGGCAATGTTTCACCATTGTAAGTCACATACGAGATGCACCCATCAAAATCTGGAAGAAAAAGAAACAGATTTTCACACAAACATACCCTGCGAGGTTTGCACGGCAAAAATCTATATTTAACCCTGTTTAAGAAAGAACTGCAGATGCTGAATAAATCGAAGGTAGACAAAAATGCTGGAGAAACTCAGCGGGTGAGGCAGCATCTATGGAGCGAAGGAATAGGCGACGTTTCAGGTCGAGACCTTTCGACGTTTCGTTTCGGATTAGTCTGAAGAAGGGTCTCGACCCGAAACGTCGCCTATTCCTTCGCTCCATAGATGCTGCCTCACCCGCTGAGTTTCTCCAGCATTTTTGTCTACCTTATATTTAACCATGTAATGTCATGTACCCTTTAAATGATCATGAATGGCGAACTTAAGCCACAAACATGATCTTTACCCACACCAAATAATAACAAATTTAAATTAGTATATGTTTCATTGATGGATAAAGCATTAGGTAGCACTGGGAATTTTGCAAAGACAGAATAACATGTGCCTCACAATTGAAAAACCTACATTAGAAAAAAATCATATCGTTTAGAAACCCATTTACTCGGTATTATTAGTCCAAATCCATCTTCCTTGTACATCTGTGATCATCATAGATGAATAACGTTACATGTAACAGTAAATGCTGAAACGAACATATTAATAATGCATTCAGTCCCTAATCACATCCCGGAGGCCTATTCCAGTGGCTACACTATAGTCCCAAAGCGAAAAGAGTCATTTACAAAAAAAATAAATACCTGGCAACTTGTACTATTTAACATCATGCAGTAAGACACAGAAACTTTATATTTTAAAATAAAACAAAAACAGCTGTTGGAAAGATGCCAAGAATAATGCTATTGAATGTCTTATAACTTATAAATGAAATAATGGATTCATTTAAAGGGAACAATTTGTATGTTGACATGAAAGATCAAAGCACAAATTAAGGAGAGAAATACTACTGAACAGAAAGATTCCTACAAACCTCTGCAAGTCTCTGCTTTGAACTCTCACCTTGCAAATTAACTGACTTCCCCATTTCTCTGCTTATTTCTCCCCATCCACTTTCCACTTCATTTCCTTCCATTATGGAATGATTTTCACTTTTTGTCTTTCGGAATCTTTTCACGGTTACATTTTGAGTGTTTGTAAAAATGTATCAATCAGTTTATTTTTTATCACTTTCCATTTTGACCTCCAATGATGGGTAGAAAAAGACATTGTGGTCTACTTCTCAACCAGCTCTGTAGTTGGCTTGCCCTGTATATCACAACACATGCGTTCCCCACTTCCAAAGCCACTTTATGATTGTTCAGCCCATCAAAAGATCTTATTCCTCAGTTTCCAGCTCAAACAAAGCTTGCCCAATTGCAACATATTTTCCTCTCTTCAAGATAGACACAAAGTGCTAGAGTAACTCAGTGGATCAGACAGCAACTCCTGCCAATAAAGCAGGAGCATATAATACAGAGCATAATAATGGCTCCACCCTTCCTTTGGTCATCTGTTGCCGGTCCTGCTTTGTTCTGGCCTTTTCTTACCTCCAGTTCCCTCCCCTCTACTTTCAGTCTGAAGAAGGCCCCCGACCCCGAAATGTCACCCATCCATTTTCTCCAGAAATGCTGCCTGGCCCGCTGAGATACTCTAGCACTTTGTACCTATCTTCAGTATATAGCCAGCATCTGCAGTTCCTTTCTACACATTTTGTTTCCTCTCTGCAAATTGATGTAATGTGCATCGCTAGCATGTCTACCTTTGTTTCCGAATTCCGATCCTGCTTTTCTTTTTACATTTTGTGTGGAGGATTGTGAAGCAAGAGCAACAGCTGCAAAATGAATCTTGCTCGATATATCCAACACTTTTTGCAGGAATCAATCTGCAGGGCTTACTTTGTTTGCTCCACAAATGAGAGATAACGCACATGGTCATTTTATGTTAGGGTGCGATCATTTTGTTGGTATTAATAAACTAACTCAATTTTCTAAAATTGTTGCTGCAAGTAGGTATGTTGCAAAGCCTACCTGAAGCGTCGCTGAAAATCTGTCGCTGCGGGTGTGCGCGATTTTGGCGCCGTTTAGAGGGGGGCGGGTTTAAAACGCGATTTTCTCTAGGCTGTTCAAATCGAAGATGTTCAGCCTTGTTAATTATTAACGAAAAATCGCTGGAAGACCCCGTCGCAAAAGCTATTATTAGTTTTAAAGGCCTCGTATAATAGTTATAGTAGTTTAAAAATCAATCTCTAAACCCGCGACCACCAGCAGCTGTCAGGGTCCCATAGAGCAAATAACAGAAGGTATGTAGCTTATTTTTACATTAAAAAGGGCTTCTTAAGATCCCTTTATACAAAGTTTAATATTGCGAGTAGCTCATTTTGGCCCCATTATATCCCGCAGTATTTTTCTGGGCATTTGAGGGCACAAATCTACCGCAATGTGAACGTTCTAAACCAGCGCGTTCACAGGATCCCACTAGAAAGCTGATTTAAAATGGACTTTAATTTACAGCAATTGAACACTAAATTCCTTCCATTTGGCCTATAAATTAATGTAAATGAGATTTAAAAATCATGTTTTATTGTGAATTATTTATGAATATTATTTGCACACTTAGGCTATTTAAAAATGTTAATCATTTATTAAGAAATGGATAGATGTTTAGATCTAGTAATTGAAGTTTGAAATTAGCTACACTTGGGTAACTAACTAATTATATGCTTTAATTTCAGGTCATCCAAGTAAGATTATTTTATATTTGTTTCAGAATGGTTCAATCTATGATAACTAAAAATTTCATTCAGTTCTCTTAATTTTTAAGAAAGTTATGGGCTTTTGACTGTCTACGATCACAGCTTTTTTGTTACGTGCATAGAAAATCAATAGGGAACAAGATGCTAATTTCCAAGTATGAAAATGGCCATAACTTTTTAAATACATGAGATATGAAAGTGAATTAGGTGTCAAATTAAACTTCTTTTTATGCTTTATCTGATGGGATAAATTACAGACTTGATTTTTTACATCTCAAAATTTTGTAACATTGCTACTGCAAGTAAACAGTTGCATATCTTCAAACATTAATGTGGCATTCACTTATCAGACTGTCAGCAGAGGAATAAATGCAAATAGATTCAGGATGACATGTGCTAATGTGCAATATTGGTCCAAACTAATACTCCTTGGGCATCGTGTACAACTGCGTGTATCAATGCAGGACCTGCACACTTCAACATTTAATGCTGATCCTGGTGCTTCATCCTAATGACCATAACATCATGAGACATGGAAGCAGAAGTAGGCCCATCGAGTCTGCTCCACTCTTCAACTAGGGTTGCCTCTAAACTCCATCCTCCTCCCTTCTCCACATAACCTTTGACTTTTATGCCCCTGTCCCACTTAGGAAACCTGAACGGAAACCTCTGGAGACTTTGCGCCCCACCCAAGGTTTCCCGAAGGTTTTTGTCAGTCTCCCTACCTGCTTCCACCTGCAACCACCTGCAACCTCCGGGAACCGCACGGAAACCTTGGGTGTGG
Organism: Amblyraja radiata; assembly: GCF_010909765.2. Classification (NCBI taxonomy): domain Eukaryota; kingdom Metazoa; phylum Chordata; class Chondrichthyes; order Rajiformes; family Rajidae; genus Amblyraja; species Amblyraja radiata. Next base: position 4,683,239 of record NC_045956.1, read on the forward strand.
CGCAAAGTCGCCAGAGGTTTCCGTTCAGGTTTCCTATGTGGGACAGGGGCATAACTAATCAAGAACCTATCCACCTCCACTTTAAAAATACCCAATGACGTGGCCTCCACAGCAGTCTGTGGCAATTAATTCCACGGATTCAACACACTCTGGCTAAAGTAATTCCTCCTCCATTTTAAAGGTATGTCCTTTTATTCTGAGTGTGCCCTCTGGTCCTGGACTCTCCCACTACTGGAGACATCCCCTCCACATCCACTTTATCTCAGCCATCCGTAATGATCTGGGAAGGCGATGAGTGTGCAGGACAAAGGTAACAGTAAACATAGATGGTAACAAGTACCTTCCAAATGTGCCAAAATAGTTTGTTTTCACACTCTGCCTGAATAGTCTGTCTTATATGTGCACATATGTCTTTATGGTAGGGGAAATGAACCTTTACAATAATATATTAAGGATTACTTGTCTGTTCAAAAGCTTTTTATGATTTTTAGAAACATAGAAAATAGGTGCAGGAGGAGGTCATTCGGCCCTTCGAGCCAGCACCGCCATTCATTGTGATCATGGCTGATCAGCCCCTATCAATAACCCGTGCCTGCCTTCTCCCCATATCCCTTGACTCCATTATCCCCTAGAGCTCTATCTAACTCTCTCTTAAATCCATCCAGTGATTTGGCCTCCACTGCCCTCTGTGGCAGGGAATTCCATAAATTCACAACTCTCTGGGTGAAAATTTTTTTCTCACCTCCCTCTTAAATGACCTCCCCTTTATTCTAAGACTGTGGCCCCTGGTTCTGGACTCGCCCAACATTGGAAACATTTTTCCTGCATCTAGCTTGTCCAGTCCTTTTATAATTTTTATATGTTTCTATAAGATCACCCCTCATCCTTCTAAACTGCAGAGGATACAAGCCTAGTCTTTTTAATCTTTCCTCATATGACAGTCCCGCCATCCCATGGATCAATCCACTTCATTATTAAAACAAAAACTAAGAAAATTGCACCCACATTACATCAGACAAAGTCAACCCTTCAAGCTTTCTTATGATGTTATTCATTTCTGAAATAACTACGAGTTAAGATGGAAGTTAATTTCTGAGGCCAAATACTTTAAATTAGGTCTGATGATCTGCAAAAATACAAGTCCATGAGCCCCAATGCGAAGTTTGCTGCTGAATGCCAACATATTTATTGGACCGAAAAATGATGATGAACATTTAACAAGTGAGCCTGAATCTTGCTCCAATCACAGCCATTAACATTTTGGGAGCAGCTAAAGGGATCAACATAAATCCCAAGGTAAACTTCCTCTGGTCTTATGGGAGAAAGATAATTGAACACTCATTACGAGTGTTTATGGTGAATGGTGGTGGGACAGGGATAAATGTCATTCTAGATGCCATTCACCATTTCCCACGCACAGGCAGAATGGAGTTGCAGAGGCCAGGAGTATTCGCAACTTCCCAGGTATTGTGTTCCACTGCAGAAGGTCACGAGGTAGCTTCAACAATCTAGGCACACATTGTTCTAGTTTACCGCAGTGATTGTTATATTATTCTTCAGGATTTCAAATATCGTGAAAAGTCTAAGATTTCTTTTTGGTTTTTAATGTTGCACAAGTATTTTAAAAGCATTTTTATATGCTCAAAGTGCATGCAAGTATTTTCCTTAGGATTTTGGAATACTTTATATTTTAATCTATTGCAGGGCCTGAGAACTGGTATGATCATTAACAGACCTCTCCTCCTTCCTCTGTTTCATAGTGGTAACAGCAAGCAGTCTGAGGAGGCTGTCTGGAAAGGCAGAGATTTCGCAACTTCTCCCGCTGTCATTTGCAGGAACATCTATTACAGTCGGATTCTTTCGCAGAAAAGAGACTGGACTGCATTCATAACAGAATTACCCAGTTGTGCCAGCTAGCAGAGACAAATGCTGCTCATTTAGAAGATGCTATGTTGATTAATATTGGAACCCACAGCCAAATAGAACTTATCACCATGGTTCCCATTGGCAACAGTATCAACTTAGAGTATATGCAATATTTTGAAGCAACCATTGCACTATTCCCATATTTTATCCAAAATAATTTTGCGCTCTGCCAACCTACTTGTGGCCCTGTCCCACGGTACGAGTTCATTCCAAGAGCTCTCCCGAGTTTGCCCTGATTCGAACTTGGAGATTAACGGTAATGGCCACTCGTCGGTACTCGGGGATCTCATGGACATTTTACAACATGTTGAAAAATCTTCACGAGTCTTCCTGTGCTTACCTGCCGTTAGCGAGTCTTCCCGAGTGCCTGCCGTTAGCGTTACGAGCCGCTAAGAGAAGTTCCCGAGCTCCGACGTACCCGCTACGTTCATTCTCCGTGCTTACCACGAGTTTGATTTATTTAAAACTCGGGAGAGCTCTTGGAATGAACTCGTACCGTGGGACAGGGCCATTACTGCTTAAAGCTACCTTGATTCTTCTTTTGGCTACTCGTTCAATATTAGTCTTAACATCGAGAGGGGCGGAAAATTGGAAGATGGGAAACGAATGTAAGAGGAGTTAGTTCATGTTATTCGTCCTTGTTTTCATTTCTAGAAATACTAAAGAGCTTGTTCTCAATCTTGCGTTGAAATTCAGTTGTTCACAGTTGATCATTGTAGTCCACAATCTGTCCGAAAATTAACTTTTTCCAGAATGGATTGTGATTGTGACTATTTCCTGGTTGAAAGCCTCACAGTGGAAATGGGACTAAGTTTCTAAATCTCTGTGCTCTGGTTCTTGATTCCCATGGTCTGGGTAAAAGACTCTGTGGATTAACCCTCTCTATTCCCCTCAGGTTTTTCTACACCAATACAGGATCACCCCTCAGCCTCTTGCACTCCAAGGAATAAAGTCTTAGCCTGCCCAACATCTCTCTGTAACTCAGGCCCCCGAGTCCTGGCAACATCCTTGTAAAAAAGTCACACACTGTAAATAACTGATTCATCTGCTTTCAACGTTTTTGATTCATTGGTCATTAAGCTGATGGAGACAGGAATTGCAGTTCACCATTGTGTTCCGGCTCCGTCGTAGTAATAGAGTTGCACGGCGAGCGAGCGAGCGAGCGAGGAGCGAGCGAGCGAGCGAGCGAGCGAGCGAGCGAGCGAGCGAGCGAGCGAGCGAGCGAGCGAGCGAGCGAGCGAGCGAGCGAGCGAGCGAGCGAGCGAGCGAGCGAGCGAGGCGAGCGAGCGAGCGAGCGAGCGAGCGAGCGAGCGAGCGAGCGAGCGAGCGAGCGAGCGAGCGAGCGAGCGAGCGAGCGAGCGAGCGAGCGAGCGAGCGAGCGAGCGAGCGAGCGAGCGAGCGAGCGAGCGAGCGAGCGAGCGAGCGAGCGAGCGAGCGAGCGAGCGAGCGAGCGAGCGAGCGAGCGAGCGAGCGAGCGAGCGAGCGAGCGAGCGAGCGAGCGAGCGAGCGAGCGAGCGAGCGAGCGAGCGAGCGAGCGAGCGAGCGAGCGAGCGAGCGAGCGAGAGCGAGCGAGCGAGCGAGCGAGCGAGCGAGCGAGCGAGCGAGCGAGCGAGCGAGCGAGCGAGCGAGCGAGCGAGCGAGCGAGCGAGCGAGCGAGCGAGCGAGCGAGCGAGCGAGCGAGCGAGCGAGCGAGCGAGCGAGCGAGCGAGCGAGCGAGCGAGCGAGCGAGCGAGCGAGCGAGCGAGCGATGCGAGCGAGCGAGCGAGCGAGCGAGCGAGCGAGCGAGCGAGCGAGCGAGCGAGCGAGCGAGCGAGCGAGCGAGCGAGCGAGCGAGCGAGGAGCGAGCGAGCGAGCGAGCGAGCGAGCGAGCGAGCAGCGAGCGAGCGAGCGAGCGAGCGAGCGAGCGAGCGAGCGAGCGAGCGAGCGAGCGAGCGAGCGAGCGAGCGAGCGAGCGAGCGAGCGAGCGAGCGAGCGAGCGAGCGAGCGAGCGAGCGAGCGAGCGAGCGAGCGAGCGAGCGAGCGAGCGAGCGAGCGAGCGAGCGAGCGAGCGAGCGAGCGAGCGAGCGAGCGAGCGAGCGAGCGAGCGAGCGAGCGAGCGAGCGAGGCGCGAGCGAGCGAGCGAGCGAGCGAGCGAGCGAGCGAGCGAGCGAGCGAGCGAGCGAGCGAGCGAGCGAGCGAGCGAGCGAGCGAGCGAGCGAGCGAGCGAGCGAGCGAGCGAGCGAGCGAGCGAGCGAGCGAGCGAGCGAGCGAGCGAGCGAGCGAGCGAGCGAGCGAGCGAGCGAGCGAGCGAGCGAGCGAGCGAGCGAGCGAGCGAGCGAGCGAGCGAGCGAGCGAGCGAGCGAGCGAGCGAGCGAGCGAGCGAGCGAGCGAGAGCGAGCGAGCGAGCGAGCGAGCGAGCGAGCGAGCGAGCGAGCGAGCGAGCGAGCGAGCGAGCGAGCGAGCGAGCGAGCGAGCGAGCGAGCGAGCGAGCGAGCGAGCGAGCGAGCGAGCGAGCGAGCGAGCGAGCGAGCGAGCGAGCGAGCGAGCGAGCGAGCGAGCGAGCGAGCGAGCGAGCTAGCGAGCGAGCGAGCGAGCGAGCGAGCGAGCGAGCGAGCGAGCGAGCGAGCGAGCGAGCGAGCGAGCGAGCGAGCGAGCGAGCGATCGAGCGAGCGAGCGAGCGAGCGAGCGAGCGAGCGAGCGAGTATCTATCTATCTATCTATCTGTCTGTCTGTCTGTCTGTCTGTCTGTCTGTCTGTCTGTCTGTCTGTCTGTCTGTCTGTCTGTCTATCTATCTATATATCTATCTATCTATCTATCTATCTATCTATCTATCCCTTTGGCCCATCACATCCATTCCGACCTGTTTGCCCATCACCACTCAATCCCTTTCCCCTCTTGAATGTTCTGTGGTCAGGCAAATGTCAATGTTAGCAAGTTTCCATCAGTATTTATGGATGAGGGGAGGCTTCTTGCGTATGGCTAATGTTGTTGGACAACGTGTTCTATTTGATCATTTGATTGTGCACGTCGGGTTGATTGCATTGAAGGTTGCAATCTCCCACCCCGATGAGGGGAGGCGAATAGCTGTTGGAAAATAGTGGTGCTGACTGATCATTACATTTGTTTACAACCTCCAGCACTATCTAGCCTGACCATACCAAGGAAGGCAGCCTCACATCTCAAAGTCCTGACCTCCATAGCAATTGTGGCTACTCAGAACCTCACAAAAATTCTAACCCCGAACATTGCTGAGGCATTAATCAGGGGGTATGAATTATGTCGCATGAATTATCAGATTCATCTACCCACAATCATGTACCTACATTGTCGTTACAAAATCCTGGAAATAATGATTAATATGCCCTGAAAGCTGTTGATTGAGGGCAAAATATTGTATTCTGCTCTTATTTCAACCATGCAAAGATCCCATATAGAGACATAGAAAATAGGTGCAGGAGTAGGACATTCGGTCCTTCGAGCCTGCACCACCATTCAATATGATCATGGCTGACACAACCTCTGTCATTCACCTTGACACCATTCTTCAATTTATACAACTTCTGCATTCTATTATCCAGTATTATTGTCCTCATTAACTCACCTTGGCTTTCAGTTTTCCAATGTGTTAAAGATTGTCCTTCTTGGCTTTAAACCCTTTTTAATTATTTCCTCTCCCGATATCGGCAACATGCATCAGCTTGCAATTCCCTACTCAACTTCCTTAACCTTAGTACAACTATCTCTTCATCCCATCATTTTTGGCCACACCTCAACCATCTAGATGCAAACCTTCGGAAATCATTTGTCATTGTTCTCTGCATCTTGTTGAATAAATAGTGTGCGCCTCAAATATCCCCTACAGCAAATCATTCCATGTTCCAACAATTTCTGTGTGAGGACGTTTCGTGCAAAATGTTCTCTTACACCTCTCTACCAACATTCATCCCTTGCCACAAATTGGCCAATCAGAGAAAATTGTCCTTAGCTGTTCTTGTCGAAATAAAAACCCCATTGTAATTTTAAAAACTACTAGATTTTCTTGGCCTTTCTAGCTCCAATGATAACAGTTCCACTAACTCGTCTTTTCTTGTAATGAAAAATAAAAAAATAAAGTGATCCATATGGTGCCTTCCTGACCCCAGAATGTCTCAATGTGCTTCACCCCCAATTAAGTATTTGTGATGTGTACTTACTGTTGCAATGCAGACAAATACATCAGCCAAAACTGCACATCAATCCCAAAAGCTACAGCTAACCAGTTAATCTGTTTTGACTACTCTTTGCTCAGCCACAGGAAATCGGCTAGAAATAATGCAATGCAAATAAGGAAAAATGAACGGTTTTAAAACAATAACCGAGTTATGTCTGTACAACTTGGTTCCCTTGCTGTATATTATTTTCCACTGCGACTTTCAAGCTGATATCACTGCTCATGAAACACTTGAAAGGTCCTAAATTGTGAAAAGACCATTTGGCTGATAAAGCCTGCGTCTTCTACAAATAATGAACAAACTATTGTTCTATGATCAAGGCAACGCTCTGCTTATATCATCCCTGTTCCTTTTAAGTGGCCGGTCAGAATCCTAGTGAAAATATCCTGCTTCTTTGACTTGTCACCTTTGATGCCTGCCCCGTCCGGATCTACATTCTCCAGATGAGCTCACCTATCATACGCAGGAACAGGCACGGAAATCGCTATCAGAATATGGGGGGGACAGGGGGGGACACAATTTCCTGGCAGCCGCGCGCGCATGCGCACACTCACACACACGCGAGAGGCTTCGGAGGATCAATCCAGCGCTAAATGCAGCTCAACTCTGCCTGTCTCGCTGGGTTAACCTACAGCCCTGCCTGGACTGACGAGACACCAGCGCTGCTTCTCCGCGCTGGCTGTAAACCTGGGTCATATTTCCCGCAAGTCCAGGCAGGGCTGTAGGTTAAGCTGGCGGGACAGGCAGAGTTGAGCTCGGTTTAGCGCTGCTTCTCTGCGCTGGCTGTGGGCCTGGGGGCACCGCTCCAGTCTGGCTCCCGACATGTCTGGCCACCCCCGGGCATGGGGGGGGGGCACTCGAGTGGGCACGGGATCGAACCTGGCTGCGGATGAGGCGCAGATCTGTGCCACGTCTCCCTCCTCCAATCACCACGCTCTATCCTCAGTCCCAACCCCCCCCCCCACTTCCGCCTCTAACCGACACCTCCCTCCTCTAATCACTGCGCCGAATGATCATGTCCCGCCCCCATTGCCTGCTGACTGACGTCTCTCTCGTCCAATCGGCGCCCTCGATCAGCAGTCCCACCCCCACTGTCACCGGGTTTTAAAATCCGATTACAAAATCTGGGGGGGGGGGGGGGTACGGGACTGTCCCTCACCTCTCAAAACAGGGGGGGGGGGGGGACGTGTCCCACCTGCCCCCCCCAGGATTTCCGCCCCTGGCAGGAGATGCCTGGAAGGCAGAGCAGGCTTCAAGTGGCAAGTAGGCCTCAAGTGGCTTTTCCTTTGGGCATATATCAGTGCTATGGCCAGGGTTAACCTGTGAGTTCACCAGCCGTAGGTGGTCAATTTGTTGGCACTGGACCTCCTGCCCAAACTGGAAATCTGCATTTGGCAGGGCATGTGCCAAAGCCCAAGACATGTTCAAGCCCTACTAGCTGACAGCTGGCAGGTTAGTCTTGTGTAACATCATCTGTTATCAATCAACATGATTTGGCCCAATACTTAACCATCTGCTTTTCACCCTCTGGTCTGAATTCTTGGTGTATGAAAATAAGTTGATAATAACTTCAGAGTATCTTCTGTTCATTGATAATAAATGCTTCATATCAAATCAAGAAACTCACGTGGGTAGATGGATACCACAAGGTATGTAATTACCCACCTGGATCAGTGCTCTGGTAATTGAGCCCTGGAGGTATGCCTCCAAGCGAGATGCTGAGCACATTTAAACCCCCAAAATTCTGTGTGTTATGAAGGATTTCTCGAGTGTAGATCCTGTCAATTGACAATGTTGTAATGGATCCATTTTTCTTGATTATAACTGTGTGCCATTGTCCATCGGATACGGAAATCTCCGGAATATTCCTTTCGACTTTTCCATCAACACCAGCATCGGAAGTGTAATGTAACTTTCCATTTTGCACCTACACGAGAATAAAAACATGTAAATGTAAGTATATTATTGATGAATCAAAACATATTACGGGTTGGCACTCAGTAAAAGCCTAAGTTATCACTTCAGAGCCATCTGGCTCATTGCAATGTCGAGTGCACTAGGCAATTCAGCACTGAGATCCTTGGCCACATTGCAAATCCTTTAAAATCATTTCCTGCAATAGAATAAATATTTGCAGCATTGGAACCCTATGTATTGTGTAAATGCGCTCTGAAAACAGCTACGTACTTCAAAAGTGAATAAGTGCTTTGTCCATTTGGAAATATGCCACTTTCATTTTTTTTTTTTTTTTTTTTAAAGCTGAATGTCTAAAATGTGAAGCACTGTGTCAAAACTATGCAGAGGTTTTCATATGGTTTGCCACATTCAATTCTTAGGTGGTGTTGAGTCAGATCACGATAGAAAAATAAATACGGCAAATGTCATCATTTACTTTCGGCTGAGACAGAGTGATGGTATGCAACCTCCCTCAAAGTTCTGATATTAGGTTCCCTTTGTACAGTCCATTGCGCACCAGCTTGTCTTCATTAATAACCATCTCAGAGTGGATGCCATATCATTTACAAATATCTGAAGGTCGGTTTGACTCCTTGGGTTACTCCAAGTCTATAAGCGGTACGTTGCATACAATGTGAACTTTGCCACTGAAAAATGAAACTGCCTCATTCAGAAAAGGTTCTGCACAAAACAGCTGCAATATTTTCTTGTTCTTTTTAAAACAAGGTATTTCAAAAATTCCAACATACGAGATTGTTATTTTACTTTGCGTTGTTGTACATGAACAGACATTGCTGGGTAAATGGTTCCACATTCGCAGAAGGAGCTCCCTAATATACGCATCACTCTGTCAGATACTTCCCCCAGTAATAGAAATACATGAGGCATACAAAAACTGAAACTATCTAGAACAGGGGTCGGCAACCTGCAGCCCCCGGGCCAAATGCGGCCTGTAACCCAAAATCATCCGGCCTGCAGGAGGATTTGTTTTTCTGTAATCATTCGGCCCGCAGACTTTCATCATCTCCGGTACCTCCCGGGCACGAGACGCCCAGACGCGGTGACACAAGGAGGCCTGCGCTGGCGGCCACAATGGCGGAGCTGGCTAGCGCCAAGCGTGGCCGAACGCTGAGCTCTGGCTGTACCGCATCCTGCGTAAAGCCGCCGGCACGGCCGCGCACCTTCTATGTCAGGGCTTCACTGTCAGGATCGGGGTTGTCAATAGGCCGGGGACGAGTGAGTGTGAGTATTTGAGCCACCGCCTTCAGGACAGAGCCAAGGCAATGGCCCATAGGTACGCCGCGTTCGTGAGCGCCCGTAACTAGGGGCGCCATGTTGGTGAGCGCCCGTAACTAGGGGCCAGTGCTCCGGGTGGCGTCCTCGCAGGGGCGGGATCCATGTGAACACGTGATTTGATGCCTGCCATCCGGGGCGGGATCCATGTGTACACGGGATAGATGTGGCCCGCCATCCGCTCACAGACATGTGTCCTGGCCCCGAAGCAGAACAAGGTTGCCCACCCCAGATCTAGAAGATATCGTCACATCTACCATTGCACATTAGAACAACCTAATAAAATAGAAAAGGTTGAAGCTGTCTTTTATCAGAATTTTAGCAAAATATTAATATGCATTTTTGTGAATGCATTGCTGATTTTCCCAGCAAATTCCAACATTTTATGCTTTCATTCAATTTCCAAGCAGCATAACAATTTCCAAGCTAGTGTACCATCCTGAATAAGTAATAAGTGTTATGTTTGATCTTGGCTACTTCATATTGTAGAACAAATCTTCCAGAGTGCCTTATGTTATTTGTTTGCCTTATGGCACACGCGTCATGAATAAAATGCACTATTCTCCAATTCCTGATGATTTTCCATGAAGCTTTGGCTTCTGGAGCTGAAGACTAGGGAGTCCATGATATAGCCCGTAGCTGGTTGGCAAGAGTTAAGATGAAGGATGTTTCTGGCACAATGCCCAGCGCTAGTTAAAACCTCCCAGCACTGTGGCCAATAGTTTTATGTCGAAAGGACATGGGTGATGGGAACAATGATTAAAACCATAGCAGTGCATGCAGTCTAATCAAACAATCTAAAACTTGCTTTAATCTTACCTTCACAGTAGTATAATTGCTGCTTTCCTGGACATGAATTAAAATACCATTTTTGCTTCTTGTTCTGAACTTTATGTCCAAGCTGCTTGCACTCACAGGATCAGGAGGCAGCCGCTTCAAACTCTGCCTTAATAAATAGTCCCGCTTCTTATTCTGATTAATCATATAGTCCAGGCGTCCTCTGCCAACCAATGACAAAGCAGTGTCCACGTTGATCACTAGAGAAACCATATTTTTGATCAGAATCATCGTCGACTTCAAAACACTTGAAAAGAACGACCCCAGCTCACGTTACAGTCGGCTAATTATTAATGATGTGGAAGAATGTGAAAGAAGGAACTGCAGATGCTGGTTTCAACCGAAGATATACGCAACAGGGCAGGCAGCATCTCTGGAGAGAAGGAATAGGTGACGTTTCAGGTCGAGACTCTCTTTCAGCATCAAATGATGCAATGCATCGGCCATTTTCTTCATTAGAGTGGAGAAAGTTGAAGGGTAAACTAATAGTCATACAACCTCTCAACCTTGGTCCACCGGTCAACAGAATCACAACAAATGTCATAGTTGACCTCCATTCCATTTTCCTGGTTGTTTAACACAATCATGACTGCACAGCCTTAAATGGACAGACTTTCAATACATTGAATTGAATTTAAATTCCACAGCTTCTGTGTTAGAGTCCAAACTCTTGACGTTGAATCATTCATCAGTCACTGAAGTCTGAGATCCACTATGCTGCTGGATCCAGTGGCTTATCATAGAAAGAAAAAAAATAGGTGCAGGAGTAGGCCATTCGGCCCTTCGAGCCAGCACCACCATTCAATATGATCATGGCTGATCATCTAAAATCAGTACGCTGTTCCCACTTTTTTCCCCCATATCCCTTGATTCTTTTAGCCCTCACAGCTAAATCTAACTCTCTCTTGAAAACATCCAGTGAATGGCCTCCACTGCCTTCTGTGGCAGAGAATTCCACAGATTCACAACTCTCTGGGTGAAAAAGTTTTTCCTCATCTCAGTCCTAAATGGCCTACCCCTTATTCATAAACTGTAACCACTCGTTTTGGACTCCCCCAAAACCGAGAACATTTTTCCTGCATCTAGCCTGTCCAATCCTTTAAGAACTGTATATGTTTCTATTAGAACCCTCTCATCCTTCTGAATTCAAGTGAATGCAAGCCCAGTCGACTCAATCTTTCATCATATGTCATTCTCCATTAACAATGTGAGGTCACAGTAACGCATTTATAAACCACTTAAGGACACATTCAGAAGAGTGTTTCATGCAGAGTTATGAGAACATCTGATTATTATTACAAATGGTGATTGAAAAATGGCAATCTAGGCCTTGAAACCAGAAATATATCAGGAGATGGAAAAATAAAATTTGGAAAAGCTGATGGCTTTTGTTGGGGAGTGGGGGAGCTGATAGCAGGACAGGTTCAAAACCTCAATGGGCTCCTTCTAATATGACATTTCTAGTTCAATGACAGTCATCCTACTAAGGGATAACGTTAGTAGCACGCTGGAGACAAATTTAGAAATGGAAGATCGGACTGTTTCTGAAGCTCATTGCAGAGGGAAGTGGTGATATTAGAGAAAGTCGCTCATACAACGCTGGCTACAGTTATGACAGAACTGGCATTGCTGAAAATACAAAGTAAAAGCAAAGAGTTTGGAATGTAGTAAAAATTAGTCATTTACGTTTAACAACGCTACATGTTCTCACATTAACTCCTGTACTATGTCAATCCTGCACCATGCCTTGTTTATTTATAGGATCTGACAACAAGTTTTCATCTCGACTAATCCAGAACCTCTGAACAAAAATATACAATGGTGAAAAAACTTTTCAGTGTGTTATTGTCATGCCATGAGGCCAACTCAAACAGTGTGGCCACACAATGGTCGATCATACATTCTGAAAGTCTAGGGTCACTGGTTCAATTGTTGGGTTCAACTGTAGTAAAGTATGTGATAATAAACTTGTCAGTACACAGTGGAACGCTGAGTGGGATGGTCCCCAGCCTCTTGGGTCACTGAGACCACTTGTACCAACCTGGCAAGCTGCCAATACCGTATTCATGTTGAACTGAGGTTCTAGCACCAAAATGTTTTTCTTTCACTTTCAGACTATGGTAGGGATTTAACAGTCCAGCTGTGAAAACATACTGCTTTGCAATAATCACCAGCTTCTTCATTTCTAATTCAGGTCAGCAATTTTGAACTCCACATGTACAATCCTGCCACCCAGTTTTATTTAACAGTCAGAATTAATTATACTCATTATAGGAGTAAAAAGGTCAGAATTTCATAATGCCTCAGTTGCTGGGACGGACTCAGCCCCATAAAGAATCATAACCTATTCCTCGCAATGCTGCTATTTCACGCTATGGTACAGCAACGGAACCTCACACATACTAGATAGATAGATAAACAGGTTACAAATTCAAAGCCTTACATTTTTCACAGTATTTTCCTGCATACCCATGCTTGCAAGTACAGTGCTGCCACGACCAGTAATCCACACACGAGCTCTCATGTTGGCATGGGCTATTTAGGCAGACTCCTTCGATTCGGAAACACCTGAAAAAAAGCAGAGTTTTGAGTCATGAATGAACACAACAGGCAAAAGATGATTTTTTATTTATTTTTTTTTTTTTTGCAAGGCAAAACTGAACATCACATTTATTCTGGGCAGTTTTGCCTTGCTATGGATAACTAAGCTTCCTTAATTGGTAGCAATATAAAATAAAACACTGCCATAGCATGGGTGAAGCAGAGAATAAGGATACAATAAGAGAAACAGACTCACTCCTAACAATCTCCCTTATTTTCCTCTAACTGAATAATCAGAAACTCTTACCAGTGAGAATTCAAATTGACTCAAAAGTGCAAAATATCAATATTGTATTGGTGGTTTTAAAATAAAATTAAGTTCTGTTTTAGCAGAGCTATGCTTACTTTTCCCTACCTTTCATATTATGTTTAACTCTCCACATATATTTTAAATAATGTTAATATTTTTATCATTCGTTGCTGATTCGTCACTTTAAAAGGTAAGAAAGGGAAAACAAATTTCAAAAGGACAAACTTGTGAAAAGTCAAAGCTTGATGTACATAGACTTTTGTGGCATTGGCATGTTTCAGTGCTTTCCAATCCCATACTTGCTCAGTTTGCATTAGGATCTTCCAATGATAACATCTTGAACAAGATGGCACCAAAACCTAGGTTTACAAGGTTAATTCCCGGGATGGCGGGACTGTCATATGCTGAGAGAATGGAGCAGCTGGGCTTGTACACTCTGGAGTTTAGAAGGATGAGAGGATATCTCATTGAAACATATAAGATTATTAAGGGCTTGGACACACTAGAGGCAGGAAACATGTTCCCGATGTTGGGGGAGTCTAGAACCAGGGGCCACAGTTTAAGAATAAGGAATAAGCCATTTAGAACGGAGATGAGGAAACACTTTTTCTCACAGTGAGTGGTGAGTCTGTGGAAATCTCTGCCTCAGAGGGCGGTGGAGGCAGGTTCTTTGGATGCTTTCAAGTAAGAGCTAGATAGGGCTCTTAAAAATAGCGGAGTCAGGGGATATGGGGAGAAGGCAGGAACAAGGTACTGATTGGGGATGATCAGCCATGATCATATTGAATGGCGGTGCAGGCTCGAAGGGCCGAATGGCCTACTCCTGCACCTATTTTCTGTTTCTATGTTAATAGGCAGATTTTCTGATGTAACTACCAGGGAATTGCAGAAAGCTAGTGAATTATCGCTGGTCTCCATGAGGAGTCCAGCATTGGAGTAGAGGCAGGTTCCTCCCAGGTAGTTTGTGCCTTCAGCAGCAGTTGTGTATATTTACATGATTCTTTTATCAACATTTTGTGCTTGTTATGTTTTGGTAAATATCTCATCATTAAATTTCAATTGCACCAATATAAATATGAAGATCAAAAAGATCATAAATCTGTAATTTGAAATAAATCCTGAAGTGATTTTACCCAAATAAAATTCCAGCCTTTAAAATGTTGTAAATTGTCTGAAAATGTTGGAGGTTGTTAATGGGACAAACCATAACATTTTGGTACAGTATTCATTTCTTCCATTTTAATGGGGCCATAAATCTCTTAACACTGTCACAACAGAATTGAGGACAGAGAATGTCACATGAGCACTGCAAATATGTCATATTCTGTGTTTAAGAAGGAACTGCAGATGCTGGAAAATTGAAGGTACACAAAAAAGCTGGAGAAACTCAGCGGGTGCAGCAGCATCTATGGAGCGAAGGAAATAGGCAACGTTTCGGGCCGAAACGTCTGAAGAAGGGTTTCGGCCCGAAACGTTGCCTATTTCATTCGCTCCATAGATGCTGCTCCACCCGCTGAGTTTCTCCAGCTTTTTGTGTACCTGTCATATTCTGTGACCAGTTTCACGGAATAGATAGAACATGTAATTGTTAAATGTCTGACCTGTCTAGAATCCCGTGACTTGCCAGAGCTTGACTGGGTTCGAGTGGCCGTCCGTTAACAGCAAATTCCATGACACATCCAACAAAATCATGTGTAACAACTTGGCCTTTCCTTTGAAGAACTGGTTCTATCGATCTGATGCCACCTATTGTTAATCTATTGGGTTGTACTTCCAGCGTCCTGTTGAATCAAAGAAATAAATCAAAAGTCAAATTAGTGCAAAAAAACTGTAAACCTACTTTAATTTCCCCAAAGGAGCATATGAAACTCTAATATAAACGCTGACTTTTAAACTGAATTCATGACTTAGGTGTGCAAGACATTCATTTTCAGTGCGACACAGACAAATACCACTTTTCCTAAATAAGTATCTGATCATAACTAGTTCCGGTCAATTAAATAGATACAAACGCAGATGGAATGTTGCCTAAATGATAAACCTGGAAATTCCACTGGGAACCCGTGGTTGTGAATCACCGTTGTCCATTTAAACAGTTCCCAATCTACAACTAATTGGGCTATTTTTCGAGGTTAATTATTAACTTGTTTCATGCCCGCTAAAATTGTCCTCTTTTTTTTAAAAATGTATCAAAAAATGTATTCAATTATTAAAAAATAATACTTACACTACAATAAAACCAATTAGAACCCACCACCATAATACAATAGAAACAAATATCCTAAATAAACTACTATACAACTATGTTACAATCCTTATTGAGGATGCATTCAACCCCCTTAGGTGAGTGAGCCTTATGGCCCTGTCCCACGGTACGAGTTCATTCCAAGAGCTCTCCCGAGTTTGCCCTGATTCGAACTCGGAAATTTATGGTAATGGCCGCTCGTCGGTACTCGGGGCTCTCGTGGACATTTTTTCAACATGGTGAAAAATCTTCACGAGTCTTCCCGAGCTTACCTGCCGTTAGCGGGTCTTCCCGAGTACCTGCCGTTAGCGTTACGAGCCGCTTAGAGAAATCCCCGAGCTCAGACGTACCCGCTATGTTCATTCTCCGTGCTTACCACGCGTTTGATTTTTTTTAAACTCGGGAGAGCTCTTGGAATGAACTCGTACCGTGGGACAGGGCCATTACTGTTGAGTTACAGCACTGTTACACAAATCTTACTATGAGCCGTTACAACAAATGCTTGATAAAATGACAGAAAAGAAGCAACATGCTTTTTTTTTGAAGTCTTCTACTCTTTCCTTTGCAGGAGCCTATGTGGGAGTGGAGGATATGTGCGGGAAGGAGCTGCAGATGCTGGTTTACATCGAAGAAAGAAACAAAATGCTGGAGTAACTCAGCGGGACTGGCAGCATCTCTAAAGTGAAGGAATGGGTGACATTTTGGGTCGTGACCCTTCTTCAGACTGAGGTATCTGGCTCACTTAAACCCCAGCTTGCGTGGATCCCTAAACTGTAGTGCGAGCCCAATTCAAGATTCAGCTTCTTCTGGAAGCAAATGGTACCCACTGTTAGTGTCTCTGCTGCCACAGGTAAACAGGCACCAGGTTCCTACTTCACATTGACACATGGAAACATCAAAACATGGGCCAAACCGGTGGAAATCAAATCGAGCCTTTGAAAATTCTGAATTTCCACTTCCTTCATGATGTGTAAAGCTGCAGAATGTCAGTCGTTTAGGCAGACAAATCTTCCCTTCATAACACCTCTGCAAGTAGTAGTTTAGTTTCAAGATACAGTGCAGAAACAGTCCATTCGGCCTACTGAATCCACGCTGACCTAGCACTATTTTACATTCTAGGGACAATTTACAATCTTTACCAAAGCCAATTTGCCTACAAACCTAAACCTCTTTGGAGTATGGGAGGAAACTGGAGCACACGGGGAAAACCCACGCGGTCATGGGGAGAACGTACAAACACCGTACAGACAGCACCCATAGTCAGGATCGAACCCAGGTCCCTGGCACTGTAACGCAGCAACTCTACTGCTGCAACACCATGCTATGAAAGAAACTGCTAACAACTTGGGAATTTTGTGCAAGTTTTCAACTTTCACCATAACTTCAGAAGTATATCAGAGAAGCCCTGGAAAAATAGAATAATTTGTAGAAATCAATTATTTTCATTATTTCTTTGAGGGTAGGGCTTTTGATAAATTACACTGCGAAATCCTGATAAGCCCATGCAATTTCCTAGTTGACCATTCAGTGACATTTTCCAGTCACAGGCTCCCACTGAAACTCAGAAACCATGCCATTAGGAAGTTCTCATTATCCATGATGCTACAAAAAGTAAACACAAAAGCTGTTTTCCTTCTTCAGAGTTATCAAAGACCAGACAATCAGGCCCCACTAAATATCTATAAACCACACTGGTACATTTTGTGATATTCCAACTGGTGCTGCGCAGATTATGTATTAAAAAGGCTTGCGTTAATTTGAACAAAGTTGTAAATAGTCAGTGAAATAATAAACAAAAAGCCAAAACCAAAATGTCATATGACAGCAGATATAACTCTGTCTACATGTCAACAGCTGTTACACTTCAAAATAACTGAATGCATGCACTTCTTTCACCATTGCAAAAGAGCAAGTACTTTAGTGGTCTGAGAAACGACTACTGGAGTTTTCAACAGATCTTTATTTAAAAGTTCGATATCCAGTATACAGGTTCTCCAGACACGTCTGTCCACAACGGTGGTCAGCGCTGAACTAACGTGCGCAAGTGAAAAACCGTGCGAAACAAGCGGCCCTTCCCGAGTCACGTGACCGCGGCTTCCGAACGTCAGGTTCGATATCTGCGTGCGCTACAGTACTTTTTTTCTTTCGGAAAAATAGCTTCTAATTATTTGAAAGGAATTGGCCTAAATCCTTCTGATATATAATAAAGATGTTTTACCCGTTAACTGTGCAAAATGGATTCCACGTTCCAGAGAGGAGTCGCGATTTTAGAATCTGCAGCACTTGCTATTTGATTTAGATTATTGTGCTGTGTGTTTGGCACAAGTGTAATCTCACCAAATTGTTTGCGTTTTTAGGCATTTACAGTATTTATAAATTAATTGTTCATTGGATTAGTGGCAGCAATTTCAAGCTGGTGATTAAGAGCCCACCTATTCCTTTCATCTCATGATTGTAAGTAAGTAAGTTTATTGGCCAAGTATTCACATACAAGGAATTTGCCTTGGTGCTCCGCCCACAAGTAACAGCATGACATACAGTGACAGTTACGAATGACTGTTGTTATGTGTACTTCTTCCAAACTTGTGTATTGCATTCGATGTTCACAATATGGTCTCTCTCAGAATGTATGTATGGGGGTCAAGTTATTATCATTGAGGAGCATTTGCATTTTGTCCACTAAGATGATCAAGATCTCCCAATTGCCTGCTTCTTTAATTCTCCGTCTACTCCTCCACTGACCCATCTCTGGCTCCTGCACTGTTATATTATGGCACAAAGTAACCTTGTGAAACAGAGCAACTTCTTCTGTCTGGGCATTACTAGTGAATTCTTCAACTTCAGGCAACTTGCCCTCCCTGTTCATATGAGAACTGGCCACTTCTGTGATTTTGGCTCTGATTTCCTCTCTCCATTAGCACAGCTGGACCTTTGGGCATATCTGATAGCTCTGCATTTCAAAACCTTTTACATTCCATTGATTGTATACGTAATGCAAGAACTGTTCCCATCTTTTAGCTGATGTTCAGTCTGGAGATACAGTGGAGAAACAGGCCCTTCGGCCCACCGAGTCCATGCCGACCAATGATCCCCAGTACACTAGTTCAGTCCTACACATTAGGAACAATTTGCAGATGCCCGTACATCTTTGTAGTGTGGGAGGAGACCGGAGCACCCGGAGAAAACCCACGTGGTCACGGGGAGAGCATACAAACTCCGTACAGACAGCACTTGTAGTCAGGATTGCACCTGGGTCTCTGATGCTGTAAGGCAGCAACTCTACCGCTGTGCCACTGTGTAACCCGTTTCTTTTTATTCAGCCACTCATATTGACCTATTGACTAGCTGACCATTACATCATATCCCGATGGCAACTCTGACCACATCAAATCAGAGATACCATTTTGTCTTGTCCATCCTCCTCCCACCTTCTCTGCAGTAAATCACTAACATATCTTCTCTTTGTCCCAGTTCGAATGAAGCATGTTGCACATGAAACATTAACTCAGTTTGCCTTTGCATGGATGCTGCCTGGCTTGCTGAATGTTTCAACCCTGTTCTGGAATGACGGAAACATTCAGTATCTCCAGCAGTTTTGATTTTCACCAAAGGGGAACCTTGTTGCTCTTCCTCAACGTGGGCTGAATAGGATTATTTCTAAGGTACACAAAAAAGCTGGAGAAACTCAGCGGGTGCAGCAGCATCTAAGGAGCTAAGGAGAAATGCAACGTTTCGGGCCGAAACCCTTCTTCAGACTACTTTCTACTTTCGGGTTATTTCTACATCCCTTTCTGACCTACGTTTAACATCTCATGCAGCTCTCCAAAATGTCGCACTGCCACGATGTGTTATTGCTTCAGCGGCAAAATTAGTTTTTGCTACCTAAAGGAGCATGAATGACATCAGCTGGCATTAATTATAAATAAATCACATGGAAAGTTACAAAACTGAAAGATATATAAAGAAACAAATGCATATTGAAATTTAATTTTTTAATTGATTTCACAATCCTGTTTTTAAATGCCACAGCTTTTATAGAATCTTCCCGCAGAGTTGGCTCACAACTATACAGAGCTTCTAATTGTTAACAGAGTCACATTCAATTAATCTTCCAGGCAGCTTAATCATAAGTAGTGTGAGCTGCACCCACAAATTGAGTGCAATACTGTTACAAAGTGTGTAACAATATTTATTTAATGAACGCCATTTTGATTCATTTGTGCAAGGTCACAGATTTTCAATTGTTACCAGTTTGGGTGAAATATCTACTTCTCAATTATTAACAGATTTTTTTTTTTAGATATTTGTGACATGATATGTCACCTGCTGGACTGTTCAGCTGGAACTAAGCTGTCTTCATTGACTGGTAGAGAGGCAACAACCTCTCTGAAGGAATGTCAACAACTCCAAGTACCTGGATATACTTATCTCTAAAGAATCTTATAAAAACATATAAAATTATAAGAAGGACTGGACAAGCTAGATGCAGGAAAAATGTTCCCAATGTTGGGCGAGACCTGCACCAGGGGCCACAGTCTTAGAATAAAGGGGAGGTCATTTAAGACTGAGGTGAGAAAAAAAAGTTTTCACCCAGAGAGTTGTGAATTTTTGGAATTCCCTGCCACAGAGGGCAGTGGAGGCCAATTCACTGGATGGATTTAAGAGAGAGTTAGATAGAGCTCTAGGGGCTAGTGGAGTCAAGGGATATGGGGAGAAGGCAGGCACGGGTTATTGATTGGGGACGATCAGCCATGATCGCAATGAATGGCGGTGCTGGCTTGAAGGGCCGAATGGCCTCCTCCTGCACCTATTTTCTATGTTTCTATAAGATCTATCCTGTACCCTGCACATTGATGCAATCGTAAAGAAAGTCCATCACGACTCTACTTAGAAGGCACAGTGGCACCTGGGTTTGATCCTGACTATGGGTGCTATCTGTACAGAGTTTTTATGTTCTTGCTGTATGTTCATGGGTTTTCTCCGGCTGCTGTTTCCTCGCACATTCCATCGATGTGCGGGTTTGTTGGTTAATTGGCTTTTGTAAATTGCCAATAGTTGCAAAAATGGGATAACATAGAGTGATACAGTGTGGAAACAGGCCCTTTGGCCCAACTTGCCCATACTGGCCAACATGTCCCAGCCACACTTGTCCCACCTGCCTGCGTTTGGCCCAGATCCTTCCAAACCTGTCCTATCCATGTACATAGATACATAGACACATAGCTACATAGAAAACAGGTGCAGGAGTAGGCCATTGGGCCCTTCGAGCCAGCACCGCCATTCAATGTGATCATGGCTGATCATCAGAACACATGTACCTGTCTAAATGTTTCTTAAACGTTGGGATAGTCCCAGCCTCAACTACCTCCTCTGGCAGCATGTTCCATACACCTACTAGCCTTTGTATGAAAAAGTTACACCACATTCCTATTAAATCTTTTCTCCTTCACGTTAAATCTATGTCCTCTGGTCCTTGATTCACCTACTCTGGGCAAGAGACTCTGTGCATCTACCTGATCTATTCCTCTCATGGTTTTATACACCTCTATAAGATCACCCCTCATCCTCCTGCATTCCAAGGAATAGAGTCCCAGCCTACTCAACCTCTCCCTATAGCTCACACCCTTTATTACTGGCAATATCCTCGTAAATCTTCTGTGTACCTTCTCCAGCTTGACATCGTTCCTTTAACATGGTGCCCAGAACTGAACACAATGCAGCTTCATCAACTTCTTATACAACTGCAACATGAGCTCCCAACTTCTATACTCAATACTTTGACTGATGAAGGCCAATGTGCCAAGTACCTTTTGACCACCCTGTCTACCTGCGCCTGCACCTTCAAGGAACCATGCACCTGCACTCTTAGATCCCTCTGCTCTACAATACAAGAGCCCTACCATTCATGTGTAGATCCTAACACTGCACAGTCCATCACCGGCTCTGACCTCCCCACCATCGAATCTTTTCTCCTTTTAACAATGCAACCTCTCTGACTATCTTTACTGATGTCATCTTTTTTCATCTGTGTCAGTAGAATATGATCGTGTGAAAAAGGGGATTATTTTACTCACGTTAAAGACATAACGCACCACAAGATATTGTTTATTGTGACTCTGCAATGTTCTGCATTTATAATGCACAGTACCTATGTGCTTTTTGCCTTAACTTTAGGTGATAGCTACATAAAGTACCAATAAGGTGGCCGATTAGGAAAGGGGGAGATGCAACGAGACCTGGGTGTCATGGTACACCAGTCATTTAAAGTAGGCATGCAGGTGCAGCAGGCAGTGAAGAAGGCGAATGGTATGTTAGCATTCATAGCAAAAGGATTTGAGTATAGGAGCAGGGAGGTTCTACTGCAGTTGTACAGGGTCTTGGTGAGACCACACCTGGAGTATTGCGTACAGTTTTGGTCTCCTAATCTGAGGAAAGACATTCTTGCCATAGAGGGAGTACAGAGAAGGTTCACCAGACTGATTCCTGGGATGTCAGGACTTTCATATGAAGAAAGACTGGATAGACTCGGACTTGTACTCGCTAGAATTTAGAAGATTGAGGGGGGATCTTATAGAAACGTACAAAATTCTTAAGGGGTTGGACAGGCTAGATGCAGGAAGATTGTTCCCGATGTTGGGGAAGTCCAGAACAAGGGGTCACAGTTTAAGGATAAAGGGGAAATCTTTTAGGACCGAGATGAGAAAAACTTTTTTCACACAGAGAGTGGTGAATCTGTGGAATTCTCTCCCGCAGAAGGTAGTTGAGGCCAGTTCATTGGCTATATTTAAGAGGGAGTTAGATGTGGCCCTTGTGGCTAAAGGGATCAGGGGGTATGGAGAGAAGGCAGGTACAGGATACTGAGTTGGATGATCAGCCATGATCATATTGAATGGCGGTGCAGGCTCGAAGGGCCGAATGGCCTACTCCTGCACCTATTTTCTATGTCTATGTTTCTATAAGGATGATAAACTGATTGAGTGTTTCTCACCTTACTTTGGGAAATAAATCCAGCAAGAATTACATCTCCACATATTTTTTCATCAACCAATATTCAGCATTTGCTGCCATTAAGGGCCGGTCCCACTTACGCAATTTTTTCGGCGACTTGCCGGCACCCGTCATAGTCGTAGCAGGTTGCCGAAAATGCTCGACATGTCGCGGGGTGAGTTGGTGGTTTGGTGGTGAGTAGTCGCCCAAAGAGTCGTACCTTTTTCTGGTCGCCGCTGGATTTTCAACATGTTGAACATTTTCGGCAACCCGCTGCGACTATGACAAGTCGCCGAAAAAAATGCGTAAGTGGGACAGACCCTTAAGGATCAAACATGCTGTGGTCAGCGGGAATTACACTTCAGCTATTTTACCACCAACATTAACACACACACACACACACACCATATGATCTGGACTAAATAGCCAGTTTCACCTGGTAACTATCCAACAAGGTCTCTTAAGGTTGTTCCTGTGTTATTTTGCTACTTACAAAGCTCACAAAATATTAATCAGAATGAACTCTCTGGCCACTGGTGATGAGTTGGAAGCAATTTTATGACAAGAGTGTACTGGGAATAGCACTGAGACTGTTAAACGCTTTTGATTTAGAACTCTTAATAGCTGTCACAGAAGGAAAGCTATGGTATTATTAAACTGAATTGGATGCAAACCTAAGAATTTGCAGTATAATTATCAGGCAAGAAAATGTTTTTGGAGCTTTCCAGATAATTTGTCGGCCTGCCTATTGTAGGAAAGTGAATGTTTACCCTTGCTCTCAATTAGTATGTTCAATATTCATTCTCTTGGAAAAATAACATTCTGGAATCTGGCAAAGTTAATCTTTAAATGCATTATAAAACATAAAGACTTGTGGTTTCATCCAGCTTTATTCTCAAAAGCACACACAGCATGAGAAAAGTCATTAATTTTGTTTTAGTCTTTACAGTTATTACATCATACATTCTAATTGCCTAGCCTAGAATTTTTAAGATTTAGAAAGAATAACAGTCTGCATTTTCCCAAACATGTGCCCCATGAGGTGCTGGGCAAGGAGCTTAAATCTGCAAATACTGAGATCTCATATCCATGCATGAAACCAAAGTAATATGAAGAAAAAAGATTCTGCTCAAGGCAAGGTTATTGCTAAAAAGACCAGGAGGTGATAGTTAAGATTCAAGCTGATGGGCAACATTGCGATCACCAGTGCTGCTGAATTTTAAGGAAAAAGACACAAAGCGCTGGAGTAGCTCAGCAGTTCAGGCAGCATCTCTGCAGAACATGGAAAGGTGACACAAGAAACACGAGCGCGGGGTCTTTATTCAGACTAATGGGGGGAGGAGAAAGCTGGAAGAGAGGAAGTGCAGGACAAAGTTTGACAAGTAGTTGGTTGATACAGGTGAGGTGAGTTTCTGATTGAAATATAGAAACATAGAAAATAGCTGCAGGAGTAGGCCATTCGGCCCCTCGAGCCTGCACCGCCATTCAATATAATCATGGCTGATCATCCAACTCAGTATCCCGTACCTGCCTTCTTTCCATACCCCCTGATCCCTTTAGCCACAAGGGCCACATCTAACTCCCTCTTAAATATAGCCAATGAACTGGCCTCAACTACCTTCTGTGGCGGAGAATTACACAGATTTACCACTCTCTGTGTAAAAAATGATTTTCTCATCTCGGTCCTAAAAGATTTCCCCCTTATCCTTAAACTGTGACCCCTTGTTCTGGACTTCCCCAACACCGGGAACAATCTTGCTGCATCTAGCCTGTCCAACCCCTTAAGAATTTTGTACGTTTCTATAAGATACCCTCTCAATCTTCTACATTCTAGCGAGTACAAGCCGAGTCTATCCAGTCTTTCTTCAGATGAAAGTCATGCCATCCCAGGAATCAGTTTGGTGAACCTTCTCTGTACTCCCTCTATGGCAAGAATGTCTGATAGATGGTGGACAAAGACCAGAGATGAAAAGACAGAAGGGGTGAGCCAAGAGGATCGCAGAGTTGCAAATGTGAATTCTGTTAGATTTAAAAAAAAATTATGTCAGAGCCCCATGTTGTTTCCAGCCTGGCAGCAGAAAGATGGGTGGGGAGGAGGTAACACGTTGGTAGAGACTTGCGTCAGTTTTAGAACTTTGCCTGATTTATAACTTCTTATTGTGTACAGTACAACATTTCCTCTCAGGTTCTGTGAGGGATCTCTGGGTTTCCTTCTCGTGCTGGTATTTACTGACCTTTGGAGAATCCCCAGCAGTCATAAGCGTTCTCATCATTTGTTTACTGTAAACACTAAAATTCTGTAATATGTTGCAATAATAACCACAGAGGGTATTGCTAGGCAATCTCCATGGTCCTCTGACAGCGGAACACTATTCCCACGGATTTCTGTCTGCAAGATTCCCACCCTCGTATTCTAAAGGTTCCCAGATTTACGGAAATCCAACTCTATGCATATTCTCCCGTACATGTTTTAGCACATTTTCCAAGAGAGACCATTTAGCTACAGCAAGGCAAACATCTTCAGGAATTATGGAACGCGGCTGCAGCTAATCAATTCAAAAGACAATGAGTCTTCCAGTACCATTAACATGTAACCTTACCATAGAGGGAGTACAGAGAAGGTTCACCAGACTGATTCCTGCGATGTCAGGACTTTCATATAATAATAATAATAATAAATTTTATTTATGGGCGCCTTTCTAGAGTCTCAAGGACACCTTACAAAAATTTAGCAAGTAGAGGAAAAACATGTAAGCGGAATGAAATAAATAGTAGAGACATGACTGGTACACAAATTAAAGACAGAATTCAATTCAAAACACAATATGAGGCAATTCAAGCACAGATGAAAAGGGAGGGGGACGTGGGGCTAAGGATAGGCAGAGGTGAAGAGATGGGTCTTGAGGCGGGACTGGAAGATGGTGAGGGACACGGAATTGCGGATCAGTTGGGGTAGGGAGTTCCAGAGCCTGGGAGCTGCCCTGGACAAGGCTCTGTCCCCGAAACTGCGGAGGTTGGATTTGTGGATGGAGAAAGACTGGATAGACTCGGCTTGTGCTTGCTAGAATTTAGAAGATTGAGGGGGGATCTTATAGAAACTTACAAAATTCTTAAGGGGTTGGATAGGCTAGATGCAGGAAGATTGTTCCCGATGTTGGGGAAGTCCAGAACAAGGGGTCACAGTTTAAGGATAAAGGGGAAATCTTTTAGGACTGAGATGAGAAAAATATTTTTTACACAGAGAGTGGTGAATCTCTGGAATTCTCTGCCACAGAATGTAGTTGAGGCCAGTTCATTGGCTATATTTAAAAGGGAGTTAGATGTGGCCCTTGTGGCTAAAGGGATCAGGGGGTATGGAGAGAAAGCAGGTACAGGATACTGAGTTGGATGATCAGCCATGATCATATTGAATGGCGGTGCAGGCTCGAAGGGCCGAATGGCCTACTCCTGCACCTATTTTCTATGCTTCTATGTTTCTATGTAAAATCCCTGCAGTAATCAAACAGATACATTACCATTAAGAATGTAGGTGCCTCTCCACAGTGGGAGGCACTTAATAGATTTGTTTTGGAAACTGACAAGGCAAATCTCTTCGACTGACACTTGTAAAATACTTTATCAAATAATGTAACATCCATTGATATTTTAAGGTCATTGAACTAGTCAGTGAAAGGAACAATCTGATTCAGTACCATTTTAAATATACAGGAGAAGACAAAAAGTAGATGCTAATATTAATCAACCCTCATTATAATTCCTTCTCTCCAGAGATGCTGCCTGGCCCGCTGAGATACTCCAGCATTTTGTGTCTACCCTCATTATAATTATTCATCTCTGACTCATGGAAAAAATTGGTTTATAGACAGTTCTCAGGAACTAAACCTTTAAGTAACCTGTGGATTGCCTGCATTTAGAGATGTCTCAGCAGGAAATTTCCAAATATTAATATATACAAGGTCCTCCTGTTCAGATAAGGCCCCCATATCTTTAACTTTATCCCGTGCTCACTCTCTAACTTCCCATCATTCTACCCGCCCCACATATAGTTATAAAAAGGGCATTCTTACCAATCACTTGCTGATGTCAAACTGGTAGCTGTGCAATAACCGGTTTCCTGATCTTCAGAACACGAGTCCACTGTAAGAGATGCCACCTGGTCAAGAGAAATACAGGGACGTTTCAGTTTCATTTAACATGACAATAAAGTTGACCATTTCCCATAATAGTCTTGCTAGAATAGCAAGGCTTGCAAAGTAAAATGCCTGAACTGTATACAACTCCTCATGAAATGTCTAATTCATCATGCTTTGAAGATGTGAAATAATAAGAAATCCTTCAATCATACAAAAATGGGGTGAGAGTAAAGTGGTAGCCCACATTGACACAAAAGAGATAGCTCTTTCATTGCAAGTCCACTAGTAATGACCACCACTACATCTAATCAATTTCACTAAGTATTTGGAGTCGGGAAACATGAGGAAAGAAACATCTATGGCCCGAGTTAACTTTCGCAAATTTAGGTAGCAAAGAAGGCCGAGAGGAGGAGGAGATTGAAACAGCAGATCGACTATCTCTGAGAATGGCCAAGAGAGTTACAAATGGAATATGCATGGAGAATTGTGAAATTATCCATTTAGCTTAAATAAATAGACAAGAATTTTAAAAGATGGGAGATGAGTAAAGGTTGGCATGCAGAATGATTTATGTATAAAAACTGTAAATATGACATCTACACAACACGTAACTTAAGATCATCTTTAATCCACATACAGCATGTTAGTAGTCACTGACTCCTGTCTGCTACCGAACTGCGTAGCATAGGAAGTAGGTGTTAATATAAATGATACAGTAAGGCGGGGTTAGTGATGCTAACCTATATATGATTGGTTGCATGCTAAACCAATCTACAGAAACATAAATCACAAATACAGGAAGCACTTTGAAAGGCCAATGTTAGGTTATTCTTTTTTGTAAGTTCTGCTGGAGTTACACTGAGATTTGGCGATCATACAACTTTGTCTCCAGCACTGTTTTGGACTCTTTACCTGTGAATGGACAAACATGCCTTTAGAAGGTGTAACCTATGAATCACTGGATTGATTCCTAGATTGAGAGTGCTGTTGAATGAAAAACTGAGTAGAATATATTTGTATTTTCTGGAATGTAGAAGAAGGAAAAATGATCCAACATTCTTAGAATACTTAGCAAGGGATCTAGTATTAGGTGTCATAATCTCAGGTTAAGGGTCAGGCACTTGGTATTGAGGTAAGGGGATAGGAGATAGACACTTCATAGCTGAAAGCATTGTGAGGCTTTGGATTTCTTGAGTAGTACTTGGTGCTCTGTTGCTGAATACCTTCAAGAAGGACCCAAAGAGAAGCAGAAGTTCTAACGTTCTATAGTTGATGTTCGATCTGCAGGTTATTTCCAGAACTTTCTGTTTTATCTCAATATCCAGAGGTTACAGTATTACAGTTACGGTTTTAGGGCTAAGACATATATAAGGAATAGGGCAATGAAATATATTTCTGATCAATTGTGACTTCCTGCGTGATTTGAAATCCATCTGACTCACTTCCCCTCTAGTTTTTTATGTTGTAGCGAGTCACAGAAAATGGGAATAGACTCTTCGATTCAACCTGCCTATGCTGACCAAGATGCCCCATCTACACTAGTCTCATCTGACCGTGTTTGGTCCATATCAGTCATAAAACATTCTTATCCACATACCTGTCCAAATGTGTTTTAAATGTTGTTATTGTTGCTCTTACATCCTTTATGAAATATATTGAAGTTGCATATTTTGTAAGCAATGTGTCTCTATTTTAACTTGTAATGTAATGAATGACAAGGATTGTAACACATCAGTGATATTACACTATAAAGGTACGACTTGAATGGATTTTAAATGTCCCCAAATGAAGTACATGTCCTAATTACATTTATCACATTACACTGCAGTACATGTAATACCATTGAAAACAGTAGATTCTGTTATTTCAAATGTGCCACTGTTAAATGTAGATTCATTTTTGACAAAAATATTCTGGTCAATTTTGTAGTTTAATTAGTAAAGATGTGAACGCAAGTTGTAATTTTATTATTGCTAAATTATTGTCAATTGAAAATAGAGATAGAAGCTTTTTTTCAATAAATGCCTAATGCTTTCAAAATAAAACCTATTCCACGCACTGCAAATTTCAGATTCACTGACTATCCTGTTTTTAACTAAAACTATTTAATATATCCCATTCGAATAAATCACAAAGAATGTGCTTAAGATTTAATTGACATAATCTG
This sequence comes from Amblyraja radiata, assembly GCF_010909765.2. Classification (NCBI taxonomy): domain Eukaryota; kingdom Metazoa; phylum Chordata; class Chondrichthyes; order Rajiformes; family Rajidae; genus Amblyraja; species Amblyraja radiata. The sequence goes on from NC_045956.1 coordinate 4,711,825, forward strand.
GACAAAGATTATGGCCATTTGCTGTGTTTATTCAGAATTGAAAGAATTGGATACACAATGAAAACTATTAACATGACAGTTATAAATAGATCTCAAGAATCTGCGATGCCAAAACTGATATCTTTCATCACTAACCACAGAAAACTATTCAAAATGTCCCTGTAGTTATTACAATATATTTCCCATTGCATTCTATATGCTGACATATGTTGTTAGTTCACACAAGCCTGCATACTAAACAAAATACATTTTATTATTGTAATAATTTTGACACCCTGAATTTCTCTTAATTCTTTCAGCAAACATTTTTTGTGTTTCTTTTAGCAGAGATGGAGCAGTGCCAATGTCACCTGAGTGACTGCATGCCCCCTAATCAGTTGCAACAGTGTAAATACAAATTTGAAAAAGTATGTCAACTTTTTTGTGCATTTGTCCAGGGAATGGAGGGATATGGATCATGTTTCGGTAGATGAGATGAGCTTATATTGATATCATGTTCGGCACAGACATTGTGGACCAAAGGGTCTATTCTGTTCTGTCAAATACATGAGAGTGTACTTTCAATTCCATAAAGATTAATCCAATGGTTAAACACATTGAAAGTAAATAAGGTTTATACAATATAAATATCATACTTAAAAAATAATGAACTCAAGATTATGGGAGAGAAAGGGCATAGAAAGATTTTCTGTTGAATTGTGGTTTCATCTTATTTGAGGTAAGCAAGTCAAGATGAAATAACACTATTTAGTTCAGCTTGTCATCCAGCTCACATATTCTAACTATCATTTATTTTTCTCACCCCATGCCCATATTTCTGCTTTCTTCACTGAATTTGAATTAATTCAGGTCCCTTTCGGATGTATGAAATAGATTAATGTTTACTGAAATTAATCTCAACTATTTAAAGTCAATGATTCCAACATGCATTATCTTACATTTCAAAGCATTCAATAAAAACATAGTAACATAGAAAATAGGTGCAGGAGTAGGCCATTCGGCCCTTCGAGACTGCACCGCCATTCAATATGATCATGGCTGATCATCCAACTCAGTATCCCGTACCTGCCTTCTCTCCATACCCCCTGATCCCCTTAGCCACAAGGGCCACATCTAACTCCCTCTTAAATATAGCCAATGAACTGGCCTCAACTACCTTCTGTGGCAGAGAATTCCAGAGATTCACCACTCTTTGTGTGAAAAATGTTTTTCTCATCTCGGTCCGAAAAGACTTCCCCCTTATCCTTAAACTGTGACCCCTAGTTCAGGACCTCCCCAACATTGGGAACAATCTTCCTGCATCTAGCCTATCCAACCCCTTAAGAATTTTGTAAGTTTCTATAAGATCCCCCCTCAATCTTCTAAATTCTAGCGAGTACAAGCCGAGTCTATCCAGTCTTTCTTCATATGAAAGTCCTGACATCCCAGGAATCAGTCTGGTGAACCTTCTCTGTACTCCCTCTATGGCAAGAATGTCTTTCCTCAGATTAGGAGACCAAAACTGTATGCAATACTCCAGGTGTGGTCTCACCAAGACCCTGTACAACTGCAGTAGAACCTCCCTGCTCCTATACTCAAATCCTTTTGCTATGAATGCTAACATACAATTCGTTTTCTTCACTGCCTGCTGCACCTGCATGCCTACTTTCAATGTCTGAAGAAGGGTTTCGGCCCGTAACGTCGCCTATTTCCTTCGCTCCATAGATGCTGCTGCACCCGCTGAGTTTCTCCAGCATTTTTGTGTGCCTTCTGCCTACTTTCAATGACTGGTGTACCATGACGCCCAGGTCTCATTGCATCTCCCCTTTTCCTAATCGGCCACCATTCAGATAATCAAGAAGCAATTCATCAGCTCAGCTAATGTTGCCCTCAATTTCTGAATTTTGCTCCTCGCTGTATGCTGATGAGTATGAAGCCACTGTCTTAATTTGTCTTTCATGCAGTCCGTTTAGGTAGCGTATATGTTTGTTACATGGGATGCTCCTATAATACGGCATGGTGGCACAGCGGTAGAGTTGCTGCCTTACAATGCTTACAGCACCTTTCGACCTGGGTTCGATCCTGGCTATGGGTGCTGTCTGTATAGTTCTCCCCATGACCTGCGTGGGTTTTCTCCGGGATCCCTGGTTTCCTCCCACATTCCAAAAATGTACAGGTTGTAGGTTCAACAGGTTGTGTGCTTTTAAAAAATCTGAAATTCTGTGGGTGATATTTGATTTTGCAACCTCATGTATGATATCAAAATATTAAACTGAAAGGAAGCATAATTGAAACGGAAGACATGGTTTATTTGTTTTGGATGGGATGATTTGCTGAGGGCCATACAGTAACGAAACACAAACAAGGTGAGAAAAAAGAGAAATAAATTATTGGAGCAGGAGAAATAAACACAACATTTATTTTGTGTTGGAACTAACTGCAGATGTTGGTTTACACTAAAGATGTACACAAAATACAGGAATAACTCAGCTGGACAGGCAGTAATTCTGGAGAGAAGGAATGGGTGATGTTTCGAGTTGAGACCTTTTTACAGACCTGTCTGATAAAGGGTCTCGACCCGAAACGTCACCCATTCTTTCTTCCCAGAGATGCTCCCTGCCTCGCTGAGTTACTCCAGCATTTTGTGTCTCACAACACTTATAATACAACTTCTCAAAACTGGGGAGTAAAGGGCCTATCCCACGAGCATGCGACTGCATGCGGCAAACGCGACTGCATGCGGCAAACGCGACTGCATGCGGCAAACGCGACTGCATGCGGCAAACGCGACTGCATGCGGCAAACGCGACCAAACCGGAAGCGCGGAGGTCGAGTGATTGACATGAAGTTTGAGCGAAGTCCGCGGGAAGTTCGCGCGTGACGTACGGCGTCAAGACGCTGCGTACGGCGTCGAGACGCTGTGCATGCCCGTTGAGGCGGTGTGTACGGCCTCAATGCGGCTGCGGGCCGACAGGCCGTTGCCGCGCGGTATTTTTGAACACGGTCAGTTTTTCGGAGCCCCACACGATGTCAGGACCAGCTCCGCACAACTCCATACGGCTCCGGCGATCGAAGTGGGACCGGCCCCGCGAGGCCGTACGGCTCAAGCGACCACGTTAGGGCGCGCTTGCCGCATGCAGTCGCATGCTCGTGGGACAGGCCCTTAACTCATTCAAATGGCAATCTCATTCTGAAAAAACGCAGGGGATTATAAAGGATTGTGGCATGAGACTTTCTTCATCCTACTGAAGTGATTGCTTTAGGTTAATGGGTCCGGCAAGTGGGAGCGCAGTGCCGTTTACGGTATAAAGTAAATCAAATAAAGGGAATTATGACTCGCGGACCCGTTGGGTCCCCGTTGTGACGCCAGTCAAAATGGCGATCTGAAAATGGCTGCGGGCCCAACAACCCTTCCGCAACTGCGCACGCGCGGATACCTGACCCGGCAACCCTCCCCCAATTGCGCTGGGGCGGCTGACGGTCTGGGAGCGCGCTGCACAGGCGCGCCTCCGCTGGCTCTAGGGTGTAGAAAGTCAATTAAAGTTTATAAAGGTAATTACTTTGTAAAATCAAACAAAACTTGCTACTGAGTAAGACGCCCTTAAAATTGTTATGCTATCGTGTACCATTTTGACTGTATTTTGGGAACAAACAAACATACATATAAGATGAGACTTTTAGTTATGTGTAGAAGATAAATAGACAACGCATCAAATGTGACCACGTTTTAATTGGCATTGCTCACTTTAATTAAAAACATATGTTTTAACTATTTTTTCTTTACTTCACCATATTAAAAGCATTGTAACAGTAGATCATAAGATCATAAGTGATAGGAGTAGAATTAGGCCATTCAGCCCATCGTCTACTCCACCATTCAATCATGGCTGATCTATCCCTCCTAACCCCATTCTCTTGCCGTCTACCCATAACCTCTGACACCAGTGCTAATCAAGAGTCTATCTATCTTTGCTTTAAATATATCTACTGACTTTGCCTCCACAGCCTTCTGTGGCAAAGAATTCCACAGATTCACCGCCCTCTGACTAAATAAATTTCTCCTCATCTCCTTCCTAAATGAACGTCCTTTAATTCTGAGGCTATGACCTCTAGTTCTAGACTCTCCCACTGGTGGAAACATCCTCTCCACATCCACTCTATCCAAGCCTTTCACTATTCTGTACGTTTCAACGAGGTCCCCCCTCATTCTTCTAAACTCCAGCGAATATAGGCCCTGTGCCGTCAAACGTTCATCAACAGTAGTATTTCCTCTTCACTAGTTTGATCTTTTGAATTTTAATTTTAATTATTTATAATAATTTCTACTATTTCAAAACAATTCTGGTTACCAAAGGCATCTAAAAAATATGAAACAAGACTTCAATAGCACGAACTGAGGGCACAACTTCTGGATACATCATCTGAAGGCCATCTCACCCCTCGCATAGAAACATAGAAAATAGGTGCAGGAGTAGGCGATTCGGCCCTTTGAGCCTGCACTGCCATTCAATATGATCATGGCTGATCATCCAACTCAGTATCCTGTACCTGCCTTCTCTCCATACCCCCTGATCCCCTTAGCCACAAGGGCCACATCTAACTCCCTCTTAAATATAGCCAATGAACTGGCCTCAACTACCTTCTGTGGCAGAGAATTCCAGAGATTCACCACTCTCTGTGTGAAAAATGTTTTACTCATCTCGGTCCTAAAAGATTTCCCCCTTATCCTTAAACTGTGACCCCTTGTTCTGGACTTCCCCAACATCTGGAACAATCTTCCTGCATCTAGCCTGTCCAACCACTTAAGAATTTTGTAAGTTTCTATAAGATTCCCCCCTCAATCTTCTAAATTCTTGTTCGAGTACAAGCCAAGTCTATCCAGTCTTTCTTCATATGAAAGTCCTGCCATCCCAGGAATCAGTCTGGTGAGCCTTCTCTGTACTCCCTCTATGGCAAGAATGTCTTTCCTCAGATTAGGAGACCAAAACTGTACGCAATACTCCAGGTGTGGTCTCACCAAGACCCTGTACAACTGCAGTAGACCCTCCCTGCTCCTATACTCACAACCCAAACAGTTTGCAGATTGATTGAGAATGGAGGCAGCAAGCTACACAGTTGTAAAGGATTAGCATGGACCTTGGGCTAAAGTATTGGACAAATGCAGGTGGCAGGCCAGATCAACTGCAATCTGGCCTATTGGAAATACACATTCTCAGTTTTAAAAAGTGTGGACCAGAAAAATGCAGAATTTAAGAATCCGGCGATATAAACAGACATTTTAGGTATCGTGGAGTTGTGGATTTTTTCCTTCAGGGGTACAACTTGGGATAATGGGCGCTTGGCACATAGGTACATAATTTTGTAAACAGTGCCATTAGCATACAATTTATTGCTTTCCACAGAAGGGCATTAAATGCTGAATGAAGAATAATACAGCACTCAACACAGCAAGGGTGAAGTTTCCACTCATTTATGCCATAATAGCAATGGCATCTGCCGAACTGGCACAAAGTATCAGGGAATTTTCAACATAATTTACACCCAAAAGTATCAATTTTCTTGTTTTTACTGTTTTTGTGGTTTAAGATTTAAATCGTTTGGCTCAGGTGCCACCCATAAAATGAAGATGCCTGCAGGTCAACACTGGCAGATTCTGCCAAATCACTGACTCATGAGGAGCTTCAAATTGCATTTGTTTTCTTTTGGACACGGGCATTAGTGGCAGAGTGTAACGATTTCTCTCGGGCATAAACATCAGTAGGTATAATTTAAAGTTGTATTATGTATACAGGCACGAAAAAGCATACTTATGTTTTCTTAAGCCAAAAACAATATTATCTACAAATATATAAATTAAATTATTCAAAATCTTTAGAGGAATAGATCGGGTAGATGCACAGTGTTTTTTGCCCCGAGTTGGGGAATCGAAGACCAGAGGACATAGGTTCAAGGTGAAGGGGAAAAGATTTAATAGGAATCCGAGGGGTAACTTTTTCACACAAAGGGTGGAACAAGCTGCCAGAGGAGGTAGTCGAGGCTGGGACTATCCCATTGCTTAAGAAACTGTTAGACAGGTACATGGATGGGACAGGTTTGGAGAGATATGGACCAAGCGCAAGGAAGTGGGACTAGCGTAGCTGGGCCATGTTGGCCGGTGTGGGCGAGTTGCGCTAAAAGGCCTGTTTCCACACTGCCTCAAAATGTCTAACAAATTTTTCATAATTTAAAATTAATTTTAATTAGTATACTCTTTAAAAACACAGATTGTTGTGATAGGCCTATCTTCATCTATGTTGATAATGGCGGACTAGTTCATCACACTTGAATGCATCAACAAGCACTTTTTAAATGAAAACAATATCAAAAGGTTCATGGAATGTAATACATGTCATTAAAAATGAGTTCTTTGAAAACTGAAATGTAACAATCACTCCAGCTTTGAGTGCGTTTTTGTTGCGATTTCCGATAAATACCGCTAACACAGATAGTTTACCTCAACATTTGGATTACTCATTGAGATCGATCTGTGAATGGGTTTACCTGTGGTCACAGTTGCACTTACACTGTACCATAGCTCTGCTTGCTGTGATGGGATATGAGCACAGTATGTAGTGCAGCCTATTTGCCTCGGCTCTTTTGATGCCTTGGCATGCTCTAACTTAGTCATTTTTCACAATTGACAGTTTAATGCTTTTCCCAGCTTTCCATGAAAATTCCCATATGAAAGCATCGAGCGTCTGTGGTTTTTTACTATAAACGGTGTGACATCTGGGCAATATATTTCCTACGTGTCTGCACACTTGAAGACACACATGGCTGATTAACCTAACCAAATGGCTCTTTCACAAATGCTTCAAAAACAGTGTTGGGGGATTCAGCAAGTTATCTCCTAAGACCGCTAAAACTGCATCTATTCTGCAGCACTTCAGATATTACCCTCTGCATGGCCAAATGCAATCTGGCAAAAAACAAGGTGTGTATCATGCACCTCCAGAAATAAATACTTACATAACATTTTAAACATACAAATCTGGCCCAAGAAAGAGCAACCTGGTCAGATGGAGTGCAATGGATATCGTTGGAGTATTCTTAATTATCTTAGAATAAAATTAACTCTGAAGAATAAATGTTAAAACTTAACTCATTGTTGACCGCTGGTTCCTTGCTAAAATCCCCTGAGCAACACAGACCCGGCAGTTACTCATACATCTCAGGGGAACCCTAAAACTTCACTTGCACTTCTCATTTGCGTATGCAAGAGGCTTAACACTTGTGCAGTCAATCTAATTGCTGCCTTGTGAACGCTGCTGTTGCTGCCCTGTTTTCTATTAGCAAAGTTAAATAATATTTGCCCTTCCAGTTACCACAGACACTGAGAACCTCTGCAAAATAGAGGTTCTGAAAATTGTGTCAAGATGCCTATGTTAAACTAAGTAATTATAGTTCTACCTCTACTCAGCGGCTGTGGAAAGCATCTTGGGAACTGCTCTGCCCAGGACAAGAAGGCTCTGCAGAGAGTAGTGCATTCGGCCGAACGCACTATTGGAACTACACTTGCCCCCCTGCAGGAAATATACATCAGAAGGTGCAACTCCAGAGCCAACAAGATCATGGGAGACCCCTTCCACCCCAGTGCAGTGGAGCAAGCCCGCACATCTGCCAGCATCTGTCTTTCCAAGAGCAGTTATGGAAATCAAAGTCCAACTGAGCATGAAGTGAACATACACTAGTTGTGCATGGCTAGGTGAGTATGGTTTAACCCATGTTCTATTTCTCAAGGCTAGTGCTAGATTGGGGTTGGGATGGAGGTCAAAGAACATATGGAGAGTGGAACAGGCCATTCCAAATATGCATCTAATTTGGGACTTTGTCTTAAATAATGCTTGCAGATGAAGGATCCTCACTGTAAGTCCACAAACTTCAGTTTCATAACAAGAGGATTTCAGTATAGGAGTAAAGAGGTTCTTCTGCAGTTGTATAGAGCTCTGGTGAGACCATATCTGGAGTATTGTGTATAGTTTTAGTCTCTTAATTTGAGGAAGGACATCCTTGTGATTGAGGCAGTGCAGCGTAGGTTCACAAGATTGATCCCTGGGATGGCAGGACTGTCATATGAGGAAAGATTGAAAAGACTAGGCTTGTATTCACTGGAGTTTAGAAGGATGAGGGGAATATCTTATTGAAACATATAAAATTATAAAAGGACTGGACAAGCTAGATGCAGGAAAAATGTTCCCAATGTTGGGCGAGTCCAGAACCAGGGGCCACAGTCTTAGAATAAAGGGGAGGTCATTTAAGACTGAGGTGAGAAAAACCTTTTTCACCCAGAGAGTTGTGAATTTATGGAATTCCCTGCCACAGAGGGCAGTGGAGGCCAAGTCACTGGGTGGATTTAAGAGAGTTGGATAGAGCTCTAGGGGCTCAAGGGATATGGGGAGAAGGCAGGCACGGGTTTTGATAGGGGACGACCAGCCATGATCACAATGAATGGCGGTGCTGGCTCGAAGGGCCGAATGGCCTCCTCCTGCACCTATTCACCTATTTTCTATGTTTCTAAACTCTGAGAAGTTCTGGTGCCCTGTCCAGAAGAACAAACCCTAGTTGCAGTGGCTATTTCACGAATTGCAATTTCAAACAATGATGTAATGATGGACCACTGATGTCAGAGTATTTTTTTGTCTGGGAAGAATAATAGAAAAGGATGCCTTCCATTGGATAATGCCATATCATTTCTTTACAGTTTGAACATGCAGATTTTGATTAAAATCTCTCTCATATGCATTCTAAAGATGAAGGAGCCAGTCAATGAAGCAATGAGATATGTGTAGAAATCTTAGTCTGGAAAATGATCAGACGCCAACATGAAAATGAAGCCCAAACAAAAGAAGATCCATTGTCCAAGTTAGTTTAAAACAATGCTGATTACATTGGCATGTAAGCTAAGCAGTATTAAGCAGGTTTATCATAACTGGCATATAAACTAAGCAGTATTGTGCTAGTTTGTTATATGTTTTAGCCTGTGAGCTCTGCAGCTTAATTTCTAAAGGCCATTTAGACAATTAGTTATTTTTGGCAAAACATCTTGGTTATAGGGGTCGAGGAAAGAGCATTCACGTCGCGGCCCTGTTTTCACCAATCTTTCCACCAACACGCACAAGAAGCACAAGACAGACACCATTGTATGCAGATGCCGAGGAGTGTGTCCAGCTCTGGTTGAACAACTTCTAATCTTGTGTGTGGACTCATTAAGAAGGAGGTTATATAGGTTAATGTGACATTTTGATTATTATTGGTTTGTTATTAATTAACAAAGTTTCTCTAATCTTTGTTCAAATCTTCCATTTGAAATTGGTGAAGGTGATTAAAGTGTTATTATGATGTTACAATATTGTAATACTGCATTTTTCATTTTCCTTTAATGAACCTGTGTGTATTTTCTCTTTAAGGACACTGTATATTCTTGAAATTGCACTCTATTTCGTGTGCGGCAAAGAAGAAAAGCATCCAAGTTTCCATCGTGGTCTACAGTGAATCAGTTTGATTAGTTACTATAAAGTGTTGGAGCTTATAAGGACAGATGGAAATCAGCAGGGTTTCAGTGGGAGAAGAGCAGTAGATGCAAGAAAAGTTAGATTCAACAGCATGTATATTGAGTACTTTTAGTTCCTTCCCAGACAAAAACTTGTATATAGGAATATATGTATTTAAAGTATTTTGCAATCAAAACTATATATAGCAATATGAAATTCATACAATTCAAATTAATTCAAATAAATTAGTATGATATGCCTGATGTTGATGTTTTTCTTTAAGGCAAATGCATTGTTTTGTACATTTCCCTGGGGTTTGGTGATCTAGCACGATATTTTTCAGATGCTAAACCTTCAGTGATATATTATACTTGTATTTCATTCCCAGTCTTCTGATGTTATACACACCTAAAAACCCTGTCCCACGGTACGAATTCATTCAAAGAGCTCTCCTGAGAAAAAAAATCAAACTCGTGGTAAGCACGGAGAATGAACGTAGCGGGTACGTCGGAGCTCGGGGACGTCTCTTAGCGGCTCGTAACGCTAACGGCAGGTACTCAGGAAGACTCGCTAACGGCAGGTAAGCGCGGGAAGACTCGTGAACATTTTTCAACGTTGAAAAATGTCCACGAGAGCCCCGAGTACCGATGAGTGGCCATTACCGTAAATCTCCCAGTTCGAATCAGGGCAAACTCGGGAGAGCTCTTGGAATGAACTCGTACCGTGGAACAGGGCTTTAAACAAAAACATGAATTAATCTTGTGTAAGAAGGAACTGCAGATGCTGGTTTAAACCGAAGACAGACACAAAAAGCTGGAGTAACTCAGCGGGACAGGCAGCATCTCTGGAGAGAAGGAATGGGTGACATTTTGGGTCAAGACCCTAATCTTGTTGATCACTTTGGTGTAATGGTACTTCATTCTGTGCATGAACCATTGCACTGAGACTGAGCAGTGCCTGATAAGTATTTTAATGTGAGGCATTAAACAGAGGTATGGAAAGATCTTCCCAGAGTTCTTCCCATTAGTGGTAACGCACTGGAGTTCCAAGAGTGTTCAACATAATAAGTTCATTCTCCAAAGTAGATTAAAAATACCTTTCATTCCCAATACAATTAACGCACTCATAAAAAACGGAACCACAGAAGTCAATATGGAGTCAGGAAGAGAGAACTTGCTACTTACTAGTCCAGCCCTTCTTGCAACCACAGTATGAAATTGTCCATCAGAGACCCTCTTGGTTGTCATCAGTCTGTGTGCTCCACTTCCAAGGTTAAAAGAGAACTTCATCTTGCCTTCCACTATTTCCAGGGCCAGGAACTCAGCCTTGCTTCCTGTCTGATTGTCATAGTTATACATCAGCAGAGAATTCTCTTTAATGGTGGAAAATTTGATATAGATATAGTTATTGTTTGGATCCAGGCTGGGAAACTCCATGTATGACATCTCTTCAAAGCCGTAACTGTTCAGTTCACAGTGCTTTCCAAAGACACCTGAAACAACAAAATAATCAGTGCAATTTAATTCAACTATTGCCCTCCAGTAGTGACAGATCAACGATTCAACAAATAATCAAGCGCTTATATAACCATTCACTTTTTTATGAGCTCAGCATATCCCAAAACATCGCTTGGCATTTCTTTCTTTTTTGCACATATTTCATGGTTTACTTTCAACTTGAATTAATTTGAACAAGCTGTTTTTTCTGCACAGGTTTTTATTTTTGGGTATATGCTACTGACGTCCGTGAAAAAAATTCAGCCCAAGTTATCAGTGCCTTCATGAATATAAAATGGACGTAATTTTTGAAATAAATTAGAGCAAGTTAGTTCCCAACCAAAATAAGAATAAATAAAAATAATATTTCAATGAGTTGTGTTTGAAAAACAAATCTTGTAAAATGCTGGACTGCTCTGGTGAAGGAACCAAGCTGAAAGGTTACTGCATTAGTCTCAAGAAGGGTTCAATAGACAATAGACAATAGGTGCAGGAGTAGGCCATTCGGCCCTTCGAGCCAGCACCGCCATTCAATGTGATCATGGCTGATCATCCCCAATCAGTACCCCATTCCTGCCTTCTCCTCATATCCCCTGACTCCGCTATTTTTAAGAGCCCTATCTAGCTCTCTCTTGAAAGCATCCAGAGAACCTGCCTCCACCGCCCTCTGAGGCAGAGAATTCCAGACTCACCACTCTCTGTGAGAAAAAGTGTTTCCTCGTCTCCGTTCTAAATGGCTTACTCCTTATTCTTAAACTGTGGCCCCTGGTTCTGGACTCCCCCAACATCGGGAACATGTTTCATGCCTCTAGTGTGTCCAAGCTCCTTAACAATCTTATATGTTTCAATGAGATCTCATCCTTCTAAATTCCAGAGTGTACAAGCCCAGCTGCTCCATTCTCTCCGCATCTGGCCCGAAATGTAGTCTGAAGAAGGGTTTCAACCTGAAATATCACCAATCATTTTTCTCCAGAGATATTGCCTGATCGCTGAGTTACTCCAGCACTTAGTGTATATCTTCGATTACTGCATATTTTCTCTCAATTCTGTTTTCAGCTTAGCCTGTTGTTGTTTTCCTTTCTGTTTATTTCTCTGTCCTTGTAGCTGGGTGGTAAAGATAATACCAGGGAACGTGAAAAATAATTGCATTGATTTCTATCTGTACTCCATCTCATGCCACTGAAGAATTTGAGGTGGTGAGGTGGCCATTTTCATTTTCTTAAGCAGTGCCTCAGGGTCAAGGATGGACATGTTTCAACTCTGGTTTTGTGGGTTGTGAAGTGGCAGAGACCATTGTAGGAAGTGTAGACGTTTCAACACATGAGGCAGGTAGTAGCTGGCAGGACAGGGAGATGAATGGGTGATTTGTTAGGTGGTACTTTTCCTCCCCTCTGCACAAATAGGGTTTTGCTGTGCTCCAAAATGCATGACTTTGAGGTCATCAATGTCATCCCTAAAGTAGTTTTTTCCACTTTGAGAGATCATAGAAACATAGAAAATAGGTGCAAGAGTAGGCCATTCGGCCCTTCGAGCCTGCACCGCCATTCAATATGATCATGGCTGATCATCCAACTCAGTATCCTGTACCTGCCTTCTCTCCATGTCCCCTGATCCCTTTTGCCACAAGGGCCACATCTAACTCCCTCTTAAATATAGCCAATGAACTGGCCTCAACTACCTTCTGTGGCAGAGAATTCCACAGATTCACCACTCTCTGCGTGAAAAATGTTTTTCTCATCTCGGTCCTAAAGGATTTCCCCTTTATCCTTAAACTATGACCCCTTGTCCTGGACTTCCCCAACATCGGGAACAATCTTCCTGCATCTAGCCTGTCCAACCCCTTAAGAATTTTATAAGTTTCTATAAGATCCCCCCTCAATCTTCTAAATTCTAGCGAGTACAAGCCGAGTCTGGGCCAGAAGATCTCACAGATCAGTGGGGGGGTTACAATTCTCCGAGGAAACTTTGAGCACATTTCTGAATCCTGAGTCTGAAGAAGGGTCCTGACTCGGAAACATCGCCTATCCATTCCGTCCACAGATGCTGCCTGATTTACTCCATCACTTTGTGTTTTGCTCCAAACCCTTTTCTCTCTCTGCCTAGTAATCTCTTCACATGACAAGGTTTGGAATATTGTGTTTGTTTAGAGCACCTGGCATTGGGCAGTCGAATGAAGTGATCTACCCAATAATAAACTTGTAACCTCATGGGGTTACAGTATGGAAACCGGCTGTTCAACCACAACGTACCCATTTCAAGACTGATCCGTTGTTTTCTCCCTACATTGCATCAATCCCTTCAGATTATACTATACTATTCATTTATACAATAGGAACAAATTACCATAGTCAATTAACCAACCAACCTGCACATTTCTGGGATGTGGGTGGAAACTGGAGCACCCAGGGGGAAACCCACATGGACACGGGAAGAATGTGCAAATTCCACACAGAATCAAACCCAGCTTGCTGGAACTGTGAAGCAGCCGCCCTACTAGTTGCAGCACTGTGTTGCCTTTAGTTCGACAATAGACAATAGGTGCAGGAGTAGGCCATTTGGCCCTTCGAGCCAGCATCGCCATTCAATGCGATCATGGCTGATCATCCCCAATCAGTACCCCGTTCCTGCCTTCTCCCCATATCCCCCGATTCCGCTATTTTTAAGAGCCCTATCTAGCTCTCTCTTGAAAGTATCCAGAGAACCTGCCTCCACCGCCCTCTGAGGCAGAGAATTCCACAGACTCAGCACTCTCTGTGAGAAAAAGTGTTTCCTCGTCTCCGTTCTAAATAGCTTACTCCTTATTCTTAAACTGTGGCCCCTGGTTCTGGACTTCCCCAACATCGGGAACATGTTTCCTGCCTCTAGTGTGTCCAAGCCCTTAACAATCTTATATGTTTCATTATCCTTGCAGTGACTTCAGGGAATTTTGCAAAGAACGCATAGATAGTATATGTTCAGTGCCTTGAGATGCCTGCTGTAGGTGGGCCTGACCGCAGAAACATGTCGGAAAGCTCGATCACTATTGCTCTGTATAACAAGAGTTTTGTGCTACGTCTGAGATATGATCTGCTATGGTTCATACTGGAGCGACTCACATAGATTGAACCGTTACCCATTTGTTCAGAAAAATAAATTAGCTCCCATCAGTTTGTCTATTGGAGGTAAGGTGCAGAGTTGGAAACAAAAACATTGAGAAGGAAAGACACTAATGCTGGAGTAACTCAGTGGGTTAGGTAGCATCCTGGAGAACATGAATAGGTGACGTTTCGGGTCAAGACCCTTCTTCAGACAGATTGCATGGGTGGGAAGAATGAAAGCTACAAGTGCGGAGGGGCAAGACAAAGCATGGCAGCACAGAGGTGAACACAGGCGAAGGTGATTGGAAAATGATTGAACAAAGGTCAGAGAAGGGTCCCGACCCAAAATATCACCTATTCTTTATTTGCAATAGACAATAGGTGCAGGAATAGGCCATTCGGCCCTTCGAGCCAGCACCGTCATTCATTATGATCATCCACAATCAGTACCCCGTTCCTGCCTTTTCCCCATATCCCCTGACCTTTAAGAACTCTCTCTTGAAAGCATACAGAGAATTGGCCTCCACTGCCTTCTGAGGCAGAGAATCTCAACTATAGAAGGACCTCTTTGCTCCTATATTTGATTCCTCTTGTTATAAAGGCCAACATGCCATTCGCTTTCTTCACTGCCTGCTGTGCCTGCATGCTTACTTGCATAGACTGATGTACAAGGACCCCCAGATCCCGTTGTACTTCCCCTTTTCCCAACTTGACGCCATTTAGATAGTACTGTTAAGGAATGCAGAGGAGAGGGAGGGGAGTGGAGAGATAGGTGCAAGATAAGCTGGGGGAGGGGGGGAAGACAAGTGGGAGGCAAGGTGGTGATTTGCAGAGGTTATGTACAGTTGGAGAATTAAATGTTGATACCGTTGTGTTGTAAGCTGCCCAAGCGGACTATGAAATGCTTTTCCTCCAGTTTGCGTGTGGTCTCACTCTGGCCTTGGCGGAGGGCCAGGTCAGAAAGGTCAGTATGGGGAACGGGAAGGGGCGTTAAAATGGTTAACTGGTGTTTCCGCACGCCTTGGTGGACTGAGCGCAATTGTTTGGCGAAATGGTCGCCGAGTCTACGCCTGGTCTCGCTGATATACAGGAGGTCACATCGGGAAGACCGGATGCAGTAGATGAGGTTAGAGCAGGTGCACGTGAACTTCTGTCTCCTCTGGAAGGACTTGCGGGGTTCCTGGATGAGGCGAGGAAGGAGTCACGTTGTTTCTCTGTGGTCCCTATGAAGCACTCTGATCCGGACACGCTTCCACAAACCTTACAGAGGACCTATCTGACCAGGTGGAGGCTGTGCAGACTGGCAGATCTGTACTTAACCATGTTGCTGGGTCTCTTTGGTCCCACCACACCACGCCCATATCACCCCCCCACTGGACACTGGCCCAATCACAACATATTCCAATGTAATAAATTGTTGCTACTACCTTCTTTACCACCCTCATGCTTCAACCTAACCCTGTAGGTACCAACTTCCCTGGAGTGTAGTGGATAAAAGAAGAGGCCTTTCTGTGTACAAACGGTGAAAAGCCTGTTCAATTGTGCACAGGCCTTGAGCAATAAACATATGTTTGCCCAATGCATATCATCAGTTTGATGCATCTTTCTGGCTAACAGAATCAAGAAATATGGGAGAAAGCAGGATCAAGATGATTAGCCATGATCATCCATGATTCGAAGGGCCGAATGGCCTACTCCTGCACCTATTTTCTATATTTTTGCCAGGTGCGTAACATTCTCTAGCCCCTTACATTTGTTTGAGTGTTGTGAAGCAACAAGGTATTTATCCTTCCGCGAGATCCGTGTGAGACTTATTTACGTGCCACAAAACAGATTGCAGCAAATGAGAACTAACAGGGTAGGCAAAGTGATTTATTGCGCACTCTGCCTGCTATACTCACTCTACCCACTCTAAGTACCTCTTTGAAAACTAAACACTTGGAATGATTCACTTTAACTGACCTTGATCTTTATTCCAATGGTAATGAAAGAGCAAAGTGAAAACTTTATAGATGTATCTGTGAGGCATTGTGAGCAAAATTGCAGATGTCTGAAGTTATATATTTTCAATTTCACCAGAAATTTCAAACAGAAGAAATTCTCATACTGGATTATAGTGAGTACATTTGACAATCAACTTCTTGGCTTGACTACCTTTAGCCAGTCCTCCAGTCAGTTATTATTTGAACAGCAGTTTGGATAAGCTTTCAGGCTTGAGTTAACAAACTCAAACTAAAATTATAACATTGTTAAAGATTCTGGGTCAATGAAGTTGACTGATTTCAATTTGGCTCCCAACATATTAACGTGCTCTTACCAATCAATTGTTATTTTCTATCAATTGTTATCAATTTATGTAGCTGGAACAAAAAACAGTTAAAGTTATCAGCGTTGAAAGGAAAAAAAAAGAAAGAAAAAAAAAAGAAGAAAAAAAAGAAACAATAACTGCTCATGAAGTTTTCATATTAGTGAACCCTGAGCAATATTTCTGTTAGATATTTCCCTACGAATAGCTTTGCTCTATCAAATAGTAATTTATTTTTGACACATTGAAGTCTAATGACATGGATTGTGTTGATGAAGTACTGCATTGTACTCTCTTGCACACTCCTTGACACTACGACTGGCTCCCCACCACATAACCTCTGTAATAAATGTGAATACATCTTATAGTACGGTATACTTTCATACATGAAATATTGCTTTGGATAGGTTAAAGGAATGCTGGGTTGTGTCCCATTCTCCCATCATGTGGAAACTGCAATATAACATGACACTGCAGTGCATAGATTGCCAAAAAGTTCTCAGCTATCTAGAATGATTATGGATATTATTTCATAAAGGTTTCGTTTGCATACTGTGGTAGTAAAGGGCAGAGCACAGCTGTCTATTTCACTAACACTGCTGTTTCTAATTATCTTCTTCATGAGGTGGCTGCAATCACAACAACATACTCAAAATCTGTGGTTATGATTCAATTTGGCACTTTCCAACTAAAGCAAGAACAGCCGAGGGTCTCTTAGTCATCTACAAAACCGCCTGAAGTCTTTTAGTGACAATAAACTATTTCACTCGGTCAGAAAAAGTTGAGAGCATGAAACAAAAAAAATATATATCATGCAAAAAATCTTTCAGAAAGTCAAAGGAAGCAGAACCCCAAACTAAAGGCATGAGGCTATGCAACGAACACTCCTCAGAGACACACAAGAATTTAGATGCTGGCATCTTGAGCAAAAAAAAGTGAGAGGTACTAAGCAAACTTTTGTAGATTTGAAGAAGGGTCCCAAAGTGATATGTTCCCCCATCCCATCAAACAAAAGATATAGAAGTGTGAAAACACACACCTCCAGATTCATGGACAGTTTCTTCCCGGCTGTGATCAGGCAACTGAACCATCCTACTGCAATCAGAGAGAATTTCTGAACTACTATCAGATCATCTTTGATCGGACTTTACTGGTTTTACCTTAGAAACATAGAAAATAGGTGCAGGAGGAGGCCATTCGGCCCTTCAAGCCAGCACCGCCATTCATTGTGATCATGGCTGATCGTCCCCTATCAATAACCCGTGCCTGCCTTCTCCCCATATCCCTTGACTACACTAGCCCCTAGAGCTATATCTAACTCTCTCTTAAATCCATCCAGTGATTTGGCCTCCACTGCCCTCTGTGGCAGGGAATTCCATAAATTCACAACTCTCTGGGTGAAAACGTTTTTTCTCACCTCAGTCTTAAATGACCTCCCCTTTATTCTAAGACTGTGGCCCCTGGTTCCGGACTCGCCCAACATTGGGAACATTTTTCCTGCATCTAGCTTGTCCAGTCCTTTTATAATTTTATATGTTTCAATAAGATCTCCCCCTCATCCTTCTAAACTCCAGTGAATACAAGCCTAGTCTTTTCAATCTTTCCTCATATGACAGTCCCGCCATCCCAGGGATCAATCTCGTGAACCTACGCTGCACTGCCTCAATCACAATCACTGCCTCAATCACCTTGCACTAAATGTTATTCTCTTATCGTGTATCTGTACACTGTGAATGGCTCAATTGTAATCATGTATTGCCTTTCCACTGGCTGGTTAGCACGCAACAAAAACTTTTCTCTGTACCTCGGTACACGTGACAATAAATAAACAAATCCATTTCCTTCCAGAGTTGCTGCCTGGCTTGCGCAGCAGTGTTTTTTCCCTTTCTCTGTTGATGATCACACAGTCCAAGCTGAGTTTTTGAAAGAATGCAAGACAACTTTAACAAGTGTGAGGTGTTGCACTTTGCTATGTCAAACCAGTGCAGGGCTTATATAATAAATGGTAGTGGCCCGCAGGGCATCGTTGAACAGAAAGATCTGGGGTTACAGGCAGGGCCGGCCTTAAGCCAATTGGCCAATTGCTCTCAATAGGGCCCCGCGCCAAAGGGGGCCCCGCGCTAGAGTAATCTACTCTCTATGTACTTTTCAGTGGTGATCTACACATTTTGTTTGTTACTTGTAGGCTTACAATTTTATCTTAAAATGTAGCTTAGATCTGTTTGGTCCATTAACTCGCAGGCACTTTTTAAGCGCACATTTTGATTACTTTCCATTCTACCATAGAGATAAAAAGTCTATAATATACTTTATTTGTATTTCTATGATTCTACAGACCTTGGCTGGGAACCTGGGGCTCCACAAAATTGTTCCCAATTGGGCCCCGCACCTCCTAAGGCTGGTTACAGGTGTACCGTTTTCTGAGATCCACAAATATCCAATTCTTGGTCACAAAGGGATATTGTTGTCCCTTCCCTATTTCACTTAGAAGGTTACACTATCATATAAGCATACACTGGATGATCTTAACTGTCATTAATGGAAGATCTCACACCTTTATGCATACAATGCTGTCTAAGGTAAACTCATCATTGCCACCACAAGTATAACCTGGCATTAAATGACAAATTCACACAAAGCAAAATGTCTTTGATCGTGAATTACTTTGCATCCAGCTGCTAGTTCAGTATGTGTGTTTCTTAAAGCCATGAGGTATTTTACAGATAGATGAGTAAGAGGGAATTCCAATATCATGAACATAAAGTAACGAACATTCCATTGGTATGTGTTAGTCAGGATACTGGTATCACTCAGTCTTGTTAGTTCTGTAATTATGGTTATTAGTGTGGATACAATTTTGAAGTCAAAATGTGGCAGTTCCCAGTGTCATAAATTGCAAAGACTGAATGGGAATTTTGCAATAAAAAGTGTATGTGCTTGAATTCTCAGGGATTTTGCTTTGCTGTTGGGTGAAATGAGACCCCTGGCTGCTTAATGGAGAGAGCTTTAATGATTTCCTAATCCAAGAGCAAGAGTTATTTTAACAATGGGGGCTGGCAGCCAGCTCCAGTGGAGGCACACTGGGAGTGTTGAGCCCAATAAATTGATTTAAAGTTGGAAGGGTACTCTGAAGGGAGAAGTTGGAATGGTACCATGTTATTCTGAAGGGAGAAGCCAAAGACTCGAAAAAAGACGAATGGCTAAAGGTCGGTTTTATTCATTTTTGCATTTAGCGAAACTATGGTAGTTATTCATAGCAATCAGTTCCATCTGAGATCCGCTACTTTTGACCTCTCAAGTCTGTGACTTTAGAAAGCCCGGTATAGAATGCCACCTCAAGAGATAATGTATGTTCAGCACAGATCCAGATTTACCCTGAAGCCAGCTATGGAGATGGGATGCATATAGAAAAAATATTATTGGCTCTTCATAATTTGTATATCGTAACAGTAATATATGCAGTTGGATTGGATGCTTAGCAAGCTTCCTTCATTCTTCAACAAGTACACAATTTAATCCTTCAAAACAACCACCAGACTGTTTCCTGGGATGTCAGGACTGTCTTATGAAGAAAGACTGGATAGACTTGGTTTATACTCTCTAGAATTTAGGAGATTGAGAGGGGATCTTATAGAAACTTACAAAATTCTTAAGGGGTTGGACAGGCTAGATGCAGGAAGATTGCTCCCGATGTTGGGGAAGTCCAGGACAAGGGGTCACAGCTTAAGGATAAGGGGGAAATCCTTTAAAACCGAGATGAGAAGAACTTTTTTCACACAGAGAGTGGTGAATCTCTGGAACTCTCTGCCACAGAGGGTAGTCGAGGCCAGTTCATTGGCTATATTTAAGAGGGAGTTAGATGTGGCCCTTGTGGCTAAGGGGATCAGAGGGTATGGAGCGAAGGCAGGTACGGGATACTGAGTTGGATGATCAGCCATGATCATATTGAATGGCGGTGCAGGCTCGAAGGGCCGAATGGCCTACTCCTGCACCTAATTTCTAAGTTTCTATGTTTCTATGTAATAATTTGTTGATCTCCTAAGTCAACCATCCTTGTGGTCCAAGAGTGTCTGGCTTCCCCCTTCGCAGTAGCATGGTAACATTCCACCTTTTAAGCATTTTGGTTAGCATGGTGAGTTGGGCTGAAGGGCCTGTCTCTGGGCTGCATGACTCTATGACTCCATGAATGGAATTACTATTTTGATGAGAAGTTGACCCATCAGCTTGCTCTGTTTTATATTGGGGTCTTTGAGCTTGAATCTTCAGTGTGTACGAGATTGAAGCTCTGGTCTTTGAAGTGATGCGGCAGTATAAAAATCCTCTGAACCATCGTGTCCCAGAGAAATGTAGAGTTTTACTGTAATATCTAAACCTTTTTTTTTCCTAATCCATAATGCACATAGGTTGAATGTTTATTTCAGAATGCAGGATATCTGAAGGGTCACGGTTTAAAGAAATGCTTTAATTTGAGTCCAATAGACAATAGACAATAGGTGCAGGAGTGGGCCATTTGGCCCTTCGAGCCATTCAATGTGATCATGGCTGATCATCCACAATCAGTACCCCGTTCCTGCCTTCTCCCCATATCCCCTGACTCCGCTATTTTTAAGAGCCCTATCTAGCTCTCTCTTGAAAGCATCCAGGGAACCTGCCTCCACCGCCCTCTGAGGCAGAGAATTTCACAGACTCACCACTCTCTGTGAGAAAAAGTGTTTCCTCGTCTCCGTTCTAAATGGCTTACTCCTTATTCTCAAACTGTGGCTCCTGGTTCTGGACTCCCCCAACATCGGGAACATGTTTCCTGCCTCTAGTGTGTCCTAGCCCTTAACAATCTTATATGTTTCACTGAGATGCCCTCTCATCCTTCTAAACTCCAGAGTGTACAAGCCCAACTGCTGCATTCTCTCAGCATGTGACAGACCCGCCATCCCGGGAATTAACCTTGTAAACCTACGCTGCACTCCCTCAATAGCAAGAATGTCCTTCCTCAAATTAGGGGACCGAAACTGCACACAATACTCCAGGTATTCAATACTCAATACTCAAGTGCATAATCACTTTATATTTTGTCAATATTATCTGTTTAACACTAAGGACAGCCTGGAATCTGTTTGGATATACCATCTGGAGTATCTAGCTTATATTCCAGCCTTCATTTTGTGACGTTATTATCATCAAGCTTTTGACTACATTGCAAGCAGACTTTGGACAAGTACAAATATGGTGAAAACAAATAATTGTGATTTATCTTAAATAAAATTCATAGAATGAAGTAACAGCGCTCAGCATTCAATATGCAGCAATGTCCAATGTGGTTTGAATCACCTTAAATTCTTGCTGGTGGCCTGCCATACTGGCACTTATTTCAACTCTTAATACTTTACTTTTATGCATGATGGCAATAGTTTCTGTACAAGTTAGCATGTTCCCTTCACAAACAGAATGATTAAGACCATTTTTCCAGATGTTACAGAGACTAAAAAATGTAAGTGCTTCCAATTGCAATTTACATCAGGAAAGTGAATACCCACAGTGTTGAACAGAATTGCCTCATTATGGGCTTTGGAAGTTCAGTTTTAATGCGAGGAGTTAGAGCGGTAACGGCTGACATTGATGATAAAGTTCACTGCAACTTTCAATGCTCCAGCATTGTCTCTGGCCAACTGAGGAAAAGGGGGATTGAACTTTAAGACCTCATTACAGACAAAACTCAGCCATAATCCCTGCTCTCCAACACCCTTCCGAGTCCTGAGCTACTAACAGGATGCACTGGAAATATACCACCAATATTGTCTTTGCAAAATCCTCCAAATCAATAAGTTAGCCCACATCAGTGATCTCTCCCAAGCCAATGTCACCAACAGTATGGTCATAGTTAAAGTTACTCAGCTACATGGAGTAGGCAGAAGCATACACTAATCCAGCATTATCTTGAGAAGAAATAAAGATTTAAGAATATTTCAAAGTCTTCTTCAAGAAAAGCATTGGATTTCTCTGGAAATAAAGGAGCATTTAGGAGCGTACACAGAATTTCATGAACACACAGTGGCCCTGTATTAGTGGTGGAAGGAACAGGCCACCTTACACCTACTTTCCCTATTTGTCTATTGGCCTTAATAGCCAGTTCATAGTCCACACAACCATAGTAAACGTTCATCTTCAATATATTTTATCTTTTCATCTATCCCTTCAGTTATCTTTGATCCCTAGAAGAAAACTCTGATTATTAATAACCACTTTCTGTTATTTGCACTTTACCAGTTTATTTATTCATGTGTGTATATATTTATATCATGGTATATGGACACATTTATCTGTTTTGTAGTAAATGCCTACTATTTTCTGTGTGCTTAAGCAAAGCAAGAATTTCATTGTCCTATACAGGGACACATGACAATAAACTCACTTGGACTTGGAAAACTGAACACTGTAGATATTAAAGTATGGGAAATCTTAACACTTGCATTGGTGAAAGGATTCATTTTTAATGTTTTTTCCTCAAATGTCTCTACTTACAGATTTCTCTACTTATTTTAGCATTCCAATTAGTATTGTGTCCAGCTCCTTCAACTGTGAATGATGGATCATCGAGCTGAGATTGTACTTATTTGATTTTGTAGCTGACTATTTTAAGCACTGGCTTTCAGCAGCATTTTCCGCCATCAATAACGAAGAGGTTTGAGGGAGGTTTTACACTCTGCTTTTATAATCACTGACACATAAAAGCAATATGTCATGGCTAATCTCTGATGGGTAACCAAATTGGTCTATATTTGCAATCAAGTTTAGTTTTAGTTTAGTTTGGAGATACAGTGTGGAAACATGCCCTTTGGCGCACCGAGTGAGTCAAAATGATCACCCATTTCAGGATTCAAGATCCTGTATTTGGGTGATCATGGGGAGAAGGCAGGAACGGGGTACTGAACGGGATACAGAAGCCATGATCACATTGAACGGCGGTGCTGGCTCGAGGGGCCGAATGGCCTACTCCTGCACCTATTGTCTATTGTATTTGTTTGCTTCTCTGTGAACAAACATTCACATTTTCTGTCATTCCCAATACTTATCTATGAGCTAATTTGGCTGTTATTTATGGCCTAAGTTAACAGTACAAGACTTTAAGCTTCTACTGCCTTCCTTAGGGAACCAATATTTGTGTTCACTGACTAATATATGTTTGCCAACTGGATATTATATTGAAGGGCAGTGATCTAACAGGCATGACCTAAACGTTATTGTTGTATGATTTTCTAACAGTCTTATAACAACAAGAATTTTCTCAATTTAGCAGATATAACAATGTGTGCTTTTACAGATAGTGAAGATGAATATCAAAAATTGCAGCAGGATATTAATAATCAATAATCTTGCTGCAATTTTTGACATTCATCCAATAGACAATAGGTGCAGGAGTAGGCCATTTGGCTCTTCGAGCCAGCACCGCCATTCAATGTGATCATCCCCAATCAGTACCCCGTTCCTGCCTTCTCCCCATATCCCCTGACTCCGCTATTTTTAAGAGCCCTATCTTGCTCTCTCTTGAAAGCATCCAGAGAACCTGCCTCCACCGCCCTCTGAGGCAGAGAATTCCACAGACTCACCACTCTCTGTGAGAAAAAGTGTTTCCTCGTCTCCGTTCTAAATGGCTTACTCCTTATTCTTAAACTGTGGCCCCTGGTTCTGGACTCCCCCAACATCGGGAACATGTTTCCTGCCTCTAGCGTGTCCAAGCCTTTAACAATCTTATATGTTACAATGAGATCCCTTCTCATCCTTCTAAACTCCAGAGTGTACAAGCCCAGCTGCACCATTCTCTCAGCATATGATAGTCCCGCCATCCCGGGAATTAACCTTGTAAACCTACACTACACTCCCTCAATAGCAAGAATGTCCTTCCTCAAATTCCCCAAAATGTCCTTCCACAATCCAGACTATCAGTGAACATATTTGGACTATGCATTTCTATATATACGTTTGTGGATGCATGCTCATATAGTTCTTCCTTACCAAATGGACAGTGGCAGTAGTAACTATCAGCTTGATTCTGGCAGGTTGCTCCATTGAAACAGGGATTGCACTCGCAGTAGTCAATGGTAGAATCACATGTTCTGCCTGTAGCAATTAAAGGGAAGCATTAGTGTTATACACACATAGCAGTTTATCCCATTTACCTTTGATGAACTGGATGCATGGTGAGACAATCAAAACATTTTTTATTTTCCTTCGTTTAATTTTTTGCATGGCATTTTCTGGTAAGTGTACAATGATATTGTGTACAGTTTTGGTCTCCTAATTTGAGGAAGGACATCCTTGTGATTGAGGCAGTGCAGCGTAGGTTCACGAGATTGATCCCTGGGATGGCGGGACTGTCATACGAGGAAAGATTGAAAAGACTAGGCTGTATTCACTGGAGTTTAGAAGGATGAGGGGGGATCTTATAGAAACATATTAAATTATAAAAGGACTGGACAAGCTAGATGCAGGAAAAATGTTCCCAATGTTGGGCGAGTCCAGAACCAGGGGCCACAGTCTTAGAATAAAGGGGAGGTCATTTAAGACTGAGGTGAGAAAAAACCTTTTTCACCCAGAGAGTTGTGAATTTATGGAATTCCCTGCCACAGAGGGCAGTGGAGGCCAAGTCACTGGATGGATTTAAGAGGGAGTTAGATAGAGCTCTAGGGGCTAGTGGAGGCAAGGGATATGGGGAGAAGGCAGGCACGGGTTATTGATAGGGGACGATCAGACATGATTACAATGAATGATGGTGCTGGCTCGAAGGGCCGAATGGCCTCCTCCTGCACCTATTTTCTATGTTTCTAATGTACAGCTGCAAAATGACTCCCTCTGTCTCTAGAGTCAGTACCCAAATGCACAGCTCTCATTAAATAATCAGTGTGGGTTATTTTCCCTTTGGAGTCTATTGGTGGGATAACATCTCCCATCTTAACAACCCTGCTACTGATAAAGTGTAATTATTCAAAGTAAGTTAGCTGTTAGTCCTCCTCCAAAAAGTGTGTAAAGATATCGGAAAATTGTCATATTACTCAAAATGTGAAGGATTGTAAGGGTTTAAAATGGGAACTAGGGTAAGGTTAAGGCTTCAGGGACCGAATGGAGCATCCTCATAGTGTTGGTTAATGTTAGCCTGGGCATGGAATGTACTGTTTAAGATTCTCCCAGTTTGAACTGAGAAGAGCAGCAGAATTAAAGACCCAGGTCATCTATCATATTACTGGGTTTGCATCCTTTCACTTTAGGAGAATCAGGTCATTATTATTTTCAATAGAAACATCACACACCCGAGGAAACTCATTTGAATTTTTTTAAATGAAAAATCTTCTAATTTCAAATTAGAATGATGTCACCATTTTTTACTTCTTGTCCCATGAGACGATTAGATTCCATGTTTAAATAACAAGACCTTATTTTGATCAAAAGTAAGAACGGTTTTACATGGGGCATGGTTCGATAAGTAAGCCCAGATATGTTATCCAGTACTTGATTTGAATGATAGATAACATTTATATTAGTCTTGGAATTGCAGCTATCCAATTCACTGATATGAGTGCAACAGTCCAGTTGAGAAATATTTTAACAGGGTGGCTTTAGAGTATTGTAGGCATCTGTACGTCCTCATCTAGGTAAACTACTGTACTGAGAAAGATGAGAAAGATGACAGAACAACTGGAAAGAACTTAATGGGTAATCTGCTCATTCTTGGATGGGGATGGGGAGAGGTTGCTCCCATGAACAACATCAGTATATCGAACATGCACTGGGATGTCCAAGGGATTATTATGGACATGGTTGCTCACATCCTAAGGGGCCAATTTAGAGGCAAATAAAGTTAATAAGACAGCGCATGTTTTAATTTATTTAAAAACATGCCTTTTCTGTGCATTTCAAGCTACTCTAAGCTTTATATTATGAAGAATATTAGTTTAATTTAAACCTATAGATTAAGGTTAAGATGATATAACACACACTAAGTATACAATTGGAATGATTGAAGTCCATTGATGTTATGTTATAAATACCTGCAGCTATTCTTAGCAAACCATGTGTTGTTTCTGCAACACCTTCCAATACATTTTGCTTCCCTTCGTAGAATGAATATTAAGAATGTGGAATCAACTAAATTTATGCCTGAGTCAAGGTCCATTTTAATAAAGTTCCATAATGTTTTTAGAAATTACTAATGACATCAATATATCTGGGTCTTTAGCCACAATGCCGACTGCTACATTTGGTCAAAATGTTGTTGAATTTTGTAGTCGATCATATCTTGTGTGTAATTTGCACTTACAGAACTGTAAGGTGACAATAATTTCAAGACCTGCATCTGCTTTGGTATTTAGTTATTCAAATACATATTTATTGATTTGAATACAAATAATTTAATGTAGTAAGTGCAGTCCTTTTAAGTGAATAAAGCATATTGAACAGGAAGAGGAACAGTTCAAACAAAGGCCAGGAAGAAAAAAAACTCACCTACCATATTTAAAATAATCTATTTTCTTTGGAGCAATTGTACCATCTTTTAAACAGAGGATAACATGTCCTAAATCATCATTACCAAACTCAACCCTGGTGCATAAGTGTTTAAAACCTAAAATGACATTTGACTGAACTAACCTCTTTTGACTAGTCTTGGCTCAAGAATGTCGAACAGATTAACTAAAATGAGGCACAATGCAGCTGGCAAAATACAATCCATCAAAATAAGAGGTACATTTGTTGGTCAAAGGATGAAAGGCTTGTGGTTTCTATTCTCTGCTGAAGGCAAGGCTGCTTCAAGCCTTCAGCCAGGAAGGGGGGGCTGTCAGAGTTAGCTTTTCTGACTCCCTCCTTGCCAATTGTGTCATTCCTAAGGATTGCAATTTTTCTGACCCTGACATTGAAGTCATCCAGGAGGATTAGCTTGTTTTCCTCTTGGATGTAGGCCAGGCTTTGTTCAAGGTCGGAGTAGCAGACTCCCTTGGCTGCATCCATAACTTCCAAGGTTGGGACGCATGCACTGATGGAACAAAGTTCGCTGATTCCACATTAGAATGAACCACAGCACAATGAGATGTTCACTTGTCCTAAGGCGGCTTGGGTGTGACTGAGATGAGACATCACACCTAGTGGCTAATCCCAATGCACAAAGAGGATGCTCTCTTTTTGTTTTGGCCATTTACAAGCACATGCATCTCTTTGCACTTTAAAGTGGGCATTCCTCATTGCCTTAACACGCTTAATTTAGGAGATTGAGGGGGGATCTTATAGAAACTTACAAAATTCTTAAGGGGTTGGACAGGCTAGATGCAGGAAGATTGTTCCCGATGTTGGGGAAGTCCAGAACAAGGGGTCACAGTTTAAGGATAATGGGGAAATCCTTTAGGATCGAGATGAGAAAAACATTTTTCACACAGAGAGTGGTGAATCTTTGGAACTCTCTGCCACAGAAGGTAGTTGAGGCCAGTTCATTGGCTATATTTAAGAGGGAGTTAGATGTGGCCCTTGTGGCTAAAGGGTATGGAGAGAAGGCAGGTACGGGATACTGAGTTGGATGATCAGCCATGAGCATATTGAATGGCGGTGCAGGCTCGAAGGGCCGAATGGCCTACTCCTGCACCTATTTTCTATGTTTCTATGTTTCTATGTTAAGGCAATGGTTTCAATGCTAAGTATCTGAGTTAATTAAATGTGTAAAGTCTGGGTGATTCAAGAAAATCAACTCCACTTTATGCTAGCCATGTGATAGTAAGTAAACCACATTTTTAATGAATGAGTCCACAACAGGCCCAGTCTTATCGTTACCCTGAAACATTTCACACTTTTTCTTGGTGTAATGCTTAACCTCACCTTCACTACGCTTCCTGCTGGAATGGTGCTAACCTACAAGACAAATGGAAGGCGTTTCAAACTACGCTCCCTCCACTCTAATACCAAGACCATCCGAACTTCAATCTACAAGCTGCCATGTACAGATGGCATTTACACACCTTCATAGCTCCAGGAGCTACGATGGCTTGCCAGAGGTGACAAATTAACTATGAGTACATCCGATCCCATACACTTTGTCAGCAATCTATCATCATTATTTGGTTTAGCTTGGTTTGGAGATACAGCGTGTAAACAGGCCCTTTGGCCCACCGAGTCTGCAAGCCGCGCACGCTAACGCTATTCTACTCACACAATTATACCAAGCCAATTAACCTACAAACCTGTATGTCTTTGCAGTGTGGGAGGAAACCGGAGATCCCGGAGAAAACCCACGCAGGTCTGGGGAAGAACGTACAAACTCCGTACAGACAAGCACCCGTAGTCAGGATCGAACCCGGGTCCCTGGCGCAGTTAGGCAGCAACTCTCCCACTGTGCCTCCATGCCGCACTTATTTTCTATACATTTTAAGATCTGAATAAAATATAACAATAAAACTCCGATGATGTATACCTGTATATCCAGATTTGCAAGTACAGCTGAAGCCTCCTGGAAAATTATGGCAATTTCCGCCGCTCTTGCAGGGATTTGATTGGCATTCATTGACGTCCCGTTCACAAGCACTGCCCATAAACCCTTCAGGACAGGTGCATAAGAATCGGCCGATTAAATTGTGGCAGATGCCTCCATTGTGACAAGGGGAGGGAAGGCACTCGTCTATGTCAGTTTCGCAGACCTCTCCAAAGTATCCTGGCAGGCATCGGCAGATGAAGGGTTGTACAACCATGTTAGCCACAATGACCACTGGGGTGCTTTCTTCACTCTGGACTGTTGGACCAACAGCAAGCCTTTTCAGGCAGCTTCCACCATTCAGACATGGATCATTTGTGCAAGGGTCATGATCCACTGAGTCTATCCGAACTCCACTCTGCCTGTATAAGATCTCTTTGATGCTCTCGAAAAAGGTGGCCACCCCACTGGGGCTGATGTACTGATTGCCAAATCGTTTCACAGCTACCATTACGTAGGTTTTCTTATCCTGCTCATAAATGCCGTAAGTCTGTATCGTAGTCCCCATACCAGTCAGTTGAGAGTTAGCAATGCGTAGGAAGTGCAGATAGTGGTTGGTGAGAAAATCTTTCACAGTTGCAATATTCAGGCGAAGAAGGACGCTGTTGTCTATCGTAAGATTGTTGAATCCCATGAAGAAAACGTGGACGTTGTTGTTCACCGCGCCGTGCAAACCGTCGCTGCTACGGACGGTCAGATCAAAGGTTCTGTCCGTTGACCTCGGCTGGCTGCTCAGACTGCACGTGCCTGCTGGGATGCTGAAAAGCGTTGTAGCCCCTGTAGTCAGCGTGCAGCGGAAATCATCCAATACATCTGGATCCAGGGGTTTAACGCTGGCCAAAATCCCACCGGGGAATAGGTTTCCAAAGTAGTGGACAAACACCTCCACGGTTCTGGCCTCGGACGGGTTGTCATTCTGATCGTGCACGGTGACGTGCACAGTCCCTGTGGAAGACATCTGCGGGCTACCAGAGTCACGCGTCACCACTGACAAGTAGAAATCACTGATTTGCTCTCTGTCAATTTCTCTGGTGGTGGTAAGAATCCCGCCCGAGCTGAGGCTGAAGTAACTGGTGGCGGTGCTTGTGCTGAGCAGCTGGTAGGTGAAGGGACCTTGGTTCGGTGGGAGATCTGGATCAGTGGCATTCAGCGCCATCACCACACTTCCTGCGCGCTGGTTCTCGGCTATTTCCCCAGTCGTGGACGTTAAGGTCGGGCCATTGTCATTGATATCCTCCAGGTTGATGACCAAGTAGGTGTTGCCGGTGGCCGGAGGCACTCCCGAGTCCACGGCCGAAACAGAGAGGTTGTACACTGGGATGGACTCACGATCCAGCTCTGCTGCAACTAAAACCTGGCCCGTCTGCGAGTTAATGGAAAAGGTGCCTTTATCATTTTCACTCTGGAGGCGGTAGGTGAATCTGCTCCAACTGGGAACTGAGTCAGAATCAAAGGCACTTACAAAAATAACATGAGCTCCAGGCGTGGCCTCCTCGCTAAGCTGAACAGAATATTCCTCGGATGTGAAAACAGGAGGATCATTGGCATCCAGCACCGTGATTTTCACAACAACTTCATCAATATCAAATCCACGGATGCAGCCCGCGTTCTTCGCCAGAACCTTCAGAGATATTTGTTCTTCCTTTTCTCGATCCAATTGGCCCGATACATAAATGTGGCCAGTCTTTTCTTCAATCCTGAATCCCTTCTTTCTGCTTTTTCCAAAAAGCAGATACTTGACCTCTCCATCGTCGCCAAGGTCACGGTCGCTGGCGAACACCTCGCCGACAGCAGTACCTTCCGACGCAGCCTCAGATATCTCAAAGGTATACTGCCTGGAGACAAAACGAGGGACATACTCATTCACACCACTCAGCTGCAAGTACACATCGGCAAAGCTGAAGCGATCCTCATCTGGAACGTTGAAGGCTTTCACGTGCAAGTGATAACTCTGTTTGGCTTCAAAGTCCAAAAATCCCTGGGTTCTGATGACTCCAGTATTTGGATCAATGGCGAAAAGATCACTTTCTGTTATCTGAATCGCATAGGCGATCACAGCATTACCTCCAGAATCGGCATCGGTGGCATTTAATTGAACTACTGTGGTCCCACTTGGAGCATTCTCCGATATAACTGGAAAGTACACGTTGGGGCTGAACAGTGGCACGTTATCATTCGAATCAGTGACATGCACGGTTATACTGAGGAAGCCAGTTCTTTTCACCCAGCCGCCATCTTCAGCACTAATGGTCAGTTCATGGACTTGCTGGGTCTCATAATCCAATTGCCCAGCAAGAGACAAAGCACCCGTTGAATTAATAATAGAGAACAATCTTCCCTCGTTCCCTTTAGAAATGTTGTATCTGATTAACCCATTCATATCAGAATCTTTATCCCGAGCTGAAACTGTCCTGATGACTGTCCCCACAGTAAGGCTCTCGGGCACGGTGATGCTGATGTGACTCTGAGAGAACTGAGGAATGTGGACATTCTCGTCAGTTACCAAAATATGGACTGTGGCCATGGAGGATAGTGGGGGATTACCTTTATCCATGGCTGTGATTACGATTATGAACACTTTGTGTACATAGGCTCTCAGAGAGGATGCAACAGACACCCAGCCATTATTCTTGTCCAATGCAAATTGATTTGAACCATTTCCATCAGAAACATGGTACTCTATTTCCGAATTCATGTGGTAATCTTTGTCATCTATCGCAGTGACTTTAATTAGCCTTGTACCAATTTTGACATTTTTTGTAACAGGAGTAAAGTATTTTTGTGAATCAAACTGTGGTGCATTATCATTACTGTCCACAATGTTGATAATGACTGTCGTTTCACTCACCAAGGGAACCCTACCTCGATCTGAAGCCATCACAATGAAACTGTGTCTATTAATATTTAGGTTGTTGGAACTGGTGGAATTGTGATATTTTACGTATTGCTTGGTGCAGATCTCTCCTGTGCTGGAATTTATTCGGAAGAATTCTGACTGCGACTTAATGAAGTAGAATACCTGGCCATTGAGGCCACTGTCAGGATCTGTCGCTACCACCTGAGTAACTCTGGAGCCAATCTCTGTGAGCTCTGGGAAATCAAGGTAATAGGATGGATAAGCAAACCGTGGGGCATTGTCATTGACATCTGTCACAAAGACAGTAATATCAGTATTCACTGTCCACCCAGAATCATGGGCGTAGACTCTGACAGTGTAGTGATCCACATCTTCACGATTCAAAGGCCTTCTGACTGTAATGTCTCCAGTCTTTGGGTTTATGGAGAAGGGAAGGTTCACATCCGTTATCGAATACCGACTAACAGCATTTATTCCAGTGTCTTCGTCTGAAGTGGTGACGCGTGTGACTGTGTAACCAATAGCTGCATTTTCCGGCACCTGAGAGCTGAATATCTGTGAGAATCTTGGAGCATTATCATTTTCATCCAAGACGTTGACAATGACATGACACGAAGAGCTCCTTGAAGATGCCCCTCTGTCAGTTGCTTGTATAGTTAACGTGTACTGAGCAATGCGTTCCCTGTCCAACTGCTCGATGTGTCTGATCTCCCCTGTTTGCCTGCTGATGACAAAGTTATTGCCTTTGTTACCATCCACTATGGTATATTCTATTTGCCCATTGGGCCCACTGTCGACATCTTCAGCTGCGATGGTAATTATTTTGTATGAGAAGGAATTCTCCATAACACTGGCTGTGAAGGGATCCTGCTTAAAGGTTGGTGCATTGTCATTGACGTCTTTCACAGTTATATCCAATTTCTTATAGGAGGAGAAGGGAGGAAACCCCATATCTCTGGCTTCGATCCACAGCACAAAGTTTTGAACAACTTCAAAGTCTAAAGGGTTCAGAAGAACAAGATTCCCTGTCAGCTGATCAATATGGAAGACGTCACCAAGATTACCGCTGGCTACATAGTAGGATAATGGCCCTCTTACATCCAGCCGTGCTGAAGAGGCTGATACTGTGGTGATATCAGTGTCCACCTTCTGATCTTCTGGAAATACAAAAATCTGTTGCCCTGCTTTGATTTGTGGAAAATCAGCCTTACTTCCAAATCTGACTGTCACAGTGGTAGAATCTGACATTGGGTGGATTCCACTGTCTTTCACGTTAACGGTGACCGTAATGTCAGCGCCTCCCGTTAACCTCTGAGCAGCCATGATAGAACCACGGCGTGGATCAATCTGGAACTTTTCTGCATTTCTTCCAGTTAAAGAATACTGTAGTTCTGCATTGGGGCCTTTATCCGCATCAGAAACAGTAACAGCAAACACAAATGATCCTGCGTAAAGGACGAAAGGGAATATGTTAGTTCACGTTCTTATGGATAGGAATTGATTTGTCATAGGTTGCATTAGATTATCACATACATCTCAATTTCTCTGACCATCTTGCTGGTGATACACTTAAAGGGCCTGTCCCACGAGCATGCGACTGCATGCGGCAAGCGCGACCAAACCAAAAGCGGGGGACGCGTGGAGGTCGAGTGAGTGACATGAAGTTCGAGCGAAGTCCGCGGGAAGTTCGCGCGTGACGTACGGCGTCGAGGCAGCTGCGGGCCGGTAGGCCGTTGCCACGCGGAATGTTTGAACACGAGCAGCTTTCCGGAGCCCCGCGCGATGTCGGGACCAGCTCCGCACAACTCCATACGGCTCCGGCGATTGAAGTGGGACCGGCCCCGCGAGCCGTACGGCTTAAGCGACCACGTTAGGTCGCGCTTGTCGCATGCAGTCGCATGCTCGTGGGACAGGCCCTTTAGGTCGCTCTTGCCGCATGGAGTCGCATGCTCGTGGGACAGGCCCTTTACCAATTACTGCCATTATTCTGTCTTCGGTCTTGTAAGAATGTTAATCAATTTATGGAGTTTATTAATATTATTTTTGGAGCATACCAGAGACTCGTGCCAGTTCAAAAGCAGAGCATGGATAACATTAATTAATTCTTGCATGATCTGGGCTTTTAGAAAGACAGAAATACTATTGAAGTGTATAACTCTGGAACCCAGATGCAATAGTAAAACTATTGGTAAGTATGTGAAACCTTCAGGACAATACTCGCGGAACAAAAGCTGGAAATAAATTTCAATAAGCACGTGAAAAAGTAAACATTTACAGCTTTAGTGTGTAAAGAATCCTAGTTAATTATCTAGAACACTACAATAAACAGTGAGTGAGGAGAGTCTGAAGAAGGGTCTCGACCCGAAACGTCACCTATTCCTTCGCTCCACAGGTGTTGCCTCACCCGCTGAGTTTCTCCAGCATTTTTGTCCGCCTACAATGAGATCAGCAACTATTTGATCAGATCTTTCCCGTAAAAAGCCAATTAATAGGATGTTGCCAGAAATCAATTGTTGAATGAGGCATGTTAAATTTAAAAATAAGTACATCCAGATTGTTAAAAGAAATGCAAATAATAAATCCTGTAATTCGATTTTTAAGAACAGACATTTGGTGATTTTTCTGATTATATTGCTCCATGGCTTCAGCTCTTGAGCACAAGAAATATTTATTCATGTGCAGAGCAATAAAGTAGAGATCCAACATAATGAAATCTGTACAAAAGGGCATTGTTTTTGTGTGCAATAACGTTAACTTTTGCCAGTGTATAGGAATTTAATTTGCAAAACTAGGTGTCTGCAGTGAAAATCAAGCATCTGTTTGTTCTGAAGCAGCCAACCTTCGTTCCAGAGCCAGATGAAATCTGCCAACCCATATTATAAAACGTGCTTGGAAAAATACTTTGTGTGAATGCTGATGGCCAGGGCTTCCTAGACTATCCAATGGGCCACAATTGATTTTTTTTTAGTTTCTGAATATTAAAGAATGCATATTTCACAGCACAGTGGATAATTAAGAGTTATGAATAAGAAATTGTTTTTGTTAATGTTGTCAAGTTATGTCAAGTTGCGGTTATTGACATATGTTGTTAAGTTAAGTCAAGTTGACGTTATTGTCATATGTACAAGACCAGTGGGGTACAGGTACAATGGAAAGCTTGCTTGCAGCATGTCGGCTCACAACACTCAAAACAAAATTATACGGAAATCATCTAAGATAAATTCTTGATGATATTCTTGTTGAACAATGGTCTAGTGATGCAAACCTTTTGATTAAATTACAGCCTGCATTTCTTCTCTCCCATTGTCTATGTTTTATTGTCTATTGATTTTAAACTGCCATAAAATGGTAGTGTTCAAAGGTAGAACTGAAAGGACACAAATAGGAAATCACAAAACTTAGTGAGTTCTTATTGAGGAACAATAGACCATAGACAATAGGTGCAGGAGTAGGCCATTTGGCTTTCAATGTGATCATGGCTGATCATCCCCAATCAGTACCCCGTTCCTGCCTTCTCCCCATATCCCCTGACTCTGTTATTTTTAAGAGCCCTATCTAGCTCTCTCTTGAAAGCATCCAGAGAACCTGCCTCCGCCACATTCTGAGGCAGAGAATTCCACAGACTCACCACTCTCTGTGAGAAAAAGTGTTTCCTTGTCTCTGTTCTAAATGGCTTACTCCTTATTCTTAAACTGTGGCCCCTGGTTCTGGACTCCCCCAACATCGGGAACATGTTTCCTGCCTCTAGCGTGTCCAAGCCCTTAACAATCTTATATGTTTCAATGAGATATCCTCTCATCCTTCTAAACTCCAGAGTGTACAAGCCCAGCTGCTCCATTCTCTCAGCACATGACAGTCCCGCCATCCCGGGAATTAACCTTGGAAATTCAAATGAGAATATAGCAGAGAGAAAAACATGTCTATTTGGAGTTATCTCAAAATACACAAGTTACAATTTCTTTGATAGTCTGTTGTTGAAAACAGCGACCTAAGTGACATGCAAATGTTAACTAAATCCTGGATTTCCTTCTATACCTTTATCACATAACACTTCAGGGTTCTACCAGAAGTTTAATATTGTAGTCGAGACCCAGTTGGTTAAGTAATAGTCCTTCTTTCTCTACGGTTTGGCATTATGACATAAATATGGACGGCACAGTGGACTGGCATAGAATAAAAGCGTTGACTGTTTCCTCTTCATGCTATTTGTGGAACTTTGTTCTGCAAATTCTCTGCCACAACCCCCCGTACTATATCCACAGCCCCACTTTGAAGTACTATATTCTGTGTACTTTGTGCCATCTTGAAGGGCTATGTAAGTCTATGTCTTTTCTCTTGCTTCTCCTCAGCTACTACTGGTCAGCTGTATATTTCCACATCTTTGGGTTTTTTTTAATTTCAACTTTCCCACAGTAAATCATTCACAACCCTTGAAGAATGAAAAAGTATGTCTCCATTTACTGAATATTTGAAACGGTAAATTGATTTAACACAGAATCGGGGTTGAAACCTGCGTTTGGGACTGGACGAATAGTTACACTCAACACTTCCTGGATCTATCTCCATAATGCCTCAAAAAGGCTGGCAGTATCATCAAAGACCCACACCATCCTGGCCACACACTCATCTCCCTGCTACCTTCAGGTAGAAGGTACAGGAGCCTGAAGACTGCAACGACCAGGTTCAGGAATAGCTACTTCCCCACAGCCATCAGGCTATTAAACTTGGCTCGGACAAACTCTGAACATTAATAACCCATTATCTGTTATTTGCACTTTGTCAGTTTATTTATTCACGTGTGTATATATGCATACAGTGGCTTGCAAAAGTATTCATCCCCTTGAACTTTTCCACATTTTGTCACGTTACAACCACAAACCTAAATGTATTTTATTGAGATTTTATGTGATAGACCAACACAAAGTGGCGCATAATTGTGAAGTAAAAGGAAAATGATACATGGTTTTCAAATTTTTTTACAAATAAAAAACTGAAAAGTGTGGCGTGCAAATGTATTCAGTCCCCTTTACTCTGATACCCTTAAATAAAATCCAGTGCAACCAATTGCCTTCAGAAGTCACCTAATTAGTAAATAGAGTCCACTTGTGTGTAATCTCTCAGTATAAATACAGCTGTTCTGTGAAGGCCTCAGAGGTTTGTTAGCGAACATTAGTGAACAAACAGCATCATGAAGCCCAAGGAACACACCAGACAGGTCAAGGATAAAGCTGTGGAGAAGTTTAAAGCAGGGTTAGGTTATAAAAAAATATCCCAAGCTTTGAACATCTCACGGAGCACTGTTCAATCCATCATCCGAAAATGGAAAGAGTATGGCACAACTGCAAACCTACCAAGACATGGCCGTCCACCTAAACTGACAGACTGGGCAAGGAGAGCATTGATCAGAGAAGCAGCCAAGTGGGCCGCATGAGTAGCATGGTAACTCTGGAGGAGCTGTAGAGATCCACAGCTCAGGTGGGAGAAACTGTCCACAGGACAACTATTAGTCGTGCACTCCACAAATCGGGCCTTTATGGAAGAGTGGCAAGAAGAAAGTCATTGTTGAAAAAAAGCCATAAGAAGTCCCATTTGCAGTTTGCCACAAACCATGTGGGGGACACAGCAAACATGTGGAGGAAGGTGCTCTGGTCAGATGAGACCAAAATTGAAGTTTTTGGTCTAAATGCAAAACGCTATGTGTGGCGGAAAACTAACACTGCACATCACCCTGAACACACCATCCCCACTGTGAAACATGGTGGTGGCAGCATCATGCTGTGGGGATGCTTTTCTTCAGCAGGGACAGGGAAGCTGGTCAGAGTTGATGGAAAGATGGATGGAGCCAAATACAGGGCAATCTTGAAAGAAAACCTGTTGTCTGCAAAAGACTTGAGACTGGGGCGGAGGTTCACCTTCCAGCAGGACAACGACCCTAAACACACAGCCAGAGCTACAATGGAATGGTTTAGATAAAAGCCTATTCATGTGTTAGAATGGCCCAGTCAAAGTCCAGACCTAAATCCAATTGAGAATCTCTGGCAAGACTTGAAAATTGCTGTTCACAGACGCTCTCCATCCAATCTGACTGAGCTTGAGCTATTTTGCAAAGAAGAATGGGCAAAAATTTCAGTCTCTAGATGTGCAAAGCTGGTAGAGACATACCCCAAAAGACTTGCAGCTGTAATTGCAGCGAAAGGTGGTTCTACAAAGTATTGACTCAGGGGGGCTGAATACTTTTGCACGCCACACTTTTCAGTTTTTTATTTGTAAAAAAATTTGAAAACCATGTATCATTTTCCTTCCACTTCACAATTATGCGCCACTTTGTGTTGGTCTATCACATAAAATCCCAATAAAATACATTTACGTTTGTGGTTGTAACGTGACAAAATGTGGAAAGGTTCAAGGGGTATGAATACTTTTGCAAGCCACTGTATAATGGTATATGGACACACTGATCTGTTTTGTAGTCAATGCCTACTCTGTTCTGGTGCTGAAGCAAAGCAAGAATTTCATTGTCCTATCAGGGACACATGACAATAAACTCTCTTGACTCTTGAATAATCTTGTTATTGGTAGTTTCTCTCTGTGTCTCCTTTGTTTCTTTTCCTTTCTCTTCCTCCTCTCTTTCTATCACTTTCTCTCGTCTTTTTCTCCCTTTATCTTTACTCTTAAAAAAAAAATTGAAGCCATGTAAGAAATTTGTAATTAAACTGTTGCTCACGATTATTTGTACATATGTTTCTAATAAAAATATTTAAAAAAAAAAAAAGTACAGCTCCAATTTTTCGGCATTTGCATCCAAAATGACGCAACCCGTGGATTAGATAAAGATGCTTACCTTCACTTGTAGGCGCTGGAATGTGGGTGACATAGGGGAAATGATGAAATCTGGGAGGATTGTCATTGATGTCAGAAAGTGTTAGAAAAACAGTGGCCGAACTGGATTTGGCCTGAAGTAAGCCTCCATCAGTTGCCACCACAACAAGGTTGTATGTTTCTTTGCTCTCTCTGTTCAGAAGAGCACTTGTGATAATTTGGCCGGTGGAGGGATTAATGGAAAACTTGGAGTTTCCACCAACCAGTCTGTAGCTGTTAGTGGAAAGAAAACAAACAAAACCCAGTCAGTACATCTGGATTAAGTAACACTGAGCAGCCTATGTAAAGAAACCAGTGACACCAATCAAAATAATATTGTTCTAGAGAATGCTTTTAAATTACTCCCATTGCTTTAAATATCACCATTAGTTACTCTCAAAGAAAGCTTGACTTCAAAAGTTGATATTTAGATGCTTTAATTTGATATTAGGCAGTTGTATTTGTTTTCTATGATAAATAACTATGGTTTTATCAGTTCTTTTCTTTACTCTTCTCTTAAATACACAAACAAAACCAAAATAATGTTCAATAGGTACAGGACCTCTTGTAACTCAACCAGTCCATCCAAAAACGTAGTGAATAAGAGCAAAACCATTCATAAGGTCATAAGGGATAGGAGTAGAATTAGGCCATTCCGACCATTGTCTACACCATTCAATCACGGCTGATCTATCTCTGCCTCCTAACCCCATTCTCCTGCCTTCTCCCCATAACCTCTGACACCTGTACTAATCAAGAATCTATCCACCTCTGCCTTAAAATATCCACTGACTTGGCCTCCACAGCCTTCTGTGGCAAAGAATTCCGCAGATTCATCACCCTCTGACTAAATAAATTTCTCCTCATATCCTCCCTAAAAGACCATCCTTTAATTCTGAGGCTATGACCTCTAGTCCTAGACTCTCCCACTAGTGGAAACATCCTCCCCACATCCACTCTATATCCATGCCTTTCACTATTCTGTAAGTTTCAATGAGGTCCCCCCTCATTCTTCTAAACTCCAGTGAGTACAGGCCCAGTGCCGACAAACACCCATCATAGGTTAACCTATTCATTCCTGGGATCATTCTTGTAAACACTCTTGTACTCTTGTAAACTCTCGTAAACTCTTGTAAACACATTTCACTGTTGTTTGCCCAACATCCACAAAATAATAATCTTCCAGCAGGAGAGAATGGATCGGGAATAAGATTTCCAACCTTGGTTAGTTATAGCCAAATCATTCTCGACCCTGGCATTGCTAATGAAACAGCAACGGGTGGGGGGGACTCCCTGTAGAACTTCTGTAGAACTCAAACTCAAAACAATAATTATCAGACTGATTCCTGGGATGTCAGGACTTTCATATGAAGAAAGACTGGATAGACTCGGATTGTACTCGCTAGAATTTAGAAGATTGAGGGGGGATATTATAGAAACTTACAAAATTCTTAAGGGGTTGGACAGGCTAGATGCAGGAAGATTGTTCCCGATGTTGGGGAAGTCCAGAACAAGGGGTCACAGTTTAAGGATAAGGGGGAAGTCTTTTAGGACCGAGATGAGAATTTCTTTTTTCACACAGAGAGTGGTGAATCTCTGGAATTCTCTGCCACAGAAGGTAGTTGAGGCCAGTTCATTGGCTATATTTAAGAGGGAGTTAGATGTGGCCCTTGTGGCTAAAGGGATCAGGGAGTATGGAGAGAAGGCAGGTACAGGATACTGAGTTGGATGTTCAGCCATGATCATATCGAAGGGCCGAATGACCTACTCCTGCACCTATTTTCTATGTTTCTATGTTTCTATCTACCACTGCGAAATCCTGAGTGAAAGTGTGTATTTTGTTTGGCTAAATGCAATGCATAATAATCACCTACTATTTTCACCATCTCGGAAGATAATCTGCTTCATACACATCTCGCTGAAGGACTATTCTAACCTGCACACACCCCAGCCACCTTCCACCGTTCCACATATAAGTTAATAGTGGACGTTTCCAGATGTTAAATAACATAAAACACTGATTCCAAAGCTATGACTCAGAGCCAAGAGTGCCTTTAATCCACCATGAAAACTCTGCACATCATTCCTTAAGAAAGCAGACTAGTTTGGGTACTGATTTAAAGCAAATAACTAAGCAAGCATGTGAAAACAGTATGGCTAACATTAGACCATGTGACTCAAAGTTAAACACAGGCAATTCATTACACACACTCTGATTTAGGAAGCAAGGTGTGCATTTGCGGTACTTTTAAATTATAAATATAACGGATGTTAAATTAAATATTTTACTGAGATCAGTGCTGGGGGTTTGGAAAGGTGTTTCTCATTGAGAGTCCACCAGATCGATATTGAAATGCAGAATGTCAATTTCTGAAATGTTTTTAAATCCCTGACATGACATTCAGTTAAATGTTATTTCTTCTCTTATGTGTTTAATCACGAGTAAGCCCAATGGT
The DNA here is from genome assembly GCF_010909765.2 of Amblyraja radiata. Taxonomy (NCBI): domain Eukaryota; kingdom Metazoa; phylum Chordata; class Chondrichthyes; order Rajiformes; family Rajidae; genus Amblyraja; species Amblyraja radiata. The sequence goes on from NC_045956.1 coordinate 4,752,879, forward strand.
TACTTAAGTAAGTTAAATATTATCTCAATTTTTCAAAGACATTTTTTCCTTATTTTTGAATCTTCCTACAAATTGCGAAGTGTGCACTTTCAATAGTTTCGGATAATTCTCCATAGTTTTTTTCTCATTAAGCCAGAAAGAAGGATTTGCGTTAATATAGCGTTATGCACGAGTTTTGGGTGCTTCAAAGCATTTCATAACAAATGCAATCATTGTGTTACGGTAAGCCTAGTCATGCACAGTAAGCACCAGTAATTCTCTGCCTCAGAGAGCGGTGGAGGCAGGTTCTCTGGATGCTTTCAAGAGAGAGCTAGATAGGGCTCTTAAAAATAGTGGAGTCAGGGGATATGGGGAGAAGGCAGGAACGGGGTACTGATTGGGGATGATCAGCCATGATCACATTGAATGGCGGTGCTGGATCGAAGGGCCAGATGGCCTACTCCTGCACCGATTGTCTAAATAGGAATGCAGTAATAACCAGGTACATTTAGTGACATTGGTTCAGGGATAAATATTGAACAAGACAATGGGAATAAATCACCCGGTCTTCTTCAAAGTGATCCTTTGACATCCATGATGTCCAGCTGAGAGGGCAGGTAGGATCTCAAGTTAAACATCTTGTCCTCATCCACCGATCTTGCTGAGTATTGTACGCAGTTGTCAACCTAGATTGTGTACTGTAAGTGTGACTTGCGCGCACAACTGGCTGACCCTGAGGCAAGAGTGCTACCATTGAGTCACAGCAGTTAAGGGCCTGTCCCATTTACGTGTCCTTGGCACGCAAATTACGCCACCTCATGGTCGCATTGAGCCGCGATGGTCCCGCGAAGGTCGGGCGCAATTTCATGCGTACGCACAGCCGTCTGGAGCGTGTGACGTCATTTGAAGATGGACACAAAGCTGGAGTAACTCAGCGGGACCGGCAGCATCTCTGGAGAGAAGCAATGGGTGATGTTTTGTGTCGAGACTCTTCTTCAGTCTGAAAAGAAGGGTCTTGACCCGAAACTTCACCCATTGCTTCTCTCCAGAGATGCTGCCGGTCCCGCTGAGTTACTCCAGCTTTGTGTCCATCTTCAATTTTCTTGGCCCCGCTCTGGGAGTAGAAGTGGGGGCGGATCCGGACCGCAACGGCAGTGAGCCCCAGGCCGAGCTCGGCGATCGTTTGCCTGCTTCTGCTGCTGTTGAAGGTGAGACGTTGCATCGCGCCAGGGTCTTGGGCCTGTCCCACTTTGGCCGTCAGTTCCGCGACAGGCCGTAGGCGGGCGAAGATTTCGTTCGCTACAAAAATTTCGGAGCCCCGCGCGATGTCGCGCACAACTACATACCCTTCCGCGCTTCTCAGTGGGACCGCGCGGCCATACGATGCCCGTGCACCTCAACACGACCACGAGGTCGTGTAATTTGCGTGCCAAGGACACGTAAGTGGGACAGGCCCTTTACATTTTGAAGGCTTGCAGTTCCTGTAGAAGTTGCCTTTCCAGTGGCAATGTTCAGACAGTAAACAAAGAGGCAGATTATCCTGAATGCACAGCGGGTTTCTGCCGGGACTTTCTCATCTGTTGCGGAAAGGCTCCAGGCAAAGGATGATTAAAGGATGGACAAAGAACTGTTGTTGCAGTGCCACAAGAATTAACTGGGCACTAAGGTGGCAGAAGGGCCTCCTACAGTAATAGGAGGATCATCGTGTTCACATTTATCATTCTTCTCCCTCTTGCTTTCGGTGAGAAGACAAATTAGAATCCCCGCACCCATCTTCAATCTTTTAATAACGTGCCTGAGAGCTGACTCCTACTGCTTTCCTCAACCACAACTAAAAACTCTTATACTATTCCAAAAAAACACAGCAACTTTGTGGATATAAATCAACATCCATCCAGCTCATCTTTCATATAATTAATAACATTAGCAATGAAAGCAGAAACTGCTGGAAATGCACTCTAATTTTCCTTTATGTCTGATAAAATGACTATTTAAGAAACTATCTATTCAGGAATGTTATCTTATATTCCAATTTTTTAATAACTGCAGAATGTTTCCTATCCTCATAATGAAAAGCATACTTTTTAAAGAATTCTCCTAAGTTTCTAATGTGAGTACATGTGAGTACACCCGGAGGCTACAGCGAATCGTCCGATCAGCTGAGAAGGTTATTGGCTGCAACCTTCCCTCCATTGATGAACTGTACACTGCAAGGGCCAGGAAGCGAGTGGGCAAGATCATCTCTGACCCCTCTCACCCTAGCCACAAACTCTTTGAATCACTTCCCTCTGGAAGGCGACTCCGGACTGTCAAAGCTGCCACAGCCAGACATAAAAACAGTTTTTATCCACGAGTAGTTGCTCTACTGATCAGCCAAAAATCTGTAGCTTCCCTTTGACCTGGTATTTTGTTGGTTCACATGCTTGATCAATGGTGTTTTATCATTAATGTTTTATTATTATTAATGTTTAGTATTATCTGAGTCATTCGTTACTGTCACTGTATGTCATGTTGTTACTTGTGGGCGGAGCACCAAGGCAAATTCCTTGTATGTGAATACTTGGCCAATAAACTTACTTACCTACTTACTTATAACAGGAAGCAAATCATTGAGTTGATATGCTAATTATATTAATAGTAATATGAAAATTATCTTCCAATAGATGTTGGCGTTGGTAATCTAAGGATGACAATCATGTAACAAAACATTCCCGAATAGACAGTATCTTAAATAATCTTTTTATCAGCTTTGTTGTAGTATTTCTTCATCTTGCTGATTCTTAGATGGAGAAAGGTCCAGGGAATGCGCTGGGGTTGGGCAGAGGTTGTGTTAAAATAAAGCTGGAAACCACTTTGCCACAGAGGGTAGTCGAGGCCAGTTCATTGGCTATATTTAAGAGGGAGTTAGATGTGGCCCTTGTGGCTAAGGGGATCAGAGGGTATGGAGAGAAGGCAGGTACAGGATACTGAGTTGGATGATCAGCCATGATCATATTGAATGGTGGTGCAGGCTCGAAGGGCCGAATGGCCTACTCCTGCACCTATTTTCTATGTTTCTATGTTTCGAACCTATGTTCTGATGGAAGTCGTCAACTTGAAACATTAACTTCTCCTCGAGGAAGTTGTCAACTTGTAACTGCTTCTCTCTTCGCAGAGATTACCCTACCTGCTGAGCATTGGTGGTTTTCATTTCAAGAGCAATCCGCCTATTTATGGATTCAATTGAATTTAGAAGGATGAGAGGGTATCTTATATAAACATATAAAATTCTTAAGGGATCGGACAGGGTAGATGCAAGAAAAATGGTCCCGATGTTGGGGGAGTCCAGGGGTCACAGTTTAAGAATAAGGGGTAGGCCATTTAGGACTGAGATGAGGAAAAATACTTTCACCCAGAGAGCTGTGAATCTGTGGAATTCTTTGCCACAGAAGGCAGTGGACGCCAATTCACTGGATGTTTTCAAGAGAGTTAGATTTAGCTTTTAATGCCCCTGTCCCACTTAGGAAACCTGAACGGAAACCTCTGGAGACTTTGCGCCCCACGCAAGGTTTCCGTGCTGTTCCCGGAGGTTGCAGGTGGTTGCATGTAGTGGACAAAAGGGTGTCTGAAGAAGGGTTTCGGCCCGAAACGTCGCCTATTTCCTTCGCTCCATAGATGCTGCTGCACCCGCTGAGTTCCTCCAGCAATTTTGTGTACCTTGCATGTAGTGGAAGCAGGTAGGGAGACTGACAAAAACCTCCGGGAAGCTCCTGGAACCGCAAGGAAACCTTGGGTGGGGCGCAAAGTCTCCAGAGGTTTCCTAAGTGGGACAGGGACATAAGGCTAACGGAATCAAGGGATATGTGGAGAAAGCAGGAACGGGGTACTGATTTAGGATTATCAACCATGATCATATTGAATGGCTCGAAGGGCCGAATGGCCGACTCCTGCACCTATTTTCTATGTTTCTATATTTAAGGCAGGCACACTGGATGGCTAAAGAACCGATCATGGCATCCAGCATAATTCCAATAGAGTTTCAGCACCAAAGATCTAATTATAGGACTTATGCCAAGATTACAACAGAAGTGGACAAATATGAATTTAAGTTCTGGCACATGTATTCAATAAATTATGCATATCTTGTGATTTGTTATGAGTACTATGAAAACAGCCATGCATTTCTAAAGACGCAAACACATTAGAGTTGGAGAGCCAAGATATACCTAAGAGTCATCAGATTGTCACTATGTTTTTATTACACAACAACTTGAGTATTATCAGACTCCCATTGAACATGGGAGTTATGAGACGCTGCCTGGGACCTGGTTAATCACAAATTAGATGCAATCAATGCCTTTATTAGAAGACAAACAGAATTAGGAATCACCTGCAGAAAAAGTCAGTACAAGCCTGACATTTACCAAGAAAATGGATCAGAGTCCATTTTCGTTTGCTATGAGATTTGTTATCAATGAAACATCACTCATGTTTGAATCTTGAGGAAATACTATAAGTTGCACAAATTCTGTGATTTTCAGATGTTTTCTGTTTTTGTTTCAGATTTACAACATCTGCAGGTTTTTTTGAATTTCATTTACTTTTGAATTCTCTGCTGCCTTTACTGCATGATTTTTCTTCTGTATCTTTGTAATGGCTGCCTCGCCAACAGTCTGTCTGTCCCTTCCTCCGTTGTTGTTTTAATAGTATGTATGTTTTAGTATTCCTTAGCTTCTTTTATGTGGGGCGTGGGGGAAACTTTTTTTAAATCTCTTACCTTGATGGAGATGCGATTTTTTTCCCGTATCGTGTATCTCCGTCCGCACTGCGGCCTAACATCGAGGAGTTGGTGGCCTTTGCTGGAGATCGACAGGGAGCTCCAACGCGGTAGCCTGCGGGCTTTAACATCGTGGAGCTCGCGGTCTCTGGTTAGAGACCGACTTCGGGAGCTCCAAGCAGCAGGAGCTTCGACCGCCCCGACACGGGAGCTTCGATCGCCCCGACGCAGGGGCTTCGACCGCCGGTTGCGGGAGCTTCGATCGCCTGCTGCGGGAGCTTCGATCGCCCCAATGGATGGTTCGACTGCCCCGACGGCGGGAGAATATAGAGGAGCAAGATTGGGCTTTATTGCCTTCCATTACAGTGAGGAATGTGGGAATCAGTTGTGGTGAATGTCTGTGTTGACTTTTACGTAGTTGCGTGTCTTACTGCTTTTGTTTTAGTATGGTTGTATGGTCATTTGCATATCACTGTACCTTAATAGGTGCACGTGACAATAAAAGACCTTTGAAACCTTTAATTGACGCAGTAACATGCAGAGCTCTGACATGTGCAATGACATCCAAGGGGACGCGTTACGTGTTTGGATACCACTTCCATTAAATCCAATTAGTTCATGAGGACATTGTGGATATTGCATCACGCTCATACAGAATGCCTTCACAGCAGAAACAAGAAACTGCAGATGCTGGCTTATAAAAAAGTGATGGAGTAACTCAGAGGGTCAAGCAGCAACCATGGAGATAATGAATTAGTGATATTCTGTATCGGGACCCTTCCTCACACTGATTGTATGGTAGAGCTGCTGTCTCACAGCATCAGAGTGGGATATATATGTCTTATGCATTTTGCATGTGTACATATTAATGACACAGAAAGAAAATGTTATGGTCATAGAGTGATACAGTGTGGAAACAGGCCCTTTGGCCCAACTTGCCCATACTGACCAACATGTCCCAGCCACACTTGTCCCACCTGCCTGCGTTTGGCCCAGATCCTTCCAAACCTGTCCTATCCATGTACATAGATACATAGCTACATAGAAAATAGGTGCAGGAGTAGGCCATTGGGCCCTTCGAGCCTGCACCGCCATTCAATGTGATCATGGCTGATCATCAGAACACATGTACCTGTCTAAATGTCCCTGCCTCAACTACCTCCTCTGGCAGCTTGTTCCATACACCCACCACCCTTGGTATGAAAAAGTTACACCACATTCCTATTAAATCTTTTCCCCTTCACGTTAAATCTATGTCCTCTGGTCCTTGATTCACCTACTCTGGGCAAGAGACTCTGTGCATCTACCTGATCTATTCCTCTCATGGTTTTATACACCTCTATAAGATCACCCCTCATCCTCCTGCATTCCAAGGAATAGAGTCCCAGCCTACTCAACCTCTCCCTATAGCTCACACCCTTTATTACTGGCAATATCCTCGTAAATCTTCTGTGTACCCTCTCCAGCTTGACATCGTTCCTTTAACATGGTGCCCAGAACTGAACACAATGCAGCTTCATCAACTTCTTATACAACTGCAACATGAGCTCCCAACTTCTATACTCAATACTTTGACTGATGAAGGCCAATGTGCCAAGTACCTTTTGACCACCCTATCTACCTGCGCCTGCACCTTCAAGGAACCATGCACCTGCACTCTTAGATCCCTCTGCTCTACAATACAAGAGCCCTACCATTCATGTGTAGATCCTAACACTGCACAGTCCATCACTGGCTCTGACCTCCCCACCATCGAATCTTTTCTCCTTTTAACAATGCAACCTCTCTGACTATCTTTACTGATGTCATCTTTTTTCATCTGTGTCAGTAGAATATGATCGTGTGAAAAAGGGGATTATTTTACTCACGTTAAAGACATAACGCACCACAAGATATTGTTTATTGTGACTCTGCAATGTTCTGCATTTATAATGCACAGTACCTATGTGCTTTTTGCCTTAACTTTAGGTGATAGCTACATAAAGTACCAATAAGGATGATAAACTGATTGAGTCCTACCAACTCTTAATGTTTAACCAAGAGTCACAGTATCAAAAACGCATACAGCACATACCCACACCCTTTGCCTCACTGAATTTTCAACCACCCATTTATTCTCCCCACGATCCTCTCAACTTCACCAATTCCTACCATTGCTCTGCACACTAGTATAGATTTGCACTGGCAATTTAACGCACCAACCTGCACATATGTGAGATCTGGTGGAAACCATAACTCTCAGGAGACACTCACAGAGTCACAGGGACAGTTGGCAAACTCCACAAAGACAAGGACTGGAAGTCTGGATTGAACCCAGATTGTTGGAACTGTGAGGTCAACCGTCCCTCATTAAACCTACTGGCCTATCTTTTACACCTTATAGGGCCTGTCCCACGAGCATGCGAATACATGCGGCGAGCGCATCCTAAAGTGGTCGCTTGAGCCGTTCGGCCTCACGAGGCCGGTCCCACTTCGATCGCCGGAGCCGTATGGAGTTGTGCGGGGCTGGTCCCAACATCGCGCGGGGCTCCGAAAAACTGGCACTGTCCAAAAATCCCGCGCGGCAACGGCCTGTCGGCCCGCAGCCGCATTGAGGCCGTACGCACCGCCTCGACGCCGTACGCAGTGTCTGGACAGCGTACGCCTAGCACGTGGTGTTGTGCGATTATATCACGGCCCGGCATGCCGTTACGTGATGACGTAACCGCCCGAAGCCGTGCGACATCCAAATTCCGTCGGCCCGCCTCCTGCCCAGCTGATTGGTGAGTATGATGTCAGGACCAGCCCCGCACAACTCTAGACGGCTCCGCGGTTGGAAGTGGGACCCGCGAGGCTGTACGGCTCAAGCGACCATGTTAGGTCGCGCTCGCCGCATGCAGTCGCATGCTGGTGGGACAGGCCCTTAAAGCTGCTAGAATTAGAACAATGCAACTGACTCATCCATTATGTAACAGCAAAAAAAAAGGACTTGCACATTTTTTACCACGTTTTACTTAAATGTGCAGAAATGAAGTCTCATTGGCTTCAAACCTGAATTTTCAGAAGATGAAGATAAAAGAGGTGCTGAAAAAGGAAGGTGGTGTATATTTCACACTATTCTTTGGCCTAAATCGTTTGATATTCCATTTGCCAATTTTACTTTTGTGTATGCTTGTGCAATACACTGGAATACGTCCCGTACATGAGTGGAGGCAGAGGAAATGTTGTATTTGAAATGTATGTCATTCCAATTTTTGGATTTTCTGAATTAATTTTGTGACTTGGAGAGGTATGTAGCACAGAAAGACTAGGATATCACCAACTCCCAACACCGCAACACCTGTCACAAATGGATTGTTTCATAATCAAAACAGGTCATTGCTATTGCCAATTACAGGGTAATCTAATAGAGGGGATAAGTAATAGTGCTTTTGTGATGCATTAGCACAGCAGGGCAAAGAATATTTCAATTTGTTTTTCTCAAAATGCTATAATTGATCCCAGTCCCCAAGAGATTCTACTCAATAAGAAATAATGAAAAAAACACTAAAAACTCACAAGAATTTGTCAATGAGCAATTATTTGGTGACTTGTTTTTGATTCTGATGATGGTGCATTATGAATAATACCCTTATTCAATATTGTTCACTAGCAACAAACCTAATTTCTTTAAAGGAAACATGGGATGCTCTATCAAAGTGAGATTAGGTATGTGAAGAGGAAATCTTTAGGTATGGGAAGAGGAAAAAATAGTTAAGACCAATGTTGGACCCTTGAAGACTGAAACAGGTGAATTTATAATGGGGAATAAGGAAATGGCAGATGAGTTGAACAGGTACTTTGGATCCGTCTCCACTAAGGGAGACACAAACAATTTCCCTGATGTACTAGTTGCCAGAGGATCTAGGGTGACGGAGGAACTGAAGGAAGTTCACTTTAGTCAGGAAACGGTGTTGCGTAGACTGATGGGACTGAAGGCTGATAAATCCCCAGGGCCTGCATGATGGTCTGCATTCCAGGGTACTTAAGGAAGTGGCTCTAGAAATCATGGACGCATTGGTGATCATTTTCCAATGTTCTATAGATTCAGGATCAGTTCCTGTGGATTGGAGGGTAGCTAATGTTATCCCACTTTTTATGAAAGGCGGGAGAGAGAAAATAGGGAATTATAGACCAGTTAGCCTGACATCGGTGGTGGGGAAGATGCTGGAGTCAATTATAAAAGATGAAATAGCGGCACATTTGGAAAGCAGTAACAGGATCGGTCCAAGTCAGCATGGATTTACAAAGGAGAAATCATGCTTGACTAATCTTTCGGAACTTTTTGAGGATGTAACTAGGAAAATGGACAAGGGAGCGCCAGTGGATGTAGTGTACCTGGACTTTCAGAAAGCATTTGATAAGGTCCCACATAGGAGATTAGTGGGCAAAATTAGAGCACACGGTATTGGGGGTAGAGTGCTGACATGGATAGAAAATTGGTTGGCAGACAGGAAACAAAGAGTAGGGATTAACGGGTCCCTTTCAGAAATGCAGGCATTGACTAGTGGGGTACCGAATGGCTCGGTGCTGGGACCGCAGCTATTTACTATAAAGATTTAGATGAAGGGACTCAAAGTAACATCAGCATATTTGCAGATGACACAAAGCTGGGTGTCAGTGTGAACTGTGAGCAGGATGCTATGAGAATGCAGGGTGACTTGAACAGGTTGGGTGAGTGGGCAGATGCATGGCAGATGCAGTTTAATGTGAATAAATGTGAGGTTACCCACTTTGGTGGGAAAAACAGGAAGGCAGATTATTATCTGAATTGTGTCAAGTTGGGATAAGGGGAAGTACAAAGAGATCTGGGGGGTCCTTGTTCATCAGTAAGCATGCAGGTACAGCAGGCAGTGAAGAAGGCTAGTGGCATGTTGTCCTTCATAACACGATGAGTGGAGCATAGGAGCAAAGAGGTTCTTGTGCAGTTGTACAGGGCCCTAGTGAGACCACACCTGGAATATTGTGTGTAGTTTTGGTCACCAAATTTGTTGAAGGACATTCTTGCTATTGAGAGAGTGCAGGGTAGGTTTATGAGGTTAATTCCCCGGATTGCAGGACAGTCATATGTTGATAGAATGGAGCGGCTGGGTTTGTACACTCTGGAATTTAGAAGGATGAGAGGGATTCTTATTAAAACATATAAGATTGTTAAGGGTTTGAACATGTTGGAGGCAGGAAACATGTTCCCAATGTTGGGGGAATCCAGGACCAGGGGCCACAGTTTAAGAATAAGGGGTAAGCCATTTAGAACGGTGACGAGGAAAAATCTTTTCATCTAGAGTTGAGAATCTGTGGAATTCTCTGCCTCAGAAGGCGGTGGAGGCCAATTTTCTGGATGCTTACCAGAGAGAGTTAGATAAGCCTCTTCAAAATAGCAGAGTTAGGGGATATGGTGGAGAAGGCAGGAATGGGGTACTGATTGTGGATGATCAGCCATGATCACAGTGAATGGCGGTGCTGGCTCAAAGGGCCGAATGGCCTACTCCTGCACCTATTGTCTATTGAGACACAGAAAATTATGCAACTAAACTTTACTTTTATGTACCTGTTGTGAATCTCTCAATTTATGAGATTTAATTTACACCACTTAAGTAAATGATTAATTGAGAATATGTTGTATTCCATCTGTTGAGTGATGTGGACAACATGACAGCACCACTGAACAATATCATTGCGCACGTTTGAATAAATTTAAAATTAGGTAACATAAAAGTGAATTTTTGGTCTGTCAAATCAGTCCTAGTGCATATTATGGACATTACACCAGAAGCTGGCATGCACAGAGTACATTTTATATCAAAATGTAACACTATATGAGTGTTCTTAAAAAGGCTTTGCTACATGAAAGTTAAAAAAACACACCCAAGATAATGTCTTGGCCCAACATTGCAGGTAGCAGACTTGTGATCATTGGATCCGTAAGGGCCTGTCCCACCAGCATGCGATTGCATGCGTCTAGTGCGACCAAACGTGGTGGCTTGAGACGTACGGCCTCGCGGGGCCGGTCCCACTTCCAACCGCGGAGCCGTCTGGAGTTGTGCGGGGCTGGTCCCGACATCATACTCACCAATCAGCTGGGCAGGAGGCGGGCCGACTGAATTTGGGCGTCGGGCGGTTACGTCATCACGCAACGGTACGCCGGGCGGTGACATCATCGCGCAATGCCACGCGCTAGGCATACGCCGTCAAGACGCTATGTATGGCGTCAAGACGCTGCATACGCCCGTCGAGGTGCTGCGTATGCCCGTTGAGGCGCTGTGTACGGCCTCAATGTGCCTGCGGGCCGACAGGCTGTTGTCGCGCGGGATGTTCGGACAGTGCAAGATTTTTGGAGCCCCGCGCGATGTTGGGACCAGCTCCGCACAACTCCATACGCCTCCGTCGATCGAAGTGGGACCGGCCCCGCAAGGCCGTAGGCCTCAAGCCACCACGTTTGGTCGCGCTAGACGCATGCAGTCGCATGCTGGTGGGACTTGCCCTTTAAGGGAAATCTTTTACCTGAACAGGATTGATGATGTGATCTGATTTTAAGGTTGATGAATGCAATATATATCCTTGAGTTTGAGTTATATCTGTACTGTCCCACTGCAGAGAAACAAAAAATAAACAAAGGAAAAATATACGTCATAAAGTCCTTACCTGACAACTGCATTCAAGCCGTCATCAGCATCAGTGGCGTTGACAAGCAAAACATCTGTCCCTGTTGCAGCATTCTCAGGGATAGTGGCATGGTAGGTTTTGAAAGCAAATGTTGGAAGATTGTCATTGATGTCATCTACAATCAATGTGATAGTGCTTGTGCCAGTGAGCACTGGAGACCCTGCATAAAGGGAGTATATAGAGTGAGATGGGGAACCCGAGATACAATACATAGATAGGCGCAACAGCCAGACATTTGCAACTCTATTTTCACCTTTCACCCAAGTCAGACATATTCCTTGGAAAGAAAAACAAAAATCCACTGCTGAAATATATTATGGTAATTCAACTTGGAATGTAATAGTCTGAGGAAAGTAGTCGAATAGAGAAGCTTAAATTTAAAACAATATTATTTTTTAAAAACAAAACTGCAGTGATGTGCTATTTAATGTCCTGTCTCTTCATCTCAAGTTAGATGATATGGCCTGTACGCAAATCATCAGACCACATTGATAAAAGGAATTGAAATTGCTTTACATTTCCATTCCTTAAATATTTTCCAGCAACCTCAGTTTTAGAATAGATTTATAACAAAAGAAACATCATTCAAAATATTTCCCTGTAGATTATTGAAATCTATAATTTTGATCCACAATGATTCAATCTTATTTTACCTGCTGACATTATAATAATATTTCTGTTTAGTAATGATTTGTCATATTTGTCGTTTTCATTTAATAATATATCCTGCCACACTGCCAGTCATTTCAGTTATTCCTAGCATACGCTACATAAAATATGCTGCACCACAACTATCCACAAATTTTAATAGAAGATGTTTGCATATGAAATATTAAACATTAAATTAAGAATCATTCATGATAATATCTATGAGTATTTTTTTCACTTCATTAATGTAAAAGTCAGCATAAAACAAGTGCAGAAAAAAAACACCGATGCCACCTCAAAGACTGCTCTACAAATACAAATATAATTTTGTAACCTGGAGCAGAAAAGGATCGAGGACCATACTTTAAGACTGAAAAAGTGAGAAAACAAGTGCTTTAAATTCCAGAGAGGACAGGTGCAGAGAACAGAAAGAATACCTTTAATAGGGTAAAGAACAAAGTTGTCACAGGAGCAATTATATTCAAAACTGGCATTTTGGAGACAGAAAAACCAGAAAAAAAACTGAGATGGTAATGGACAATCACGTCCATGGGGGGAGAGGGTGAATAGTGGAGAAGTAACCTGAGACAGTTGAATTCAACATTAAAGGGCCTGTCCCACTTACGTGTCCTTGGCATGCTAATTACGCGACCTCGTGGTCGCGTTGAGGCCCGACGGTCCCGCGAAGGTCGCGCGCGACTTCATTCGCCCGCACAGCCGTCTGGAGCGCGTGACGTCATTTGAACATGGACACAAAATGCTGGAGTAACTCATCGGGATCGGCAGCATCTCTGGAGAGAAGGAATGGATGATGTTTCGTGTTGAGACTCTTCTTCAGTTTGAAAAGAAGGGACTTGACCCGAAACGTCACCCATTGCTTCTCTCCAGAGATGCTGCCGGTCCCGCTGAGTTACTCCTGCATTTTGTGTCTATCTTCAATTTTCTTGGCCCCGCTCTGGGAGTAGAAGTGGGGGTGGATCCGGACCGCAACAGCCGCGAGCCCCAGGCCGAGCTTGGCGACCGTTTGCCTGCTTCTGCTGCTGTTGAAGGTGAGACGTTGCGTCGCGCCAGGGTCTTTTGGGCCTGTCCCACTTTGGCCATCAGTTCCGCGACAGACCGTTGGCGCGCAAAGATTTCGTTCGCGACAAAAATTTTGGAGCCCTGCGCGATGCCGCGCACAACTACATACCCCTCCGCGCTTCTCAGTGGGACCGGCCCCGCGCGGCCATATGATGCCCGTGCGCCTCAACGCAACCACGAGGTCACGTAATTTGCGTGCCAAGGACACGTAAGTGGGACAGGCCCTTTTGTCTCAAGGGCTTCCAAACACCAGGTGGAAGATAAGGTGCTATTCCCCGAGTTTATGCTGGGCATCATTCCAGCTATGTGGAAGGGTGAAGGTTGAGTTGACCGAGTGGGAATGGGGCAGAAATTAAACTGATGGGTGAGAGATAGCTCAGAGTTTCCCGTACAAAATTGAACAGAGAAGTTCTGCAAAACATTTTGCCCAAACTGTATTTAGTTTATTCAGTGTAGAGGAGACCACATGGTGAGCTCCAACTTATATACAGGTGCACAACCTTTTATCCGAAAGCCTTGGGACCAGACACTTTTCGTAATTCAGAATTTGTCGGTCTTCGGAATGGAAATTTTTTAGCGTAGATTTTAATGGCTGGCTCAGTGGTAGAGTGCTCGGCTCATATCCGCAAGGTCGCGAGTTTGCGCCTTGATCCTGGCAGTTACTCGATCGCGAGTTTGAGTCTTCAATGTCGTTTTTTCTTGCAGAATAAATGTTTGTATGAAATGCAGTGTAGGAGAAGTGTACTGACTGTGTGGGCAGAACTTTGGAAGTGATTGCCCACCAGTCTAAAAAGCCGATGTGTCTCCCTGTCCCTGGGATAGCAGGGGGCGATCAAACAGCACAATACCCCCCTCCCCCTCCCCCTCCAACTCCAGAGGAATCCGCTCCCCGATGGGCCGCTACCAAAGATCATAGAGGAGCTCCTCTATGATCTTTGGCCGCTACGGCGACAAGTGGCAGTTCGCCCACAGCCCGAGCTGCGCCCCCTCATCCGCCACCCCAAGAACAAGACGTACCTTGCACACCATCTGCCCCTACGTGTTCCTCTGGAGTTGGAGCGGGGCTGGGCTGGAGTTGCTGCTGGCTGTGGGTCTCTGGGATCTCCGTGCTTGCAGTGGGCCTGGGGGTCGGTGGGCGGCGGTGGGAGCTGTGGACCTACGGACCTACCTCCGTGGAGCTAGCCAGCTTCGGAGCATGTAGAGCTGCGGGGGCGAGCTGCTGCGACCCGACTCTGGTGGATGGTGACACCGGGAGCTCGCGGGTCCACGGTGGGAGACTGCTTTGCGGGGCACCGGCAGCGGCGACTTCTCCCGCCCGAATTACGGGGTTGAGAGTGACCTGGAGGGGGGCCTTACAACGCCCGGCGCGGCTGTAAATTGCCGCGGACTTGCTAGAGCCCGCCGGGGGCTCCAACATCAAGACCGGGGCAGGGCCCTACATCTCCCAGCGTGGCTTTCAGTGGCCGCTCATCGATGGGCCCCTACGACGCCCCGAGCTGCGCCCCGTCATCCGCAACCCAGCTTCCTCTGTAGTTGGAGTGGGGCTGGGCTGCTGTTGGCTGTGGGTCTCTGGGATCTCCGTGCTTGCGGTGGGCCTGGGGGTCGGTGTCCAATTGGTCCTGACGTCTCCGGTGACTAGCACAGTCCTGCTGCAATCGCCGACGTGAAGACAGTGCAAAGCCCCCGCGCCGGTGCAATGGGCGGGGAGCTGGAGAGGGGAGGGAAGGGGTCACACACATGGCCGGGAAGCAGAGGGGCGTAGGTGGGGTGAAACTGAAGGGAGCGACAATCTGCACTGTGTATCGTGAGTCTACCGTGGGAACTTTTTAACTCAGCGGGCAGGCAGCAGCAGATTGTCAATTATTAACCCTCCCGTGCAAAATACCCTCACCTTCTCTTTTATGAATGGGGATTTAGTTCCCCTTTCTTCGAGGACCGACCGGAGGTTCCGCTGTCACCTCTGCGGGCCGCCCTCGGTGAACGTTTTCAAGGACCTTTCTTCAAGGACCGAAAAAATGGCCGCTATTCGGAGGTTTTCGTTATTTGGATCTTCGGATAAAAGGTTGTGCACCTGTACATTGAATTGGAAATAGTGCAAAGGGGTTTCCTGGAAAAAAATACGGATAGGACCCTGGATTGTGATGAGTTTGCCATGACTGCATGGCAGAGTGGTGTGGGAAGTGGATCCGTTGTAGGGGTAAACTAGTCAGGGAGTTGTAGAGAGAATGGTCCCTTCAGAATGCTGAAAATGAAAGGGAAAATGTTTGTTAGTGAAGTGTAAATGGAGGTGTTGGACATTATGGATGATGATCTGTTGAATATGCAGGCTGGTGCAAGAGCGGGTGAAAGTAGACACCCAAAATATATCGAAGATGTGTTTGAGAGCTCCATCAATATAGATAGAAAGCCCAAACTATCATTCTGCTTCTCTCACACTGATGCTGCCCGATCCAGCATTCCCTGCTATTGTTTCTCACCTGGAAGCTGTTGCAAAAACCAACAGATTTAAATAGAGATGTGAACTTTGTGTTGTTAACTGTTTTTTTGGAAATAACTATTGATTTACTTTGCAGTTTGTATATCGAAAAGTAAAGTTAACTGAAATCAAAGATGGACACAAAACACTGGAGTAAATCGTTGGGACAGGCAGCATGACTGGAGAGAAAGAATCTGTGAAGTTTCGGGTCGAGACCCTGTCTGAAGAAGGGACGTCACCCAAGATGGCGGAGCTGCCTTAGCAGCTGCGGCTCGCCTGCAGTCCGTCTGTTTTTTTCTTTTTTTGTTGTTCTTTTGTCTTGTTTTAGTTAATTTTTGGTTTATTAGGTTGTGTATGTGTGCGGGTGGGGGGGAGAAACATGTTTTTGGTCTCTTCCTTCGGGGGGATGCGACTTCTCTTGTCGTATCCCCCATCTCCGTCTCTGCCTGCACTGAGGCCTAATAGCGGAGCTGGCGGCCTCGGAGCTGGGGCAGCGTTCCAGCGGCAGCAGTCCGTCCAGAGCTGTGGTGTTCCGATGGCAGTGGCGACCCGACCTCGGAGCTGGGGCAGCGGCAGCAGCGACCCGACCTCGGAGCTGGGGCGGCGTTCCAGCAGCGGCGACCCGACCTCGGAGCTGGGGCAGTGTTCTGGCGGCAGCGGCGACCCGACCTCGGAGGATCGGCCGCGGGCCCAGTGGACGACATCGTCGGGAGCTGGCAGGTCATAGGTTGGTGACCTGTTCTCCGGAGCTCCTGCAACAACAGCTGCGTCCGCTGGACTGGAGGGCGGCAGCTTCGACCACCCCGGGCCGCGGAGTTGAACCGGCCCGTTCGCGGAGCTCGGATTCAGCCGCGGGACTGACATTACTTACCATCGCCCGGCGAGGGCACAACATCGGAGGCCTGGATCGCCTCAACGCAGAGGGAGAACAAGGAGGGACGAGACAAAGACTTAAGACTTTTGCCTTCCATCACAGTGAGGAGGTGCCTGGTGAACTCACTGTGGTGGATGTTAAATTTGTGTTTATTGTGTTCACTATGAAAACCTGTATTTAATCATTGACGTTACGCGTATTTATCTTCACATAATTACTAATTAGATTATAAAAGCACTTGTGGCTGCAGATATCACAGCCTCTTAACAGCAGGTGAAAGAAAAAACAACCTGGCAATATATAAATCTTTAAATATATTGAAACGCTCCTGGCAACAAGAAAAAACTAGACCTATGTATGTTTTGAAGTTAACTTACTGTACGCACACACTCAACACAGCTCACACTTCTTCCAGCAATTCACAAAGTGAGCAGGTCTGTCCTTGATTTAGATTATGGGTTATTACAAGAGTATACAGTATATACCCAAGGAAATGGACAATCTTTTCACTGCATCTGGCGATGGCCTTAAACATACTGAGCCCAGATATGCTGGGCGCTGGGCCAATAATGCTTTTGCAGTTTCAGTTGTGGGAATAACCACCATCTTGTTCAAAGCTACAATTCCATTCCAAACACGAGCTGTTCACAGAGTTGCGAATGCCTTGCAGACTTCATTCTGTTTGCCCTTCGATTTAAGTTTATTGATGTCTGAACAAAGACTCCTAACACTGACAGGTTTGGTTAATATCACCAAGGAAAAGGTCCAATATCTACCATTGTATAGTTACCAATGTCTGCTGTTATTCCTTTTATTTCTTGAAGATTAATTTTCTTGTATTTCACAGGCAGCTCCCATTTATCTTTTTGATTGACACTTACTATTTGAATTGACAATTACTCATGTTGAATCTTTAGATGGTTCTCAGATTATTCACCTAGATAATTTCAGGCTTATCTGATTCTGCCATACATGTTCATTGCGATCTTTATGTGTACACTGGGATATTCCACAACATTGAGGTAGAATGGATGAAATGCAAGTTTTCCCCAGCCAATATTGAGTCCAATGCAGTGTAGAACGGGAGAGAGTACATGCACAATAATATCTGTTCCAGTCAGCTTGTCAGTGCCAAGGTTAATTGCAATTTGTTCGCAGGATCTTAACAATATATTTACGTATTTGACCACTGCCCCTCTTGTACCCAAGTGTTCAAGCAGTATGTCAACTCGCCACCAAAGGCCGAATGCAACCTAGCAGGGCTTCTGAGTTAGTAGAGGTGATACTAACCGAGGATTACTGATGATTCAGGGACACTATCAGTCAGCATCTGACCGTTTTGCAAAGTAGTAAAGAAGGAGCAGTTCTTCCAAAGTCCCACAGTACCTGTGAGCAGGGGCGGAAAACCAGGGGAGGCCAGAGGGGACACGTCCCCCCCATGTTTTGAGAGGTGGGCGACATCCCCACCAGGTTAACCTGCCTGGGCTTGCGGGAAATATGGCCAGCGCGGAGAAGCAGCGCTATTATCCCGTCAGTCCAGACAGGGCTGTTAGTTAACCCGGTGAGCCAGGCAGTTGAGCTGCATTTAGCGCTGGATTGAGCCTCCGAAGCCTCGCGCGCGCGTGTGTGACTGTGCGCGTGCGCGTGCGGCCGCCAAAAAATTGTGTCCTCCGTCCCCTCCATGTTTTGATAGTGAGTTCCGCTCTTGCCTGTGGGCTTGGTCCTTACATATTGTACTCAGTTCTGCAGTACTGTCCAAAGTTGAGAATAACACCCTGCAAATTAGCTGCAGCTCCAATAGAGCAACACTATTTGCCATTACTCTTAAGGTTTTTTCACATGCACAAACAGCATGATCGAGAGAGGTTTATATTAACTGCTGCTGGAACCATGTGGTGTGAAACATAATTAAAATATAAGCAATGATTAACAGAATGAGTATAGGGACAGGGAGGCACTTCTTTGTTAAACAACTCATTGTAATTTTTGATGTTTTTGTTAGGAGGGGCTGGAAAATTCTGTTCCATTGAAAGAGAGTCACAGACAATGTAGGTAAGTTGTTATTGTCATTAGATGGCCCCATAGCAGAAGCATTCACGTCACGAGGCTGGAAACTGGAAGAATCCTGAGCTAATTCTGCTACCACCATCTCTATTGCGACAAGTGATGGCTCCCACTGATTGTCGCCGGAAGCTTGCGTCCTTATCAGGACGGACGATGACAGCGAAATCAACCTTTGGAACATGGAAGATGGGCACGAAAGAAGAAGAGGTACGTCATGAGATGTAGAGAAGCATTACATCTCATGATTACAGCCATAGTTATACCTGCACTAGAATTAGAGAGGCACTTCTCACTGAAACCAATTTTTACCAATCAGATGTATTGATGTAAATATTCTTGGTACTTATTCACCTGAACACTAAAGGGCCTGTCCCACTTACGTGTCCTTGGCACGCAAATTACGCGACCTCGTGGTCGCGTTGAGCCGCGACGGTCCCGCGAAGGTCACGCGCGATTTCATGCGTACGCACAGCCGTCTGGAGCGTGTGACGTCATTTGAAGATGGACACAAAGCTGGAGTAACTCAGCGGGACCGGTAGCATCTCTGGAGAGAAGGAATGGGTGACGTTTCATGTCGAGACTCTTCTTCAGTCTGAAAGAAGGGTCTTGACTCGAAACGTCACCCATTGCTTCTCTCCAGAGATGCTGCCGGTCCCGCTGAGTTACTCCTGAATTGTGTGTCTATCTTCAATTTTCTTGGCCCCGCTCTTGGAGTAGAAGTGGGGGCGGATCCGGACCGCAACGGCCGTGAGTCCCAGGCCGAGTTCGGCGATCGTTTGCCTGCTTCTGCTGCTGTTGGAGGTGAGATGTTGCGTCGCGCCAGGGTATTGGGCCTGTCCCACTTTGGCCGTCAGTTCCGCTACAGGCCGTTGGCGGGCGAAGATTTTGTTCGCTACAAAAATTTCGGAGCCCCACGCCATGTCGCGCACAACTACATACCCCTCCGCGCTTCTCAGTGGGACCGGCCCCGCGCGGCCACACGATGCCCGTGCGCCTCAACGCGACCACGAAGTCACGTAATTTACTTGCCAAGGACACGTAAGTGGGACAGGCCCTTAATTGTAATATCCAGAAACTACACAAAACAGACCCAAAGTGCTAGAGAAACTTAGCAGTCAGGCAGCCTATCTGTAGAACAAGGATAGGTAACGTTTCGGGTCGGGACCCTTCTTCAGACTCAATAGTAGAATAGGTGAATATAGGTACAATGCATTCTAACTGCGTAGCAGGATAGCAGGTATACAAACAATACAGGCACAAAGTTGATGCAACATTTGTAGGACTGATTTTTAACTGCCTGACTGCTCTCTAAGAACATGAGCCATGGAAGAGTCCATGATAAGATGCTTGGCTTCTTTAGTTCACAGTGAGAGGAAAAAATATATATTTTAAATTTTCTTGTGGAGCGTGAGGGGCAGAAATATTTCAGAAAGTTGCATTCAAACACACCTCCATAATTCTGCTGAGGGGTACTGCAGTTTAGGTAGGGTTGGCCCACCAATGATATCTTCATATGAAAGAGCAGATTATGAAAGGACAAATAGGACTTGGTAGATTGTACTGAGATCACCATTAAGGATTAATTTCCTCAGCTTTTTCAGATCAAGCTCAATTCTTTGCTTATTGACTTGTCGGATCCTGGATTTATCTAATTAAGGCCAAAATGTATCCAATTTGCACCCAGGTCTGATCACCCTGCGGTGGGCCTGCCTCGACTGAGGGTGTCTTGTGATAAAAGGCCGAAACACCCAGTGACGTTGAGGTACACAACTGAAAATGTGTCTGATTGGTAGCAAATTCACCTCGTGGTCATACAGTGAAGAAAGAAAATGGTATGTTAGCATTCATAGCAAAAGGATTTGAGTATAGGAGCAGGGAGGTTCTACTGCAGTTGTACAGGGTCTTGGTGAGACCACACCTGGAGTATTGCATACAGTTCTGGTCTCCTAATCTGAGGAAAGACATTCTTGCCATAGAGGGAGTACAGAGAAGGTTCACCAGACTGATTCCTGGGATGGCAGGACTTTCATATGAAGAAAGACTGGATTTCGCTGTACTCGCTGGAATTCAGAAGATTGAGGGGGGATCTTATAGAAACTTACAAAATTATTAAAGGGTTTGACAGGCTATATGCAGGAAGATTATTCCCGATGTTGGGGAAGTCCAGAACTAGGGGTCACAGTTTAAGGATAAGAGCATTTTTTACACAGAGAGTGGTGAATCTGTGGAATTCTCTGCCACAGAAGGTAGTTGAGGCCAGTTCATTGGCTATATTTAAGAGGGAGTTAGATGTGGCCCTTTTCTACGTTTCTATGTTTCTACCCAAGAATGTCAATTGTAGTGAAATCTTAGGGATTGTAACATCCAGTCCAACGAATCAATCTTTGAAACAATATTAGAAGCAAATAGTGATTTTTTTGTGTGTGAGATTGTTGCCTCTAATCATGGAAAATTAAGCGCACAAGGAGACCATTTGTCCCAAGGTGTCATATTGCCAACCGCTTGATAAAGCACCCCAATGAAAAGCATGCCCCCTTGACAAAGTTGTCCATTCAGATATTTTTCTCATCGTGCTTTTGCCAATGTTTTATCTTGAACCTTTTGTCCAGGTCACCAATGAAAGATATTGAAAGTGCTTCCACATCCACTCAGGCAAGATATTCCTGATCACAGCAATCTGCTGCATAAACTATTACTTCTCCTTGCCACTTTTTGCTCCTGCTGTTAATGCCTTTAATCTATATCCTATAGTTACCTGTTTAAGGAACTGCAGATGCTGGAAAATCGAAGGAAGACAAAAGTGCTGGAGAAACTCAGCAGATGCAGCAGCAACTCAGCAGATGCAGCAGCATCTATGAAGCGAAGGAAATAGGCAACGTTTCGGCCCGAAACGTTGCCTATTTCCTTCGCTCCATAGATGCTGCTGCACCCGCTGAGTTTCTCCAGCACTTTTGTCTACCTCCTAGAGTTACCTACTCCTTTAGCACAGGGAATGGTTTTCAGTTGTCAAATCATTTATGCTTTGTAACAACATCACTAAATCTCTACTTAAATTCATTTGCAGATTAGAAAGCGCCAACACCCACGCTCAAAATGTGGATTTCAAATATGTCGGAAACGGCATATCTTGAAAAAATGCGACTCATTGTAGCAGGTAAAGTAGACCAATTCTTAGTGATTTGGTCTCCTTTTATCGACTTCTTACAAGCATATGGCGCAACGCGACCATAGAAATAAAATGTTTCAGAATCAGGTGACGGGTGGCCAGGAACATTAAATAGGTATATCGTTTTCAATCTCCTTTTTTTTTCTTCTTTTTTTTTTCTCTCTACTTCGTCTCTTTCTCTTTTTACCTCTTCTTCTTTCTTTTTACCTCTTTCTTCTTTCGGGCTATCTTACTATTTCACGCACCACTTTATGTCAATCTCTCCTTTTCTATTCTTTTCTTTTAGAAAGCCCGGATCTTTTGTCTCTCCATGTACCTTTCCAGTAAATCTCCTACATTAAATCTTCCTCGATTGAGGCACCATGAAATGGCATAATAGTCCAGTTGAGATCCAATTAATGTTTTATGCAGGTTTATATTATAAAGGCTATTTTTTTTCTACAGTGCCTATTGCCTCTGATGGTAAAAACCAATGGACATATAAATGTGCAATGTTAACTACAGATGCTACGGGATTTAAATTCTCTTAATTAAATAAGCAGACAGTGTCGGCACGGAGACAATGAAATGCTTTGCGGCAAGATCTGGCTCACAAATCCCCTGCATTACTTCATCTAGCTCTTATGTATCTCTTAGAAGTATGTGTGTGTGTGTGAATGATGTTAAATTACCCTCTGCAAAGACCTTACGGGTCCCTCAGATGTAACAGACCATTACAATGAAGTACTGGGCCATTTGGATCGAACAAGGCATTGCAGAGATGAGGTGAGAATGCCTGCTCCTTCCATACAGGCAGTATGTAATCAGTAATTATATCAATAAGCCCGAGTACAGTTCATAAATTCACAAGTTATAGAAGTTGAATTAGGCCATTCGGCCCATCGAGTCTACTCTGCCATTCAATCATGGCTGATCTCTGCCTCCTAATCCAATTTTCCTGCCTTCTCCTCATAACCCTTGACACCATTCAAATCAAGAATTTGTCTATCATTCCCTTAAAAATATCCACTGACTTGGCCTCCACAGCCCCCTAATGCAACGAGTTCTACAAATTAATTACCCTCTGACTGAAGAAGTTCCTCCTTAACTCCTTTCTAAAAGAGCACCCTTTAGTTCTGAGGCTATGACCTCTGGCCCTTGGCTCTCCCACCAGTGGAAACATCCTTTCCACATCCACTCTAACTGTGGCTTTCATAAAACTGAAACCATTGGAGGAGAAAATCTTCTAGTCACTCAAGTCATAAGTAAGGTGGTTGCGATTGTTGGAGGCCTTGGCCATAGGAGGTCATTGCAGTAGTGTCCTGGAAATAATTGCATCCATCATAAATACAGAAATGGGGATCTTGTCTGAGGATAGTAGAGTTTTAATTGCATTTTCTGTTCGTCAGATAATGAAGTACTCCATGTCTGCATGCAGCACCTTTCAAGTTTGAGTGGCAAGCAAATTTGCGTCTATTAAGTCTAACCAGCTCCTCATATTGTTCAACAGTGTTGCACATGCCAAATGCTCCACCTTACGTGTCCAGGTATGATGTAGATAGTGCAGGGTCAATATGAATGAGATGTTTATCCGGACCAACCGAGATCAAACAATATGCTTTCTGTACCTGCACCTCACCCCGACTCCCTACAGCTGAACCATTAACACGGCACAAGTAGTATGACGAAGAGAAAGAGATTTGTTGCCAATTTTCAATTTATTTGATTTTTCACTAATCTAGCGATGTGTGATAATTTACCAGTTACTGATCCTAATATGATGGTGTCATGGTCTAGGATTCTGTTCATTTAAAGTTATGTCAGAATTGGCCAGTTGTATCATAATAACCTATAATTTAAGTGTTTCTGAAATTAGAATCAACAGAAATTGCAAGGAGACTTCATGCTTGCATTTATCCAACAAATCACCAGATCTTCTATATGTTCGAGTGTGATTACGGCTGTCATCAGACTCTATCACAGGCATGATAGCATACGATTGTATATACACAGAGGGACAACCTTTGCAGGGTCAAATGTAACCAGGCCCGTTGGCCAACAAAAATCTCTGAATTAAATTTGGCAATGTATAAATCAACGACAATGATGACTATGTGTAACTGACCTCACTCCGGTACTGAATTATACTGAACGTAAGCACTGAAGGCCATCAGAAATGTGTGATGTGAGAATTGAATGGATGATTAACAAATAGATAGACACACACACACACAGACACATTTCTGATTTCAGCGTTTTGGGGCTTTCCAATTATTTATAGAAAATGTGAAAGGGAAGCATTCAAGAATTGAATGGAGAATTTAAAACATAGACACACACACACGCACACACACACACACGCACACACACACACACACACACACACACACACACACACACACACACACACACACACACACACACACACACACACACACACACAAACACACACACACACACACACACACAAACACACAAATGTTGGCAGCACAAATACTGGATTGAACCAACGTTGGAAATTCCAGAGCTAACCGATCTCCCTGGGAGATAATGCCACAAATTTTCAAAAGCAAATCCTGCTGACTAGCATTTCTCCGACATGAGAATTGTCAGCGTGCTGAAGTGTATGCACCCCTTAAAAAGCTTGCATTTCACAGAGCATTAGTGATTTCAGCGTAAAAAATTTAAACACACATTGTTTACATTAAGTTTTTTTCTAATGTGCTAAATTATGGGGACTACTTAAAAGTTAAAACCAGTGGTGTATGGTTCCAATTAACATTGAACAATATTTATAACAGATGTGTTTGGAAATAAGTCTGCTATTTCTTTCTCGATTATAAACAGAATTCAAAATGGGCATCCATACATGTTGGCATGATAATAGACAATGGATAGTTTCATACTATTCTGAATTCTGATATAGTGGTTAGCTATTCTTTACCACTGACTTCAGCACCATGGCAACATAACTTTGGCACACAAAAAATAACCCAGCTTGCAACTAGAATTGACTAATTAAGCTTGTCATCTTTTAATTTCTAACAAAGCTGTGATTTATGAAGTCTCTCATCAAGCCCTTTATTGCGCAGGTTAAAAGCATAATTCAGAATTTGCTGCCTAGGATATTGATATCTCTGGATGTCCTTTTACTGGGGGGGACATCCCAACAAGCATAGAAGGCTGCTTGTGCAATCTTGAATCTATGGGGAATTCAGTTCTAGATATTCCAAGCCATTTTAAATATCTTAACAAAATATTCCCACTTGCTGCTGTTTTTGATTAACAATAAATGCTTTGCACACTATATGGAGATACCTTCATATATATTCAGTTTAGTTTAGCTTATTGTCACGTATGCCGAGGTACAGTGAAAAGCTTTCTGTTGTGTGCTATTTAGTCAGTGAACAGACGATACATGATTACAATCAAGCTGATCATACTTAAGGAAGGATGTACTAGCCCTGGAGGCAGTGCAGCGAAGGTTTACAAGATTAATTCCTGCAATGAGGGGATTGACATATGAGGAAAGGTTAAGTAAGCTGGAGCTCTACTCTTTGGAGTTTAGGAGAATGAGAGGCGATCTCATTGAAACATATAAGATCGTGAGGGGCCTTGATCGGGTGGATGCACCGAGGATGTTCCCAATGATCGGGGAAACTAGAACTAGGGGACATTGTTGCAGAATAAGGGGGGGCTCTTTTAAAACTGAGATGAGGAAGAACTTCTTCACCAAGAGGGTGGTTAATTTATGGAATTCACTGCCCCAGGGAGCAGTGGAAGCAGAAACGTTAAATATATTTAAGTCTAGAATAGATGGTTTTTTAGCTGCCGAGGGGATAAGGGGCTACGGGGAGAGGGCAGGGATATGGACCTAGGTATGGTTAGTATAGTGAGACCTGAGTGATCTCCTGGACAAGTGTCGATCGCCTGGATTGGGGTCGGAGAGGAATTTCCCGGATTTTTTTCCCGAATTGGACCTGGGTTTTTATCCGTTTTTTTTGCCTCCCCCAGGAGATCACGCGGTTCTTGGGGTGGAGAGGGGTGATAGCGGTATGAAGGGGAGGGTAGTGTCTTGTGTTCTGTGTCTTGTGTCTACTGTTTGTGGGTAAGTGTGTCTGTTTAGTGTTCAGCCATGAGCGAATGGCGGTGCGGGCTCGACGGACCTGGTGGTCTACTCTCGCACCTGCTTTCTATGTTTCTATGTTTCTATCACTATGCACACTGGAGACCTCATTGGACACCCTTGGACTATCTTTAATTGAACTTTACTGAACTTTATCTTGTACTAAACGTTATTCCCTTTATCGTGTATCTGTACACTGTGGACGGTTTGATTGTAATCATGTATTGTCTTTCCGCTGACTGGTTAGCACGCAACAAAAGCTTTTCACTGTACCTCGGGATAGGTGACAATACATTAAACTTGTACTAGATGGGAGATCACAAATACACTCTAGCTGGTGACAAGGCGGTTCCGTCGTCTGATAACAGCTGGGAAGAAACTGTCCCTGAATCTGGAGGTGGGTGTTTTCAAAAGTCTGTACCTCTTGCTCGATGAGAGAGGGAATGGCCGGGGTGAGACTAGTTGATGCACCATGACCCCATAACTGGGATACGGCATAATTCTGAGAGTTTTGGCATTTGCAATAATATCATATGGAGAGTTATGTTTCTTTCCTGAAAAGAAAGCTATCTATTTTCATTGTAAAAAGCTCTGTTAGGATATCAAATATCTCTCAAATGCCAACTTTGTAAAATCTGAACCAATGAGTACATTGATCATTAGCGAGGTCGAGGTGAGATGCGGTGTTGGAAACACGGGGAAATACCACGATTATGTCTGGACATTTTTCATGGGTTCTTGGCCTTCAGGACAATGGTTCCTGAGATGAGTGTAGCAAGTCAAATATATATGCATTAAGGTTTTCTTATGCCAAAAGCATCCATCATTATGAGATGGCGTCATAGGGAACTGCAGATGCAGGAATCCTGAGCAACACACAAAGTGTTGGAGAATCTCAATGAATCAGGCAGGACCAATAGAAGGAATGGACAGGCAATGTTTTGTGTCGGGAGACAATTCTTCAGATTGATTTATGATATAAAAATCATTATGTGATCCCCAATGCAAGCTCTTTTTTTTTTTAGTACATCAAAGGAATTCTCCTGCAAAAGAAACGTCACAAACGTTACAAGGTTAATTCCCGGGATGGCGGGACTGTCATATGCTGAGAGAATGGAGCAGCTGGGCTTGTACACTCTGGAGTTTAGAAGGATGAGAGGAGATCTCATTGAAACATATAAGATTGTTAAGGGTTTGGACCCGCTAGAGGCAGGAAACATGTTCCCGATGTTGGGGGAGTCCAGAACCAGGGGCCACAATTTAAGAATAAGGAGTAAGCCATTTAGAATGGAGACGAGGAAACACTTTTTCTCACAGAGAATGGTGAGTCTGTGGAATTCTCTGCCTCGGCAGGCAGTGGAGGTGGGTTCTCTGGATGCTTTCAAGAGAGAGCTTGATAGGGCTCTTAAAAATAGCGGAGTTAGGGGATATGGGGAGAAGGCAGAAACGGGGTATTGATTGGGGATGATCAGCCATGATGACATTAAATGGCCGTGCTGGCTCGAAGGGCCGAATGGCCTACTCCTGCACCTATTGTCTATTGCCTGGTGATATTGACAATTGCTGTGTGGCTAGGTTCAGCTCCAACTCAATAATTAAGTTTGCTGATGACACTGTGGTGGTGGGCCTGATCTCAGACAACGACGAGAAGACCTACCGGGAGGAGGTGGCTGGTCTAGCACTCTGGTGCAAGGATAACAGCCTCCTCTTGAACATCAAAAAAACGAAGGAGCTGATCATGGACTTTAGGAGGGCACATCATCCGAGGACGTACACTCCATTGAGGATAAATGGGGATCCTGTGGATAGGGTGAACTGTTTTAAATATCTGGGAGTCCACATCTCCGAGGATATGACATGGGCATCACAAGCCTCAGCACTCGTGAGTAAGGCAAGGCAGCGCCTTTACCACCTCAGCAATTGAGGAAATTCAGAGTGTCTCCGAGGATCCTCCAGTGCTTCTACGCAGCGGCGGTGGAAAGCATCTTGTCCGGTAACATTACCATCTGGTTTGGGAACTGCTCTGCCAAGGACAAGAAGGCTCTGCAGAGAGTAGTGCGTTCGGCCGAACGCACTATGGGAACTTCACTTGCCCCCCTGCAGGAACTATGCATCAGGAGGTGCAACTCCAGAGCCAACAATATCATGAGAGACCCCTTCCACCCCTGCAACGGACTGTTCCAGCTGCTACGGTCAGGCAAACGCCTCCGTTGCCATGCGGTGAGAACGGAGAGGTTGAGAAGGAGTTTCTTCCCAGAGGCCATTCGGACTGTAAACGCCTATCTCACCAGGGACTAACTCTACTGAACGTTTTTCCTTCCATTATTTATTATGTAAAGGTATATGTGTGTTATGATTGTGTTTATAGTTTGTTTGGTTGTTTGGTTGTTTGTCTTTTGCACAAAAGTCCGCGAGCATTGCCACTTTCATTTCACTGCACATCTCGTATGTGTATGTGACAAATAAACTTGACTTGACTTGACTTGACTCCCATACTCCAAAAATGTGCAAATTTGTAGGTTAATCGGCTTTGGTAAAAATATTAAATTGTCCTGGCCAGTTTCCGTATTGTATCTGGAAAGTCTACAGTCTCTAGTAAAGTGCAGGAGATTCTTCAGTATGCAGATAAAGAAGAAATTATGGTTATCGGGATGATTAGAAGGATGAATTCAGCTTTGGAAGCATACGCTGTGAAAGAGACTATCACACACAATTGGAGCACAAAGAGGCAAGCAGCTGCAATAAAATCGTCAAATATCATTTGGTGGAACTATTAACCAGCAATTGTATGTGTCCATGGTCTGGTCAGAAGGATGGTGACAATAAACTTGTTCATTTTATGATGACCATAACTGAGCAGTGTACTGCATTTTCAGAGTGAACTACAAACTGAGAAATAAGGCCATGTGATAGAGGGTTGGAGCCAGATTCACTCTGTAATTTGGTTCCTGAAAGGCTACCGATGTCATATACCGAAACACAGACACACATAATAAGGTAGTGACAACCAAGAGCCAACCATTGGTTATTGGCATGCTTTTCATTCGGCTAAAGACTTAATATGTAAAGTGGCCATAGCGAAATGAACAGCTAAAAGCTTATTGATCTTCTGTGGAAGCAAGCTGTTGGTTAGAATCCTGTCATATCACAAGTTGTGCACAACTGGAGGTCTCTAACCATTGCTTCATCACAATTTACTGATTCAATCTTTGGATTTATGTAAATAATACACAATAGACAATAGGTGCAGGAGCAGGCCATTCGGCCCTTCAAGCCAGCACCGCCATTCAATGTGATCATGGCTGATCATCCCCAATCAGTACCCCGTTCCTGCCTTCTCCCCATATCCCCTGACTCCTCTATTTTTAAGAGCCCTATCTAGCTCTCTCTTGCAAGCATCCAGAGAACCTGCCTCCACCGCCCTCTGAGGCAGAGAATTCCACACACTCACCGCTCTCTGTGAGAAAAAGTGTTTCCTCATCTCCGTTCTAAATGGCTTACTCCTTATTCTTAAACTGTGGCCCCTGGTTCTGGACTCCCCCAACATCGGGAACATGTTTCCTGCCTCTAGTATGTCCAAACCCTTAACAATCTTATATGTTTCAATCTTAGATGTTTTGGTTCCCAAGGCATTGCATATGATGACTGGTAATTCTGTTTGAATTAATTTATTTGGTGCTTATTGGAAGAGTCTTAAACAAGTTGATGAAGAGATAGATATCTGACCACATTACAAATCATTTAATATCCAACAACTAACTATCCCCAAATCCAATTCCAAAAGATCCTGCTGAATAGTTAAAATAACCGTACATCCAACTTTCCTGAACAAATAAACAAGCAAAGAGAAAGACCAGCACGAAGATTGCAAGCACAAAGTGAATTGTTAGAATATTCATCGACACAAGACATGTTCACTGTTAGTTACATTTCTGTTCTGGTTTGAGACTTGGTGATTTAACAACAGCAAGCAATTGCGATCTAGTTCTCCCATCCCAACTAACACTGTGGATAAAACATTGGATTTCAGGGTTTCAGGTGTGTTAGTTATTTCATTGCCTTTGTAGTTTTGTAATCACCTGTCAATTGCATTTAACTATTTTCAACAGGGTTTTAAATAAAATATACATTGATTATTCTTATATATTATTCTCCTAGATATATTCTTATATATTATATATATCTTATATGAAGATAAATCTCATATTCTTAGATGAGAATATATCTCATTGATATATTTTAATGTTATAATATATCAATCAATCAATCAATCAATCAGTTTTATTCGTCACATTGCACATAAAGTGCAAGTGAAATGAATTTGCCAGCAGCGGTACAATGAAAAAGAACACACAAAAACACAATAAAAATGTAACACAAACATCCACCACAGCATTCGTCACTGTGGTGGAAGGCACAACATTTGGTCAGTCCTCTTCCATTTTCCCCCGTGGTCAGGACCTCAACCATATATTTTCTTGTTTGATTGTAATTTATAAATTATTTATGTAATTCAGGTCAGATGCTTAGTTCCTTCCTATTCATGATTTCTTCGCAAATTGCGGGACCTGTAACTGGGGCACCTTCTTCTATTAAGCAAACTACACAGCTTCTAAAATCGCCAGGGAACTAAAACTTCAAATGTCCTCTAATAAAATCAGAATAAATCTACCATAATTGGAATGGCAGGAACTCACATCTCTTATGTTCACAGAAATGCGTTCCAATGTTGGTACAGAACATTGCCTCTGCATTGCAATGCTGAGCAAAGAAGCCATGTAATGCATTTCCTTAACTTAAAACTTCAGGGCTGATCTATACAAGGGACCCTTTGCATTTATGTAACCTGGAATTACTCCAGGCATTTGAGGTGGGATAGGAGTGCAATTTTTTTAAATATGTCAGTTTCCTGAAAGCAATTTATTGACTGTTTTCAGGAGTTGGCCCACAAATCTTAATATTGTACGTATATGGACTAGCAGTACTAGTCAACTGCCAATCCCTCTTCTGAACCTGAGAGAACAACCCCATTCAAGCTGTAAAATATGCAAGCACCTATTACCGCCATAGACATTTGCTATAACATGCTGTCGTATGTGAAAGTGTCGACACGATGGCAAATTAAACCAATCCATTTTGCCTACACCATGATCCATATTCATCCTATCCCTGTATATTCATGTGCCCATCCAAAAGCCTCTTAAACGGTACGATCCATATCTGCTCCCACCACCACTCTGGCAGTGCGTTCCATTCTCTGTGTAAAAAAAACTTGCCTTGCGCATCCCCACCCCTCCACCCCTGCCTTAATGATATGTATTCCAGTATTTGACATTTCCACCTTCGGAAAACAAATATGTGGGGAGATTGCAGATGCTGCATGAATAATAAGGTTGTAATGATATGTGATTTCAAATTCCCTCCTGTTAACTATGACTGCCATTGTGCAAAGGGCTTGGATGGGTTGGGATTTATGAAATGAGGCCAGGGATGGTTCTCAAACAAAGCATAGACAGCCCTTCTAGACGGGTGAAGATCGCTGGATATCCCTTTGGGAAATGAGGCTGGGCACGTGACTGAGGGAGCACTTTGGGGCCAGTGAGCATAATTCTATAAGTTGTAAAATAGTTATGGAAAAAGATAGGACTGATTCACTAATTAAATTCCTAAATTGTGGCAAGGAAAATTTGGAAGGCACTAGACAGGAAATTGCAATTTGGAATTTTGGTGGTGTTGTGGAAGGAATGTTATTCAAAATCACAACAGGGTCCAGGTCTACTGGAGAAGTGGGCCATGGAATGGCAACTGGAATATAACATGGACAAGTGAAAAGTGTTGCATTTTAGTCGGTTCAACCAAAGCTGGTCATACACAGTAAATGCTAGAGGCCTGGAGAACAGAGAGAGCTTGGGGGTATAGGTGCATGGTTCCCTGAAAGTGACAGGCTGACAGGGTGGCTACGAAGACGATAGGCATGCTTGCCTTCAGCGGTCAGGGCAATGACTGCAGGAGCTGGAGTGTTACGTTGCAACTGTACAAGGTCTATGGGGAGATAATAACTTGTGTATTGTGCGCAGTTCTGGCCACCCAGCTACAGGAAGATTGTTTAGTTGAAAGATCATGTCATTAAGTTGGAAGTGGTGCAGGAAAGATTCATGAGGATGTTACTTGGACTGGAAGACTTGACTAATAAGGAGAGGCTGGAATGTCTGGGATTTTTTACCCCAGGAGCATTGGAGGTTCAGTGGTGACCTTGTGGTGATATATAAAATCATGAAGAACATAGATAAGGTGAACAGCTACAGGCATTGTCCCATTGCAGTGGAGTCTGAAGAAGGGTTTCGGCCCGAAACGTTGCCTATTTCCTTCGCTCAATAGATGCTGCCGCACCCACTGAGTTTCTGCAGCAATTTTGCCTACCTACTGGAGTCTAAAACTAGAGAACATGAATGTAAGGTGAGAGGGGAAATATTTTAAAAGGACATGAGCAAGTTGTGCAGGTAGGTACAATTTCAAGGTTTAAAAGTTATTTGGACAGATACATGGATAGAAAATGTTTACAGGGATACAGGGCAAATGCAGATAAATAGAACCAGCTCAGATATAAGTGTTGGTTCACATGAGTGTGCCAAAGGGCTAGAGTTCGTGCTGTATAAATCTATGATTCTAATTGTGTTTCTATTGTTTGCTAGAATGTGCAAAGGATGCCTTCATTTGTGGTTGGCATAAACTGCAGGATGATACGATGAGCCTGGCCCGATGCAGGCAACAAGATCTCACCCTGAGTAAATCCATGGTCTTTTCCTCTATTACCTTTGTGTGCAGTTTTAGGTCCCGTAATTTGAGGAAGGACATTCTTGCTATTGAGGGAGTGCAGTGTAGGTTTACAAGGTTAATTCTCGGGATGGCGGGACTGTCATATGCTGAGAGAATGGAGCAGCTGGGCTTGTACACTCTGGAGTTTAGAAGGATGAGGGGATATCTCATTGAAACATATGAGATTGTTAAGGGCTTGGACACGCTAGAGGCAGGAAACATGTTCCCGAGGTTGGGGGAGTCCAGAACCAGGGGCCACAGTTTAAGAATAAGGAGTAAGCCATTTAGAACGGAGACGAGGAAACACTTTTTCTCACAGAGAGTGGTGAGTGTGGAATTCTCTGCCTCAAGAGGACGGTGGAGGCAGGTTCTCTGGATGCTTTCAAGAGAGAGCTAGATAGGGCTCTTAAAAATAGCGGAGTCAGGGGATATGGGGAGAAGGCAGGAACGGGGTACTGATTGTGGATGATCAGCCATGATCACATTGAATGGCGGTGCTGGCTCGAAGGGCCGAATGGCCTACTCCTGCACCTATTGTCTATTGCCTACCTTGGTACTTACTAGGCTCTGATATTTACCTTCAGCTGCTTTGGTGAAAAGTCCACTGATGTGAGAAGTCAAGGCAGTTGAGGGATGTTCTTGACCCCAGGAACCAATGCAGTGCCAGTGCCTGAAAATGACTGGTAATTTGGTTTCTCTGACAATGAGGTAGTCATATGAGTTTCTTCTCAACAGCGTTCACCATGAGGAAATTGGGAATGAAAGCCTTTCTCATTGTTCCTCAGTGAAAATCAAAGCAGGTGAAAATATCTGAGTGGCTTCCCTGGGGAAGCTGAGAGATCTGCTCTGGCCACTTACAATGACCTTGCCACGAGGAAGTCGATGGTCAACGTGATCTTGACTTTCATGGAGCGAGCGGTCCAGGCTTCAGAAAAAGATGAACATCTTGGAGAATGTCACATATCTCAAAGATGACCTGACCCTCTAAACACATTGTTCATCAGAGAATTTGAAGTAGGATGTGGTGTCTTTGAAGACTCTGCGGGAGTAATGCTCCACAAGTTTAATGACCTTGGATCTAACAGCGTATTCCAGCGAATGCATTCCACTGTTTTACATTGAGCCAAGCACGCTATTAGACTCAGACACTGCCTACTCCTTCTCCGCTCCTTCTCTTTAGACTTGCCGCTGCTGAAAGTTTGTTTAACCTTGCAAGGTTAAAGGAGAGCAGTAGTTGGAAGGCTGAACTCCCAGATGGTTTGGCTGCTGCCAGACCTCATGCCCTTGCCCTCACTGCATTCTTCCAGTTGGCATTCCCTTACAATCCCAATGCGGCTGGCAACACCATGCTCGAACTCACGCATCTAAATAACGGTGCTGACGATTCAATCTTCACTTCAATAGCCTCTGATTAAGTTACCACATAGTTAAAACTTATCAACATCCTAATTTCTGACAGCTGAGAGCGTGGGAGAGACAGATAGACAGGCATTCACTGATGAGCCAAACTTTTACATTCCAACGCTCAGTTCTTCCAACCTACAGATTGTTTTCCATCATGGTGCCAGAGTCCACACAATACTGCTGGGCAGCTGGAGGAGAGAGCCGAGATCGGACGCAGATAGTCAGAGATCAAAGTCTTCTCACCCACCACTCCACCTCCAGGTCCCTCAGATCGGCCGACTTGGGGTTGCTGAATATCCCGCGGTCTAGGCATAAGCTCAGGGGCGACCGCGCCTTTACGGTTGCAGCCCCTAGACTGTGGAACAGCATCCCCCTTCCCATCAGAACTGCCCCCTCCATCGACTCCTTTAAGTCAAGACTAAAAACTTATCTATACTCCCAAGCCTTTCCTGACGTCCACTGAGCGAGGGCTATATGTATATATGTATGTAGTTTGTTTGTTTATATTATTCTTATAACAAATGTAAAGCACTTTGGCCAACGAGAGTTGTTTTTTAAATGTGCTATATAAATATATGTGACTTGACTTGAGATCAGAAATGGTGGCAAAAATCAGAGATTGCAGGGAAGGGGATAGGGTTAGTGGAATCAAACAATTACTTAGAGATCACAAAGCGATGACAACTGTGAGAGATTGTGTGAGGAATAAGCGTTGTGATGTTGTGGAAATGTTGGGGAGGGGGGGAAACATGGAGATCCTGGAGCACAGTTTGTGAAGAATTCACTACGAACCTTCACCCTGCGCTCAAGTGCAATTGGACTATCTCTGACTCCTCTCTTTCCATTTTCCACCTCACTGTCTCCATCACAGGAGACAGACTATGTACTGACATTCATCACAAACCAACAGACTCCCCACAGTTACCTTGACTATTCCTCCCACCTGCCTCTTAAAAGGATGCCTTAGCATTTGTCTCCATCGCATGTGCTCCCAAGATGAGGTTTTTAAATTCTCGGATATGCAAGATGTTCTTTCTTCTGTAAACACGGTTCCCCCCCCCCCCACCCAAACACCACTGTTGTGGATGGAGCCTGCGTCCCCTTGCGTCCCGCAGTTCTGCTTTCACTCCCCCTCCCCTAAGAATGGACAAGGATAGATTTTCTCTGGTCCTCACCTTTTACCCCACCAGCTTCCACATTTAACACATCTTCCGCCACTTCAATAAGATCCCACCAGCATTAGTATTTTCCTGCCCCCACCCCTTTCTGCTTCCCACAGAGGTCACTCACACTGCAACTCCATGGTGGCGCAGCGGTAGAGTTGCTGCTTTACAGCGCTCGCAGCGCCGGAGACCCGGGTTCGATCCCGACTGCGGGTGCTGGCTGTATGGAGTTTGCACGTTCTCCCCGTGACCTGCGCGGGTTTTCTCCGCGATCTTCAGTTTCCCCCCACACTGACATTATGCAATACAGAAGTCATCAAACATCTGTAGGATCCTTGTAACAGCTCCCAATCATCAACTGAGATGTAAGTGTTTATGATCCTTTTATGCAGCACTGGCAGGGGATTCATCCTGCTGTATAATCTGAATGCAGCTGTGTAAGGTTAAATGAGGATAACTGCAAGGCTAGCACATTACAAACAGCCACTGATGCTCTTAAATCAAAATGCAGACTCATTGAGGCCACAATATGGTATCATCTAAATATGTTATGCCCTTTGCCAGCTGGTGCCATTCACCCAAACAGTGTGCGTGTGTGTGTTTGTGTGTGTGCATGCACGTATGTAGATGGGACACATATGCACACACGTGTCCCATCTTGGAAGTCTAAAGAATGTGCCAAAGTTAGATGGTCTTCAGACAAATGACACGAGTTGGAAGTGCACATCTGCGTAGTCGCAGAGGGCATACTTACGATGGGAATGGAACATCATTCTTAACTGCATTTAAAGATATGCCTGTGAACAATTATGTCACAATAAGGAAACAAATTGATTGCATGCTTGAAATTTCCAATCTCCTAAAGCATTTACGCTATTCTAAGCTCCATCGTGGCTGCAGGATACTGAGAAAACAAAGATGCTGATTCAAGAATATTAGAATCATAGATTCATGTGGTATGAAAACATTCAATTGGCGGCAAATCTAATTCAAGATGGCGGCGCTGGCTTAACAGCTGCGGCCCACCTGCAGTCCGTCTGTTTTTTTTCTTTCTATTTGTTCCTTGTCATGTTTTAGTTAAGTTTGTTTTATTAAGTTGTGTATGTGTGTGGGTGGGGTGGGAGAAACATGTTTTTGGTCTCTTCCTTCGGGGGATGCGACTTTTTTTTCTGTCGTATTCCCCGTCCCCATCTGCGCCGAGGCCTAATGGCGGAGCTGGCGGCCTCGGTGCTGTGGCGGCAGCAGCGGCAGCGGAGACCCGACTCGGCCCCGGAGCTGTAGCGGCGGCAGTGGCAGCGGCAGCGGAGACCCGACTCGGCCCCGAAGATGTAGCGGTGGTGGCAGCAGCAGCGGAGACCTGACTCGGCCCCGGAGCTACGGCGGCGGCAGCAGCGGCAGCGGAGACCCGACTCAGCCCCGATGCTGTGGCGGAGGCAGCGGCAGCAGCAGCGGAGACCCGACTCGGCCTCAGAGCTGTGGCGGCGGCGGCGGAAGTGGAGACCCAACTCGGCCCCGGAACCGTGGTGGCGGCAACGGAGACCCGACTCGGCCCCGAAGCTGTGGCGGCGGCAGCAGCGGCAGCGGAGACCCAACTCGGCCTCAGAGCTGTGGCGGCAGCGGCGGCAGCGGAGACCCGAATCGGCCCCGGAACTGTGGCGGCGGCAGCGACCACCCGCGGAGTTTGAACCGTCGCCTCGGCGCAGAGGGAGAACAAAGAGGGAAGAGACAGAGACTTTAAGATTTTGCCTTCCACCACAGTGAGGAGGTGTTTGGTGAACTCACTGTGGTGGATGTTAAATTTGTGTTGATTGTGTGTTTTTGTCATTTATAATTATATGTATGACTGCAGGGAAACAAAATTTGTTTAGACCGAAAGGTCTGAATGACAATAATCTAATCTAATCTAATCTAATCATTCAGCCCAGCACGTCCATGCTGATCAAGACACTCCATCTAAGCTCGTCCCATTTCCCAGAGCATGGGCCATATACCCATAAATCTCTTCTATCCATGTGCCTCACAGAGTTTCAGAGTCATACAGTGTGGAAATAGGCCTTTCGGGCAGACTTGCCCACACGGACCAACATGGCCCCATCTACATTAGTCCCATCTTCCTGCATTTGGCCCATATCCCTCTAAACCTATCCTATCGTTGTACCTGTCCAAATGTATTTTAAATGTTTGACGGTACCAGCCTCAGCTACCTCCTTGGGCAGTTTGTTCCATATACCCATCACCCTTTGTGTAAAAAAGTTGCCCCTCAGGTTCTTATTAAATCTTTCCCTCTTCACCTTAAACCTATGTCCTTTGGTTCTTGATTCGCAACTCTGGGTAAAAGACTGTGCATTTACCCTATCTATTCCTTCATGATCTTATACATCCCTGTAAGATCGGCCCTCATCCTCCTGCACTCCAAGAAATAAAATCCCAACTGACTCAACCTTTTGTTTTTTAGATATGTGAAGAGAAAGAGATTAGTTAAAACAAATGTAGGTCCCTTGCAGTCAGAAACAGGTGAGTTGATCATGGGGAACAAGGATATGGCGGACCAATTGAATAACTACTTTGGTTCCGTCTTCACTAAGGAAGACATAAATAATCTGCCGGAAATAGCAGGGGACCGCGGGTCAAAGGAGATAGAGGAACTGAGTGAAATCCAGGTTAGTCGGGAAGTGGTGTTGGGTAAATTGAATGGATTAAAGGCCGATAAATCACCAGGGCCAGATAGGCTGCATCCCAGAGTACTTAAGGAAGTAGCTCCAGAAATAGTGGATGCATTAGTGATAATTTTTCAAAACTCTTTAGATTCTGGAGTAGTTCCTGAGGATTGGAGGGTAGCAAACGTAACCCCACTTTTTAAGAAGGGAGGGAGAGAGAAAACGGGGAATTACAGACCAGTTAGTCTAACATCGGTAGTGGGGAAACTGCTAGAGTCAGTTATTAAAGATGGGATAGCAGCACATTTGGAAAGTGGTGAAATCATTGGACAAAGTCAGCATGGATTTATGAAAGGTAAATCATGTCTGACGAATCTTATAGAATTTTTCGAGGATGTAACTAGTAGAGTGAATAGGGGAGAACCAGTGGATGTGTTGTATCTGGACTTTCAGAA
Source organism: Amblyraja radiata (assembly GCF_010909765.2). Classification (NCBI taxonomy): domain Eukaryota; kingdom Metazoa; phylum Chordata; class Chondrichthyes; order Rajiformes; family Rajidae; genus Amblyraja; species Amblyraja radiata. The sequence goes on from NC_045956.1 coordinate 4,791,203, forward strand.
GGCTTTCGACAAGGTCCCACATAAGAGATTAGTATACAAACTTAAAGCACACGGTATTGGGGGTTCAGTATTGATGTGGATAGAGAACTGGCTGGCAAACAGGAAGCAAAGAGTAGGAGTAAACGGGTCCTTTTCACAATGGCAGGCAGTGACTAGTGGGGTACCGCAAGGCTCAGTGCTGGGACCCCAGCTATTTACAATTTATATTAATGATCTGGATGAGGGAATTGAAGGCAACATCTCCAAGTTTGCGGATGACACTAAGCTGGGGGGCAGTGTTAGCTGTGAGGAGGATGCTAGGAGACTGCAAGGTGACTTGGATAGGCTTGGTGAGTGGGCAAATGTTTGGCAGATGCAGTATAATGTGGATAAATGTGAGGTTATCCACTTTGGTGGCAAAAACAGGAAAGCAGACTATTATCTAAATGGTGGCCGATTAGGAAAAGGGGAGATGCAGCGAGACCTGGGTGTCATGGTACACCAGTCATTGAAAGTAGGCATGCAGGTGCAGCAGGCAGTGAAGAAAGCGAATGGTATGTTAGCTTTCATAGCAAAAGGATTTGAGTATAGGAGCAGGGAGGTTCTACTGCAGTTGTACAGGGTCTTGGTGAGACCACACCTGGAGTATTGCGTACAGTTTTGGTCTCCAAATCTGAGGAAGGACATTATAGCCATAGAGGGAGTGCAGAGAAGGTTCACCAGACTGATTCCTGGGATGTCAGGACTTTCATATGAAGAAAGACTGGATAGACTTGGCTTATACTCGCTAGAATTTAGGAGATTGAGAGGGGATCTTATAGAAACGTACAAAATTCTTATGGGGTTGGACAGGCTAGATGCAGGAAGATTGTTCCCGATGTTGGGGAAGTCCAGGACAAGGGGTCACAGCTTAAGGATAAGGGCGAAATCCTTTAGGACCGAGATGAGAAGAAACTTTTTCACACAGAGAGTGGTGAATCTCTGGAACTCTCTGCCACAGAGGGTAGTTGAGGCCAGTTCTTTGGCTATATTTAAGAGGGAGTTAGATGTGGCCCTTGTGGCTAAAGGGATCAAGGGGTATGGAGAGAAGGCAGGTACGGGATACTGAGTTGGATGATCAGCCATGATCATATTGAATGGCAGTGCAGGCTCGAAGGGCCGAATGGCCTACTCCTGCACCTATTTTCTATGTATCTATGTAACCGCTACCTATGGCTCAGGCCCTCGAGTCCTGGCAACATCCTCGTAAATCTTCTCTGCACCCTTTCCAGCTTGGCTGTTCAGCTGGAGCTTTCCATCTACACCTGTCCAAGTGTCTTTTAAATCTGTTCTAGTATCTGCCTGAACTATCTGCTTTGGTAGCTCATTTCATATATCCACCACCCTCTGAGTGAAAAAGCTGCCCCACAGGTTCATATCAAATCTTGCTCCTTTTAAGGGACAAATGTTTAGGGGTAACATGAGGGGGAACTTCTTTACTCAGAGAGTGGTAGCTGTGTGGAATGAGCTTCCAGAGGAAGTGGTGAAGGCAGGTTCGTTTTTATCATTTAAAAATAAATTGGATAGGTATATGGACGGGAAAGGAATGGAGGGTTATGGTCTGAGTGCAGGTAGATGGGACTAGGTGAGAGTAAGTGTTCGGCACGGACTAGAAGGGCCGAGATGGCCTGTTTCCGTGCTGTAATTGTTATATGGTTATATGGTTTACCATAAACCTATGTCCTCTGGTTTTTGATTCCCATATCCTCGGTATGAGACCCTGCCCATTCACCCTATCAATTCCCCTCCTGATGTTATACACCTCTGCAGATTATCCCTCAGCCACCTGCAATCATAAAGATAGCTCATCAATGCCTCTACTTCTCACATTAGATATTCTCAAGACCTCTTTAAAAAAAAGGAGCTTCTCCACAGGAATCCGTGGCTTGTGACTAATTAGAATGGAGAAGGATCATTTGGATAGCACTGAAAATCTCAAGTCGTTACAGGGAAGGAGTATACTCCTTGCAAACTAGCCACACACCCCATCTAGTCCAGCCTTGTTAGCCATCTCAGAACAAGTCATGCACAAAGCTCAGGGTCTTCCCAGCAAGAGTATGAAGAATTTAAGAAGGAACTGCAGATGCTGGAAAATCGAAGGTCGACAAAAGTGCTGGAGAAACTCAGCGGGTGCAGCAGCATCTATGGAGCGAAGGAAATAGGCAACGTTTCGGACCGAAACCCTTCGAATAAGCAATCATCTAATTACATTTCTGATGTGTTCTGTTGGTCGTTAACTCTTTCCAAACCCAAAAGGCAAATCGATTCCTACAGGACAGAGCCGGCTGGCAACAAAGAAAAGCACTGGATACAAACGATACAAAACTCATGCCAAAGTTCACGAAGACTGAATGTCAAAAGAAAAGCAAAATCTTAAAAAAACAATGTCCTACCAACACAAAATCAGGAGATAATGCACAGAAAATCATTTTCAACCAATTTACAGTCCACATAGGACATAGAAAATAGGTGCAGGAGTAGGCCATTCGGCCATTCAAGCCTGCAGCACCATTCAATATGATCATGGCTGATCATCCAACAGTATCCTGTACCTGCCTTCTCTCCATACTCCCTGATCCCTTTAGCCACAAGGGCCACATCTCTTAAATATAGTCAATGAACTGACCTCAACTACCTTCTGTGGCAGAGAATTCCAGAGATTCACCACTCTCCGTGTAAAAAATGATTTTCTCATCTCGGTCCTAAAAGACTTCCCTCTTATCCTTAAACTGAGACCCCTAGTTCTGAACTTCCCCAACATCGGGAACAATCTTCCTGCATCTAGCCTGTCCAACCCCTTAAGAATTTTGTAAGTTTCTATAAGATCCCCCCTCAATCTTCTAAATTCTAGTGTGTACAAGCCGAGTCTATCCAGTCTTTCTTCATATGAAAGTCCTGCCATCCCAGGAATCAGTCTGGTGAACCTTCTCTGTACTCCCTCTATAGCAAGAATGTCTTTCCTCAGATTAGGAGACCAAAACTGTACGCAACTGTACCTGTTCAAACTGGTCACATTTCCAGTATACTAAACTACCCTGTGAGATGTTTAACCTAATCTGCAATAGAAGGAAATTATTTAAAAAAACACAGATCATTTTGCAAAAGGGAAAAAAAATAATCTCCAAAGTTTCTGTTTGGGTTTATGGTTTAAAATAAGGCCCTTGTTTTACAAACTATTCTCAGCTGCAAAAAGATCAAAGCTATCCACGTGAGGTCCAGTGGTGAAACAATATACAGGCCAGTTTGACTAAATATGCAAGCATTGGTTATTTTTTTTAGATTATTCTTAAATGAACACTCCTAGATTCCAGTGAGCAGTCAGCAGACTGATGCATGTGATTAAACGCATGCTGCATTTCAACAGCCAAACAACTTTACGAACCCCATCAATGATTCTGAGAAAAATAAAATCTGTTGGCTGGTTACCATTGCACCAAACAGGCTGCATTTGACGCATGGAAGGTTGGCTTCCTTCTCATGCTGAATTCTGAGTTTTCCTGTCAATAGCTCATATGACTACATGATGGGTTTGAGAACCGCCAAACCAGAACCCGAGATTGAGGAAATTCATATTTTGGTGCCATAAACTGAATGCCAATGGATCTTTGGACACAGTAAATTTAGACATTTTCCTTTCAACCAAGAAGTCATGATGGAGCACTCTATAACTCTGATTAGGCTGCATTTGAAGTATTGCATGCAGTACTGGTCGTCCTATTACAGGCAGGATGTGGAGGCTTTGGGTGAGGGTGCAGACGAGGTTTACCAGAATTAGAGGGTTTCAGCCACAAGGAGAGATTGTTTAAACTTGGATTGTTTTCTCTGGTACGTTGAAGGTTGAGGAGAGACTTGAAAGAAGTAGAATCATAGAGAGTCATAGTGTCATGCGGTATGGAAACAGACCCCTCAGCCCAACTTGCCCACTCTGACCAACATGCCCCATCTACACTAGTCCCACCTGCCTGTATTTGGCCAAGATTCTTCTAAACCTTTCCTATCCATGTACCTATTCAAATGTCTTAAATTTTGTGATAGTATCTGCCTCAACAATCTCCTCTGGCAGCTCGTTCCATATACCCATCACCTTCTATGTGAATAGGTTGCCCCTCAGGTTCCAATTAAATCTTTCCCCTCTCACCTTAAACCTATGTCCTCTGATTCGCCTACTCTGGGTAATAGACTCTGTGCATTTACCCTATCTGTTCCCCTCGTGATTTTATATAACTCTCTCAGCTTATCAACATCTTTCCTACAACAAGGTCTCAATGACTTTTCTTATTCCTATTGATCTGCTCCAGACACCTTCACTGGATGTGTGAAGGAGGCTTCTCCATGCAAAAGTCCCCAACTAGGTTTCAAGTCAAGGAGCCCAGCATTACATATTCTTTGGAAAACTCATTTTCTGAGCTTCTGAATCTCACAACGTCATCCTTTCCATTCAACTCTTCTGAGATAAAATTCAGGCCATTGCATTAATCAATGTACAGATGAATAACACTCCGTTTCAGTGATATATAACAAACATTATGTATATTGATGAGCTGTATTGAGTAAAATATTTTCCAGAGAAAACCACCATCTCACTCACCATCAAATATAAAATATATATATATTTTAGAGCTAATGGCCTTGATAATTTTCAATGTGAATATTCTAAATTAATTATTTAATTCAGTGTACAAGCTAATATTAACATTCCAATCAGATGCTGCCTTTAGTCACTATATTGAGTTGTTTACAACTCTTCCAGCAGGAGATACTGTTAATTCTATTAGCATGAGATATTTGAGTAGTCTGTACTAGTTCCTTCTGCAGTTGTACAGAGCCCTAGTGAGACCACACCTGGAGTATTGTGTGCAGTTTTGGTTCCCTAATTTGAGGAAGGACATTCTTGCTATTGAGCGAGTGCAGCGTAGGTTTACAAGGTTAATTCCCGGGATGGCGGGACTGTCATATGCTGAGAGATTGGAGCAGCTGGGCTTGTACACTCTGGAGTTTAGAAGGATGAGAGGAGATCTCATTGAAACATATAAGATTGTTAAGGGCTTGGACACGCTAGAGGCAGGAAACATGTTCCCGATGTTGGGGGAGTCCAGAACCAGCGACCACAGTTTAAGAATAAGGAGTAAGCAATTTAGAACAGAGACGAGGAATCACTTTTTCTCACAGAGAGTGGTGAGTCTGTGGAATTCTCTGCCTCAGAGGGCGGTGGAGGCAGGTTCTCTGGATGCTTTCAAGAGAGAACTAGATAAGGCTCTTAAAAATAGCGGAGTCAGGGGATATGGGGAGAAGGCAGGAACAGGGTACTGATTGGGGATGATCAGCCATGATCACATTGAATGGCGGTGCTGGCTCGAAGGGCCAAATGGCCTACTCCTGCACCTATTGTCTATTGTCTATAAAACAGAACTAATTGTCCCTGCAACCTTTGCATGCAAACATTCCAAAGCGAATATTATTCATTACCGTAGGAAAACAAAATAATTTAAACAAAAAAAGCAAATACATATTTATCTCTTTTATCAGGAAAGATCAGGATTACAGAGAGAATTAATCTTTGGCCTCAATTCTTTACTTTGCAACATCATGTAAATGCTTGAATGTAATGCCCATACATAGGAAATTCCTTCTTACTGACTGATTCCTGGGATGTCAGGACTTTCATATGAAGAAAGACTGGATAGATTCGGCTGGTACTCACTAGAATTTAGAAGATTGAGGGGGGATCTTATAGAAACTTACAAAATTCTTAAAGGGTTGGACAGGCTAGATGCAGGAAGATTGTTCCCGATGTTGGGGAAGTTCAGAACTAGGGGTCACAGTTTAAGGATAAGAGGGAAGTCTTTTAGGACCGAGATGAGAAAATCATTTTTTACACGGAGAGTGGTGAATCTCTGGAATTCTCTGCCACAGAAGGTAGTTGAGGTCAGTTCATTGACTATATTTAAGAGATGTGGCCCTTGTGGCTAAAGGGATCAGGGAGTATGGAGAGAAGGCAGGTACAGGATACTTGCATTATTTAAAAGGGTGGTACACTGTGCCTAATGTAGGTCTCGCTGCTGCTCTACAAGTGAACCTGGAGTATTGCGTACAGTTTTGGTCTCCTAATCTGAGGAAAGTCATTCTTGCCATAGAGCACAGAGAAGGTTCACCAGACTGATTCCTGGGATGTCAGGACTTTCATATGAAGAAAGACTGGATAGACTCGGCTTGTATTTGCTAAAATTTAGAAGATTGAGAGGGATCTTATAGAAACATACAAAATTCTTAAGGGGTTGGACAGGCTAGATGCAGGAAGATTGGTCCCGATGTTGGGGAAGTCCAGAACAAGGGGTCACAGTTTAAGGATAAGGGGAAATCTTTTAGGACCGAGATGAGAAAAACATTTTTCACACAGAGAGTGGTGAATCTGTGGAATTCTCTGCCACAGAAGGTATTTGAGGCCAGTTCATTGGCTATATTTAAGAGGGAGTTAGATGTGGCCCTTGTGGCTAAAGGTATCAGGGGGTATGGAGAGAAGGCAGGTACAGGATACTGAGTTGGATGATCAGCCATGACAATATTGAATGGCGGTGCAGGCTCAAAGGGCCGAATGGCCTACTCCTGCACCTATTTTCTATGTTTCTAAAAAACTGCTTCTGGCTGCTCCTCTGTTATGCTCCATTTTGGAGGATCAATGATGAAAGTGAGACAAACCGTGCTGGGTTTTTAATAAACTCAAAATTAATTTTAAAAGCCAGATCCAAATGAAACATATTCCAAATAATCTGCACGCTACAAGCACGTTCTTGAGATAGCAGCTACAATTCTTAGTTTAGTCAAAGGGTGAATCAGCGTTGCTTGGGCAATTCTTTCCCCCCACTGCCCAGTTCTAAGTCTGTGTGCTACATTTTGCAGGCCATTCTGAAATTTCGCATGTGGTTCTGATCATAAAACATCTGTGACAAATGATATTCAGTCAATATTTATAGTTGAATATTATACTCTAGAATTATGAAACTGAATAACGCCGTAATGTGTCTGCAATTTGTTAACTATATGAAGAACTAAGCATTACTCATCTGCCTAAAATGCAATGCTCCTTATAATGCAAGTGTGTGTGCACACACTTTACAGACGATCAAGGCAAAAATGAATCTGGGCGTCTCAATGTTAAAAAAAGATTAGATTTTTCATAATTTTAACTTTTTTTCCATATTTGCCATCTTTCCAACCATCGACGAATTAAAATGCGTGTGTCAGTCACCTTGTACATAAATAACAATCTCCAACTTAGCAGACAATGCACTACACTAAATTCACTTTCTCTCAAGGAGTTCCTATATGTAGGAGAATTGCCAAAGATGCTTGAGATACAATGGACTGCAGATGTTAGGATCGTGAGCAAAATACAAAGTATTGGATAAACTCAGGCAGTATCTGAGGAGGGAATAAGCAGGCCAGGTTTTGGGTCGAGACCCTTCTACAGACTGAAGAAAGGTCCCAACCTGAAATGTTGGCCTGTCCATTCCCTTCACAGATGCTGCTTGACCCACTGAGCTCATCCAACACTTTGTGTGTCTGCAATTTGTTTGGATACTAATTAGATGCAATTCTATATGAAGCGAAAAGAATGTAAAATACAATCTCAGCTGGGAAGTTGCATATGTTGATTTTTTTTTAAATGGTCTTTGATGAAAAGGAAACAAGTAACAAACCTTTCTGCTGCCGAACTCACTCAATGATGGAAAATATAGAATGAGTACACATGATTAGAATGAATGACAATAGCTAGAAGTCTCCTAATGATAGAGCAGTTATTGTATTCACCTTCATAAACATGTTGAACATGGGCCAAATATATATGTTGTCATCCCAGCAGAACAAAATAGTTGAAGATTTGCAGAAGAGTTGATGAAGTTTCATTTCCATTTACTATGGAGGGTATAGTCGAAGATGTTGCCTGGACACGAGGGACTGAGCTAAATCAGGCTACGATTCTATCCTTTGGAGCGCAGGAGGATGAGGGGCGATCTTGTAGAAGTGTACACAATCATGAGAGGAATAAATCTGGTAGACACACAGAGTCTATTGCTCAGAGTAGGGGAATTAAGAACCAGAGGAGATAAATTTAAGGTAAGGGGGAAAGATTTAATAGGAATTTGAGGGTTAACTTTTTCACAAAGGTTGGTGGGTTTATGGAACGAGCTCATGGAGGAGGTAGTTTGGGAAGGTACTATCACAACATTTAAGAAACATTTAAGACAGGTATATGGAAAGGATGGGTTTAGATGGATATGGGCCAAACTCAGGCAGGTGGGAATAGTCTAGAAGGGCCAAGTTGGGCCGAAGTGCTGATTTCCACTCTTAAGGGCCTGTCCCACTTACGTGTCCTTGGCACGCAAATTACGCGACCTCGTGGTCGCGTTGAGCCACGAGTCCCGCAAAGGTCGGGCGCGATTTCATGCGTACGCACAGCCGTCTGGAACGCGTGACGTCATTTGAAGATGGACACAAAGCTGGAGTAACTCAGCGGGACCGGCAGCATCTCTGGAGAGAAGCAATGGGTGACGTTTCATGTCGAGACTCTTCTTCAGTCTGAAAAGAAGGGTCTTGACCCGTAACGTCACCCATTCCTTCTCTCCAGAGATGTTGCCGGTCCCGCTGAGTTACTCCTGCATTTTGTGTCTATCTTCAATTTTCTTGGCCCCGCTCTGGGAGTAGAAGTGGGGGCGGATCCGGACCGCAACGGCCGTGAGCCCCAGGCCGAGTTCGGCGATCGTTTGCCTGATTCTGCTGCTGTTGGAGGTGAGACGTTGCGTGGCGCCAGGTTCTTGGGCCTGTCCCACTTTGGCCGTCAGTTACACAACAGGCTATTGGCACGTGAAGATTTCGTTCGCTACAAAAATTTCGGAGCCCCGTGCAATGTCACGCAATCTACATACCCCTCCGCGCTTCTCAGTGGGACCGGCCCCACGATGCCCGTGCGCCTCAACGCGATCACGAGGTCGCGTAATTTGCGTGCCAAGGACACGTAAGTGGGACAGGCCCTTAAGGCTATGATTCTATTGTAGTTCATTATTCAAAGACAAATTAGTTAAGAAAAAAAAATCAACGTCCTCATTTGTGAGTCAAACTGATTTTTTGTTGTGGACAGCGTTACTCATGGTTCTGCATTTGTTTGCCATCAAAGTAATTTTTCTTCAGGAATTGCAATCATTAAGTTTTTTAAAAAGTTTTTCTGATTCCTTCTCTTGAGCTGTCATTTCACACAAGGTACATTTTCATGATATCTATCCCCCCCTTTAACATCTCAGCCTCAGATGAAAAACTTTCCATGTCCACAATCTTTGTGAGAACGTGGAAAGTGGTTGAAAAGGGGGCACTTTGACAATAAGATTATCATAAGTATATAGAATCCTGTTGTTATCCATCCAATTTGCTGCTTTTCGGTGGTGTCACTCAACTGCAATCAGAAACAGACATCTTGGCCGGTTCTTTTCTTTCTGTTTTTACTTCATTGTTGGTGAAACTCGTGCTGGAAATTTGATCCAAGATCAGCTACCTGGCCTGGGACCAGCAAATCCAGGTCTTTACTATACAGTATCTCTCAGCCTGACAATGGGTGGCAGCTTTGCCAGCTATGAGCAGAGCTTTTTTTAAAGAAAAGTCGATTGTGGATTCAACCAAAAATTTTAAAAATATATTAACATATAGGAAAGTTTTTTCTCCCCCCCATTTTATGTGTTGCAGATGTGTTTTTCATCAAGCGCTTTCTTCCAAAATGATTTTTGCTCAAAACCACAATGCTGACTATTGAGAAGTACAACGACACCACGTGGAATATGTCCTCTGATGTACATGCAGTCGAACAGGGTTAGCTCCAGTCTTGAATTTGCTTTTGGCTTCAATTCTCTGTCACATCTTGGAACTCCAATATCCCACTTCATATGCATTATATATATAAATGCCTCCTGTTGTCATTTGGAATTTAGATTAAATGCAAATGATAAATACACAGTTTTTGTTTCATTAAAGTTTGCTAACACCAATACATTACATAAATGGTGTGGGCTGTGATCGATAGTCCCTAAATACAGATACATGAAACATAATATACCATTGACCCGTGCCCACTGGTTAAAATGCAGCCAGCATGCTGGCTTTGGCAGTCTGCTCATTATAATTATGTCAGTGCACTGCCGTTGTTAACAGTGCTCCACATTGGCCCTATATTTGAGCAGGGGCCAAGGTCATGACAGTCAAACACAAATTAAAGCACCGTTTAAAGCTAACTTGCATTATTTAAAAGGGTGGTACACTGTGCCTAATGTAGGTCTCGCTGCTGCTCTACAAGTGAACCTGGAGTATTGCGTACAGTTTTTGGTCTCCTAATCTGAGGAAAGAGTCATTCTTGCCATAGAGGGAGTACAGAGAAGGTTCACCAGACTGATTCCTGGGATGTCAGGACTTTCATATGAAGAAAGACTGGATAGACTTGGCTTGTACTCGCTAGAATTTAGAAGATTGAGGGGGGGTCTTATAGAAACTTACAAAATTCTTAAGGGGTCGGACAGGCTAGATGCAGGAAGATTGTTCCCGATGTTGGGGAAGTCCAGAACAAGGGGTCACAGTTTAAGGATAAGGGGGAAGTATTTTAGGACCGAGATAAGAAAAACATTTTGCACACAGAGAGTGGTAAATTTCTGAAATTCTCTGCCACAGAAGGTAGTTGAGGCCAGTTCATTGGCTATATTTAAGAGGGAGTTAGATGTGGCCCTTGTGGCTAAGGGGATCAGGGGGTATGGAGAGAAGGCAGGTACGGGATACTGAGTTGGATGATCAGCCATGATCATATTGAATGGCGGTGCAGGCTCGAAGGGCCGAATGGCCTACTCCTGCACCTATTTTCTATGTTTCTATGTCTATGTTTCTATGAAACTGACCGAGGAAATTATAAAAATGGGGCACACGGATGGTGGCTCTAAAGCTTTTAGACATTGTGTTGGAAGCATTGATGGAAAAGGGGGAACAGGAGGCTCATTAAAAGTGGGCACAAATGACTATTATGGTTATTGCCACATGCAAGACCCCAGGGATTGGATATGGTATTTGAAGAGGTCCGATGGCCTCACATGCAGTCAAAATTAATGACTGGGTGACCTTCCTCTACCATACGCTTCACCAGACTCAGGCACTCATACCACATATACATCACCTGCCTTCCAACCATCTCCACCTATAAGGACTTATAATCCACACCTTCCCCTTACCCCAAACCATTCTTAAATATCTGCAGTTATATTTATTGTATAATAGCTAACATACTCTAACAGCCCTCCACTCCACCAGCATACAGCAACATACAGCTGACAAATGTGCACTGACTAGATGGTTTTTTGGAGTTTCAAGTGTCTTTGAGGCACCCGAGAGCCAAACTTTATCCTTCAACATTTAATCTGTACCCAAAGCTTTTCTTCTGATTCCAAGCTCATCAGTTCACACAACCATGAATTAAATTGAATCCCATCAAACAAACTTATGTTTATGATGCAATTTGAAGCGTACACCTTAAATTATTTGCAGGACCTGAAAACTTAATTAAAAGTGAATACTTTTACAGAGAATAAAATGAACTTGAACTACCGGCTGTGCCATGAAACTGTTTGCTAAGACTGTTTCCCTTGTGTCTTCAATTTGTGTTTTGTAACAGCAGAACTAAGCAGTGGGCACCTCGGTGAAGGGGTGGATCTTTTGGATTGGTGATCTAAGAACAGATTTCAACGTGTTACTGGTAAAGTACATTCCAGCGATAATGCTGAAAGAATAAATTCATGTGCAAAATTGGAAGAGAGTAAAAGCAGTGCAAAAAGAGACATGCTCAGCGGTTTATAAATTAAATCAGGCATACGTTTAATTTAAAACATAGGGGAGAAACTTCTTAGTATTATATTTTATACTTCTTCAAAACTGCTGACATAGACAACATTGGTTACTTTATATTACCTCGCCATTTTTTACACTATTTAGTTTTTTTAAATGTGCAGTTCTCCAATAAAGAGTTGTCATTCTCCACTTCTCTGGGTTATCAAATATTGTGAGATGATTTGAATCTACTGTGTATCTACTGTAGGGGACACAGTTTAAGGATAGAGGGGAAATCCTTTAGGACCGAGATGAGAAAAACATTTTTCACACAAAGAGTGGTGAATCTCTGGAATTCCCTGCCACAGAAGGTAGTTGAGGCCAGTTCATTGGCTATATTTAAGAGGGAGTTAGATGTGGCCCTTGTGGCTAAAGGTATCAGGGGGTATGGAGAGAAGGCAGGTATGGGATACTGAGTTGGATGATCAGCCATGATCATATTGAATGGCGGTGCAGGCTCGAAGGGCCGAATGGCCTACTCCTGCACCTATGTTCTATGTTTCTATCTCTCCCTCACTAGAGCAGCTTGATTTCCAGCCTGGGGATTCATCGCTATGAAGACCAGCACGGCCCTTTATGGTTCAGTGTTTTTACATAACTTCTAACTGGCAGCATGGAGTATGAAATAACATATGCCTGATTTTGGTTTAGTCCTCAAAGAAATTAAAACAGCTCAGACAGCTAGGTTTCCATGGAAAGAAGATATTGAAAGCCAAGGAAGAGAGAACAGGAAATGGATGTTGGGAGGACCTGCAGATGCTGGTTTACACCGAAGATAGACACAAAATGCTGGAATAACACAGCGGGACAGACAGCATCTCGGGATAGAAGGAACGGGTGACGTTTCAGGTCGAGATTCATCTTTAGACTGAAGATGGGTCTCGACCTGAAACGTCGCCCATTCCTTCTCTCCAGAGATGCTGCCTGTCCTGCTGAGTTACTCCAACATCTTGTTCAGAATGGGTGCTGAGGCTGCATTATACACTATACATGTGCCTACTTAAAGATTAAGCAACAAGTTTAATTCATGCAGCCCACAATTTTACACAAGTGCTGTTTGCAGCCATTACTACCTGTATTATCTAGCATGCCACAGCATGGAGCATGATATTGAGAATAAGCACCCTGCGCCACTTAGATGTAACATAGGGCAACACAAAATGATGGGGGAGTCCTTTCGTGAATAAACCATTGAGTAAATGTTGAAAAAAGGCTGACATATCTAGAAGGTGCAAATAACCATAATAATTTCCAAAAACTGATAGTGTATTCACGATTGTGTATTATTGAAGTATGACATTTCTGCAGAAGATACAGTTGCAACAGTTAAGTTGCACAATTGCTTTAGATGAAGCCAGCATGAGCCGTACACTTTTATTTACAGCATATTCAGTTATGGGCAGAAAGTGCGAGCTGGAACATGATAACGAGATAAAATCTACCCGAGGCTGGGAAGTATGAAAGGCAGCATTAAGGTGGGGGGGGGGGAGGGGTTGAACAATCAATAATTTACAGGCCTGGGAGCCATAGAGCGTCATGTGAAGCCAGCTCACAGGGTAGCGGGGAAGTGGGAGGGGGGGTCGATACTATGTGAGCCTCGTCCGCTATAACTCAAATCCATTGTATAGACGTCCATTATTGCGATGGTGTACTGTATACTCATTACCGCAATCATCTTGTTCAAGAAGGAACTGCAGATGCTGGAACTGCAGACTGCCATCATCTTGCTACTCATGTTTTGAATGGTCAATGGCCACATGGGCACAAACCCTTTTGCATGGTCAGTATCTCACTTGGTTCCTGGTATTTTTCCGTCTGTGTGGAACCCAGGAACTGAGTGGTCATTTCATCACCATATTTACAATCACTGGATCAACTAGGACTTCTGAACTTTTGAACTGTGATGTAAAAGTGATCAAGGGATAGTAGGTATATGAATGGAAGTAGGAAATTATAAAAATATGTAATTATAAAATTATTAGATGCGTGGACAGTCAGAACCCTTTTCCCAAGGTGTGGGAATGTCCAACACTAGAGAGCATAGCTGTAAAGCAAGAGGGGGAACGTTTAATGGAGATGTGCCTGGAACGCATTGCGGAAATAGATAGGATAGTGGTGTTTAAGAGGCTTTTACACAGGCACATGGAAGTGCAAGAAATAGAAGGATATGGATCATGTACAACAGGCAGATAAGATTAGTTTAACTTGGCATCATTTATGGTGCAAATATTGTAGTCCGAATGGACCGTTCCTGTACTGTACTGTTTTATGTTCTAGGATGAAAGTCAATGACACAATGGCTTTGAAATCTGCCTGTTCCTGCAGGGACATGATGATCAGTTTCAGTGCAGCATGCTGATCAATGGCTTGTGCGCTATTCATTTAAAAATCCCATAGCTCCTTAACTCCAAATTTGGAGCCAATATCACTTCTTCTAGTCCCATAGGGTTTTAATTTTCCAGCTAGTTCACTGTGTGGTGATTTCTCTGAAGCAATGCCAGTTTCACCACAGTGTAACATGGGGAAAACTGGCAGCACTAATCAACTTTGCATTTGAGGTTCTTCATCTGATTTTCACACAAAGCATTAAGTTGAACTGCAATGTTGTGTTCAGGGTATATAGAGCATACAGCAGTATCGAGAGCATAATGCCATCTGGAGTGTAAAATTCATATTTGGATAAAGATATGTTGTTCGATATTGAGTAGGAAGGAACTGCAGATGCTGGTTTGCACACACGATAGACACAAAATGCTGGAGTAACTCAGTGGGACAAGCAGCATCTTTGGAGAGAAGATATTGGTGATGTTTCGGGTCCAGACCCTCTTCAAACTAAGGCAAGGGAGAGGGAGTAATAGAGATATGGAAGGGTAAGGTGTGAAAACGACAGATAAAAACAGATGCTGATGAAGGAAATATAGAATGGTTCATTGTTAGCTGAGAGGAAGGTGACAACAAGGCACCCAATCAGTAAAATTAATCAGTCGGAGAACTAGGGTGGGGGAGGGGCAGGAAGAGAGGGGAGCAAGGGTTACGAAGTTAGAGAAATCAATATTCATACCGCTGGGTTGTCAGCTGGTTTCTTTCCACAATTAGGTCATCTAAAAAACGTGTAACATTTACTGATGTCTAGTTGGAAGGAATCCCAGTTATTTTACACCGCGGAAGAATCACTCTGCAACCAAAAGTCTGAACACGCACTTTGGAGAAAATAAATGGACGTGTATCGATCCGGCAGTCTGAAGATTACAGACTCATATAATTAGTAACTCATGCTTTATAACCACAATTGCTGCATTTTATGACATTCTTTTTACTGATCTCCTCAAGAAGGGCCTTATCCAGAATTGTGTTTAACTCAATGCCCTTGCAATAGAATTTTACTTGTCTTTCTCACCCGAGATGGAGGGACTGTCATACGCTGAGAGAATGGAGCAGCTGGGCTTGTACACTCTGGAGTTTAGAAGGATGAGAGGGCATCTCATTGAGAATCTAAGTATTTCTATGAAGCTTGTGGGATTTGCTGTATCATTCGCTGAATTAGTTAATATTTTTAATTATCAGTGTGAGTAATAATATGAATGCTGGAAAATGGAATGTTTCTCAGTTTGGGCTACAGTCAGTCATCATTAAACTCTCAAGTCCGCCAAATGAGTAGCTGTCCCTGTTGTCTCTACTCTGCCCAGATGTGATACTGCAAACTCAGGAGAGCTTCTTTCACTTCATTAATATATTTATCTTCACCAGTCATCAGTGGCCTCTCTCCTTCAAACAGCACTAGCGATATTTTTTATACTGTGGCCAGCGTAGTGTCTATTTGGAAGTAGATGGTGCTTTATCCGAACACATTTCATAGAAGTGGTAGCAGTCATATCTCCGTTAATTAAAGTTGGATTTGAATCTTTTCAAACCTATACATATTTGATTTGCTTTAAAACACATCATTTGATGTTCTTTCTGTGGAGAAATGGTAGAAATCTCTATTTTTGTTCCATCGCCAACATTTATTTTTTATTTTATTTTTTTTAAGTTTATTTGCATGCCGCATGAGGCAATAGACTTTCCCCATGTTTCTTTCGTAATTTTTATCATTAGTTCTCGTTCCCAATCTTCTCTAAGTGCCTCTGTCGATGGTAGGTCTATATTTAAAATACTGTTATATAAATATGATATTAATTTCTGTGAGTCACCTTAATATTCATTGCTTCTTCCAGTGGGTCTAAAGTTATAGTTTGATGTCTTTGTATATATGTCTTCATGCAATCACAGATCTGAAGATATTTAAAATATTGGTTATCTTTCAACTTAAATTTTAATTGTAATTGTTGGAATGATAACAGATTTCCCATTTCATACATATCAGCAATAATTTTAATTCCCATTCGTCGTATGTTTTATCGATAAGAGATGGTTTAAATGAAGGATTATTCACTATTGGCGTTAACACTAATAGGTTTCTTAATTTTAAAGTTAATTTTATTTGTTTCCAAATCTTATTATATTATGGATAATTGGATTATTCTTATATATTGTATTGTTCAGTTTTATCGGGGAGAAGAGGATCGCTCCTATATCACACGGAGAACAATCCTCTTTCTCCATTCTTATCCATTCTGTCTGTTGGGAAGAGCTGTCCAACCAATAAATTATATTCTTAATATGCACTGCCCAATAATAATACAAAAAGTTCGGAAGTGAAAGTTCCTCTTTGGGTTTACACAGATGTTTTCTTTGAATTCTATGTGATCTATAGTCCCAAATAAAGTTGGTAATATTAGAATCTAGTTTTTTGAAAAAAAATGTTGATATATATAACGGTATAGATTGAAATAGGTATAATATTTGTGGTTAAAAAAAAATCATTTTTTAGCATTTATTCTGCCTATTAATGACAACGGGAGCGTTTTCCAGAATTTAACCAACACGTTCAATTCATTTAATAACGGCATAAAATTAGCGTTAAATAATGATTTATATTTTCTAGTAATTGAATATTATTATTGTTCCAAGGCCAACATGATAGTGTCCTTTTGAGCTAGCAAAATTCCCCATCTAATAATGCACAGGTCACAAAAATGCTTGCATTTATACAGTGTGTTAGCACCTTGTCAAAACAGTTCCTAAACTTATTTTTTGGAGTATGGCTTGTTATTAAGTAGATGAGCATGGCAACAGTATCTCCACAAATTGCACTGAGATTAGCATGCAAATATGTAAAACATTTTGGCTGGGAACATTGGCACATTCTGTAATGGCAATAATTTATTTTTTATTTATTGATTAATTGAAATGGAATGGGAATACAGCATTCTATGTTGCAAGCATGTACTAAATGGGGCAAAAGTTAATTTCAAATACGTTGTCCTCTTGCAACAGCTTGTTTTACTTCGATAATCCTAAACCCGGATGCTTACAAAAATACTATTGATTAGAATGGACACAAAAGGTGTAACCTAGGACCTTCATTTTTTATTGATAGTTAAACAAGAAACATGGAAGTGTGTGAATAAGTTGGTCAGCATTGCGATATCATTTTTAGATTCATATAAAGGCATACAACAGAGAAACAGACCATTCAGCCCACTTCATTCATGCTGTCCAAGGTTGCCCTTTCTGAGCTAGTCTCATTTTGGCCGTTATCTCTCTATCATATCCATGTACCTGTCCAAGTATTTTTAAAACGCTGTTATGGCAGCTGCCTCATACTCGTTTTATGGGACGAGCTGCCAGAGGAGGTAGTTGAGGAAGGTACAATAACGCACCTTTTGAGTCCATTTCTGTCGGAAAAGAAATAATGACGTTGTCACATGCCACCAACAGCAACAGGGGAATGATTCTCATGTTAGAATGAATTAAGCCCAAAAGTTTATGGTCCAATTTCCCAAGGGTAATGCCTCATTGGGAACAGAACCCAAGTGCTTCAAAAACTGCATACCATGATTTTACTTGCAATTTATGCACGTTGGATAAGTGGGCCCAACATCTCGAGACATATTTTGCAAGTTAAGGTTATTAACCAGAGGATCATAGAAACATAGAAACATAGAAAATAGGTGCAGGAGGAGGCCATTCGGCCCTTCAAGCCAGCACCGCCATTCATTGTGATCATGGCTGATCGTCCCCTATCAATAACCTGTGCCTGCCTTCTTCCCATATCCCTTGACTCCACTAGCCCCTAGAGCTCCATCTAACTCTCTCTTAAATCCATCCAGTGACTTGGCCTCCACTGCCCTCTGTGGCAGGGAATTCCATAAATTCACAACTCTCTGGGTGAAAAAGTTTTTTCGCACCTCAGTCTTAAATGACCTCCCCTTTATTCTAAGACTGTGGCCCCTGGTTCTGGACTCGCCCAACATTGGGAACATTGTGATCATCATTACCCTCACCATTTTACTTTACGGAGATTGATTTTAGAGCACAAATTAAGATGTCATCTCTTCACATCCCACTTGCAGCTAATCAGATTGAAGCATCTTGATCTTCTGATTCATGTCCAAGATTTTTTTTTATATGAAGCAGCCGCCTGCCGCTGCTAAGGCCTGTTGTTGGCCGATCACTTGTGACCAGTACATAGATATTCCTCAAACATAAATCTCCTATTACAGACATTGTCTGGGAGTTAACGCAAAAAGTCTGTACATGTCCACAAAATATGCAACGCTTGAATTCAAGACGATTCCTGGAGAAACAAAAGTGATGGCAGTGCATTTTGATATTACATTGTAGTAATAGTTATGACAGATACATGGATAGGAAAACTTGAGACCGATAGGGGTCAAACACAGGCAAATGGGACAAGCACATCAATCAAGTCTAGTATTTAGTGGCAGATCTGCCCGTCACTTCCTCAGTTCCCATTAAGCTCTTACCTTACTTTGGGAAGCTCACTGGTCACAGAAATCTGTTAATATGACAATAGACAATAGGTGCAGGAGTAGGCCATTTGGCCCTTTGAGCCAGCACCGCCATTCAATGTGATCATGGCTGATCATCCCCAATCAGTACCCCATTCCTGTCTTCTCCCCATATTAAGACTGCTATCTTAAGAGCCCTATCTAGCTCTCTCTTGAAAGTATCCAGAGAACCGGCCTCCACCGCCCTCTGAGGTAGAGAATTCCACAGACCCACCACTCTCTGTGAGAAAAAGTGTTTCCTCGTCTCCATTTTAAATGGCTTACTCCTTATTCTTAAGCTGTGGCCCCTCGTTCTGGACTCCCCAACATCGGGAACATGTTTCCTGCCTCTAGCGTGTCCAAGCCCTTAACAATCCTATATGTTTCAATCTTATATGCTTTTAATGATGGTCAGAAGAAGGGTCTCGACCAAAAACGTCACCCATTCCTTCCATCCAGAGGTGCTGCCTGTCCCGCTGAGTTACTCCAGCATTTTGCGCCTATCTTTGCTGTTAATGATTGATTGATTGATTGATTGACGCAGCATGAAATCAAGCCCTTTGGCCCGCTACTGAGTCCATGTTGACCATCGATTACCCGTTCACACTAGTTCTATGTTTAGCACCCTCCCGAAGCACTAGGAGTAATTTACAGCAACCGACTAACCTTCAAACCCACATGACTTTAGCGTACGGGAGGAATGCGGAGCACACAGAGGAAACCCACGCGTTCACAGGGAGAATGTGCAAACTCCACAACAGCTCTACTTGCTGAGCCACTGTGATGTCCACTGCGGGACACTAAGGAGTTACTCTTGCTTTATAACCACAATTGCTGCATTTTATGAGTTTGATTTTTTACTGAAGGGCCTTATCAAGCAAATTCTTAAACTCATATCTTTGCAATAGAATTTTAGGTATTTTTACTGCAAAGGCAAATTTTACTGCCTTTGTGACCGCAGGGCGGAGGTCGACAATGCAAGTCCATACCTCCCTGAAAGTAACAGCACACGTGGATATGGTGGCAAAGAAGATATATGGCTTGCTTGCCTTCAGTGATCGAAACGGGGTTTTTAGAGTTGTGCATGCGCAGTGAGGTAGGATTAATAAAGAGATCTTGTGGTTAAAGATCCCAAAAGTGTTTGTGTTCATAATATGATAGCATCCAGATGCAAATAGAGGGTGAACACCACAGGACTAAAACCTTGAGTTTGAATAAGTATAATTATAATGGCATGAAGGTGTCAAAGGCACACTAAGCTGAGAGACAGATCAACAAATGCTCAGTGCCTCAATAGATGAATGTTCAACAATAGATGGATATTCAAACAGTTGGTCCATAATGTTCAGTGGGAACATCCCAAATAGAAAGCGGGATTCCATAAAAGAGTTTGTGGTTAATAAAGGAAGTCAAGAATATTATTAAATTGGAAGAAGGGAAAACCAGGCGACAAGAGATGGTGGTAGGCTAGAGGCTCGATCAGAAGAAGATTAAAAAAAGCTCACAACAGGAGATACAATTGGTTTGGAGAGAAAACCTGTGCGCAATATCAAAACAAAAACAAGTTTCAATGGATATATAAATAGGAAATATGTGGTTATGGTTAGTGTGGGATCTTAAGAGGACGAGGCTGGTGAATTAACAACAGGAAACAAAGACATGGCAACCTTGCTAAATCAATCATTTTGCATCAGTTATTACTATGGTGGACTGTGCGAATATCCTTAAAGGGCCTTTCCCACTTATGTGACCTTGGCTCGCAAATTATGCGACCTCGTGGTCGCTTGAGGCGTACGGGCACCATATGGCCGCGCGGGGCTGGTCCCACTTAGAAGCGCGGAGGGGTATGGAGTTGTGCGGGGCTGGTCCCGACATCGCGCGGGGCTCTGAAATTCCTGCAGTGACCGAAATCTTCGCGCGCCAAAGGCCTGTCGGCCGGCGTGCGCATTACAGTTGTACGCAGCATCTTGACGGCGTATGCAGCGTCTTGACGGCGTACGCAGCATCTTGACGGCGTACGCAGCATCTTGACGGCGTACGCAGCATCTTGACGGCGTACGCCTAGCGCGTGGCGTTACGTGATGACATCACCGCCCGGCCTGGCATTGCGTGATGACGTCACCACCCGACGCCGTGCGACGCCCAAATTCAGTTGGCCCGCCTCCTGCCCAGCCGATTTGTAAGCATGAGGGCTGCTGCTAACAGAAGTCTCTGTTGCTGTTGCATGATGATCATGGAATAACAGCCAGCAACCCCCCTTTTTATGCGTAAATGACGTCACGCACAAACTTAGCGTGAACATCGCGCGACCTCCGCTTCCGGTTGGTCGCGCCAAACGCACGCAATCGCATGTAAGTGGGACAGGCCCTTGAATTCTAAATAACAAAGAGGAGATTGTAAATATACCAATAACACGGGATAACGTATTAGAGAAACTGATGGGAATACAGGTTAAAAAAATGGTCATAATCCAATGGTCTACTCCCAAGATAGACTGAAAAAAGGTCTCGATCTGAAACGTCACCCATTCCTTCTCTCCAGAGATGCTGCCGGTCCCGCTGAGTTACTACAGCATTTTGTGTCTATCTTTGGTTTAAATCGCCATCTGCACTTCCTTCCTAGACATTTGGTCTCCACCCAAGGGTTTGTGAAAGGATGTGGCTGCAGAGTTAGTGGACCTTTGTTTGATTTTTCTTTTAAACTTTCTAAATTCTGAGATGGTGCCAGAAAATTGTGAACCAGCCAATGTGACTGCCTTGTTCAAAAGGGAGAAAGATAGAGGGGGAGAACCACAGGCCAATTAGTTGAACATCTATTGTTGGCAAGATGCCTACATCAATAATCAAAGAGGGAAATAATTAATTAAGTAGGGAAGATGTAAATAATCAAACCTAATCAACAGTTTTATGGAAGTTTAAAAAGCGATAATGTGACAGGGAGGTAGACAAAAGTGCTGGAGAAACTCAGCGGGTGCAGCAGCATCTACGGAGCGAAGGAAATAGGCAATGTTTCGGGCCGAAACCCTTCTTCAGAATGTGACAGGGAGAATTGGTAAGAGGAAAACCTGAGCTGTAGTGTGTTTAGATCTCAAAAGATATTAGATAAGGTATCACAAAAGTGTCTGATGCATAACGTAGAACAAAGCGTAAGGTATTGGACGAAATGTGCTCGCATGGTTTGAAAACTAGCTATCACATAGAAGATATGTGAGGAAATATAGAACACAAAGAGGATATATTGATGGATTTAAAACATATTAATGTGATAAATCACCAGGGCCTGACTAAGTCTATCCTCAGACCTTGTGGGATGCTGGGAACATAATTGTCCCACAAAAGCTGGACATCGTGATGCAGCTGTACAAATTATTGATGACACCACACTTGGAGTACGGTGCGCAATTCAGGTCATGTAGCCAATGAATCTTAGAGTCATACAAAACAAGCCCTTCGGCCTAATCTGTCCATGCTGACCATGATGCACCATCTAAGCTGGTTCCATTTACCCACCTTTGGCCAATATCCCCTCTTCACCTTACACAGTGAAGGATGTTGGAAAGGGTGCAGAAAAGATTCACCAGGATGTTAACTGGGCTTGCTGGCATGAGTGAGAGAAAGTGGTTGGTGTGGCTGTGACCTGTTTCTCTGGAGTGTGGGAGGTTGAGGGGTGACTATTTGCTAAATGGGGAGAGAATTCGGAAATCGGAGGTGCAAAAGGACTTGGGGGTGCTGGTGCAGGATTCCTAAACAGTTAATTTGCAAGTTGAATCGGTAGTAAGGAGGGCAAATGCAATACTAGCATTTATCTTGAGAGAACTAGAATACAAAAGCTGGGATGTAATGCTGAGGCTCTATTAGGCGCTGGTTAGACCGCATTTGGAGTATTGTGAGCAATTCTAGGCCCAATATCTGAGGAAGGATGTGCTGGCACTAGAGAGGGTCCAGAGGAGGTTTACGAGAATGATCCCAGGAATGAGTGGGTTAACATATGGTGAGCGTTTGACAGCACTGGGCTTCTACTTGATGGAGTTTAGAAGGATTAGGGCGGGGACCTCATTGAAATTTACCGAATAGTGAAAGGTCTGGATAGAGTGGATATGGAGAGGATGTTTTCACTAGTGGGAGAGTCTAGGACCAAATGTCATTACCTCATAATTAAAATACCTTCCTTTAGAAAGATGAGGAGGAATTTCCTTAGGTAAAAGGAGATGAATCTGTGGAATTCATTGCCACAGAAGACTGTGGAGGCCGTCAATGGATATTTTTAAGGCAGAGATAGATAGATTCTTGATTAGTACGGGTGTCAGGGGTTATGCGGAGAAGGCAGGAGATGGGGTTGAGAGGGAAAGATAGATCATCCATGATTGAATGGCGGAGTAGACTAGATGGGCCGAATGGCCTAATTCTGCTCCTAGAACTTATGACCATGATCCTTTTGAGGTGTAGAATATCATGAAGGGCTTATATAATGCGTATGCTTGCCGTTTCTTGTATGGCAGAGGACTTTAAAACTACGGGGCATAGCTTAAGATGTGAGAAAAGAGATTTAAGAGGGAGATCAGGGGTCAACTTTTTCATTCAAATGGCATTCTATATCTGGAATGAACTGCCAAGGGAATCTATAGAAGCAGATATGAATATGATTTTTAAAAGTCATTTGGAGAGATATGTAAATAGCTGGGATTTAGACCAATATGGGTCAAATGCAGGCAAATGGGATTATCCCAATATGCCAACTTGGTCGGCATGGTCAAGGTGGGCCAAAAGGCCTGTTTCTGTACTGTACAGCTTTATGACCCTATTCTAGTGCACAAATCACAAAAAGTTGATTCAGTATAGTCCAGTAGTTAAGAAAATACATGGCATTTTAATCTTTATTATAAAGTGATATTAATTTAAGAATAGTATGCTTTGTTACAGTACGAAGTATCAGAAATGCCACATACAGAAATTCTGTACACAGTTTTGGTCACCTTTTCTATAAAAATATATAGAGGCATGGCAGGTAATCAAAATGAGATTCACCAGACTAATTCCTGAGGTGAGAGAGCGGTCTTAAAAAGAGTGACTAGACAGTTTGGGTTCATATTCCTTGAGTTTAAAAGAATGAGAGGTGATTTTATTCAAACAATTAAGATTCCAAGGGGGCTTGACTCGGTAGGTGTTGAGATTTTGCCAATAGTGGGAGAGTAAGAACAAGGGGACATAGCCACAAAATAAGGAGAGCATCGTGTAAAACTGAGAAAACAAAAGCCAGATCATTAGACATATTTAAAGTAGAGATCGATATTTGGATTAAGGGTGTTGGGGAAACTGGCACAGAAGAAGAATATCAGCTGCTTGAATCAGCCATGATCACAGTGAATGGCAGGGCAGGCTTGAGTGGTCCTATGTCCTACTCCTGCTCTTTTTTTCTTGTGTTCCTGTGGGAGATGAGATTATTCCAACAAATAGGTTAAAATTGAGGTGTCACTTGGTAATTGGCCGCTGTGATTAAAATTAAATCTTTCTCTCTCTCTGATCCACAATGTTGAACTATTTCTCTCATTTAATGATCATGGTCCTTAAAAAATAGGGATTAACCATGTGCTGTACTAATGTGCGGTACCACCACTGATGCGTGAAGGTTAAGCAGTCCCTATTGAGAATAAACTCCCTTTAAATGACGTGGAGATATTTTTTGCCTAATATTCTGGATGATGAACAAGCAGATGGTCCTATGGGCCGTTTGTTGATGTGAATGAGTTGCCTCGCAACCAGACCAGTTTTGATCAAATAGCAAATGAATGGGTCTGTGTTGTGGATGAAGCATGTGTGCTTACAGTATTAAAGTGATGAATTTAATTAAATAAATACAGCTTTCTCCCACGGAGGCTGAACGATGGGAAAAAAACGAAATCGCTTTATGGCACTTGCTCGCTCCTGTGTCTTTGAGAAGTATTTGTACCATGGTTTTTGAACTTCTGCATCCAAGTCTACCATAGTCAATTTCAAAAAGAGAGCAACATATATAATACGGCCTTTGTAACTTCAATTGTGAATAGGGAACATTTCATTCTTATCTACTGTACAATCCAATTTACTAACCAAATATTTTGCATCCCTTTATCATAATTGCATGATACAGGTGATATCTTGAAATACACCAACAATGTTTCCCATTGATATTGACGAACACTTCCACCATATTTGCCGAGGCGATTTTGTTTTAGATTTTATTGTGAGTATGGATGGCCAACTCTTTTGGTTGGAGGGTTAGATGTTTAATATTAAACAGTCAAGAGCAAGAATCAAAAAACTGGTGCACCTTCTCATTCCAATTGCTCATTTGAAATTCAGCTGAATGAATTCAAAACAAGCAGTTTAAGTCCTTGTACAAACAAGGGGCTAAATGCTAGCACAATCCCTGGGCTGCTTGCTAATGAATAACATGCTTGGGAAAGCTTTCAGCATTCCTTTTTTGGTAGCCTTCTTAGACAGCTGAATTTAAAACAAGGGAAAATGTTTTGCTTCCACGAAAACCATTTAACTAAAATATTATGGAAAAGAATGATGCTGGTTTACATTCAATTGTGCATAAATATAAAGATATGGTCAAAAGATTTGACACAAAAAAAATTGAAAGCATTGGTTGTCAAACCTGGCAGAAACAGAGTAAAATGTAAAGATTTGGTCTGTTCTGTCTTGTATGCATAACACAATTACTAACCTTGACTATGTTAACCAAGTACTACGTACCCCCATTCCACAGCTAAAGTTTGTACAGTTCAAATAATTATTTTGCTCACAAAACTGTTAAATAGTAATAATGTGTGATTATTATATTAACAATTCAATGGCTCCAATTGCACAGATTATGTTGCATTTCACTATCAACAGTCCAGTTGGAAACTAAGCTTCACATATCTTTAAATGTTGTTGATTGGACCAAGTGATGGAAATATGTTACTGAATCTTCATTCAGCAGCCAGCGAACATTTGGTTTGTTTTAGGGTCCAAAGAGCCGGGTAACTAAATAATGTAAAGAAAACCCACGTTAGTTAAATTCCAGGCAGTGTCTGGAATTTGTCAAAGGACGTCCATTTTAAATGCTGTTGGAAACACCTCTGCATAACTAGGTTTTCCTGCATGTTATGTATCAGACATACAGGGGTCCCGAAAATGAAATGGTGGACTTGGTAATCTGCATGTTAATATTCTCTCTTGAATTTATCATTGAATTAAACAACATTGGACAATGATAGTAAGCAATACAATATCTAAGCACTCATCTATAAGGTTGTCAAAGACCAGATGTCTAATTTTGCCAGGCGTTTTTCTATATCGCATAATGCTGGTCATATTTTGTCAGAAGCTTAATATTAGTTCTGATTTGGTTTATGGATTCATTTGAATTCGCGGGGGAAGACTGCTTAGAAACTCATCCGCACTTGGCAGTGCTAATCAACAGCATGTGGCTTCTCCCTCTGAAATTCAGTCCCATTGAATTCACTGGAACAAAATTTCAGAGCGGAGTAAAATGCACTGCTGCTACTAGCAAGACAGATGAGGCATGAATATTTAGCTCATGAGCAGGGTCATAATATAAGATCCTATCCAAAAGACAATGCTTCTTTCCATTGGCGACACAATGGACTGTAAGCCTACATTATATAAACAGATCTCAGCGGTGGGGTTGAACTCACAAACCTCTGAGTCAGAGAATTGATCGCAGCTACTGTGCCAAGACCGAAAACTTCACGAGAATAATGAAAACACTCTGTTAACGTGCTCCAGTTAGTCATATCAATAGAATAACTCTGAATTCTTGAACCAGTCTGCCTCTCTGCTTCGGCAGCTGCTTTGTTGCAAAAGCTTGTCAACCCAATAAATCTTTTCCCTGCATTTACCAGTACGCTGGATAATTAGCACAGATAATCAAATGCATAGTTATGGCACACGGGTTGAAAATCATCCTAGCAAAGGCAGCAAATCAAACCTTTGTATGTCAGTCAGTTCCACTTTGAACAGTAGATAAAAGAATGATAATGGTAACACTTTGCAATTATTAATTGTTTAAAGTTTAAAGCTGCTCTTTAGAGAGAAGTTGGTGATCTGATAACATTCAATGATTGAAATCACTGACAATCAAGGTGAAGGAAAAATATTCCCCTATTTAATATGATCTTCAGTCATCATATTTTGTACTAAACTTGACCATACATGAAGTGGAAAACAGAATTGATTTAATTCAGATATGTTGGTTCAGTCATACACATTAAAATAAAATATGGGACTTGTTTTCCAACTAGACTGTTGTATGATAAATACACCATAGAGGAACAAATGACCAGTCATTTAATTGTTAATATTAGATTTTACATTCAGTAACAGCTGTGCATTGTCAACAAATGTCTTAAAGGACATCTAGATTCCTGTTTGTTGCATGGCGGAAATATAAATAGAATTTGTGCTTATTCAGAAAATAAAATATTGCACAAACATTGTATGAAATTGCCGTTTGTTCTATGTGATAGTGTTTCCATGTGATAGCTGATTTTAATTTTCTACATTAAATGTGCATGGTGTCACAGCGCCATTTAGCAGTCTTTCTGCCCAACATTCATGTCAACCGAGATGCCCCTTGTAAGACCGTCCCATTTGCCTGTGTTTGGACCTAAACTCTCTAAACCTCTCCTATTCAAGTACCTGTCCAAATGTATTTTAAATGTTATTATTCTACCTGCCTCAATTACTTCGTCTGGTAACTCATTCCATGTAACCATGTGTGAAAAAATTGACCCTCAGGTTCCTATCAGCGGGGAGAAGAAAGGAAAAAGGAAGAGGAGGAGCCCGAGGGCTGAGGGAGAGCTGAGAAGGGGAGGAGACAGCAAGGGCTATCGGAAATTGGAGAATTCAATGTTTATGGCCGCTAGGGTGCAGACTGCACAAGCGGAATATGAGGTGCTGCTCCTCCAATTTCCGGTGGTGCTCACTCTGGCCATGGAGGAGACCCAGGACAGAGAGGTCGGATTGGGAATGGGAGGGGGAGTTGAAGTGCTGAGCCACCGGGAGGTCAGGTCGGTTAATGCGGACCGAACGGAGGTGTTCGACGAAACAAAACGAAACCTGCACCTCCTATCTTTCCCCTCTCAATTTAAAGCTATTACCTTAGTTCTCGATTCTTCTATTCTGGGGAAAAAGGCACTGTGCATTCACCCTAACTATTCCCCTCATGATTTAATACACATCTCTAAGATCAATCCTCAATGCCCTGCACTCCAGGGAATAAAGTCCCAGTCTAGTCCTAGTAAGGGTAGCTAATATAATGCACTGCTGAGTATTTCAAGGAGTCTTGGGACACCAACCAACCTCACCCCTTAACTTACAAGAATACTTCAAAAATATTGTAGTGTTTCTTTTCAGAGGTCTCCCTGCCCTCCACAGATCAGAGAGGGATGAGCTGCAGTCTAAAGAAATATTAACTTTGCTTGTGTGGCATATTCTATCCGTTGGTACCACCATTCAATTAGCATTTTTAATGTCTATGTCAGAATTGCAAGCAGTTGCCAGATAATGCATGCAAACTGGGCAACTGGATGTAGCTACTGGTTAGAGGACTGTGGAAGATAGTCTATTTCTGTTGGAAAGATGAAGAATAAGCATACTTTGAAGAGTGGGGTGGATAAGATAGAGGCCATATAAGATAGAACCATCTGGCTGGATGATATTTTGGGGTCCAGTAAAAGTCTCGGTGAAGCCAATTACTACCAATTTCTTATTTGTCCATACTGGGAATATGCGTAAAGTTCGTGCTGATTTTTTGTGGGAAATGGAAATATCTTTTGGTAAGATATCCAGTCATTTACCCAGTCTCTGGAAGATGGGGTTCCAAGTAACTTATCCTGATGGGAGGGTGAGATTCCCAGTAACCTACAGAATGCTCCAGTGGATTCGTTTCTGGAGGATAAGGGCCTCACTAGTCTCCAGATGCGGGTCCCACTCAGTCTCCAGACAGTCATATCCCCATGGCTACAGAAGGTGAGATTCACAGTGGAGGGAGAGCGACCTGTCATTTTGGCACACCTCCTTGATGCAGGGAAATTAACAGGTTTAACACCTCAGCACGGGTCTGCCTGGTATGGCTCCACACCAAAGAATGTTTGTAGTTGAGGCTGTTGCTATGACAATTAACCAGTGCAGTCAGGCGTTCTGTGCCCTGCACAACTTTGAAGCGCAAAAGGACAATAGACAATAGGTGCAGGAGTAGGCCATTCAGCCCTTCGAGCCAGCACCGCCATTCAATGTGATCATGGCTGATCATCCCCAATCCGTACCCCGTTGCTGCCTTCTCCACATATCCCCTGACTCTGCTATTTTTAAGAGCCCTATCTAGCCCTTTGAGGCAGAGAATTCCTATCTAGCTCTCTCTCTTGAAAGCATCCAGAGAACCTGCCTCCACCACCCTCTGAGGCAGAGAATTCCACACTCACCAGTCTCTATGAGAAAAACTACCTACGACTACCCATAACTACATGGCGACCCCACTACAACTGCACCTACGGCTACAGGATTATCGATTATCCCCATGGCGACCAATTTTTGGTTGCAGAAAATGTTTCAACATGTTGAAAAATTTTAGGCGACCATACTGAGGCCATGACTAGTTCCCAGAATGCGGGAACTCCTCACGACCATGAAGGAGACTCACCAGCGAACATGTGGCGACCATGAGGCGAGCGCGTAGTCTCCTGCACTCGCCTAAAAAGTCGCCTAAGTTGGACAGGCCCTTTAGAAAAATACATGAATTAACTAAAAATAAATGGCTGTTACAAATATGAGGATTAAATGGGCAAATCTCTTCGAAAATCTGAAATGCAAGATGCAATTGTATAATTTATTCAGGACACAAACAATAAAATGTGTGAGGTAGGGAAAAAGTTATTTCAATTATACAATTTCAGTCCTTTCTGTAACTTTCAAGGAAATAGTTTACTCCTAGGTGCCTTAAAAGTGGTCAATTTATTTTCATGCTGATATTGCAACAACATGGCTACTAAAGAAACACATTGTGTACCTTAAAAAAAAGCTGGAGAAACTCAGCGGGTGCAGCAGCATCTACGGAGCGAAGATAGATCTTCGCTCCATAGATGCTGCTGCACCCGCTGAGTTTCTCCAGCTTTTTTGTGTACCTTCGATTTTCCAGCATCTGCAATTCCTTCTTAAACACATTGTGTACCTTCATGGAATACCAATGGAGGAACATCATTTCAAAAACAGTTAAGTTGGAAGTGATGAAAGTACTATTTTCATGTCAGTGTTTAAAACTGACAGAAGCATTAGGACATGCACATCTCTCTGGGCACATGCTCCAATATCAGCAGGAACATCTGAACAACATTTACATTATTCTAAACTGCATTTTGTACAGGTAACTGTTACCCTAAAATCTAACACAGTAGACACAACAACCAAAATAGATAAAATGATACATAAAATCAGGAAGCACATGACATGATCTTCTGCAGCTTCTTTAATACATGCAACTTCCAAAACTATCTAAACAATATTTAGACTGAAAATAACCATCATCCTAGCACTCTGGCTTCTGTTCAATCTTTTGTCAAAAGAGCATATGCTTGAGGTTTCTTACCACTTCACAATGTTAATGCACAATCCCTTCAGACTGCCTCAAAGACAGATTGCATTTGCAAGCACCGTTTATTCTCCCTGAAGCATCTGCATGTTATTTCAGCTAAAACAACTGTCTAAATAGCATGTGACAAAATGAAATTATTCTTATGCGGGGTAAGAAGGCATTGACAATTGTGGAGTTTAAATGCAGACAGCAACTCCCGAAATAGTGCAGGGAATCTGTAATGCAGCCACAATTCAAAGGGCGAGGTGAATCATATGCACTTTTATAGGAGATGGAAACATTCAAAGAAGATCTGGATGCGATTTGAAGTGATGCTTATGGTTCATGTGCTTCTAGGCCAATGTGATGGGCTGACTGTTCAAGGTGGCAAGCTATAACTGAATAGCAGATGCTTGATTTTGCTTGAGAAAAGTGGTCCAGCTTTTACACAGACATTCTGGCGGGATCTGTGTGTAACAACCATCAGTTGCCTGTAAATTCAAGATTCCTGCACACACATGTGCACATTTGGAAGTCCCAAGCTTCAAGATAACTCTTCATATGAAAGTTTGTGACTGTGCTCTGTCATTGAATGTCTCATGGAGTCTATGTAACTGCAAAAGTTTGGTAATTCAAGAATTAGAGTCATAGGGGCATACAGCATGGAAACAGGCCCTTTGGTGGTATAGAAGGTGGTGACGAAGGTTGTCTAAGATTGCAATGCAATCATGATCGACTATGCCAATGGACCAAGGAATGGCAGATCAAATTTAATTTAGGTAAATACAAGGTGTTGCATGTTGGTAAGACAAACCAGGGCAGGGCTTACACATGAAACGGTGGAACTCTGGAAACCCTAAATAGCCAGTCTTTTCCCCAGCTAAATCTGGAGGGCACGGGTTTAAGGTGAGAAGGGAATTTTTTTGAGAAGGAAAGTGATGTGTCAAAGCATTCAGCAGAAAAGATCAGCTCCAATCATCACTTCTTTCATTTTTTAAATTCTTATTTCATCCCATCTAACCTCTTATGATTGAACTTTGCATTTCTCCAAGTTGTCGACCAGTTTCCTGCATCCAACTATAGTTCTGCACCAAACAATGTGTGGGAAGGAACTGCAGATGCTGGTTTACACCCAAGATAGACACAACATGCTGGAGTAACAGTGGGACAGGCAGCATCTTTGGATAGAAGTAATAGGTGACGTTTGGGGTCAAAGTCTGTACCGTTGAGTTACTCCAGCATTTTGTGTCTATCTGCAACAATCAACTTGGATTACACTCAAGTAGTGCTACTGAGAAAAAACATATCAAGTGAACAGCTGGATAGTCTCCACATCTACCCATCCCCTCTCATAATTCCACTCCACCATCTTTACGAATCTCTCTGCCCAAGTGAAAAAGCTCTGCTATTTGTCACGATTACATGTTCTCCCTATTTTTGAACAGCCACATTCTCCAACAGCGAGACGAGTGGTGCTTGTACTTGCTTTCTGGATTGCAGTTGTGAGATTAAATGTTGGCAGCTGCATGATCTTGCAGTGAATCAATAGAATAGGTTTGCTGAAGCTCATTTTGCAAGGCAGGATATGGGCTGCGAGTTACTTTAACGCCATTAGAAAACAAAAAAAATGATTTTCTAGGTTTCTATAAATTTCCACCAAATGACAATGCAATTCAATGCTGCAAGCAGATTCAGCTAAATAAAAGGCTGTAATTGAGAATTGTAATTAGAAGTGGGCACAATAGAAGATACATATTTGATTAAAGCTTTGCTTACAGCAAGCAAGAAGGCCATTACCAGGCAGTGGCTTAATGAAAAAAGTCCAAAACAGGAACAGTGGTTAGAAATTGTGCGAGACATCCTTAATATGGAGAATATGACATATTCCTTGAGAGTCAAGGAGAATTCATTTGAGAAGATCTGGGATAAATTGACTGTTTATTTGAG
Organism: Amblyraja radiata; assembly: GCF_010909765.2. Classification (NCBI taxonomy): domain Eukaryota; kingdom Metazoa; phylum Chordata; class Chondrichthyes; order Rajiformes; family Rajidae; genus Amblyraja; species Amblyraja radiata. Next base: position 4,823,581 of record NC_045956.1, read on the forward strand.
CCATGACACCAATTAGATAAATGCCGAGCTAGATATGGAAAGATTGTGTTATATAGAACTAGATGGTATGTTTGTATGAATATTGAATTATCTCCAGATAACTAATCAATGTAATGTTTTTTTCTTTATTAGTTTGGTACATCCACTCATCATTTAAAACTGTACCATTTGATTACCAACACTTATGCCTCTCCCACCTTTATCAACAACTTTCATACTTTTGAACATCTCTATCAACTCTTCTCTCAACTGTCTGCTTGAGGGGGAACAACTCTATAACCAAAGTCACTCATCTCTTGTACGATTCTAGCACATTTCTTCTGCACTTTGATGTATTCCCTACAGCATGGTACCCAGAAATGCACAAAATACTTCAGCTACAATCCACTATGTTATATAAAGTTTTGGCAGAACTTCCTTGTTTTTGTACTTTATTTCTCTGCTAACAAACTCAAGGATCTCATCTTTTTTTTTAACTTGTTGGCAGAATTTTTCCTTTTGTGATGTTGATTTGTTAACATTGGTCCCGCCTGGGGAAGATATACCGTGTGGTTAAACATCATGGATGGAAAAAGAGAGAGACAATCGAATAAATGTTGCCGATTAAATACAGGAAACAAGAGGCACACAAAGGTATTGTGGTTACAGGCTTGAGAAAGATGTTTCAAATGCATTCCAGGATGTACCTGGAATAAATTAGATAAGATTTGTTTCTGAAAATAACATTGTAGGCCACAAAATTTAAAACATAAATATAGCATAGTTGGAAAAGCTCGGATAATTTTCAATAATGATCCCAAAGCTGAACATCACTGAGGTTTTCTTCAGTTGTCATCTGGCTCTGTTAAAGTGCAATTAATTTTGATGCTTGCATTGAGTAGTCAATATTTTCATTGTTGTTATATTATAACTCCCAACTTAATTAAAGGTAAAACAGTATGAGCTATCTTCTTTGTTTGTCCTGTAATTCCTAGCATGTCTGGTGTAACATCAAAATATTAAAACTGGCAGTTGCAGATAAATCATCCCAGGTGGGAGCGAACCATTGAAGAAAAGTAAAATTACGTGCTTTGTGTTTTCATCTGCACAGGACTATTACCAGACAACAGGTCATTTAGCTTGTTCAGCTCCAGTGCACACTTACATGTTCCATCTTGTGGTGATCAAATTCAGTGTGTTGAGTGCGTTGGAATATAACAGTGGCAGATATATAAATGTAGTCACGCATCCATTCATTTTATTGAGCAGTCCAAGATTGCTTGACACCAAAACACTGATTTATACCAATCAGTTTAGTTTCCCATTGTTCCTAACCCAGAGAGGGTTCTCTGTAGTATCAGGGAATCCTACCCAGCAGCAGGCAAAATTGTAACAATGTCATATGTCCATTTCTTCAAATGAGCAGTCAGAACATTGTAATTCCCCATTTGATAGCGGCAGGCAAGACTTCACACTGCAGCAGTAACATGTAGAGTTAAGGGCCTGTCCCACTTACGTGTCTTTGGCACACTAATTACGCGACCTCATGGTCGCGTTGAGACGCGATGGCCCCGCGAAGGTCGCGCGTGATTTCATGCGTACGCACAGCCGTCTGGAGCGCGTGACGTCATTTAAAGATAGACACAAAGCTGGAGTAACTCAGCGGGACCGGCAGCATCTCCGGAGAGAAGCAATGGGTGACGTTTCGTGTCGAGACTCTTCTTCAGTCTGAAGAGAAGGGTCTCGACCCGAAACTTCACCCATTCCTTCTTGCCAGAGATGCTGCCGGTCCCGCTGAGTTACTCCAGCATTTTGTGTCTATCTTCAATTTTCATGGCCCCGCTCTGGGAGTAAAAGTGGGGGCGGATCCGGACCGCAATGGCCGTGAGCCCCAGGTCGTTTGCCTGCTTCTGCTGCTGTTGGAGGTGGGATGTTGCGTCAGGCCAGGGTCTTGGGCCTGTCCCACTTTGGCCGTCAGTTCCGCGACAGGCCATTGGCGGGCGAAGATTTAGTTCTCTACAAAAATTTCGGAGCCCCGCACGATGTCGTGCACAACTACATACCCCTCCGCGCTTCTCAGTGGGACCGGCCCCGCGCGGCCATACGATGCCCGTGCGCCTCAATGCAACGACGAGGTTGCGTAATTTGCGTGCCAAGGACACGTAAGTGGGACAGGCCCTTTACTCCCAATATGTTAATGGGAGTTACATTGCCAGCTGTCAGAAGAAACCCTAATGAAGTAAATAAGGCAAAATATAGTTCTCTGTGAATCGCTTAATTGTTGTGCCACAATATAACAATCTCACCGTCGTTTCACTGAAATGATTGTTAAATTACTTGGATTTGACATATTAATTGAATGTATTTAACTTTGGTTACTTTTAGCATAAAAAAGTTTTGAAGGAAGATAATTTTGAAGTTCTCACTAAGTATAGGATACATTTCACATCCGTCTACTTTCTGTCAGAAGTTTTGCCAGAAAGTCAGGCAGTCAGTCATTGGAGAATCAAGGACAGGAATCAGGTATATCTGATTCACGCTTCTCCCGACACTTCCAGAGTTACTAAAACTTGACTTACTAACTTCTGTACCTCATTCTGCAACTTACAGCCTTGTCAGTTTTAGGAATTTACCTTCAGTTTTCATATATTCAAACTAATTTTACATTCATGAAGCAGAGCTTGAAATGCAGATCTGTCTGGTTCATTTACCTGCATCTGTAGCAATGACAGTCAGTACAAACTCTGCTGTTGTTTCTCGATCGAGGCTCACGACTAGGCTCAACTGCCCGCTGGATGTTAGAGTAAACGCGCCTACGTCATTTCCATCAACGATTGTATAAGTCAACTGACCGTTCAGGCCTTGGTCATCATCGCGAGCTACGACCTACAGAATAAGTCCACAGGAGATAAAAGGTTCAGGAAATAATATCACGATAAAACCAACGGTGAATTTGCACATAAGGCACTTTTCTGAAGAACATTTAAAAAAATGATATTGTCAGAGGCCACAGAAAAGATGCAAATAAATGTAGCAACAATATTTCCAGGACCAAGAGAGGTAGATGTGAACATTAAGCGTATTCTTATTTTATTTTAAGAAAATAAGGTATCATCAACCATTCTTATCTACAACACTGAGAATACTTTGTGCAGAATTTGGTAAGTAAAAAACATACAATGGAAGTAATTTTGACTTTGGATGAAAACTGGATAAAAATTGGCCTCATTACACTGACACTATTATGCACTCTGGCAAGATGTACTTATGTACTTATGCTCTGTACTTATCTACAACTTAACTTTCCAAGAATATAAATCTTATTATTATATTCGTTCAAAAATAATTACCATCAAAACTAACAACAGTAGCCTCCACTTAAATTATGGATGCCAACTTGATCCTATAAAATTGGGAACTATTGGGAAGTCAAAGTTTTGCTAATTATTTAACCAAGGTTTGCTAAATATTTGACCTAGATTTGCTTTATTTTTGGTCATACATACAGTATGGATCTGAGAAAAATGGAATGTAATCCTGAAGTGTCTTTGAGTTAAGGGCCTGTCCCACGAGCATGCGACTACATGCGGCAAGCGTGACCTAACGTGGTCGCTTGAGCCGTACGGCCTCGCGGGGCCAGTCCCACTTCGATCGGCGGAGCCGTATGGAGTTGTGCGGAGCTGGTCCCGACATCGCGCGGGGCTCCGAAAAACTGACCGGGTTCAAAAATTCCGTGCGGCAAAGGCCTGCCGGCCCGCAGCCGCCTCGACGCCGTACGCCCGTCGGACTTTGCTCGAACTTCACGTCACTCACTCGACCTCCGTGCATACGGCGTCGAGGCGGCTGCGGGCTTTAGGTCACGCTTGCCGCATGGAGTCGCATGCTCGTGGGACAGTTCCCAAGGTGGCGGCGGCGCGGGCACATCGCGACGCCCCGTGTCTCCCAAGAATGGGAAAAATAGCGACAATTCCCCCACCTGTTTCAAGGCTGCTCACGCGGAGCAGTCTTGTATCCATTTCGTACAGCCGACAGGAACTTCTGGACTTCGGTTCCTGCAGCTGCAACAACTTTCTGGGCGATCTCCGTCTCGCTCCTGAGCTCGTCAGAGCAACGGAGCACCAGAGCAGCGGGGCTGTAGAAAGCCAGCGGAGCCCCGGGGCTGGAGACCGCGGGGCTGGAGAACGCCAGCAGGGCCGCGGGGCTGGAGACCGCGGGGCTGGAAACCGCGGGGGTTGGAGAACGCCAGCTGAGCCGCGGGGCTGGAGAAAGCCACCGGAGCAGCGGAGGCGCGGAGCAACGGAGCGGCAGAACACCAGCGCGCACCAAGCCAGCTCGGCCGACCGGAAGCACCAACAGACGGCGACGCGTACGAAAGCACCGCCGGGGACACAGAGGTGGGTTAAAGGCCAGGTTAGAGCTAGCCCCACACAGGCCAGGTTAGAGCTAGCCCCACACAGGCTAGCGATTCCTAGCCTTTTCCTCGCTAACGTGCGCTCACTGGCAAATAAAATGGACGAACTCCGGCTAAGGATCACCTCCCACAACTGGATCAAAGACTGCAACATCCTGATCTTCACGGAAACTTGGCTCAACATCAACGTTCCTGATAGCGCCATCCAGCTATCGGGGCATCATTTACTCCAAGCGGACAGGACAACAGACTGTAAGACCAGAGGTGGGGGTCTGTGCATTGATGTAAATAAAGCATGGTGCACGGACTCCACCATCATCGAGAGTCACTGCTCAGCTAACCTTGAGTTCCTCTTGGTTAAATACAGACTGTTCTATCTGCCCAGAGAGTTCACCTCCACTGTTGTGACTGCAGCCTATATCCCTCCTGATGCTAATGCCAAGCTTGCAATGAAAGAGCTGCATACTGCCATTAGCAATCAACAGACGCACAACCCCGAGGCAGCCTTCATTGTTGCGGGTGACTTCAATCACTCCAACCTGAAGACTGTACTCCCCAAATTCCACCAACATGTCTCCTTCCCCACTAGAGTAGACAAGACACTGGACAAAGTCTACACCAACATGGCTGAAGCTTACAAAGCCATCCCCCTCCCCCACCTTGGTCTGTCTGATCACCTCTCATTGTTCCTGCTCCCAACATACTCCCCACTCATCAGACGGGTTAAACCCACGGTGAGGACAGTTAAAGTCTGGTCAGAGGAAGCGGACTTCACACTTCAGCAGTGTTTTGGAAACACTGACTGGAAGGCGTTTGCAGCCCAGGCCACCCTTGACTCCCACACGGACATTGATTCCTACACATCCTCTGTTCTGGACTTTATAAACTCCACCATCAATAGTGTCACCTCCCTCAAACAGGTGACCATATTCCTGAATCAGAAGCCATGGATGAACAGCGAGATCAGGCTACTGCTGAAAGCACGGGACACCGCTTTCAGGTCAGGCGATGCTCTAGCCTACAGTTCATCCAGGGCTAACCTGAAGAGGGGCATCAAGAAGGCCAAGCACTGCCATAAGCTCAGGATTGAGGAGCACTTCAACTACAACTCCGACCCCCGACGCATGTGGCAAGGCATCCAGGCCATCACGGACTATAGACCCACCAACACCACCCCCACATCCAGCGACGCCTCCTTCCTTGAGGAGCTTAACCAATTCCATGGCCGCTTCGACAGGGACAATCTAGAGACAGCCATCAAGGCTGTGCTACCTGCCGATCACCAACCCCTCACACTCACCCCCATCGACGTGTACGTGGCACTGAGTAGGACTAATGCACGTAAGGCTGCTGGCCCTGACGGCATCCCTGGGCGCGTCCTCAGGGCCTGTGCTGCGCAGCTGACAGACGTCTGGACTGACATCTTCAACCTGTCACTTGCCCAAGCAGTTGTTCCCACGTGCCTTAAAACCACCTCCATCGTGCCAGTGCCAAAACACTCCACTGCGGCAAGCCTCAACGACTTCCGCCCAGTTGCACCTACTCCCATCATCACCAAGTGCTTCGAGAGGCTGGTCCTGGCACACCTCAAAGGCTGCCTACCCCCCACACTGGATCCCTATCAGTTTGCCTACCGCAAGAATAGGAGTACGAAGGATGCCATCTCAACGGCACTTCACTCCGCCCTCTCCCACCTCGACAACAAAGACACTTACGTAAGAATGCTGTTCATCGATTACAGCTCAGCATTCAACACCATTATACCCTCTAAACTGATCACCAAACTCGGTAACCTGGGCATCGACCCCTCCCTCTGCAACTGGATACTGGACTTTCTAACCAACAGACCCCAGTCTGTTAGGTTAGACAAGCACACCTCTTCAACCCACACCCTGAACACCGGCGTTCCACAGGGCTGTGTGCTGAGCCCCCTCCTCTACTCCCTCTTCACCTATGACTGCACACCTGTACATGGTACTAACACCATCATCAAGTATGCAGATGATACTACGGTGATTGGCCTCATCAGCAACAACGATGAGTCGGCCTATAGGGAGGAGGTCCAGATCCTAGCAGCATGGTGCGCTGACAACAACCTGGCCCTTAACTCCAAGAAGACCAAGGAGCTCATTGTAGACTTCAGGAAGTCTAGGGGCGGCACGCACACCCCCATCCACATCAACGGGACGGAGGTGGAACGTGTTTCCAGCTTCAGGTTCCTGGGGGTCAACATCTCCGATGACCTCTCTTGGACCCACAATACCTCAACTCTGGTCAAGAAGGCTCACCAGCGTCTCTTCTTCCTGAGGAGACTGAAGAAGGTCCATCTGTCTCCTCAGATTCTGGTGAACTTCTACCGCTGCACCATCGAGAGCATCCTTACCAACTGTATCACAGTATGGTATGGCAACTGCTCTGTCTCCGACCGGAAAGCACTGCAGAGGGTGGTGAAAATTGCCCAACGCATCACCGGTTCCTCGCTCCCCTCCATTGAGTCTGTCCAAAGCAAGCGTTGTCTGCGGAGGGCGCTCAGCATCGCCAAGGACTGCTCTCACCCCAACCATGGACTGTTTACCCTCCTACCATCCGGGAGGCGCTACAGGTCTCTCCGTTGCCGGACCAGCAGGTCCAGGAACAGCTTCTTCCCTGCGGCTGTCACACTACTCAACAATGTACCTCGGTGACTGCCAATCACCCCCCCGCCCCCCACCCCAGGACACTCCTCCCACAGGAAAAACACTATGTCTGTATACATGTAAATAGTTTTATTTATTGAAATCATATTCTATGTCGCTCTTCCAGTGAGATCTTAACTGCATTTCGTTGTCTCTGTACTGTACACTGACAATGACAATTAAAGTTGAATCTGAATCTGAATCTGAATTAACTCAAAGGCACTTCAGGATTACATTCCATTTTTCTCAGATCCATACAGGCCCTAAAGTTGCGGTGGCATTCTGGGTGGGGAGCCCCAATTGTGACTCAACGGTGCTCAAGCAATTGCAATACAATTCCAAGGATAATTTTGTGTGATGTAGAGGGGAACTTGCAGGTGGTGACAATTCCCAATGCATTTGCTGAACTTGTCCTTCCAGGCAATAGAGAGCACAAGGTTGCAAGTTTGAGAGGTTTTGTCAAAGAAGGCTCGGTGAGTGGTGGAGGATATTTTGCAGATGATATGCACAGCAGCAGTGGAGTGCCAATTATGACGGTTTAACGTGACGTGTGAAACAGAGGTCAGCTTTGTTGTGGATAATGTCAATCTTTGTTAGTGCTGCAGGTGCTGCATTTATCCAAGCAAATAAAGAGTATTCTATTATGTTCCTGATATGTCACATGGATGCCAGAATGGATCCGAGTCAGAGGATTTGTGGAGACAGTGGATGAGTCTCTTGTCCCGGAAACGTTAGTCAAAAATCTGAATGCAAACTCATTATTTGTGTGGCCGATTCATTGAAGTTTTGGATCAATAGACAATAGATTGCAGGTGCAGGAGTAGGCCATTCGGCCCTTCGAGCCAGCACCGCCATTCACTGTGATCATGGCTAATCATCCCCAATCAGTACCCCGTTCTGGCCTGCTATTTTTAAGAGCCCTATCTAGCTCTCTCTTGAAAGCATCCAGAGAACCTGCCTCCACCGCCCTCTGAGGCAGAGAATTCCACAGACTCACCACTCCCTGTGAGAAAAAGTGTTTCCTCGTCTCCGTTCTAAATGGCTTACTCCTTATTCTTAAACTGTGGCCCCTGGTTCTGGACTCCCCCAACATCGGGAACATGTTTCCTGCCTCTAGTGTGTCCAAACCCTTAACAATCTTATACGTTTCAATGAGATCCCCTCTCAATAATGCTCCCTCTAGAATGTTGATGATTAGAGATATGATTATGGTAGTGGTTAGTTTTTCTGTGACATAATCATAACTTGGCAATTTTATGGTATAAACAATTATTCGCCACTGATTAGCCCAAGCTTTGGTGTTGTCGATACTTTGCTACTGTGTTTTGCTGTGGCAGGCCCGAAATTGAAAAAGCCGAAGATGGACTGGCCATCAACCCTTTGAGTGCTTTTAAAGTCACAAATCCTTCCTCGCCATTACTTTCATAGAAAGATAGAAAATAGGTGCAGGAGGAGGCTATTCGACCCTGCAAGCCAGCACCGCCATTCATTGTGATCATGGCTGATCATCCCCTATCAATAACCCATGCCTACCTTCTCCCCATATCCCTTGACTCCACTAGCCCCTAGAGCTCTATCTAACTCACTCTTAAATCCATCCAGTGACTTGGCCTCCACTACCCTCTGTGGCAGGGAATTCCATAAATTCACAACTCTCTGGGATCTCATTGAAACGTATAAGATTGTTAAGGGCTTGGACACGCTAGAGGCAGGAAACATGTTCCCGATGTTGGGGGAGTCCAGAACCAGGGGCCACAGTTTAAGAATAAGGAGTAAGCCATTTAGAACGGAGACAAGGAAACACTTTTTCTCACAGAGAGTGGTGAGTCTGTGGAATTATCTGCGTCAGAGGGCGATGGAGGCAGGTTCTCTGGATGCTTTCAAGAGAGAGCTAGATAGGGCTCTTAAAGATAGCGGAGTCAGGGGATATGGGGAGAAGGATGAAAGGGGTACTGATTGGGGATGATCAGCAATGATCACATTGAATGACGGTGCTGGCTCGAAGGGCCGAATGGCCTACTCCTGTACCTATTGTCTATTGTCTATTGTCATCACAACATTAATTTTACGTAGATTGAAGAATTACTGCTGATTTAGTAGAAGATTTATGCTACCAACCTGCAAGATGGACGATGGCAGACTGCGTGCATTTTCCTGCACGTGCATTGTGTAGGGCGACAGTTCAAAGACGGGTATAAAGTCGTTCATGTCGGTGAGGTTGATGTTCACCACAGCTGTGGCAGTTTGTGGGCTGCTTCCACGATCAGTTGCCTGGACAGTCAGAGAATACGAGGGGTGCGTTTCGCGATCGAGCTGCTTGGCCACTGATAATACACCGGTAACTGAATCAAGCCGAAAATCACTGTTCACATTTCCACCGGCCACGTGGTACCGGACCTGACCATTGGTGCCTTCGTCCAAGTCAGTGGCGGCCACCTGGAGGAGGTCAATGCCGCTAAGTGTGTTTTCACTAATTTCAACTTGATAGAGACGCTGCTGAAAGACGGGAGGGTTATCATTCACATCGAGCACAATAACAGTAATGTCCATTGATGAGGAGAGTGGGGGCTCACCCTTGTCCGTAGCAATCACCGTCAAGGTATAATTGGAGATTTCTTCCCTGTCAAGGCCGCCAGTTAGTCTAACTGTGCCGTCTATTGTTCCGATGCTGAACTTGTTTGCCGAGTGGCTCAGCAAGGTGTACTCGACATAACTGTTTGGGCCACTGTCAGGATCGGTGGCTTGTGCTTTGTAGACAATAGTGTTGACAGGAGAGTTTTCTTGCATGTACGCCATTTTGGAGGAAATAAATCGTGGTGGGTTGTCGTTGACATCCAGGAGAATAACAGAGATTTGTGCGGTGCTCGTAAGCCTACTTGCAGGCAGCAGAGATGAATCGTGAGCCATGATTAGCAGGTTGTAGAACGACTGGCTCTCCCGATCTAACTCTAGCCTGACACTCAGGACCCCGTTACTGTCAATATTAAAATACTGCAACGAATCTCCAGCTGCGATGATGTATTCTAACTGAGAGTTCAACCCTGGAAAGCAGGAGGGAAAGAACAAAATTAGCACATCAAATGCTTAAAGATGGCTGTGTAAAGTGTCATGCAAATGGAATCAGTGGCATTTAATCAGTAAAATAAAGAACATTGGAAAACTCCATGTTAGGGGATATTTTGCACTGTTTCAGTTGCTATCATAGAAACATAGAAAATAGGTGCAGGAGGAGGCCATTCAGCCCTTCGAGCCAGCACCGCCATTCATTGTGATCACGGCTGATCGTCCCCTATCAATAACCCGTGCCTGCCTTCTCCCCATATCTCTTGGCTCCACTAGCCCCTAGAGCTCTATCTAACTCTCTCTTAAATCCATCATGACTTGGCCTCTGTGGCAGGGAATTCCACAAATTCACAACTCTCTGGGTGAAAACGTTTTTTTTTCTCACCTCAGTCTTAAATGACCTCCCCTTTATTCTATCAGTTAATGCATTCAATTATTAGGTAGAATTGAAAGAAAAAAAATGGCTTGTGTCCAAAAATTTGAAAATAAATAAATTCTCCATTGTTTACGTTGTAATTAATGCTTTATAGGTGATTCAGGCAACAAATGCATCAGAGCATTTGCTCTGATTTCCAGGTGAGGTCCTGAAATTAGGCAATTGGACGTGGCTTCCTGTTGTGCAGCATCCTCATATTCTTGGTATTTACCCATTGCAGTTTGTGCATACAATAATATTACCCACATGCACAGGGCATATGATTTACTCAGTGGTAGAAATTGGAACACAATTCCCACAACATACCGCCTGCATTATTAACACACAGGTCAACAAAGGGTACATCGCATTTTAAGATTGTCAAACAGGTGTGATTTAAAATGTTAAATTTACATATCCCACGATTCCTGAAGACATAGGAGGCCATTCAGCCCATCCAGTCCATGCTGGCTTTCAGAGTAATCCCATCAATCCTAATTCCCATTCATTTTTCCTGCGCCCCATTCTCTCTCACAGTCCTCCCTGATTCTCCTCACACCCACTGTCACCAGCAGCAAATTATAGTAGCTAATTAACCAAATGGCAAGCATGAGAGATCATAAACCCACGTAGTCACAAGGAAACATGCAAACTCCGCATACTCAGCATTGGAGGTCAGGATTAAACCGGATCACTGGAGCTATTAGGCAGCAGCCTCACTGTGTATGGTCAAAACTACTCTGAGACCATTACCTGAGGCAACTTGATTCAACACATCTTTAAGGATCTTTCCCTCATGCTAATGAAACTCACATGGAAACAAAAAATGCTAGAAACCTCAGATGTGAAAACATCTGTAGAGAGAGAAAAAGGATCAATGTTTTTGGGTGGCAATATTTCATTCTTGTCATGATTTTATTTAATCACAAATGTTGCCTGACTTGTTCAGTATTTCCACGATTTTCCGATCAGACTTCTGAATTGTCCATTCTTTAGCTAGGGTACTATTCGATTCACCTCTGCCAATGGGGTCTAGGTGAATCAAATAGTCCCCTAGGTTAGGAACTTTGTCTGTGGAACTGATGCGCTCCAATGTGTTACAATGCTGAGAACTATATTCTGCACACTATATCTTTCCTTTTGCTCTATCTATTGTACTTGAGTTTGAACTGATTGTATCTACGAATGGTATATGTGATCTTTCGGATAGCATGCAAAACAAATATTTTCACTGTACTTCGGTACGTGACCATAAATAACATGAACCTAAGTACATCGTTTTTTTTGCTTTCTGATCTCTAAATCTTCCATTCTTGGCTCTGCCGCATCCGTGACTTTTTCCAGTGTCCTTGGTGGCCTGCAAGCACTGACCTACATGAACTCAACCTTCATCTGAAATCTAACACTTGTGTCCCATCTATAACAAAGCTCTTTTCACTGACTATAGTGTATCTATCTATCTTCCTGACTTCTGGTAACTCAATTTTAAAATAATTCTGCTATTTTCCAATACTCTTGGCTTCATGCATCCCTGTACTTAATCATTTCCTTTGGAACACTATATTTTTAATTTCAGTCATTCAATGTTGATCTTTTGCAAGCTTCCACTCTAAAACTCACTACTGCAAGACATCATTTAATTCAATTCAAATTATTACATAGACTATATTATTCAAAAACGAGGTTGAATAAATTTTATCCAAACGTCTCTCCCAGATGCGATAAATGTTTGTTTCAAAACGCTAATATAACACATTCATTTGTAGGATGTACAAAGTTGAATAAATTTTGGAGTGATATATTTGATATATTTACAAAGCTCTTCAAGTCAAGAATAGAACCCAAAATGGAATGGATTATATTTGGAATAATAGGAGAAGATACCAATTTAAATAAAGACCAAAATGTTTTTTTAAATTATGGGTTAATAATTGGAAAGAAATTGATACTTAAATTTTGGAAAAATACAACCATACCAACTGTTAAAATGTGGATTAGGAATATGATGGACATAGCACGCCTTGAAGAAATGAGACTCCGACTAATAGATAAATATGACCAATTCTTAAGGAGTTGGTCTCCTTTCATCGACTTTTTGGAATCATGTGATGCAGCGGTATTGTAAAGATTGCTGATTTCAGTTCATGCCGCGGATAAATCTACATCTCCGAATAAAGATTTGAAAATTTCTCTTTTAAGGGGCCTTCTCTTCTATTTCTACTTTCCACTTTTTCTTTTTTCTTTTATTTTTTATATACACACTTCACGTTTTTCTATTCTCTACCATCTATTTTTCCACTTTTTCCCCTTTCTATTGTTTTCTTTTTCTTGTCTTGCTTACTTCCTTCTCATAACATAAAACTAGAGGTTGTACATAGAATGGATTACGGTATGACATAGTTGGCACCTAAAATTAGGTGCCACTGTATTGTTTTGTATTGTATTAACTTCTAATAAAATAAACAAATTAAAAAAAAATAAAAATAAAATAAAGCTCACTACCTACACACAATTAACAACAGCAAATTAACCAACAAGCCATCGTCACAGAGACACTACGACGTGTACGCCTCAAGTCACGGCGCCCCTTTGCCACACAAGCCCAAGAGCTGCTCTGCACAACACTGGCTGACGCTTCTAAGGCCGCCTGGGCCAAGACGAGATGGAGAGACCAGTGGAAGTCAGCGGAACCATCTAGGCTACACCAGTACATCAATGACCCCATGGACGTCCCTGGCCAGGACCTGCCCCAAAAGCAGTGGACAACCCTCAACCGCTTGAGGACAGGCGTCGGACGCTATGGAGTAGCGATGAAGAGGTGGGGCCTCGTGGACGGCGCCTCCTGTGAGTGTGGGGACCCAACACAGACAGTGGAGGACATCGTCACCGGTTGCCCCAAACACCGGCCACCGAATGGTGAACGAGGTCTGATGGACCTGGACGATGACTGGTTCACCTCAACGGAGCTGCAGGTCTAAAAGACACACGACAGCAGCAGCAGCAACCAACAAACACATAGGTCTATGGAATGTGGGAGAAAACCGGAGCACCCGGATGAAACGCAATTAATCACAAGGAGGACGTGCAAACTCCAGACGGACGACACCCGAGGTCAGGATCAAACCCGGAGCTCTGGTGCTGTGAGGCAGCAGCTCTACCAACTGCGCCAATGTGCCACCCTGCCAACTCAGCAGGACTTCCGACGTTTCTGTTGTTGTTCCACATTCCAGTAAATGGAGTTTTATTTTGACAACTAAAACGAACTACTGACATTGGGAGGTTGTGTTCACGAAAACTTTAAAACACAACACAAAGATCGGGCAAGACAATGAAGACTTTATTTACGAGTCAATGCCAAATACAGTGATCACTGGGAGCAATCTAGGTGATTGCTCAACGAACAAAGTTTAATCTACCAATATACAGACTTTTCCTTTGATGTTTTGTTTATTTCAGAAGGCACTAGAACTTTTCCTTCTTCCAAATGTAACAAATATTCATGCACTACTGAAAGACACAGCAGTGTAAACACAGCCCAAATTCCACACCATTACAGACAAGCAAATGTCCTGTTATCCCTTTCCACTTTATATTATTACATAGAAACATAGAAAATAGGTGCAGGAGTAGGCCATTCGGCCCTTCGAGCCTGCACCGCCATTCAATATGATCATGGCTGATCATCCAACTCAGTATCCTATACCTGCCTTCTCTCCATACCCCCTGATCCCCTTTAGCCACAAGGGCCACATCTAGCACCCTCTTAAATATAGCCAATGAACTGGCCTCAACTACCTTCTGTGGCAGAGAATTCCAGACACTGCTGTGTCTTTCAGAGGTGCATGATCTCTCTGTATGAAAAATGTTTTTCTCATCTCAGTCGTAAAGGATTTCCCCTTTAACCTTAAACTGTGACCCCCTTGTTCTGGACTTCCCCAACATCGGGAAAAATCTTCCTGCATCTAGCCCGTCCAACCCCTTAAGAATTTTGTAAGTTTCTATAAGATCCCCCCTCAACCGTCTAAATTCTAGCGAGTACAAATCGAGTCTATCCAGTCTTTCTTCATATGAAAGTCCTGACATCCCAGGAATCAGTCTGGTGAACCCTCTCTGTACTCCCTCTATGGTAAGAATGTCCTTCCTCAGATTGTTCTACGATTGCCATTTGTCCTTTGGCAACAGTGAGCAGAATCTGACGAAAGTAGAATGCAGTGAGTGTCATTTACACATGCTCAGTTTCGACCTTCCTTATAGCACAGAATGAATATAACACATGAGAAGCACTGTCAGCATTTTTAAGCGCTCCACCTAACCCTATCCCATTCTTGAAGCTTTACAAATGATCTTTAACAGTTGATAGGGGCTCAAGAGACTGACAAGGGTGAGATCATGCAGCTGCAAATGAATGAGAATTTCAAAATCAGAGCCCATATAAGTTAACAAGAACAAGGCTGTATGAAAAGATTCAAAATGGTGCATGTTAGACAATAGACAATAGGTGCAGGAGTAGGCCATTCGGCCCTTCGACCCAGCACCACCATTCAATGTGATCATGGTTGATTATCGCCAATCAGTATCTCGTTCCTTCCTTCTCTCCATATCCCCTGACTCCGCTATTTTTAAGGTTGTTTAAGATTATTTTTAAGATTATTAGTGCAAAGGCTGCAGAGCAGCAAAGCAGCAGCTACAAAGACAGATGTGTACAGCAATTTGTTTCTTCCCCCGCACAATTAAAGCATGGAATCATCTCCACCCTACTATAGTTACCCAACCAGATGCAACTAAATTTAAAGTAGCTCTTTTTTCCCAATAACCCTTTCTGGCTTAAGCCCTCCCTTCACCACCTCCAGTTTAAATTCCATTTGGAATATTTTGGAGGACCAAGAAACCAAGAAACCAAGAACCAAGAAAAGCCAATGATGGAATCAGGCAATGTGTGGAGGTGGAAATGGTCTTAAAGATGACGTGAATATGAGGTATGATTCTCAAGCTGGAATTGTGAACTGAATAATTGTATTTCACACTGTTGGTAGGGAGAAAGATAGAGTAGGGAGAACATTTTAGCTTGTTTATTACTGGAAGGCGGATAACTGGTCTGATGATATAGAAATAAGTACTGGAGGAATTAAGAGGTGGTGTTGAGGGAAAGGAACAGCATGGGGAAAATGACACTTTGTTTTTGTGTGGTGTTGCTAAATAGCAGTACTTGAATGAGAAACAGGTGGTGGTCTATGGATAGATCATTGGCTGTAGCAAGGAAAATAAACGGTTGCCATGATTTTAGGATCCGACTGAATAGAAATGAATGGTCTCAGATGAGTGATGTATCATTCAACTGGATAACTGCTGCTGAGGAATACTTCAGGGTTAAAGGAATATGTGCAATTTTATATGCAAAGCTGGAATATTTTTTGCTTAAAACTAATTATTCTGCTAAATCAAGTGATTAGTTGAACTAAAATGATAGAGAACCGGCTGAGAATTTAATTTTAGTGCTGTGTAAAATATTCATTTCTTGAGTCCAAAACAACATTTATTAGCCAGCAATTAATTCATTCATTGCACTAAGGCACGGTAAATTCAAATCCAAAATGGACTGCTTAGTTTAGTTTACTTTAGAGATACAGCGCGGAAACAGGCCCTTCGACCCACCGAGTCCGCACCGACCAGCGATCCCCGCACATTAACACTATCCTACATACACCGGGGACAATTTTACATTTATAATCATGCCAATTAACCCTGAAGGTGGTATGCTGACAAAGAGTCCAGGCACTGCAAAAGCTACGGTTGGACTACATGACCACCAATATGAACAACATAACATTCCTAATCAGGAACCTGATAAAACAGAGCAGGCCAGGAATGCCAGGGATGGAGATCCAGTTCTTGGCATATCCAGAGGACCAACGGTTGTGTGGGTGGTAACATACTAACACCACTATTTGAGAGTTACGGAGAACCTCAGAGGCTCAGAACAATCGGTCCTCATCAGCCATAAAAAAAAAACACGCCAAAAGGTGTCAACTCAAACCATCTCCAGATGGTCAAAAGAGGTAATGGCTGTAGCAGGAGTAAACATTTATATGGTTAAATCTCACTCCAACAAGTTAGGGCTTTATTCTTTGGAGCGCAGAAGGTTAAGGGGGGACTTGATAGAGGTCTTTAAAATGATGAGAGGGATAGACAGAGTTGACGTGGATAAGCTTTTCCCACTGAGAGTAGGGAAGATTCAAACAAGGGGACATGACTTGAGAATTAAGGGACAGAAGTTTAGGGGTAACATGAGGGGGAACTTCTTTACTCAGAGAGTGGTGGCTGTGTGGAATGAGCTTCCAGTGAAGGTGGTGGAGGCAGGTTCGTTTTTATAATTTAAAAATAAATTGGATAGGTATATGGACGGGAAAGGAATGGAGGGTTATGGTCTGAGCGCAGGTATATGGGACTAGGGGAGAATACGTGTTCGGCACAGACTAGAAGGGTCGAGATGGCCTGTTTCCGTGCTGTAATTGTTATATATATATATGTTATATGTTAATTAACCTAAAAATCTGTATGTCGTTAGTGTGTGAGAGGAAACCGAAGATCTTGGAGAAAACCCATGCTGGTCACGGGGAGAACATACAAACACCTCACACACAAGCACCTGTAGTCAGGATTGAACCCGGACTCTGGCGCTGTAGGGCAGTAGGCCCACCTCTGCGCCACACTAGAAAAAATATAGAGCACCTAATCTTTACTACATCTGCTACAGTGACAACCACCTACTGCCTCTTGAAGATCAAATCTCTTGAAACTCATCTATGTCTCTTTCCTATTCTAATTGTAGATTGGTTATTGCATGTGAACCAATCATAGTAGAAATAACATCACTAACCCCACCTTACTGTATGCTTTATACTAACACCCACTTCCTACACTGGTCAGTCTTGGAAGCGGTAACGATGAACTAACAACTAACAACCTGCTGTACCGCTATACTATGTGCACAGATGAAAGATGACTTTGAACTCCAGATTGTGCAACTTGATTATTTACATGGTGTCAGGCGGTCTACTAATACGGCCCAAACGTGTACGGAACAACCAGACATATATTGATATTTTAACTAAACATGACCTCTTATCATTAATTTTATGTCAATTTTAATCTGAATCTTTCAAGATATCTTGGATATTTCTCTTAGTAAGCCATAATTGATATAAAATCAGTGTTTACAGTTACATCAGAATAATTTGTCATCTGCTTTAAAGAAGAGAAATTACAGCTGTGTTTATACATAGTTCCCCCATTTCAGGGCACCATAATGTTTGGGACACATGGCTTCACAGGTGTTTTGTAATTGCTCAGGTGTGTTTAATTGCCTCCTTAATACAGGTATAAGAGAATGCTCAGCACCTAGTCTTTCCTCCAGTCTTTCCATCACCTCCCACCAAGAAGTACTTAAAAGAGCAACCACAGTTCTGGAAAAAGGTTTTGTGGACAGATGAGACAAAAATTAACTTATATCAGAGTGATAGCAAGAGCAAAGTATGGAGGAGAGAAGGAACTGCCCAAGATCCAAAGCATACCACCTCACCTGTGAAACACAGTGGTTGGGGTGTTATGGCCTGGGCATGTATGGCTGCTGAAGATACTGGCTCACTTATCTCCATTGATGATACAATAAAACATGATTTTTAAATCTCATTTACATTAATTTATAGACCAAATGGAAGGAATTTAGTGTTCAATTGCTGTAAATTAAAGTCCATTTAAATCAGCTTTTCCAGTGGGTTCCTGTGAACGCGCTGGTTTAGAACGTTCACATTGCGGTAGATTTGTGCCCTCAAATGCCGAGAAAAATACTGCGGGATATAATGGGGCCAAAATGAGCTACTCGCAATATTAAACTCTGTATAAAGGGATCTTTAGAAGCCCTTTTTAATGTAAAAATATACAACCTACCTTCTGCTATTTGCTTTATGAGACCCTGCGGTTGCTGGTGTTCGCGGGTTTAGAGGTTGATTTTTAAACTACTATAACTATTATACGAGGCCTTTAAAACTAATAATAGCTTTTGCGACGGGGTCTTTCAGCGATTTTTCGTTAATAATTAACTAGGCTGAACATCTTCGATTTGAACAGCCTAGAGAAAATCGCGTTTTAAACCCGCCCCCCTCTAAACGGCGCCAAAATCGCGCACACCCGCAGCGACAGATTTTCAGCGACGCTTCAGGTAGGCTTTGCAACATACCTAGACAATGATCCCAAACATACTGCTAAAGCAACAAAGGTGTTTTTCTAAGCTAAAAAATTGTAAATTCTGGAGTGGCCAGGTCAATCACCCGATCTGAACCCAATTGAGCATGCCTTTTATACACTGAAGAGAAAACTGAAGGGGACTAGCCCCCAAAACAAGCATAAGCTAAAGATGACTACAATACAGGCCTGGCAGAGCATCACCAGAGGAGACACCCAGCAACTGGTGATGTCCATGAATCACAGACTTCAGGCAGTCATTGCATGCAAAGGATATGCAACAAAATACTAAACATGACTACTTTAGTTTACATGACATTACTGTGTCCCAAACATTATGATGCCCTGAAATGGGGGGGATAAACACAGCTGTAATTTCTACATGGTGAAACTAAAAAATATTAAATTGGCTTTTATTAAAATCTGACAATGTGCACTTTAACCACATGTGATTTTTTTCTATTACAAATCTAAAATTGTGGAGTACAGAGGCAAATAAATAAATTATGGGTCCTTGTCCCAAACATTATGGAGGGCACTGTATCTCTCCCTCCTAATCCCACTCTGCCTTCTCTCCATCACCTCTGACACCCATACTAATCAAATTACTCCATCATTTTGTGACTATTTAAAATGTTATCCACCAGAATTCTATTAAATTCTGAAAGTTATTATGCAGCTGTCCTGCCTGGCTCAGGAATAATCAGTACCCATGGCAACACCACACAGCTTCCTAAAGATCTTGAAGAATTATGACAAATGCAGGGTCAGTGTTAGATGAACTCTTTGTTAAATTACATAGAAACATAGAAAATAGGTGCAGGAGGAGGCCATTCGGCGCTTCGAGCCAGCATCGCCATTCATTGTGATCATGGCTAATCGTCCCCTATCAATAACCCGTGCCTGCCTTCTCCCCATATCCCTTGATTCCACTAGCCCCTAGAGCTCTATCTAACCCTCTGAAATCCATACAGTGATTGGGCCTCCACTGCCCTCTGTGGCAGGGAATTCCATAAATTCATAACTCTATAGGTGAAAAAGTTTTTTCTCACCTCAGTCTTAAATGGCCTCCCCATTATTCTTAGACTGTGGCCCCTGGTTCTGGACTCACCCAACATTGGAAACATATTTCCTGCATCTAGCTTGTCCAGTCCTTTTATAATATTATATGTTTCTATAAGATACCCCCTCATCCTTCTAAACTCCAGTGAATACAAGCCTAGTCTTTTCAATCTTTCCTCATATGACAGTCCCGCCATCCCAGGGATCAATCTCGTGAATCTACGCTGCACTGCCTCAATCACAAGGATGTCCTTCCTCAAATTAGGAGACCAAAACATAGAAACATAGAAACATAGAAATTAGGTGCAGGAGTAGGCCATTCGGCCCTTCGAGCCTGCACCGCCATTCAATATGATCATGGCTGATCATCCAACTCAGTATCCCGTACCTGCCTTCTCTCCATACCCTCTGATCCCCTTAGCCACAAGGGCCACATCTAACTCCCTCTTAAATATAGCCAATGAACTGGCCTCGACTACCCTCTGTGGCAGGGAGTTCCAGAGATTCACCACTCTCTGTGTGAAAAAAGTTCTTCTCATCTCGGTTTTAAAGGATTTCCCCCTTATTCTTAAGCTGTGACCCCTTGTCCTGGACTTCCCCAACATCGGGAGCAATCTTCCTGTATCTAGCCTGTCCAACCCCTTAAGACTTGAAAAACTTGAAAAACTGTACACAATACTCCAGGTGTGGTCTCACCAGAGCCCTATACAACTGCAGAAGAACCTCTTTCCTCCTATACTGAAATCCTCTTGTTATGAATTCTCAGTGTTAAACTCTTTGTGGGTTTGTACTGTATGTTACCAGCCTTCTTCAACTATACAACTAGTGCAAAGAAGAGAAAAAAAAAATTACTAAAATTCCCTGTAAAAAAACTCAAGAACACAAATCAGATTTCAGCTAGTACATAAACATTGTCAACCAAAAGATTTGGTATCTCCAAGGATATCAGTTATCTTCTTACTGCTCCTTTGGTGGTCTCACAAGATAAACAATTAAAATGGGATGAAACTGCCTTGCAAAGTTGAGCTGACTTCTCCTTGACCTTATTTCCATGTGTTGTAAAACTACCTTTAAAACATTTGTTCCAGCGTTGATGGTTGCAACTTGAAAATCCTTTGCAGGTTACTTGGCTTGGTTTTACAATCGCACCTGACAATTACATTATCATCCTCAAGTGGGTCCAAAAATGGCCAAATTTATAATAAGCAGACACGATATGGAGTAACAAAAGTCTCACCACTGTGAGCTGTGGTACCGCACAGTTCTTTGTCCATCAGCCTGACAAGACTGAGGAGTGATTACATATGGGTGTCGTATATCTGCATCACAGCCTGGAATGACAATAGGGCTTGTTTCCTCTTGTCAAGTGTGTTTTTGCAGCAGTCGTACCACATGTGCAATCTGAGACCCATCACATTATTTACAGCTGCTTATTTTGTAACCAGAAGTGATGGTTATGTTCTTAGATGATTTAGGGTCAATACTCTCAATGCATAGCTGCTGATTTCAGTGTTTATTTTCCTTCTGTAACATAGAGCCACATGGATTTTAAACAAAAAGAGAGTGGCTTTGGTGAGAGGAAGGGAATAATTGTTAACATGTATCACGTTTAATTTTGACTGTTAACGATCATTGCCGCTTTAAGGATTTGCCACTTTAAGGATTGCATCATGAGACTAACTGCAATCTGTGTTGGTGCAGCATTCTAACCATATAACCATATAACAATTACAGCACGGAAAACAGGCCATCTCTGCCCTTCAAGTCCGTGCCGAACACTTATTTCCCCCTAGTCCCATCTACCTGCACTCAGACCATAACCCTCCATTCTTTTCCCATCCACATACATATCCAATTTATTTTTAAATGATAAAATCGAACCTGCCTCCACCACTTCCACTGGAAGCTCATTCCACACAGCTACCACTCTCTGAGTAAAGAAGTTCCCCCTCATGTTACCCCTAAACTCCTGTCCCTTAATTCTCAAGTCATGTCCTCTTGTCTGAATTGTCCCTACTCTCAATGGGAAAAGCTTTGTGGAAAACTCCAGACAGTCTTTCAATCTGTGGAAGAAACTGCAATAAGAAATGCTGTTCCGATACAGTGTCTTCTCACACATTAGTATCAGGTGGCATAAAATGTTCTTCCACACAAACTGGCAATTTAATATCCATTTGTTCTATTGCATATCCTTTATTTTCTGGTCATTAGGTTTGCTTTGATATTTTGAGATTGCATGTAATTTACGTGAAACTCTACAGATAACATCCATAAAATGATGCTAATCCTCATTCCTACACATTGAATCAAAGAAAGGCACGACACAGAAATGTGCCCTTTGTCCCACATTAATAATTCCTACCTATCATAATGCATATCTACGCTAGTCCCATTTTTTGTGCATCTTTGTACTTTTATACTACTACAAATTCAGTGCTATCTTATCTGTAATTATGGATTATTTTCTTTTGTCCCCACTGCAGTTCAAACTTTAGAATTTGACAACCTGGCTTTCTGCCTGCTATTTCATATTATCTAGTTCATCTTGATCCATTTTGAAGATGCTTCATTCCCCATTAATCTTTCAAAAGTTCTTCAAAGCCTGAATAATACAACCCTTGTCTGCTTCCCAGGGTTTTATTCTCGTTTTTTTTCTTAACTTTCCACCTTTTTAGAATAACTGCTCACAGTCTATTAAAGCTATTTAGTGTTTTAGTCATTGCAAAACTAGCTGGTGACATTACTCTTCGTTTTACTTTCTCCGATTGATGAAATAGATTTTTTTTCTCCACTCTCCAAATCATATGTGTAAAAAAACAGCAAGGCTTCTTTCGGTCACTTGGATATTTATATCTGCACTGTCCTTCATGATGATCACCAGTCATCGCTTAGCTCGGTGCCATCTTCTCGTACAAATTCCATATCCTTGATTTCCTCAATACTGAAAAACCTATCCACGAACTTAGTCACCAAT
Organism: Amblyraja radiata; assembly: GCF_010909765.2. Classification (NCBI taxonomy): domain Eukaryota; kingdom Metazoa; phylum Chordata; class Chondrichthyes; order Rajiformes; family Rajidae; genus Amblyraja; species Amblyraja radiata. The sequence continues at coordinate 4,846,401 of NC_045956.1, forward strand.
CATCCACAGTTCTTCTGGGTAGACAATTCCAAAGATTCACTGCCCTCTGGTTAAATCAATTTCTTTTCATTTCAGTTCTAAAAGATTAGCCCCCTGATTTTAAGACTATGCCCCTTTGGTTGTAGACTTTATAGCCAGAGAAAATATAATCGCTGCTTTTCCCCTGTAAAGCTCAGTGAAAATGTTGCATGTTTCAATGAGATCACCTGTCGTTCTTCTGCAATCAAAACAATACAGTCCCTGTCCATTTAAGCTCTTTTTCTATGTCCAATCCAACAAACAATCCATCTTGTGAACATCCCTCTCCTGCATGTCCACATTGTGTACATTTAGTGAGACCACAACTGAACATAACATTAGGGCAGGCAGCATCCCTGGAAAGAAGGAATGGGTGACGTTTCGGGTCGACTTCTTCAGACTGATGTCAGGGGAGGGGACGGGACAGAGATAGAATGTAGTCGGAGTCAGTAAGACTGGTGGGAGAACTGGGAAGGGGATGGAGAGAGAATGAAAGCAAGGGCTATCTGAAGTTAGAGAAGTCAATGTTTATACCGCTGGGTGGAAGCTACCCAAGCAAAATATGAGGTGCTGTTCCTCCAATTTGCGCTGGGGAGTTAAAGTGCTGAGCAACCGGGAGATCAGGCGGACTGAGCGGAGGTGTTCAGTGAAACGATCGCCGAGCCTGCGCTTGGTCTCGCCGATATACAGGAGTTGACACCTGGAACGTTTGTAAAATGTATAAATGTACTCCGCTTTTGGTCGCCTCTTCGTCGGAGAGGCGACTTTTTCCATGTAATTTCCATCGCAGCCTAACAGCTTGGATTGGAGCAGCGTTTCCCAGAGTTGGGCCCAAGAGTTTCTCAGCAGCGGGCGCAGCTTGGACTTTTCCATTGCGGAGTGGGCGAACCCTTGCCGGGGGTCGCCAGAGAGGAGTGCTCCGATCGCTGGCCTGGTGAAGTTGACATCGTGGGGCTGTGGTCTGCGGAGCTTCTAGCCGCAGCCGTGGCGTGGACTTACTATCCGGAACCTGGGATCCCTTGCCGGGGATCGCCGGAGAAGAGCTCTGACCACCGGCCTGCGGCCTATAACATCCTGAAGCCGCGGTCTCCGGTAGGAAAGTGCCGATTCGGGCACTCCAAGCCGCGGAGTGTGTTTGACTGTCCCAACGTCGGAGTTTAAATCATCCCGACACGAGGGCCTGTACATCGGGCCGTCCGTAGCGGCGACTACGGAGAGTTCATGGCCCCAACCAAACGAGGAGGACTGACTGAACTTTGTTACCTTCCACCACAGTGAGGAATGCTGTGGTGTGTTTGTGTTAAATTCTATTGTGTATTGTGTTTTTTTTTTTAAAGTGTATCGCTGCTGACAAATTCATTTCACTGCACCTTCGGGTGTATGTGACGAATAAAAGTGACTTTGACTTTGACATAGTCATCTACGTGACAATCTGGTGTTGCAGTACATTGAATTTCACAGTCATGGAATAGGAATCTATTGGTTTGGCACTGGGCTGTTGATCCACTCTGCCAATGCAATGAAGGCAAAATATCATTCCTACAGCGTATATACAGTAACATGTGAGATATGGCTGCACCATCCAGACCTGCAATGACTTTGCCTTACCAGGAATTGCTAATGCCTTTGGTCTTGTGCGATTTCTGTAAATATCCCAGCTTTAAATAGTCATAGTCATACAGCATGGAAACTGGCCCTTCGGCCCAACTCGCCAATGCTAACCAAGTTATCCCATCTGCCCGAACACTGCAACAAAAAATTACCTCGAGCACTTGCAGGCTGAAAAAATGCTGAACATTTAAATTTGAACCATTGTATTAAAAAAAAATGAACTGCCTCATCTTTTAACTTATCGTGGAGAAGATGGTAACTTGGCCAATCTGTTCTATGCCAGGTCAAACAGAGCAGGCATAGAATGACAATCCCATTTCACCTACAGCAGTGGTCATTTACAGTGGCTCGGAAATGTATGAAACAACAAGTCTTTGTGAGGTATGAGAGGAAAACTGAACACTTGTGTGAGAGAGGTGGAGCAAGAGGGGGATCCAATAGGTATGTTACAAAACTTACCTTCAGCGGCGCTGCAGTTCTGTCACTGGCCGTGTGCGCGACTTTGGCGCCTTTGAGGGGGAGGGGGGCGGGATTAAAATGCCGTTTTCTCCTGCCTGTCCGAGATATATTTTCTCAGGCTACTACCTGATGCTGAAAAATTGTTCCGACTGTCGTTCTCGGGAGTTTATTTCAGTTCTCTTCATTTTTAAGAAAGTTATGGGCTTTTGACTGTCCTCGATCGCAGCTTTTGCGTTAAGTCAATGGAAAAGCAATAGGGAACAAGATGCTAATTTCCGAGTATGAAAATGGCCATAAGTTTTCTAATACTGAAGATATGAAAGTGAATTAGGTGTCAAATTAAACTTCTTTTTATGCTTTATCTGATGGGATAAATTGCAGACTTGATTTTTTAAATCTCAAAATGTTGTAACATTGCTAATCTTTGGGACAACATGCAAACTTCATGCAATCAGCACCAGCAGTCAGAATCAAACCCAGATCATTGAAACTGTGAGGTGGCAACACTATCTGCGATGTCACTGCACCTGTTTCACATCTTTCAATTAAAAAAAAAACAAAAGAGAAGCGATGCAAGACAGACAGCAGATTCACTATCACCCACTTTCTATTGAATATAGCAAAATATCCCAAGGCACTTGGCAACATCAAACTTACCTCAGTGTATTTTCAGCAACCGCATGTGCAAGTTATTTACCTATCAGTGGTGATGTTTGATTTCTTCTATGGTTCAATGGGATAAATTCTCTAAGTTACTCTGAACTGAGCTGAAACATATTGTGGAATGACTTCAAGTAGAAACGGCAATATCAATATGATGATAAATTCTTAAGAATCACACCGCTGCAGGCATTGGTGGAAATGCAGCGTTTTTGTTGCTCGGTGATAAGAGGATTGAAAAAAAAATCAAAGCCCAAACTCCAAAGAGAGTTTGGGCACATTTACCGATATCTATTAAATCCTTAAGGCAGCCTAAGGATGTTGGATTTCCAGCAATACAGGCAGAAGTGAGACTGATCTTACCGCGTTTCCTTTGGTTCCACCCATGCCTGATTTGCTTCAGCATTTAATTGACTGTACAAATTAGATAACATTTTATAAGCATTCTGTGAGACACAGTATCCTCTGTCAACAGAAAACTGTTTTTATTTCCTTAACTCTGACCTTGCAGTTAGCACTATCCAATTAAGCAACTGGATCACAGAACCATATTCGGTTCCAATTTCCAAGAATAATTAGTAATGCATCAGTGATCTTTCATCTTTTTTTATTTTTCTATTGTCATACATAAGTCAGAAAAGGATTATTTAGAAACCCTGCCGTGTCAAGATACAAGATGGCCAAAATAATCAAAGGCCTGGATTTTGTGTTGCAACAAAGAAACTATTGATGTCCATTGTCATTTCTGCATAAAACTGAAATTGACTTTGGGATTTCCCTGCAGGCACAACTTAAAAGAGCAATTTAGTGAATTTGCTGCTCTAATTCAGGCATCTTTCACAACTGCATTGACATGAGTTTACGAAGTGGTCTTACTGTAATGTATCCCGCATATTTTCTACATTCTGTATTAGGTTATGCCTGGTAAAGCTTAATTTCATTTTTGTTTTTTCTAAATCCTTCAGGGAGGTGTTGCAAAATTGATTTTAAATTTAAAAAAAAGGTATTTCAGCTTCTATGTTAAGCATATATTTATGTTCCAATCTTTAGTTAGCTTTCCAGAAAATATTTGGATATGCAACTAACAATGTGAAGGAATGCGTAGGAAGGAACTGCAGATGCTGGTTGAAACCAGAGATAGACACAAAAAGCTGGAGTAACTCGACAGGGTCAGACAGCATCTTTGGAGGGAAGGAATAGGTGACATTTTGGGTCGAGACCCTTCTTCAGACTGAGAGTCGTGGGAAAGGGAAATGAGAGATCTAGACGGGTGTACAGAGAGATATAGAACAAATGAATGAAAGATATGCAATAAAGTAACGGTGATTAAAGGGCCTGTCCCACTTGGCCGTCATTTGCGCCTCATTTACACGACATATGTAAAATAGGTCGACGCGTTGTGACGCGTGGGGTGTGCATGGGTGACGCAAGCATTGCGCATGGTGAGGCGTGGAATCGCATGCAGTGGCGCGCGCTATCGTGCGGCGCTCCAGGATTTCGTAGTATAACAAAATCCTCGCGCACCACCTGCGCGACGTATCGCGTACGCACGCTGACGCATTGGCGTCGCACGCTGTATCACGTGGTGACGCATGGTTACGTCACCGTGCGTCAACGTCCATAAACATATGACGCCGTGAGCCGCCCGTTCACAGACGGCCCGCCTTTTACGCATCATGTAACCTCTAACCTCGTCCACACAGACCTCCTCCTGGGTTTCTTGCTAGCCTTTCTTGTTGTACTGCCTAGCTGATCTGTCAGTATGAGGGCTGCTGCTAACAGAAGTCTCTGTTGTTGCTGTAGCAATAAATTCTGTAGTTTTACTTCGGAGTCACGTGAGTGACTACGTGAAGAACCCGCTTCCAACGCATGCGTGTCATATCGCTACAGCGCATTGCACGAGTCAACAGAAGGGTGGAGGACGTCCCCCAGGGCTTATATCAGTGGCAGTGCCAGAACCCAATATAACCCGCAGCTGCCTTCTTTTAGGGTATGGCCAGGGACGGCCACCCTGGAAGATGCGGAAGCCTAAACCTCCAGTACAACCACGAACACGAATAAAAACAAAACCCCCTTTTTTCAAAAAACAAAGAAAATAATACAACCACCAGTAACCATGGAGGTAGGTGGGTGTGGTTCTTTTGTAAAAAAGGGACCCACGACGGTGGGAGGGAGGTTGCAATACTACAGTGACGAATGGTGTAAAATCACTACAGACTCGTATGTTCTAAGCAGTATTCAGGGTTATCTGATAGAATTTACTCATCCCAATAACCCCCCAGTACAACATACACCAGAAAGGCATTTCGTCCTTACAAAAACCGAACAATCTAAAGCCCACATGGAGCTACAACGATTGTATACAAAAGGTGTGATTGAGCATACTACTCATGAACAATTAAAATTTGTATCAAACATATTTATTAAAAATAAAAAAGATGGGGGTTGCAGGATTATCATTGACCTTTCAACCCTAAACACATTCGTTCAATATGTTCATTTTAAGATGGATACCTTTATCACTGCTAAAGAATTAGTATCAGCTGGTTTCTATATGACAAGCATTGACTTAAAAGATGCATACTATACAGTACCCATCAGAGGGGAACACAGACGGTAGTTAAGTGTAAATTGATACCAGAAACGAATATGGATTATCTAGGATTCACCATTAACACGGTCAATATGTTAGTAACTTTACCAATAAATAAAGCCGCAGCCCTACAGGAGGATTGCAGCGAGCTTCTTAACACCAACAGACCCTCCATTAGACGGGTAGGCCGGATAATTGGGAAGATTGTGGCTACATTCCCGGCCACACATTTTGGGCCATTACATTATCAAAATTTGCAAAGAGCAAAAATTAGAGCACTCAAATTTAACAAAGGTCATTTTGATAGACCTATGGAGCTGCCTACGGAAGCTATAATTGAACTACAGTGGTGGGAACATAGCATTAGGTATTGCTCCAACCCCATCATTATTGACAACTCGTCTATGGTATTACAAAATGGTGTATCCAAAAAAAAAAAAAAAAAAAAAAAAAAAAACATTTGGATATCGGCAACATAAAGGTAAGCTAAATTCAGTGGCAGACACCAGGTCACGCAAATTTAATGAAAACACGGAATGGATGTTAAATAAAATGTATTTGCTGAAATTACAGCAAAATATGGTAGACCAGATATTGATATTTTTTGCGTCCAGGTTGAATCACCAATTACCAAGGTATGTGTCCTGGGAACCAGACCCTGGGGCAGAAGCTACAGATGCTTTCTCACTGCATTTGGTGAAATGGCGTTTTTTATGCTTTTCCCCCATTCTGCATCATCAATCGGGTACAAAGGAAAATTCAACAATATTCGGCATCTGGGATTCTCATAGTACCCGATTGGCCTACTCAACCGTGGTATTCGGTCATACAGGGGATGGTGTTAGAACCATGTTCCATTATTGGACATAGCCCGAATTTATTAATTCATCCAGTAACTGGAGGGGGGCAGTCACCCATGCCATAAGACTATGGATTTGTTGATTTGTAGAGTCTGAAAGACCCACTACTCGGCATGGGGCTGTCAGACAGGACGATGAATCTCATCACATCCGCACAAAGACTGTCAACACGGAAGCAGTACCTCGGACACATCAAGAAATGGGGCATATATACTGCTTTGACAACAACCTAGACCAAAGGGCCAAGAACATTCCGGCCGTATTGGAATTCTTAACAAACCTCCATTATGCTAAACGATTGGGCTACAGTGCCATCAATAGTGCCAGAAGTGCACTCTCCAATTACCTATCACAAGGAACGGAGCGGCACACGGTGGGAACGCACCCCCTGGTAACAAAACTTATGAGGGGCATATTCAATGCAAATCCCCCTAAAACCAGGTACTCCAAAATCTGGGATGTGGGTGTCGTTTTAAACATGCTGAGGAGCTGGTCGCCCATAAACAGCATTATCACTGCAGAAACTGACCATGAAGATGGTTATGCTCATGGCGTTAGTTACTGCACAACGAGTCCAGTCATTAAGCAAACTGAGCCTGGACTCCTTGATCATCTCACGAGAGAAACTGGTGTTTGTCATACATGAGTTAATAAAACAAACAGACCAGGTTCATCGGGTCAAGTGATTGAATTTATGGCATATCCATATGACGAACGTCTGTGTATAGCAAGACATATCCAATTATACATGGAATATACTAAGAGCATTCGAGGTCAGGAAATGGCTTTGTTAATTTCTTACAAGAAACCGCACAAAAGGGTCACGACCCAAACTATCTCAAGGTGGCTCAAATGTGTCCTAAAGATGGCAGGAATAAACACTAATGGTTTTAAATCTCATTCCACCAGGGCTGCAGCAAAATCCGCAGCAAAAATTCTGAGGTACCCACGGACCAAATCCTCAGAATAGCAGGATGGTCATCCGAAAGGACTTTCCAAAGGTTTTATAATAAACCAGTTTTTGGAGCCATCATCATTTTCGGAAAGCATTTTACGTTCAATATTATAATTTGCCCGAAGGGTTACAGGGCTATGATTTCAATTAATAAATGTATTTTCTCGTTATATCACACAAGTCTTTGTATAAGTGTGTCTAAAATTGCTAATGATACTCTCTCCCGATACCCAAGGCAGTTGTGAAGCATGGACTCGTTCCACGGCATGAGGTCACAGAGCTTTGAAATCTTCACGTAGTCACTCACGTGACTCCGAAGTAAAATAGTAAGATTAAACGAGAACTTACCAGTTTGAAGTTTGATCTGTATTTTATGAGGAGGAACGTTGAGGGAATACGTGCCCTCCGCTCCCACCCTCCTATGATCATATCAAAACTGGTATCTCTTTGATAATCTTACTATGTTAGGTCATTATAGTTTCTGTGACCTCACACCGCTGCTTTGAAGAATGACACGCATGCGTTGGAAGCGGGTTCTTCACGTATTCCCTCAACGTTCCTCCTCATAAAATACAGATCAAACTTCAAACTGGTAAGTTCGCGTTTAATCTTACTATTCTTCCATGATGGTCATGATGCAGAATAGGGAAGCAGGGTATTCTAATGACATCAAGCGCTCCAGACCACTGTGCTGAAGCATGATGATGCGTGATTTGCGTGCAACGTCGTATGTCTCGACGCGTCGACCAATTTTACATTTGACACGTAAATGAGGCGCAAATGACGGCCAAGTGGGTCAGGCCCTAAAGGAAACAGGCAATTGTTAGCTGTGGGCTAGGTGAGAACAAGTACGGACTATGAGACTCAACAAGATGACTTTGAAGCTGATACGACTTGGGTGGGGGAGGGATGAAGAGAGGGGGTGCAAGGGTTACTTGAAGTTAGAGAAATCAATGTTCATACCACTTGGTTGTAAGCGGCCCAAGCAAAATATGAGGTGCTGTTTCCCCCAATTTGCATTTGACCTCACTCTGACAATGGAGGAGGCCTAGAACAGAAAGGTCAGTGTGGGAATGGGAAGGGGAATTGAAGTGACAACCAGGAGATCAGGTAGGTTCAGGCAGACTGAGCGAAGCTGTTCCGTGAAACTGTTGCCGAGTCTAGGTTTGGTCCTGTCGATTTATAAGAGTCCACACTTAGAACAACGGATATAGTAGATGAAGTTGGAGGAGTTGCAAGTGAACCTCTGCCTAACCTGAAACGACTGTCAGGGTCCCTGGACAGAGTCAAGGGAGAAGGTATAAGGCCAGGTGTTGCATCTCCTGCGGTTGCAGGGGAAGGTTCCTGGGAAGGGGGCGGTTTGGGTAGGAAGGGATGAGTTAACCAGGGAGTTGCGGAGGGAACTGTCTCTGTGGAAGGTGGAACAATGTGATTTTCTATCCTAGTTTGCCATCGATGAGAATTCATAGAAACATAGAAAATAGGTGCAGGAGGCCATTCGGCCCTTCGAGCTAGCACCGCCATTCATTGTGATCATGGCTGATCGTCCCCTATCAATAACCCGTGCTTGCCTTCTCCCCATATCCCTTGACTCCACTAGCCCCTAGAGCTCTATCTAACTCTCTCTTAAATCCATCCAGTGACTTGGCCTCCACTGCCCTCTGTGGCAGGGAATTCTATAAATTCACAACTCTCTGGGTGAAAAAGTTTTCTCCTCAGTCTTAAATGACCTCCCCTTTATTCTAAGACTGTGGCCCCTGGTTCTGGACTCGCCCCACATTGGGAACATTTTTCCTGCATCTAGCTTGTCCAGTCCTTTTATAATTTTATATGTTTCTATAAGATCCCCCTCATCCTTCTAAACTCCAGTGAATACAAGCCTAGACTTTTCAATCTTTCCTCATATGACAGTCCCGCCATCCCAGGGATCAATCTCGTGAACCTCTCGTGAATTCCTCCACACCTTATTGCTGGATGCTAGTGATCACCTTGAATGTTTACCCAACAGTATCAAATACTGAAAATGAGTATGTCCACAATAGAGTGGTGCTTCATCGTAAGGAAATCTGTCTTTATCGATCAGTGGTGCGTGCTGCCTCATTGCCAAGAACTGCAAATGCAGGCCAATAACATTTTCAGAACCACTGAGATACCTTATCGTGAACAAAGGAATAACGGTGGCTGCAAATATTAACAGCAATTGGATGCTTCTGAGTTGGTTCACATCACCCTACATATTTGCAATTATAAATATCTGTTTTTTGTAATTATGGTGTTTGCATTAAAAAACTGATACATTTTTGCTTTGCAAAATACTTTGAACTATTTCATTACATTTGAATGGAATAAAATATTCCTTTATTGAAATTAAAGGGAAGAAATTTCTCAGGGGACTTTTATTTGCCCGAGTTAAGAATAATTAGCATATTGATGAAAATTAAGACTTTGTAGTCGAGCTATAGGTATACAGTTATACTGGAATGGAAAAGAGAAAAATAATATTCACAAGAAGAACCCTCTTAGCAATAATTTGTTTGCTATTGCAATGCAATAAACCACAACAGCTGATCCAACAAGGATTCTTTGTGGTTTCCACACTGACAAGCAATTCATATAAAGTACTTACTGGATCCCGACCGGAACATTGCAACTGCAACTACAAATGCTTTAAACAGGCGCCTAATGTTCTTGCCAGCAACACAAGAGCTGTTCCAGCTGCACTTCACCATTCCATGTCAATTCAAACATTCATCAAGGAACACCAAGAGCTCAGTAATTGACATTGATTCTGCTGATCTTGGATCTATTTCCATGTCAGTGGTTTGCCTGGATTTCGTTCCGTTTATGTAACTCTTCAGGTGTGGAGTTAGAAACATAGAAAATAGGTGCAGGAGTAGGCCATTCGGCCCTTCGAGCCTGCACCGCCATTCAATATGATCATGGCTGATCATCCAACTCAGTATCCTGTACTTGCCTTCTCTCCATACCCCCTGATCCCCTTAGCCACAAGGGCCACATCTAACTCCCTCTTAAATATAGCCAATGAACTGGCCTCAACTACCTTCTGTGGAAGAGAGTTCCAGAGATTCACCACTCTCTGTGTGAAAAATGTTTTTCTCATCTTGGTCCTAAAAGATTTACCCCTTATCCTTAAACTGTGACCCCTTGTTCTGGACTTCCCCAACATCGGGAACAATCTTCCTGCATCTAGCCTGTCCAACCCCTTAAGAATTTTGTAAGTTTCTATAAGATCCCCCCTCAATCTTCTAAATTCTAGTGAGTACATGTCGAGTCTATCCAGTCTTTCTTCATATGAAAGTCCTGACATCCCAGGAATCAGTCTGGTGAACCTTCTCTGTACTCCCTCTATGGCAAGAATGTCTTTCTTCAGATTAGGAGACCAAAACTGTACGTAATACTCCAGGTGTGGTCTCACCAAGACCCTGTACAACAGCAGTAGAACCTCCCTGCTCCTATACTCAAATCCTTTTGCTATGAATGCTAACATACCTTTTAAATATGAGCTATTGAATTCGGTTATTGCAACATCAATTAGCAATTAGAGATAATTTGGCTTGAATATTAGCAAAATCTCAGGTTGGATTTTTGAGTGGTCCTGGGGATGTTTTAAAATTTTAAATGAGTAGGTTTCTGTATGGTTGAGCTAAAAAAAAAAAAAAAAGCTTTATACCCCAACCATTCTCCATCCTTCCTAGCGAGACTGGCGTCAGCGCAGAAACAGGAGGGTGTGGAGGAAGTAGGATGCAATGTGATTTCCACATCACTCATCAGTGTTGGCTTGCCAATTAAACATCGTTAAGAACCTCTACTCTTATATTTAATACCACATTAAGTTTTAGCTTAGCTGGACAATATGTTCAGGTTTCGGAAAACCCAGCAGTCAAACGATTCCTGGATTGGGAGGTAAAGGGCTCTGCCTTTCATTGGACAGCCATGGTTATTATTATTATTATTATCATTTATGACTTAGTGATCAGCCAACTCTCTGACCTTTACAATCTACCAAAACTGTTGCCCTCCTTTTAAGAAGCAAGCCCCTTCTTCCAATAATTCATCTGATTTCATCCGTGGCTCTTTTGGGTCCTCTTGTTTTGTGTAAAGGGGATTTTGCTTTATCTCCTCCCTTCCAAAGACCTCCAACCACTCCTTACTCTTCTAGACACAGCCTGACTTCCATCACTGGTTCTTCTGATACCCTTCTACCTTTGCAGCCTCAATCTCTCCTCTCCTGTGGCATGATGTTGAGGCCCTAGCCATCTATAAATTGCATTTGTAACTTGATTTTGAGTTTCCACTTGTATTTAAGATGGTCACATTTCTCTTTTCATGTGACATCAAATTCATGGCCCACCCATCACATGGCAAGTCGGGACCTTGGGCTGTCAGGTTTTAAATAGGATGTTGCCGCTTTTCTATTGTGAATGTTCTTGTCACTTTTCAAATAGGTATATTGCTGGTGGTTTCCTTTATTTGTGACATGGTCCTGGCAAGGCATCTATCCATGTTGAAACTGTGTTACTGATATTCAGCCATGCTATTAGTGCAGCAACTTGTGTGCTGTCCCTTCTAATGTGATTATGGGTTTGTCAATAAATAAATGAACCTATTTTCTGCCAATCTAGCCTCCTGGCAACTTTCACTCATGCAATCTTTTTCACAGCTGAATGGAGGCTTTTGCTAATCCCTGTAATTGAGAAACCTCCACCTCACAAAAAAAAATAGCATTACATTGTGTTTCAACAAGTTCCAGAACAAACAAACAGAAAGCTTGAGGCACAGCAAATGGAGTATAGATTGGTGGAGCAAGATGAGATGGAATAGAAACATAGAAAATAGGTGCAGGAGTAGTCCATTCGGCCCTTCGAGCCTGCACCGCCATTCAATATGATCATGGCTGATCATCCAACTCAGTATCCTGTACCTGCCTTCTCTCCATACCCCCTGATCCTTTTAGCCACAAGGGCCACATCTAACTCCCTCTTAAATATAGCCAATGAACTGGCCTCAATTACCTTCTGTGGCAGAGAATTCCAGAGATTCACCACTCTCTGTGTGAATAAATAGAATCCTCTGATCTGCCTTTAATTTGTCAGAATTGAGTTGTAGGATTGTTTTAGCATGTGGTAACAAACAATTACTTTTTATTAAATATAACGTGTTAAACAAATAGAAATCAGTGATCATAAGCAGAGACTTATTTTGCTTACAAGCAGTTAATATCTGGAAGAGGTAGTGTATATATATCTATATATACCAAAGCAAATATATAGAAACATGAAGCTGGAGTAACTCAGCGGGACAGGCAGCATTTCTGGAGAGAAGGAATGGGTGACGTTTCGGGTCGAGACCCTTCTTCAGTCTCGACCCGAAACGTCAACCGTTCCTTCTCTCCAGAGATGCTGCCTGTCCCGCTGAGTTAGACCAGCTTTTTGTGTCTATCTTTGGTTTAAAGCAGCATCTGCAGTTCCTTCCTATTTATTTTATATATATATATATATGTGCTTGTGCATGTCTTTAGAATATGCCAGTGATCATACTTGAGAACTATATGGCTTTTCATTGGGATGCTTCTTTGTTAGGGAGTTCAAAGTCAATATTATGAAAATATTTCAGTGTCATTAGTATCAAAGCATGACCAACCAACCCAATATAAATTAAAAAAGAGTATCTGTTTCAATGTCTACTACTAACATGGAACCAGTGAATGCATAATTCTTTATTTTGGCAGAGATGGATGGAATTAGAAGCAGAATTACTCAAACATCTGCAATTTTTCATAAATTGCCCATTTCCAACATTTTTCACAAATTCAAAGGCTCGCCTTCAATACTACAAAAGGCCCATCGTGCTTTCCACAAGTATTGTGGAAGTATCATAGAAACATAGAAAATAGGTGCAGGGGTAGGCCATTCGGCTCTTCGAGCCTGCACCGCCATTCAATATGATCATGGCTGATCATCCAACTCAGCATGGAAGTATTCATTTCCTTCTTTTCCCCTTACATTTAGATTTGTCTGATCCAACATGCTAATGTTCTGTAATTCTGACCTCATGACTGGCTCAATTTGTTTTATCTTTTAAAGAATTTTGGGAAGATATGAGATTCGTCCTATCAGGCAAATCAGACCAATTCTTAAAGATTTGGTCTCCATTTATCGACCTATTACAAGCATGTGGTGCAACACAACCTTAGAAATAAAGTTTCAGAACCGGGTGAGAGGTGGGTAAAGATATGAAGGAGGCATATCCTTTTCAATTACTTTCTCTTTCTTTTCTTCTTTCTTGTCTCTCTCCTATTCTTTTTCTTTTTGCTTAGTTCACATCACCCTCTGCTTTTCTTTTTCGAGCTATACAATACTCTCTCTCTCTATATCGCTTGCTTTTCTTACCTTTTTTCTTTCTAGTATTAAATTTAAAATAAGAAGTTGTACATGAAATGTAATATGTTATTCATGTCTTATATTATTGTACATCACTTCTAATAAAAATATTTAAAAAAATAACAATAATTTTGGAACCAACAAATGTATTCGGTAGAGTACACACTAATAGATCATTACATGCATTGGTTTCAGAGCTGACATCTTTCTATTTTAGATGCTGAATTAAAGCCCAACTACTCTCTTAAGATGAACTGCAATGGCCCCATAGTTCCATTCAACATTAGAGAGAGGAATTTTCTTGGGCTCCAAGTCACTATTTATCTCTTAACCAGCACTAAAACAGATTATCCAGTCATTTAACCAACTACGTTCTGAGGGACTAACTGTATAGAAATCGGCTTATGCGTGTCTTTAGTGGTCATATTCGAGAACTACTTAGTTTTCAGTGGGATACTTAGGAATGTCCTGATATCACTATATTTGCCATATCAATGCAAGTTCTTTTTCCATTTGACACAGAGAGAATTAAAATGTTTTCTGTTCCAGTAAACTCATACCAATTATGAATTATCACTGCCAGTGGCAAATAAGAAGAACAGATGATGACAGAGCACCATGCAGCTGAGGTACCAATGATGCAAGTAACAACAAAGGTTGTTATATATCAGAATATCACAGAGTTTTCAATTTGGAATGAAATGCTCTAGCATCATTGTACAGGAATTGACAAATTGAAAACTCTCTGATATTCTGATATAAGGACCGGCTCAAAGGAATAAATCAGTAATAAAAAGCTGGGACATATTCGACATGTCATGTGAACTGAGATAAATAGGTATAAAACAATGAACATTGCAACAAGCAGCTTAAAGTCTCTGAAAATTATTCCTTCCATTGGACACGTGTGGGCATGATACTGACTAATTTGTAGACACTGTTTAAGAAGACACTGTTTAAGAAGGTAGATCAAAATGCTGGAGAAACTCAGCGGGTGAGGCAGCATCTATGGAGCGAAGAAAAAGGTGACGTTTCAGGGGGAGACCCTTGTCTCGACCCGAAACGTCACCTATTCCTTCGCTCCATAGATGCTGCCTCACCCGCTGAGTTTCTCCAGCATTTTATCTAACTTGTAGATACTAGTAACTGCAGACCTCGGTTTACAAAGAAACAATACAAAGTGCAGAAGTAACTCAGCAGTGAGTCTGAAGAGGGGTCTCAACATGAAACATTGCTTTTCCATGTTCGCTGGAGACGCTGCCTGAGTTGAATTACTCCAGAACTGTATCTTCTATTGAAGGTGTTGTTTCCCAGTATGAAAATACTGGTCTTCTGAGTAATCCAACAGAAATGTTCATTAATGTTCTTTTGACAATCTTTTTTTTAAAATATTAAGCCATTTAAACAGAAATGAGTGTAAACATAGAAACATAGAAAATAGGTGCAGGAGTAAGCCATTCGGCCCTTCGAGCCTGCACCGCCATTCAATATGATCATGGCTGATCATCCAACTCAGTATCCTGTACCTGCCTTCTCTCCATACACCCTGATCCCTTTAGCCACAAGGGCCACATCTCACTCCCTCTTAAATATAGCCAATGAACTGGCCTGAACTACCTTCTGTGGCAGAGAATTCCACAGATTCACCACTCTCTGTGTAAAAAATGATTTTCTCATCTCGGTCCTAAAAGACTTCCCCCTTATCCTTAAACTGTGACCCCTTGTTCTGGACTTCCCCAACATCGGGAACAATTTTCCTGCATCTAGCCTGTCCAACCCCTTAAGAATTTTGTAAGTTTCTATAAGATCCCCCCTCAATCTTCTAAATTCTACCGTGTAGCGTGTACCCATTGAGATGATTAAAAACAACTTTAAATCTGTCCTTGTACTTTGCTGAATTTCAAATCTGAACATAAACTGCTTGTGCAACAACTTAAGATAAACAATAAGATGATTTAAGCAGAATTTCCGACATGAATGGAATATAATCCTCTGAGACTACGGAAGGAATTTTGTTAAAATGGAATACTTTTAGCAGGGAAATTAAAGTTATTTTCTGGAAACTAATGTTCCTATTTTTCAAGGGTGAAATGCCAATTGCAATACTGGTTACTTCAGGTGGAAGACTGATGCTTCCCTCTCATGTTTATGATACATACCAGCATCTGCATCAGTTGCATTAACGGTTAGGATTCGTTCTCCAGGGGGAAGATTTTCCATCACTGAGGTACTGTAAGATGAAGGACTGAAAATGGGTGGATTATCATTCACATCCAGCACATTGAAGTAAACTCTTACTGTGCTGAGCTGTCCTCCGCCATCTTCTGCCTGGATAGTCAGAATATAATATGGTTGCTTCTCATAATCCAGAGGTTGTGTTAGATTAAAAACTCCAGTCACAGAATTGAGGAAAAATAGTCCATCTTCGTCATCCTCTTCCACCATGTACGTGACTTCCCCATTAGCACCAGAATCTGCATCAGTTGCCAGTATGGCTGCCACGATGGAGCCTAACATTTAAATGAAGAAAGAGAAAGAAAAAAATAAGCAGGAATGCTTTTAAAAATCCTATCCATCTAGATTCTTTATTGAGAAAACAAAACATTTTTTTTTTCTATTTGTAACTATTTCCTTATTTTCTTGCAAGGGAAAGGAACTACTTTTCTTTAATGAGCAATTTTGCATCAGGAACATCTTGTTTCTATTATTACTCTTGTAGCTTCTCTGCTTCAAACAATTTTCATCCATGCAGTTTACTATTAAAATCAAAATACTCAAATCTACAAGATTATGGTGTACTCTAATTAAAATAAGCAGTTTACTCCATTTTTGCATTGCATTTGTCAATCATTTGTCCAAAAGCATTCAACATAATAATGTATACAAAAGTGATAGCATATGTTTAATAAGCATCTCCGATTTATTCCAGAGGGTCCACTTAATAAAATTCTGCAATTTCAGTTGAATTGTTATCAGTTGCAAATATTAATATAAGACAATTAATTAATAGGGAGGTTGTTTAGTATATTGATACAAACGTGTAGAGTTATTGTAGATGGGATAAGCATTTTAAAAAAAAGTGCTGTGATTCAATTTTTTGTACAAATTAATAACTAAATAGAGCAGCAAAAAAAATGATTCACACAAAGGATGGTTGGGGTGTGGAACAAGCTGCCAGAGGAGGTAGTTGAGGCCGGGACTATCCCAACATTTAAGAAACAGTTAGACAGGTACATGGATAGGAGAGGTTTGGAGGGATATGGGCCAAACACGGGCAGGTGGTACTGGTGTAACTAGGACATGTTGGTCAGTGTGGGCAGGTTGGGTCGAAGGGCCTGTTTCCATGCTGTACCACTCTATGACTATGACCAACAAGCAAAATATAAATAAGATAGGTTAAGATATTATTGCAAAACAGAGTTTGTTTGCATAGTAAAATGTGGGTAATTTTGGAGAGCAAGGTTGTCTTTAGCAAACTTATTGGCAATAGATATCTCTACTTTGTAACTCCCTCTCCTGGAATCATAAAACGAGATTGTGAATCGGTCCCCTCAAATACTGTACATGTGTAAAAGGTGAAGTCCCTTGTCAGTTTGCTTGCAACCTCAGATATATCTGGTGGAGAGGTGCCGGGTCAGAGTGCATGAACAATGTAGAGAGTGAGGGCCTGTCCCACTTACGTGTCCTTGGCACGCTAATTACGCCACGGTCCCACTAAGGTTGCGTGCGACTTCATTCGACTGCACAGCCGTCTGGAGCGCGTGACATCATTTGAAGATGGACACAAAACTGGAGTAACTCAGCAGGACCGGCAGCATCTCTGGAGAGAAGCAATGGGTGATGTTTCATGTCGAGACTCTTCTTCAGTCTGAAAGAAGGGTCTTGGCCCGAAACGCTACCCATTGCTTCTCTCCAGAGATGCTGCCGGTCCCGCTGAGTTACTCCTGCATTTTGTGTCTATCTTCAATTTTCTTGGCCTCACTCTGGGAGTAGGAGTGGGGGCGGATCCGGACCGCAATGGCCGTGAGCCCCAGGCCGAGCTCCATAACAGTTTAGTGTGAACAGATGAAGATAGGAAGGAGTTGCCTGGTCTCTTCAGTAAATACTAATCCAGCAGTGCTTGTGGTCGCCAATGGCCATCTTGCCAGCCCTCACCCTATACATCAGTTTCCAGATTTCCATCCCCACACTCGCTCCTTTCTCCATCTCCCCTTTAGTCTTTTACTGTTTTACTGTTTACTGTTTTCATCCTGGCCATTTTTTTCCCTTGCAATCTCTCCATGCTACACACTCCCCCGCTATCTTTCCCCTTTAGCATTCTCATTTCTCAGATGCTTGACCTAGTCTTTTTCACTGCCATCTACACCGCCTGCATTTTGCAGTCTGCAGCCCAGCTGGTAGAGCACCAGAAACCCATGTATGATCCTGATCTCGGGTGCTGTCCGCACAGGGTTTGCATGTGCTCCCTGTTGGGTTTCCTTCAAGTGCTCTGGTTTCCTCTCACATCCCAAAGATGTGCGCGGGCTTGTAGGTTAATTGGCCTCTGTAAATTGCCCCGACTGTGTAAGACTGGATAGACTCGGCTTGTACTCACTAGAATTTAGAAGATTGAGGGGGGATCTTATAGAAACCTACAAAATTCTTAAGGGGTTGGACAGGCTAGATGCAGGAAGATTGTTCCCGATGTTGGGGAAGTCCAGAACGAGGGGTCACAGTTTAAGGACCGAGATGAGAAAAACATTTTTCACACAGAGAGTGGTGAATCTGTGGAATTCTCTGCCACAGAAGGTAGTTGAGGCCAGTTCATTGGCTATATTTAAGAGGGAGTTAGATGTGGCCCTTGTGGCTAAAGGGATCAGGGGGTATGGAGAGAAGGCAGGTACAGGATACTGAGTTAGATGATCAGCCATGATCATATTGAATGGCGGTGCAGGCTCGAAGGGCCGAATGGCCTACTCCTGTATCTATTTTCTATGTTTCTATTTGAAAGCGAGATAATATATAACTAGTGTGAACAGGTGAGCGATGGTCGGTGTGGACTCGGTGGGCTGAAGGGCCTGTTTCCGTGCTGTATTGCTACACTAAACTAAATTCCCCACCCCACCCGCCCCACATTCTGTTTCCTCCTGTATGTCTCTGGGCCTCTCACAATCTTCTCCAATTATCGGGGGCTATCCCTAACTGTTGCAGGTTTTCCCATTGACAGCCGGGTAATCTTTAATTTGGGAGTCCTTGTTTGCAATCACCTGGCAAGGTTATAAAACGAGAGTGGGAAAACCAAGGAACCTTCATCCCCATGATCTGCTTTAATGACAGTAAACTGAAAATGTTTTGCTCTTTATTTATGGAAAGTGGGATTTGAAAGCAATCCAAAGTATTTATTTATCGAAGATACACATATACAGGATATTCTTGTTAAGCCTCAGAGTCTGTTTACTATTGATTTATCCACATGCTGAACTAACAGCACAGCTCAGACTGCGGACATGGACGACAGAGCAACAGATTAACTTGGGAGAGTTTAAAATACATGAACTTTTTTATCTTTGGCCTCTTATATTGCAGACAAGCAAGATTTACCATGAAATATGATCTGAGTTTACTAATGTTCAACATGGCAGAATATATTGTCAAGAATATACATGAAACCAGAAACAAGCATATTTTGATGTACTCACCGAAATAATCAATTGTTATTCCATTTATTTAACTGTTGGTAAGTAACACGGCGTCACACCAGAGTGGAATTTAGGATTTCATTTTACTAGTAATTAGCAAATGGGATTATGAATTGCTTCTAAAACTGGCCGAACAGATTAATTGGCATCTAGTTTATTATTTATAGGTTAATTGGACTTGGTAAATTGTCACTGGTGCGTAGGGGGTGTGCGGGAAAGATAACATGGAACTAGTGTGAACAGGCGATAGATGTTTGCCGAAAACTCATTGGGCCGAAAGGCCTGTCTCCATGCTGCATCTTTCATTCACTCACAAAAAAAAAAAGCCATTAGAACTTGTTTTAAGTTGTATCTTACCAGGTGGACTATCCTCTGGGATATCAAATGAATACACGTTCCTGGAGAACTTGGGTGCGTGATCATTTATGTCACTGACAGTGATGTTGATTCGCATGTCGGAGGATTGCAGCCCATCGTCCGCTCGGACCAGTAAGGAATATTTGGAACGGCGCTCTCTGTCCAAACGCTTCGTGGCTAGAAGGTCGCCAGACTCAGGATCAACGCGAAAACTGTTGTCTGCTCCACTTATAATGGCATATGTCACAAGAGCATTTGGACCCTAAGGGAAAAAAAATACATGTATTGAAAATCTGTACAAATAAGATTCTGCGCTCTTGATAGATTTTAATTTTCTTTTAACATTGTCCATTTTATTTTTTACTTAAAAATAAAGATTGATGTTTCTCAAATAGCATTTTGACTGTTTTGTATGTCTATTTCTTATATTACAGTAATCTTACATTGCCCGTTAATTCCTCTTTTATGGAAGAACTAATCCGGCTATTATCAGTTGTCATAAGCGTATGATATAAATGTTGATATTATTGCCCTTTTTATTATAATTGACCCAGCTGCTTTTGATGAATTTGGAAATCTCAATCTCCTTGTACATAGACATAAGACATAACATACTGTATAGGGGCCAAATTAGGCCATTTCCATAGTTCATCAAGTCTGCTCTGCCATTCTGTCATTGCTAATCTATTCCTCCCCCTCAATCCCAATCTCCTGCCTTCTCCGTAACCTTTGACACCCGTACTAATCAAGAACCTGTCAGTCTCTGCTTTAAAAATACCTGTTACTTAAAAATAGCAGGAAAGTCCTCACATGACTTTGTTGCTACTATTCCATTGCACTCCTGATTGGGCTTTCCAATGATCTTTGTATTCTGCAAACTCTACATCGGTACCTATCATCACTGATTGTGGTCTATAGGTCCGAAATTCAAGGATTCAACTGCAGAGGGGGATGCAAACTCTGACGTCCAGGATTTTGAAGATACATTTGTTTGGGATTATGGTGTTGAAAGCAGAGCTGTGGCCAATAAATCTACAATCTTGGTTCTTGGCTGAGCAATGCCTTAATGTTTTAATTATTTGCATTAATTTCAATTAATGCGAAGAGTTAGTTGAATGTAGTTGTTGTGTTTTTTTTTAATACTGTTTTTAACTGTGTATATGTGGGGGGCGGGGGGAAGGGGAAACTTTAAAAAATCTCTTCCCTGCACGGAAGACCCGACCTTTTCCCTGTCGGGTCTCCGTTGTCGTTGGGGCCCAGCACCATGGAGCGGCCTCCAACCAAAATGACATGGGGGCTCCAGTTACGGAGCCTGTGGAGCTGCGAACTTACCATCGTGGGGCTGGCCGGCCTCGGAGCGTGGGGAGCGGTGGCGGCTCGCTGCTGCGGCCCGACCCCGGAGCTCGGAGGCTCTAGCTGCAGCCGCAGGTCCGGTGGACTTGGACATCGGGAGCTCGCGGGTCCGGGTGGAGAACGCTTTCCGGAGCTCCCGCAACGCGACTTCTCCAGCCCATGTCGCGGGGTTGGAACGACCCAGAGCGGGGCCGTACATCGCCCGGCGCGGTTTTAATGGCCGCAGGACATTCCAGCGCCCGCCGGGGGCTCCATCTTTGTGACTTTTAGACCTGGAGTGGGGCCGTACATCGCCCGGCGCGGCCTAAAATGGTCGTGGGACTTACCATCGCCCACCTGGGGCTTCGAACACGGGCTTCAACCGGGAGAAAAATGGAGAGGAGGGGAGAGAAAAGACCTTGCCTTCCATCACAGTGAGGAGGAGGTTCACTGTAATGGATGTTTGTGTGAATTGGTTGTGTGTCTAGTAGGAATCGTTTGTTGTTTGTATGGCTGTAGAAACAGAGTTTCGTTTGAGCCTCACTGAGGTTCAAATGACAATAAATATTGTATTGTAAATGTTTTCATGATCTGACCTGTCCAAACCTCTATAATTTCCTCCAACGTTACAACATTCTGAAATGCCTGTGTCCCTTCAGTGTAGATCCCTTAACATCCAAAATGTAGTAATTTTAGTATTCTACAGCCTGATCTTCAACTTCAGCTGCCTAAGCCCTAACCTCTGGAATTCCCTTCTGAAATTTACAAGCAGGTGGAATTCTGTAAAACTTCCCTCATTTATAGTATTTAGTCTGCATTTAATCACAGAGCATATTTTGTTTATTTGCCCAGAGGGAGAATGCAAAGAGTGGTTTTACAGAGATAGGGTACATTAACTATTGAATATCACAATAACATTGCACAGTCTGGATTTTAGTGGAAAATGGGATTATGCAGGCACATTTTTTTCATATTCATTTTTCAGAACAAGGCACAGCCAATATTTATTGCCCATTCTTCGTTGTCCAAAAATAGATTAAGTGCTGTTGGGTGAGGAATTCAAGGATTTATGTCCAGTTAAATTATAAAAGTAGTAATATATTTCCGATTCAGGATGATGCCCTTGTCTTTCCTGATGGTACAACTGCAGGTTTGAGAAATGCTATTGAAGTCAAGTAGATGAGTAACAGTGAGTAATTGGTCATCAATGCATCCACTATGCAACGGTGATGAAGTAATTGAATGCTGATAGAGACGTATAGGGTACTAATCAATCAAACTGTTTTAATCTGGATGATCCTGACTTATGCCTTGTCGATGTATAAAGTTTTTGGGGCATCAGAATGTGAATCACAAGCTGCAAAATAGCCAGCCTCTGCCCGGCTCTTAAAGCCATGATAATTAGGTGCTGGGCCCGCTGCATTTCTGGTGAATGGTGGCCCCAGGCTGTTGATGGCAGGAGGTGGTGATGGCAATACCATTGAATGTCAATGATAGATGGTCAAACTCGCTTTGTTGGAGGAAGTCACTGCCCGACATCTTTGAGCTGCAAATGTAACATGCCACTAAGTATCCTAGGCCTAATCTTCTTCTTATCGAGTCCACACACAAGATTAGAAGTTGTTCAGCCAGAGCTGAACACACTTCTCGGCATCTGCACAATGGTGTCTGTCTTGTGCTTTTTGTGCGTGGTGGTGGAAAGATTGGTTGAAACAGGGCCGCGACGTGAACGCTCTTTCCTTGACTCCCTAGGCCTAATAAGTGGTAGGAGCAGAATTAGGCCATACGGCCCATCAAGTCTACTCCACCATTTAATCATGGCTGATCTATTTCTCCCTCCTAACCCCATTCTACTGCCTTCTCCCTATAACATCTGCCACCTGTACTAATCAAAAATCTAGAGTATCTATCTCTGCCTTAAAAATATTCACTGACTTGACCTCCATAGCTTTCTGGGGCAAAGAATTCTGCAGATTCATCACCCTCGGACTAAATAAATTTATCTTAATCTCCTTCAAAAAGAACATCCTTTAATTCTGAGGCTGTGACCTCTAGTCCTAGACTCTCCCACTAGTGAAAACATTCTCCCCACATCCACTCTATCCAAACCTTTCACTATTTTGTATGTTTCAATGAGGTCCCCCCTCATTCTTCTAAACTCCAGCGTGTACAGGCCCAGTGCCGACAAACGCTCATCATAGGTTCACCTCCTCATTCCTGGGATCGTTCTTGTAAACCTCCTCTGGACCCTCTCCAGAGCCAGCACATCCTTCCTCAGATATGGTGCCCAAAATTGCTCAAAATATTCCAAATGCAGCCTTAGCAGTGCATTATAGAGCCTCAGCAAATACTTGTCTATGTCTTCCTGCATGTAGATTAGGGATGTTCATTAGCTGAACAGTTGTGAAAGGGATTGAATGTTATGCAATCATCAACAAGTATCTGCATCTCTGGCATGATGGAAGAGAGGTCATTGATGAAGTAGGTGAAAATGATTCAGCTTCGGGCAATATCTTGAGGAATTCCTCAAGTGATATCCTGGGACTGAATGACCAAGGTGTCATCAACAATGCCAAATTAGATTTGTTTAAGAAGGAACTGCAGATGCTGGAAAATCAAAGGTAGACAAAAATGTTGGAGACACTCAGCGGGTGATGCAGCATCTATGGAGTGAAGGAAATAGGCAACGTTTCGGGTCGAAACCCTTCTTCAGACTGATGTGAGGGTGGGGGGGGGGGGGGGCGGGAAAAAGAAAGGAAAAGGTGGTGCTAGTGGGCTGAGGGAGAGCTGAGAAGGGGAGGAGAAAGAAGGGACTACCTGAAACTAGAGAATTTCTTTAATTAGAGAACTTCTTAGAAATTAGAGAACTTCTCTAATTTCAGGTAGTCCCTTCTTTCTCCTCCCCTTCTCAGATCTCCCTCAGCCCACTGACTCCACCTCTTCCTTTCTTCTTCCCGCCCCCCCCCTCCCCCACACCCTCACATCAGTGTGAAGAAGGGTTTCGACCCGAAACGTTGCCTATTTCCTTCGCTCCATAGATGCTGCCTCACCCGCTGAGTTTCTCCAGCATTTTTGTCTACTTTCAAATTAGATTTGTACTGTTGTTGTGTGTAGGACAAACAAGGGCAATTTTTCACATTATTAGTCATGTAATTACTGAAACAGCTGGCCAATACTTTTGCAACCCACATGATTTGTCATCTATTCATATTAATTAATTGATATAGTATGCATTTTACTTCACTGCTCCTCTTCATACAATTATGAGAGGCACAGATAAGGTAGACAGTCAGAATCTTTGTCGCAGCATGGAAAAATCAAATACAAGAGGGCATAGCTTTAAAATGACAGGGGCAAAGTTTAAAGAAGATACGCGGGGGCAGGTTTTATACACAGAGGGTGCTGAGTGCTTGGAATGTGCTGCCGGGGCATTAGTGCCTCAAAGCATTTAAAAGACTTTTGGATAGACATATGGATTATGCAAGGAATGGAGAGATATGAGTTAAGTTCAAATAGATAAGTGATGATCTTGGCATCATGTTTGGCACAGTCATTACGGGCCGAAGGACCTGTTCTGTTCTACATTCTCTATCCATCATTAAATCATGCTTCAAATTCATTGCTTTCACTCCCTTGATGTAACCTAGTAACCTGTTTTGTTTGGTGTCATTTTTGATTGATAACAGTTTTGTGAAGTACTTTGACATGTTTATGCCATGTTAGAAGCGATATGTTGGTAGAAATTGTGAGCTGCTGCTGGAAGATCCTTTCCCAAGTAAATGTAGACCTGGGATGCAGAGCAGGGGCTTCCAAGTCTATGAGCCTTTGGTGGGATGGTAGAGAAAACACTGGAAGAATTCATTTTCATACCTTTTAAAATGAGCAGAATTTATGAACAGTTCAAATCCAATGGATTGGATATTTTAATGGGATGCTTATTTGAAAAATATTTGGTCTAGTTATCTTGCAGCTGATTGCTTCAATAAGAAACAGCAATATAACTGAGATATACTTAGGTCAATTTCCCAAATGTCACTCATTAACACCAATTAATCTTTTAAAGATAAAAGTACCTTTGATGTAGAAGAAAACCTCCTACATTATTTCAAGAGAAGTAGATTAGAAAATGTACACAGTCAAAGACAGGGAGATAAACCAGGCCATGAAGATTGTTTTCAAGAGATGTTACAAAATAAGATGAGACTGTGTGGGTTTATTAAAGGGGTGAAAGTGTTAGGTGAAGTAAACCGAACGTAATCTTGAAATGTGAAATGAAAATATTTGTTCAAAATATTAGCCAAAATTGTTCATAGAATTATGAACCCAAATGCTTTGAAGTCGAGATGTCATCATGTACTTTGGCAGATTGAGTATTGAATAAAGATAGCATGGCTGAATCAAGGTGACTATATAAACATTAATAACCTATTTTTATGTTTCTCTTACGAAGAGATTGAATAGAAAGTGACTGGTATGTTTGATTTGACATAAATTAAATTATAATGAAACATTCTTATACTGCCTTTTCACTTTCACCTTCTCCAAAATGACACTACTTGTCCAACATCCAGATCTGAATGAGCAGGAATTTATTTCAGCTGAATACTGAAAAGTTATGCCTTTGTTTTTAATCCTTGCCACAAACTCTATTTTCAATTCCATTCCTCTGTATGACATCTATTGCTTGGTGATTGAACTTGAGACATGTTAAGGGCCTGTCCCACTTGCGTGTCCATGGCACGCAAATTACGCTACCTCGTGGTTGCGTTGAGGCACACGGGCATCGTACAGCCGGTCCCACTTAGAAGCACGGAGGGGTATGTAGTTGTGCGCGACATCACGCGGAGCTCTGAAATTTTTGTAGTGAATCTTCGCACGCCAACGGCCTGTCGCAGAACTGACGGCCAAAGTGGGACAGGCCCAAGACCCTGGTGCGACGCAACGTCTCACCTCCAACAGCAGCAGAAGCAGGCAAATGATCGCCGAACTGGGCCTGGGGCTCACGGCCATTGCGGTCCGGATCTGCCCCCACTTCTACTCCCAGAGCGGGGCCAAGAAAATTGAAGATGGACACAAAATGCAGGAGTAACTCAGCGGGACCGGCAGCATCTCTGGTGAGAAGCAATGGGTGACATTTCGGGTCAAGACCCTTCTTTTAGACTGAAGAAGAGTCTCGACATGAAACATCACCCATTGCTTCTCTCCAGAGATGCTGCTGGTCCCGTTGAGTTACTCCAACTTTGTGTCCATCTTCAAATGACGTCACGCGCTCCAGACAGCTGTGCGGTCGAATGAAGTCGTGCGCGACTTTCGCGGGACCGTCGAGGCTCAACGCGACCATGAGGTCGCGTAATTAGCGTGCCAAGGGCACATAAGTGGGACAAGGGCTTTACTGACCACATATTTATACATTCACCTTGACCACCTCTTTTTAGTACTGAAATTATAATTTTAGAACTGAAATTATCATTAATGCCTTAACAACCCCCAGCATGACGTTTCCAATGCACCCCTGGCTGGCCTTCCCATTTTACCACTCTATACATTTGAGATATTTTCGAACTCTACCAAAGTCCCAAACCTTTCAACGTACATTCCCATCCTCATTGAACTGCAGTTTACTATTTAAACAAAATCAAAATGTTATAGTTTCAATCATTGTTTTTTTAAATGCCCTGGTGTCTTCCCCTTTCATATCGCCTTAAATTGTCTAGTGCTATACTCTGCTGCAATTGCAGCCAAGTTGGTTTGGTCATCATCTTAATCTTTCAGCACATCTCCCAAAATGAGTTCTAATTCCAACCTACAAATAAAATAGATAGGAAACACAAATCTTCCTATTGTGAATCTTCTGGTTATGAAATAAGAGAAGATGATCTACTAGAAGTACTGCAAGCACCAGCACAATATCTTGCCACTGTCATGCCACTTCAATCATGAATCCTAACAATATCCTGCAAGACATGTCAATTCCTTTGACATTATCTTTGAGGGGAAATGATCACCACAGGGCTTTCTCTTTTCGCATTATAAAGCAGGCATGATATTGCTCACTTTGAGATATGATCTTCTGTACCACATTATGCTGGACCGCACCAAATGGCTTATTGCCGTAGTTTGTTTTGTCTCTGACAGATTCTTCCAAAGTAACGACTTTCAAACGTGCACCACAACAACATCCTCTTCATATCCATGCAACTGAAACTCCCCCACTTGCTCGACAATTTTCAGACAGCAATACCTTATTTGCAAAAAAAAATCCTATTCATGTTTTACATTTGCAGTTACAAGCTCATTTCTGCAATGTTGGCCAGTTATGTACAATTATTTATAAAACTAAAAAATAACCTGAAGCAGTTTGTAAACTTCAAATCAACATAGATTTTTACAAAAATAAAAAATAGAAACTCTTTACTATTAAAGTTTAATTAAAACAGAAAATGCTGGAAATCCTCATCAGGTCGGGAAGCATATCTGAAGAGAACAGCTGATTTAATGTTTCAGTTCCTCACCTTGGTGCCACTGTGTTATGTTGTGTCGTGGACTTTCAGTGTTTGTGCTTTTTTTTAAATTCTATTTTATTTTTAATATGTTTTATTATTTATTATTATTTATTATTTTTATGATACTGCCTGTAAGGGAAATGCATTTTATTGTCTCTAACTGAGACAATGACAATAAATTTGAATACAATACAGTTCAATGTCCTTTCATTTGAACTAAGTAATCAGGCAACGGGCTATAATTGTAGGGAAGGGGGCGGGAGATGTTGGGAGGGGCAGGGTGGAAAGACACAAGTCAATCCTGTGGCATGGTGGAGGACAAGAGAGACAGTGTTACAAATGGCAATGGATCTGGCTGGCAGTGGGTAAAGGCTTCTTAACTGAAGATAATCTGTCTGGAGATATGCAAAGAAAAGGAAGCACTGGATAAATAAACAATGTTGCACCAAGAAGTTGCTGGAAAACAGGAGTGTA
The DNA here is from genome assembly GCF_010909765.2 of Amblyraja radiata. Lineage (NCBI taxonomy): Eukaryota > Metazoa > Chordata > Chondrichthyes > Rajiformes > Rajidae > Amblyraja > Amblyraja radiata. Next base: position 4,874,302 of record NC_045956.1, read on the forward strand.
AACCTGCATAGCACACCGGAGAGGAGGAGTCCCAGTCCAATTTTCCTACAGGTCTGATTTCACCAGGAAATGATCATGAGAATGATTTCTGTGCAATTTGCCTACAAAATTATTAGTGCAATCCAATCTAATTTCAAGTAACTGTTTCTTCATTTTCCAGCAAAATATTTCAAAGCCAGAAAGGTGGTATGTGGTCAAGCTGAATATATTTAGGTATTCTTTTAAACACCACATCCCTTTACAGCTAACAAATTATTAAAATGTGCCCTGTCCTAATTCGGCCCTTCATATTAAGTTCTATTAGATCTTTACATGTTATGGATGTACTCGTAACCCAGATCCAACTAAATCTTCTTCATCTTTGTGTTTCTTCCTATATTGTACTGGAAACTAAAACCAAATTAATTTTAAACAAGACCTAGAACTCAACCCTTCATTTGGCAGAAATTTGTTTAAAAAGATTAAGAGTAAGGAAGTGAGAAGAAAAACATGAGATTAAAATACCTTCTGGAAAATAGATACTATATCATGAGTTCAATACGTACCTCATCTGCATCTGTAGCTGACAGCTGTAATATTCTAAATCCATCCCCAATGTTTTCTTCGATGATCAGATCCAATGCATTAGTTGGAAACAAAGGGGGGTTGTCGTTGATATCCTGTAGAGTTATTTCCACCTGAAAAGCAAAAAGAACCCATTAACACACTGCTGGCGATTAATGACATATATGAAGGCTTTTTATAATAATGTACAAATCTCATATCATGTTGTTTCCACATCCAAATCAGATAAGTACCATGGATCACAGGATCACAGAGCATATTGTTACTAAAAATAAGAAATTAAAATGTATGTCGAACAATAGCAATAAAAGGAATAGGGAGAATCAAAGAATAAACTATTGTTTGAAATATATTTGATTTGAAAAGACTTTTTAATCCTTGGTGCACTGGCTCTGTCATGTCAGATAATTAATAGAAATTAATGATGACCCGACAGTTAGATAATAAGCTGTCACTGATCAGTGCCTGATGTGTGACACAGTTTCCCTTCACCCCAACAGTTCGACAAGTCACTCTAACGACTGAAGAGTCAGAAATGCTTTACAAGTAGAGGTGGTGATGACAGGAATCTTTGCCAAGACAACAAAACTCATTGTGCGAATGATCGGTTTGAGACCAGTTTCTGGACAAGGAAGTGATGATGGATGCCAATAGACAATAGACAATAGGTGCAGGAGTAGCCCATTCGGCCCTTCGAGCCAGCACCGCCATTCAATGTGATCATGGCTGATCATCCCCAATCAGTACCCCGTTCCTGCCTTCTCCCCATATCCCCTGACTCCATTATTTTTAAGAGCCCTATCTAGCTCTCTCTTGAAAGCATCCAGAGAACCTGCCTCCACCTCCATCCTGGGGATGAAAAAATGATGAGCCAGCCAACTAATTCCTTTAGGATACGGTAATGGTTGAGATTTGTAACAACCTGTGGATATCACTCATGTTTGATCCAGTAAGTTTGCTTTAGGAAATACCTATCAGTGGATTCCCCTTCAGGCAGAGAATGCCACAGACTCACCATTCTATGTGAGAAAAAGTGTTTCCTCATCTCCGTTCTAAATGGCTTACTCCTTATTCTTAAACGGTGGCCCCTGGTTCTGGACTCCCCCAACATTGGGAGCATGTTTCCTGCCTCTAGCGTGTCCAAGCCCTTAACAATCTTCCCAAGCCCTTAACAAAGGTTTACTTTTTATTATTATATTTAACTGTGTGTATTGCGTTTCCAGGCATGTGTGCTGCTGCAAGTGAGAATTTTATTGTTCTGTTGTCGGTACATGTGACAATTAAACACTCTTGATTCTAGGAAACGTCATGAAATGCAGAGATGAGAGGATTTCAGCAGCAGACAGTTTTCATACTTCCCAACCAAAGGGCTGACCAAAGAGTAGGCAACAAGTGGCTGCCGGCTGCTGGACTTGTGCAGCCCAGAAACTGTTGCTACAGACCCGGCACAAATAAGCCCTGGGAGAGAAACCTTGGTCAGGTTGGGGAGCGCAAGGTATGCTTGTGTGAGGCCACAAAGGAGCACTCAAGGGGTCCTTCTCAACAAGGAACGCCACCTATTTATTTTCTCCAGAGATGTTGTCTGAGCTGTTGAGTTACTCCAGCATTTCGTGTCTATCTTTGGTTTAAACCAGCATCTGCAGTTCCTTCCTACACATCTCTTCTATTGTCTACAGGTTTTGATAGTGCTGTCACCATTGCTTACTCACTAAAGTAATCTAATAGGGCATCTTTACGGCATCAATTGTTCAGCCCTGATTTGGCCATGAACAGGGTGAAATGGGGGAAAAATTCTACCTGTGCCTTCACCACTCTATGAATACATGCTTTTTACAACCCAGCAAGTATAGTGTCCAGCATAGGTAAGTATTCATCATAATACTCTAGATTGATTTACACCAGTGCTTCCGTAGCATAGTTATACTAGATTGGTTAAGGTGAATGAATACTTCCGTTGGTGTTTATTTTTGGAGAATAAAAAGTTTATTGGAGAGTATTTAGGCTTGTAATGTAATCATTGGTCAGACCCATGATCAAACAGTTCTCATGCCAACTGTTGCAATTTGACTTTCAGCGCAGTAAGCAAGTTTGGTCAAGTGTGGCATGAAGCTAATGGAATATTTAGCTCCCTCATAGTATCCTGAACATGACCTTCAACTCCAAAGCTTAGTAGACTGTCTGTTCTCTCTAACTACAGAATAATAGTGACATTTTTTTTTCTCCTGGGTGACCATCATGCTTAAACGGCAGAAGGGAGATGAAGTTGGACTTTTAAGAATGGATTATTAGGACAGCTGTGTAGACTGAGTGGACTACTTCTGTCCTGAGTTTCCTATAATATTATAATCTGCAAAAGCTTGTTCGATTAGTGCTGGATTTGAGGACAGTTGGAAGATGTGATCTCACACTTATTAGAAGCTGGACTCAACTTACTTTGGCTCATTTCACATACAGTTGTAATCCCAACAGCTGTCAGAAAACAGAGACTCATTTCACTTTTTATCCAAAACATCGCAGGGCAACATTCAATATAGCGTGTTACCCAATCATCATTGCTGTAAAATGCCAAATGCTACTGGGTGAATCATAAGCTGTAAAGCAGCATTAAAATTGCAGGAGGTCCATCAATGTTAATTTGAAACCAAGTGTTGCATTGACCATGGTCCAGTTTTAACTTGAACTGAAAATAATGATCTGATTTCAAAGTATTCCCTAGATTCCAGTTTCTAATGCACTGCATTATTAAATATTATATAAAGCCTCTTGCTTCAAAATTTCACGATAAATAAATACTTTGGCGAGAGATTATCTCATGCAAATTTAGATTTTGGTAGTTCATACCATTCTATTGGAGACACAAGGAACTGCAGATGCTGCTTTACAAACAAAGACAAAATGCTGGAATTACTTAGCAGGTCAGGCAGCATTTCTGGAGAACATAAATATTGTGAGGTTTCGGGTCGGGACCCTTCTACAGACTATTCAGAGTCATTCTATTATTTACTCAAGTTGCTGTGTCCTTCTGCAGTTATTTTGTATATTCTACTAAAATGATTTTCACAAATTCCCATACAATGCCAAACCCAATCTCAAAATCTAAACAGCAATTTTTTTCTGACGCCTTTTTATTTGCAGACGTTGGAAGATAAATGGACGCAGTAAAGACAAAACCTAAACAAAAATGATTGGCATTAGCTAGCTTTTCTACTTCCATATATCACAGCAAACCTGTCAAACGCATGGAAACCTAGTCTTCAATGAACTGCTCCAGTCTTCAAAACAAAGCAAATTCCATTCTTCATGATTATAATAAAGACAGCAGCTGTCTTTATTCCATCTTGACAATACTTTGACACAAGACTATTCCCACGAGGTTAAGAAATGTTCCAACTTCAAAGACCACCAAGCAGGAATAAAATGCACTTTTATAACCAAGCATAAGACGAGCGTCGTCTAACTGCTAATAAAATTGAGATCATAAGTTTGCCAGATTGATTTAGTCATGCTTTTTCTAAATATTCCACTTAATGTATTATAAATCCTATGTGTTTTACAACTTCAGCTTTTCCAGCCAAATCAAATTTAAACCAGTTCAGCCCCACAGCCAAACAAACAGTGAACTTGGGAACTCCAGGAAAGCTGATTGCAGCATTTTGTAAGATGAAGTGAACGTGGTAAATATTTATAAATTTTGAAAAGTTACACAACATGTCGTTCAACTATGGTTAAAATGAACAAACTTTGTCTCCTTTTGACAGATCATCAGACATTATGGGGATGAAAAAATGATGAGGCAGCCAACTAATTCCTTTAGGATACGGTAATGGTTGAGATTTGTAACAAGCTGCAGATATCACTCACTGTTTGATCCAGTAAGCTTGCATTAGGAAATACCTATCAGTGGGTTCCCCTTCAGGCATATACGTAGTTCATTTTTCAAGAGTGCTAATAATAGAAATTAAATGGATGAGTGACACTACGGCAGATATCATATATATTGCCCTTGCTATTATTTGATAAACTTCGACCAGATCTTTGATAGATTGTACTACAAATAAGGCCAAAGATAAAATCGTTAATATGGTACCTTGTCATACATTTCATAAATACCACGAGCATCTCAAATACAATGAACTACCTTGATGTGCAAAGCTTGTTATGTGAGTAAAAGGGCAGACATTTTGCAAGTAGAGGGTCCCATCGCCCCGAGTGAGATGAATAACCTATTATCAAAATTTATGCTGTACACACTATAAAACATCTCTCAAGGAGATGTGCTTAGAAATGTTATCAAATAGTGTTATATTTAGGCACTGTATGATGGGATTTTAGGTGATAGAAGTGACTGGGCACAACCACATTAGTGCACCTCGATTTTCAACTCTGGCCATGATATGCATAACTTTGAGACTACTGAACTTAAGAACTGATGTCAAAAGACATACGATTTATGCACTAAACTCTATCCTACACACATTGCTGACCTTAAACACCAAAGTAGACAATGATTTGAATGCAGTTGCCTGCTTCGGAATGACTAAAAAAAGCTCACGAATATCATAGTTTCAGCACGTTGAGGTAAAGATTTGTTGTAGTATCTTTGTTTAAGACACAAATGTAGATAAACATACTTGAGGCACTTATCAGTCATGGACATACATGCATGTTTCTATGTTCTTAACAAGGAATGTGCTTTGTTATCATGTATCAAAATAATTTTAGTGGAATTCAAATGTTTCAAGCTTGCTGCTGTATTCTTAGCACTCCTCCAAAGCATATTTGCTCGTATGTTCTCGGCTGGACTTGGAGGTGGGGAGAACGTAAAAGACCCTTTAAACTTAATTAGACCGATCAAATTTTCCTCCTTATTTTTTAGATCCTAAAATTTAGGGCCTGCTTGCAGCCTAAAGCCTATCAGACAGTTATCAGGTAGACAAAAATGCTGGAGAAACTCAGCGGGTGCAGCAGCATCTATGGAGCGAAGGAAATAGGCAACGTTTCGGGCCAAAACCCTTCTTCAGATGTTTCGGCCCGAAACCCTTCTTCAGATGTTTCGGCCCGAAACGTTGCCTATTTCCTTCGCTCCATAGCTGCTGCTGCACCCGCTGAGTTTCTCCAGCATTTTTGTGTACCTGGGATTTTCCAGCATCTTCAGTTCCTTTTTAAACATCAGACAGTTATCAACAAGCTTTTAAAAATATATATATTAATGTGACATACAGCACTGTGATAATACAAACGTTTGCTGACTACTGCTAACTTCAATCCAACTCCTGCTCCTCCATCAGCTTTTCTGATTGGTACAACTATCTTCCCCAAACCATAGATATGTTCTGACCAAATCAAACTACTTGCCGGTCAATCCCAACTGCAATCCCTCAATCATTCACATAAAGATTATTGTTTCATTGAAGGCCCCCCCCCCCCCCCCAATCTTCCATCGAGAAACAACAGCACCTGATCGCAGTTTACTAATTCAATGATAAGGAGGCCGACACCTTAACTCTCACCAGAAATGCAATCGCATGCCTCTGTGTACGTTCTGATGAAGGGTAACTGGTCTGAAACATTAACTCTGGTTTTCTCTACACTGGAGCTGCCTTACCTATTAAGTATTGCCAGTATTGTCGGTTTTACATTTCTTTTTTCCAGCAACTGAATTGTATGGTTCAATGTTTGTCTCACAGACCTGGCACCAAATCCTCTCACACTATATAAATCTATGGTCTGTTTGTTTAAAAAAAGAGTCTGCAGCAAAATCTAATGACAACAGCCACGATGATGGAAAATCAGCATCTTATACAACTATTGTTTTCAAAAATAAACAATGTAGTCATCATGAAGCAATACTTCTGTTGCATTTAACATGCGACTAGCATTCAAGGAACATGCTGTGGTTGCAGTCTTGGATAGCTAGAAATTCTTGTTGACAAACCACTATTTCTCCTATTAGTTTATTTTTTATTTTTATACATTCCATTACATAATATAAGGCAAAGAATTGCCTTTCTGCTGTTACATTTTGTAATACCAGAAAGTCAATGGTGGATAGAGTCAACAGCTTCAAGTTCCTAGGTGGACATGTCTCTGAAGATCTATACTGGGCCCACCAGATAGATGTACTCATAAAGAAAGCGCATCATCACCTCTACTTCCTTAAAGGATTGAGGAGATTTTGTATGTTGTGAATATTCTCTTGAACTTCTACAGGTGCACAGTAGAGCGTATATTGACTGGATCTATCAGGGCATGGTTCGACAACTCAAATGCTCAGGAACAAAGGAGATTACGAAAAAACGTGGACAGCACCCAGTCAATGACGGGTACTAACCTCCTGTCTATTGAAGGGACCTACAGGAAATGCTGCCTCAAAAAGGCATCCTGCAATATCAAAGACCCACATCACCCTAGCAATGCTCCCATTTCACTCCTACCATTGGGAAGAAGGTACAGAAGTCTGAAAACCGTAACCTCCAGGTTCAGGAACAGCTTCATCCCAACAACCATTAGGTTATTGAACGCTACAAAAACACTAAAGGGCTTGTCCCACTTGGGCGTCATCTGCACGTCATGCAGGTGGTGCGCGAGAATTTTGAGCAACCCAAAATCCTGCGGCGCTGCGCCCTACCGCGCGCCACTACATACCCCACCATGCCTCACCACGCGCTATGGGCGCGTCACGACGCACCAACCAATTTTTAGGATGTCGCATAAATGACGCGCAAATGACGCCCAAGTGGGAGAAGGCCCTTAACTAAACTATGAACTGTCTTGGTTGCACTAAGTATTTTGAGATATTTTGCACTAGCATTGAGTTTATGAATTTATTGTATGTTCTTTTTGTTCGAGAACAGGTACTTTGGATCTGTCTTCACTAAGGAAGACACAAATAATCTCCCAGATGTACTAGTGGCCAGAGGACCTGGGTGCCCGGGGAACTGAGGGAAATTCACATTAGGCAGGAAATGGTGTTGGGTGGACTGATGGGACTGAAGGTTGACAAATCCCCAGAGCCTGGTGGTCTGCATCCCAGGGTACTTAAGGAAGAGGCTCTAGAAATTGTGGACATATTGGTGATCATTTTCCAATGTTCTATAGTTTCAGGATCAGTTCCTGTGGATTGGAGGGTAGCTAATGTTATCCCACTTTTTAAGAAAGGGGGGGGGCGAGAGAAAACAGGGAATTATAGACCAGTTAGCCTGACATCGGTGGTGGGGAAGATGCCGGAGTCAATTATAAAAGATGAAATAGCGGCACATTTGGATAGCAGTAACTGGATCGGTCCGAGTCAGCATGGATTCACAAAGGGAAAATCATGCTTGACCAATCTTCTGTAATTATTTGAGGATGAAACTAGGAAAATGGACAAGGGAGAGCAAGTGGATGTTGTGTACTTGGACTTTCAGAAAGCATAGAAACGTAGAAACATAGAAAATAGGTGCAAGGAGTAGGCCATTCGGCCCTTCGAGCCTGCACCGCCATTCAATATGATAATGGCTGATCATCCAACTCAGTATCCCGTACCTGCCTTCTCTCCATACCCCCTGATCCCTTTAGCCACAAGGGCCACATCTAACTCCCTCTTAAATATAGCCAATGAACTGGCCTCAACTACCTTCTGTGGCAGAGAGTTCCAGAGATTCACCACTCTCTGTGTGTAAAAGTTTTTCTCATCTCGGTCCTAAAGGATTTCCCCTCAATCCTTAAGCTGTGACCCCTTGTCCAGGACTTTCCCAACATCGGGAACAATCTTCCTGCATCTAGCCTGTCCAACCCCTTAAGAATTTTGTAAGTTTCTATAAGATCCCCCCTCAATCTCCTAAATTCTTGCGAGTACAAGCCGAGTCTATCCAGTCTTTCTTCATATGAAAGTCCTGACATCCCAGGAATCAGTCTGGTGAACCTTCTCTGCACTCCCTCTATGGCAATAATGTCCTTCCTCAGATTTGGAGACCAAAACTGTACGCAATACTCCAGGTGTGGTCTCACCAAGACCCTGTACAACTGCAGTAGAACCTCCCTGCTCCTATACTCAAATCCTTTTGCTATGAATGCTAACATACCATTCGTTTTCTTCACTGCCTGCTGCACCTGCATGCCTACTTTCAATGACTGGTGTACCATGACACTCAGGTCTTGTTGCATCTCCCCTTTTCCTAATCGGCTACTATTTAGATAATAGTCTGCTTTCCTGTTTTTGCCACCAAAGTGGATAACCTCACATTTATCCACATTATACTGCATCTGCCATGCATTTGTGCACTCACCCAGCCTATCCAAGTCACCTTGCAGCCTCATAGCATCCTCCTCACAGCTAACACTGCCCCCCAGCTTAGTGTCATCTCCAAACTTGGAGATGTTACATTCAATTCCCTCGTCCAAATCGTTAATATATATTGTAAATAGCTGGGGTCCCAGCACTGAACCTTGCAGTACCCCACTAGTCACTGCCTGCCATTCTGAAAAGGATCCGTTTACTCCTACTCTTTTGATAAGCCTTTTATAAGGTCCCACATAGGAGATTAGTGGGCAAAATTAGAGCACATGGTATTGGAGATAGGGTACTGACATGGATAGAAAATTGGTTGGCAGACAGGAAAAAAAGAATAGGGATTAATGGGTCCCTTGCGGAATGGCAGGCAATGACTAGTGAGGTACCACAAGGCTCGGTGCTGGGACCGCAGCTATTTAGAATATACATTAACGATTTAGATGAAGGGATTAAAAGTAACATTAGCAAATTTGCAGATGACACAAAGCTGGGTGGCAGTGTGAAGTGTGAGGAGGATGCTATGAGGATGCAGGGTGACTTGGACAGGTTGGGTGAGTGGGCAGATGCATGGTATATGCAATTTAATGTGGATAAATGTGAGGTTATCTAATTTTGTGGCAAAAACAGGAAGGCAGATTATTATCTGAATGGTGTCAAGTTGGGAAAGGGGAGGTACAATGAGATCTGGGGTTCCTTATTCATCAGTCACTGAAAGTAAGCATGCAGGTACAGCAGGCAGTGAAGTAATCTAACGGCATGTTGGTCTTCATAACACGAGGAGTTGAGTATAGGAGCAAAGAGGTCCTTCTGCAGTTGTACAGCGCCCTAGTGAGACCACACCTGGAGTATTGTGTACAGTTTTGGTCTCCAAATATGAGGAAGGACATTCTTGCTATTAAGGGAGTGTAGCGTAGGTTCACAAGGTTAATTCCCAGGATGGCAGGACTGTCATATGTTGATAGAATGGAGCGGCTGGGCTTGTACACTCTGGAATTTAGAAGGATGAGAGGATGAAGGATGTTTCTTATTGAAACATAAAATTATTAAGGGATTAGACACGCTAGAGGCAGAAAACATGTTCCCAATGTTGGGGGAATCCAGAACCAAGGGCCCCAGTTTAAGAATTAGGGGTAGGCCATTTAGAACTGAGATGAGGAAAAGGTTTTTCACACAGAGAGTTGTGAATCTGTGGAATTCCCTGCCTCAGAAGGCAGTGGAGGCCGGTTCTCTTGATGCTTTCAAGAGAGAGTTAGATAGAGCTCTTGAAGTTAGCGGAGTCAGGGGATATGGCGAGAAGGCAGGAACGGGGTCCTGTTTGTGGATGATCAGCCATGATCATATTGAATGGCGGTGCTGGCTCGAAGGGCCTACTCCTGCACCTATTGTCTATTATCATATATTATCTATGAGTATTGTGTTTAAAGGCCTGTTATACTTGCGCAAGTAAGGATTTCATTGTTCCATTGTCAGTACATATGACAATTAAACACTCATGCCACTGGATTCTCTTGCCCTTTTACAAGCTCTTACTTTTCGCGAGCTAAGATGCCAAAAGTAGAAAAAACACCTCAAAGTACGATTCAATTAATTCTCCGATTCCGCAGGTCCATACGTGAATGCCAACTAAAGTTTTGCTGTAAACAATTACATAATGTACAGCCATATAGTCATTATTAGAACATTATTTTAATAATGCCTAGCAACAGAGATTGAAAACAAAATATTATTGGTATACTTCAATGGGCTTTCTTTGTACAGTATGTCACAGCACAGTACCACAGTTTGGTCCTGTATATAATACGATCAATTGATATTGCATTATTTTCCATATTGTATAAATTCATATGATAATTGGTTAATGCAATCTGAGAGGTGTGCTGCCGTTCTCAGTTCTTTACAGGCAATGAAATACTTCTGAAGAGTAGTTACTGTTATAATATAGAAATTCAAACCATACGGTCATTACATTTTAATCACCTTACTGCTGTTGTGATGACTGGTTCAGTGAAAATTGACATTCAAAACAAATGGGTGATGACTGCTTAACTCACAGATTGAATGGGACAATGGCTTTCCAGTATTTGGGATGTGTCATTAAAAATGTACTCGCATGCTGTGCCACAGTAGGGGCACATAATAATTATATTTTTGTAGCAGTAGATTAACAAACCAAGCATCATTTTTTTACAATGTGCTCCATCTTTTGACCTTGAATGTTGTTTTGTTTTTATGGTCCGTTCCTTTTCACCATTACATCTCTGGGTGGCATTTTAATGTTTGCTGCATTCTTCTATTCCCAAACCACTCATCAAAAACGCCATATATCCTGCATTTGTCCATCATTTTTATGGTTGTTGTTGCTCACTATTTTCAGTTACGTGTGTTACATGCATCAAGTGTGGCTCTGTCACAGTATCAATGAAACCCCCCCCCATCCCTTTGCAGAATGATTCTTGTTATAGAATGGTTTTACTATTGTGAGCAAGCAAAACATACTGCATAGTATGACCTCATTTCACCCTCCTGGGTACACGATTACAGGGACATTTTGTACAATAATCTCCTCCGTAACATTCCAGACTTACGAGATTCGGTAGTGGTTCTGAAAATTGCTGGTTAAAAAACCCACCATTCCACTGGGATTATGCTGATGTTCTTCCGAAACTAGAATTCAACTGTATTTAATGGGTTGCATAGCGTGGCAATGTCATAATATCACTCTTATCTACGGGCTCCTTTCCACAGTGTCGACTCTGAGGAATTTGTAAATGCACCATATGGCAGCATTTAACAGCCCACCATGCAATGAATCATGAAAGCATACCTATTCCCTGCCACCCAAGCATTTCAAATTTAGGAATTACAATCTTTTCCACTGCACAAAACAGATTACTTGGTGCCGACTTCGTGCTTTTATGCTAATCTTAATTTAAAAGTTTTGTACTTGTTGTTCACATGGTGCCAGCAACAATCTGTCTTGTCAGGTGCAGCATAATGATTAAATGAAGGGTAAAACTCACTTTTTGCTTAAAAGTGCATCTAATTTCCAAGCTTACAAAGGCCCTCCACTGGTCCAATATGACAGTCCTTTTTCCCATGTCCTGCTCTATCCATCTTGTGGCCTCGCTGAGTGAATGTGCTAATGAGTGCTGAAGAAAAGCTTGCCTTTTCGCTGCGTGTCTGTGCCCAAATCCATTACTCACAGTGCCCTTGCAGCCAGTGGACTGTTGAAACTTTTACCTATCAGTCTGGGCTTTGTTCAAACATGGGCATGTTGGTGAAAGGCCACTGTTTAATCCAGTATCCCACCCATTTCTAGCTAACATGCTTGAAGAGGATAAATGCGCATTGTGATATGTGGTGAGATCATTTATCTTCCAAAGTCATTTCACAGAAAATAGCAGTTCTGCATTAACACTTTAAACTGATCAAAACATACTGTGCCCAGGGAACAATTTTTCTTTTAAGACATTATTTTGAAACCGGCGAAGATTAGTCATATGGAACATTTCTCATAACGCTGCAGAATAAAATGCTTTTAGTTGCAATAAATCCAGATAATTATAGCCAATAAACTAAATAAATATCTTGAAAATACATTATATCATAATTCCAGATTTGTATACAGGTACAAATGATATATTGTGCAATTTACCTTAATTTTGCACATATATCAGTTTAATATGTTGTCTTCTGTTTACTCAAAAAGCAGCACACTTCTTTCCCAAATAAACTCTTAAAATCTCAAGACAAGAAGGAAATTCAGAAAGTAAGGTATAAAAAATGTTTATTGACTTTTAGTACACTCGTCACATGTACCGAGATACAATGAAAAACTTTGTTTGAATGCTATCCAAGAAAATTATACCATACATGTACATCAGGGTGTGAAGGAAAGAAAAATAAAATGTAGAAATAGTGTTACAGCTATAGAGCTAGTGTCGGTAAAAAAAAGTGTTAGATTGGAAGATCAAGAATTCAACCTTAGCACATAAGAGGACCATTCAAGTGGCTGATAATAGTGAGAAAGATGTTCTTGTATTTGGTGATACATGCTTTCAAACGTTTGTATCTGGGAGAGAGGACAAGCGAGAATGACCAGGGTGCAAGTGGTTAAGAAGGAACTGCAGATGCTGGAAAATCGAAGGTAGACAAAAGTGCTGGAGAAACTCAGCGGGTGCAGCAGCATCTATGGAGCAAAGGACATAGGCATCGTTTAGGGCCGCAACCCTTCTTCAGACTGATGTAGGGTGGGGGGGTGGGAGAAGAAAGGAGAAAGGAAGAGGAGGAGCCCAATGGCTGAGGGAGAGCTGAGATGGGGAGGAGACGGCAAGGGCTACCGGAAATTGGAGAATTCAATGTTTATGCCGCTAGGGTGCAGACTGCCCAAGTGGTCCTTCTGTGCGATGACTTGAGAGAGAAAAAATCTCACCCTGCTTAACATCTGTAGTTGGGAAGTAACTATAGAGTATTCTGAGGGATAGGTTATACAGGCATTTTGACGGGCAAGTGGTGATTGGGGATAGTCAGCATGGTTTTGTACATGGGACGTCATGTCTGACAAATCTGATTAAGATTTTTGAAGACGTGACCAAAAAGGTCGGTGAGTGTAGAGCTGTAGATATTGTATACATGGATTTCAGTGAGGCATTTGACAAGGTTCTACATGGTGGGCTGCCCTGGAAGATTAGATAACATGGGATCCAAGGAGAGATAGTTGAATCAATAGCAAATTGGCTCCATGGAAGGAAGCAGAGAATTGAAGACTGATAACGTGCTGAATGTCATCTGTGGATGTTCACTGCTTCATTATGAATCTGCACAGATAAATGTGCGTGTCCTTCCATACAGTATGCATGGTTGTGCAGAACTTATTTCAGTTTAGAATATAATAAAGCTAAAAACATATGCTGTAGAACTATTAAACTGTGCCACAATTTTGACAAAGGGATCCAACATTAAATGCCACAATAAGCATTGTAATTCTCTTATACCTGATGGTGTAACCTGGACATATATAGAAACATAGCAAATAGTTGCAGGAGGAGGCCATTCGACCCTTCGAGCCAGCACCGCCATTCACTGTGATCATGGCTGATCGTCCCCTATCAATAACCCGTGCCTGCCTTCTCCCCATATCCCTTGACTCCACTAGCCCCTAGAGCTCGATCTAACTCTCTCTTAAATCCATCTATATACATTAAATTTTAATTTTTTCAAAACAATCAAAAATGATCAAAAACAATGAGTATTTTTGTACTCTACCTCTCACAATATTCATGATATTTAGTCTTTTATGTAACATATTGAATCATTAAGGATGAATAGTGATATTTATCTAAGGACTCCAGGGGTTGGTGGGTCCAGTGTATCATTTAGCTGTCTATTCCACAGGACAAATATAGGCGCTGAGATATAAGCAAATAATTCAAACATAAACTATTTATCTTTCGTGCTTTTTACACAGATTATTAATGATTGATTTTATATGTAAAAACCAAAACAACAACCCCTTGAAAAATTTGGTCATTATTTATGTTTCAAAAGTCACGAACATGTGTTGTTAGGTCCGGAAATCAACTTTAGTTTCACAAGTAACATTCTGGGCAGTAGGTGAAGTACCTCTGCATTTAGAGCTGTGGGAACATACATCAGTGGGAATCTGGACATACTGAAAATGCTACAACTGCCAGACAAGAGTCACTTAAGGAAGCATTATCAAAAGGATGTGGGAGTCCATCTTCACTTGCTTGTGAAACATTGGACATGACTGCAGAATACTGTGTAGTCTTGCCCAATGTCCAGTGTAATCAGTCTGAAGAAGGGTTTCGGCCCGAAATGTTGCCTATTTCCTTCGCTCCATAGATGCTGCTTCACCCGCTGAGTTACTCCAGCACTTTTGTCTACCTTCGATTTTCCAGCATCTGCAGTTCCTTCTTAAACAATCCAGTGTTAAGGGCCTGTCCCACCAGCATGCGACTGCATGCGGAGGCGCAACCTAACGTGGTCGCTTGAGCCGTACGGCCTCGTGGGGCCGGTCCCACTTCGATCGCCGGAGCCATATGGAGTTGTGCGGGGATGGTCCCGACATTGCGTGGGGCTCCGAAAAACTGATACTGTCCAAAAATTCCGCGCGGCAACGGCCTGTCGGCCCGCAGCCGCATTGAGGCCGTACGCACCGCCTCGACGGGCGTACACAGCGTCTCGACGCCGAACCCAGCGTCTTGATGCCGTACGCAGCATCTTGACGGCGTATGCCTAGCGCGTGGCGTTGCGCGATGACTTCACCGCCCGGCGTGCCGTTGCGTGATGACGTAACCGCCTGACGCCGTGCGACGTCCAAATTCAGTCGGCCCGCCTCCTGCCCAGCTGATTGGTGAGTATGATGTCGGGACCAGCCTCGCACCACTCCAGACGGCTCCGCGGTTGGAAGTGGGACCGGCCCCGCGAGGCCGTACGCCTCAAGCCACCACGTTTGGTCATGCTAGACGCATGCAGTCGCATGCTGGTGGGACAGGCCCTTTGTACAATTTGCTACTATTTAGGAAATATACGTAGCAAATTTGGTCTATCCCCTATTTTGTTAGGAAAAAATGTGTTAGTGAAGATAGGTTCTTTCTGACAACCATCAGGCTATTAAACACAACAACCTCCAACTAAACCCTGAACTACGTAGACTTGGGGGTATTGTTTTTATATATGCACTAGTCTTGTTTGTTCTTTTTATATACAGAACTTATTTTTTTGCTGTTAATTTTGGTGTTTACAGAGTACCATGTTTACATGTCTAAGTAAGAATTTCATTGTTCCAATTCTGGACACTTAATAAAAAGCACTCACGACCCATGACTCTTGTAACTGACCCAAAAAATACATTACTAAATTAATAAAATCTTTAAAGTGTTAAATTTAATTTTGTAATTGTAGACTTCAGGCATAAAGAGGATTCTTCAAAATCATTCGGTCATACCATTTTGACAGGGAAAAAAAATCACTGGTTTTCTTGAAAAAAAGAAACTCCAGTCGATAATGGCTGCTTTTGACAGGGTAAGGGTACATTAGATCACCAATGGCTTGGCTTCATTTGTAAACCTTTTAATACTACTAATTAAATGGTGAATTGAATAATTGAAATGCATTCTGTAACCTTGAAGCTATGCTACCAACATCAAGTCACCTCATGTCATGACTAGCAATAGTGGAAAAGCAATGGAAATTAACAGAATTTTAAATGCTTAAAATGTGCATTTTTTGGTTTTCCTGAGAATTGATTTGCTATAGCTAATAAAAGCCCTTTGAATGTGAACACCATTTTACAAAATGAGTGTGTTCTCATTTGCACTCTGTGGGTAGAGTAAATAAGGCAGAGAACATAGCAAAAGGTTTTAATGCCTAAATGAATATAAGTTGCATTGACATAGATTCATATTGTTCTAATTTTCATGCAAGCAAAAGTAATCAGGTTCCATCATGCTTGCTTTGTTTATAACCTCAATTATGCATTCTAGTCTACCTGCTTCACCTACTTGCTTACTAGAAATCAATCTGCCTCTGCTTTAAATATATACATATGGCTCTGCTTCCACCACCCTTTGAGGAAGGGATTTTCAAAGGGTCACAATCAACCATCTGAAAGAAAACAAATCATCTCATCCTTCTTAAATGTTTTAAATAATGTTACCTAATTCGAAATTCTTCTACCAAAGGAAACATCATCTCCCCTTCCATCTCATCAAGACTTCTCTTCTCTCCTTGCTTCTCTTAAATGTAAGATGTAAAATAAAACATGTAAGATCATAACGAGTTTCATTTTACATTTAAGAGAAACAAGCTGAAAGAAAGATAACACTGCAATGAACAGAGAGCTGACTGAACCAATTAAAAGCAACTAGACAGATTACTGAACATACAAAATATGGGTCAGCTTTGCTATTTGACAGAGGTTAGCTGTGCCCTTGGAAATAGGCTTTGGTACAATAGCTCACCTCATGTTGTACATTGGGTGGGTGAGGGTTTACAATTCGGCTTGATATCTCTTAGCCTGGTAGGGAAAGAATACAAGCAGGTTTTCTATTCCTGATGATATCTATCACATATTCGCTTGGATAAGGATATTACACAAGTACAATTTTTTACTTCAATGTAATGATCTTTATTTTTTGAAATTACCGACAGAATATAGTATCACTTCATGCTTATCTTAAAATTAACTGGTCATGATTACTTCAGTTAAAGGGGAATAGAGAGAAATTGTTGCCAGAGATGCATGGTTCAAGGACTAGAGACACACAGACCTAAAGTGATGAGTAAAAGATACTGGTGGGCGAAAATGTGAAAACGCTCTTTTATGTAGAGATTTGTTCAAGTGTGGAGCTCGCCACCCGTAACGTGGTAGGAATAAGGCTTTCAAAAGGGGCTCTGAGGAAAAGAAACATGATTGATGAAATACACTACAAAAGCTGGAATGGACTCAGTGGGCTTTGTAATCTCCTTATGTTCCACTGTAATGCCCCTGTCCCACTTAGGAAACCTGAACGGAAACCTATGGAGACTTTGCGTCCCATCCAAGGTTTCCGTGCAGTTCCCGGAGGATTTTATCAGTCTCCCTACCTGCTTCCACTACCTGCAACCTCTGGAAACCACCTGCAACCTCCGGGAACCGCACGGAAACCTTGGGTGGGGTGCAAAGTCGCCAGAGGTTTCCGTTCAGGTTTCCTAAGTGGGACAGGGGCATAATTCTATGGATTGTTGTATAAATCTACCCCGTTCACTAATATCCTTCAAGGTATTAGTTTGCTGCCCTTGTGTGGTCTGACTTTGATGTAGCTCTTAATCACAACGAAGTAGTTGATTTTTTATGTCATTCAACAATAATGAAGAATGACATTTGTCTTACTAGTGACATCCATATTATGTAAATAAATGCATTGCATTATCACAACATTGCAATTTAGGGGGGAGGGGGGGTTGTAAATAAGCATATTAGTTTAGTGACATCACCAGGCATATTAGTTCAGTGACATCACCATCAGGTTGATTGCCTTCCTGTGCATAAACTTTCAACATGGATGGGATGATCCATTTGTCAGCTTACTTACCAAGGCATGAACATATGCTCCATTATGTGGTGAAGCAGAATATCCTTCAGTTCAAAAGATAGAGTACATTTGAATTTCAAAAGGATTGAGAGGTTGATATTGACATGGAATAAGCATATTAGTAGGAATTCCCTGAGATTGCATGTCCATGGTTCAGAAACTTGCTCCTTCATCACTGTGGATCTAAATCCAACCTAGACTGAAAGGATAAGGGTCTTATTTTCAACAACTAATAAGAATCCTCAATCAAGTAATATTTTTTTCACCTCCATCCATTCCATGGTATGCTGTTACCCTAAATGGTGCCATTAATATGGCATAAATAGACCAATTTAAGCCAGCTATTTATACTTAGAGGCCCTGAAGGTGATATTGAGTGTTTCTGATTTTACTTGTAAATGGATTTCAATCAAACCATTATGATTGTACTCAGCCAAGATTTACTGCATGGAAATTCTGGGCATTTATACTATCAGATGCAAATCAAAATGATTAAAAATAGGATGCACCATTTTTAGTACAAAATGGGACTACTAATGCCCCTGTCCCACTTAGGAAACCTGAACGGAAACCTCTGGAGACTTTGCGCCCCACCCAAGGTTTCTGTGCGGTTCCCTGAGGTTGCAGGTGGTTGCCGGAGGTTGCAGGTAGTGGAAGCAGGTAGGGAGACTGACAAAAAGCTCCGGGAACCGCACGGAAACCTTGGGTGGGGCGCAAAGTCTCCAGAGGTTTCCGTTCAGGTTTCCTAAGTGGGACAGGGGCATAAGGGTCATTACAAGTGATGGATATGGATACCGATAACTGGAATTAGAATAATTCCTGGGTGTATACAGGTAATCCTAACTGTATGCACCTACCAAAAATGGGGAAAGTATGAAGCTATATTTAAGAAATATGCTCAAAGCTCCATTTTGTTGCCTCTGCTTGCAATCACTAGTACAATTTCTAGGAGTTAGCTCTAACATTAGAGCAATTAACTGTAAAATTGGAATGGTAGCTGTGATTTTGCTGGTCATTGGAGAATTAGCGTTGCTCATGTTATTGGCAAGAACTATTTGAATTCAATCCATTTGACAGTGGTGAAATTTAATTTGGGATTTTTTTCTATGCAAGCTGTGCAGACACAATTCACAATATTTTTCGTCTTCATATTGAGTTCTAGAACAACAAGCGTGGAATAGAATGGAGAAAGCAAAACCTACCATACTATTGGTGACTTGCAAAAACAAAACACAGTATGAATTAACTCAGTAGGTTCAGGCAGCATCTCTGGAAGACATGGATAGGTGACGTTTTGGATTTGAATCCTTCTTCACAGTGATTGTAGTAGGGAGGATGATTCTATTATTGTGCAGGAAGGAACTGAAGATGCTGATCTAAACCAAAGATAGACACAAATTGCTGGAGTAACTCAGCGGGACAGGCAGTGGAGAGAAGGAATGGGAAGGATCGCGACCCAAAACGTCACCCATTCCTCTCCAGAGATGCTGCCTATCCCGCTGAGTTACTCCAGCAGTTTGTATCTATCACAGCATTCTATTATTGTATGACTTTGGTGCAATCACAAATCATCAGGAACATAACCATCTCTGGTAGATTTTACAGTACAGGGAAGAGTCAAGAGTGTTTTGATATGTCTCAAGCAGAACAATGAAATCAAGACATTGAATTTCCTCTAAGATATATGATTACTTTTACACCCCTATCGGTTTTTCACTTGTCATGGTACTTCACTAAAAAAAAATCCAAGACCCTCATTTGAATAAAAAATGAACTTCTTCAGGCTTTGGTACTTTACTTCCTGCTTGTTTTCACAACTGTTCACTTGTAAGTTGGATATTAGTATGCACAATCATCAATAGTGGGCTACAATGTTGAGGATCGTAGTACAAGTGAAACTTGACAGAGAACAATCAAACAGAGCTTCATTCTGTTCAAATACATTTCACGGTACACTGTAGAAGTCATGGATAATGTTAGCTGGCTTTACAAATTGACTCCTGCAGCCACAAACATATTACTGGCACTACACCATCTAGGTTTCCTTAGCAGTGTTCTCATGGCATCGTTATATGCCACCTTTAGTCTCTGCAAATTTGTCTTTCCATAGTTCGACCACAGGTGCGCAGTGCACTTTACTTGTGTTTTACTCAACATTAACTGCATCTACAGTTAGTTCCTTGTGTGTCCAGATGGGTAATTTCTTGCTGGAGCTATATTACAACAAAAGGCATTTAGGCTATTAAATGTGTTCTGCTTTAACAATTACCAGAAACAGAAAATGTGAAATAAGTAACTTCCAGCTTCCTGAACACCAGTGGGGAATTTATTGCACCATTTTTACGGGCAGCAAAATCTGAACAGGAGCAAGCAGTAAATATTCTATTGTCAATCAATGTTTATAACAGTTAAACAATGGAAGCCATTATCTAAGTGACACAGTTGTCATTAAGATTTCTTGGAAAAGTTTTTAATCTTTTTTATTGGGAATGTTTTCTTGCTTTACATACAAGAATTGCTTAAAACTATAGGTCAGGAATTGTGTTAAATACTACTTACTTCTTATAGTCCAGCCCCATCTTACTCCAGCAACAATTCTCAATTGCCAAAAATATATAAATGAGAAACCTGAGCAACAAATGCAAACTGCAATTGAGAATGCATGAAATTTCACACAGACATCTGTGGACAAACAGTTGTATTGGAAACACAAAAGTTGTAGCTGAGTACTTAAGTAGAAGAATTCCACAATTAGAAGTGGAAAGTTGTATAATGCCCCTGTCCCACTTAGGAAACCTGAACGGAAACCTCTGGAGACTTTGCGCCCCACCCAAGGTTTCCGTGCGGTTCCCGGAGGTTGCGGGTGGTTGCAGGTAGTGGAAGCAGGTAGGGAGACTGACAAAAACCTCCGGGAACTGCACGGAAACCTTGGGTGGGGCGCAAAGTCTCCAGAGGTTTCCGTTCAGGTTTCCTAAGTGGGACAGGGGCATTAGTCTTGCACATCTCCCTAATAAAATTCTCAACCAATATTGAATTATCTACAAACAGATGGACTTTGGGTATGTCAGTGGTATAGTCCAAGTATATACTTCATGGCTCGAGTGAGCTGAAGAAAAAAAGGCACGTGTTGTACAAATACAACCCCAACTACAAAGTGGAACAAAGTTGCAAAGGTGTGTCCCCCTATTAAACTACAAAAATCCTTAGATTAAAAAGAATAAATGCAAAAAAATATTAATAATATCTCCTCATCACCCTCAAAAAGAACATATGAAATTGTTTGATTTCATTCTTAATCAATGTATTGCTGATGATATTGTTGAGGCAGTTTAACAGTGATTGCCAGCAACATACAATTTTCTAGATTGGATTTTAAACATATTTTTCTCCTTTCCTGGAATAAGGCGAGCATTTCTTTAGTGCATTGGTTAGTATTTTGGTTCTGTAGTGTAATAAATTATTGCAATTGCTGCAAAGTAAAATCATTTGATTCGGAAAAAGAAACAAAACATACAAAGTAAAATCTGAAACTTGACAAACATTTTGGAATTCAAATATGAGTTTAACACAGGCCAGGTAAATATATATCCTGGCAATCCGACAATAGTTTCAACATAATGATTTAAATGAATTGGAAGGCATAGTAATTAAAGCACAAAATAGTATGTTTCTTGATCATTCTTTACAGTTTATCTGAGGTGTACTGCCTGCCATTTTGCTGAAGTAAGGAATGAAGAGAACAATTTGCATCAAGCAAAGTGAAATTTGAACATATTACCTGATACTAGGCAAAAATGTTGGCTGTTTGTACTGCTCAAGATTAAATTCTAAGAGCACCGAGTGACTAATAGCTAGTGGCAAAGTATTGTAAAGGGAGAGAAAAAATGTTCTTCATTAATTTCTTATGGCATGCATGAGGAAAAATCAGTTTTAAAATAAGGGATTTAGGTCGCCAAATGTATCAGATTTTGTCACATAATGAAAACCTTCAAAATGTTAACGACTTGACCCAATTTGAAGCCAACACCATCTGTCTATTGTGTAAAATAGATGAGGAAGCTGATTTTCACATTGTTTTTGTCTGGATTATATAACCAGCAAAATCTAGTTCCTGCTAGCAAATTACTTCTAACAATCGTTTTATTAAAAACCGAATACAAAACTATCCGCAGCTTCACAGCAGATTGTGGCAAATGCACACATGCACTCTGTGACTCCAATAAAAAATTCAGCAATTATTTTGTCTTGATTTCATATGCATTAGTGAAGTGTAACAGCAGCGTTATAGCCTCCAGGTAATCATTTGTTCCAATGAAGTTTTCCTCAGTGTTGAAACTTCAAAAGCTAAATTAACTCTGACACAACTGTATAATTCTGCCTTGGTCACCCACGCCTCAGACTACTGGAACTGATTTCCAGCTTGTCCGTTGCAAGTCTGTATTTTATAAGTCTAACACTCCCCATGACAGAAGTCAAAACAGAAATCTTATACCTTCGTAGTCAATACATGGAATATAAGAAGTTTATAACTGTAGCTTTAAAATGTCAGTTATTCGGTTCTTTGCCAAATTCCAGACTCCACATTCAATCACTGTCCAGTGACACAGAATGGGGCAGCTGGAATCACACCAAGTGATTAGTGTGCTAAATGAAGTGAAAATCTGGGCAATGTTTATTATGGAGTGTTAGCACATAGCTACATGTTGAGGACACCAAATCAGTTGGAGTATCACTGTCACTGATCGTGATGGATTCAATGTAGGAAGTTATTTTTATTAGTAGAGAAATGACCGAGAAGTGACTGCCAAAATAACTTTGTACAAATATACAGAGCTTCTAAATTGCACAAAAGTTTCTAAAAGGTTAATTCTACGTCATGTGATCATCATGTTATCAAAATAACAATCAAGCCTGGCATCCCAACTGTTTGAATCTTACAATTTTGTTCTTAAAAAATAAAGAGAATCTTGAGAAATGGATATTGTAAACATTCAAAGTGATCGAATAGATTATTTTCTAATAACTAATTTCCCCTAAAAAAAGAATCAGAAGCACCCAAATCCAACCAGGGTGTAAAAAAATGGTCAAATGAATTAGCTAAAGCTCTGGGGAAATTACATTTGTAATTCATTTGATATCATTTTTACAGGAAGAAGCATTTAAAGGACGAATAAACCACTATGGTAAAATTATTTTCTCATTGCCAGAAACAGAAATAACAGTATACTTTGGCATATTTGACCAATTTAACTAACAAAATATGACTGGTTATTTAGGATTTTATCTACTTAGTCCCAGTACTGAATGATGGGAAATCTCTGCACATGCAGAATGGACATAATTCACACCAAAGGAGATGAGCAACTGCTAATATATTGCAAAATAAATGCTGCTTTCACGGTTATATGATAGCAAAAATAATGTTCCTCAAAGTTATGTTATACTTTACACGTATTCATTAACTAAAGAAAAGAGCGAAAGGATTTCAGCAAAAAGCCAAATCAATTTCAAGGCATTTTTGATGGTGGGTAAAATAATTCAATATTATTTGTGGAGGGAGAAATGACAAAGGATGAATCTTGAGAAATGAATATTGTAAACATCCAAAGTGACCGAATAGATTAATAGAATAAAAGGATGAAATCTGATTTACATTCATTCCAATATCTTCACGCAGAAACTGCTACATTTCTTCCTCACATATTTAGAAAGCCAATTAAATCTATCTAATTATGCACTCACCCATGTGAGGTTTGGCAGGGTTGAAGGTCATCATCAATCTCATTGGCCTTGCCATTCTTCCTTGCATTGGCCTTTGTAGGCCAGTGAGACAAAAGGGGCTCTTCCATTTGTCATTTCTCATCCAATTCCAAACCGATGTCTATAATGGGACTATAAATAACTGTTGGTAGATTGTATGTTGCCTGTTCAGAGAATAATGGGACATAAAGTGTCTATCTGGGTTTTGACACATAATGTGAAGCAACACAATAGCGACACATTTTTCTTAAAATTAGAAACTATTAAGACAGTTGTAGCAGAATTGGGCGTTGTTCTCTTATTTAGGGTTTTGATCTCTCCATTGTGGTCAAGCGTATTGAAATTGCTCTTCCACTCTGCCCAGACCACATTGTAAAGAACAGCTTCTCACAGGGTGAGACCTATGTAGGGCAATTCTAAAACAATTTGCCCTCCCAGCAGGGCTGGATTTAATGCATTTGCCCAGTCTGTATCTAGCAATGACATCACCATTTTCAAATGCTTCTTATTTCATGGCAATTCTTTATTGCTTTACAATATTTTGATGATGTTCCAGAGAACAGACCTTGTTTGTTCATCTAGTTACTGAAATGAAAAAAATAAATGCCTATACCATGTATTACTATGGAATTCATTTTTCATCATGAGACTGGTTCATCTGATTAGTATATCATGTAGAATGCCTTTGATGGCATGGGCAATTCCATTAAAATATTGAAACATTCAGCTATTATCAGCAGTGTGTACATAGCTGTTTTATTTGCTCATCTTTTACAATTTCAATGAGACACATTGGGGTTGAAAATGGAAATGCCTTGTTTTCAAAGCAGGCTTAACATCAAGTAACAATCTGTTTTGATTCAATGATCCTCATTAAACCAATGGAAAGGTATGTGCTGATTTGCTATCAGTGGTGATCACCCAAGAAAGGGCAATGCAATAGCTCAACAATTAATGTGTTATTGTATTGTTCTTTCTTGGGTGATTGCCACAGCTAGCAAATCAGCACATATCTTTCTATAGGTTTCATAAAGAACGATGGATCAAAATGGATCCAGTGACCCATGTTCAATCCTGACCTCAGGGTACTGCCTAGGTGGAGTGTGCACGTTCTCATTGTGACCAAATGCATTTACCCTGAATGCTCTGCTTACCTCCTACGTCCCAGAAGTATGCTGGCAGGATACCTGGCTATTATAAATGATAGATAGACACAAACTGCTGGAGTAACTCAGGCAGCATCTCTGGAGAGAAGGAATGGGTGACGTTTCGAGTTGAGACCCTTCTTCAGACTGAGAGTCGGGAGAAAAGGAAATGAGAGATATAGACGGGAATTTAGAGAGATATAAAACATGCAAAAAAGTAACAATAATATCGCTGGTATAGGCGGGAGATTATGAATATTATAAATTGCTCCTGGTATAGGCGGGATGCAGGAAAACCAGGGGAAGTTGAAGGGCATGCGCGAAACAGAATAGGCTAAACGGATATAAAAGGGAGAATGGTACTGTTGGAGTTACACTGACATCTGCCATGGACTCAATGGAATGAATAGAATACTGCAAAACGGACAAAAATATGAGGTTTGATCGATTATGCCCTTTCTTGTTTTGAACTGGTGAAAGAAAATATCTAACCCTTGCAATTACATATTGAGATCATATGATACAAAGATTAACCCAGGTCCAGAGTTGGGCTGTCTGACAATTATATGCAGCCAGTGTTCAACGAGGTGGATTGATCAGCCGAGCTTCCCATGTCGCAGGTGGCTTAAAGGTGACAAGGGCTTCTGAAAGGATGGTTCATTCTGACTGCAAATACGTGATGGCAGTATTTTCAGTGGTCACCACCGGCAGTGATGTTTTGCTCTGGATTAGTACATGAAAAAGCAAGCACCACTATTTTCTGACAATGCACGGGAGGCCAGGCGGAAGATAGGAAAAGGAGGAAAGATTCACCTTCGAAGTGCCTTCTCTCCTGTACACCTCCCCCAAATTACTCCAGGAAAGTGAGAACAAGTGCCACAAAGTTTAGAGCCAGGAGAATTGTTCTAATAATGAGGGCACTGTGCTGCAACTGTGCATTTCAGAATCTGATACGAGTTCTCATGGCAAACGAGTTGATTGTCCATCTTTTTGTTTAACAAATGACACCCCCAACTTTTAACGGCAAACAATGTATATCGGTTGGTATCCATTCCTTTAATTTCTATACTTCAAGCTCACACCCTTTGGTCTGTTGCATCACGCCGCAGATCACAGCCTGCAGACGGAGGAGAGCTAATTACTCACGACATATCCAAACATAATGCAGGATATTTATTGAAATGACCTTGAGTTCCTGCAAGAGAGGTGGCTCGTCACAAAGCAGGAAGGAACTGGTAGAGGACAACTCCACTTGGAGGTTTTATTTCCCATGGAGGAGACAGACCTCACATTGTGACGGTTGTGGGCTGTGGGCACGGGTGAGAATAGAGGAAGGAATCATGTGGGGGATGGAGGTTTCACGTATCTAAAGGGCCTGTCCTACCAGCATGCGATTGCATGCGTCTGGCACGACCAAACATGGTTGCTTGAGGCGTACCGCCTCGCGGGGCCGGTCCCAATTCGAACCGGGGAGGCGTACGGAGTTGTGCGGGGCTGGTCCCGACATCATACTCACCAATCAGCTGGGCAGGAGGCGGGCCGACCGAATTTGGACGTCGCACGGCGTCGGGCGGTGACGTCATCACGCAACGGCATGCCGGGCGGTGACATCATTGCGCAACGCCACGCGCTAGGCGTACGCCGTCAAGACGCTGCATACGACGTCAAGACGCTGCGTACGCCCGTCGAGGCGTTGCGTACAGCTCAATGCGGCAGCGGGCCGACAGGCCATTGTCGCGCGGGATTTTCGGACAGTGTCAGTTTTTCGGAGCCCCGCGCGATGTCGGGACCAGCCCCGCACAACTCCATACGGCTCCGCTGATCAAAGTGGGACCAGCCCCACGAGGCCGTACGGCTCAAGCGACCACGTTTGTTCGCGCTAGACGCATGCTATACATGCTGGTGGGACAGGCCCTTAATCCTCCATCCCTAAAGCCATTCCTCCTTAACTACTCCATCTCTAGCAAATGGTGTCAGTATTAATGTGTTACTTTCACCTCTTTCACCATCATCTCACCATGATGAAACCTTCATCCTTTCCATTAATGTGTTACTTTCACCTCTTTCACCATCATCTCACCATGATGAAACCTTCATCCTTTCCATTATTTGTTACTTTCACCTCTTTCACCATCATCTCACCATGATGAAACCTTCATCCTTTCCATTATTTCCCAAATACCACAGAACCCAGTCTTTGGAAAAGGGTATGAAGTTGAAGAGACAAAGCTGTATGAACTTGCACTTACGGAACACCGAGGCTGGGAAGAGGAAAGATCTCCAAGTGGTGAGATACCAAATGTACGTGCGCTTGGAGTCCAAGATATGTATACATGTACCTCTGACAGAGATTCTGTTTAAAAGCAGGGTTTATGCACAACTAATGTCTATATACTATATACCAAGCAGGTTATGTCAATGATTATGCAACTGATCTGATACAAGCATAGCCATTTTCAATACCACATTCCAGTCTATACCCTTGCTTAACCTCGCACAACTGAGCGTACAGTAAATGAGATGATTCCTTGCAGCGCTCTTTGCAAGGATTATGAAAAGCTTGCAACTGCTGGTGGAACCATACATGCTCCTGGGGTTTTGGTGCACTTTGCTAAAGTTTCAGTCGTCTGAATGCTGCGTTCAAGTCATAATGCAAGTATTTTTTGTTAATTTAAAGCAATGTTACTACTTTCCAAACATGGGTGGCCTGGCAGGGGATCGTCTAAGATTAAGTCTAACTGGAAGTATGAAAAGGAAGAAAACTCAGGGAAGGATAACGTGGTGGAAGGAAGAAGTGGAGGAATAGGGACTCATCCAGAGACTGTTTCATTAAAAAGTTGTTGCAGTCAAATCCCCAACCTCAACGCCAACAAAGGCCAGTGATTCAGACCCATCTACATCACTGAAAAGCTTCTGTATCAGATAAGCTGATTATTGCAGTCACAACTGAGTTACTCCACCTTTTTGAGTCTACAATGGATCTGATGTTGTGTCATGCAAGCCGCTCAGTTTTAAAGTGTTTTGGGATGTGGATACAAAGTAAGCGTGCGGCCAGAAGGATGTGGCAGGGCCTCAAGGACAAAAATGGGTTGGGACACCAGGTTTACCAGAAGCATCACTCGTTATCCCCTACCCCACAGCTAACAATGGACCAGTGTGGGCTCCACCTTCCCTTGATCATCGTTGCTTTTTGCAAACCTTTCATTCATTTGTCCTATTTAACCTATATCTCTCGTTTCCCTTTCCCCTGACTACCAGGCTGAAGAAAGGTCCCAACCCGAAACGTCACCTATTCCTTTCCTCCAGAAATGCTGCCTGAACCGCTGAGTTACTAATCCAGCATTTTGTTTACTACCAGAATGCTGCTTGGATTAGAGGTTTCAACTGCAGGGAGAGGTTGCAGCTGGTCGGTGTGGACTCGTTGGGCTGAAGGGCCTGTTTCCATGCTGTATCTCTAAACTAAACTACATTTTCACACAGAGAGTTGTGAATCTCTGGAATTCTCTGCCACAGAAGGTAGTTGAAGCCAGTTCATTGGCTATATTTAAGAGGGAGTTAGATGTGGCCCTTGTGGCTAAAGGGATCAGGGGGTATGGAGAGAAGGCAGGTACAGGATACGGAGTTGGATGATCAGCCATGATCATATTGAATGGCGGTGCAGGCTCGAAGGGCCGAATGGCCTACTCCTGCACCTATTTTCCATGTTTCTAAGGTAAAGTAAAACAACAACAGTATTGCTTGTGGCTGTAAAGGCAATAACTGTCATGTTGGCCTCTCCTCCATTTAAGAACAATCTGAGGAGAATTGATAGGGTGAATGTACTGAGTCTTTTATCAGGGTAGAAGAATCAGGTCAGAGGGCATAAGTTTAAGTTAAGAGGGGAAAGATTTAATGGAAACAAGAGGGGAAACATTTTCGTTCAGAAGATGGTGGATATATGGGATGAGCTGGCTGAGGAGGTAGTTGAGGCATATATAATATCATTAAAAAAACACTTGGAAAGTACATATTAGGAAACATTTAGAGGGAAAATGGCCAAATGCAGGCAAATGCAAATGCAAGCTCTGCTCCTAGCTTAGATAGGCAACTTAGTCGACATGGGTAAATTGAGCCAAAGGGTCTGTTTCCACGCTGTATCACTCCATGACTCTAACCATTTATTCTAGCTAGATTATATCTACATTTACACACTATCCAGCCCAATTTCTCCCCTTTGACTTACGACAGTTTGTCTATGGCTTTTTGTCTTTTATGGGGATTATCAAGGAACTGTTATATCTCAGAGTCTGTTATATCTCAGGTCCTGGCCCAAAAAGGCACCTATCTATTCCTTCCACAGATGCTGCCTGATCCGCTGAGTTGCTCCAGCACTTGTGTGTTTTACTATTACATCTCATATATCCATAAGCTGAATTCTCTTGGTTGATGGATCGATAAGAGTCAGAGTGTCTTGGTTGAAGGTTAAATTATTTGATGGTTACCATTGCTCATCTAGAGTAGCCAGAATTATTTTCAAATCTCTTTAACTGCAGTCTGAAGAAGTGTCCTGACCTGAAACGTCCACCTATTCCTGTTTTCCAGGATTGCTGTCTGACCTGACCGTGCAAAATTACTCCAGCACTTTGTCTTTTTTTTTGTTGCAAACCTGCATCTGCAGTTCCTTTTATCTACTTGTTAAGGTACAATGTTCAGGCGTAGAAGACCTAGGGCTGGAGTCAACTTATCACAGTGCTTGATTTCCTTTCTCCTTGTGTTTTGCTTTCTACTGCTTTGTGTGATGTCTGGAACTGCAGTTTTAGCTTTAAGGGCCTGTCCCACTTACGTGTCCTTGGCACGCAAATTACGTGACCTCGTAGTCGCGTTAAGGTGCACGGGCATCGTATGGCCGCGCGGGGCCGGTCCCACTGAGAAGCGCGGAGGGGTATGTAGTTGTGCACGACATCGCGCGGGGCTCCTAAATTTTTGTAGCGAACAAAATCTTTGCGCGCCAACGGCCTGTCGAGTAACTGACGGCTAAAGTGGGACAGATCCAAGACCCTGGCGTGACGCAACGTCTCACCTTCAACAGCAGCAGAAGCAGCCAAACGATCACCGAACTCGACCTGGGGCTCACGGCCGTTGCGGTCCGGATCCGCCCCCACTTCTACTCCCAGAGCGGGGCCAAGAAAATTGAAGATGGACACAAAATGTTGGAGTAACTCAGCGGGACCGGCAGCATCTCTGGAGAGAAGTAATGGGTGACGTTTCGGGTCAAGACGCTTCTTTCAGACTAAAGAAGAGTCTCGACCCGAAATATCACCCATTCCTTCTCTCCAGAGATGCTGCTGGGTCCGTCCGCTGAGTTACTCCAGCATTTTGTTTCCATCTTCAAATGACGTCACGCGCTCCAGACAGCTGTGCGGTCGAATGAAGTCGCACGGGACAGTCGAGACTCAAAGCGACCACGAGGTCGCGTAATTAGCGTGCCTAGGACACGTAAGTGGGATAGGGGTTTAAGTTATAAGAAATGCCAAAAATTCCCTTTAGCAGAAAACAAGGTAACACTAAGCATGAGGTGTTTTGTTAATTAGTGTTTTATGCTCAGTTTAGTTGAATCCTATTCTGTTTTGGCACCAGCTCTCATGAGCTGCATTTATACTTCAATAAAAGGTTTACTGTGTGTGGACACCGGGGATCCGATTTGTGATGGTAAGTTAAACTATAACTTTAATCTAGATAAAATGCAAAAGATGAACTCATGCAAGATTTCAACGATTTTTTCCTGATCTGGGATCAAAAGAGTCCGAAGGGAAGAACAGGTCTATTTAGTGACATAAACATATTTGTGAATATATTCTGCTACCATTATATATAGCAACTATAGCAAGCTTTCCCACATTGTTGCTTAATGAGCAATAACAATCTTTTTCAAAACATGTGCAACAATTTTGAAGTAACACCCACTAAAATTCTTAATTATATCCAGGGGGCAAAAATGTGACCATCTTTGTCACTTATTTCACAAAACTAACCAGCAGTAGAGGTTTTTTTCCCTCTTACCTGGTCTACTTACATCAATTATACTAACCATTTGATCCCTTGCACACATATGTTACACAGCCAGGAACAGAAAACTAGATGTGAGCTTACAACATCATGTTGAGAAACTACAGTTCATTAGTCTTATAAATGAGAGACCAGCCAATTACCCCTTTCCAGTTTAGTGATCGAGTAAATCCAAATTTGATGGGTGGGAAAGTAAACTGTGTGTGGAATGTGGAGGCTATAGAGAGGGCCAAGAGTTTAGTTTAGTTTAGTTTAGAGAAATAACATGGAAACAGGCCCTATGGCCCACCGATTCCGAGTTCTATGTTATCTCAATTCCCTGCACATTGGGGGCAGTTTTTCAGAAGCTAGTTCACCAACAAACCCACATATCTTTGGAATGTGTGGTGAAACGGGAGGAAACCCATGCGGCCACATGGAAAACGGTGCAAACTCCACGCAGACAGCACCCGAGGTCAGGATCAAACCCGGATCTCTGCAATTGGAGGCAGAAGCTACGCCACTGTGCTGCCCAAACTTATTTTTTTCAGCTGGCAAGTAATTTGGAAAACAAATATCAAAATACACTCTTTGGGGTCAAAAATGAAGACTTTTCATTTTAAGATAATGAGTTGTTGAGGAAAGTTGGTATGGGGAGGGGGGGGAAGACTAGTGTATTCTTTGACATCTATTATTGGAAATTAACGAGCCGGCAATTAGGAAAGGAAGTGATATACTGCTTTCTTAGAAAGAGACTGCAGATTATTTAGAACCTTGGTTACATCTGACAAATTGTGTACACTCCTTAGTTAGAGAAGGATAGACGTGATTATTTTTCAGAGTGTACAACAAATGTTCACCAGAGTAATTCCACAGATGAGATGATTTTCCTCGAGGAGACCAAGCAGGCTCTGAGACACAGCATTCTCCAGAGAATCCACCACAAAATTCAAGGCTGATATATCAGTACTGTTCTGAGGGAGATGCCATCAATTACATTGGATAAAGACCAGATTGTGGCAGCTATTCCCACTTGTTCCCATTGGAACCATCAACATCCAGGCAGTGAAACTCAAGTAAGTCATTCCCACTTGCTCCATGAAATGAGGAAATCAGAGTCCTGACAGATTTGTTCAGCTGTAGCAATGACTGCAAACTTGCTGGTTAATCCCCAGTCTAACACCAGGTCAGACGAGGCACTGAATCCAAGGTCTCTCACTGATTTAAATGGTTGGGCAAAGCTTTCGGAGACAATGGGAAGGGTAAGTTACTTCTTTAAAAAGTAAAGAATATTTATCTTCGTTGATTGCATTTAATTAATTAAATGTGTTTTCAATTATTTTTTTTTACATTTTGTTCCAATTTCCTTCAATTGATTACTTTAATTTTAAATGCCAGATAAATGTCAAAAATGGACAAGAGTGTTAACCCAATTGTCTTATTCAATATTTATCCTCCAATTCGTTTTGTTGAATAATATTACCTAGGCATTTTGACACCGCTATTTGTGGGTGCTACACAATACAGACATTGCCTGTGGTATTTCATATGAATGATATTACAATGACTCAGATTGTTGGAAGAGTTTTAGGACAGTCTCACAGAGATATGATACAGGCGAGATACAATAAATCTCGTTTCTCTCCTCAGTCTGAAGAAGGGTCTCGACCCGAAACGTCACCCAGTCCTTCTCTCCAGGGATGCTGCCGGTCCCGCTGAGTTACTCCAGCATTTTGTGTCTACCTTTGTTTTTCTCTTCCCCAGGTTAGCTCCGTATACCCTAGGGTTGATTTGAATGAAGCATAGGGTTGGACAGGCTAGATGCAGGAAGATTGTTCCCGATGTTGGGGAAGTCCAGAACAAGGGGTCACAGTTTAAGACTAAAGGGGAAATATTTTAGGACTGAGATGAGAAAAACATATTTTACACAGAGAGTGGTGAATCTGTGGAATTCTCTGCCACAGAATGTAGTTGAGGCCAGTTCATTGGCTATATTTAAGAGGGAGTTAGATGTGGCCCTTGTGGCTAAAGGGATCTGGGGGTATGGAGAGAAGGCAGGTACAGGATACTGAGTTGGATGATCACCCATGATCATATTGAATGGTGGTGCAGACTCGATGGGCCAAATGGCCTACTCCTGCACCTATTTTCTATGTTTCTATAACATTCTCTCATGGTTTGACAGAGCTAATGCCACGTGGATACTTTTCCTGACTGGCTTCAGAATAAGGAACTATTATTACGGGCGGCACGGTGGCGCAGCAGTAGGCTTGTTGCCAGATACTTGGGTTTGATCCAAATTATGGGTGCTGTATGTGCGAAGTTTGTACATTCTCCCTGTGACAGCCTGGGTTTTCTCTGTGCTCCGGTTTCAATAGACAATAAACAATAGGTGCAGGAGTAGGCCATTTGGCCCTTCGAGCCAGCACTGCCGTTCAATGTGATCATGGCTGATCATCCTCAATCAGTACCCCGTTCCTGCCTTCTCCCCATATCCCGATTACGCTATTTTTAAGAGCCCTATCTCGCTCTCTCTTGAAAGCATCTAGAGAACCTGCCTCCACCGCCCTCTGAGGCAGAGAATTCCACAGGCTCACCACTCTCTGTGAGAAAAAGTGTTTCTTCGTCTCCTTTCTTTTTTTATTTTTTTTAATTTTATTTATTTATTTTTTTTAAATAATATTTTTATTAGAAGTAGACATATTATAAAGTATAGTTACATATTATAGTAAAAAAACTTTTCATATACTTCAGTCATACATTATTAAAATGTTCAATTGTCGATTACTTCTGCTTCTAATGTTTTTTTTTATATAGAAAAAGAGAGAAAGAGAGAAAAAAGTTACAAATATCAAAAAAAACAAAAAAGGTGGAATGGATTACTTATAATACGTCATTGGAGATAGGTTCGTAGATTATAAAGTATTACTTTTCATCTAATCCTGAGTTCGTTGGGTTTTCGTGCTGGGCCAATCTATCCCGTCAGATAATTAATGAATGGAGCCCATATTTTATCAAAAAGTTCTTGTTTGTCCATTAAGACAAGTCTAATTCTTTCTAGATATAGGGTCTCCGACATTTCCACAATCCACATTTTAATTGTGGGGGTCGTAGGGCCTTTCCAAAATTTTAATATTAATTTTTTCCCGGTTATTATACTGTAGTAGAGGAAATTTCTTTGGCTTGTTGTGAGTGTTAAACTTTGCTCTGATATTCCAAGTATTATTAATTTATACAAATCCAGTTTTGTATAAATAACTTCTGAAATTATTTCAAAAATATCAGTCCAGAAATGTTTAATTTTTATACAATTTGCAAACGTATGTGCTAAATTAGCATCTAGATGTAGACATTTATCACAAATAGGAGAGATTTGTGGGAAGATTCTATTTAGTTTTATTTTAGAGTAGTGTAATCTATGTAAGACTTTAAATTGTATTAAAGCATGTCTGGCATTTAACGAACATTTAAATGGCTTACTCCTTATTCTTAAACTGTGGCCCCTGGTTCTGGACTCCCCCAACATCGGGAACATGTTTCCTGCCTCTAACGTGTCCAAGCCCTTAAAAATCTTATATGTTTCTATGAGATACCCTCTCATCCTTCTAAACTCCAGAGTGTACAAGCCCAGCTGCTCCATTCTCTCAGCATATGACAGTCCCGCCATCCTGGGAATTAACCTTGTAAACCAACGCTGCACTCCCTCAATAGCAAGAATGTCCTTCCTGAAATTAGGGGACCAAAACCGCACACAATACTCCAGGTGTCTGTAGGGCTCTGTACAACTGCAGAAGGACCTCTTTGCTCCTATATTCGATTCCTCTTGTTATAAAGGCCAACATGCCATTCGCTTTTTTCACTGCCTGCTGTATCTGCATGCTTACTTCCTCCCACACTCCAAAGACGTACAGGTTTGCAGGTTCATTGGCTTTGGTAAAATTGTACATTGCCCCAAGTGTTTAGGATAGTGCTAGTGTAGAGGATGATCGCAAACTTGGTGGGCCAATGGGCCAATTCCACTGTATTTAAAGTCTAAAGAATGAGGTGAAATGTATTCTGCAATCTATTCTGTCCACATTCCCGCCAACATTCGCCAGGTTCTGCCACTCGCCTACACACGCAGGGAAATTTACAATAGCCAATTAACCTACCATCCAGCATGTCTCTGGAATGTGGGAGGAAACCGGAGCAGCTGGGGTGAAACCCAAATGGTCTCAGGAAGATTGGACAAACTCCTGAAAAGACAGAAGTAGAAGTAAGGATTTAATGTAAACCACTGGAGTATGGGGCAGCAGCTCTACTGATTGTGTCACCCAGGGATACAAAGCGCGGAATTCTGGACCCCAGAGATGTATGAATGCCCATTCAAAAGCAGTTTCAAGGCACTCGTTAAATCAAGGAATAATGAAATAGTGTAAGAAAACATACATCGGGCTGTTGTTCATAAACTACAATGCACCGTTTAACACCATCATCCCCTCCAAGCTGGCTGCCAACCTCACAGAACTGGGTCTCTGCACGTCCCTCCGCAACTGTATCCTTGACTTCCTCATGAACAGACTACAATCTGTATGAATTGGCAGCAACACCTCCTCCTCGATAATCATCAGCATGGCAGCACCTCTAGGCTGTGTGCTCAAATCCCTGCTCTACTCACTCTATACATATTACTGTGTAGCCAGACACAGTTCCAACTCCATCTTCAACTTTGCCGATGAAACCACAGTCGTTGGATGAATTACAGATGATGGTGAGTCGCAGTATAGGAGGGAGGTCGATCGACTGACCAAATGGGGTTGGAACAACAACCTTGCTCTTAACATCGGTGAAAACAAGGAACTAATTGTTGACTTTGG
Organism: Amblyraja radiata; assembly: GCF_010909765.2. NCBI lineage: Eukaryota > Metazoa > Chordata > Chondrichthyes > Rajiformes > Rajidae > Amblyraja > Amblyraja radiata. Next base: position 4,910,021 of record NC_045956.1, read on the forward strand.
AAGAGGAAGGTCGAGGATCCACAACCTGTCTTCATCGGCGGGAGGGTGGTGGAGAGAGTCAAAGGCTGAAGATCTATCCAGGACCCAGCACATTGATGCAATCATAAAGAAAGCCCATCAATTCTTCTACATCCCAGAAGATTGAGGCGATTTGGTATGTCAACGAATATTCTTGCACCTCTCTGGAAGCGAGCGGGCAAGATCATCTCTGACCCCTCTCACCCTGGCCATAAACTCTTTGAATCACTTCCGTCAGGAAGGCGACTCCGGACTGTCAAAGCTGCCACTGCCAGACATAAAAACAGTTTTTATCCACGAGTAATTGCTCTACTCAACAGCCAAAAATCTGTAGCCTCCCTTTGATCTGGTATTTTGTTGGTTCACATGCTTGATCAATGGTGTTTTATCATTAATGTGTTATTATTATTAATGTTTAGTGTGTTCTGAGTCATTCGTAACTGTCACTATATGTCATGTTGTTACTTGTGGGCGGAGCACCAAGGCAAATGCTTGTATGTGAATACTTGGCCAATAAACTTACTTACTTACTTACTTACTATAGGTGTACAGTAGAGAGCATATTGACTGGTTGCATCACGGCCAGGTTCGGCAAGCCCAGTAACGAAGAAGACTGCAAAAAGTGGTGAGCACTACCCAGTTCACCATGGGTACTGAAACCCCACCTTTGAAGAGATCTACAAGACTTGCTGCCTCAAAATGGCAGCCAGCATCATCAGAGACCCACACCACCCTGGCCACACTCTCATTTCATTCCTGCCATCAGAAAGAAGGTATAGGAGCCTGAAAACTGTAATGTCCAGATTCAGGAGCAGCTTCTTTCCCACAAGCATCAGGCTACTAAACACAACAACCTAAATATGCTCTGAACTATATATATAGTCTATTTAAACTAGGGGGCACTTTAAAAAAAATGTGCACTATTATTGTTTGGTTATTTGTTTGTTTGTTTTCATATATATATATATATATAATTTTTTGTTGTTGGTTATTACGGGTTTTACACGGTACTATGTTTATATAACTGTAGTGCTGCTGCAAGTAAGAATGTCATTGTTCTGTTTCAGAATATGTGACAATAAAATACTCTTAATTCTTGACGATAATGGACTTGAGATAAAGCATTAGCCGCAATCTGATTAAATGCAGAACAAAATCATCGAACTGAATGACATGCTCGGAGAAAAGACGGGGGAAGAGGCATGGGGGAGAAGGGGGTATCACGGTGGAGGGGGCAGGAGACAGTGAGGGGGACCAGAGGGGAAGGGGCTAGAGCTGCGAGGCATTGCGATGGCGATGCGTTTGGGACTCGCAGCGGGCGCTGGGCGCTCTCCTCCGCAAGGATCAGATTCACCGCTTTCCATTTGGCGACATCTGCCGCGCCGCTTCCGGTCGCTCCGAAAATGGTGTCCAGTTGGAGACCTCCGCCGGCCACCTACAGCTTCCCTCAGCTCCAGTAAAGACGCGATGGCGCAGGAAGAGGCGGACCGTCCCACGGAGTGATAGGAGAAGAGACTAATCCGCGTAGCGCTGACTGGCAGGAGAGGAGATCGATCTGCGCACGCGCATTTTTAAAGTTTTTAAACCTCGCTAACTTTTACAATATACCACCGATTGAAACGAAACTTGTTGCACTTGCGGCATAAGCGAACGGTGAGTGAGCTGACGAAAAATCGTAGCGCTATCGCATACCGTTTTTGCACAAATAGAAAAAAACGCACAGATCGGAAGACCGGCAATTAAAGGTAAGGATACAGTTAGCACAGTGAGGTCTCCACCTGGCTTGGGTCCATGATGATTTTGTTGGCTTGCAAGGATCTCATGATGGTCGCACCAGGAACGACTTGGCTTAATTTTCTACACAACGTTCCAACAGGACCCTTACGCAGTAAAATAATGCAATTTAAAAGCCAGCAAATGCCTGGTCAAATTTCTGGTCCAGATGCTAAATGTGCCAAAATTGGTCTTTAATACATTTTATTTCAATAAATATTCAACAGTGAATTAATTTTGAGGCCAAATATTTCTTTGCATTCTCTTATTTGACTATATGGTGACTTGGATAGGCTGGGTGAGTGGGCAAATGTTTGGCAGATGCAGTATAATGTGGATAAATGTGAGGTTATCCATTTTGGTGGCAAAAACAGGAAAGCAGACTATTATCTAAATGGTGGCCGACTAGGAAAAGGGGAGATGCAGCGAGACCTGGGTGTCATGGTACACCAGTCATTGAAAGTGGGCATGCAGGTGCAGCAGGCAGTGAAGAAAGCGAATGGTATGTTAGCTTTCATAGCAAAAGGATTTGAGTATAGGAGCAGGGAGGTTCTACTGCAGTTGTACAGGGTCTTGGTGAGGCCACACCTGGAGTATTGCGTACAGTTTTGGTCTCCAAATCTGAGGAAGGACATTATTGCCATAGAGGGAGTGCAGAGAAGGTTCACCAGACTGATTCCTGGGATGTCAGGACTGTCTTATGAAGAAAGACTGGATAGACTTGGTTTATACTCTCTAGAATTTAGGAGATTGAGAGGGGATCTTATAGAAACTTACAAAATTCTTAAGGGGTTGGACAGGCTAGATGCAGGAAGATTGCTCCCGATGTTGGGGAAGTCCAGGACAAGGGGTCACAGCTTAAGGATAAGGGGGAAATCCTTTAAAACCGAGATGAGAAGAACTTTTTTCACACAGAGAGTGGTGAATCTCTGGAACTCCCTGCCACAGAGGGTAGTCGAGGCCAGTTCATTGGCTATATTTAAGAGGGAGTTAGATGTGGCCCTTGTGGCTGAGGGGATCAGAGGGTATGGAGAGAAGGCAGGTACGGGATACTGAGTTGGATGATCAGCCATGATCATATTGAATGGCGGTGCAGGCTCGAAGGGCCGAATGGCCTACTCCTGCACCTAATTTCTATGTTTCTATGTTTCTATGTTACTGATTTCTGGTTGTGTGTACTTTCTTGTGTGTTTTTGATTAATTTTCAGGTTAAATATATAGTAATATTCCATTTGTTTTACAAATAGCTCCTCGGATTTATATTGACACAGAATACAGAACAATACAGCACAGAACTCTTAAGCCTGCAATGTCCATGCTAAATATAATGCGAAATGAAACAAATCTCTTTTTACTGCATGCGCTCTGTATCGCTCCATTTCCCGTATATTCACGTGCCTATCTAAAAGCCCCTTAAACGCCACTATCGTATCTGCTACCACCACTGAAGAAATGCTGCAGGATTGTGGTGGACATTTTGCAAGCAGCGGAACAGGTCAAGATTAAACGTAGTCATTTAAGCTTAGAGCCACAAAACTAATACTCAAATTTTGGAAAAAGACAACAGTCCCTACAGTGAAGATGTGGATTACTGATATGTCCGAGATTACATTTAGAAAACATTAGGCTTGTCTTGGCTGAAAAAGCAAATCAATTTCTCAAGACATGGTTGCCTTTCACTGAATTTCTGCAACAACAGAATGGTTAAACACAAATTTAAACCCAATGCCAGGGATGGGTGTGGGGGAGGTGGGGTGGTTTCTTGCTTTCTTTTATTTTACTTCGCTTCTTTTCTCTCGCTTTTTTCCTTTTTTTTCTTTTTTTTAGGTTTCAATGTTAAAAATGAAGCTGTACAAATGTTATGTTGATTGCCTTATAACTGTACAATTGCTTCTAATAAAATTAATTCAAAAAAAAAAAGTTTAGAGACACATTGCCAATCAGTGATGTTACCGGCAGGCTGTTAGTTCATTTAAATGCATCAATGTACTGCGATGTCCCGATGGCAATGGGGTTCCCGATGCCACAGCCTACATAAACAGTGAGTACAGTACCGGGAGGCATTGCAGAGGCCATCATAGTGCCTGGAAATGTGGTCGTTGGGTGGCCGGAATGAACCACAGGGGTCTTCAAATCCCCTCCCTATTAGCCAATGTACAGCTCCTAGAAAATATGATTGAGGTTTTAAGGGCAAGATTGCTTTACCAAAGGAACATGAAGGGATGCTGTGCACTTTGTTTCACAGAGACATGGCTCACCCCCAGCCTCCCAGACTCAGGTTTCTCAATCCATCGCATAGTCCAGACCGCGCCATCAGGTAAAGGGAGATGCTACAGCGCCTGTCTCATGGTACACTCTTTGTGAGGTAGCGGTCTTGTCCAACTTCTGCTCCCTGCAACTGGAACATCTGTCAGTGAAGCGCCATCCCTTCTACTTCCCTAGGGAGTTCATCTCCATCATCATGACTGCGGTTTGTATCCTGCCCCAGTCAGAAATGTGGCTAGCACTGCAGGAGCTGCACGCCAAGGTAAAATAAACATTAGACGCCATACATACCCTGATGCAATTTTCATCATAGACGGGACTTCAACAAGGCTAGTTGTAAGAATTCACTTCCTAACCACAACCAGCACTTTTCCTGCTGCACCAGGAGGCCAAGTATTCTCGATCATTAATAATATCAGTGCTCAAGAAGGTAGACAAAAATTCTGGAGGAACTCAGTGGGTGAGGCAGCATCTATGGAGCAAAGGAAATAGGCGACGTTTCGGGTCGAGAGCCTTCTTCAGACTGATGAGGGGGTGGAGGGGTGGGAAGAAGAAAGGAAGAGGCGGAGATAGTGGGCTGTGGGAGAGCTGAGAATGGGAGGGAAAAGATGAGGAAAGCAGGGACTACCTGAAATTGGAGAAGCCAATGTTCATACCGCTGGGGTGTAAACTACCCAAGCGAAATATGAGGTGCTGCTCCTCCAATTTACGGTGGGCCTCACTCTGGCCATGGAGGAGGCCCAGCCCTCCCACAGCCCACTGTCTCCGCCTCTTCCTTTCTTCTTCCCGCCCCCCCCCCCCCCCTACCTCCTCATCAGTCTGAAGAAGGGTCTCAACCCGAAACGTCGCCTATTTCCTTCGCTCCATAGATGCGGCCTCACCCGCTGAGTTTCTCCAGCATTTTTTTGTCTACCTTCGATTTTCCAGCATCTGCAGTTCCTTCTTAAACAGTGCTCAAGAAGAGTAAGGCAACACACCTCACTGGCTGTTGACCAGTGCACTAACCTCTGTGGTGATGAAGTGCCTTGAGAGATGTTGGTTATGACACATATTATCTGCTGCCTTAATGAAGACTTGGACCCACTACAATTTGTTGTGGATGTGATCTCGCTGGTTCGCCACTCTGCACTGGAATACTTGGACAATAAGAATACGTATGCTGGGCAGTTGTTCATCAACTATAGCTCAGCAATCAACACCATAATCCACTCCAAATGTATCATTAAACTCAGAGAACTGGATCTCTGCTTATCCTTACATAATTGGAAACTCAACTTCCTCATAATTCATCGGTATGAATTAGCAACAGCACTTCCTCCTCAATAACTATCAATGCAAGAACACCTCAAGGCAGTGTGCTCAGTCCCTTGAAATCTGCTGATGAGGTAAAACTGACTTCTCTTGACAGCGAGTGTGGCACCTTCAGAATCAACATTTAAATGCGGAGATCAGTGAAAATCCAGGAGGTCTAATCATCCTAATCATCTTGATCAATATGACCTTCTCTCCATCCAGAGATAATACAGTTTCTAATTACAATGCTCGACAAGTGCATCCTGCGGGCATGCACTGCTTCAAGACCCAGATAATATACACGACCAGGGTAATTAAGGTAATTAGATGATAGGCTGGTTTCAGGCATGGACAAAAGAAGGTCTGACTACCTCAAGTCCATCAGCATGCCATTACTTACTCCCATCATCAAAATCCTAAACTCACCACAATCCAGTTAACTAAAATACTGTGGCTACAGGAGTGGGTTAAACAGTGTTGACTCTGTGGTGAACGACTCACCTCCTGAGTCCTCTCTACCATTTACGTGATGCAAGTTAGAAGTGTAATGGAATAACCTCCACTTAACTGGATAGTTCAGCTCCGCCAACAATGCAACTTGACACCATTTGCAGAAACCGTGTGCTTGATCAGGGCTCGAACGCCACATACAACTCGCATGGAAATGTGTGGTAAAATGTGGCCGCTGTGTAAACCATCTACCAGATGCATAGCACCAATTTGTTCATGCTTCCTTCAATAGCAGCTCACAAACTTGTCATCTCTATCCATAGGCAGCATTCTAATAGGAACCACATATTATAATAAGAATACTAATTATCACCACATATAATCCCGGCAAGAAAAGTCGTCATTGCTGCTGGATCAAAATCTGGGACTCTCCTTCCAACAGCAGTGCAGGCTATTGGTCTTTAAGGTCCTTCTTTAAGGTCCTTCTGCTGCAGGGACATCCCACAAACAAGGGAAGAGATATCATGCCAGGAGGTTGAAACAGTGGCAAGAGTGCTTGGCTTAAGGATAGTTGCAAACACAAATGAATGCATAAACGCCAAGAATGTCTGAAGATTTGTTATTATATTTTATATATTTTTGAGTCTGGACAAAGTTTATTTTTGGGAAAAATAGTTTTAAGACAGTTTGTTTTCAGCTCAGCAAGGCACACCCACTGAATAAATACACTTTAAAAGTCCTTCTGCGGATGAATTCTTGTGTTACATTCTAATGAAGGACTTATTTACTTCACTTATGCTGGTAATGTTGCATTCACATTTATTTTACACTTGAAGTTATGTTTCGGTACAGAAGAGCTGCATGGGATTCCATCTAAAACAATGGGTAAGTTGCCCGAACCAAGCTACCGAGATGTGCTACACAATTATGCCCAGCAAAATGCGGGCAAACAATGTAAGCTAAAGTAACATTTGCAGCAAAAACCTTCTCTCACACAGCATGTGAGGTTCCAAATATTTAGAAAGTAAAAAAAACAAAATTCCAGTTAAGATTTTGAAATATTCTCCTTGTATATCTCTCCTACTTCAAAGCACTGTCATGTCCAGTCACTGTAGATTTGCCAAGTTGAGGGTTCTTTCCCACACATCACAACATTCATGGTCAAGCTACATGATCTGTTGATTTTAAGGTCTTTCACCTCATTATCAACTTCTTCCATCCATTTTCTCTTCTTATCGCAATGTATATCTCCAGCCACAAGTTACGACCTGTACATTCTGTGCCTCTGAGTCGACACAATAGCTCATTCCAAATGTTTCCATTCTAACAAAGGCTGAGCATGCAGAGATTACAGCTGTGCTCTTTGAAACTTTTTCCCTAATCAGATGTACCTCTTAACTCTTCCAAGTGTTCCATAAATCTTTCTCATTAATCTGTAGTGTCTTTGATCACCCATTGATCAACCCACCCCCAGTGCATCATGCTTCCCAACCAGCAACCCTTAACACAAATATTTGTCTCTACGGTTGTTAGGTGGCCCTGAGATGTTCTTCAACTTGTTTTCCAAAAAACAAATCTGTCCTGGACAAGAACGGAACTCACTATCAAAACATGGAGGGGACGGGGGACACAATTTTTTGGCGGCCGCACGCGCATGCGCACAGTCACACACGCACGCGCGAGGCTTCGGAGGCTCAATCCAGCGGTAAATGCAGCTCAACTGTCTGTCTCACCGGGTTAACCAACTGGTGTCCCGTCTGGACTGACGGGACACCAGCGCTGCTTCTCCGCGCTGGCCATATTTCCCGCAAGTCCAGGCAGGTCAACCTGGCGGGGATGTCGCTCACCTCTCAAAACATGGGGGGGACGTGTCCCCTCTGCCCCCCCCCCCGGGTTTTCCGCCCGTGATCCTGGATTTCTTACATGTAGCCAGATATGCTTAAATGTCAAGGTCGTATACTATGATACCAATAACTGGTAAAATTATTTTTTTACTATTGTAAAAGGATGATTTAAAGGATGCTCGTAACAATGGGATTGCTATTAATAATGCAGATCCAATTCAGATCAAAGACTAACGAACAATATAGTGCAGACACAAATGCTAGAATCTAGAGCAAATTATAAAGTGCTGGAGTAACTCAGCGGGTCAAGCAGCATATGGGGGGGAAATAGATAGGTGATGTTTTGGGTCAGACACTTCTTCAGACTGGGATAGGCACAAAATTGCATACTTCAGCGATGGCTCAACTGGCACCTGATTGTCTTTCGTAATTGATTTTACAAAACAAATCTGTCGTGAGTTTCTTACATGTTGTGGGATATGACAAAATGTCAAGGTCTTGTACGATGAAAAGAATGAATGGGAATCGGACATAGGGAAGGCAAATAATAATTGCAAACTGAATAAAATGAACAATCATTAGACATGAATTAAGGCTTATGTAGATTTGCACCTAGAAGTAGTAATCAATATGGATGCCTTGTAAACTAATGTATGGCCTGCACAGTAGCACAGCAAACAGTCTCCAAATAACTGGCACAAAGTTTCAGTGATCCGGGTTCGATCCTGACATCTGCCGTTGTCTCTGTGGAGTTGGCATTTTCTTCCTTTGACTGCATGGTTTCCTCCTGTAGTCTCCAATTCCCACTCACATCGGTTAATTGGGTGGTATAAATGATCCTGTCTGTATCTGTGTGTGGGGTAATTGAGGGCGGGGGAACTTGTTAGGTATGTCAGAGAGAGAATAGGTTACAGAGAAAAAAACAGGCTGTAAGGGTTGTTCTGACAACTGCCACTGACACGGTGGGCCAATTGGTCTCCTTCCATGATAAAATTAATTGAGATATGGGACAATTGTATTTAAAAGAACATCATGTTCGGTTTTTATCCATTTTTAACAAAATGGCTGCAGTGCAGCGTTTCTGCGTTTCCATAATGATGAAGGAGGAGGTCATTTGGTCCATTGCATTTGGTACATAGCAATCCCCTTCCCCCACTAATTCTTCCCTAAAGCCTTTTCTCCAAAAACACTCATCTACTCGCCCCAAAAATATACTCAGGCTAACTTACAGTATTCAATTAACATTCTAACCTTTGGGATTGAAACTAAATAGAATCACATGAGGGAACCCATGTGTTGGTTGTGAGACTGTGTAAACTACACATACACACAGCGCTCCACATTATGGTCAATCCAGTGTCACTGGCACTGTGAGGCAGCAACTCTACCATCTGTACCATTGAGCCTGCCCAGGATGTGTCCTCCCTCTACCCATCCTAACTCCAGAATGGTTCTTGGTTTCCTGGTCCTCCAAAAATATTCCAAATGGAACTTAAACTGGAGGTGGCGGAGGGTGGACTCTACATAAACGATGCAATGGAGTAAGGCTCGACTTGGGCTGAAATACATAGTTGCAGTATCTGAAAAGGTTCGCAAAATAAATGCAGGTTGTGAGCTCAGGTCAATATTTGGTCTAGTCAGACTGGTCAGAATTTTATTTTCCCCAACTATGAAGACTGATTCCATAATTGATGGTTTAGACAGCACAAATCTGCCACCAGAGGAATTCTGCTCTGCGATAAATCTCTGTAATATTAAAAACTGCAGGTCCGATCATTTGTTGCTTACAATGGTTTCAAGCAATAATGAACCAGAGAGAAAGCCTCAAGTTTGTAGATTACAGGTCACACAAAAACTTTGGTATTCAAACTGATCTAGAGGGGGCAATGCACCTACTATTTGACAGCATATATTGGGAAGTTTTGGGCTGAACATTAACTTTCCATTATCATAGAAGTAAAAGCACTCCACTTCTTGCCGAACTCTTGCTTTCAGTTCACTTCCCCTATTCACCGTCTACCTTCCTCTCTTTCTATTTAATAGCGGTTTTCAGCCATTCCAGCAACTTTTCTGGATTCCGCCATTTACTTTAATTCTGTATCTCTCAAGCATCCCCCTACAACCTGTCTATCAACCAGGTACATAAAAAAGCTGGAGAAACTCAGCGGGTGCAGCAGCATCTGTGGAGCGAAGGAGATAGGTAACGTTTCGGGCCGAAACCCTTCTTCAGACTGATAGGGGTGGCGGGGAGAAGCTGTCTATCAACCAAATGGGAGGTAGACAAAAGTGCTGGGGAAACACAGCGGGTGCAGCAGCATCTATGGAGCGAAGGAAATAGGCAACGTTTCGGGCCAAAACCAAATGGGTGCAGGCTCCCCCATAAGTATCTCTCTATGAGAATTATTTGGCAAATAATTACATCACCACATCAATTTCTGGACATTACGGCATACATTATTCCTCCATCAATCATCCATGGACAGCTATTTTTTCCTTTTACTTTTGGTTATTTTTCTCTGTGAAATAAACTGGCTGAGACACTGTTTAAGGAAGTCGCCAAGTGTGATTATCTGAAACCACCCACTGTCCTGACCACTGTCTGCAGCATTATCTATTCACAGTCTTGGTTGTTGTTACTAAATAGAAAAGTATCTAAACAATTTCAAATGGTCATAAACACACATCAATTTCTCCTTGGCATTTCTCTATGAGGTTGTTAGACTGACGTCAATGCATTGCATAATTCCACAACGTCTCACAGAACCACTGCTCTAATTTGAAATGAAGATCAGATACTGCAAAGGGATAACTCCTGACAATGTAAAACTACTCATTAAAGGTGATTTGCTCTGAGTTATTTGATGGAAAAAAATCAGTCTTGTTTGTGTATGATAAATAAATAGAGCGGCCCAATGCAAAAATAATGTGTTTAAGAAGGAGCTGCAGATGCTGGAAAATCAAAGGTAGACAAAAGTGCTGGAGAAACTTAGTGGGTGCAGCAGCATCTATGGAGCGAAGGAAATAGGCAACGTTTCGTCCCGAAACCCTTCGGATTTCGACCCGAAACGTTGCCTATTTCCTTTGGGTTTCGGGCCGAAACGTTGCCTATTTCCTTCACTCCATAGATGCTGCTGCACCCGCTGAGTTTCTCCAGCACTTTTGTCTACCTGCAAAAAAAATGTGAATGTGCCAAACCAGTCAGCTGAAGCAAGTTTTGGGGATATTGGATGTCGAGAAAAGCTGTGATAATTCAAGCTTCAATAAAATATCTGATATTTAAAAAGTATTCATCAGAAATTGTACAATTAGTTTTGTGCACAATGTTTTCTTACAGCATGACTCTTACTGAAAGTCTGCTTAAAGAAAATATCAAGACCAATCCTTACTTGTGGATTTCTTAAAAGCTGGTTGAGTGGCCAAGAGACATATGATAAACAATCTCACATGAACAAAATTATTATTGTTTATCCCAAAAGGATCTTTTTTATTTTTAAGTATTCTACTTATATATATGTATATAAAGTCATTTTATTTTTTCTATACAAAGTGTCTTAAGGGCTCATGTCCAAAGATTTTGCTTCATCTCAAATAGTTTGACATATTTCAAATTGTTTGCATTAAATTAATCCTTGTTTATACATCATGTATAATTTTATACATCATGATGAACATGAACAAGGCTAATATATTCATCCCATTCTTCAAAACAGTTAGCTTGTTTTAATTCAATACTACATCAGTGGTTCATGAGATTGGGCTAGAATTGAGTTGCATTCCACAGTGTTAAAGATGATACTGGGTTAGTATTTGCAATCATCAGTAAACCCTCCACCCTTGTCAACAGCTCAAAAATGACATACTGATCTTCATGGGATAATCTGGAATTGGGTAAGAGAGCCAGAACAAGCCCAGTCCTCAGCAAGGCACCATGGTGCAGCTGGTAGAACTGCTGCCTCACAGTGCCAGAGATCCCGGTTCGATCCTGACCTCGGGTGCTGTCTGTGTGGAGTTTTCACGTTCTCCCTGCGTGGATTTCCTCCGGATGCTCCGGTTTCCTCCCAGATACCAAAGATATGTGTGAACACAGGTTAATTGACTTCTGTAAATTGCCACTAAGGCGGAGGGAGTGAATGCAAAAGTGGGATAACATGCAATGAATGTGAACGAGTGATCGATGGTTGGCGTGGACTCGGTGGGTTGAAGGGCCTGTTGTCATGCTGTATCGTTCAATCAATTCAAACAAAAGAAGGTGAAGAATTGTTTTTGGCCTAAACCACATGTCAGTCCCTGCAGAACTTCAAGGATATTTTACTAGACTAATTTCTGAGATAATATGATTGGATTAATTAATATTTGTATTTAGAAGAATGAGATTGGACACATTTATCTGTTTTGTAGTAAATGCCTACTATTTTCTGTGTGCTTAAGCAAAGCAAGAATTTCATTGTCCTATACAGGGACACATGACAAAAAACTCACTTGAACTTGAACTTGAACTTGAATAGAGAAATACAAAGTTCTAACAGGATAGGACAGATTACATGCTAGAAATTTGTTCCCAAGGAGTAGGGAATCCAGGACCAGGGGTGACAGTCTAAAGATAAGGAGTAAAGGGCCTATCCCACTTTCACGAGGTAATTCACAAATTATCCCGAGTTTTCCCCTTGATTCAAACTCACAGAATGTTCGTAACGAGTCCATAGGAGGTCGTAGGAGTTTGTAGATATATCGTAGCGGCTCGTTATGCTAGCCGTAGGTACTCGTGGCATCAGGTAAGTCGGGACGTTCTTTCCAGCCCGATAAAAAATGTCCACGAGTAAAAATAATGGTCGGGATGAAAGAAATTGCAACTTTTTACTCGTAAGGAGGGCATCGAAATAGTCGTGGGAATTCGTAGACATACTCGTAGGAGTTCGTGAACTTAGTCGTGGAAGGTCGTAGGAGTTCGTAGATTACCCCAATCTTGATTTTTTTGTAGGTCCTTTAACCTCGGCAGAGGTTTTAGACAATAGACAATAGACCATAGGTGCAGGAGTAGGCCATTTGGCCCTTCGAGCCTGCACCGCCATTCAATGTGATCATGGCTGATCATCCCCAATCAGTACCCCGTTCCTGCCTTCTCCCCATATCCCCTGACTCCGCTATTTTTAAGAGCCCTATCTAGCTCTATCTTGAAAGCATCCAGAGAACCTGCCTCCATCGTCCTCTGAGGCAGAGAATTCCACAGACTCACCACTCTCTGTGAGAAAAAGTGTTTCCTCGTCTCCGTTCTAAATGGCTTACTCCTTATTCTTAAACTGTGTGGCCCCTGGTTCTGGACTCCCCCAACATCGGGAACATGTTTCCTGCCTCTAGCGTGTCCAAGCCCTTAACACTCTTTTTGAATTAAGTCGTGAAAGTGGGACAGGCCCTTAAGTCATTTAAGACTGAGATAAGGTTTATTTTTCCACAGAATGGTAAGCCTGTGGAATTCTCTCCCCCGGAACGTCGCTGAAGACAAATCATTAAATATATTCCAGAAGGGATATTGTTCTTCCGACTGGAAAGATACGGGGAGAAATCTGGAACCAAGTTGCCATGATCATATTGGGTGAAGAAGAGGGTCAGAGGATCGAATGACCTGCTTCTTTCTGTACTATATGTCGCAATGCTTATTTCTCAAATCTCCAGTCCAAAAAAATAACAAGTGTTATTAAAAAGCCAAAACCAGCCAGCACTTATATTTAAAAAAATGTTAAATGTAAAAAAAAATGAACATTAAACAACATCCAAAGAATTTGAAAAAAACTAAACTAAATAAAGCTGACCAAAGTCTATGCAGCCATCCCCCTCCAGTGAAATGTATGGTGCAAAACGTTCATGTAGATTCCCCATCGTTGGTGGTGAGGAATTTCTGCAGCTTTGCCCTCGCACACTGAACTCCAGGAGGAGTTCAGTGTTGATGCGCTGTCGAGTAAACAACAGTGACAGTAATGTCAGACCCTTGGCGTTTACGATTTGTTGCTATATTTGAGTCAGTCATCTTTGTTTACTATTTGCACATGAACACATTTGAGCCAATCAAGATTTCAAAAAGTGATTAAAAAAAACTTTGCAGGGTTGGTACTTTGGAAGCTGTTGATCATGTTTCCTGCCATGCGATTTACATTCGGTGCAAGACTTTTAATTACAGGGACAAATGTTTCTAAATGTACCAAGGACAGAAACATTTTTGTGAGCAAGAGCAGAAAAATAAAACAAAGTTAAAAAATATAATTTAAAAAGAATCATTTCAAAATCCTTTATGTTAAACGAATTCTCTATCAGTAGCATGCTACTTATTTTGGCAGATGTCATCAATTTCATTTACTGTTTAACCGACAGTACAATGTCTGAAGAAGGGTTTCGGCCTGAAACGTTGCCTATTTCCTTCGCTCCATAAATGCTGCCGCACCCGCTGAGTTTCTCCAGCATTTTTGTCTACCTTCGATTTTCCAGCATCTGCAGTTCCTTCTTAAACTCTTAAGTACAATTAATGGTGCAGGTCTAAGTTCCCCAATCGGTTTTGATTCCACACCATGGGAAAACTGCAACAAGGCAGTTAGAATTTATTTTCAGAAATGATGAAGATATGAATTTCACGATAAACTATGAACCAAGCAAGGTTATTTCTTTATCAAATCATTGACACTTGCCTCCAGGGAACACAGTTCTCATTCATCTGGCTGCCTCACTAGGATATTGAGGAACCAAATATACATTTTTATATATAAAAGTATCAGGCTAGAGATAAAGATGCCTAAAACAATGGATTTTACCCGTTTGCGGTACACTGAACTGGCATAGACTTACATGTTACCAATGCCCGATCAGGTTCCTGGAAAATAAATAGTCCATTTAGCTAAAAAAAAAGTGAAATGGTATTAATTTTGATTACATCTAGAAGCATATATTTAAACAGGATCTGAACTGGCCTTGATCACATCACACCCAAATGAAAGCAGCTTTGGACAAATGGCTGTGCATCATTCCAAAGAGAGCCACAGTAACCAACAGGGCTTTTCTCAATGAAGCTGAAATCAAAATACTATGACAAGGAGATGGAGAGAGCCTGGATATTTAGTGGAGACACAGATGTGCTAATAAATACGATGATGGCTGAAGAGAGAGGTCCTGTAGCCTAAGGAAGACAGGAAACCCACAAAGTCAAGGTAGAAAGAAGCTGGTGGGAGGTGACTCCACTTGTCTTCTCCAGGTGTGAAATTCCTCACTCACTCAAGCAATGCAGAAATTGATTTTTTTGTCTTCATATGATACTGCCCTTGATTAAAACGATTTTGGAAAACGCATTCAGGAAATGGATCAGAGATTCACTCATTCATGTGTTATAAGCCAACAAGAGCATCTGCAAAGTGGAATGTGAGGGATCTTTGACTTTCCCCTCTGAATAAGGATTGTAATGTGGAGGGGTCACATGATCCACATTGAGGACTATGATCTTTATGTACTCAATACTATAAGCAAACACCTATGTAAAAGGTGACTTAAGAAACAAGCAAAAAACAAACTGCTTGAGGAACTCAGTGGGTCAGGCAGCATCTGTAGAAGGAAATGGACACTTGATGTTTCAGGTAGACACAAAATGCTGGAGTAACTCAGCGGGACAGGCAGTATATCTGGGGAGAAGGAATGCGTGACGTTTCAGGTCAAGACCCTGCTTCTACACACGATGATTTTTTGTGTTGGGACACTTCAGACTGATGAAAGTAAAGGATCTTGGAGCAATGATTTTGTAGGAAGATCAATCAGCAAGAACAAGCAGCACTCTTGACAGACGTGGAGGCATATTATATTCAAACTGAGAAAGAGATATTTGCTGGTATCTTGGTCTGAAGAAGTTTCATTAAAACATGTACAGAACCCGCCAGTGAGCACCAGTGTACAGTGCATATTTGTGTGATTTATTAATTAAAACTGGTAACTCATCCAAATTCTGGACACTTCACTTATTTTTTGTTCTTAAGATCATCCTCATATGGACCTTATATAAGCTTATATCCCTATAAGCATGTATTAATTGACGTAGACATAATGATGAATCAAAAGAAAGTGAACGTGGGACGGGAAATAGATCATGTGAACATTAAACTAAGGATTGTTGGTTAGCTAACAAAGATGAATTATAAAAGTGTATTAAGTTGCTTACTGGTTTTAGTTCAACTTGGCCTGTAAACATTTGCAATTTGGCCCATGGACATTTGTTAATCTATGCATGTTGTGTGCATTAGTCTTATTGAACGCATGAGTGTGCATAAGTTTATACTAATACTTTTCTGTGTACATTTTTAATGAAACATAATATCAATGCACCAGACGCCAGTGTTGTCAGCAAAAACAAACCTGAACTTTTGATTAATTGTCTGGCCACTCAATTAGTGTGTGAACCATCAGTCGCTTTGCACACTTTAGATACATTACAGGCTGCGGAGAAATGTTAGTTTACACCTCATTTTTATGAATTTTATTCAGTTACATTAATTAACAAAACCACAAAAGAAAAACACATAAAGATTGAGGGCTTCAACATTAATGACAGACAACTGCTAACACGTGTGATTCACAACACAGGGACTACAATATACTATTCTTCTGCCTGCATTTATTGAAAACACATTCTACATGCTCTTGCCAATTAATTGTCAAATATTTATGTGCTTCAATAATAAAAGCCCCAAATTATTGGCCATTAAATTTGTGCAACAGCTATGCAAGGGTCAAAACCCGAGGCAAAACATACAGTAAAGTCTGTGGTTTTGTGGACTCTCTGCCTTACAGTTTTAATTTATTGCCTTAGGCTGGAATAATAAATCTTAAAAATTTAAGCCACAGTCACAAAACAAAGCCAAATAACATTAACAGCTTGGCCAATGAGAATAGAACTATTTTCAGCATCTTTAATGGCTAATATCTCAGAAAGACTTATGAAACAGTTTAGCAAGCTCAGAGTTGTGTGGAAGGGTTCATCTGATATGTACTTAATATAAGCACAGCCACATATGAATTATTGGTGAAGATCATTGTCTGAAGTGATTTCCGCAAATTATTATTTCAGTTTGTCAGTGCTGCAGCAAGCAAATCTAAGCCTCCTCCAACTAAGTGTTTCTGCCCTTTATTGAGCAGCATGATGCATGCATTCAATTCAAAATATCCCTATTTATTTATTTCATTGTATGTCGATTTCACTTTGTTATGTCAGTGCAGTTTTACTTTTACCAATTTTGCCCCAAAGCAACTCAACACAGGACCCATACACAAAATGCTGGAGTAGGATAGACGCAACAAGCTGAAGTAATTCAGCAGAACAGGCAGCATCTCTGGAGAAAAAGAATAGGTGACGTTTCGGGTCGAGACCCTTCTTTAGACTGAGAGTCAGGGGAAATGGAAGACGGTGATATATAACCATATAACCATATAAAAATTACAGCACGGAAACAGGCCATCTCGGCCCTTCTAGTCCGTGCCGAACACGTATTCTCCCCTAGTCCCATCTACCTGCGCTCAGACCATAACCCTCCAATCCTTTCCCGTCCATATAACTATCCAATTTATTTTTAAATGATAAAATCGAACTTGCCTCCACCACCTTCACTGGAAGCTCATTCCACACAGCTACCACTCTCTGAGTAAAGAAGTTCCCCCTCATGTTACCCCTAAACTTCTGTCCCTTAATTCTCGTCATGTCCTCTTGTTTGAATCTTCCCTACTCTCAGTGGGAAAAGCTTATCCACGTCAACTCTGTCTATCCCTCTCATCATTTTAAAGACCTCTATCAAGTCCCCCCTTAACCTTCTGCGCTCCAAAGAATAAAGATCTAACTTGTTCAACCTTTCTCTGTAACTTAGTTGCTGGAACCCAGGCAACATTCTAGTAAATCTCCTCTGTACTCTCTCTATTTTGTTGACATCCTTCCTATAATTAGGCGACCAAAATTGTACACCATACTCCAGAATTGGCCTCACCAATGCCTTGTACAATTTTAACATTACATCCCAACTTCTATACTCAATGCTCTGATTTATAAAGGCCAGCACACCAAAAGCTTTCTTTACCACCCTATCTACATGAGATTCCACCTTCAGGGAACTGTGCACAGTTATTCCTAGATCACTCTGTTCAACTGCATTCCTCAATTCCCTACCATTTACCATGTACGTCCTATTTTGATTTGTCCTGCCAAGATGTAGCACCTCACACTTATCAGCATTAAACTCCATTTGCCATCTTTCAGCCCACTCTTCCAACTGGCATAAATCTCTCTGTAGACTTTGAAAAATCTACTTCATTATCCACAACACCACCTATCTTAGTATCATCTGCATACTTACTAATCCAATTCACCACACCATCATCCAGATCATTGATGTACATGACATAGAACAATGAATGAAAGATTTGCAAAAAAGTAATGATGATAAAGGAAATAGGCCATTGTTAGCTGCGGGCTTGGTGAAAACGAGTTTCAGTCAATGAGGCTCAACAAGATGACTTTGAAGCTAGTACAACAACTTGGATGGTGGAGGGACGGAGAGACAGGGGCTGCAAGGGTCACAAAGTTAGAGAAAACAACAATTATATCGCTGGGTTGTAAGCAGCCCAAGCGAAATATGAGGTGCTGTTCCTCCAATTTGGATTTGGCCTCACTCTGACGATGGAGGAGGTCCAGGACAGAATAGTGGGAATGGGAAGGGGAATGAAAGTGAACATTAAATAATCTTTGCCCACAGATCGCAATAGCTCAAATTGATAACATACAACAAGTGAGTTACAAGACAATCCTTCTGAGCATAAATTAATTAGCTTGCTCACTTGTACCCAACTTATTCATGAAATCTTGTTTATTCAGTCAAGAGATTAAACGTGGCTATTTGGAATCTAAGTACAATGTCAAGAAATCAAGGTGCCAAGAGGTTTTCTGTTTCAGCTTGCAAGTCAAGCATAGCTGGGAATTTTCTAGCTCATATGCATTTCCTAGCACTAATTAATTCAGGGGGGCTTGGAAGCACAACTACACTGTTTGAAGGGTCCTGATTCGAGCACTTCATAGAGTGCCCTCCATAATGTTTGGGACAAAGACCCATCATTTATTTATTTGCCTCTATACTCCACAATTTGAGATTTGTAATAGAAAAAAATTGCATGTGGTTAAAGTGCACATTGTCAGATTTTAATAAAGGCCATTTTTATACATTTTGGTTTCACCATGTAGAAATTACAGCTGTGTTCACCAGAAAATATTGGTTAATACTGTGTTAACCACACGCAGAAAGCAAAATAAAGAGAGCAAAAGTTTCAATTAAGAGGTAAATGTGGGACAAAACTTTTATTTTATTTTAAATAAAACCAGAAGATTTGAACTCACGACAGTAAAGTTAATTTTCAGTCATGGGGAGTGATTGGCAGAAACTAAGTGGATATCCTATAAAAAAAATGTCATACCCTTTGCATGCTTATACCCTAGTTAATATGTAAATTTTGTAATCTTTAATCTGTATTTATATATCATTAAAGAGTTTGTCAGTGAAGCAATGGTGCTACCGAGCTTCTGAAGGAGAAGGCAATTTAACTAATAGCCCCCCGATCTCCATATTTAACTCTGCACATTAAGTTGCTTCCCAATTTATCACGTAAAAACAGTGAGCACTGATATTGTTTCTGTTATTTTTGCAGCTGGATCCTGGCTAAATAGACTCCAGTGGACAGCTTACAGGTCCAGTAAAAGAAACCAATAGGCCAAATAAGTTCAATCCTATGGGATATATGCAAATAAATTCTGTATGGATGGCGGCAATTGGGGTTATCTGCGAATTCGCATTAATAAAGCTTAGTTTAGTTTAGAGATACAGCGCGGAAACAGGCCCTTAGGCCACCAAGTATGCGCCAACCATCAATCCCCATACACTAAAGGGCCTGTCCCACTTACGTGTCCTTGGCACGCAAATTTCGTTCGCTACAAAAATTTCGGAGCCCCGCGCGATGTCGCACACAACTACATACCCCTCCTCGTGGGACCGGCCCCGCGCGGCCATACGATGCCCGTGCGCCTCAACACGCCCACGAGGTCGTGTAATTTGCGTGCCAAGGACACGTAAGTTGGACAGGCCCTTAACACTACCCTGCACACACTGGGGACAATTTAAAATTATACCAAGCTAATTAACCTACAAACTGGTACGTCTTTGGAGTGTGGGAGGAAACCGGAGATCCCGGAGAAAACATATGCAGGTCACAGGGAGAACGTACAAATTCCGTACTCCCGTAGTTAGGATCCTTGATGCTGCGCCTTTGTTCTCTTTGGTATTATATATTTTTTTAAATTATAATGTATTTGGCCCTTCAACAGATTTACACAATAAAAGCAGCAGGTGTTCCGTGTAGAAAGCACTTTGGCAGAACTTAGGAGAAACTTAGCATTTACAGTTGTATAATACTTCTCATTTTTCTTTCATAGCTTAAGCTATGAGAAATTAAGAAAAGCTATAAGGAAATTAAGAAACCGCTGAAATGCTTGATAGCAGTTTCTAGAGAAACTTACTTCTCGGCCTGGATATTTGCAGGTTTTGCCTGCAGTTCCACACAAAACTGCGAGCATTTACCCAAGAAATGGTCAGCAAGGTCTGGGACTACCACACAGCTGGTGGTAGAGCTGCTGCCTCCAAGTGCCAATCCTGATCTTGGGTGCTGTCTGTGTGGAGTTTGCACACTCTCCCTGTGACTGCATGGGTTTCCTCCCAAATCCCAAAGATTTGGGAGGAAACCAGCGGGTTAACTGGCTGTATGAATTGCCCTAAGTGTGTAAGGAATGTATGAGGAAGTAGCATAACACGAAACTAGAGTGAAAGGATGCTCGGTGGTCAAATTACCTGTTTTCATGCGATATCTCTAAACTAAACAAATGTGACAGTCCAAATGCTTCTGGCAGGTGTAATTTTACAGGAGGAGCAGCTTGGTGGAACCCCTGTACTTATACTGGGAAATATGCTCTCATATCCTGCACCAAGTACAAGCTGATACAGGTTCCGCAGGCCAATTTATTTCAATGGTGATTGGAAAGTAGTGTACTTTTATAGACTTTGTTACACACTGTAAAAATATGTTAGTGGTTTAAGTAACCATTATAGATTTGGAGCATGAAAAATGTCTCAACTTTAATTATTTATCTAATTTTGTTTTACTGTTTCTTGATGTTACAGATATTCCAAAGCATTGAAAGGACCTGACACCTTTAATAATAAAGATAGACATAAAATGCTTGAGTAACTCAGCGGGAAAGGCAGCATCTCTGGAGAGAAGGAATGGGTGATGTTTTGGGTCCACACCCTTCATCATGCTGAAGATTTGAGTATAGGAGCAGGGAGGTTCTACTGCAGTTGTACAGTGTCTTGGTGAGACCACACCTGGAGTATTGCATACAGTTTTGGCCTCCTAATCTGCGGAAAGGTGAAGGGAAAAGATTTAATAGGAATCTGAGGGGTAACCTTTTTCACACAAAGGATGGTGGGTGCATGGAACGAGCTGCCAGAGGTAGTTGAGGCAGGGACTATACCAACGTTTAAGAAACAGTTAGACAGGTATATGGAAAATACAGGTTTAGAGGGATATGGACCAAACGCAGGCAGGTGGGATTCGTGTAGCTGGAGCATTTTGGCCGGTGTGGGCAAGTTGGCCGAAGGGCCTGATTCCACGCTGTAACACTCTATGAGAAACATACAAACATAGAAGTCTCTATTATCTATTTCAGTCTTGTGGTGAGATTCTAATTAATTAAATTATGTCTTGCAACTGAGCCAACTGAGTCAGGCTCAGAATGAGAAAACAGCAATCATATACAGCACACTTTATAAATGGATGTGATCAGACTAAACATTGGTGAAGGAAACAAGTAGTAATTCGATATGCATAAAGTTAATAGAAGAAATAAAAATGCTAGTAGCTGCACAAGTTAATACATCTCTATAAACAAAATGAGTTCACACATTTCACCATCCCTCCAGTATTATTGCATTGTTAAGGTAGCTGTAATGTTTGACAGCGGCGGTGGGGGTGGGGTTGATCATTATAATTCGATACTACAATAACACTTGAATGATAGATCTACCACTCAAATGCCAGAAGAACCAAACTGCATTCGTAAGGTTTGCTCATTCGTGATAACTCAACCAACATGATTTTTCAAACTTAAGTGACATCAAATATTTAGCCTTTGGGGGAACCTTTAAAATTACTTCCAGCTGGTTTAAATTGAGGGGAATCTGAATCTGAATCTAAAGTTTTAACCAAGCTTTGTCCACTCTTACACAAGCTTAATCACATCACTGACAGTTACCATGAACAGATTTTCTCTTACTCTGCACTCCATAATGTTTGGGACAAAGACCCATCATGTATTTATTTGCCTCTGTACTCCACAATTCGAGATTTATAATAGAAAAAAATCATGTATGGTTAAAGTGCACATTGTCAGATTTTAATAAAGGCAATTTTTATACATTTTGGTTTCACCATGTAGAAATTACCAAAGATCCTATAGTGGAGCTAGATAGACCACTCCTGCTAAATGCAATGGGCTGACGTGTAGTACGCTACGGAACAGAACGTGGGCCTTTTTTTCATCCATTTCCATAACCGGATCCGACCCGACCCGACTCGCAGTGTAATCAACGTTGCGGGGGAACAATTTGTGTTAATAAATAAAAATTCTGAAAATGAGGAGAAGATTTTTACCAAATAACATTTATTTTTACGAGGATGTTTCCGTAACCGACTTCAGTCTCCGCACTATTATCCTATGGGATCTTTGGTGCGGAGACGGAAGCCGGTTACGGAAATGGGGCCTTAAATTACCCATGAATCTGCCCATGCCCGTACTACGTCTTTTTCGTCGAGTGGACCATCTTGCTCGCTATAGGATCTTTGGAAATTACAGCAGTGTTTATACACAGTCCTCCCATTTCAGGGCACCATAATGTTTGGAACACAGCAATGTCATGTAAATGAAAGTAGTCATGTTTAGTATTTTGTTGTATATCCTTTGCATGCAATAAGATGATGAAATAAGTGATACATTTTGGCATCACATTCTTGTGATGGAGTAACAAAGCTCCAATTACTTTGGAAATGTATGGACTGTATCTGTGAATCTTGAGTGGACAGTGCTGCTTTCCCATCATTTGTGTTTGAATGCAGGCCCTCCCCAGGTATGAAACTTCGGCTTATGTATGAATCAGCTTCTGTAAATATTATTACATTCAAACGAGAACCAGTCTTGTAAAAAATCCTGCTTACAAGTAACTTATCTATCTCTTAAGAACTATCAGCTCTCTTAATGCCCCTGTCCCACTTAGGAAACCTGAACGGAAACCTCTGGAGACTTTGTGCCCCACCCAAGGTTTCCGAGTGGTTCCCGGAAGTTTTTGTCAGTCTCCCTACCTGCTTCCACTACCTGCAACCTCCGGCAACAACCTGCAACCTCCAGGAACCGCACGGAAACCTTGGGTGGGGCGCAAAGTCTCCAGAGGTTTCCGTTCAGGTTTCCTAATTGGGACAGGGGCAGAAGACTACCAATTTCACCATGGGATGGAAATTATTGGCATGGATTACATTGTCAACTGATTCCATTTATTGTACATTGGATTTGGAAGATGCCCACTAGAATCCATTTGGCCAGGATTTTTCTGCATAAATAACAGAAATGGTATCAGTGCTTATTGGTTTTACTTGGTAAATTAGAGGCCAAGGGGAGTTACATTTGTACATGACACTGGTATGGCCGCATTTGTAATATTTGTGCCGTTTTGGTCACCCTGCTATAGGAAAGACACCATTAAACTACCAAAGGCCGCTGCGAAGATTTACAAGGATGTGGCCAGGAATCAAGGGCCTGAGCTAGAGGGAGAGGTTGGGCAGCCTCGGACTTTATTCCTTGGAGCGCAAGAGGCTGGGAGGTGATCTTATACAGGTGTATCAAATCCTGAGGGGAATAGATAGAACTAGACTAAGTGGGACCCATTGGGTCCCATTCTCACACGGGAGGCCTGATCCCCCAACACAATATTTCACCGCTCACCCATAGCCCCCAACTGCACAGGCGCGGCTGACGGGTTCCCGTTGTGACGCCCCCTCACCGCCCTCCCCCCCACACGCACTCACTCCACCCCCCCCCCCCACCCACTCTTAGCGGCTCTCCGGCGGCACAGCCATTCCCTCCCATTGGGTCCCATTGTGACATAGAACACGCAGGTATCACTGCGCAAGTGCACCTGACGGGCACGGCAAGTGGAAAAGGGATTTATTAAAGCTCAAAATGTGAATAACTTAAAATATGGCCCACCCCTGCCACGGCCGACCGCTGCCATGGTCGTGGCCTACCGCTGTGTGGAGGGGTGGGTGTGTGGCGGGGGGATGTGGGGGCAAGGGGTGTGTGGGGGCAGGTGGGGTGTGGGGAGAGGGGGGTGTGGGAGAGGTGAGTGGTGTGGGGGGGGGGGGGGGTGATGGTGTAGGGGAGGGATGGTGGTGTGGGGGAGGGGAGAGTGTGTGGGGGAGGGGAGGGTGTGTGGGGGAGGGGTGTGTGGGG
Organism: Amblyraja radiata; assembly: GCF_010909765.2. Lineage (NCBI taxonomy): Eukaryota > Metazoa > Chordata > Chondrichthyes > Rajiformes > Rajidae > Amblyraja > Amblyraja radiata. The sequence continues at coordinate 4,934,273 of NC_045956.1, forward strand.
GAGAGGGTGTGTGGGGGAGAGGGTGTGAGGGGGGGTGGAGGGGATGGGGTGTGGGCAGGAGGCATGTGGGGGGAGAGGGGTTTGTGGGCGTGATGGGGCATTGGGGGGGAGATGGGGTTGTGGGAGAGGGGTGATTTGTGGGAGGGGGACGGGTGTGTGTGGTGGAAGAGATGGGGGGGTGTTGTGGGGGCGGTGTGTGAGGGGGGGATTGGAACAAAACTTGATGCACTTGCAGCACAGGACAATTGTGATTAAGGTGGCGAAAAATCATAGCTCTGTCGGGTACCGTCTTTGTGCAAATTAAAAAACAACGCAAACCGGAAGAGGACAAGACGAGAGTTTTATAAAAAACTTTTTCCCAGGGTAAGTGAATCATAAAATTAGAGAGCATAGATTTACGATGGGAAGGAAAAATATTTCATAGAAACGTTTTCATTAGGAGGGTGGTGAGTATATGGAACAAGCTGCCAGCAGAAGTAGTCGAGGCAATTACAGTAACAACATTTAAAAGATATTTGGATGAATACATCGATAGGTAAGGTTCAGAGGTATTTGGGCCAAATGTAGACAAACATAGAAAATAGGTGCAGTAGTAGGCCATTCAGCCCTTCGAGCCAGCACAGCCATTCAATATGATCATGGTTGATCATCCAAAATCAGTACCCCCTTTGATGCCTTTAGCCCTGAGAGCTAAATCTAACTCTTCTGGACAAAAATGGGACTAGCTTAGATGGGCATCTTTATCAGCATGGAAACGCTGGGCTGAAGGGCCTGTGTCCATGCTGCATGACTATGATTCTAGGACAACACCATATACCTTTTATTAATTCTACTCGTGCAAAATTATAGCATTAGCCAATGGTACAGGTAGTTTAAAGAGCATTGATGACAGGTGCTTCCTGTAACAACACACGTGTTCTGCTATGCAAGTTAATATGTGCCATTAGGTGGGTCTCTTAGCCCCAATTCAGCAGTAGTAACATGAAATCAACATTGCAAGCTGATGACTGCTGCACATATATATTTGCCGTGTACCTGTTAATGTCCTTACCAACATGGCGATTTGCTCTACAAATATGTGTGCCAAATTAGAATCAAATCACCACCTGCAGCAATAAAACAACACGTACGATGGAGCCAACTTTTCTGTCCAGGTTGTTTTCATTATATAAATTGAACATAACAATATAACTCCTTGCTTACAGCATTTTCTCCATAATGTTTAAGAGACCAGAACATAGGGCTGGGTATGAAATCATAAGTCTCCATGCATGCTGAGTAAATCACTCTTCTCCACACTCCAATGACATTGTTCAATCTTGATTTGTGGAGACCAATAAATTAATGACCAAATTTATATGCAGCAATTGCCAATGGATCATTTGATTATATAACTGAGGTGCTTAACGTCTGACGAATACCCCTCCGGAAAGTTATTTAATGATCGCTAACTGCTGGTCAGTTAAAATAATATTTTACTGTAAGTTCTCCGTGTAGAAGTATTCTCCTCCTCCAACTCTTCAGAATTAGCACGAGCTTCCTCTACCCGTCTACAGGAACCCTTAAGGGCCTGTCCCACTTACGTGTCTTTGGCACGCAAATTACGCGACCTCGTGGTCGCTTTGAGGCGCACGGGCATCGTATGGCCGCGTGGGGCCGGTCTCACTTAGAAGCGCGGAGGGGTATGTAGGGCTCTGAAATTTTTGTAGAAAACGAAATCTTCGCGGACCAATGGCCTGTCATGTAACTGACGGCCAAAGTGGGACAGGCCCAAGACCCTGGCGCGACGCAACGTCTCACCTCCAACAGCAGAGAAGCAGGCAAACGATCGCCGAACTAGGCCTGTGGCTCACGGCCGTTGCGGTCCGGATCATCCCCCACTTCTACTCCCAGAGCGGGGCCAAGAAAATTGAAGTTGGACACAAAATGCAGGAGTAACTCAGCAGGACCGGCAGCATCTCTGGAGAGAAGGAATGGGTGACGTTTCGGGTCAAGACCCTTCTTTTCAGACTGAAGAAGAGTCTCGGCACGAAACATCACCCATTCCTTCTCTCCAGAGATGCTGCCGGTCCCACTGAGTTACTCCAGCTTTGTGTCCATCTTCAAATGACGTCACGCGCTCCAGACGGCTGTGCGTACGCATGAAATCGCGCGTGACTTTCGCGGCTCAACGCGACCAAGAGGTCGCGTAATTTGCGTGCCAAGGACACGTAAGTGGGACGGGCCCTTTACCCCACAGCTTGTTCCATGTTACAATGTTGTCAATGCCACTGCACCAATAAAAGCAGTAAGTTCTGTAAATGCCCGGCAGTAGGTCTGGTGGCATCTGCTCACAACCCAGCCAGCATCTAGTTGTAGTTTATCATTGACTGAAATGGATGCCGAAGCAGTGAGAAAGCCAAGAGCTCAACTGATACCTCAATCACAAGGATGTCCTTCCTCAAATTAGGAGACCAAAACTGTACACAATTCTCCAGATGTGGTCTCACCAGAGCCCTATACAACCTCTTTATTCCTATACTGAAATCCTCTTGTTATGAAGGCCAACATTCCATTAGCTTTCTTCACTGCCTGCTGTACCTGCACACCAACTTTCAGTGACCGGTGTACAAGGATACCCAGGTCTCGCTTGTACCTCCCCCTTACCTAACCTAACCCCATTGAGATAATAATCTGCCCCCTTGTTTTTGCCGCCAAAGTGGATAACCTCACATTTATCTATATTATACTGCATCTGCCACGCATCTGCCCACTCACTCAACCTGTCCAGGTCACCCTGCAACCTCCTAACATCCTCTTCACAGTTCACACTGCCAGCCAGCTTTGTGATTCTGTGATTTTACTTAAGAACATATCAGCAGCGTGTTAGTTTTTTCAACTTTTTTAATTTTTTTAGTATGTCTTAAAGTATGTTTTTTGTGTTTCTTTGTGTGTTTTGTGTGGGGGGTGGTGTGGGGGGGGGGGTGCGGGGGAAACCGTTTCGGCCGCCTCCTCCATGGAGAGGCGACTTTTTTCCAGGTCGCCTCCCCCGTGGCCTAACAATCAGGATCGGTGCGGCCTTTCCCGGAGACGCGCTCGGGGCTTCAGCGGCGTGCGCAGCGTGGACTCTCGCCGTGGAGCCCTCGCTGGGGCTCGCCAGAGGGGAGCGTTCCGCTTTGCTGGCCCGCGGCAGCCTGAAGCCGCAGTCTGCAGAGCTCCAGCTGGTGCGGCGTCTACAGCCCGGGATCTCACGTTGGGGACCCGGGGGGAAGAAGAAGCCATCACTGCCGGCCCGCGGACAACTTCTACCATGGGTCCGGCATGGACTTACCATCACCCCTGGAGGGGAGCTTTGACCGCCGACCCTGCAGTCTGCGGTGCTTCTGGCTGCGGCGCGGCGGGAACTTTAAATCTTTGACTGCCGGCCTGCGGCCTACACCATCCTGAAGCCGCGGTCTCCGGTGGGGAAGAGCCGATCCTGGACTCACCTTTACTTTGTTCTTTACCATCTGGACGCAATGGCTGCGGAGGTGGAGGTCCCGACCACGGGGGAAAATGGAGGACTGGCCAATTTTTGTGCCTTCCACCACAGTGATGAATGCTGTGGTGGATGTTTGTGTAAATTTTTTATTGTGGTTGTGTGTTCTTTATTATTGTACCGCTGCTGACAAAAAATCTGAATTTCCCTGAGGGGATCAATAAAGTATTTATTATTATTATTATTATTATTATTATTATTATTGTTCATTTCTGCATGTTGCTTGCGTGAAATAACTTCTGGTGATATTGCTGCAAAGTCCTAATAAGCTTCATAAAAGAAAAATAAATCTTTGTTCAATGTTCTACACTGATACCATTTTATCAAACTTATTTAAAGCATTTGCACCCAAGATATTGATGGTGGGGAATTGAATATTGGTACTGCCATTGAACTTTAAGGCAGAAATCACCTGGAAATGTCTCAAACATGTGTGACATAAATATTAACTTACCACGTATATCCCCTAATCATGAATGAATAAACCACATCTTTATAAATAGCACAAATAACTATCTAATTCCTTGTTCAGGTTATGAGGGTCGCGGTCTCTGACCACCAGCTGTTCTTTTAGTACATGCTGAACTAGATTTTCTATCAAATTAACCATGGTTAATGGCACTTGCTATCATTTCTACAGAGATAAACACAGTTTCAGAATGGGTAGAAAAGTGCAGTTATATTAGAAGTTGTTGCCTGAGTTTTATTGTGCCACCATCTTCAAGGCAGACTGGAACATCACTGTGCTGAAAATTTGATAGCCTTTAAGTTGCTAGATTTTGTCAGCTGAGTCTTGCAAACACGATCTGCATTCTGACTTTATTATCTTGTAATAGAGATGAAGAATTATAACAACAAAGTACATCTGACATCATGATTTAGAATGAGCAATTACAAAGGATTACCCTTTTAACAACATGATAAGTATAGTCTACCGTCAATCAAACTCCTCAGCCACGAAAAGGAACAAGTGGAGAGGGTTCATTCAGAGCCTTCGAAGATAGCGTTATTTATTTTTTTAATGTTACTTTATTTCATCAGCAACTTTATTTCTATGGATTTTGTCAACTCATCCTTTCATCTCCTTTATTCTCGGACTCTCATAGTCTTTCCATTCATTTCTGTCCATGTGAAATTCAACCATATTAACTCAATTTTTCAGAGTTCTGCTGATTATTTCTGTGAGCCCTCCCACCATCTAATAGACAACAACAGCCAGGAATGGGATCAAATGCTCTCCAATTGCCTCAATGAGTGGAGCTCCAACATTACTCGTCAATCAGCATCATCTGGGATAAAGCATCCCAACCTCCAATTTAAACATTATTCCCACTGTCACACTGCAGCTATAGTGCGCACCAACTTCAAAATGCACTGTGGACCTGTTCAAGCTAATATTTCAGTGTTTCAAGTTCAAGTGAGTTTATTGTTATGTGTCCCTGATAGGACAATGAAATTCTTGCTTTGCTTCAGCACAACAGAACATAGTAGGCATTGACTACAAAACAGATCAGTGTGTCCATATACCATTATATAAATATATATAACTTCCCTTAACCTCTTCCAGCAACCAAAAAGGATAAGTAAGGGCAGCAAGGTCATGAGAACACCACTACCTGAAGCTTCTCCTCCAGTCACTCATCAATTCAACTTGGAAGTTTTTAAACGTTCATTAAAAGCATTAAACATTTGTTGGGTTAAAGTCTGGAATTCTCCCCAACAGTACTGTCGGAGAACTTTTACTATAAAGCCAGGAGTTCAAGAACACGGTTTCCATTCCCTTCTCAAAGGCAATTTTCCCATCACCTTCTCAATATTAATTAAACATGATAAATGCTGCCCTCGCCATCTAAACCTACGTCTGAAAATTGAATAAAGAATAAAAACTTCAATGTTAAACACAGCTACTAGTACAGGCAATGTTCAGAGCAGATGGAGACTCTTCTATCATATTCTCTGTTCCAGTGCTTTGTCTGTGCCCAAGACAATATCACACCAATGTGAAGTGTGGCACAAAATCAGTAGAAGGGCCCCGACTCGAAATGGCATCTGTCCATTCCCTCCACAGATACTGCGTAGCCATCTGAGTTCCTGCAACACTTTGTGTTTTGCCAAAGATAATTGTGTTAAGAAATAGTAAGCAGTCGTCACGTGGGAAAGGATATGCTAAACATTTTTTTTAATACTGCATTGGTTAAAGACAGATGTACATGGTGGTCTTTAAACATGTAAATCCTGTCAAACTACAGAAGTATTCATGCACAAATATAAATTACAATGTATCACATTCTTTTCTTGAAAATAACAGCAAATTAAGAAATATTTCTCTTACTAACTCCACTTTATAACTGCCAGAGTTAAACCTATTTGTGTTGGTTGGATATTTTGTTAAATACTATAATTATGGATTTAAAAGCTTTAGCTTTACATGGTACTGAAGGATTAAAGATTTTTTTTGGAACCATCTGTTTCTTTTAAATACTCACATAACTACCAAAGACTGTAATTTGCAGTATTTAGCGATGATTGGGCACAGTTGAACAAGTAACTGTATTCTAACAGTGTTCCTTAAATTACGACATGATATATCTGCACCACATAGATAAGCAAAAATACGCTTGTGAACCAGGTTGGCTTTAAACTTTTAAATCTCTGAAATTTACATGAACAGAAAAGTTGTAAGTCATTTTGGACTAAATTAAAACAAAAAATCTACAAACCATTTGGTGTTAAAACACGTATGTTGCAACATCTGTTGATATCATCCAGTAATATCAACCCATTGACATAACTTTGTCTTATTTCAAAAATAATCTTTATTCAGAATAAAAGATGCAAAAATTCTTCATACATTCTCAGTGTCCATTCATTCAATAATGTCATACCCAATAATGTTCGTACCTATCTTTAAAGAAAGTACCCGTGCATGCAAGTGCCCCCCTTGACTGATATCTCTTCCCATGATTGAAAGGTGTCCCTATCAGTCTCAGCCCCTCAATTCCCAGCAGTGGAGGGACCCTAGACCGTGGTCCTTCCCCACAGTCTTTGCATTGGTTACACCAAGCTTCAGGGCGTCCCTCAACAATCTGGAATAGGCCAGTCACATCTTGCTTGGCTGGAAGACCAGCACGTGTCGGGGCAACCACAGAGCATCTTTCACCGAGATGAAGTGCTTCCAGCAGCACTTGATATCCATCTTATAACAGGTCGTGATCTTACATGCCATTGGAGGTCATTACAAATTGACTACGTTTTCATCAATAGGTTAGTTACATATTTACATAGTCTAACGTATTTGATCTATGTATATTCAAGAGGATCACTATAAGATCACAACTCATAAATTTGTTTGGTAATGTATATTGCATGTTTAAAACATTATCAGATTGTGCTGCAACTTATATTTTGATGTTTGTGTCAAACAACCAAGCATTTCTCTAAAGGAAATGATTAAAGAATGTCAAAATAAAAAGTACAAAATGTTCTTTCGAAATGACCCAGTTATTGCTGGAGAAATATTCAAAAAGTGGGCAACATACATGCCATGAACGTATGGAGTCAACATAGTGTACAGTGAGAGTTTACAAATAAGTTACAACCACCAGAAGAAAGATTAACCCAAAATAATTTAAAATGTTTCTTGGTACTCATTATGGTTAGTTAGACAATACAACATATGTTGATGTGATGGTGAAATGCTGCAGGAAGACAGTTCGACACAGCAAGTGTGGACTATACCCAATGTGAATTTATTATTGGATCCTCGGTCTCAATGATTTGTCACCCAAATTGCCATGGATTTGGCTGAAAGATTAATCTTCAGTTCCTGGAGGACCAGGATAGTCACGGAATACTGGGAACCAAATGCACCAGTCCGACCAATTTCCTTCAGGAGGTTTTGTTTGTTATCAAAATGAACACTGTCAAGGAGAATGAATGGGCAATTCATTTATCTCCAATTTTCTCCCTCTCACACCTTCAAATGGAAAAGAATACCGTGCCAAATTATCCATTGGTGTGCCACCTGGTCGTGGCTTCTCATTTCAATCCTCCTCCAAATGAAAAGAGTTCAACAATGAACCGCACTGATTTTTGTAGTAAACCCATCAAAGTTGCCCTTCTTCGGGACAATTGTAGTCCTATTGGTTTTCCCTGCTCTTAAGATTTCCATCTCAGGGTTTTTAAAAGAAGTTGATGTCAACACTATAATTTCCCAAGTTCTGTTCCTGTAATTGGAAAATTGCACATGCCACTCTCATACTTACATAGAGTGAGAAAAGGAAACAAGGAAGTTATAGATCAGCTAGCCCTAATGCTCATTGACAGGAAATTAATAGACACTATAATTAAGGATGTGATTCCAATCCTTGTACATTTTCAGTCGATCAGAAAAAACATAATGAAATTATAAAGTGCATACTATGCCTCACAAAACAAATTTAATCACATGAAAACGTGACCACGAAGCAGTGGATTAATCTAATTATGTTATTTATATGGACAAACAGAAGGCATTTAATAAACTCCCTCACTTATAAACTGTCAGTAAAGATGGAAGATCCAGTGATTAAAGGCAATTGTTAAGCTAGCTGAGGCACTCATTTTGGGAGTATATGAGTTCCGAAGAGGCAGCCTCTTGAGGTGACAACTTTTCACCACTTTTACAGATGATTTGCACGATTGAATGGAAAGCCACAATTGGATGCCATATTGTAATTTGCCTATGATTAAACATTGGAAGCACTGAATACAATGTAGATGCAAGAATTCACATGTATGTTGCCAGGACTTGCAGGCTTGAATTGTGAGACAAGACTGATTAGGCTGGGCTGCTTTTCCTGGAATGAATGAGACTGAGGGTGACCTTCTGGAGATTTATAAAATCATGCGAGGTAGGGGAATTTAAAATTAGAGAGCATAGGTGAAAAAGGAAAAAGTTGAAGAGGACATGAAGGACAATATTTTCACATAGAAGGTGGTGAATGGAACAAGGTAGCAGTAGAAGTGGTAGAGGTGGTGTACTATTACAATGTGTAAAATATATCTTGGCAGGTACATGGATAAGAAAGGGTCAGAGGACTGTGAGCCCATTGCAAATACATGGGACTAGCTCTTGAGGACACCTTGGTCAGCATTAATGAAAAGGCCTATTTCCATATCGTATAACTATATGACCGTGACTCTTGGATGCATGACATCACAAAACAGTTAAAAATAAATGAAGTGAATGGACAAGAGTATGCCAAAGAGACTCCATGTGAATAAATACATTCTCTTCAGTTGTTAAATAGATAGAACAAAGTACTTTCTTAAGATGAAAAGCCAGAACCACTTGACCTCCGAAAAGACTCTGTGTCTTATGCACAGAATATTAAAATTTCATGGGTACACAAAAAAGCTGGAGAAACTCAGCGGGTGCAGCAGCATCTATGGAGCGAAGGAAATAGGCAACGTTTCGGGCCGAAACCCTTCTTAAAATTTCATGAACTGGTGCAGAAAATAATCAAAATATCTGATGGATCTCCTGCCTTTAGGTGTTGCGTACACGCATTGAAACTATGCTGCAACTATACAAGCCTCACGCAAAGTATCGTGAGCAGGTCTGGGCACAAATAACAATGGTCACAGGGGTCTAATGGCTTGTATCAGGAACATTATGACTTTGTAAATATATTGGTGTCCTTAGAGCGAGTGTAGTGTAGTGAATTGGACGATGCCTTGTTTTGGAATATGGGATCAAATGGCACAGCCTAAAAATTAGAGCATGGCCCTTTAAGAGTGAATTTAGGAATCATTATTCGCAGAGGAGAAATGTGGAGAAATTTTAACATTCAAGATTGAAGGATTTCCATTAACCAAAGGTTTTAAGGGGTCTGGGGGAAAAAAATAAGGAAATGCTGTTGAGAGGCCAACCAGACATCATCTTACTGAATGATAGAACAGACTCACAAGATTAAATGGCGACACCAGTTTATGCAATTCCTGCACTAATACCTCCATGTGGATTCTAATCAATAATTATACACCACTCCATCTACTGGCCTAACCTGAAATGACCAAAATCTACTCTATGACAATAGAGGAAATGAAATAGGATTGGTAACCGGAGTCTAATGGCACACAACTCACAAAACTGACTTTGCTTCTTCAGCCCATTAACATCAAACATGCAGATTTTATGGGTTACAAGCGATACACAAAATAAACTTCCTTTTATCTGTTATACTGCATCACCTTTGTTACCTTTCTACTCAAGTTAAATTTGAATTCCAAATGGCAATGTTGCCATTTTTAATTTGTACCACAGATACAAAATTGAAATTGTGTATGCTCAAAGATATTCAATCCTGTTTAATCCACCTGACAAGTGATATTCATCACACAATGATGCCATAATGAACTTATTATGCTGCAATTTGAGTAACCAGAATAACTGATAAAAATAAGGTAAATCCAGGATGTAATTGGTGATATTATACTGGAATGATCCCAATGCACTCGGGACATACTATTAGCTAAGCATTTGAATAGCATAAAGTTATGCACTATGGTTTTATTTATATATTGGCCGAGTTGTTGCAAGGTTCAGTTGGTTGATGCATCAGATCAAATATTCTAACATCTGCAGGAACCGTAATAATTTGTGTTTTGTATTGTCATTAACGTGAAATAATTAACCAATACCGATTTTTATAATAATAATAAATAATGGATGGGATTTATATAGCGCCTTTCTAATACTCAAGGCGCTTTACATTCAACTTCCAAAACACTTCGATAATCAAAATGTTTTCTATTTTCTGTTTAAATTAATCGTGATGACTGCCTGTAGTTTATGTCTTCAAATTCAAGTGGAGTAAATTAATTTGTAGGATGGAACTGCAGATGCCAGTTTAAACCGAAGAAGGGTCTTGACCCGAAACGTCACCCATTCCTTCTCTCCAGAAATGCTGCCTGCCCTGCTGAGTTACTCTAGCATTTGTGTCTATCTTCAGAGTAAATTAATTATTCTGTATGGGCTGCTCACATGATTTGCCACATGCAATAGTGCAATGAGTACAGTGTGGGATAGGTTGGTGGGAGGGATTTTAGCTGGGTTGATGCATACTGTCACTGCAACTGTGAGGTAATAAGCATAGAAAATCGGTGCAGGAGGAGGCCATTCGGCCCTTCGAGCCAGCACTAAAATAATAGATAATAAAATAACAAAGCAACAAAAAAGTTCAATAAATAAAAAAACTATAATTTGTAAAAACAAAATAATGCCCAAAGTCCCGAGTGCAACCCAGGGAGTTTGTAGTTCGGAGATTAGTCAGAGTTTGCAGTGGTCAATAGCCCAATGGTTATTGGGAAGAAGTTGTTCCTGAACCTGGAGATTACAGTTTTCAGACTCCTATACCTTCTTCCCAATGGCTGAAGTGAAATGAGTGTGGCCAGGCTGGTGTGGATCCTTGATGATGCTGGTTGCCATTGTGAGGCCGTGTATTTTATATATTCCCTTCCATGGTGGGGAGGTCTGTACCCGTGATGGATCAGGCAGTGTTCACTACTTTTGGTAACATCCTTCCTTCCTGGGCATTTGAGTTCCTAAACCAGACCATGATGCAATTAGTCAATATGCTCTCTGCCGCACACCTGTAGAAGATCAAGAGAGTATTCGGCAACATACCAAGTCTGAAGAAGGGTCTCGACCCTAAACGCTACCCATTCCTTCTCTCCAGAGATGCTGCCTGTCCCACTGAGTTACTCCAGCATTCTGTGTCCACCAAATCTCCTCCTATTTGTCAGGATGTAAAGGTGTTGATTGCATCAATGTGCTTGGACCAGGATAGATCTTCAGAGATATGCACGCCCAAGAACTTTAAGTTGTTGACTTTCTCCACCACTAACCCATTGATAAAGACAGGTTTGTGCATCTTCAGCCTTCCTCTTCTAAAGTCAATAACATGTTCCTTGGATTCACTGCTGTTAAGAGCAAGATTGTTGTTCTCACACCATTCCATCAGATGATTGGTTACCGTCGTATATTCTGGATCATCATTATCCATAATTTGTCCAATGATGGTGATCTAGCCAGCGAGTTTAAAGATGGAGTTAGAACTGTGTCAGGCTACACAGTAATGGGTATAGAGTGAGTAGAGCAGGGGGCTGAGCACACAGCCTTGAGGTGCCCCTGTGCAGATAGTTATCGAGGAGGAAGCATTGTTGCCAATTTATGCTGATTGTGTTCTGCTGATGAGGAAGTCGAGGATTCAGTAGCAAAGGAATGTGCAGGGACCCAGTTCCCTGAGCTTGGTAACAAGTTTGGAGGGGATGATGGTGTTGAATGTCAAACTATAGGCTATGAACAATAGCCTGATGTATGTGTTTTATTGCCTAAGTGGTCCAGTGGCGAATGGACAGCCAGGCCGATTTCATTCCCCGTGGAGGTAGGCTTATTGTAGTGGCTCCGGGCTCTCGCAGCTTTAGAGAACGCAACAAGGTTGCCAGCAGGTCCAGATGCATTCTGAGGGTTCACCCTCCTGAAGCATCTTCTGACGTCAGCCTCGGAGACTGAGAATAAATCACTAGATATCTCAAATCCATTATTATTTAAAGGACAAATAAATCTTAATAAATACCAAACGCTCAGCTCCTATTTTTGATAATGTTATCTCTACATTTGCTCCCCACAAATTTTATGGGATTATTTGATGACATTTTTACTTCATAAAAACGGTTGAATGCAGTGCACCTAGTTCATGTGACATAGGTAAATGCATAAAAGCATCAGGCCTATAAGTCCTGACAAATTGGCATTAGGGCAATTAATGTTTCTGAAGAATAGCTAGACTATATACATAATAATATTTTAAATAAAGGAGTAATTAACAGTTTTTTTGGCTTGAAGTTGCTTATAATTGCTTTATAACATGAATTCTTTATTTTAAACAGTGAAATATGTGCAGTAATACTTAATGCAATGTGTCAGGATTTGTGCTTCGATTGAATTATTTTTTATTGACATGAATGGAGCGGCAGTTCCCGCCCTGCAGCAAAAGGGTAACCTGACACTGTACTATGGGGTTTTCAGGTACAACTATGACATTGAATTAAAGAACCAACAATTCTTGTCTGAAAATATAACCAAAATGATGATGGACAGAATATGGTATTAAGCCAAGTCAATGATTGACAAGAGAGGGAAAAACAAATAGAAACACTTGTACCATGTGCCAGGATGTCCTGTGGGCAAAAACAAAATTAAAATGACTGGAAAATTGAATCAATTACAAACCTATTTTCATCCCAGAAGATCACTGTTAGCATAGGATGTTTCAATTATGCTTGTTCTTATACATGCATTATGCAGCACAGTTACTTTGCAACATTAGCCTGTGCTGTGTTTCTGTTGATTGTTCTTGTACCGTTCTACTCTGAATTTCTCCCCACCCTGCACCTTCGGGTGCTAATTAATGTTGCTGGCTGAAACTTAACCTTATGTTAATTTTAATATCCTTATGAGATGCTATATCCATTAAGCTATTTTTGTATTTAATTATCATGTGTGTTAATAAATCATGCAAAAATGGTAGATTAGTAAAGTTATGGGCAAATTATGTGTTTCTGTTTATGCAAGAGCCATCTTAATCTGAATATCAGACTCAGCAAAATAATCATGTTTCTCTCAATCAATGGCACAATAGGTGTGAGATTAAATCACTGGCAGAATGTTCGTTGAAAAGGGAATATTGTTTCAAAAATTAAACCAGGATAATAAATCATACCCAGCTTATGATATAAAAGTCACAACAACGAGTACACATGAGGAGCCCATTTGGCCCATGTCACCAAATCCCAACCTTCTCCTCCGTCACAGAAACACACATTAAATTATCAACCAGGTCTTGAATAACCCAGTGTTTTTCCATTCCATTCCATGGCTGGAAAATCAGCCGAGAACTTACAAGAAAACATTTCCTGACATCAATCCTGAACGTCAAGTGCCACAGAATTGCCCTCTGGAAATCTAAAGCCAGTTCCTTCCCCCCCCCCCCCCCCCATTCCCCTTCTCTCCCTGGTTTCAATTATCAGCTGAAAATCAATGCTGCATCTTTGTACTTGGATCCTTCTCTGGCCTTCACCCTCTTTATGCTCTGTGCTCTTTGCTATACAGTATTCCAGAACATTACGCATTTAATATTCCAGATTGAATTTGCTAAACTTCTCTTCATTCAGCCTTGAATAGTTTCTACATTCTTTTCACATATTATCCTCCTTTATTAGATTTTTTTTTTTAAATCTTGTTTTTGCCAGGGCAAAAAACATGCTGTTCCTCATCAATCTGTACTCAGGTGTGAGAGATCAGCACTGAAGCTTCATCCTGCACTCTCCTGAAGAATTGGATTCTTCCTGCATAAAGCTATTTCCAAGTAGATTAAATGAGAGTGGATTAATAATAATAATAATAATGGATGGGATTTATATAGCGCCTTTCTAATACTCAAGGCGCTTTACATCGCATTATTAATTCACTCCTCAGTCACACTCGGTGGTGGTAAGCTACTTCTGTAGCCACAGCTGCCCTGGGGCAGACTGACGGAAGCGTGGCTGCCAATCTGCGCCTACGGCCCCTCCGACCACCACCAATCACTCACACACATTCACACACATTCACACACAGGCAAAGGTGGGTGAAGTGTCTTGCCCAAGGACACAACGACAGTATGCACTCCAAGCGGGATTCGAACCGGCTACCTTCCGGTTGCCAGCCGAACACTTAGCCCATTGTGCCATCTGTCGTCCTTAATAACTAACTTGTCCACACTAACACTAGCAGGACATGTAAAGCATTATTTCTGCTTCTGGATGAAGATTATGCCGTTCTTCTTAAAAATGAAGAATCAACGTGGTGAGAATATCACTAAATTGCCCCCGCCTTTCAACTTTTAGTTCCCAAAATTATTTTCTCTTTGAAGTCATAGAGCAATGTAAATGTATGTATAGATTTTAGTTCAAGTAATCTTGTGGAATTCATGAATTTCCTATTTAGTACCATTTGCTCATAAACTCTTTATATGTAAGGAGTAAAATGGTGTATTTCCCTCCTGTAGTAACCAGTGAAAAAGTTGATTTGCTCTGTGAAAGAAAGAAATTAAAAATAAAAATGTTTTACTCATTGCTTGGGAATTAAAAATGTTTTGAGAAATAAGGAACTGCAGGTGCAGGTTTACAAAAAATAGACATGAAGTGCTGGAGTAACTCAGTGGGTCAGGCAACATCTCTGGAGATTATAGATAGGTGACGTTTTGGGTTGGGACCCTTCTTCAGACTGATTGCGAGGGGAGGAGGGTGGGGGGGAAGTTGGAGGAGAGGAGGGGCAGGACAATGCCCAAAGGGTCTCGACCCAAAACGTCATCCATTCCTTCTCTCCAGAGATGCTGCCTGTCCCGTTGAGCTATTCCAGCACTTTGTGTATCTTAGGTAAGAGGTTGACACAGGGTTTTTGATAGCAAATGGCAAAAAGGTAAATTAGGTTAGATAAAGGCCAGAGATGAAATGACAGAAGGTGTGAGACAAAAGGATTGAAGAGTTGTGAATTGTGAAGCTGGAGGAAAGGATGTCGGTGGAAGAGATGGGGAGAAATAAATGTGAGTCCAGGTGGGGTGCGGGGGGGGGGGGGGGTAAAAGGAGGTGGGGAAGAAGGGAGGGAGAAAGTTTATAGTTACTTAAAATTGGAGCATTCAATGTTCAATGTTCATACGGTTAGGTTTTACGCTATCCAAGCGGAATATGAGGTGCTGTTCGTCCAGTTTATCTCTCATACCACAAATTAAATCTGATTTCCCCTATTCTCTGTAGGCAGTCCTTGGAAGTCCAGTTCACTTGCTTGTAATCTGTAATCAGTGTGTTACTTATTTTACCTATATTCCCATTAATCCTCTCAAAATTCGACCACTCACCTATACGTTAGGGATAATTTACAACTGATAATTTACCCACCAACCCACACAACGTTGAGACATGAAACCAGAACAGAGTCACGTGGCGAATGTACAAACTCCTCACAGGCAGCACCAGAGATCAAGGCTGGTTCCGACATCGCGCGGGGCTCCGAAATTCTGGCAGTGGCCGAAATCTTCGCGCGCCAAGGGCCTGGCGGCATGCAGGCGCATTGTGGTCGTACGCAAGGTCTTGACGTCGTACGCAGCGTCTTGACGGCATACGCCTAGCACGTGGCGTTGCGCGATGTCACCGCCCGGCGTGGCGTTGCGTGATGTCGTCACCGCCCGACGCCGTGCGACACCCAAATTCAGTCGGCCCGCCTCCTGCCCAGCTGATTTATAAGCATGATGCAAATTACGTCACGCGCAAATTTAGCGCAAACTTCGCGTGAACTCCGCTTCCGTTTGGTCGCGCCAAACGCACGCAATCGCATGCAAGTGGGACAGGCCCTTTACTTTTTAAACACTCCCCCAATAAATGGATCTGAGTGTAAAGAGACATAGTCCCTGCTTTGTAAAACATCTGGTCTAATACATAATCTGTTATTACACCAAAAAGATCAATCTATTCCTAAACATTGCAAGAAATCTCAAATGTATACATACATAAAACAAAATAAATTAAGTAGCTATACAGCAAGTGCACTGTATGGCTGCAGTGGTTACAAAATTCAATTGGTTGTCATCCTTAATTGATGAATTTCAGCAGAGTTTTTGCAGAGAAGCAGAACCGATTGTGTTTTAACACTTAATTCCCTCTCTTAAATGTGATAAAATAAATTCATCTGTATTTTTTGTAAGGTGTCCTTGAGACTCTTGAAAGGCGCCCATAAATAAAATGTATTATTATTATTATTATCTGTTGCTATATGCAATACATTTTATTCCTTAAACCATGGTGCAGGTAAAAAATCCGAAATAATCTAAAAAACTTGTAAACTGTATCGGAAAAACACAGCATTATTCTCAATAAGCAAAGTTCTGCCAATTAACCATGGTAAATAACAGGTAGACAACATGGTTAAATATATATTCAAACCACACGCCCTCCATTTACTATGATGGTTAAAATGAACTCCCACTGATATTCAAGTCACAAGCAGCAACACACTCACTTGCAGATGAAAGTGCAATCCCTGGAAATAATTGTTAAGCCATAAAATTACATACGTTTTTTTTAAAATCATTTCTGTACCAAAATTAGAATCACAGTTTGGACTTCTAAGTAACAATTTTACGAACATAGCCCTTTATGGTGTGGATAGTTTGTCAATGTTGCTGAATCATTTTTGAATTGGTTCTAGAAATATGTTTTGTGAAGTTAAAAGATGAAGGTGAACCTTTATCTTGGGCATGTTTGCTTTAGTACCGAGGTCTGCACTGAAATCAGACTAAGATATGATCCAATCATTTTTGTGTAGAAACTCATCAACTTCGAAGCATTATTTTACCTAAGCTCTGGATACTGTTAATAGTTCTATTACAGATGATCTCATATAAAAATACTGTTAAAGCGATTAGTCATTCTCACTGCATCATTGGCAAGGTTACAACTTGAGATGCAAACATTGAAACATAGAAAATAGGTGCAGGAGTAGGCCATTCGGCCCTTCGAGCCTGCACCGCCATTCAATATGATCATGGTTGATCATCCAACTCAGTCTCCAGTACCTGCCTTCTCTCCATACCCCCTGATCCCTTTAGCCACAAGGGCCACATCTAACTCCCTCTTAAATATAGCCAATTAACTGGCCTCAACTACTTTCTGTGGCAGAGAATTCCACATATTCACCACTCTCTGTGTGAATTTTTTTTTTCTCATCTCGGTCCTAAAAGACTTCCCCCTTATCCTTAAACTGTGACCCCTTGTTCTGGACTTCTCCAACATCGGGAACAATCTTCTTGCATCTAGCCTGTCCAACCCCTTAAGAATTTTGTAAGTTTCTATAAGATCCCCCCCTCAATCTTCTAAATTCTAGCGAGTACAAGCCGAGTCTATCCAGTCTAACGTCATAAACATGGACATTATTCCTTGAAATATTGTTTCAAAACAGTAGTGGTATCAAAAACATAATTCACCAATGTGCAAAATCAATGCCAGCAGTCACTCAAGGCCAACATCCCCCAAGCTGAACCCCTCAATATGCTCAGCCAGGTTCCAAAGGGTGGAACGCATCATTCGCAGTCCTGACACCAGTCTCTCAAAGAGTCACCCTACTACAAACCTGTGCAGTAAGAGAATACCACCAGGCCAGGGTGGTAATTAATATTCTCAAACTGTAACAATTTCACGGACTTAGCCAAACCTCTGATCAATGATCTGTTAAAATGGGAAAGAAACATCCAAGATTGCATTGAGAACTTTGAGTCCATTTCTCATAAGCACCCAGAAACACAGGGATGTAGTTTAGTTTTTAGTTTTAGAGATACAGCGCGTAAACAGGCGCTTCGGCCGACCAGGTCCGCGCCAGACAGCGATCCCCGCACATTAACTCTATCCTACACACACTTGGGACAATTTTTACATTTGCCAATTCAATTTACCTGCATACCTCTACGTCTTTGGAGTGTGGGAGGAAAACGAAGATCTCAGAGAAAACCCACGCGATCACGGGGAGAAGGTACAAACTCCGTACAGACAGTACCCGTAGTCGGGATCGAACCCGCATCTCTGGCGCTGCAAGAGCTGTAAGGCAGCAACTCTACCACTGCACCACCATGCTGCCAATCCATGGTTATCTTCCGTATGACGAACTATGGTCACGTATGGTGCACTATCTGCCATGCTTTCAAACCACACACTCACTACCTCAAGTGCCTTCTGCCTACCTGTATCTGCAACTCCCAACTCGTACACTTTCCTCATCAGGCTCCTCAACACCAGCACAATTGAGGTGTAAATACTCAAACCTAATCTGCTGCTACTCCCTTTTACTTTTGTTTGTCTTCTTAAAGTTGGTACATTGTTTGTATTTCCAATTGTGAAAGCCAAGCATTCTGTAGGATCTATAGAACCAAGCCGAACACAGAGTATCGTGGCAGAGCTTTGAAACGTAGTCAGAAACTTGAGCCATTACGGAATAACAGAAACAGAGAAAATGGGCTCCTTAACACCTGTTGCTCACGATGAGGCCTTCTCTACATTAGGAAGAATAAGCACATTTGTGAAGTACTCGTATTCAGAAAGCAAGCATAACCCTTTATCTCTGGTCAGTCACCTGTCACTTTAATTCTCCACCCCCCAACCCCATTGTGACCTCTCTGTCCTGAGTTTCCCACACTATCCAATGCACATCAATATAAAATCAAGGAACTGCATCTCATCTTTTGAATAAGCATCTTGGTCTTCTTGACTCAACAAGAAATTCAAGTTTCACCTAATGCTTCTGCCATTAAACTCTGATTTCTTCACATCACATTATCATTCATTTTTGTCTTTCACGGTCATCCATTTGGTAACCAAATTTCTCCTTTGTATTGTATTACAAATGTATTCTTTGTTTTTTTCCCTTGCTTTTGCATTTTAAAACTTGTTCTATCTCAATTTTTTTTCACAGTTCTGTTGAATCCTGCAGACTGCAATGACCAGGTTCAGGAATAGCTTCCCCACAGCCATCAGGCTATTAAACCTGGCTCGGCCAAAACTCTGAACATTAATAACCCATTATTTGTTATTTGCACTTTATCAGTTTATTTATTCATGTGTTTTGTAGTAAATGCCTATTATGTTCTGTGTGCTGAAGCAAAGCAAGAATTTCATTGTCCTATCAGGGACACATGACAATAAACTTGAACTTGAACTTGAATCCTTTCTCCACTAATGCTACCTGATCTGCTGATTTTTTACAGCATATTTCAGTTTACATTTCAATAGACAACAGACAATAGGTGCAGGAGTAGGCCATTCGGCCCTTTAAGCCAGCACCGCCATGCAATGTGATCATGGCTGATCATCCCCAATCAGTACCCCGTTCCTGTCTTCTCCCGATATCCCCTGACTCCGTTATATTTAAGAGCCCTATCTAGCTCTCTCTTGAAAGCATCCAGCATTCAATCATGTTTTTCTTTTTCATTATTAATGATTAAAAAGCTGATGTTTGTAGAATGGGGATTCAATTCCATATCAGATGTTCATTCTGAATTATTATTTTTAAGGCAGTGTTCATTGACAGCTCCTGATCTTATACCTGTTTAAATTATTGGACTAGACTATCAAAATTCTTTGAATTCATAATGCCCTTTGAATTCATAATTTATGTCTTTTGCTTGAACTTTTGAGTCTATATGACTTGACTACTTTGTTGTTTTATTCCCGGAACATTGGTCATAAATAACCCAAATCATCAAAGAAAGTTGATTTGCCTGCAACCGCAGATAATCGGGAACTGGGATTGTAACAGGCAGAAAGAGTGCAGAAGTGTCACTGGGAAGACAAAGCGATTTGACATTATGATGTGGATGTTTGTTAAACCCAATACATTTTTCCTATTGTTAAATGTTTTAAAACCATGTAATACATAACTTGCAACAAGTTGGGCATCACGGTGGCGCAATGGTAGAGTTGCTGCCTAACAGCGCTTGCAGTTCCGGAGACCCAGGTTCCATCACGACTGCCGTCTGCATGTATTTGTACATTCTCCCCGTGACAGCGTGGGTTTTCTCCGAAATCTTCGGTTTCCTCCCACACTCCAAAGACATACAGTTCTGTCGGTTAATTGCCTTGGTATAATTGTAAATTGTCCCTAGTGGTGTAGGATATTATTAATGCTCGGGGATCGCTGTTCGGCGCGGACTCGATGGACCGAAGGGCCTGTTTCCGTGCTGTATCTCTAAACTAAACTCGTCTAAAGTGTGATTTTCCTTGCACATGCGCCAGACCTCAGCTTGAGACAGAAAAGTATGATTTTAGAAAAACAGAAACTAAAACATGGCAGTTAACTTTGTTGCTGTGGTACTAAGCGTGTGTTTACTGACCACCCAGTTACACTGCACGGCAACACCTAGTCATAAGGCATGGCATCATATTGTGAACAGTGCCACATGGTAAAATGATGCTGAGGATATTTTGTACGGTTGTAAAATATTAATACTGCATTGTCCTAATAAGAAGTATCATTGAAATTACTATCAAATTTGGAAATGCATTGAATTCTAACCTTCTCCAAATATATTGGTAAATTTCCCCACACCATTAAACTGTCAGCGCTATCAGTTGCTTGAAATATCATTTGTATGAGGCAACAGGCTGTTGCATAATGAGTTAACCATACTATGATCATACTATGAAGAAGGGTTTCGGCCCGAAACGTCGCCTATTTCCTTCGCTCCATAGATGCTGCTGCACCCGCTGAGTTTCCCCAGCAATTTTGTGTACCTATGATCATACTATAGTCTGAAGAAGGGTCTCGACCCGAAACGTCACCCATTCTTTCTCTCCAGAGATGCTGCCTCACCCGCTGAGTTACTCCAGTATTTTGTGTCTACCAGCATCAGCAGTTCTTTCCAATTCAATTCAATTCAAAGCACTTTATTCGTCCTCGAGGGGCAATTTAAAAAGGCGCATTACAGTAGCTTTTTAAAAAAAAGAGGGACACAATCAACAAACATAAGCAGCACGCATACTGCACAATCACACAACACACGCATTGCACAGACACACTGCACAATCACACAACACACACCGCACATCAACATTCAACACATAGTAATAGTTTTTAAAGTGCTTCCTTAGTGCTTCAATTAAAAAGTGCATATAGATAGTTATTTCATTTCATATGTTCATGAGTCAGTGATCAGCATTAAGAAGCTGGACAGCCGTGGGGATGAAGGTTGCCTTCCTCCTCTGTGTCCGGCAACCCGGACGGCGGAGTCTGCGTCCTGAGGGGAGCCACTCAAACTCAGGAAACAGGATGTGAGAGGGGTCGTGAAGAATCCTGCGTGTTAACTTTACAGACTGTTGGTCGCATAGGGCAGTGAGAGTTCGGACGGGCTGCTCAATGATTTTTGAGCAGACCTTGACCACATTCAACAGGCGGTTTCTGTTTTGCAGGGTGATGGAGTGGAACCAGCTAGTGAAAGAGAAGGTTATTACATTTTCAATGAATGCGTAGTAGAATGTGGTGAGAATGTCTTTATTAATCCCAAATGACTTCAGCTTCCTGAGTAGGTACTGTCTCTGATGGCACTTTTTAAGGATTTCCTCTGTGTTAGAGGAAAACCTTAGCAGGTTGTCGAAGGCTGTTCCCAGGTATTTGTATACCTCCACTATCTCCACTGGCTCCTGCTGGATGATAGTGGTGGCTGCCTCAGCCATCTGTCTCTGTTGGGGGGAAAAGGTCACAATCATGTCCTTGGTTTTGCTTATATTTAGCTCAAAACAAGACTTTTCACACCATACTATAAAGTCCTGCAGGGCTGAGCTGTGATGTTGTGTATGGCTGGGAAGCAGAGACAGGAGGACTGTGTCATCAGCAAATTTTACAAATGTTCCTATCCATACTATAATCAAAACAATGTTTGAGTGAATCATGATTTTTAAGTTCAGCAATTTGTTGTGTTGGGATAGCAAAAGTAATCCAAAATAAAGCAAAATTTAAACTGAAAAGAAAAAACAAACATAAACAGACAAAATTCCATTCAGTTGCGGGTCATGATGGCGGAGTCTGAATTGATTTTATTTGTTTGGTATAAGTTTGAGATGAAACTTGCAGGGCCATGAAAAGGATATTGTTCCTAGAATTCATGTTTCAAATGCTCAGTTTGGTCAGAATGACAGACTGCAGCTGCTGGTTACTTGTTTTGATCTACATTACATACTGCAATTCAATCCATCTGAGATTCATTGACTAACAAGGATCTTAAAAATCCAATATTTTAACTTCTTAAAAATGCCGTCTTTAAACATCAGTAAACAACACAAAACTGAACATTCTGATAAATTCATCTATTTTTTGGCTGCAGTTGGAATATATTATGTTAGCTGGTTAGTAGAGCATGAGCAGTGATAACCATGAAAGCAGGTGGAAAGTGCTTCATGCTTTGTGTTGTCCAGAAGGGGAAAACAAGGCAGGCAGCATCATATTCCGGTAACAGCTTTCAGTGCCTGATCATGTAAGAATAGCTGAAATTGTTGGCAGTAATGGAAATCTGTGTGTCCTGAAGTACAAAATCAAGTGCAACATTTAAAAAACATGATTTCACAAAAGGATTTCAAAGGCTCTTCAAAATCTTCATTTTTGATTTGAAATCCTCCATGGGATTCCCACTTCTGTGCAATTGGTTGAAATTCTCTTTTGAATGTCTGTGATGGAGAGAAAGCCCAATTGCTGACATTCTGATATCTCAGTCTGCAACCAACATTATCTGCAGGGTAAGTCCTGACAAGGTCGTTTTCCTAAGGTTTTGTTAACATTTTCCTTTCCATGACCTGCGATTACAAAACACAATGTCAGCCATTTCTACATCTTTGAAGTTGCACGGTTTTCAGCGCTTTCCTAACAATCCACTTTAAAATAAGATGATTTATCAAATGCAGAGATTAACCAACTTCAAAAGCATTCCTGTTGCTCCTATGGTCGAAAGCTATAATCCTAGAAATATGCTAAGGAGTTACCAGTTGTGCCATGAGCAGGAAGCTCCCAGCTCTGCCTGCCACTTCATTAATGTATTGCTTTTTACAAACAATGTCTGACACGTAATCTCACACCAATTCCACAGCTGCTTCCATTTTGAGTGACGACCCCTTGAGTCGTGGGGCTGAGACCTTTGTGAGTAAACACATTTTATAGGATGTGAACTCTGGCTCCTTTTATTGCCGGTCTTGTCCCTGCTCATAACTAACAAATCTTATGTTTGTGTGAAATAACATGGAAAATTGCTTCGCCATCCCACAGTACCAAAAATTACCGATTTGTTTAAAAAAAAACACTCGATTGTCAGGGCACTGTCAATACTCGAGCATGACAAATATTGATGATTTTCTCCATTCTTTATTTAGTGTCCTGTCGAGTCTACTAGCAGACCACCATGCCAGGTTTGCTGAACACTTTCGCAGCTGCTTTTCACTTCCCTTTCAAATCATTCAATAGAGCAACTCAATGGCGAGACAGCTTTTACCATCCCACTTTAGGTTTGTGGGACACACAGCAGAGGCTGCTTGCTATACACTGGCAGCAGCAGAGAAAACAACTTCAAAACAGCAGGACTACTGTTTTAAAGACACTGTTCTGTCAATCAAGTTGCAGCTGCAAATGTCTGATTCCCGACCATTCTTCGAACAGGATTTAAGGATTTTACTGCATCTTCTTAGTCTTCTGTTTCTGGGTGAATCCCAGTTTAATCCCAGTGAACATAAAATTAAAGTTAAAAGTATTATTTAGCTGAAATGTTACATCACATTAAATGACATAAAGGGAGATACTTTGTAGTAGATTTCACACTTTAAAATCATTTGATTAATTGTAATTAACCAAGGACAAACACCAGTGAATTCAGGCCCCCCCGATACTTTCATGCATGGCCAGTTTTGCCAATTGCTTTTTATATTAATTATTCATTTTCTGCAGATAGAAACGTAAAAACAAAAAATAGGTGCAGGACTAGGCTATTCGGCTCTTCGAGCCAGCACCGCCATTCAATATGATCATGGCTGATCATCTAAAATCAGTACCCTGTTCCTGCTTTTCCCCCATATCCCTTGATTCCTTTAGCCCAAAGAGCTAAATCTAACTCTCTCTTGAAAACATCCAGTGAATGTATAATTTCATTGTCTGAAGAAGGGTCTCGAACCAAAATGTCACCCATTCCTTCTCTCCAGAGATGCTGCCTGTGCCACTGAGTTACTCCAGCATTTTGGATCATTTCATTGCCTGGTTTCCTTCCAGGGAAATATTATTCCTTTTCAATAATTCTACATATTTTACACTTTCCCTTTCCTCCCACAAAAGCAATAATTTTGATTAGATCATCCAATGTAATTCTCAAACTCACGTTAATATTAATACTCTCACGTTAATATTAAAAAGTGTTAGTAATGGCAACAATGTGCATACTTCATTCTGGAGAAAATCAATGCTGCACCGTATTGTGGTGCTATTTTCTTTTATTCAATGGGCAAATGAAAGAGAAATTTGCTGGTCTGTTCTATGTCACAGAATTGTAAACATGATCTTTGCAGATGCATTTGCCATCTCGTTATGTCTTTCTTCTTTGCCTATCAGAAGGAAACAGAATTACATTGACTTCCATTTTCTTTCTGAATGACCTAGTTAGTCCACATTATTGATTCCTGGCTTGGGAAATTATTGAAATAATTTTTCCACGTGATGCTATCGTTGATCTATCTAAAATGGGATTATTTATTTTGAATTCTTTAAGATTCTTATAAATCTGATAAAAATTATGGAAAATTCCTTCGTGATTGCAACACCCAGTGCTTCAAAGTACTCTAAGGAACTACTGGAGTATTGTAGCTGTGTTTTTTGAATGGTATTTGCTTTTAAATTGACATGCCTGTTCCTGGATGAAACTGATGACACATGCAAGATGGAGCAAGATAATTAATGGAGATGCAATTCAGTTTAGGGTAGACAAAAGTGCTGGAGAAACTCAGCAGGTGCAGCAGCATCTATGGAGCGAAGGAAATGGGCAACGTTTCGGGCCAAAACGTTGCCTATTTCCTTCGCTCCATAGATGCTGTCATTTCCCATTACATATATTTCTGGTTACATTAAGTTAGCTGCTCTGAGACGGCCGAAACGTTGCCTATTTCCTTCGCTCCATAGATGCTGCTGCACCCGCTGAGTTTCTCCATCACTTTTGTCTATCTTCAATTTTCCAGCAACTGCAGTTTCTTCTTAAGAATGCAATTCAGTTTAATGAAATATGACAACAAATAATCCTCCGCCATTTCCGCCACCTCCAACGTGACCCCATCACTCATCACATCTTCCCATCTCCCCCTATGTCTGCCTTCCGCAAAGACCGCTCACTCCGCAACTCCCTTGTCAATTCTTCCCTTCCCTCCCGTACCACCCCCTCCCCGGGCACTTTCCGTTGCAACCGCAAGAAATACAACACCTGTCCCTTCACCTCCCCCCTCGACTCCATTCAAGGACCCAAGCAGTCGTTCCAGGTGCGACAAAGGTTCACCTGTATCTCCTCCAACCTCATCTACTGCATCCGCTGCTCTAGATGTCAGCTGATTTACATCGGGGAGACTAAGCGGAGGTTGGTCGATCGTTTCGCCGAACACCTCCGCTCAGTCCGCAATAACCTACCTGAACTCCCGGTGGCTCAGCACTTCAACTCCCCCTCCCATTCCCAATCCGACCTCTCTGTCCTGGGTCTCCTCCATTGCCAGAGTGAGCAACAACGGAAATTAGAGGAACAGCACCTCATATTCCGCCTGGGTTGCTTGCGTCCGGATGACATGAACGTTGAATTCTCCCAGTTTTGCTAGCCCTTGCTGTCTCCTCCCCTTCCTTAACCCTTGAGCTGCCTCTTCCCATCCCCCCGCCCTCGGGCTCCTCCTCCTCCCTTTTTCCTTCCTTCTCCCCCCCACCCCCCATCAGTCTGAAGAAGGGTTTTGGCCCGAAACGTTGCCTATTTCCTTCGCTCCATAGATGCTGCTGCACCCGCTGAGTTTCTCCAGCATTTTTGTGTACCCTAATGAAATATGATGATGTTTTAAAATATCTCTAATGGAAGACAAAAAATTGCAAGCACAAAATGTAGCTTGCAGTCTCAGAGCATCTAACTTAATGTAACCAGAAATATATGTAATGGGAAATGACATACATTTATGAAGAGGACTTTTATATGTTGAATGGGAATTTGACCAACAATGGTGCAAAGTCCTAAAAGAACAGCAAACACCAGAGTAATAAAATGGTGTCTCAAACAGGCAATAAATGACGTCAGTGTCCCACCCAGTGCAACATCTTAACAAAGCTAATAAAGTGTTCTTCTGTGCATTCTCAGCGTTTGTAATCACTGTAAAAATAACATCTCAACCCATGGTCTGGCCCTGGTCATTGTAACAACGACACCAACCCTTCGAAAAAGGGAAAATCAATCTTTGGATTTAAAGATTAGTTAATGCTTTTTGAATTTACTCTTAAAAGCACGATTGAGCTGTTGGGTAATCAATCAGAATGCTACTTTGGTAAAAAGGAACAAAAGTTAAAACTTCAATTATTCCATTGTTACTTCAGTTTCTATTATGAAGGCCATATTTAATTAGTTGAGCCTGAAACTTATGGGAGAATTTGTGGCTTTGGTAAATAGCATGAGCAGGTGGGAACAGCAGGAACACTTCACTGTAGTTCTAATGTGTCATGTGTACATTCATTAATTCCAGTGCAGCAAATTCCCAGTCCCAGCCATACGACCACGACCAAATTAATGAAACAGTGCAATTTTGTTTTCTCACGAAACAGTAAAAGCAATGATACAGAACCCAAATATACTTTTCAATAGCAAACTACAATGGCGTTGGAAGCTGGGAGGCAATGATATGATCCACCTTTCATAGATGAAGATGTAAAAGGCTTGAAGATTGAGAAGGACCATAAGACAAGAAAATTGGTCTCAAAATAAAGGAATATTCTTTATCTTTTTTTAAAAATCCAAAGTAAACTGTTCTGATCAGTTAAGCCACAGAGTGGGGTGGGAGATTACAACTATCACGTGGTCCGCCCTGTTTCAACGAATGCAATCAACCCTCGTGCACACTCAAATAAGATCAAATAGAACAAGTTATCCTACAACTTTAGGCTGTGCACGCCATACGCAAGAAGAAGAAGAAGGAGAAGTCACAAAGTGCTGGGGTTCTAAATAGTTGCAGTTCCAAGAACGTATTGCCACAGTATTCTTACCCTGGAGTGTAAATACTTAAAACCTTCAGTAGAAGTAATAAAGGAAAGTTTACAGTTGCACATAATCGACGAGATATTTTTTGAGAACTAAGTCATTACTCAAAAATGAGTGAAGCCACAGGCCTGATGAGGCTGACTGACCGCGTCTATCATGAATCATAATAACGTACAAAGACTTGCTCCAATAAACAGAGTTTTAGGAGGGTTCTCATTACCACAGTAAAGGACCATTAATGCCTCAGCTGCAGATTTGCATCATGTGTTACCCTGCAGCCAACTCATTTGAATCCCTTGATATAAAGTCCAGGAATAAAATAAACAGTAAAAACAGAAAATACTAGATAAACTCAGCAAATGTGTTCGAATCCACGGAAAGAGCAACGGAATTAAGGTTTCAGAATGAGGACCATTCATCAGAAGACTCTTCTTTCTGACTTAGAAAATAAAACATTCTTTGAAACCATATACATTTTGAAGTTTTTTAAAATAAATTGTTCAACATAGGGGAACTGGTAATTGTGTTAGTTTTCCCTAAATACCAGCTGCAATCATCTGCATAAAAACGTCTGAAGAAGGGTTTCAGCCCGAAACGTCGCCCATTTCCTTCGCTCCATAGATGCTGCTGCACCCGCTGAGTTTCCCCAGCAATTTTGTGTACCGACTATATCAACTGGTTCACTTTCTTTCCTGAATTCCACCGTGCTGGATGTTAGCTGTGCTGTAAATAGGTCCACACAATTTCCACACACCAGCTTTAGTTTAAGGCACCTTGTCACGACTGACAGGCTACTATCTTCATGTCAGTTTGTTGATTCTAGCCAGTGTGAGCCAAGGCAGTCCTCACAAATCAATCAAATGTTTCATTGATCAAGTATGGTACTGATTGTGTTGCCAAGCCAAGCGCCTTCATCAAAGCACACAAATCTCATACAAATTTGACTCAATGCATAAATTATGAAAAAAGAATCATAAATAATCTACTTTGAAATTTTAACACAATATAAATTTTAACATCGATGTAGTGCAATTCTGTGTTAAGGACTGTTAAAAGCCCATTTTTTCACTTTTTATTTCCAAAACCTGTAAACCAACACATTGAAAATAGTTTCAACTGAATGACATAAAAAAAAAAAGCACAAACCTATGTTAAAATTCCTAAATAAATTACCCTTGTGCACATATTAAGGGGAAGTATATAGTATGTAGAAATCACCTACCCTGGATTTAGGGCTATGATTCCTCACAGTTTTGATTTCAGTCTACCAAAATATCTGAGCTGCCTGATATATGCAAAGCTTTATTTACACATTTCCATCCCTTTTACATTTTGTTTACTTTACACAGCAGGAGCCTCAAACATTGTTTCATGATGCTGAACCTTTGCGTAGAAATTAATCTTTGGTTGAAAATATATTCCGCTCTATCTCGCATTTATTTCATTGGTAGAATTAATTTCAGAGGTAATGTACAATGCGTTGATGCTGCTATATAGTGTGCTGGGCGCGACCGAACAGAAATTAATTTCTCAAGTGAATGAGTTTCCTGATGGGGCTGTTTCATATCCATACTCTGCAAACTCTGCCGTATCCTGCACCAGATCTTGTTCATTTGCTCTACTGCCCACAATGTCTTCGCTGAGCATGATGCCAAGTTAAACTAATCTCCTGTGCCTGCACGTGATCCATGTCCCTTCATTCCCTACCTATCCTGCATATCCACGCTCCTATTCAAAATCCTCTTAAATTACACTTTGGTATTGAACAGCTGGGCTTGTACATTCTGGAGTTTAGAAGGATGAGAGGAGATCTCATTGAAACATATAAGATTGTAAAGGGCTTGGACACACTAGAGGCAGGAGACATGTTCCCGATGTTGGGGGAGTCCAGAACCAGGGGCCACAGTTGAAGAATAAGGAGTAAGCCATTTAGAACGGAGACGAGGAAACATTTTTTCTCACAGAGAGTGGTGAGTCTGTGGAATTCTCTGCCTCAGAGGGCGGTGGAAGCAGGTTCTCTGGACGCTTTCAAGAGAGAGCTAGATAGGGCTCTTTAAAAATAGCGGAGTCAGGGGATATGGGGAGAAGGCAGGAACGGGGTACTGATTGGGGATGATCAGCTATGATCACATTGAATAGCGGTGCTGGCTCGAAGGGCCAAATGGCCTACTCCTGTACCTATTGTCTATTGAAGAGGTGTGGGAATCTGGCTGAGGAAAAGCTGGCAGACCCAAGCTTTCAACCAGATTTGGTGCTGGAGCGAGGTGTCCTCCAGCTCATCGAAACAAAAGATGAGGACTGTACTTGCAGCATGGTGATAAGACTTGTTGGGGATAAAAGCATCAAAGGTAAATGAAGAATAGAGAATGAAAAACTTGAGTAGATTGCTTTTTTTAAATAAATATTTTTGTTACTGCATAGCATGGGTGGGAAGAGATAAGGGTTAGTCCCACTTGGGCGACAGTTTCGGCGATAGCCTGAAAAGAGGTTGTCGCGTCGTGGTCGGGTCGTGATGCGTGGTGACGCATGTAGCGACGCGCAGGTGATGCACGGTGTCTCCCTGTCGCCCCTGGATTGTGGAATGTTCAAAATCTCATCATGTCGTGCACCCTATCCTGCGGGTGACGTCCGGTTAGGGTTAGGGTTGGGGTTAGGGACCATAGATGGGCTGTAAAATATTCTTCCTTTAATGCATGGGTTTTAAACATTAATATATTAAAATAAAAAAATAAAAATCAATTGTGCAAATGAAAAGATGTCTGAGTCGTTCAGTTTTATTTACCGATGTATTGGTCCGCTTCCAGATCCAACACCGTCTCTAACTTTTCACAGGGATGGATTCAGTGAGTCTCCTCTCCCCTCCACCCCCCTCTTCCCCCCTCCCACCCCCATCCCTCCTTCTCCACTCCGCCCACCCTAGCCTTCTCCCCTCTCCTCTCCTCTCCTAGGGCTGGGGTTAGGGTTAGGGTTTCCTCTTGCACTCTAAAGGCGCTCAGGTTTGTATAAATTGTCCCTAGCGTGTGTGGGATAGTATGCTGGGTCCACAAATGATGGGCATCGGGGAAAGTGGGGGGTGGGGGGGTGGAGAATGGGAGAAGAGAGGGAAAGTGGGAGAAGGGAATGTGAGGGGAGAGGGGGGGAGGAGAAGGGGGAGAGGAGTGGAGCGGGGAGAAGGGGGCAAGAGGTGGGGGGAGGGAAGAAGGGGGGGAGAGGGGAGCGGAGAAGGAGGGAAGGGGGTGGAAGGGGGTGATGAGGAGAGGGGAGTTCAGTCTACAATCACCGAATCCAAGCCTATGAAAAGTTAGAGAGACGGCGATTGGATCTGGAAGCGGACCAATACATCTGTAAATAAAACTGAACGACTCAGACATCTTTTCATTTGCACAATTGATTTTATTGTATATAATTATACAATATATTAATGTTTAAAATCCATGCATTGAAGGAAGAATATTTTACAGCACACCTGTGGTTCGTAACGCTAACCCTATCCCTAGCCCTAACCCTAACCAGGCGTCACCCATAGGACAGTATACGTCAGCGTGTATGTCGTACAACGTGACATTTTTACGGGCGTCAGTCACTGACGCTCGCAGTTGCCAAAAAAAATCGCCAAGTGGGACAGGCCTTCTAGAGATTAACTAGGGTGGCACATTGATGCAGCAGGTAGAGCTGCTGCCTCACAGTGCCAGAGACCTGGATTCGATCCTGACCTCGGGTGCTATCTGTGAATTTATACGTTCTTTCTTCTGGGTGCTCCGGTTTCTTCCCACTTCCCTAAGACATGTGAGTTTGTAGGTTAATTGGCCTCTGTAAAACTGACCCTAGTGTGTAGGTAGTGGATGGTAAAGTGGGAGAACATAGAACTTATGTGAACGGATCGATGGCCAACGTGGACCCTGTGGGCCGAAAAGCCTGTTTTCATGCTGTATCTCTTAAGTAAAGTCATCTCTAAACTCAACCAATAGAGTGGCATCTATTATATGGTGACTACAAGGTTAACAAAATGAACTAAACAAATAATGGGATCAGAGAGGGGTTGGTTAATAGTAGTAAAACAGATGTGGGTAATGAGCAGAAATTGTATGTAATGGATCTCTGGTCAGGGCCGGCGTTAAGCCGATTTGACCGATTGCTCCAAATTGGGCCCCGCGCCTAAGCGGGGCCCCGCACTAATGTTCAGTATTTCGTACGGAAATACGAATTCTCTTTGTTAAATAAAGATTTTTTTAAATTCGCCATCCGGATTTTTTTTAAACGAACATGTATAACAACCGCTGCACGGCCATCATACACAAACGATTTGTTAACTAGTGCTAACAGCACTAGTTAACAAATCGTTTGTGTATGATGGCCGTGCAGCGGTTGTTATACATGTTCGTTTAAAAAAAATCCGGATGGCGAATTTAACGGTAAGTACTTAACACCTTGTTATGCAATGTCATGAATCTGCATCTATCCGCATTCCTCAGTAAATGTTATAGTGTTTTGAACAAGTATTAATGACGCCGTGTTCCTTTGAATAAAATTCACGCGGCGTCATTAATACTTGTTTAAAACACAATTACATTTACTGAGGAATGTAGATCGATGACACATTGAGAATTTCATTTAACTCACCATCATGAGTGAGGGCCCCGGACCGCGAGAAGGGGCTTCTTCCTGGTGTGCAGGTTAGTCATTCACCTACCGACCCACGTTGTGTCCAAAGATCTTATAGCGGATCTTTGGTTGTGTCTCTCTGTCTTTTGCTCACTCCCTCCCTCCCTCCCTCTTTCTCTCGCGCTCTCTCTCCCGCTCCCCATATTGTCTCTCTCTAGCTCTCCCACTCCCTCTCTATCACCCTGTCCCCTCAGCATTCCCGGAATCGTTGACGTTTTGCAGTAGACAAAAATGCTGGAGAAACCCTGCGGGTGAAGCATTCGCCTGGCCCGCTGAGTTCCTCCAGCACTCTGTGTTTTTTTGTTTGGCTCTGAAGTTGAAGGTGGCTCAGCGGGACGGGCAGCGGCTCTGGGGAGAGGGTTGTGTTTCTGGTCGAGACCCTTCTTCAGACAATCACAAGTACTCTCATCGACGCGAGTTCAGTGCGGTCTGAAGAAGGGTCTTCTCTCCAGAGTCGCTGCGCTGCCTGTCCTGCTGAGTTACTCCAGCTTTATGTCTATCTTCAATTTCAGAGAATTACAATTTCTCACGGGGGGCTTATAACGTCTCTAAACCCCTCTGGGACCCTCTGAACACGTCTAAACCCCCTCTAGCCCCCTCTATTCCCCTCTAAACAATTGTAAACACACCTGAACCCATCTGAAGCCCTCTAAACATCTCTAAACCGTTTAAACCCCTCTAAACTAGGAGGCTGCAAGGTGACTTGGATAGGCTGGGTGAGTGGGCAAATGCATGGGAGATGCAGTATAATGTGGATAAATGTGAGGTTATCCACTTTGGTGGCAAAAACAGGAAGTAGACTATTATCTGAATTGTGGCCGATTAGGAAAAGGGGAGATGCAACGAGATGCAACGAAAAATGCTCACGGCAGACCAAACGTGTTAAACAGAAATTGGTCAGATATTGAGCTTTACACAGTGAGAAATCATGTGAAATAATCACTGAATTTAATTTTAAATGAATGTACCTGCATGTTATACTGTTTAGTTTGGAGATACCACCAGATAGTCTGGTTGATACAACCAGATCAGTTTGGAGATACAACCAGATTAGTTTGGAGATACAACCAGATTAGTTTGGAGATACAACCAGATAGTCCACTGAGTTCGCACCGACCAGCGATTTTTGTTACAGATTTGACAAATTTATTTGGCGGCCAATCAAACGCTGTCTCTAGGGGGGTTGCATCCAATCACCAACCAGCTTGCCTTAAAATTCCCGAAACTACACGAAATATAAACATACATAAATTTTTACTTTTCTAGAGTAGGGGCCCCGCCATCAGTTTTCTAATTGGGCCCCGCAATTCCTAGCACCGGCCCTGTCTCTGGTTATAAGGTCATGAGTAATAGGAGCAGAATTAGGCCATTCGGCCCATCAAGTCTACTCCATCATTCAATCATGGCTGATCTTTCACTCCCTCCTAACCCCATTGCCTCCATAACCCCTGACACCCGTACCTATCAAGAATGTATCTGTCTCTGCTTTAATCTCTGCTATCTCAGTGTAATATTTGTCTGAAGAGGTAGCCCTAAATGCGTTGGTGCTTTGAACCACAAAGAGAAACAAGAGGGCAGCTTGTGAACTGGGTTGCTCGGCCATTATTTTCCATTTTACATGAATGTGCAAGAAAACATCATAGCCCATGTATTGAAAAATTAAAAAAGCAAAATGAGGGAAAGAAAATGCACCAGCAATTAAAATTCCAATTAAATAACTGAGCAATTAAATCTGACCAGGAGCCCAATTTCCCTGAGTAAAGGCCTTAATAAGTACCATATGGCGTGATATCTTATTACTCGTGTACCTGCAAGCAGATATTTGCTTTATTCAGTATTAATTTATTCAACAAAATACTGAAACATATATTTCCATTTACACAACACAGCTGTCTTGGTCCTGTTCCAAGTATGTCCTTTGTGCAGTAGATAATTCACATTGCATGTCGGCTTTAATTGATACACACTTCCAATGGTGACAACCCTAAATTTCTATGGCACCACTTAATCCACACTTATTCTATGGCACCGTAAACGAGTCGCAAAACAAATATTATTTTATTTTTAAAATATATATTGGCTCCTTTCTCTTCCAGACAATAAAGTAAGAATATTCCAAAATGAAAAAAAATGGCACTTTACGTCTTAATTTTAATATTATGGTAGATTGAATATGACATATGTTTGATTTCATATTTTCAATATGGAACCAGCAGGCTGTTACATTGCTGACCTCAACATTTTTGCGAACACAAACATTAATCAACACTATGCCTGATTCTTTAATCCACACTTACCAAGAATTGTACAAAGCTGCCTCTAAATTAATTTAAAAAAATAATGCTTGATTCATTAAACTGTCTGATAATATCTTGCTGAAGCTGTGCAAATTGACCTCAGTATTGTTTTAACAGTGTGTGGAGGCAGTGAATATGAAGCATATCATTGCTTCTACTTAGAGGGCACCAGTATTGTAATGTTAACATCCAATGCTGAAAAAGATTTAGCTGTGTATTAAAAGAAGGATTTTGGCCCGAAACTTTGCCTTTTTCCTTCGCTCCATAGATGCTGCTGCACCCGCTGAGTTTCTCCAGCTTTTTTGTGTACCTTAGCTTTGTATTAGTCCCGTTTTAAACGTTTTAAAGATAATATAAGTGCAAATGTATGGTCCAGAATTTCTTTACGCATTTACGCAATCTTAATTTAATTGGCAGGAAATTAATAGAACCTCTTTAAAACATTTAATATGGTCATCACAATCAGAATAACCAAATGGAAGTCACAGGCATGGAGTGCACTGTATAATTGGGCATCATTCTATCAATGTGGGTATATTTTCCTCCACCTTTCTGAAGATACGTTGTTTGCTGAGGTCTGGCTTACTGCCCTCCAGTTGACCTTTGCTAGTTCCCTCAAGTGGCCATTCGCCATCACTGAGCCTCAATGGAAAAATTATCCCACGATGACATTTGGGGCATTCACGTGGAGCACAAAACTTCACTATTTATTTCCTTCCTTGTGAGTTTATCTGCACAGACTCCGAGTGGCCAAGATGTTTATACATTGTAAATGTTACTCTTCATGGATTAGTCATCATCCTGCATTCTGTTATTTATTGGGAGGTGATAATAGGACGGACATATTTAGACAAACATCTATTTTAAACTACAGAATTCAATTAGATGATTTAACGAATAAATTGTTGATTTCTTTCGGCCAATTTTGGGGGGGAAAAAAATAATGTTTTGATTTATGAACATAGAAGTTAAGTAGAACTGTCTGTTGGCCTGAAGTTGGCTACAAAATTTCCCAAAACACAACCCCTGAATTTAATCCATATAAACCTTGCACCTCATAAGTTTGTCAGAAAGACTAATGCAAGTGCAGACTGGATATGCATTCCCCAGCAGCTAAATTGTTATCCACTGTGGAGTTTTTATGCTTGCAAAACTAATGCAATGCATATCGTTCATATGCATTGCATCAGTTAACTGCCGAGTTAATTGTGGACAGGTCGAATGTGCCTGTGCCAGCGGAGAAACTGGGAAAAATCCACATGTGTCATCTCTCAAAAAACTCAGATTCTACACAAGATGTATAGATTAATCTTTAGGTATGCCAGTGGCTGTTGGTTTACTAAATATCCTAACATAGGGTGACTAGATTAGAAATAGAACATTCAGCTACAGGCCAGTACATTTACAAATGGACCACATGGTCTATCAATATAATGTGCTACTGCATTGGTTCTGCACAAAATAATATATTTTTCAGCAGATTATCAAAATTGGCTTCAGTGAAGGGAACTTCTGTTTGCATGTGGTGTGTGGTAGAAGTAGAACAATAATATTTGTGTTGCTGCAAACTAGTGCCCTTTGTTAGCTATCGGCTCTGTTCTTTGGTGGGACTGCAGCCTTACTGTGTCTCGAAAACGATTTGCATTTGATTCTGCATTTTGCTCTTTTATTGCCAAAAACTGGATTGAGCTGACTTGTCGTGGTATTTGCTCGCCTTGGATCCCGACCATTTGGTTTGCTTCTATGAGTCAATAATTCAAACTATTCTGCTGGAATTGGTGGATGCCTCTGGCAGGATTAGCTTCAAGCAGATTCATGAGTATTGGTGGGTACCATAAACAAGTGGTCTCAAGCTTTTGATTCCATTCCCGTTATCTTGCTATTGTGTTCAAGAGCCTGATAGCTTTCATTTACAGCCTTGTCACAGGGGTTTGTTCAGTCTGAATATATGGCACAAATACTGCACTTGATGTTTTATTTGATACTGCTTATTTCAAACCTGACTTTTATTCAAGTTACTGAGAAGATGCTTTTCACTTGGTGATGTTGGGTTTATAATTGCTGTCAGATCATTTTTATTAGCTGCTTATAGAGTTCTTTAGGCAACACAAGCATTTATTTAGTGTCATGTCAATTGAGACAAATAATTTATTCCCCAATATTGTTCACAAATGCAATTAAAAGCAGAAAGTTAATGAAGGACAAAGCTAATCTACAAGTAAATTACTCCAAAATGTATGATCTCAATATACGGTCTTCATTAATTAACTTCTATTACTGAATAGTGAATACATTAAACAATGGATATCTCCGCGTGAGAACAAAGTATTTGTACACTCAAGGTTAGCTGAACACAGAATGTTATTTTATTTTCGCTACCCCCACCACATCAATTTTGTAAAATAAATGTCCTCCATTCTTCTAAGGTTCTTTGTCAAAGTAGGACAGGCAGACAAAGGAACTAAAGGGGGAAAAAAAAAACTGGATGGGCATTCAACAAGTTTCCAATGATAGAGAGACATTTCCATATAGCCGCGGTATATATCTGCTCCATGAGAACCAGGGGAACCAAGGGTTTATAAAGGAGAAAAACATGGCAGCACACAAGGGGACTGGTAAGCAGAGGGTTTGGCAAGAAAATAATGCCTTGCAAATTCTCAGTGGTGCGTGGAGTCCTGCATTTTGCAACTGAAATCAGTACCGGATGAGTTCTACTGTGTTCTCAGCCAAAAGCTGATGTCAGTGTTGCACCTCATACCCCGTAAAATGCAGCTTTTCAGCATTTGTGAATCGGCTGAGGTGAATACACCAGCACCACTGGGAGCTGGTTTCAATTCCAAATATCGAGGCTTACGATGGTAAGGAAATTAAATTGCAATTACTTTCACCCTCATTTCCCACAGGCCCCTATTATGATTTAAATCTACATGCTTCCAGGCACCCATCTTTCATTTATAAGAACCTCCATTAATGTCAGTCACACTGGTCATCTTGCGCACATATCAGGTGGAGTCGGCACAAAAAAGAACCTTTTTCTATTCAGCATCGCAGCATCTGTGCGATTATACTATTCCAATTAAGAATAGATCCATTGTAGAAAAACAGCTTGTAACTTGTAAATGCCATTGCATGCATAAATTCTGACACTTTCCCACATAAATGGCAGCAGTTTGGGAACTTCAGCACGTGAATATCTAAACACATACTTACAGAAAGATTCTTATCAATGAATCATTCCCCATGGCCCACCACAGTGTCTTATAGTGATGTCTTATAGTGGACTGCAAAGATTTTAGAATTACCCAACGTTTACACAGGGTAATCACAGGTAATCCCAAACCCATTCATTTCAATGAAGACTTTATAGAAGCACGGTGACAGGTAAGAATGACATTTTGTTAATGACGTGTTTGCTGCAAGGTTTCAATTATTTAAATTATTTAGAGCATTTAATTGTCTTATTATTATTAACAGTCAATGCGGTTTGCCATCTGATTTTCTCAGCAGCTTCCCCCAAATATTTTGTCTTTTCCACTGAAGCACTTAGCAAATTGTAGTTGCTAAACACAGAGTTAATTTTAAAAGAAGTAACATGGCCCAGAGGTCCATTGGTTCATAATGGTAATGCTTTGAGGACCAAAGCAGTTTTGTCGAGGTGCTATGAGCACGTAATTGCTGAGTGCATCTTGACCCAAGACTTGTATATTTTGGAGACATCCATTGTAAAATCTATCCTAATGGCACATGTTAAATGGAGGTAATTGTAGCAGTTCCTTGCATCTGCTGAACATGACTCTTCACATCTCACATCCCACAGTCCCTCATTCCATTAATTTGTCAGCTTTACAACACTCAGATGGTTTGATAGATGTTTCAATTATAAGGAGATCATAGTTTCTGAAGTCAGTGGAGGTACATGGTACTGAGATGTACGATCAGCCTTGATCATATTGAATGGTACAGCGGGCATGACATGTCTGCTCCTGCTTCAATTTCTTCTGATCGGATGCGTGATTTCTCTCACCACTGTGCCTTTCTCATTTCAATACCACAAGGCACAACAAATAGCCAGGTTTAAAAGCAGCAGAGCTGTAACAATCTGAGAGGGAAGATACCCATCACTGCATGCGTGACTCTAGCTGCAGATCTGGGCACTCGACACATGGTAGAGAATAGTTTAAAACTGGGAGCTGCATTGGTGAGATGTCAGGCACAAATGGCCAACCATCAGGTCATGGGGGAGGGAGGTGGATTATGTGCTAGGTCTTCATTCGTCAGAGTTGCCCAATGGTTCTGCTCTGAAAGACTCAGATGAAGATCACATCAAGGCAGACTATAAACGAAGACGGATAAGCAATGCACCTGCAAATGCTTGCTGTTGTCCAGCCATCTATATGCATGCAACATTGCAAATCAAGCTCCATCTTTGTGCATAGGTGTGTGCAAGCCATGGAATCTACTTTTTCAAGGGTGGATATTATTAGTCAGGTCAAGGTTGACATTTATGGGACAGAATACAAAGGCAGAGGTTACAGCTTCCATTGCAGCACAGGTGAGGCCCCATGCAATTCACGTGGCTTGCCCTGGCAGCTCAGACTTCATCTGTGCTTAGCTTGCTGAGATGCAAATTCAGATTTGCTCAGGCTTGTCTCTGGATCTCGCTATTGCCAGAGGCCACCTTAACTCTGGATGATACAGCTTAGCTTTGAGATAACAGCATGTACACAGGCTCTTCAGCCCACTGAGTCCATGACCAATGGTCATCTGTACACTAGTTCTATCCTATGCGCTAGGGACAATTTACAGAGACCAATTAACCTACAAGCCCGCTTGTCTTTGGAATGTGGGAGGAAACCAGACAACTTGTGCTGTCACAGGGTAAAGGTACAAACTCCGTACAGACATCACCCACAGTCAGGATCGAACTCGGTTCTCTGGCACTGTATGGCAGCAGCTTTACCCTGCGCCACTATCCCGCCCGCTCCTGTTACAAGAATCTACCTGGTCTTTGGATTCCACTGCTGCCAAGGAACTCCAGTCCTCCATTGCCAGGGCTTCAAGCCTGCAAGAGCATTCCAGTGATCTGACCTCTGAAAAACTGATCACCAAATCACCTAGCCCTGAAATATGTCAATGCGTTTAGAGCACAAATTGCAGTTCTTCAGGTGGGCAGCATTCATAACCCATTACTGACATCTGAACTGTGCCCTCCCCTTTGGTCAATCAAGCAGCTAGCCCAGAAAGCTGTCATCATGACAAGATGATGCGGTCCAAAGGAGACCAATTCTAAAACCTCCTCAACCCCGATAAAGTAGTTATTCACAGGCTAAGCTAATAGCTAAGCACAGAAACAAATAAGGTGTAGAAGTAGTGGAGCAGAAAAGGTCACATGGAAGACAAGCTCTAGGTGATTCCACAAGAGTGAACAGTCAATGCTTCTATGTTTGTGTAAGAAAGAACTACCGATGTTGGTTTAAATCGAAGGTATGCACAAAATGTTGGAGTAACTCAGCGGGTGAGGCAGCATCTCTGGAGAGAAGGAATGGGTGACGTTTCGGGTCGAGACCCTTCTTCAGACTGATATCAGGGGAGGGGGGCGGGACGAGAGATAGAATGTAGGCGGAGATAGTAAGACTGGTGGGAGAACTGGAAAAGGGAAGGGGACGGAGAGGAAGTAAGGGCTATCTGAAGTTAGAGAAGTCAATGTTCATACCGTTGGAGTATAAACTACCCAAGCGAAATAAGAGGTGCTGTTCCTCCAATTTGGGCTGGGCCTCATTCTGACAATGGAGGCAGCCCAGGACAGAAATGTTCATAAGAGGTATAAAAGTTTGACATATTAACTTTCTTGTTTCTAATTTTGATTATTTGTGCAGCAGTGAACAGATTGATGTTAACCTGTGAACTGTGACGATATTGATTTTGCTTTATTCCACACTACAAAACATGGAGTAGGTCAACAGGTCAGCAGTTATTCATCACTATTTTGATAGGAAACCACCCTCGTGACCCAATGCCATGCGTGTGGTGAGGGAACTCCAACTCTGCAATTTTTGAAGCCCACTACAGCCAAGCAAATGTACAAGCACAAAATCAGGCTGTTGTTTAACTTGGCTCTTTCTTTTTCTCCCTCAATAAGTGGTTGCCGGAAATATTTTTGGTCCATTTCTGAACAACAAATAGTTTGGTTAATCAAAAGCAGACTAAGAATTAAACCTGGCAATTCCTGCTTTTTTTTCCACTGGGAACCCACATTACACATTGGATTGCCCAACTGAACCAACAAAAGCAGCTAATTATCTGAACATATTTCTGGTGCAAATCTTGGGAATTCACTATCCAAAAGAATCTCAGTTGCCAAGTATATTCATGAAAGAGATTGAGAAATGTTCAGATATATTCTCAGACCTTGGTTCCTCAGAAACACCTTTGATGACACGGATATCGAAACTGATCACCTAAGATTTCCATATCCATAACTGTGAATGTGTGGACCTCTTATCAATTGATGTAGCCATTTCCAGTTTCAGCCTTTAAAATTCTAGGTGTGAAAATATGTATTTACTTTCATATGAGCAAAAGGGTGGCCATGATGGTGCAGCGGTAGAGTTGCTGCCTTACAACACTTACAGCGCGAGAGACCCAGGTTCGATCCCAACTGTGGGTGCTGTCAGTACGGAGTTTGTACAGCCTCGCCATGACCACGTGGATTTTCTCCGAGATCTTCGGTTTCCTCCCATACTCCAAAGAAGTACAGGTTTGTAGGTTAATTTGCTTGGTGTATGTGTAAAGTGTGTGCAGGATAGTGTTAATGTGCGGGGATCGCTGGTTAGTGTGGACTCGGTGGGCCGAAGGGCCTGTTTCCGCGCTGTTTCTCCAACACTAAACTAAATTAATATCAGTGACTTATCTGTCAACTCAACGCTACCCCATTGTGGATATTAGTTTTGTCTCGGGTGCACTACAATAATAACTATATTGTGCACCCTACAGCTTCCCTTTTGCTCGAACTATTGTACTTGAGTGAGTATAAATGTAGTTGAATTAATTAATGCATGAATGGATGAATGAATATGTTTATTGGCCAAGTATTCACATACAAGGAATTTGCCTTGGTGCTCCGCCCGCAAGTGACAACATGACATACCGTGACAGTGAAGATAGATACATAAAACATTACTAATAAATTATTATTGATTAAACATGTGAATTAAATAATATACCAGAGCAAAAGGAGGCTACAGATTTTTGGTTATTGAGCAGAGCAACTACTCGTGGAAAAAAGCTGTTTTTATGTCTGGCTGTGGCAGCTTTGACAGTCTGGAGTCGCCTTCTAGAGGGAAGTGATTCAATGAGTTTGTGGCCAGGGTGAGAGGGGTCAGACATGATCTTACCCACTCGCTTCCTGGCCCTTGCAGTGTGCAGTTCGTCAATGGAGGGAAGGTTGCAGCCAATAGCTTTCTCAGCTGATCGAGCGATTCACTGCAGCCTCCGGGTGTCGTGCTTGGTGGCTGAGCCAAACCAGACCATGATGGAGAAGGCGAGGACAGATACGATGGCCGTATAGAATTGGACCATCATTGCCTGTTGCAGATTGTGCTTCCTCAGCTGCCATAGGAAGTACATCCTCTGTTGTGCCTTTTTGACTGTGGAGTCGATGGTAGCCCCCCACTTAAGGTCCTTGGAGATGATGGTTCCCAAGAACTTAAAAGACTCCACAGATGTGACTGTGGTGTTGTTGATGGTGAGTGGGGTGAGGGGATAGGGAGCTCTCCTGATGTCTACAATCAATTTGCTGGTTTGATTGGATAGATGTAAAACAACGATTTTACTCCACCTCGGGGTAAACATGACAATAATAAACATCAATCCATATCTACACCTAAAAATGCTCAGTTACATATTTAATCAATGGTAAAACGCACACCATAATTCCACCGCTTTCCAACATAATTCCAACTCCCTGGATTTCCATAGTGAATAAAAAAATATCAGCCTCTTTCACGAACATACTGGGCAACTGAAATTCAACAACTCTCATGGATAATACATTCCCAAGATTTGTGAACAACAATATTCAATATTCAATTCAATATTTATTACATGTCATTTGAACCTCAGTGAGGCGCAAGCGAAACTCCGTTTCCACATCCATACAAACAAAGACAATATCCTACAGACATACACACAATTCCATTTACAAAAACATCCATCACAGTGAACCCACTGTGATGGAAGGCAAAGTCTTTTCTCTCCCCTGTTCTCCATCTCTCCCCCGATGTCCAAGCCCCAGGCGGGCGATGATAAGTTCCACGGCCATTTTAGGCCGTGCCGGGCGATTTACGGCCCCGCTCCGGGTCGTTCCAACCCCGCGACACGGGCTAGAGAAGTCGCGTTGCGGCAGCTCCGGGAAGCGGTCTCTCCACCCGGACCTGCGAGCTCCCGATGTCCCAGTCCATGGGACCTGCGGCTGCAGCTGGAGCCTCCGAGCTACGTGGTCGGGCCGCAGCAGCGAGTCACCACCGCTCCCCACACTCCGTTGCCGGCCAGCCCCACGATGGTAAGTCCGCAGCTCCGCAGGCTCCGTGACTGGAGCCCCCGGGTCGTTCAGGCTGGAGGCCGCTCCACGGTGCTAGGCCCCAATGACAACGGAGACCCGACAAGGAAAAGGTCGGGTCTCACGTACAGGGAAGAGATTTTAAAAAGTTTCCCCCTTCCCCCCCTCCCCACATATACACAGTTAAAAACACTATTAAAAAACACAAATAACTACATTTAACTAGACAAAAATTAAAAAAAAGACAGACAGGCTGTAGGGGCCGCTGCAACAGTGAGTCGCACCACCACGTTGTGGAATTACTCTGTGGAAGTCATTGCAGCATCCTATCAGTTGCAGCCTTCCACACCAACAACTTCCTGGTTATTCCTAATTGCTGTTTACTGTCCCTAGACTATTTCTCAATCTGTGCCAGTACATATGGGACATGTGACAATAAACTGACCTTGAAACATTAACCCCAATACTCTGAGCTCAAATTTTGTTAAATAATCTCTTAAAATGCACCTTAGCAAAGGCATGAAAGTCCAAATACACCACTTCAATTGTTTCACCTTTATTTATTCTGCTAGTTACAATATCAAAGCCTTCTGAATAATTTGTCAAACATGATTTACGTTTCATAAATGTACGTTGACTCTGCCAAATTGCATAATTATTATTAGGGTATAATAGATTCCAGAAATGTTCTTACGACTTGCACAAGGATATTTCGATATGTCTCCCTCATTTTCTCTCCCATTCCTTTTGTGACTAATTGATCACATATCCTATTTTCCAATTTGTGTTTCCTGCTCTGGGATCTATGGATAATACATCCACTATCTCCACAACCATCCGCTACAAGATCCTCGGAACAGAATGAAAATCTCTCCTCAGCAATATCCCACGAGTCTGTCTTCAAAATGGTAACATGGAAATAGTCTGATGGCAGGACTGGAATGTGCTTTGACGGTTTCACAAATCTGATGAGGTTTTTGAAGAGTCACCAGGGGATTGATGTCAAGGGTGTGTCAGGGGTTATGTGAAGAAGTCAGGAGAATGGGGTTAGGAGGGAGAGATAGGTCAGCCATCAGTGAATGGCGGAGACTTGATGGACCGTATGGCCTAATTCTGCTCCTATCACTAAAAAATAAGTATTGATGAGGACTGGACGGTGGGCGTTGTCAATGTAGACTTTAACAAGGCCTTAGACAAGGTCCTAAATAGTAGGCATACCTGAAGAAGGGTTTCGGCTCGAAACGTTGCCTATTTCCTTCGCTCCATAGATGCTGCTGCACCCGCTGAGTTTCTCCAGCATTTTTGTGTACCTTCCTAAATAGTAGGCTTGTTTGGAAGGTTAGATTGCACAGAATCCAAGTTGAACTAACCATCGGAG
Organism: Amblyraja radiata; assembly: GCF_010909765.2. Taxonomy (NCBI): domain Eukaryota; kingdom Metazoa; phylum Chordata; class Chondrichthyes; order Rajiformes; family Rajidae; genus Amblyraja; species Amblyraja radiata. Next base: position 4,978,539 of record NC_045956.1, read on the forward strand.
TTCAAATTTGGCTTAGAGGAAGGTCAAAGGGCAATTGGGAAGGTTGTTTTTCTGATTGGAGGCATATAACCAGTAATGTGCCTCAGGGGTCGGTGTTAGGTCCACTACTGTTTGTCTAATACATTAACGATTTTAATGGCAATGTAGTTAACATTGTTAGTAAATTTGTAAATGATACCAAAATTGTAGCTATCAAGGAAGCATATATAAGTTTACAACAAGACCAAGATCAGCTGGGAGGGTAGCCCAATGAAATTTAACTTTGACAAGCGAAATGTGTTGCACTTTGGTATATCAAACCAAGCCATGACTTACACAGTAAACAGTGGAGCCATGTAAATGTTGCAGCACAGAGATCTGGGGGTACTGGTGCATGGTTCCTAAAAGTGGAGAATCAGGTGCATAGCGTAGCAAAGAAGGGCTTTGGGATGCTTGTCTTCATTGGGAAGGGTACTAAATATAAAAGTAGCTGCAAACAACTGGATTCTCACCAGCAATATAATTTGTTAAATAGAACTATGATTTGCTTTGATACATTTCTTCAATTGATTTATGTCTCCTCAGAATTAAACATGATTTCTTTAAATAGTGAAGACAGGTTACATAAATGGCGAGACATTTTCAGAAATGCATTATGTGGTTCAACTAGTCAGAGCCAAGGTGATCCATGGAACTCTGCTGATGTCAGTTATATGAAAAACAAATCAGGTATCTATTTTTAGAGCATGTGAAACAGAAGCCATATCATAAACAAATCTTGCTTTAAATTGTCTAACTTTAAGATGAAGATTTACTGGGAAGATTTGGTAATATGAAATGAAATATAAATACACATAATTAAAAATGAGAAAACATCCTTCCTTCATGATAACAGTGGATTTCAGTTAACACAATATAGTTGAAAAGGTACAAATTCAAAAACAAGCTGCTGGTTTAAAACAGTTTCTACTCAGGATGTTGGACATCACTGGCAGAACCAACATTTATCTCCCATCCTTAATGCCCTTGAGAAGGTGATGGTTGATGACTTTGATTTGCTGCAGCCCCTTTGGTATATGAACAGAGGAGCCTTGGCTTTTGAATAAACTGATAAATATGTGTTTATTGTTTTAGTCTTTGCCCTGTAATGATTTAAATTGCAACTGCAAAGATTTACAAAGCAGCAACAAGTTGAGTCAGTCAGAGATGGGACATAGAATGTAGTGTTTCCATTCACTCCTTTGTTTCAAGCCATCTCTTGTTTTTTCTCAACACACCATATCACAATACTGCATGCTCTCCTCCCAAAATTGCAGCTGTCAATACTGAGCTACACACAGTCTGAAAGCCCCCAGTCCTTACTCTGTCTTCCCATGAAAATCAAGTCAATGACCTGACTCCACATCTCCTGTGAAACAGCTCTTAGCGCTCATTTTTTACTGAGTTCTCACGTGTTTCAAATGTTGAGCCTACTCGTTATCCAATACATAATGCATTAATCCTTTCTATCTGAGTTAACCATGAATGATTTGATTGTGACCAATTAGCCATAGTTGTTTTCTCTGCTTAGAAAAATTCAGGGAATGTTAAGATATATCTCGCCCCCAAACTTTATTCTCGCCGTGCTATCAAATCGAGTGGAAGAGAAACGTCTTTGTTTCTTTTGGCCCTCAAGAAACTTCCAGCAATAAAAAGTATAAAGATTTTCTCAATCTTTTGTCAACTTAAAAGGTTCTGTTTTCGTCAATGTCTGTCACTTTAAGAAAACCAAAGAGGAAGGGGAAAAAAACACTGTTGTTGTTGTTGTTGTGTATAAATTCACTTTTTGAGACCAAGTGCGAAATCTGATGCACAGAATCGCACAGTAACTTTTAAACGAGCTGCTTTTACAAGATTATATAATAGCCTGAATACAGGTCGTTTCACAGTGACCATAGAAACTGCAAAAAAGGTGGAAAATTCAGTCCAAGGAACTTCAGATGACTTTATCAAAGTGTCACTAATCAGGACCCGAAGACACTGGGTTTTAGTGTTTCCACTAACCATCAGAATAACTCTGAAAAGGCTAATGACCCTCTAAGAGCATTAGTTTAAATGCCTTGTCAACAGCTCGCTAAATGAAAAATACTCATTACTCGTTCTCAAGATTAGTCCCATACAAATCACAAGCATCCAGTTGAACTACTGACTTTAAAGACAAAGAGATGTTAGACTCTAAAGGAAGAAAAGTAAAAAATGACTTACAAAAAGCGGCAAGAGAGAAAAGGCAGACTTTTGGCCTTTTTTTGTGTGGGTTGATCTGTCACAAAGAGGATGATGAGACTATAAGAAAATGAGGCATTGTCCTCAAGTGGTTGCTATTGTCTTGTATTATTAGTTATGCTTAATTTATAAGCAATGGGCACAAGCTTGGGTCAGCATGCAAGTTGAATTATCTCTCATATCTTTATAGCACAGCTTGGGATATAACATTTTTGAGGGTCATTTTAGATTTTGGCAAGTGCATAAAGTGGTAATTCTCTGACTCCAAAACATTTTACTGAGTTTCCTTTCCAAGGAAGTCAATGCAAACCAAGAGAAATGTACAAGGAATGGCCAAACAAATATTATCCGCTGTTAGTTACCCTGTTTGTGCGAGTTCTTTACAACACACTTTTGTTCAGCAGGTGACTCCAAATAGCAGCAAACGGAACTGCAGTCATCATAAAAGGTTAACTCTGCTTCTCACTCCACAGATGCCACTTGACCTGCTGAGGATTTCTAGCATACTCTGTTTTTATTTGACAACTATTGTGACAATGTTTTTATATCAGCCAGTATTCAGGCAACTCTCTGGCTATTTCTGTATTATTGGCAGCATTACCTCGCACCAGAATTGAGGTGCAGAAACTAATGTGCAAAAATTGATACTCACCTTTCTGATTTTCTTTCCGCCTATAATCTAACTGTAATTGGCTGTGATTTTACTGCAGGTTAATTAATTCAATGGTATAAAGTAGAATCCTCTAATTCACCTCTAAAGTAGAATGCAAAAGGATTTCATTTGCCACACCAATGCTTTGAAACTGTATCACATGGTGCCACATATTCTGTGATACAGCAGAGACAAGGAACTGCATATCATAGTTTAGCAAAGAAAGACACAAAATGCCAGAATAACTCAGCTGATCGGTATTATCTTTCTATAACAACTGAACGTGATGGAAAACAGTGACTTTTTGTCTGTGATTTTTTGTCTGTGTCACAATGTCTGTGATTTTCTTTCCGGGTTCTCCATGTATGTACGGTTCAGACTTGTGTAACACCATCCAGTACAATCATATTTTTTAAATCATTTATATATAACTCATTAAAGCCCACTCACTCTGGCAGCTCATTCCAAATGTGCACAACCCTTAGAGTGAAGAAGTTGTCCCTCAAGCTCCTATTAAACCTTTCCATTCTTACCTTAGACCTATCCCTCAAGTTTTTTATATACACCTTCACTGGAAAAAAACATGTCCATTCATCTTATTATGGTCCTCATGGATTTTATACACCTTTATAGTCGCCCCTTCATCTCCTATGCTCCAATCTCCCTCCTCACCTTAAATCCATGCCCTTGAGTTCTTCATTACTTTATCCAGGGAAAAAATCTTTGCATTTACCGTATTTATTGTCCTCGGGATTTGATACACCTCCCTTTTAATTTTTTTGATCCATTTAAAGAGGCATGTATTTTTACCTTAGAAAAACAAGTAAGGATTCCAACCCAAAATGTCACCTATCCATATTCTCTTGAGATGCTGCTTGACTCGCTGAGTTACTCCAGCATTTTGTGTCTTTCTTTGGTATAAACCAGCATCTGCAATTCCTTGTTATTACATTGTATATTTTGACCTGATGTATGTCACCAAAGAAAACCACATGTGATGTCCTGCTTAAATACAAAATCATAATTTCCTGTTTTAGCATTCGAACCTGGCTTGCAAAACTGAACGGAGACCTGCTGCATCATTTGCATGGTTACTCATGGGAAACAAGTCAGCGTTGTTTAAGATTTATTTCCAAGACAGCCATGGAGTGATATAGTGGCAATTGGCAGTGAAGTCATGTAAAACATAAAGGAGGGAGGAGGGAGGCAGAGAAGCAGTGCGCAGGCCTCCAGATAGAGAAATGTGTACGAAGGAACTGCAGATGCTGCTTTAAACCGAAGATAGACACAAAAAGCTAGGGTAACTCAGCGGGACAGTCAGCATCTCTGGAGAGAAGGAATGGGTGACGTTTCGGGTTGAGACGTCACCCATTTCTTCTCTCCAGAGATGCTGCCTGACCCGCTGAGTTACCCCAGCATTTTGTGTCTATCTCCAGATAGAGAACATCCTCAACACATGGAGTGGATTTATTGTGCCCTATGTTTCAGACAGTGCCAAGGCACCTCAGCAGCAGCAGCAGCAGCAGCAGCAGCTGATGGTGATGCTGCATCAGGTCACAGAAGCCGCACATGTCGGGGCATCTGTGACCTAAAGGTATCGTGTATAAATGTCCTTATCCGTGTCTGGCCTGCCAGTAATCACTTCCTTAATCTGTTAAAATTACCGGGAGATTCTGAAGTATAAAAACGATGTCCTGGCGTGAACACTTTAAATCGTGAATGATTCACTTTGAGGCAATGTGCTTGTTTTATTGAGCATTAGAAACAGCCGCATCCTACAGTCAGTGAGTAACAGATGGCGAAAATACAGGCAACATCATCTCGTGTGAAATGCAATGGAGAAATTCCAGCGGCATTAAGGTGAATCATGGCAGGAAACGCCAGGCCGAATTTTTGCAAGTGCTGGATCACAATGAACAAATGGATAAAATATTTAAAACAATGAGAAAAATCCTTTTTTTTGTAGTGATTTACACAAACAACAACAAAAGTGAGCAGTCGCAGCAATAATGCATGGGCTAAAATCCTACTAGGATGATAACCTCATTGCGCATCTGAGAGGTTTAATTAACTTACATCATGTCTCTGCAGACTTTGTAGGAGCACTTTCTTCGCTGATGGAGTCCCTTTGCCTTTATGTCCCTAGATCCCCAGCACATCCTAAGATTATTGCCAGAGGTATCCATAATTGAGTTTCATTACCCTGTTCACTGCCAATGTTTTTATTCACTATTGGTCATGAACTGAGTATACTCATGGATGGCAATAAACAGGTTAAATGATAACTCAACACCAAAATGCGGGAAAAAATTTTAAAAAGAAATCCTAGCAAAAATGGTGGATTTTGAGAAGTGTTTGTGAAAAAAACAGATGTCAGTTCAGCAGCTACCCGATTGACTAGTCTATGTTAGCAGGGTATCTCTTTAAGTAGATTCAAATGCTTGATAAAGGTAGGAATGGATCCAATTTCCAGGTTTAGATTTTTTTTTAAGTATAAATACTAATAATGTATATCATGACATTTCTCTTTTCTGATAGACAAATGGTGGGAATAATTCCAGGCCACAAACTCACTGATTATTACCCGTGCAATAAATAAGCATGCATCATTTAACACTGCAAGTTAGATCTTTGGTTTTCAAGTCAAGTATTGAAAATGCTTGGCTGTTCTCTAAATTAAATCACTTTTGTAATGAAGTCAGCAATGGGGTTATTTATTTTATTACTCAACTGTTCAGTTTCCTCTGGACGGAAAGGTTAAAACTGATGCTTGAGCCAATGCACTCCCTCTAATCTTCTAATCCAATTTACTACTTCCGTCCCTAATGAGTGGCAGCCATAATACAGAAGGGATGGTTTACAACTGGCTGTGTCCGTTTCCCAGTTTCATGAAGTAAGCAATACTGAATGCTTGTGAATCTCAACCTGTTCGACAGATTTACCAGTCTGCTGTGGCTTAAACCTGGCCTGCATCTGCTTCACGGGAATTTGGGTTTGACAGCAACAGATTCCTCCATCTGGTTCAACTTTATGCTCCTTGCCAACAATAGACAAATGATTTCAGTAATTTAACATTCAAAACTGCTTTGAACCACTGACACCAAAGCTAAATTGTTTTAATTACCTTTCACGGTATGTCAGTATACACCGTCTATGTAATGCACTCAGGGAAAAATCACTCTTTCCTTAAAATCCAAGTGTTATTGTGATTTTCAATCAAAACATACAATTATTTTTTTTTTTAAACTGTTGGCTTGTCTTGCATTTTGCACACATCTGCATTTGAGGAATCACTGGCACAATGGGAATCCCAGAATTTTGAAATTAACTAACAGTAGTCTTAAAAGTACAACAGACAATTCCCTGAGGAGCAACAAGATTTAAACTCATGAAAACACTGACCAAATGTGGAGACAAGAAAATCTCCATTCATTCAGCAGAATGGTCAGATGCATTCCACTTTCCCTTTAGAAATTGAAATTAAACCTTTTTCCAATTGAAATTGATAAATAGTTTTCCCACTTAGTGCATTTGACAAGCCCCAGTGTGATTCTCAACAGCCTTGACCTAACATGGATAAGGTCAAGTCTACAGCTGATACCACTACAATGCAGTGATTTTCCAGTCAGTAAACCCCAGGTAGCCATCAAGAAAGCAAAAAAACGTTTTGTATTGCATATCCTGTCCTACCCCTTTTTATTGCCTCTCTTCTCCAGTGGCTAGGTTGATGTGCACCATCTGAAATGTATGTATCTGCCTCTTGCAGGCTACAGAAACATGAATGAATTTTTGAAACATATTTCGTGGCTATTTTTATATTTTGTTAATTAATATTACTGATTGAAGCTCATGTCGACATGCTTTTAACCTGAATCCAGAGTCAAATAATTTTATTCGTCACATGCACCCGAAGGTGCAGTGAAATGAATTTGCCAGCAGCGATACACTTAAAATGAACACACAATACACAATAAGATTTAACATCCTGTCTCTCTTCTACTCAATTCACAGAATTGTATGATGTTAGAGTGGGGAAAGTGGCCATTGTAACTATCCAGTCTAAAATGGGACTAAAGATTCATGAAAATGTGTATTAGGTGGCACCACATTGTGAGCATTGCACTGATTGATCCCAGTCCCATCAAAGGATAATTTTTGTGTGTCCCTTTGCAAGGAACATGTTGGAATTTTCATCTGTGCTTTTGTCACCTCTGGATTAAACCATTTCAACGCAATCTTTCTTCCTCCAATTCCATGTGCTGTTTCATATCCATACTCTGCAAACTCTGCCGTATCCTGCACCAGATCTTGTTCATTTGCTGTACTGCCCACAATGTCTTCGCTGAGCATGATGCCAAGTTAAACTAATCTCCTGTGCCTGCACGTGGTCCATGTCCCTTCATTCCCTACCTATCCTGCATATCCACGCGCCTATTCAAAATCCTCTTAAATGCCACTTTTGTATTGAACAGCTGGGCTCGTACATTCTGGAGTTTAGAAGGATGAGAGGGTATCTCATTGAAACATATAAGATTGTTAAGGGCTTGGACACGCTAGAGGCAGGAAACATGTTCCCGATGTTGGGAGAGTCCAGAACCAGGGGCCTCAGTTTAAGAATAAGGAGTAAGCCATTTAGAACGGAGACAAGGAAACACTTTTTCTCACAGAGAGTGGTGAGTCTGTGGAAATCTCTGCCTCAGAGGGCGGTGGAGGCTTGTTCTCTAGATGCTTTCAAGAGAGAGCTAGATAGGGCTCTTAAAAATAGCAGTCAGGGGATATGTGGAGAAGGCAGGAACGGGGTACTGATTGGGGATGATCAGCCATGATCTCATTGAATGGCGGTGCTGGCTCGAAGGGCCAAATGGCCTACTCCTGCATCTATTGTCTATTGTCTATTGTATTGGCCTCCACTATCAACTGGGATTGATGAGTTCATCTATCCACTTTGTTTCCCTAACATCTCACATTCAATATCTTTAGTTTTGAATACATTACTTTGTATTTTAGACCATCTTCTCTAACCTCTTTAGCATCTTTAACGTACACAACTCTGTCCGTTGCTGCATTCTCCACTTACTGTGCCTTATCATGGGCCACTGCAAGGCACCACAGATAGGAATTCTCCACATAAACCTCCCCGTCTTTCAAACTTCCAGTCCCGCATTAGACACAGAGGTTATATTTCTGGCCCAGTAACCAGTAGGCTCCACAAATGTTACTTGTTGAATTATCCAAAGAGATAATTGACCATTTAAGTCAAATCAAGTGACTTTTATTTCTATAGCACATTTAAAAAACAACTCTCGTTGGCCAAAGTGCTTTACATTGGTGGAGGTACTAACGTTATACAACATTGGTTCATAGATTAAGTACATACATAAATACATACATATAGCCCTCACTCAGAGGACGTCAAGAAAGGCTTGGGAGTAGAGATGAGTTTTAAGTCTCGACTTAAAGGAGTCGATGGAGGGGGCAGTTCTGATGGGAAGAGGGATGCTGTTCCACAGTTATAGGAGCTGCAACCGCAAAGGCACGGTCGCCTCTGAGCTTATGCCTAGACCGCGGGATGTTCAGTAACCACGTCAGCCGATCTGAGGGACCTGGAGGTGGTGTGGTGGGTAAGCAGACTAATTTAAATTCAGTTAATTAAATAAATATGAAATAGAAAATGACTATCAATAATGGTGATCACTTTGTATTCAATTGAGGAAGGAAATATAGAACATAAAACAGTACAGCACAGGAACAGGTCCTTCGGCCCATAATGTCTGTACTAAACATAATGCCAGGTTAAACAAATCTCCTCTACCTGCACATGATCCATATATTTCCCTGCATATCCATGTGCCTATCCAAAAGACCTCTTAAATACCACTATAATATCTGCCTCTGCCATCACCCATGGCAGCGTGTTCCAGGCACCCACCACTCTCCGTGTAAAAACGTGCCCCATACCTATCCTTAAAATGTGCCCCTCTCACCTTAAAACTAAATCAATTATTCTCATCTGGTTTATACAGTATATGACAAGATCCACAGCAATGTAGTTGTTTGATCGTTTTCTGAAATGGCAAATCACTCAGCTGCAGTTTACCACAATGGAAAATAATAAGGATAATACTGATAAATGCAGGCACTGGAAATATCAAAGGCATCTAGATTAATGCCATGAAGATGTCCCACAACTGGTCCAAGCAAGAGTCTCTTTAAAATTCTATTCACAGATTCATATCTTTCAGCTAATTTTCCGACACATGTATATCATTATTCTAGACTAAGTGGGACCCGTTGGGTCCCAGCATCACACGGGAGGGCTGGTCCCCCAACGCAATATTCCACCTCTCCACCAATTCCAATATTGGTGGCCAGTGGGTGGGGGGGGGGGGGCTTTCTGGAGCGCTAGTATGGGTGTAGTGGGCAGAAGGGACTGGTTTCCTGAGGGCTCACTCATGGCTGGTGGACTGGCAGTTGACTGACGGCTATTCCTTGAAATTCGATTTCAAGCAGGGTGCAAGACCACCAAATTCAAGTGCAGTTTCTAACCACTTCAAGAAGGGTGCAAGGCCACCAAATTCAAGTGCAGTTTCATACCATTTCAAGCAGGATGCAAGGCCACTAAAGACAGCAAGTAGTGACCTCTCCCTCCCCCATCTTGCAGAGACTGAGCAACGCCCACACTTCTGGGTTTTATAGTCCCTCCCCCCTCCCACCAGAAGGTGGGTGGCCTTCATGGCATGATTGACATGAGAGAGAACCTCACCATTTTTTAAACACTAATAACTCTTTTATTTTTCATAGATGGGAAAAATCCTCAGCACCTGACGAGTGGTGTGGACTCTGAGTAAGAAGGCCAAAAATCACAGCCATGCGTGGTAGCGTTTTTTTTCTAAAATCAATATAAAGCGCAAACAGGAAGTGGTCAAGATTAGACTTTTAATTATATAAAAGGCAAGGCAACTTTAATTAGGCAAGGCAACTTTAATTAGGCAAGGCAACTTTAATTAGGCAACACAGCTTTAGCATTTCCAAACCATAGGCAACACAGCTTTAGCATTTCCAAACCAAAGGCAACACAGCTTTAGCATTTCCAAACCAAAGGCAACACAGCTTTAGCATTTCCAAACCAAAGGCAACACAGCTTTAGCATTTCTAAACCAAAGGCAACACAGCTTTAGCATTTCCAAACCAAAGGCAAAACAGCTTTAGAATTTCCAAATGAAAGGCAACACAGCTTTAGCCTTTCCAAACCAAAGGCAACACAGCTTTAGCATTTCAAACTATATTTTAAGGGCACTGACAGGTCAGTAAAACCACTCACAGTTTAGTAGACATGTGTTCAATGTTATTCACAGCTTAGACTGAGAGACGTGATCCTCTCGCTCCCCCATCTTGCAGAGACTGACTGAGGTACTCAACACGTCCGGGTTTTATAGTCCCTCCGGAAGGGGCGTGGCCTTCAGGAGAGAGAATCTCAACATTTTTTAAACACTAATAACTCTTTTATTTTTCATCGATGGGCAAAATCCTCTTGTCCGGCGCAGCGGAGGGGGACTGAGTAAGATGGCCAAAAATCACAGCCGTAAGTGGCAGCGTTTTTTTCTAAAATCAATATACAGAACAACAGGAAGTGGTCAAGATCAGACTTTTAGTAATATAGATATGGGCTGATGCTTTTACATTGCATGGCAGATCAACTGAAGGTAGTGGTAGAGGAATGTTCAGAAAAGAATGGCTCGAAATATCCTCAACTATCTCTGAAGCCTGTGAGGTTTCATGGCAGCAAGTGAAATAAAGGCAAAGATGACTTCAATTGATTTTCACATTCCTCAGCTGATGAATCTGCATTCTGCCATGTTACTTGGCAAAAGCTCTGAGGGCACAGATTGTACTCTGGGTTTGGAGATCTCAATGACCATCACCAACTCGGCTTACAAAATGTACTGCAGTTAGTCACTGGCTATTATGCAAGGACCTCTCAACCCACCACCTCTACCAAGGACAATGGTATCATGCACACAAGCACATCACCATTTAGAGAGATCTCTTCAAGTCACCTTTATTTCATTATCATGAGACTAAATCCTGGAACTCCTTATCCGATAGCTTTGTGGAGCCATGCTCACTCATAGGAACATTGCAATTCAAGATTCTCTCAATGTCTATTTTAGTTGATCAGGTGATATGAGAAGAACCCAACAATGACAGTCACTTCAATGATTTCACTGTCTCCAAAATAGTTTAGATTAGGAACATAGAAGATTGTGAGACACTCATGTCATTATTTCATCATCCAAGTGAATCGGATTATCACAATCTGTTAAAGTAATTGTCATTGTTAAGAGAAAGGGCAGCAGTGTTTCTCAATGAATAACTGCACCATATGACGCAGAGGCGATAGTTGCAGATTTAATTCCTGTTGACAGCTGCCTTAGCGAGTTTCATAAGGCATAACAGTTTGGGGACAATTGTCTAAATATTTACCACAGTATCGAGCTTTGACATACAAGGAATCACACCCCCGAACTGCATAATGTGTGGGGAGTGCAGTCACCGCTTGGCAAATTATGCTCCTGAGAGAATTGTCACATGTTGTACTTGAAAAATATCTGTTTTCCTACTCCTGCACTACGAGGCACTCTCGCATCTTTCCCCTATGTGGCCCCAACCTGCTGAAAAGCACAAGAAACGTGCATTGAACAAGAACTAGATTGGCACCAGCTCGTATGTTGTCTGCAAGAAGTTATCACGTCAATGCAAAGTCATTGTGTAAATTGTTGTTGGTCAATAAGCTATGGACGGAATGTGTGGTCCCATCGTTAATATCTCAAACAAGTAAACAAAAGCTTCAATTATGGTGAAGATTCTATGAGAATGCACCATTGGATGCCAGAGGCTTGCATTCTTTGGAATAGCAATCACAGTGTATTTATATTGAACTCACGTTATTCTATAAAAAGGAATTAGGCTGTTTTCTGAAAGCAATTGTGGCTCCTATGTTCCTGAGTAATTTCCACTTAAGTCAACAGTAAATGGGTTTTATGTACACGTATGCATGTGAAGTATGTAAATATTTACTGAAAGATAGTTATTAGTACTTTGGGGATCGTACCATTCAATACAAGACCTCCCTATTGCGTGCAGTTGATAGGTAACAAAGTAATCTCCAACAATGTTCTGGTCTCTAGCATCAACTATTCCTCCACCCTCTTCCAAAGCTATATTTTTCTGCAATCTTTTCACCAAAATATCATATAATTGTTTTGGTTCTAAAATCGCAGTTAAATACAAGGTTCTTTACAATGTCTCTGCAGTCATTAATATGCTCACCCAAGACCTCCTGGGCGACACTCTGTGCCAGATTCCCAAGTAAATCCCCTGTGCTACCAGCAACCCTGATGATTTTCCTTGGGTATCAATCTGTATTCAATCCTTCAAGCCGCCGAGAGTATATCTGATCCAGATCTGGATGAGTCACATCACCTGCTGCAGGGCCACATATTCCTCTGCCAAAACTATTCCTTATTCTCTAGTGTTATCAACAATAATCCCAGGCTTCTGTTCTCTGCTCCCAATTACCTCTTCCATCATCACCACCAGGTTTGAGAACCTCACGGAAATCCTAGATGTAGTCTATAACCATTATATCCACAATTTAAAAAAAAAAAATGTAATTGTTTTTTTATTTTTATGCGTGAAATGTTTAAGTTTTATGTGCGATGCTCCGGTATTCCCTGGGAAACGTCTTCTCATTTTGCACTGTACAACTGTTGCTTTGCAAGATGACAATAAAGGATGATGATGATGAATTTCAGCTGTGAATCTCTTTCCTCCTATCGACAAATAATTTTCTTCACCAGCATTCATTCCCCTGCTTTGTTTTCAGCCAGTATGTTTCTCCATGCTTTGTTTTCCATGCACATATTATCCACAAGATGTACCTTCTATCACCTCGATATACATTAAAACTGTAACCATACAATGTTCCATGCTGTCTTCAGATTATTTGGGGTAGTAAATGTTCCCTTTTGCACTTCCATTTCAAAGCAATTCGTTACTACCTAGGTTTACTTCTCCCAAGTGCTCTCATACTTCCATATGTAAGTCATCCATAAGGACTCTCTCTCTGCAGTCAACATGAATGTCGATGTCTGTTCCTTAAAGTGTGGAAGATTGCCTCCAGTCACTCAAAACACTTGGTGGACCTTTTTCAAGGAAATGACTTGGCAGCAGCCTTTGCCATAGTACTCAAATCATACACAAGATCACAAAAGTATGCTGTTTAACTTGTACCATTACGGTCTCATGGATCCTGTGTCTTTTTCATATGTTCTGTTCCTTTGCTGTCAATACTTCCTAATGTTTACAGGATGGCAAGCTAGCTGTTCCACTTACTGGATTGTTCTGTACAGGACTGGTAAGATTTAAACCCCCCCCCCAAAAGAAAATTCTGATGGAATTGAAGGCAAATGTTTGCAAAAAAATACAACCAATTCTTAAAATAAATTGCCTACTATACAGCCAGAGCCTGTAGGATTTCTGTTAGGACTAGCAAGGACAGACACCTTGGAGAGGAAATACGTCAAGAAATGCACCCTGTTAGCAAAGGCATTCCTCTGATTTAACAGTCCAGATACTGTATTATATTGACAATTTATTTTCAACATATGCTAAATACAGAGAGTTTTAAAATAATTAACATATCCCTAACAAAATAATCATGATTTGTTTTCAAATTCATTTTTTATTATAATTAGATGACAGTATTGTTATATACATTTACTTGAGGTACTAATTGTATGCCAACTTCAAATAGTTGGACCAGGCTTTGAACTCAAGTAAAATAATTTGTACAGATACAGTTGGAAATAAATAGTTTCATGGTAACTTCAGTTTAAGATTTCAATTAAAGTTAACAAACACTCAAGTTTGTACCACTGACCTTTCCTGCTACTGCATAGAGTCAAGTACATTTGATGTTAAATCTTAAAGGAGTACCATTGAACATCTGCAAATATTTTTTGCAAAGCATGGTTGAAAAACGCTTCCATTATGGATATTGAACAATTTCCTGGGCAATTTCGCACCTTGAGTGAAGTGTAGTACTCACACTATTTTCACTGACCACACCATCTTTTGTGTATGGCATAATCTCCATTATATAATTAATAATAACCATAAACAAGACAGTTCAGAATTAAAATGAGGCTGAATTAAAGTGACAAGACGGATGCTTCGTAACCTGAGGCAGCAAAATGGGATTGAATAAGTGGCAACTGATTGGATACTGCTTCCTGGGATGGCAGGACTTTCATATGATGCCAGTGTAAAGGGAGTTGCAGTAATCTAGGCGGGAGGAGATGAATGTGTGGATGATCTTTTCCAGGTCATCAAACTGGAGGAATTGTTTTATTTTAACATAGGGTTTCAATAATACGGTTAATACTGTACTTTTAATTTGGTCCAGTGATTCGCAGCAGGTGAGATTTCCCTCCTGCCCATCATACATGCAAGTAATTGATCGGAGGAAGTACTGGCTCCTGTGAAATGTTGCTTCATGTTTTTAGAACTTTTAATGGTTATTGAACGCTGCAGGAAGCAAGCATTAGGTCTTGGTTTTAAGATGTAAACGTTTTTGTACCCTCATACGAGGTTTTGGTTATCAGCATATGAGAGGAAGAAGAAGATGGCCACATGGAGGTAAAGTTGTTAGAAGAGTAGGAAGAAGTAACAAGGATTCTCGAGGGAGATTTTTGGGAGCTATTTACTGTGAGTATTTCAGTGAGGAACAATACTTCAAGCAGCTCAGCTTCTCCAAGGGGCCGAACCATACCAAATGTTCTACCACAACTAGTCAGAAAACAGCGCCAGTATTGTAATGTCAGTGGTCTGAAACCTCCTCACCAGATTATATTTTGCCAATGTAATGTACTGTGGCAAATGCTGCCACCACAACTATTTTCCCAGAACAGGCTCAGCTCTTACTGGCCATTATGGATTAGGCAAGCTGGAGACACGGCACAGTGCAGCACGATGGCGCAGCGGTGGAATTGCTGCCTCACAGTGCTAGTGACACGATTTCAATCCTGACTACGGATGCTGTCTGTGTAGAGTTTGTACGCTCTCCCTGTGACCACGTTGGTTTTCTCGGGGCGTTCCGATTTCCTCCACATTCCAAAGACGTACAGGCTTGTGGATTAATTTGGCTTCTGGAATTGTAAATTGTCCCTAGTGTGTAGGATAGTCTTAAGGGCCTGTCCCACTTACGTGTTCATGGCATGCAAATTACGCGGCCTCGTCTTCGCGTTGAAGCGCACGGGCATTGTGTGGCCGCGCGGGGCCGGTGCTACTTAGAAGCGCGGATGGGGTATGTAGTTGTGCGCGACATCGCGCGGAGCTGCGGAATTTTTGTAGCGAACGATGCATTTTGTGTCCGTCTTCAAATGACGTCACGCGCTCCAGACGGCTGTGCGGTCGAATGAAGTCGCGCGCGACCTTCGCGGCTCAACGCGACCACGAGTTTGCGTAATTTGCGTGCCAAGGACAAGTAAGTGGGACAGGCCCTTAAGTGTACAGGGTGATCGCTGGTCAACGCAGACTCGGTGGGGCGAAGGGCCTGTTTCCACACTGTGTCTCTAAAGTCTAAAGTAAAGATAGGTGGAGAAGGGTAAAGTGAGGCAAGAAGAAGAGGGGTGGAGGAAGAAATGTTGGGACCTACTTCCTGATTGTCCAGTACAGAGTGTACTAATCCAACCACTGTTTCAGTAAATTCAATTTTAATTTGTCATTCCACCGGAGTTGTCATTTACCTTCCTTCTGCTTCTGACCGTCATAATATTTACTTGGTCACAATCAAAGAATAAAAACAGGCAGAAGGTGGTGCAACTCAGTGGGTCAGGTAGCATCTCTGGAGAACATGATCCCGACCCGAAACGTCACCTATCCATGTTCTCCACAGAGTGCTGCTTGTCCCATTGCGTACTCAGAGATGTAATGCTGAGGCCCGATAAGGCGTTGATCAGGCCGCGTTTGGAGTATCGTGAGCAAATTTGAGCCCTATACCTGAGGAAGGATGTGCTGGCTCTGGAGAGGGTCCAGAGAAGGTTGGCAAGAATGATTCCAGGAATGAGTGGGTTAGCATATGATGAGTGTTTGTCAGCACTAGGTCTCCACTCGCTGGAGTTTAGAGGGTTGAGGGTGGGCCTTATTGAAACTTACAGAATAATGAAAGGCATAGATAGAGTGGATGTAGAAAGGATGTTTCCACTTGTGGGAGAGTCTAGGACCAGAGGTCATAGCCTCAGAATTAAAGGGCACTCTTTTAAAAAGGAGGTGAGGTGAGGGTAGTTGATCTGTGGAACTCATTGCCACAGAGGGCTGTGGAGGCCAAGTCAGTGGATATTTTTAAGGCAGAGGTAGACAGGTTTTTGATTAGAACGGGTGTCAAGGTTTATATGGAGAAGGCAGGAAAATGGAATTAGGTGGCAGAGATCATCCATGATTGAATGGCGGAGTGGACATGATGGGCCGAATGGCCAAATACAACTCCTATAACTTGTGAACTTTGTTATTATTACAGGAAGGATACGATGCCTTTGGAGAATGTGTAGAGATGAGCTTTATTGGGATGCTGTTTGAATTAGAAGGGAAAAATATAAGAAGAGATTGGACAAACTTGGATTGTTTTCTCTGGAGCATGGAGAAGGATCCATTTGAAGTGTATAAAATTATGAGAGGCATAGATGGGGAGACAAAATCTTTCTCTCAGGGTGTAAAAGTCTAATACTGTACACAGGTTTAAGGTCAGAGGGTGAAAGTTTAAAGGAGAAGTGCAGGGCAGGTTTATTTACAGAGAGCAGTCGTTGCTTGGAACACATTGCTAGTGGTAGTGGTGGCAGCAGAGATAATATGTTGATTAAGAGTTTTTTTAGATAGGCACGTGAATATGCAGGATCATATGCAGCCTGAAGAGATTAGTTTAATTTGGCATCATATTCAGCACCGACCCTGTGGGCCGAACAGCCTGTTCCAGTATTGTACCATTCTATGTCCAAGGAGTAAAAGTGCTGAGCTAGCTATTTGAATAAGAGCTGTATACAAACAGAAAAATAAATACGTATCAGTAATTTATTATCAGAGATTATTACAGTGTTGCTTTAAAAAAATAGTCTTCCAATCTTTATAGGGAGCATAAACTTGAACAGATTATTTATAACCATATTCATTAATCACACATTGATCAAATTAAGGCTGCAACGACCCACAAAAATGCTGATTAAAAAGTAATATGATTTAAGAGTGCTTAGAATTTCTTGGCAGTAGGCCAGCCGTTGCAGTGCATTCTCCAAATCATTTTGGTATCATTATGGAAGGATATATTTTTTTTACAAAACAGGAACAATATAACTGGCCTTCTAATACTATTCTAAGCCAGGAGGCCCCGGTTTCTCAAGAGGACATTTCCAGAGTCACAGTCCTGTAGTAAAAAAAACAGATAACTGTATTTTATTTTTGTTCATGATGATGACTATTCACACTTCCCAGTAGCTACAACTAATGCATGTTACTATTTTGTTTTACTGCTAGAGATGATTTAAAAACTGCTGCAATTCATAATAGTACAAACAACCTGAACTTACTGCAAAAGTATGAGGTTAAAGAAAATAATGAAAGTTGTCCACTTTATAATATGCACACGGACGTAAACGAAATGCATCTTTCTTCTTATAAAAACCCTGATTTCTGTAAAAGTATGAAGTTAAAAAAAAGAAAGTTGTCCACTTATCACACGGACTGTAAACGAAATGCATCCTAGAGGTTCTTTCTTCCTAAAAAAATGAACTGGAAGAAATGCACTTGATGGATTACTGTATTTTGTTCTGCATGCTCTGTTTATTAGCCACTAATACCACAATGACTGGCATGCCACCAAAAGGCAGGAAACCTGTTTTTACGCTGTGCAAGATTCTTGCAAATGCTGCTTTCTCCTAAAAGTACAGGTCTCAGAGTTGACCGCAAGCTGTACTTAGAACCACGAGGACTCGCTGGAGGTTAAATTACAGAGACCTCAAAAACGAGTGCAATGTTTTTGATGCACAATTAACCCCCAGCCTTTGTGTAGAATGCAGGCAGCAAGCCAACCGAGTGCTGTCTAGTCATCTTCTGGGATTCAGCCTTGATATTGAATGGCACAACACATCAACAGGGGATAGACACAAAATGCTGGAGTAACTCAGCAGGACAGGCAGCATCACTGGAGAAGGAATGGGTGACATCAACAGAGGTGACATCAAACATGGCAGAGATTAGGGTCTAAAACATTTACAGAACACCTTGATGCAGGAGGCAGACATTAGAAATGATGAGTTATTTTCTCAAGGAGCCAACACAGTTGTAATTTCTGAGTCCATTCATATATTTTTGGTCCCAACAAGGAGACAATGACTTTAGACCAACTCACCGTCACCAATTGCAGTTCATGCAGCACCACATAATTTCTGAGTTCCACAGGGCAAACTCGACTCCTGTCATGCAACATGCGACTGCAGTCTTAAAGCAATGGACCACAATTAATGCAAAGCTTTGAGCAATCTAGCAATCTGTTCTCAAACACCCAGGAGGCTGTGACATTGCCAGGCAGGAGCAACAGTGGTTTCATGGAGTATGAACCGGCTTTCATCTTCACTACCGCTCTGCCCATGCCAGACACAGGTCTTTTCGTTCAGATACAGGGATGGTACAGTGAGCCAATCTGCGGGCTTTAAAGGTCGTTGGCTGTTTAAGATCATCTCCAAGGCAACCTAGCAATCTCCTCCATTGAAAGTCATAAGCCCTCCACCTACTGCTGGGGTTGCACTATATTCAAGCACTAGCTTGGCAAAGACAAATGGATGCGCACCAATATGGTTGGGTAACTTGTACATGATTTCGTTCACAAATGTGGCTTGGAATATTTATTCTCTGTTAGAGTCATAGAGTCAGTGTGGAAACAGGCCCTTCAGCCCAACTTGGCCACACCGGCAGACATGTCCCAGCTACACTAGTCCCACCTGCCTGTGTTTGGTCTATATCCCTGCAAACTTGTCCTATCCATGTACCTGTCTAACTGTTTCTTAAACGTTGGGATAGTCCCAGCCTCAACTACCTCCTCTGGCAGCTTGTTCTATACACCCACCACCCTTTGTGTGAAAAAGTTACCACTCAGATTCCTATTAAAATGTTAATTATAAAATTACAATTCCTGTTGCGATCTCTTTTTTTGTGCGTTGTGGTCAAACAAACATATGCCAGGGATAAAGCGTAGCCATAAAAGTGATTAATGTTCTGGATTTGCCTAAACTGGAGGTTTGGACTCACATTCGAATTTCAATAGAAAAATTAAATTTGGTTAACTCAATATAGAATTAAAGAGAAACGAGTACTTATAAGTAATGGTTAATATAAAGCTACCCTGTTGCCTCTAAAACCTTATTTGCTAAAACCACATCCTTCAGTGAAGGAAATGTGTCACCCCCTCCCGCTCCCCGCTCCCCACCCACCCCCTCCCGCTCCCCACCCCCCACTCCTATATGTTCCAAAACCACAGAAATATGATTGTGTCATTACTGCTTTTTCACATGGCCTGGCAAGTTATTTCATTGACAAGGGTGTTCACTGTCACCTTTGCTTAGCTATTACAGATGGACAATAAATTCTGGCCTTGTTACTGATTCTTACATCCACTGAATATATTTGAGAAAATTATGTGCTGTAGTAGTCTGTGCAGCTAATGGGCGGGCAGGTTAGTTCGTTCTTTCAATAGTTTAAGAGTCATGTGAAACAGGCTCTTCACCCCACCAAATCAACACCCACAATCAAGCAGGCGGATTACAATATTCCCATTTTACTCTTCCCATATTGTCATCAACGCTCCCTAAGTCCTACCACTCCGTGAAGTGCTTAGGATAATTTACAGTGGCCACTAAACCTATCTACCCTGAAGTATCCGAGAGATGAGAGGAAACCGGAGCACATGTTGGTGGTCGGGAGAGCGCTGAGGAGTATGTGGGAGAATAAAATGGGATTAGTGTGTGATTGTTGTAAATAGATGTTTAAATTCTGTGGGCCAAAGGACCTACTTTGATGTTGTGGGACTCTGTGATGTTCATGTCAACTGGAACAGTTTAAATTCCATTTGGAATCTTTTGGAGGACCAAGAAACCAAGAAACAAGGAACAATCTGCTGAGATCATTATTAAGATACCACATCTTCCTTTACTAAAACATAAGGAGATTTTGAATTATCTATATGGCTAAGGTGAGATGTTTTCAGCTGGTATTTCAAAGAACCCTACAGTTACAAGCAATTAACATCCAAACATTATTAATTTCACAAGGACCAAGGGACTGAAATTACTTGGAAGATTATTATAAATGTGCACAGTCAGGGCGTCTCGGTGGCAGAGTGGTAGAGTTGCTGCCTTACAGTGCCAGAGAGTCGTATACGGGTGCTGTCCGTACGGAGTTTATACGTTCTCCCCGTGACCTGCGTGGGTTTTCTACGAGATCTTTGTTATTTCCCACATTCCAAAGACGTACAGGTTTGTAGATTAATTGGCTTGGGATAAATGTAAAAATTGTGTAGGGTAATGTTAATGTGTGGGGATCGCTTGTCAGTGCAGACCCGATGGGCCAAAGGGCCTGTTTCTGCTCTGTATCCCTAAACAAAACTATACTAAACCAAAACGACCTGATTTCTCATGAATCGTGTCAATTGCTTGCTGCTTACAGAACAAAATAGAAAGTCAGCATCAATGAGCATCCAGAGTTGAACTTTAACAGAGGTACATTACTATTAACCAACCAGCATCATTGCCGGATTAGGTTATATCAGCTGCTTCAGTCACATTTGGTGTCATTAATTTGTTTTACAAGGTTGACCCCAAAAGGATGCAACATCAGCTTGCAAATCTTATGCATAGATAGGGAGATATTGCATTGAAAATTCTCCTTTCCTGAAAATCTTTTATTTACTGTGCAAGTTTTTGTTTGAAGGAATATACAAAAAGTTTCTGTTGAAACAAATTTATAAAAACAAAGATAGTTCATAATTGGTCTGAAAAGAGACCAATTTGACACTGATTCTAGACAGCTGACATACTCCATGGGGATATCTTTAACAGTCATCATCAATTAGTCTGCTTGACATTTAATATACCAAAGGGATCTCCTTCCGATCTCCGCAGAGCAAATCTTAAAATACTGCTTCCAAAATAACTAAATATATGCGCTGTAAATGCTTAGCTTTCAAAGTCCTTTCTCAGTAAGTATTCCTCAACATTTCTTTTCCAATATTTTAATTTAGTGGACAATACATTTTCAGCAGGATAATAAACTTCTAGAGGACAACAGAAGAATGCTAAAAAGTATAATTAATACATTTTCATATCCATCGCACCATAGTTTCATTTGCTGCTTTTGAAATTTATAACTTGAAAAGCACAAATATTGCCCTTTAAGGGGACACACACATCTGTCTGACATAAAAGAGTTGATAGTTGACTCATTTTTCATTTTTAATCCCGCCAGGAGAAGAAACTACATTTTGAGTGTACCCTTATGAGACATGAAGGATCGGAGATACTGACGTAACTTTGTCTCACATTGTTAACCCTTTATTTGAGATCCTGTGCAATGGGCACTGTGACCATTGCTAAAGATATGAATGATTAGTAGAGGCTGAGATGCAGCATTTTTTTGTAATTTTGACAGTAGCCACCATAAATTAGCTTCTAATGTACTCCAGGTGGTTTCTGGTAGAGTGGTGGCCATTTTGCATGATCTCAGCTAGGAGCACAGTTAGGGTAAAAAAAAATGCATGATCACCAAGAAGGAAGTCGATGCTATAAAAATTACAAAGTGATATTTCCACAGGGGCCTTATCAAAACAACCTGTCTGCCAGCACCTTTCTTTTTAAATAGAGGTTAGTAAATGTTTTCAAGAAGTTATTTTGGACATAAGGGAATGAACTTTGAATTTGTTTGTCAGAGTTCCTACCTACCGATGCCATGAAACGCACTAAAATCTATTCATGGCCATTCTGGAAATTTGGCCAATTAGTATATATTGTCACTTAAGGTTCATGATTTGCTCGTAAGAGCCAAGGTGTGGGGTGGTGTGTGTGTGCGTGTGCGTGTGTGTGTCATTTTATCCAGCAAACAGAAAAATATTGAAGCGTTTTTTTTCCCAAATTTGAGACATTTAATTGAATTAATTTGTGAATCAGAAATGTAAAAAAAAACTGTTTTAATGTTGCGTTCTGTTTCATTGATTGTATTAGATCATTCCCCTTCCTTCCTAACAACCACCACCTCAACCTCCTCCAATACAAATAGTTCTGTTTTCTTATCATAATGTACCCCTTCCCTCCCACACACACACAACGTGCTTTTCAAATCTAAAGTCAAGAAAAACTCTTTTAAGGGGCTGTCCCACTTGGGCGACCTAATCCGCGAGTTCTGGCGAGTTTGCCCTCGACTCATACGTGCAGCATGGTCGACACAAGGTCGTAGGAGGTCTTTGTAACTCTCCTTCATGCTCGAGAGTAGTCCCCGTATACTCGAGGCCTCAGCTAGGTCGCAACGTATTTTTCAACGTGTTGAAAAATGCCCGCTAGTAAAATAAGGTCGCCATGGACAAAATCGATACTTTTTTTACTCGTTGGTTTAGTCATGGTAGGTCGTAGTAAACATAGAAAATAGGTACAGGAGGAGGCCATTCGGCCCTTCGAGCCTGCACCGCCATTCATGGCTGATCATCCAACTCAGTATCCTGTACTTGCCTTCTCTCCATACCCCCTGATCCCTTTAGCCACAAGGGCCACATCTAACTCCCTCTTAAATATAGCCAAAGAACTGGCCTCAAATACATTCTGTGGCAGAGAATTCCACAGATTCACCACTCTCTGTGTGAAAAATGTTTTTCTCATCTCGGTCCTAAAAGACTTCCCCCTTATCCTTAAACTGTGACCCCTTGTTCTGGACTTCCCCAACATCGGGAACAATCTTCCTTCATCTAGCCTGTCCAACCTCTTAAGAATTTTGTAAGTTTCTATAAGATCCCCCCTCAATCTTCTAAATTCTAGCGAGTACAAGCCGAGTCTATCCAATGTTTCCTCATATGAAAGTCCTGCCATCCCAGGAATCAGTCTGGTGAACCTTCTCTGTACTCCCTCTATGGCAAGTAGTAGATCGGCATGTTTGTCGTAGGTGATCGAGGGTAATCGAAGGTAGTCGTAGATAGTCTTCATCATAGTCGAAGGGAGGTCGAAGGAGGTCGTCTTCACTATCCACTATTCGGTGTCCAATTTTCCCAAAGTTATTCGTAGCTAGTCGAAGCTAGTCTTCAACATAGTCGAAGGAGGTCTTTTACATAGTCGAACGAGGTCTTCAACATGAAGATCAGTCTGAAGAAGGGTTTTGGCCCGAAACATAGTCGAACGAGGTCTTCAACGTGAAGATCAGTCTGAAGAAGGGTTTTGGCCCGAAACATTGCCTATTTCCTTCGCTACGTAGATGCTGCTGCACCCGCTGAGTTTCTCCAGCACTTTTATCTATCTTCAACATGACATTTCATCAAAGTCTCCAAAACTCTTCTAAACTCGCCAATTAGGTCGCCCAAGTGGGACAGCCCCTTTACAATTTCAAGGCACAAACCACGTGGCATTTTAAATTACATTCCAAAATTCAGTTAGTAAGGTATCGAAGATCATTTGTTGGTTGATGGGTTTTCTTTATTCTCCCTATTATTTTGCAACAGATCACAGTTGATATCACATTATTTCGGTGTGGATTATTTTGAGTCAAAGGTAAATATTTCTGGATTTGCACAGGGGGGAATTGAGTAAGGAGAGAACAATCAGGTTTCTCAAAAGTGGATAAACAAATCATTGGGTATAAATCTAAAGGCGAGTATTTTCTCAAAGGGAGAAGTGACTCAAAAGGAAGGGGGGAAAAAAAGAACTGCAGATGAGAAGCTGCTTTAGAGGCAGAAATATGTCTGAACTTTGCAGCAAGATTTTAAAGTTTTAAGTAAGTTATCAACGTCGGGACAGACAAGCGTTTCAACAGCCACTGACAACATTCCGGAATGGTATGCAGCCTCCCTAGTGTCAGAGTCAAAGCTACCATTGAATAACTGCAGAACTTTCTGAGGGGGAATGTGAACAGTAAGAAATCGTGGTCAGCATGAGTATCATTGACACTGGCAGAAAAGGGGATGAGATACTGTAGGGAGATTAAGGAACCAGGCGAAAAGATTACAAAACAAGACCCAAAAGGCAGCAAAAAGCAATGTTTTAATATTAATGTGTCGATCTGGGTATCCATGGCAAGAGCAACAGTTATTGATTATCACTAATTTCTCTTAAGAAGGCTTTGGTGAGATGCCCCTGCTGAAGGCACTCCTACCGTGACGTTAGGGCAGGGAGCTCTGGGTTTTGGATCTAGCAACAGTAAAGGAATGGTCATTTATTTCCAGATCAGCTTCATTAATTTAGAAGGGAACTTGCGGTAGTAGTCTTCATGTGCAGGTGCTGCCAATGTGCTTGTGGAAAGGTTTGCAGGTATAAAGGGTCATGTTGACGTAGTCTTGGTATATAACTGCCATGCATTTTGTACACATTGCAGCCACAATTAGAGTGATTCAGTAGGATTTTGTACGGCCTTTGACAAGGTCCTGCATTAGGCCATTCGGCCCATCGAGTCTACTCCACCATTCAATCATGGGTGGTGAATCTGTGGAATTCTTTGCCACAGAAGGCTGTGGAGGCAAAATCAGTGGATATATTGCAGGCAGAGATAATAGATTCTAAATTAGTACAGGTGTCAGAGGTTATGGGGAGAAGGCAGGAGAATGGGGTTACGAGGGAGAGATTGATCCCCCATGATTGAATTGTGGAGTAGACGTGATGGGCCGAATGGCCTAATTCTACTCCTAATATTTATGATCTCCTGAGTTATTCACAAATTCTCCCGAGTTTTCAAACTCGCAGAATGTTCGTAGCGAGTCCGTGGATATATCGTAGCAGCACGTTATGCCAGCCGCAGGTACTGGGGGCTATTTTTTTTACTCGTGGACATTTTTCATCAGGCTGGAAAAAACGTCCCGACTTACCTGATGCCCCGAGTACGTACGGCTGGCATAACGAGCCGCTACGATATATCCACGGACTCCTACGGCCTCCTACTTGTTACGAACATTCTGAGAGTTTGAACACTGGGGAAAATTCGTGAATAACTCGGGAGATTTCGTGAATAACTCGGGCCCTTGAGGAGGAATCGTGGGCAATCGTGGAACTGATTGTGTGATGTGTGGTTAAGGGGCCTTTGAGTGTCTTTCCCTTCCTCAGGCAAGATTCATCTTACCACTCAAGTTATCGAACGGATAACATTTAGCTTTGGTCAGTATTTATACAGGATCAATCATACCAGGATCAAAGACTGCCCGGGTCAGACAGAAACCAAGGTTCCCTTTACCCCGTTCCTCTTAATTCCCTTTGAAACACACACAATCCTACTTCCGTTTTCAACAATAGCTGCCCTTGCAACCTCCTGAGTGAGATTTAACTCCAATTAGTCCAAAATCACAGCATATTTTGATGAACAGCTAAGGTAAAACTGCTTAAACTGACTCCACTGGGGAATATTTTAGAGAAGAATCTTTCATTGTATCACTCCAGGCCAGAAATTAATCCTGGTCCCCATTGACGGAAACGCATTCATAAAACGTTCGTGCAATACATTTCTGTCCCCTGAAAAACATTCTAATATTCACAGAGGACATTTAAAACTTGACAACAAAAATCAAAGAGAAACAGTTCAGTAGAAAGTTACGAGCTGGTCTAAGCTGACTTTCCCCTTAGGTATCTTATTTCTGTATTCACACATACCAATGACTGATGGACAAGTGACCCACAGAGAAGAAAATATGCACCAGGCAGTAATCATGTACACTGGCCATATGTGTGTGTACTCCAAGATTACTAATGAGGCTTGAAGTCAGAAATACATTCGAACGTAAGGTTATCCATATTTGAAAATAAACTTTCCAAAAGGAATTCAGCAAGCAACTTTGTTGAATGGCCAATATAAACCATTTAATTTTTGGTAAATTCAAATTGGTTCAATCGTGCATTTTATGTGATAGAAAATAGGAGCTGCGGATAGCTGAAGTAATTGCCTGCTTGATGAGCGATTGCTGAATATAAGTGACAAAGCCTTGAAAACACAAGGAACTTCAGATAATGGTTTACCAAACAAGATACAAAGTGCTGGAGTAACTCAGTGGGTCAGGCAGCATCTCTGGAGAACATGAATGTGACATTTTCGGTCGGGACCCTTCATCCTGAAATATCACCTATCCATGTTCTTCAGAGATACTGCCAGATGCAATGAGTTACTCAAGCACTTTGTAGTGATAAAGACTTCACTGATTAAAAGTTTAATTCCTTTGATCAATGTATCTGAAAGTCGCATTGATTTAAAACTAATGAATTAGATAGGAATCACTTGGCTAAAGACTCCATTTTACAGTTATTTTTAAATCCTCAACCTTCCTATTTTAGTTATACTTTTGAATTTGATTGATGGTTTCATCCTATTGAACTTACATTTAATTTTTTCCCCAGTATTGTTACTTAAAATTAGGTTTATAATAATTTCCTCCTTGAAATTCATCCTCGTGATAACTACTTTTATTTTCCCCAGATAAATGTTCAAGTCTTACTTCATGTTTATCAATCCTGATAATTCTCCGGTTTAGTTGCTCAGGGTAATGGCTAGTTTCAAGTGGGGGCCCAAAGCAAGGGACTGCATAACTCCAGCAGCATTAACATGTTGTGTAGTCAAATGTTCCTGATCAAAGACTTGCTCCACAACCAACACAAATATATCCATCATTTTTAATGCAGTAACTCCTCCTTGAAGGAAAATGTTCCAAAGCACATAGGTATTTGTTAAGTTTGTGAGAACACCATAGACAGTGTAGAACCCCACAGCCACTGTAGATTCAATTAAAATACCCTAATAGGAACAGTTGAATGACTGGCCAAGGGTACTGGTCCTAATTCCAACTTGTACACCTGAATTAGAGAATAGAAATTTCCTCCAAAGAATAATGAAGATCGCAGATTCCCACCCAGGGGAAGTAAAGTTCTGTTCTGGGCCTGCAAAACGTATTGCTGGAAATTAGAGGCATGACAAAGAAACTGATTCTGTTTCCTGCATTCCAAAACAAAAGACTAAATGGACTAAATGGAGTGAAATTATTCTTCAGAAAGAGCACAATGCCAGGATACTGTCCATTTCCACCAAGGCATGGCAAATAATTTGTACTTGTTAACTTCTGAAATTATATGTATAATCTTGAAATGAAGACAATATCCTTAAATAACTTTATGCTCATTGCGGGTTTCCTCTTGATCTATTTACTGTAAGGGATAGATTCAAGATTCAAGAGAGTTTATTGTCATGTGTCCTTGATAGGACAATGAAATTCTTGCTTTGCTTCAGCACAACAGAACATAGTAGGCATGACTACAGAACAGATCAGTGTGTCCATATACCATTATATAAAGATATGCACACATGAATAAATAAACTGATAAAGTGCAAATAAACAGATAATGGGCTATTAACGTTCAGAGTTTTGTCCGAGCCAAGTTTTAATAGCCTGATGGCTGTGGGGAAGTAGCTATTCCTGAACCTGAACCTGGTCATTGCAGTCTTCAGGCTCCTGTACCTTCTACCTGAAGGTAGCGGGGAGATGAATGTGTGGCCAGGATGGTGTGGGTTCTTGATGATACTGCCAGCCTTTTTGAGGCAGCGACTGCTATAGATTCCCTCGATATAAGGGAAGTCAGAGCCGATGATGGACTGGGCAATGTTTACTACTTTTTGTAGTCTTTTCCGCTTATGGGCGCTCAAGTTGCCGAACCAAGCCACGATGCAACCGGTCAGCATGCTCTCTACTGTGATACAAACCTGCATCCATTTATTTCTGTTTTTTTATAGGGGGAATAGAGGATCTGATGGCAATAGTAAATCCTCAAGGAAGATGTCAAGAAACAAAATGTCTGCAATGATGCTAACAGCTTTCCTTCATGTTTGATTTTTGAATAGTTCTTTGAAGAACAATTCAAGATCTGGAGTCCGATACATCAGCGAGACCAAACGCAGACTGGGCGATTGTTTCATGGAACACCTTCGCTCAGCCCGCTTGAAACAACCTGATCTCCCGGTTGCTGGACACTTTAATTCTCCTTCCCATTCCTACAGACCTTTCTGTCCTCGGTCTCCTCTATCGTCAGAGTGAGGCTCAACGCAAATTGGAGGAACAGCATCTCATATTTCGCTTGGGCAGCTTACAGCCCAGCAGTATGAATATTAATTTCTCTTACATCAGGTAGCCCGGCATCCCCTCTATCCCTCCCCCACCCAAGTCGCACTGGCTTCTCATTTTCTCAATTTAAAACATTATGATCTACATAGTTTACCTCTCTCAAATTTCTAAATTGAAGGTCTCAGTTTTTTATTGCAATAAAGATATATGCTTTGTCCCTTCATTGTTTATACCTTATAATCTATTTACATTTTAAAATGCCTTCCTTCCACTTACTATTTCAAGCATCCTCTGAATTACGTGAGGAATGTATACATTTAATGTCAACAAAGAATTGACTGGATATCCTCTCTTCAAAAATGTATATATTGTTTCTGTTTATGAATTATACATCAGGGACCACAGCCAGGTAGTGCTCTTAGCTTCCCAAAATGTTATCAATGGCACAATCAGGAGCTGTGGAACATGCCAAAGCTTGTTTATGTTCACCTCCCGCCAAGCTGTCTTCAGGGCTCAGTATAATCGAACATAATGAAACAATTAACTATTGAGATTCACTGTTATGGAGGTCCAGGGGCCTTAAAAAACACAGAAATATGAAGTCACTCATAGTACTTTTTTTAATGCTATTGTATTGTAATTCTCAGGGTAACATAGCATTCCAAATGTAACTAGCATTTGGAATAATTACTTTCAGTGGCTATTTGCCCGTATCTACTTAATTATGTACAAGTCAGTTATGTATCATACACGCAATCTCATCATGTTGAGTTAACGTTCCCTCAAGCTCAAGATTCACTATGGTTCCACAGTCGAACTGTCTTTCCTTGCAGAAGTTATCACCTAAGCAGTGACATTGAATATATCAGTGAATTGATTTAGCTTGGTTATTAGGAGGCAGTAAAACCACCAGGTCCAGGAAATGGGATTAATGGTGGCCATGATGAAATATGTGGCAGGCAACATCCGACCTTAAAGGAGGAAGCATGGCGGCAGGAGGTAACAGTGGACAAAACTATGGAGGCTGAAGAGACCAAAAACAAATGTAAAAGTCAACCTGAAAGATTAATGTACTTTGAACTGGTGTGGAACAAAAATAAACAGTAGGAGCAGCAGTAAGTCTTGTTTCATTAGCTATCCCTAAAAGTTCTCAGTTGAGCTAGAAAATAAATGAAAATTGACGGGCAAACTTCATGAAATAAATAATTCCAATATGTTTCAGTTTCTTTATCACTTTTCTGAATAGATACATTTTCCCAATTTAATTAATTCATTTATTTAATTTATCATTTTTCTCATTCACATGTTCTGGCTTCAATCAGTTGTAGTAAGGGGAAAAAGAAAGCTGACGCAAGATAGTGCAACATGTAAAGGCACAATCTTCCATGCATAAACATCCACAATACAGATACTCCAAAAACTCTTTGAAATTAGAATAATGTTACATAAAGGCCTTATCCATGAATAGTAAACCATTGTCACGTTAAGCATAGCATAAGATAGTGACTTTAGGCATCATCTAAAGACTTGGTAATAACTAGAAACCAGACACTTAAAACTCAATGTTTTCTGTTCAATATCAACTTACTGCTTGGTTTAGCTTTACAATTATTATCATTCTTGGTGCTCTCATCTTCTTAGGTGGTCCTTCGGGGGTCAAGGATGACCTGCGTTCGTGCCAGTTTTGGACGTTCTGAGGTGATTGATGAAGAATAAAATACTCGGCCACAGATGGGGAGAAAGGAGGTTGATAAGACAGACGCGTGCGATTGAGGAAGTGTTGCGCTTTTATTATGTTGTGCGGGTTAAAGTCTGCTCACAATAAATGATCTTGAGGTTCTTAATGATATCCCAAATGCTCCTGCTCTTTTCTGAGCAGTCATAGATAATAGACAATAGACAAAAGGTGCAGGAGCAGGCCATTTGGCCCTTCGAGCCAGCACCGCCAATCAATGTGATCATGGCTGATCATCCCCAATCAGTACCCCGTTCCTGCCTTCTCCCCATATCCCCTGACTCCGCTATTTTTAAGAGCCCTATCTAGCTCTCTCTTGAAAGTATCCAGAGAACCTGCCTCCACCGCCCTCTGAGGCAGAGAATTCCACAGACTCACCACTCTCTGTGAGAAAAAGTGTTTCCTCGTCTCCGTTCTAAACGGCTTACTCCTTATTCTTAAACGCCTTTAGTGTGTCCAAGCCCTTAACAATCTTGAGCCGGGATTCATAAAAAATTAGTCAGGACATTACATTTATTCAAGGAGACTTTGAGAACATCCTCAAATCTTTTTTTTCTCTATTCACCTGGTAATCTCTTCCGCTGCTAGAGCTCATAATGAAGTGGCTGGTTCAGAGGTTTATTCTAATGCATGTAAAAGATTTTTGCGTGCCCATTGGTGTTAACGGTTGGGCTGTTAATCATTGGGCTGAATTGCTGGGGGTAGGATCTGATCCCTCCTAGTAGACTGCGAGGGTTTTGCAGAAACAGCATTGGCAAATTATTTCCAATGTGATGAGGAGCCTTCTTTAGGTATCCATATCACAGAAACATACGAGGACAGATTTGTATAGCATATCTTCCGCACGAAAACAAGAATCGTGGATAATGAAGAAGAAATTATGTTTTAGTCACCAATAAGCAAGTTCCGTATTCCGAAAAATGCAAGGAATCATGAGATTTGTCAAATGTCAAACGCTATAAATATAAATGAAATGAAACGCTATAGAATCAGTGAGTATAGTTTGAGTCTGATATTTTGTCTATTTTCAAGTTTGTATTTGTCAGGGAGCAGATAGAGGGGGCTGATACGAGTGGGAGACTGGGGGGCAGGAGAGAGAGACTGGACGGGCTCTCGGCAATTGCACGCACACAGAACCGCGCCTCATCCACAGCCAAGATTGAACCCGTGCCCCAAGCGCTGCAAGCGCTGCCGAACCGCCATTGGACCATCCCCGGTCATCGTCCCCCCACTGGAGTGTCCCATCCCCACCAGGGGGGCGGCCGGAGACGTATGGACCGACGGGACACCGGCCCACAACCAGCATGGAGAAGCACCAACCCCAGCTTACCGCCGCTTCTCCCGCCGGGCCAACCGACAGGCCCGGACCAACAACGCCAGCGGCCCCAGGCCGACAGCCAGCACAGAGAACCCACAGGCCCACAGACCCACAGCCAGCACGGAGAACCCACAGGCCCACAGCCAGCACAGGGAAGAAGCGTCAACTCCAGCCCAACCCCGCTCCAACTACAGAGGAACCCGCACCCCGATGGGCCGCTACGGCAACAAGTGCCAGTTCACCCACGGCCTGACCGAGCTGTGCTCCCACAGCCGCCACCCCAAGTACAAGCCGTCCCTTGCACACCACCGGCTTCTGACCCTACGATACCCGCTGCCACTTCATCCACAACCCTGAGGAGGAGCGATGGCCCTGGCCTCGCCTGCACCAGACCGCCAGCCTGGGCTCGGCCTCCTCCGGCCCGGCGCTCGACTGGATCGCGCTGCGGGCGTCATTCAGCCCCGATCTGGAGTTGGAGCTGGCCCGGACTCTGGGCTTGGGGCTGGACAAGGGAGGGGGAGAAGGTTGCTGCTGCCGCCGGCACCACCATCATCAACAGCACCAGCAGCTCTAGTGGCATGGTCGGCAGAAGCCCATCCGCAAACTCTCTCTCTGACCAGGACGACTCCAGCAGTAGCGGCTCCGAGTCGCCCATCTTCGAGCAGGGCCGGCGGCTGCCCATCTTCAGCAGGATCACGGTGTCGGACTGAGGGGAGGGGGTGGAGGTGGAGGGCTGCCAGCCAACCCGGCGGGATAGGCAGAGCCGAGCTGAAGCCAGCGATTGCAAGTCTGGAGCCGCCCCGCCAGCCTACGGACACCCGGGAGAGGACGGGGACGGCCCGGCCGCAACTCAACAGCACCCGCAGTGACGGAGAACCGGGCCCAACCCCGACCACAGATGAAACACAAGCCTGTACACAATGCAGCATCACTGTTGCCGAGACTGTTTTTCGCAAGTGACCTATGACCTGGGCATGCGCAATCGGAATACCGAACTCACTTATCCTAAATAACCTTGTACGTACAAACACTGTACCTGTCTCTAGAAACTCAGTTCGGTTGACTTAATTGGGATTGAATTTTAGGAGCTAATTACAACATGTGGCTCGTATACTCTCATATGTTTCGTACAAGTGCTAAACATCAAATTTTCCTTTGTTCTGGAAAATGATTATTTTTCTTCCTCAGAGTAAACAGCTGGGACGTCTTACCTCCAGCAAGTGATTTGTTGACGCTTGGTCCTGATCACAAAGCAATCAAAACACTTGGAGTTTATTATTCACTGGGTCTCTGCTATGAATTCCCGAGGTAAGGAAAGCAGAGGGAAAAGCAGGAGTTGAATGTGCAATGTGTTGAACTAAAACAACAATAGAAATGTGATTTTTTTTTTAATCAGCTTTGACCATCTGTGTTCTTTCAGTCTGGCCTTCATTATCTGGAGTCTTCATTATCTGGAGCGTACAGTTATGTCAGACTGAAATACAAGCCAAACCTTCGATGTCAAATGTATGCCACTTCCTTGTTTTCTATCGTGAACAAGCCACATTGTCTTTAAACAGTCAAGTAGCTGGGAATGTCATTAAAAGGGGGTTGGGCGGATCGTGGGTGGCTAGTAGTGGATTATTACTCTCCCTGCTCAGGAAAGGAGCAGGCAGGCAGTTAAACTGGAGCAGCTCCATTTCCTCTTCAGTTCCTGCCAATTTCTGATTTTAGTACACTTTGTTTGGCTGAAATCAAGCAGGAACCTCATGCGTAAATGCTAATTGGGGTCCGAAGGCATCAGCTGGACCCCAATGGCATTTTAATAGCGGCCCTGCGGAGGAAAGCCGCCCGTGATTTTCCTGCTCATCTGAAGCAGCTCTGCAGCTGGTTTTCAGACAAAAGAGGCCTTTTGGATGAATGTAATAATGTTCTTGCAGTTACTCCTCCTCCAAAACCCTGCAGCAAAAGTCAAGTCTACTTTGTCACCGGCTGTATTTCTTTCTATGACATTCCTGAAACTCCTCCCTACACTTCAAAACCAATCAATAAACGGAATGCCAATCTTCACCTACAGTATTGTGTCGGTCATCTTATTCACACCCATCTGGAGTGAGGAGCAGACCAAAAAGATTAACAATGTCCATTATTAAAATTGCTGTAGCATCCACCTACGTTACAAGAGCAACTTCCTGTCAAATATCTGCATCCTCATTCACCCACTGGACCATGCCAAATATTTAATATTACTCCAAAAAGGAGTTACCCAAGTAAATATTTGGTTTATTTGCCTACACCACTGCTATTATTACCACACTACCAGGGGCCACAGTTTAAGAATAAGGAGTAAGCCATTTAGAACAGAGACAAGGAAACACTTATTTCTCACAGAGAGTGGTGAGTCTGTGGAATTCTCTGCCTCTGAGGGCCGTGGAGGCAGGTTCTCTGGATGCTTTCAAGAGAGAGCTAGATAGGGATCTTAAAAATAGCGGTCAGGGGATATGGGGAGAAGGCAGGAACGGGGTACTGATTGGGGATAATCAGCCATGATCACATTGAATGGTGGTGCTGGCTCGAAGGGCCCAATGGCCTACTCCTGCACCTATTGTCTATTATAATGTGTACAATACGTACCTCTTTTAAACTAATGGGAATTGTTGGCTTGAACTGCAGCTGACTTTGCTTTGGTAGAGAAGTAAAACATTTTGTTAATATACATCTGGGTATGACTCTCTGCATAAGCTTTATTAAAGACACCTCCCAGGATTCAAGAGCCTACAGTAAGTTTGAAAATTAAAATCTGGAGACAATTTTTATTTGTTTAAGCATCATAACATACATACTCATAGACAATCTTTAAACTATTGTGCTTTGCCGCTCCTGAATTATTTTATTATTCTAATTGCAATGTTAATAGCAGGCTCTTTTTTTTTTGCAGACAGCTAAGAGCAAAGGTCGATCATAAATCTTACTCAATTGCCCAGAAAATACATCTGTGCACCAGCATGTAAATGGTACTTTCAGGAAGAGTCATAAAATTCAAAGAAACATTCAAAGAAAATATTTTACAAGTCATTATTTAAATGCAACAAAAGTTTTAAGAATAGCATTTCTCGTTCTTAATATTTCATGAATTTTTTTTTTTATTACCTACAACTTGGTTTGGTTTAGTTTACAGATACAGCACGGAAACAGGCCCTTCGGCCCACCATGGCGACCAGCGATCCCTGCACATTAACACTATCCTACACTAGGGACAATTTTTACATTTATACCAAGCCAATTAACCTGTACATCTTTGGAGTGTGGGAGGAAACTGAAGATCTCTGACACAGCCCATGCAGGTTACAGGGAGAACGTGCAAACTCCGTACAGACAAGCACCATAGTCGGGATCGCACCCGGGTCTCTGGCACTGTAAGCGCTGTAAGGCAACAACTCTACTGCTGCACCACCGTGCCGCCCTGCATTACATTAATCAAGTTTAAGAAATTATGATGTATTAAAAAGGTAACACTGAAACTGTGTAGTCAAACTATACTGCCACAATATTTATCCAATGACAGAAATAGAGATGCAAGGATTTGCAAATACTGGTATCTTCTGCAGAAAACAAAGTGCTGCACTAAGTCAGCGAGTCAGGCAGCATCTCTGGAGGTAGACACAAGATGCTGGAGTAACTCAGCGGGACAGGCAGCATCTCTGGAGAGAAGGAATGGGTGACGTTTTGGGTTGAGACCCTTCTTCAGCATGGTTAGGGATAAGGGGAACGAGAGATATACATGGTGATATGGAGAGATAAAGAACAATGTCTGTGGAATTCTCTGCCTCAGAGGGAGGTGGAGGCAGGTTCTCTGGATGCTTTCAAGAGAGAGCTGGATAGGGCTTAAAAATAGCGGAGTCAGGGGATATGGGGAGAAGGCAGGATTGGGAATGATCAGCCATGATCACATTGAATGGCGGTGCTGGCTTGAAGGGTCAAATGGTCTGCTCCTGCACCTATTATCTATTGCCGAATGAAGGTATGCAAAAAAAGTAACAATGATAAAGGAAACAGGCCTAAGCTTTTTGTAGGGTGAAAATGAGAAGCTAGTCCTTGGGAGGTGGGGGAGGGATAGAGAATGGACAGGGAATGCCGGGGCTACCTGAAGTGAGAGAAATCAATATTCATACCACTGGGTTGCAAGCGGCCCAAGCGAAATATGAGATGCGGTTCCTCCAATTTGCTTTTAGCCTCACTGACAATGGAGGAAATCTAGGACAGAATGGTCTGTGTATGAATGGGAAGGAGAATTAAAGTGTTCAGCAACCGGGAGATCACGTTGGTTCGCGCGGGCTGAGTGAAGGTGTTCCGCAAAACAATGGTTCAGTCTGCATTTGGTCTCCCCAATGTACAAGAGTGCACATCTTGAACAACGGATACAGTAGATGAGATTGGAGGAGATGCAAGTGAACCTCTGCCTAACCTGAAAGGGCTGTCATGGAGGAGGTATAACGACAGGTGCTGCATCTTCTGCGGTTGCAGGAGAATGGACCTTCAAATTTTTTGGAATACTGTCATCTTCAAGTTCACTAAGGAAAGCAAACTATACCATAGTTTATTGCCTCTTCCAAAATAAGATAATTCTGACAGTGTGACACACAACTTTCTGATTCTGAGGCAATGTCGAGAGTAAGTGACCACAAACATAGTTCCAAATCTGTCCAAGAATTTAAAGAATTGTGTGCAAAACCACGTTACCGCTCTGACTTGCAGTTTCATGTGAAGAGCTTTTATCATATGAAGAGCTATCCTTCAGTAACATCATTTTCAATCACCCAGGGAATCCATTAATGCGGGAACATAGCACCTGTATGCTTATTGTTTGAATCTGGCATCTTTTGAAAATGTAGGCATTTTAAGTTATTGCAGCCCATCTGATTAGCAGCAATTGTTTAGCATCTCATTCCAAGACAGTTGGGAGATGAAACCTTTACTGCACACAGGGCAGCTGTTTCTGTAAACAAATAATAAATAAGTTTTGAAAAATGCCAGCAAAATCAACGACCACCTACGGAATGGCTGCTCATCGACAAAAAAAATACAACTGCAAATTTTATTAATGGATTCAAAATCCTGAATTGTACCAGTTCAGTTATTGTCCACAATTCACCGTCCTTTTGGCTCCAAATGAAGAGTGAGGCTGATGAGGCAAACATGACTCATGACCTAGCTCATCCCTGCTCAGCTGACATCCTGTCCTTACTGCTGCACTCCCTCCTGGTGAGCAGCGGGCCGAGACACTCCCAGCGGGCTGGGACACTTCTGGTGAGCAGGCCCAACTTGCCCGAGATGGTCAAACATCGGAGAAGGACTCGCCGGCCGCTGACCGACGGAGGATCCGCCCAGTAGGTCCGGTTTGCCACCAACATCGCCGGAAACCGTGCTACCGAAAACGAGGACAGGCCGAGCGCGAGGCTGACCAGTGAGCACAATGGGGGGGGGGGGGGAGGATCTCTGAGAACAAAGGGAGAACTAGCGATCGGGGGAGGGGGGTGGGGGGGGGAGGCCTGCTATCACATGCGGTGGCTGATAGTAGATAGGATTGCTCAATACTTTTGTAACTTTGTCAACTCCAATACATGACGACACTTGTGTACTGCTCAGGTTGTTTGCAAAACAAAGTTTTTCACTGTACCTAGATAGAAACAAACATAGAAAATAGGTGCAGGAGGAGGCCATTCGGCCCTTCGAGCCAGCACCGCCATTCATTGTAATCATTGCTGATCGTCTCCTATCAGTTAACCGTGCCTGCCTTCTCCCCATATCCCTTGACTCCACTAGACCCTAGAGCTCTATCTAACTCTCTCATAAATCCATCCAGTGATTTGGCCTCCACTGCCCTGTGGCAGGGAATTCCATAAATTCACAACTCTCTGGGTGAAAAAGTTTCTTACCTCAGTCTTAAATGACCTCCCCTTTATTCTAAGACTGTGGCCCCTGGTTCTGGACTCGCCCAACATTGGGAACATGTTTCCTGCATCTAGCTTGTCCAGTCCTTTTATAATTTTATATGTTTCACATAGATATCCTAGTTACATGTGACAATAAAGTATCATTTGTTCATTCATATTTTTGTCCTTCTCTACTAAAATACATTGGTCCCTATACTTGCTCGGCGCCAGGAAGGCAGCGAGTGGTAGGAGAATTAATGGCTGAAAACACACATTGCATCCAGCTTATCGGAAGGACATGTGTAATATTGTTTCAACAGATTTCCCATACAATACCCAAATTGTCTGACTGCCTGTAAATCGAGCTTGAAAGCAGCAGGAGAGTGAATAGGTAATGCAAGTAAATCTGTCAGCAAGGGAGGAGGTGGGGGTGTTCTGGCATTCCTGTGAATGGTGGGAGGTTGAAGGGTGTAGAGTGGGTATGGAGGATTATTCTGACAATACGGGAACTTTGATTGATCATAAAGGTCCAGTCATATGATAACAATCTTGACGGGTTTGAGAAACCTGTTCTTGCAATAAATACTTACCACATGGATCCAGCCCTTCTCATTTCCCTTGCCCTGTGCAATCCTGACAGTTGTGTATAAATTGAAGCAAAATCAAGCCATTTAACCAAGGAGAGCAGCCTTCTTTCATGTTCCGGTTCGACAGAACCTACAGGGACCCCTTCAAGTTGTGCATCTAATGACTACATGTGTTGAAGAATATCAAAGGATATATTTTCCAACTTCAAGACAGGAATTTGCAGATTCACTCCTCCACCTATGCCATTAAAGCTGGCAAGCTTTAAGAAACACAGAAACATAGAAAATAGGTGCAGGAGTAGGCCCCTTCGAGCCAGCACCGCCATTCAATATGATCATGGCTGATCATCCAAGATCAGTACCCCATTCTGGCTTTTCCACCAGATCCCTTGATTCCCTTAGGCTCTCCTTTTTACAAATCAGATCACTATAATCTTAACCAGTTGCATGTGACAGATGTCCTCTATAATCCAGCAACTGAAATCATCTGTTTTAGCTTCACTTAATGCAGTAGAGTCAACAACATCCCTGAAATCCCCAGACCATACGGTCCCTTAGTACTTCACACCAGCCAGTGAAAGCACCACCAATCAGTCACTAGATGTTAAACTAATTTGTCACGCAAATGAGCAAATACTCTCAAGGGCCTGTCCCACTTGGGCATCATTTGCACGTCACGCAGGTAGCGCGCGAAGATTTCGTGAATCCCCAAATCCTGGGGCACCGCGCACAACCACGCGTCACTGCCTACTTCACCACGCACCACGCGCGCGTAATGCACGCCATTCATTTTTTTACACACTATTGATCAGTGGACTATGAAGGAGCAAGATGTCACCGCTTGCAGGAAGATCGTATGAATGACTTTGGTGAACATCTTGGTGTTAAAAAAAATGGAGGCGTGTTAATTGACTGCTTTGCAAAGGTTGCAAGTGATACGAAGCACAGACTAGGTGACAGATTTGCAGAGCACCTGTAATCTTTCTGAGCTCCAGAGCAAATATCCGCTCTAGGATCTTTGCTCCAGAGTCAAGACTCAAGTGTTTCATTGTCATATGTTCCAAACAGAACAATGAGATAGCTACTTGCAGCAGCACAACAGATTATGTAAATATAGTACTCTGCAATCAATGTAATAAATGAAAAGGAAGTTCCGTGTATACACCTACAGGGAAGAAGCTGCTCCTGCCCCCTGGACATTATATCTTCTTACCCATTGCAGGATTGAAATGAGTATGTGGTCATTTTAATTCACCTTCCCATCCACAAACTGTCCTGTCTATGCACAGCTTTCTCCATTCCCAGGATGAGGCCCAATATAAAATGGAAATCAACCCCTTATATTCCACCTAGGTAATCCACAAACCAGTGGTATGAACATTGAATTTCCCAATTTCAGGTAGCATTTACCTCCACTGTTCCTCTCTCTCCCTCCTACCAATCAATCTCTGGCCCTCCCAATTTTATTCCCTTTCCCCAGACCCTTTCACACACATTCAACCCTACATATCCTACTGGTTCCATCCAACTCCTACCCCTACACATATAAGATTGTTAAGGGTTTGGACACACTGGAAGCAGGAAACATGTTCCCGATGTTGGAGGAGTCCAGAACCAGGGGCCACAGTTTAAGAATAAAGGGTAAGCCATTTAGAACGGAGACGAGGAAACATTTTTTTCTCACAGAGAGCGGTGTGTCTGTGGAATTCGCTGCCTCAGAGGGCGGTGGAGGCAGGTTCTCTAGATGCTTTCAAGAGAGAGCTAGATAGGGCTCTTAAAAATAGTGGACTCGAGGGATATGGGGAGAAGGCAGGAACGGGGTACTGATTGGGGATGATCAGCCATGATCACATTGAATGGCGGTGCTGGCTCGAAGGGCCGAATGGCCTGCTCTTGCACCTATTGTCTATTACACAGGTTCCAGGTGTGATTGGAGTAGGGATGGTGGTTTCCAGAAACAAAGGAGTTCAGAAACAAAGATCCATGCATTTACTATACAGTTTTTAAACCAAAGCTGGACTTATATATTTTTAATTTCCTTATTCCAAGAAACATGTGTGTAACTCCCTCTGCTGGTGAACAGCATATATCTCCAATGTATCTGGAGTGCAACAAGGTCAGAATTAGTCAAAATATTCCTTTGAAGATGCAGTATAACAATTATTATCTGAACTTCCTTTATAAAACACATTTTACTTTGCCTTTGGTTGGGAGGCCAAACACAGATAAAGCAGGACTTCTTTGCTTAGCAGCACCATTAATAATTCTTTATCTGTGACTCCAGAAAGCAAATGACAACATCCTACTTCACAATGAAGAGTCAAACCCTGCCCTGATATCCACATATTTGGCTCTTCAAAGGAAAGTGCTTCAAAGGAAATTGTAACTGGTCGAATTCAAATCAGAAATATATAGCAGCCTTTTTGGGTGTGATGACAGTAGATGGCAAATCCTCAAAACATTTTGTTTCTGATGTTTTTCGATGACTGTTGTACATGCCAAGCCAGATAATATCCAAACAACTAACTTCTGCAAGGAAGAAAATCCAGCTATGTAAATAAAAACAGCTGACAAGTTGGAAAATGCCAAGTTTAATTATTGCTTCTCAACCCTTATACAAATTGTCCAACCTTACCAAAATCATCCTGCACTTTCAAGAACCACAGCAACACCAGTAGCTCTATAGGGTGATATGCTTGTGGTGAAAGTGAGATGGAGTGGGGGTAAGAATGCTAAATTCCAGGTCGCTGTGCTGTCCCAAGTTACAGACATGGGGCGAGGGCGAGAGGAGGTGGTGTAACTCGGGATGATTCAAATGATGCATCTGGGAGCCCTTGTTATGAAGATCAAAGCAAATCAGTCAAAAGAACATAGAACAAAATTTTCAGGCAAGGCCCAATAAAAATGGAGTACAACATTTCACATCAGCTAGAGCCCTTTATTGGTCTAATAATAGTGCACTTAATAGAATTTCTTGGGAAGGCCCAGGACCCTTTCAGAAGCACCTCATGAGGTAGGTGTGTGGGGGTGGGTGTGGGGGGGGTGTGTGTGTGTCTGTGTGTGTGTCTGTGTGTGTGTCTGTGTGTGTGTCTGTGTGTGTGTCTGTGTGTGTGTGTGTGTGTGTGTGTGTGTGTGTGTGTGTGTGTCTGTGTGTGTGTCTGTGTGTGTGTGTGTCTGTGTGTGTGTCTGTGTGTGTGTCTGTGTGTGTGTCTGTGTGTGTGTGTGTCTGTGTGTGCCTGGTTGATCGGGTCGTTACCATTGTAGATTGGCCCACGTGCAGGTGGGTAGTCGGAGAACGAGGACAGTGCTGCTGGCTAATTGTTAAAGTCGATGACTGGGAAATATCGGGTTAATTCCATTGAATGCTCTGAGAGTTGACTCTTGATGAGCAAAAATACCTCCTTTTATGTAATAAAGAAAAAATGTGATAAAATATTCTCTTACAACTAAGAAGTCGACAACGCTGAATTTATTTGTAGACAGTGTGGCATTGGATGGAACCTACAGCTACACCATGTCATCATAATTTAATTTTGAAAACACATAACAAGCAATACAATTTCTGCAAATGAAAAGATTTCAGAACAGACCAGGCACTCAAATATGTATTTTGTCTTACAGAGGTATGAGGTATTTTTCAACAACTAGCTTGAGGCACTCTTTCAAATAACTTTGGAGGGTGCCGAGCAATACTACTGTGGATTATTGTCACCCATTGTTTTGGAATAGTTTTGCAGTTCATGATACTCTCTGTTAATGGTACACTTGTAAAGATTCCGTGCCCACCACTTGAAGGACACCAAATTTCTGAATTTTACAAATCAGTATCAAGTTTCCAATTCAGACTTTCGATTTTCTTCTCTCAGCATCCTCCTGACTAGGTTGTCCAGGCTGAGGAAAAGGGGGAAACATGACAATGAAGTGCAAGTTATCTGTCTGTCTAATTTGCTGTCCCCTCCATTATTTGTAGCACAAAAATGTAATTAAGCAGACAATCAAACAAAACAAAAAAAAAAGATATTTTGCTTCTTCTCCTTCTTTGTTATTGTCTCCACCATCAGAAGAACAAACAACTAATAAAAAGTTTTTAAAATCCATTCTTTTCACAAAAGTGTCTTATTTGTTGCCATCTGGCAGTTGTTCCCTGTTAATGTACAAACTCTGGATTTTAGACTTCAGAGATACAGTGCAGAAACAGGCCTCAGTCCGCGCCGACCAGCGATCCCCCCCGTACACTAGCACCGTCCTATGCATTACGGCCAATTTACCATTTTTACCGAAATCAATTAACCTGCAAACCTGTACGTCTTTAGAGTGTGGAAGGAAACTGGAGCACCCAGAGAAAATCCATGTGGTCACAGGGAGAACGTACAAACTCCGTACAGAAGGCACCCGTGGTCAGGAACAAACCTGGGTCCCTGGTGCTGCAAGGCAGCAACTCTACCACAGTGCCACTGTGCTGTACATTATATATTATCTAATTATATTCTACTTGAATAATATTTTTCCTGATTTTGATATTTTGCTAGAAGTTTAAGTAGACTGTTCCTTGGATTACAAGCTGAGCTAAAAACCCATGAAAAGCAAAACATTACAGATACAGGTGCACAACCTTTTATCCGAAAGCCTTGGGACCAGACACTTTTCGTAATTCAGAATTTGTCGGTCTTCGGAATGGAATTTTTTTAGCGTAGATTTTAATGGCTGGCTCAGTGGTAGAGTGCTCGGCTCATATCCGCAAGGTCGCGAGTTTGCGCCTTGATCCTGGCAGTTACTCGATCGCGAGTTTGAGTCTTCAATGTCGTTTTTTCTTGCAGAATAAATGTTTGTATGAAATACAGTGTAGGAGAAGTATACTGACTGTGTGGGCAGAACTTTGGAAGTGATTGCCCACCAGTCTAAAAAGCCGCTGTGTCTCCCTGTCCCTGGGATAGCAGGGGGCGGTCAAACAGCACAATACCCCCTCCCCCTCCAACTCCAGAGGAATCCGCTCCCCGATGGGCCGCTACCAAAGATCATAGAGGAGCTCCTCTATGATCTTTGGCCGCTACAGCGACAAGTGGCAGTTCGCCCACAGCCCGAGCTGCGCCCCCTCATCCGCCACCCCAAGAACAAGACGTACCTTGCACACCATCAGCTTCTGCCCCTACGTGTTCCTCTGGAGTTGGAGCGGGGCTGGGCTGGAGTTGCTGCTGGCTGTGGGTCTCTGGGATCTCCGTGCTTGCAGTGGGCTTGGGGGTCGGTGGGCGGCGGTGGGAGCTGTGGACCTACGGACCTACCTCCGTGGAGCTAGCCAGCTTCGGAGCGTGGAGAGTTGCGGGGGCGAGCTGCTGCGACCCGACTCCGGTGGATGGTGACACCGGGAGCTCGCGGGTCTCCGGTGGGAGACCGCTTTGCGGGGCACCGGCAGCGGCGACTTCTCCCGCCCGAATTACGGGGTTGAGAGCAAACATCATAGAGGTTGAGAGTGACCTGGAGGGGGGGCCTTACAACGCCCGGCGCGGCTGTAAATTGCCGCGGACTTGCTAGCGCCCGCCGGGGGCTCCAACATCAAGACCGGGGCAGGGCCCTACATCTCCCGGCGTGGCTTTGAGTGGCCGCTCCCCGATGGGCCCCTACGACGCCCCGACATCCGCAACCCAGGTTCCTCTGTAGTTGGAGTGGGGCTGGGCTGGGCTGCTGTTGGCTGTGGGTCTCTGGGATCTCCGTGCTTGCAGTGGGCCTGGGGGTCGGTGTCCCGTTGGTCCTGACGTCTCCGGTGACTGGCAAAGCCCCCGCGCCGGTGCAATGGGCGGGGAGCTGGAGAGGGGAGGGAAGGGGTCACACACATGGCCGGGAAGCAGAGGGGTGTAGGTGGGGTGATACTGAAGCGAGCGACAATCTGCTGCTGCCTGCCCCGCTGAGTTAAAAAGTTCCCACGCAAGACTCACGAAACACTGTATATCGTGAGTCTACCGTGGGAACTTTTTAACTCAGCGGGCAGGCAGCAGCATATTGTCAATTATTAACCCTCCCGCGCAATATACCCTCATCTTCTCTTTTATGAATGGGGATTTAGTTCCCCTTTCTTCGAGGACCGACCGGA
This sequence comes from Amblyraja radiata, assembly GCF_010909765.2. NCBI lineage: Eukaryota > Metazoa > Chordata > Chondrichthyes > Rajiformes > Rajidae > Amblyraja > Amblyraja radiata. The sequence continues at coordinate 5,022,447 of NC_045956.1, forward strand.
GGTTCCGCTGTCACTTCTGCGGGCCGCCCTCGGTGAACGTTTTCAAGGACCTTTCTTCAAGGACCGAAAAAATGGCCGCTATTCGGAGGTTTTCGTTATTTGGATCTTCGGATAAAAGGTTGTGCACCTGTACTGCAATTCTGAAAAGTGAAAAAAATGCCCGAAAATACACAGCAGGTCAAACGGCATCTATGGAGAAACAGAATTAACATTTCAGATTGATGACGTCTCATCATAACAAGGAAAAGCTACGAATGTCACAATTTAGTGCAAATGTTACATCCAGTGCATGATTCGCTGAACAATGCTGATCCCAGATCCATGTTGAAAGGCCCCAAATGTATCTATTTTAGAAGCTGACTAAACAACATCCTTTCTTGCTCAGTTTAAATGCTCCTTTCCATTTTCCTGTTTCATGGTTCTGTTGTATTTATTATGTCTATTACAGTTTTCACTCCAGTGATTTTGAGATGTCTCACCTTACCCATATTTGTGGCTTTCTCCTCTACCATAGTTTATTGGGCAATTACTTCTATTCCTAACTGTTGTCCTTTCATTCAGGCCAACATTAGCATCCCCTTTGTCCTCACCATCTATCCATCAGCCTACACATTCAACCCATTATCCTCTGTCATCGAGGTCATCTTCAACATGATATAACCATTAGACAAATCCCCCTCTCCCCTCCCAGCATTGCAAAGCAACGGTTCCCTTTCCATTACTCTAGTTCACTTTTCAATCTTCACCAATACTGACTCACCTCGCATCGCCTTCTCATTATTCATCGGGAGATGCAACACTTGTCAATTTTCCCTTTTCTCTTCCCACCATCCAAGGACCCAAACATTTTTCTCAATGCAAAAGAAATTCAATTGTTCTTTTTCAAGTTTAGTATACTTCATTCAGTGCTCATGGTGTGGGTTCTACAATGAAGGGCAAATAGGTATCCATTTTAAACAACATGTCAGCTTAACCTGCATGGACAACCTGAGCATCCGCTTGCCTGTCACTTTATTCTGCTACTTTACGCATGGATAGAAAATTGGATGGCAGACAGGAAACAAAGAGTAGGGATTATCGGGTCCCTTTCAGACTGGCAGGCAGTGACTAGTGGGGTACCGCAAGGCTCCGTACTGGAACCGCAGCTATTTACAACATACATCAATGATTTAGATGAAGGGATTCAAAGTAACATTAGCAAATTTGCAGATGACACAAAGCTGGGTGGCAGTGTGAACTGTGAGGAGGATACTATGAGAATGCAGGGTGACTTGGACAGGTTGGGTGAGTGGGCAGATGCATGGCAGATGAAGTTTAATGAGGATAAATGTGAGGTTATCCACTTTGGTAGCAAAAACAGGAAGGCAGATTACTATCTAAATGGTGTCAAGTTCAGAAAAGGGGAAGTACAATGGGATCTGGGGGTCCTTGTTTTTCAGTCAATGAAAGTAAGCATGCAGGTACAGCAGGCAGTGAAGAAAGTGAATGGCATGTTGGCCTTCATAACAAGAGGAGTTGAGTATAGGAGCAAAGAGGTCCTTCTGCAGATGTATTGGGCTCTAGTGAGACAACACCAGGAGTATTGTGTGCAGTTTTGGTCCCCTAATTTGAAGAAGGACATTCTTGCTATCGAGGGAGTGCAGCGTAGGTTTACAAGGTTAATTCCCGGGATGGCAGGACTGTCATATGCTGAGAGAATGGAGAAGCTGGGCGTGCATACTCTGGAGTTTAGAAGGATGAGAAGGGATCTTATTGAAACATATAAGATTACTACGGGTTGGGACACGCTAGAGGCAGGAAACATGTTCCCGGTGTTGGGGGAGTCCAGAACCAGGGGCCACAGTTTATGAATAAAGGGCAAGCCATTTAGAATGGAGACGAGGAAACATTTTTTCACACAGAGAGTTGTGAGTCCTTAATTCTCTGCCTCAGAGGGCGGTGGAGGCAGGTTCTCTGGATGCTTTCAAGAGAGAGCTAGATATGACTCTTAAAGATAGCAGTCAGGGGATATGGGGAGAAGGCAGGAACGGGGTACTGATTGGGGATGATCAGCCATGATCACATTGAATGGTGGTGCTGAATCGAAGGGCCGAATGGCCTACTCCTGCACCTATTGTCTATTCTCCATCCCACTTCCACTCTCTCTGCCTTTGGTCTCTTATTCTGCTGCAATGAAGCTTGAATATCTGCATCGTAACTTCTAGCCACTTATGTTAGAGCCCTCAGGAGTCCACATTAAATTTCAGAAAACCAGCCTTTCCACAACCAACACGTTTGTGCCAAAGCACAAAGCGCTGGTGTAACTCAGCGGGCCACACAGCATCTGTGGAGGACATGGATAGACAAGGTTTTGGGTCGGGTCTTCAGTCTGAAGAAGGGTCCCTAACCTATGCGTCTGAAGAAGGCACCCTAAATATTGAGTATCCATGTTCCTCCAGAGATGCTGCCCGACACACTGAGATACTCCAGAACCTTGTGTTTCATTCATGATGCCAGCATTTTCACTCTCTTGTGTCTCAAAATTTGTGTCATTCAATGATAGACATAAATGCTGGATTAACCTAGCGGAACATGCAGCATCTCTGAATAGATGCTGCCTGTCGAGATCCTTCTAAGGAAGTGCAAGGTGTGAAAACGAGACATCAAAGGGGATGAGAATCAAGGAGAATGTAGAATAGATTATTACTGTTAGCTAGGAGAAGGTGACAACGAAGCATACAGAGATACAATTTAATCAAGCGGACTCGGATGGTTAGGATGAGAACTAGGATGGGGGAAGAATGGAGAGAGGGAATGCAAGGGTTACTTGAAGTTAGAGAAGTCAATATTCATACCATTGAGGTGTAAGCTGCCCAAGCGCAATATAAGGTACTGTTCCTCCAATTTGTGCTGGACCTCATTCTGACAATGGAGGAGGCCCAGTACCGAGAGGTCAGTATGGGAATGGGAGTGTTTAGCAACCGACAGATCAAGTAGGTTTAGGCGGACCTAGCGGAGGTGTTCAGTGAAACGATCGCCGAGCCTGTGCTTGGTCTCGCCAATATATAGGAACAGCGGATACAGTAGATGAGGTTGGAGGAGGTGCGTGAACCTAGAGGCCACCCACCGGAAATGAAAGGTCAATTTCTCTTTGCACAGATGCTGCTTACACTTCTGTGCATTTGCAACATTTTGCATTTTTATTTTCAACAAAACCACATTTAATGTTATTATCACAAATAACTATTTATATGTTCAAATAATCAAATGCCCTTGCAGCAGAATCAAGTAAGCCAATAATCTTTAGGCAGTGAAAGAGCCTCTTTTACTTTCCAGTTTCAAAACCAATTTCCTTCTAAGTACTCACAAGGGAATGGAAATACCAAGGATTTTTGAAGCATAGGTAATTGTGATTTTCGAAATGTAGACCATTTGTAATAAAGACCTCTGTTTTTAGGAAAGGAGCACATTAATGTAATCTTACCCAAGCATAAATAATCTGCATCTTCAGAGAAGAATGTCACTCAAACTCTTTGTTTATGTAAATCATACAAGTCACATAAATCATGTTTCATGTCGTCGACAGAATAAGCACAACTGCAGTGCTGCACAACTCTCTCTTCTGAAAGAAGGCTGGGAAATGAAATGAGTTCAAAGTGGCAGAATGTTGAGAGTTTTTCCTGCCTCGCAGTCTGAACGCCAGCTCCAGATTGACAGAAATCCGAAGACATCATCCAAAAAGGACACAAAGTGTTGGAGCAACTCAGCGGGTCGGGTAGCTTCCCTGGAGTACATTGATCGGTGACACTTGCGGTTCGGGGCCCTCAATCAGCCTGAATAAGAGTTCCGACCCGAAACGTTGCTGATCCAAGTTCTCCAGAGACACCGCCTGGCCTGCTGAATTGCTCCAACACTTTGCGTCCTTTTCTGTTCAAGAAGGAACTGCAAATGCTGGAGAATCAAAGGTAGACAAAATTGCTGGAGAAACTTAGTGGGTGCAGCAGCATCTGCGGAGCGAAGGAAATAGGCAACGTTTCGTCCCGAAACCCTTTGGGTTTCGACCCGAAACGTTGCCTATTTCCTTTGGGTTTCGGGCCGAAACGTTGCCTATTTCCTTCGCTCCATAGATGCTGCCCCACCCGCTGAGTTTCTCCAGCAATTTTGTCTACCTTGTGTCCTTTTTTACCTGGAGAATGCAGTTTGCTTTTTTAGAGGAAAATTTCTCAAATAAAGAATCAAACTATCAAACGAATGACGTTCTCGACCCGAAATGTCACCCATTCCGTCTCTCCAAAGATGCTGCCTGTCCCGCTGAGTTAAGCCAGCCTTTTGTGTCTATCTTCAGTGTCAAACAGCATCTGCAGTTCATTCCTACAATAGAGAGTCATAGTCATGGAACGATGGAGCGTTGAAACAGGTCCTTCGGCCCAACTTGCCCACACTGGGCCAACATGTCCCGGCTACACTCGTCCCACCTGCCCACTTTTGGTCCACATCCCTCCAAACCTGTCCTATCCATGTACCTGCATCCATTCTAGGCTAGTCCTATTTGTTTGCAATGAGCCCAGATCCCTCTAAACCAGTGGTTCCCAACCTTTTTTTGGCCATGCCCCACCTAATCACCTCTAAAATCCTGATGCCCCACCCCCCTTTTTTTACCCCAAAAAAATTATTTACTCAAAATAACATCTGAAACATAAACTACATATGTTTACCTGATGGAAAATCCAAAAAAATAAAAATCGAAAATTTGGACCCAGACCTCCTCAGTCGCGCTCAATTGCCCCCCTTAAAAATCAAATTGCCCCCCTGTGGGGCGTACGCCCCACGTTGGGAACCACTGCTCTAAACCCTTTTTATCCAAAAATCTGCCAAATGTCTTTTGAAAGGCATAACTGTATCCACATTATACTATGTATTGTAACTAAATTTGAAATGCCTTTTTAAACTCTTCCTCACATTGTTTAGGATAGTGTAAGGGTACGGGGATTGCAGGTTGGTGCGGACTTGGTGGGCTGAAGGGCCTGTTTCCGCGCTGTATCTCTAAACTAATAAACTAAACTAATGTTATTTCTGGTATATTTGTGGATCTCGTACTGGGCAGATCAGCGAGGATGAGATACAGAAGACACTCAATGAAATTAATAGCAATGGGTTCTTCCATCTTATTTCAGTATTCTGTCAGTCTCCAGAGCCACTGTTCACAACATGGTCTGGTCAGTTCCTTTGCAGCACATCTATACCTTCGCTCATTTCTGTGCCATGTAAAATGTACTGAGACCATGCAATGTGTGGTGGCACAATAATATTGCACTTCCTTGAAAAGAAATGCTTTGAATATAATTGTAAATTGCGGGTATTTTTAACCCATTCTCAGCCCGTGCTGATTTCTTAGCAAGATACTGATGGGATTGTAGTGACTGCCTGTTTTACTGCATGGCTATTGACTTCAATGGAGAGTAAAATCTGACAATAGATATCCCAAAGGTTTGGGCATTGGTGGGGGGGGGGGGGGGGGGGGGGGGGTGAGGGTCTTCCTTTTTTCCCCCACTGTTATTCACAAGATTGTAACAAATATCTATGACTCCCCGACTTTCTACAATTGATCTGTAGCTCCTTCTGGAACTGTTTAAGAAGGAACTGCAGATGCTGGAAAATGAAGAAGGGTTTCGGCCCGAAACGTTGCCTATTTCCTTCGCTCCATAGATGCTGCTGCACCCGCTGAGTTTCTCCAGCAATTTTGTCTACCTTCTGGAATTGTGTTTATATAGAAGTGCCCTGGAAGATTTTCAAGTGACTCTATCTCTTGCTGATGGCCATTCCCCAAGTTTCAGGCCTAGCTGGCTTTCCAATTCCAATTAGGCATTTCATAAATCATTGAAAAAACTTTTATTCTGTGTCCTTGAAAAGCTTTAAATCTCCAGTGCCAATGCTCACAACATAGTCTTGCAATATTATTTAGACGAGAGATGCAGAAACAAGGAACTGCAGATGCTAGTTTACAAAAAAAGACACAAAGTGCCAGATTAACTCAGTGGGTCAGGCAGCATGTCTGGAGAACATGGATAGGTGACGACCCTCCTCCGTCTGAAGAAGGGTCCTGACCTGAAACATGACCAATCCATGCCCTCCACTTGAAACATGACCTGTCCTTGTTCTCCAGAGAATGCTATCCGACCCGCTGTTACTCAAGCACTTTATGTCTGGCAATATGGTTAAAAGCTTTAATTCACACAATACCATTAGCTCTGAATTTATTCTAATTTATTTACCTTCTGTTGAAAAACAGATAAATAACTTTTAACGAAGCTCATGCCTCAGACCTCTTATTTATAAATTATCTCTCTATAACACAATGTGTGATTTCACTGAAGCAAAATTAAAACTATAACATCTGTGATAAATCTCTTTCTAATGACCAATGGCCACATATTTTCTTTCATGAACAGTTGAACAATAAGACTGGGTAGATGGATATTGGCAATGTGGTGAAGGAATAAGGATTAAGTAGGATCTGGGTAATGGATCAGCAGGGCCGGTAAAACTCTTGTAATTAGAGGCATTGCTGTCGTGTTTTAGATAAAATATTAGGTACCGGTATAGAGTTACAAGTATCAATGAGTTGTCAAGTTGTTATCGTGACATTTGTGTATAATTAGCTGAAATGTAGCGTGAAATTATGCTCATTACAAAGGTCTGTTACACAATGTTAAATGGATCCCACTGTATGTAATGGGTCATATCATATAACCCTTAACAGTATCACTCACAAGCATACCTTCACTTTAATACTATATAGAATCCTGCATGTAAAATTAAATAATCATTATTCTGCATTCTAGACATACTAATTACAGACTATAAGGTGTGACTAAAATAATAACAAGATACAGCAAAAAAAAACTTTGTGAGCAAGAGTCCTTAATAAAGACATTTTTAGTGGTTTTATACTGCAGCGCAGTAAAATCCTACAAAAACCTTGCATTAATAGTTGCATTTAATTATTGCATTATACTTAATACATTTGTGTGAAAAATTACTCCTGTTATACAATGTGACAACACCAAATAAGAAAGAAAATAAATATCATACTGTGCACTCATAAAATATAATCAGCACTCAAATGTCACTCCCATCTCTCCAATACATTTTGGTTAAAAACACAAATTAACAAACTATGAGAGAAACAATAATGTTTTTCCTGTCAAGAGTCTGGCACCATTGGCCTTTCTCCAATGTTTGTTCTCCATTGGCAGACATTTGTCGCTCTGCATTGTTTAGCTTGCATAACAAAGCAATTTAATAAGTGTGAAAGGTTTCAAAATCTGACAATACTACTTTTTTTCCCCGACTTCACAAAAGTATATTTTAGCTTTACTCGGCTACAGTGCCCTCCATAATGTTTGAGACAAAGACCATTCATTATTTGCCTCTGTACACCACAACTTCAGATTTGTAATTGAAAAAAATCACATGTGGTTAAAGTGCACATTGTCAGATTTTAATAAAGGCCATTTTTATACATTTTGGTTTCATCATGTAGAAATTACAGCTGTGTTTATACATCGTCCCCCCCATTTCAGGGAACCATAATGGGACACATGGCTTCACAGGCGTTTGTAATTGCTCAGGTGTGTTTAAATGCCTCCTTAATACAGGTATAAGTGAGCTCTCAGCACCTAGTCTTTCCTCCAGTCTTTCCATCACCTTTGGAGTATTTATTGCTGTTTATCAACATGAGGACCAAAGTTTTGCCAATGAAAGTCAAAAAAGCCATTATAAGACTGAGAAACAAGAATAAAACTGTTATAGAGACATCAGCCAAACCTTTGGCTTACCAAAATCAACTGTTTGGAACATCATTAAGAAGAACGAGAGCACTGGTGAGCTTACTAATCACAAAAGGACTGGCAGGCCAAGGAAGACCTCCACAGTTGATGACAGAAGAATTCTCTCTATAATAAAGAAAAATCCCCAAACACCTGTCCAACAGATCAGAAACACTCTTCAGGAGTCAGGTGTGAATTTGTCAATGACCACTGTCCGCAGAAGACTTCATGAACAGAAATACAGAGGCTACACTGCAAGATGCAAACCACTGGTTAGCTGCAAAAATGGGATGGCCGGGTTACAGTTTGCCAAGAAGTACTTAAATGAGCAACCACAGTTCTGAAAAAAGGTCTTGTGGACAGATGAGACGAAGATTAACTTATATCAGAGTGATGGCAAGAGCAAAGTATGGAGGAGAGAAGGAACTGCCCAAGATCAAAAGCATACCACCTTATCTGTGAAACACAGTGGTTGGGGTGTTATGGCCTGGGCATGTATGGCTACTGAAGGTACTGGCTCACTTATCTTCATTGATGATACAACTGCTGATGGTAGTAGCACAATGAATTCTGAAGTGTATAGACACATTCTATCTGCTCAAGTTCAAACGAATGCCTCAAACCCATTAGTGGTTCATTCTACAGCAAGTAATGATCCCAAACATACAGCTAAAGCAACAAAGGAGATTTTCAAAGCTAAAAAATGGTAAATTCTTGAGTGGCCAAGTCAATAACTAGATCTCAACCCAATTGAGCATGTCTTTTACATGCTGAAGAGAAAACTGAAGGGGACTAGCCCCTAAAACAAGCATAAGCTAACGATGGCTGCAAAGCAGGCCTGGCAGAGCATCACCAGAGAAGACACCCAGCAACTGGTGATGTCCAGGAATCGCAGATTGCAAGCAGTCATTGCATGGAAATGATATGCAACAAAGTTCTGAACATGACTACTTTTATTTACATGACATTGCTGTGTCCCAAACATCATAGTGCCCTGAAATGGAGGGGGGGGGGGGGGGGGGGGGGGACTATGTATAAACACTGCTGTAATTTCTACATGGTGAAACCAAAATGTATAAAGATGATATTTATTCAAATCTGACAATGTGCACTTTCACCACATGTGATTTTTTTCTATTACAAATCTCAAATTGTGGAGTACAGAGGCAAATAAATAAATGATGGGTCTTTGTCCCAAACATTATGGAGGGCACTGTACATATTTGTTTTCACTTGCAGTTTAAAACATGCCTAAAAACAATCTATTAGTACATGTAGAGTTAAAGAGATTTCCAAATCGGAGTATTGCAAACTAGTATGCGCCAGGGTCCAGGAATATGTGCTGCAGCACGCTCCTAAGTAAAGTGCATCCTATATAATAGGTTGGGAAAGGAAAACTATTGCCCAATCCTTTTTAGTATACGTCGCAATCAGTGTTTTTTGCATTATTTGAAAAAGGTTTCCAAGATTTACTACCAGGTATGCAATGATTAGGAATTCAAGTGATGTTTGCTATCACTTTTGGTTCACATCATCTTTATATCAATGCACATTTATTTTTTATTAAATAAGTATTTAATTTTATAAATAAAGATGCATTTAAAATGAAATGTTGCTAATTCTGTGGTGAAAACAGAATATACAATAGCGGACAGTATAAATATATATATCACATGGTGAGGGATAAGACATTGATGATTCACTTGTGGCTTTCCCATTTGCGGGTTCTAAGGTCAACTTGACTCATAGGTTAAAATTAGATCCACATTCACAGGCAGTAGTATCTCTATTTGTCCACTACAACCCGACCACCAAAGCACAGTATTCCCACGACACTATTTTAGACCACTATTTTCAGTATATAGAATCAGGTAGCAAACTTGGTAATTTGCAAATGTTTTGCATTTGTATATAAAGAACTATTTGAAAAAGACGTCAACTTGATATAATGAGTGGAAACATTTACTGTCAAACAAAATCTGCACTTTGTTGGATTATCCAAAGCATAGTCTGCAAATGGCACATTCATAGATAACGAGGGGTTTGTAAAGAACCATTTAATGAATACAATGGTATATTTTTTTTACTTTCATTTTCAATGTAGCACAAAGGCGGTTAATTTTAATCCTTACATTACATGTGTTAGCAGTAAATATCAGTGTCTCCCTCCCATAATTAAAAATGAAGACTTACAACATGCTTTTAAATAAGCAAAAATACTTCCTTGGCCAGTGGTTAAAAATTGTAAATATTAATCCATTTATTTTGACCTCTACCTCTTACCATTCTTATTAAAGCAAGCAAATATATTATAGAATTATAGAATTTTTGTCACAGAAATACCCATTATGATCATATCTACTTACCTCTGCTCTTTGCGTCCTGGGAAAATTGGAAGATTTCTCAACTGCGTAGACATCCACAAGATAAAGATTTGGTCCATGCTCGCGATCCAGCACAGCAGCTGTTTGGATGATACCACTTTGTTGTCCTATCGTGAAAAGGCGTCCAACTGATTTTCCCCCACAACGAACTGAAACGATGTAGTACTCCAGTAATGCCAAAGAACCTCGTGGACTGGCTGCCTTTAAAGAGATCACACTTGTACCCACCGGTTCTCCTTCTCGTAAAACAGTGATGTATTTTGGCTGGGTAAATACAGGTCCATCTCTCCCCTTAAGAATAACAGTCATCTCTGTGCTAGTTTTTCTTTTCTCTTGTCCAAAGTCCACGGCCAACACAACAAGTTGATATAGGAGTCGAGAAGGAACCAAAGGTAAAATTACTCTAATATCTCCACTATATCGATCCATCATGAATGTATCACTGTCTCCACTAACTAGTTCATATTCAATTTCTCCATTTGCTCCCTCATCCAGGTCAATCGCCCTGATGGTTGTAAGAATGGAGCCCATCGCAAGAGCACTATCTGCGACCAGGGCATTCTGAGATATAAACACCGGAGCATTATCATTCTGATCTGTTATTAAGATGGTGATATTCTTCAAAGCGAAACGCCTGAAATCGAGAGGAACTGCCTGATCAATGGCTTTAATAGTAAGTTCAAAAAGATTGGAAAATTCACGGTCAATCTCTCCGTTTGTGCGCAGTATTCCATCTGCAGCACCAATCACAAAATGGTTCCCTCTCGGTATTTGTTGGGCTATGCAATAACGTAATTCTCCATTAATATCAGCATCAGGGTCCTGGGCAGTGACAGTTAGTACCGATGTATCAATAGGAATATTTTCCACAATAGATTTAAAGACATCTCCAGGAGGAAAACTGGGTGCATTATCATTGAAGTCTCTAACATGAATCACTACTGACATTGTTGAGGATCTTGTAGGTCTTCCTTTATCATTTGCTGTTATGTTCAAATGGTAAATAGATTGGGTTTCAAAGTCCATTTTTTTTGCAAGGAAAATGCTACCTGTATTATGACTGATGCTAAACGTTCCATGATTGTTACTTCCTGTAATGCTGTAATGAATCTCAGCATTGTCCCCAGAATCTGAATCAGTGGCAGTTGCCGATTCGACAAGTTCTCCAACTCTCATGTTTTCCAATGCATCGATGTGCATCACAGACTTTGGAAATGAAGGAGTGTTGTCATTTTCATCTAACACGCTGATGATTAAAGTACATGTGGAGCTCAAAGGGCCACTTCCTAAGTCGACTGCTAGAAGAGTCAGGGAATAAGAGATTGTAGCTTCATGGTCCAATTTTCCTATCAATGTCACCTGTCCCATGGTACTTTGAATCATAAACTGGTTTTCTTCATTTCCTTCCATTATATAGTAATGCACCAATGCATTATTTCCCTGATCCACATCTGAGGCGCTTACACGGAGTACTTGTGTCAAGTTCCCTGCCGATTCAGATATTGTGGCCAGATATAGGTCTTTAGTGAATCTGGGCACATTATCATTTGTATCCGTAATATAAACTTGTACAGCAGCGTGATCCTTGAGAATTTTTGGCAATCCTTGGTCTGATGCAGTTACTGTAAGGCTGAACACCGCTGCTCCTCTTTGCCTCATTAACGCCTCCCGGTCAAACTGATGTCTACTGATTAATTCTCCCGTGACTTCATTCAGCTCAAAATCAAGCTGGGCGGTTTCAAATGTATACTTCACTTCTCCGTTAAATCCAAAATCTTTGTCCACAGCTTTGATGTGTCCAACAGTTGAACCAGCTTTTTGCTCTTCTTCAAAATGAAATACATAATTTGTGCTGTTAAATAAAGGCCTGTTATCATTTATATCTTCTAGTATTATAGTTACGTTCACAGTCGCACTCAGAGGCTCCACTGCTCTATCTGCAGCAACAACCATCAAGACATAATGGCTTTGAGTTTCACGATCCAATTCAGCCTTGATGTATAACTGGCCATCAGGAAAAATACCAAACCTCTTCTCTCCGTTTCCTTCTATAATGTCATAACTGATCTCCCCATTCACTCCCGAATCTTTATCGGAAGCCTGAACCCTGAAGAATCTTGAGTTCACAGGTTCACCCTCTGAAATAGTGATTTCATATGAAAGCTGGTCAAATACAGGCGAGTTATCATTCACATCGTGCACATATATCGTTAGAATTAAGCTGGATGAACGGCGGGGAACACCCATGTCAGACGCTACTGCCTCCAGCTGGTATGAACCTGCATTTATGTCGAGGGGTCCATTTAAAGTTATTGTTCCAGTTTTCTCATCGATATGGAAGAGACCTTTTGGATTCTGCCGCAAGGAAAATGAAACCATGCCATTGATGTCCTCATCGGGATCCTTAGCTCTGGCTTGGAAAATTGTGTGCCCCAAACCCCAATTTTCAACTGCATTGATACTTTCAACCACATGCGGGAAATGTGGAGAATTATCATTTAGATCCTTGACTGTGATATTAACTAGAGTCTCTCCAGTTACCGTACCACCACTTGCCACAACTTTTAACTGATAAAATGCCATTTCTTCTCTATCGATCGTGCTGGCAGTATTGATTTGACCTGTTGATCCACCAATGGTAAACATGCCCCTCTGGTCTCCCGACGTGATGAGGTAAGTAATGTTGGTATTAAGATCAAGCGTGGATGCAGATACTGTGCCGACAAGGGACCCAATGGCGATGTTTTCGAAGATAACAAAACTGTAGCTGCTCTGGCTGAATGACGGAGGTGTATCCTGTGTATCAATAACCGTGATGGTCACAATCGCTAGCGTCTGTGAGCGCAGATTTCCACCATCGGTAGCAACCACCTGCAATCAAAAATCACATGGGAAAACATCAGATGATTATTTGAAAAGAAGACCCTTTAATGTTTTGTTACCAAAAGAACAAGGAATAATACGAAACAATCAAATCTTAGATGGGTACGCAATAAGAATAACAGAACAGTACATCCTTCTGCAGTTGTACAGAGCCCTAGTGAGACCACACCTGGAGTATTGTGTGCAGTTTTGGTCCCCTAATTTGAGGAAGAACATTCTTGCTATTGAGGGAGTGCAGCGTAGGTTTACAAGGTTAATTCCCGGGATGGCGGGACTGTCATATGCTGAGAGAATGGAGCAGCTGGGCTTGTACACTCTGGAGTTTAGAAGGATGAGAGGGTATCTTATTGAAACATATAAGATTGTTAAGGGTTTGGACACGCTAGAGGCAGGAAATATGTTCCCAATGTTGGGGGAGTCCAGAACCAGGGGACAGTTTAAGAATAAGGAGTAAGCCATTTAGAACGGAGACGATGAAACACTTTTTCTCACGGAGAGTGGTGAGTCTGTGGAATTCTCTGCCTCAGAGGGCGGTGGAGGCAGGTTCTCTGGATGCTTTCAAGAGAGAGCTAGATAGGGCTCTTAAAAATAGCGGAGTCAGGGGATATGGGGAGAAGGCAGGAACGGGGTACTGATTGGGGATGCTCAGCCATGACGGTGCTGGCTCGAAGGGCCGAATGGCCTACTCTTGCACCTATTGTCTATTGTAACACGGAATCACAGAACACTGCTAAAGGTAATCTACTTTCCTTGTTTGACTCGAAAAATAAATAAATGTGTAAAGATGAAAACTTAAATTTGGAAAATAATGTTACTGAATAATTATTTAACCTTGTATCTACTTAATTATTTTCTATCAGGATTCCTGAAGACATCAAATGTACATAACTAGGCTTGCTTGAATAAGGCTATCCTCCCAGGCAGCACTCCACCCAGCCTCTCCCTACCTCCCCTTCCCACTGGAAGGTCAAAATACAAATAGACCTGGAAAAATCTCCATTTCATGCACTAAATATCAGAGTCTCTAGTAAGGCTTCTTTACTTGCCCACCCAACACCGTGTTTCTGAAAATTATTCCCCACGACACTAATTTTTCAGTCTTCACACTAATCAGAGCTTGTTTAAATTACATTACTCGGCAGTTCCAAATTAGAGAAAATGTTATGGTTTCAGTCCCATGTACGGTAGGTATATCATGCAACTCCTATAATCAGCAGGCACAAAGATTTTCATCCTATTATTTCAAGGAAAGGCTGCACAAGGCTTTCTTTCTGCATTTAATGTTTCTATAAATCTTATTCCAATCTAATTACAGTACACTTTACCAGATGTCCAGGGAATACCTCAATTCTCCCAGTTCTGGTCTTGTAACTGTACACGTATTAAGTGTGTCATCAGTCTGAATTCAATCTGAACTCAGTACCGGTCTGATCCATTATACCACTAAGTTTTCTAAGGCTCTCTTTATAAAGATGATTTTTATTCCTCACCTCCCTTATCTATACACAGATCTCCATATATTCATTTTGTTTGATATAACATTGTTTTTCCCTCTAGGATGTCTTCTTGTTTGATTTGCTGTTGGAGAATGGTGCTTCAGACCTTTCTCAGTATTTCCCTAAAACCATGAGAAACATAGAGAATAGGTGGAGGCCATTCAGCCCTTCAAGCTAGCACTGCCATTCAATATGATCATGGCTATTTGCATTCACCTTATCTATTCCCCTCATAATTTGATACACCTGTATAAGAACACCCCTCAGCTCTCTACACTCCAATGAACTAGGCCCTGGCCTGCTCAACACATACATGTCTCTTTGTTTGCTTCAAATTGTGTGTATAATCTGGAATGTCCAAATGCACTGGTTTCCAAAATATCACCTATTCATATTCTCCAATTGTTTTACATTTATTTGACAACTATTGTAATAAATGCGTTCTGCTTTTCTCCATTGAAGCTATATCATACCAATTTGTTTAGCGCTGGAAATGATATTATAAAATTCATATTTATAAATTTAATCAGGAGCTAAAATCTTCCAACACTCTAAAATCACAAATTTCCTAAAATGTTACATTTATTATGTCATCATTCTAAAGTTTAATTCAATTTAGAGATACTGCACGGACACAGGCCCTTCAGCCCGCCGAGTCCACGCCGACCAGCTACCCCCGCACACTTACACTATCGTACACACACTAGGGACAATGTACAATTATACCAAGCCGATTAGCCTACAAACCTGTACATCTTTGGGGGTAACTGGAGATCCCGGAGAAAACCCATGCAGGTCACCGGGAGAACACTCAAGAATCGAGAAAATGCATTGAGTTGCAGGGTCTCGACCCAAAACATCACCTATTCCTTCGCTCCATAGTACTGCCTCACCCGCTGAGTTTCTCCAGCATTTTTGTCTAACTTAAACATTGGATTTCATGTTATTTGCAATGACATTTCAAATTATTTTGAATATTGTTAATCAGATGATATCCAATGTTGGCATTTTACATGTCCAAAGTGTGGCCTAAAAAATATATTTAAATTAGAAATAATGCATATTATCAACATTTATTTTTTGGTGGCATGAAAAGTCACAATGGTATTTCTTTACCTATTCATGCAATCCTTTCTGAATAATGGACATCGCCTGCAGTTAATTAATAAAGATGTACTGGATCCACAGGCGGCAATCCTATCCAGATGTTGGAAGCTACATAAACATCACCTATCCATTTTCTCCACAGATGCTGTCTGATCCGTTGAGTTATTTCTGCATTTTGTGTCTATCCTTAATAATTATATTAGTCTCAGCCAAGACAAGATCACCCCCATGTTTCAATTCAACCATTAGCTGGCCAGCAGACTAGGTCTTGGATTCAGGAACTCAGAGGAATATGAGGAATATTCTCCACCACCACCACCATAGTTCCCAGCTAGCTCAGTTGGTAGAGTATCATGGATGTTCAACCCTGACGTTGGGTGTGAAATATTTATTTGGGCAACATAGTGGTGCAGCGGTAGAGTTACTGCCTAACAGTGCCAGAGACCAGGTGCAATCCTGACTACAGGTCCTGTCTGGATGGAGTGCGTACATTCTCGCTGTGACCGAGTGGGGTTTTCTCCGGGTGCTCCAGTTTCTTCCCACATTCCAAAGGCATGCTGGTTTGTAGGTTAATTGGCTTCTGTAAATCATCCCTGGAGTGTAGGATGTGAAACTGGGATAACATAGAACTAGCATATGGGTGATCATTGGTTGATGTGAACTCAGTGGGCCAAAGGTCCTGTTTTCACACTGTATCTTGAAACTAAATGTACATTGAGAATCAATTAAAATGTTTCCTCTTCTGAAAATCAATATTTAGTCATGCATTACTGAAATTGGAATAGCTGGGATCCCAAATGTTAAATCTTGTCAAAATTAAGAACTTGTTTAACAGGGCTGCCTAACCACAACTTTATATAAAAAAAAGCTGTATTGTAAAATTGACGGAACATCAAGCCTGGTCTATCATAATTACATCCTGATGTGGATTCAGTATGGTGTGAAAATAAATCACAGTCTTATTTCACTTTCTTATATGTGAAAAAAAGTTATCATCACCCTGTGACTTTCAAGAGGTGCACTATGTTCTTTGTTTCTGAGTTATGATCCCTTGCCTGTGCTGAATTAACTAATCTCAGTTACCCAGAAGTTGAGGCAACTCAATTGGAAACAGTGGTCTAAATTTTACGCACAAAAAACATGGGCTGGGGGTATAACTTATAAGAAATCTAAAGCAGGAACTCCAAGTATCACAAATTAACATCTGGTTTTAAATGAAGGTAGGAAGAGTGTTAGGTGGACAATCTACTTCCAAGAATCAAACTGAACATTTAAATATTACAATGAAACACTAAATGACTTGATAAGCACACTTGCAGGCCAGCAAGAGCAAGATGAAGGTGCTAATCATTAAATACACATACACACACCCACACAAACTTTGAATCCCCCCATCCTGTCATCCCCATTTCAATCTTAAACCCTGCCTTCCAAACCCTTTGCAGCTCCATGATTAGGACTAGATACCTTGCATGGCAAACCAATCTACCTTCCACAACCTGAAATCTTTGCAAACAACCCCTCCAAAAAGCATTCCGCAGAATCTAGACATCCTCCTTTGACCTTGGTTCCATCTCTCTGATTCCACAATGATCTTCTGCCTCACTACATTGAAGTCTTTGACTTCTATAAAGCTTCCCTCTCAAAGGCAGTTACCTTACTTAAAGGACATCTGCAATTAAATTCTCCTCTGGACAGGTCACTATTCAGGAAGATTATCCCTTTGGATAATATGCCAGGGACCCATCATATTTGTGGGATTGCATTCTGGAAATAAAGGGGGGGGGGGGAGTGATAAGCAGGGGGAAATATTAAATTACCACCACTGTTTGCAATTTTTCAATGAGTTTTGGGGGCACCCAATGTTGTTCATTCTACATGCAAGTTACTGATTGGAGAGCTTTCATTCTCAGTGGAAGGCATGGGAATCTCAGGCGAGTCATAATCAGGAAGTTATTTCCTGGCAAGTGGCCCAACATCAGCATTGGTGGTGGTCTGGATAAACATCTGAGGTCACCACTGAAGGAATGACCAGTATGCATAATTTTGTTGACCTTAACTGTATTTGAATGTGAAGTTTTCTATTAATAAACATCCTGAAAGGAATTTTGTAAAACAAAGGGTCATTGGTATAAAGGTCCAAGGATACCTGAAGACATTAACGCAGGTAAGATAAAGTGGTGAAGAAGGCATATGGGATGCTTATGTTCATTAGCCTGGGCATAGAATATTTAGGAGAGTTGCTGACTCATGGCACCAAATACTTAATTCACTCCTGACCTTGGGTACTAAATGTGTGGAGTTTACACGGTGGAGTTTTCTCTTTGGCTAAATGGCTTTCTCCTGGGGGTTCTGGTTTCCCCCAGCATCCCAAAATATACATGTTGGTAGGTCAATTGACCACTGTAATTTGCTCCGTGAGTGTTGGTGGGTGGTAGTTGATTTGGGAAGAAGATAAGAACAAAATATGGAATTAATGTTGAATTAGTGTAAACGGATGGTTGAGGGTCCACACGGAGTTAGTGGGCCAATTGGGCTTTCTGTGCTGACTTTATGGTTCACTGTTATGTTAACATTGCTGCTTGTAGATAGCCATGATCAATGATCCTTTGCCTGAGCTCATAAGGTCATTAAGATACCTCCCTACAAGTCAGAGATCCAGTCATCCAGCTTCTTGTGAAGGATTGAACACAAATGATAAATGAAAAGATCACTGATAACAAAATTCATCATGAGGAACATAGTTCCTTCAAAATGAGGTTGTTAACACAGAAGCCATCATTAATTTTCCAAGATCCTTCATCACCAACCAGATCAATTTTATCTCCAACTGAAGCAATTGCTGGCACAACATGTAACGCGCGGTGTAAACTTCAATGCCCGATTAGGGCCAATCTCCACGGAAAATTGTGGAAAAAGTCATCTGCACATGCTCAAAGAGCATACCTTAAAAATGTGTTTGGAGCGCTTCCAAAAGTAGTGGGGGAGGAACAACAGCTGTGGCAGCACGTCCCTGAAACAAGGCTTTTAAAGTCGGGACGTCTGTTAACACCAGCCTGGGAGGATTTCAGCTCCTCCTCACCCTTCTACTTAGCAGCAAAGAGCTCCTCTAGTATCTTTGCTTTGCAGTGCACACCATTAAGTCGTGATAGAAACATAGAAAATAGGTGCAGGAGGAGGCCATTCGGCCCTTCAAGCCAGCAACGCCATTCATTGTGATCATGGCTGATCGTCCCCTATCAATAACCCATGCCTGCCCTCTCCCCATATCCTATGAATCCATTAGCCCCGAGAGCTCTATCTAACTCTCTCTTAAATCCAATAGTGATTTGGCCTCCACTGCCCTCTGTGGCAGGGAATTCCACAAATCCACAACTCTCTGGATGAAAAGGGTTTTTCTCACCTCAGTCTTAAATGACCTCCCCTTTATTCTAAGACTGTGTGGCCCTGGTTCTGGACTCGCCCAACATTGGGAACATTTTTCCTGCATCTAGCTTGTCCAGTCCTTT
Organism: Amblyraja radiata; assembly: GCF_010909765.2. Lineage (NCBI taxonomy): Eukaryota > Metazoa > Chordata > Chondrichthyes > Rajiformes > Rajidae > Amblyraja > Amblyraja radiata. Next base: position 5,041,634 of record NC_045956.1, read on the forward strand.
TATAATTGTATATGTTTCTATAAGACCCCCCCCCCCCCCCCATCCTTCTAAACTCCAGTGAATACAAGCCTAGTTTTTTCAATCTTTCCCAATATGACAGTCCTGAAATCCCAGGGATCAATCTCGTGAACCTACGCTGCACTGCCTCAATCACAAGGATGTCCTTCCTCAAATTGAGACCAAAACTGTACACAATACTCCAGATGTGGTCTCACCAGAGCCCTATACAACTGCAGAAGAACCTCTTTACTCCTATACTGAAATCCTCTTGTTATGAAGGCCAACATTCCATTAGCTTTCTTCACTGCCTGCTGTACCTGCACGCCAACTTTCAGTGACCGGTGTACAAGGACACCCAGGTCTCGCTTGTACCTCCCCCTTACCTAACCTAACCCCATTGAGATAATAATCTGCCCCCTTGTAAAGAACCTCTTTACTCCTATACTTGAATCCTCTTGTTATGAAACTCCTGCACAATCTGTTATGAACACTGGGCAATCCTGTTATGAACACTGGACAATCATATATATGGAAGGTACACAAAAAGCCTGGAGAAACGCAACTGGTGCAGCAGCATCTATTGAGCGAAGGAAATAGGCAACGTTTCGGGCTGAAACCCCTCTTCTGCTCCATAGATGCTGCTGCACCCGCTGAGTTTCTCCAGCTTTTTTGTGTACCTTCAATTTTCCAGCATCTGCAGTTCCTTCTTAATCATATATATGGGTTGAATTTACTCTCATTTCTCTCCAGAATTTCAATCTGATACTGTTGCAAAATGCTTGTTGATGTTAGGGGCTTGAGTTACAACAACAACAATAATAGTGTATCTTGCTATAATGGGTGTGTCTACCTGCAGCTGGTAAGCTGTCTTCTCCTCCCGGTCGAGTGAGAGCCTGGTGGAGATGTCGCCTGTGTTGCGGTTGATGTGGAAGGTGTTGGTGTCCCCGGCGGTGATGGCGTAGTTGACCGTGCCGTTGCTGCCCAGGTCGGGGTCGGCGGCGGACACGGTGGCGATGTAGGTGCCGGGCGGCTCGTTCTCCTTGATGTTGGCGAAGTACTGGAGCGGGTAGAAGGCGGGGCTGTTGTCGTTGATGTCGAGCAGGGTGATGTCGACGCGGGCCAGCGAGGAGAGCGGGGGCAGGCCCTTGTCCCGGGCCTCGACCCGCAGCTGGTAGCCGGCGGGCTGCCGCTCCCGGTCGAGCTCGGCCAGGCAGGTGAGGAGGCCGGAGAGCGGGTCGAGGCGGAAGAGCCGCCGGTAAGCGGGCGGGGTGTCGGCGGCCAGCAGGTAGCGCACGGTGCCGTTGGCGCCAAGATCCTTGTCGAGGGCGGTGAGGGCGGCGAGCGCGGTGCCGGGCGGCGAGTGCTCGGCCACGACCGAGTGGTAGGAGGGTCGCGTGAAGGTCGGGGCCTGGTCGTTGACGTCGCCCACGGTGATGGCCAGGGTGGTGTAGGAGGTGCGCGGCTGTAGGCCCCGGTCGCTGGCGCTGATGTTGAGGCGGACTAGGCCGGCCGTCTCCCGGTCGAGGGAGGCCGCGCTGGTGATCAGGCCCGACTCGTGGCTGATGTTGAACCAACCCAGCCGGTTGCCCGACACCACCGTGTACACCAGCTGGGCGTTGAGGCCCGAGTCGCCGTCGGTCGCCCTCAGGCCGCCGATGTAGCTGCCCAGCGGCACGTCCTCGGCCACCAGCACCCGGTAGAGCGGCCGCTCGAACACGGGCGGGTGGTCGTTGATGTCGTTGATGAAGATGAGGAGGCTGGCCGAGGGAGGAGCGGCCGAGCGGCAGGCCGTGGTCGCACACCGACACGCTCAGGTTGTAGGCCGCGATGCGCTCGCGGTCCAGGGCGCTGGCCACCTTGACCAGGCTGAGTCCGGCCACGGTGACCGCTGCACGGTGAAGTGCCGCTGCTCGTTGCCCGACACGATGGACACCGAGATGTTGCCGTTGGCCGCCGAGGAGTCGGCGTCGCTCACCGTCAGCAGGGCCACCACCGTGCCGATCGGGGCGTTCTCGTCGACGGCGGCGAAGCGGGAGTGGGCCGGCAGGTAGCGGAACCGAACCCGCGGCTCGTTGTCGTTGACGTCCAGCAGCTTGACCGTGGCCTCGGCCCGGCCGCTCAGGGACGGGCTGCCCCCGTCGCCGGCCCTGATCACCAGCGAGTACTCCTTCTTCGTCTCGTAGTCCAGCCGCTCCCTGACGGTCAGCAGCCCGCTCAGCGGCTCCATGTGGAAGGGGCTGCCCTCGTCCACCGTGAACACCAGCTCGGCGTTGACCCCCTGGTCCAGGTCGCCGGCCGACACCTGCAACACGCTGGAGCCCACGGACACACTCTCGTACACGCTGGCCTGGTAGTGAGCCTGGGAGAAGCTGGGCGAGTTGTCGTTGGCGTCCTGCACGGTGACATTCACCTGCAGGTAGCCGAACCTCCTGGGCTCCCCCCTGTCCTCCACCTCCACCACCAGCCGGTAGGAAGGCGCCGTCTCCCGGTCCAGCCCGTCGGTGGACACCAGGTGCAGGAAGGCTCCTTCCCCGCTCGGGTTGACCGTGATGTCCAGGCGGAACTTGCCCTCCTCGTTGCCCCGCACGATGCGGTAGGAGCGGTGGTCCACCCCGTTGGAGCCGATGTCCGAGTCGGTGGCGGTGTCCAGGATCACCTGCCGGCCACCGCTGGTGTCCTCCCTGAAAGTCACCACGATGCTGGGCTCGGGGAAGACGGGCGTGTTGTCGTTGACATCCTGCACCACGATGCGCACCTCGGTCGGGTAGGTGGGCTGGCTGGACAGCACCACGATGTTGATCACGTCGCTGGGCAGGGTTTCGCGGTCGATCACCGTGGTGGTGCAGATGACCCCCGTGCTGGCGTTGATGGCGAACAACGGGTGTCTCTCGCTGAAGCGGTAGGTGAAGTCGGGCTTGGTGAGGATGGTGCCCACCAGGGTCTCGGGCGGCAGCTCCTCCACGACCCGAAACACTTGGCGGAGTTGGTTGGACGCGGCATCCCAGCAGAAGCTCAGAAGCACCAGCAAGACGGCGAGAAAATTGCAGCTTCTACCTAACGGTACCATGGTACAGTAGTGTGCTTAGCCCACCTTTCCAGCAAGATATCCCTCTTCCAAAATGCATCAAATCGAAACGAACCTAGGGTTAAATCCTGGAAAAGGTACCTTGTATCCACCGAGTTCTTGCAAAGTAAAAAGTAGTCAGTGTTTCTTCACTCGCTTCTCTCCAGAAAGTTTTTCAACGCAGCTTCAGACGTTTTCATAAAGTTCCTGCAAACTTTTTGTTCATACGCTCAACTTTTGTAATGCAGTTTGTATCCTCCTGTAATGATTTGCCTTGCACAGATTGCTATGAGAGAGAGTATTCGCATACAGTTTCAGCGCACTACCGTTTTCGCTCCGGCACTAATAAAGACATGACTCGCTTTGGTCATTCGCCGGGATCTTACTTTTTTTTTCACTCTCTCCCAACACAACCAAACTCCACGGCACAGGAAAGGCTCCGCCCGCCCCTCAATCTGCCGCTGCAGCTCTGACCATTGGTCCGTGCTCGTACCCCTGCGCTCCCCCTTCTTCCCAAATCGTACTCGTCCCCCTGCGGGCAATGCAGCAGTCAGTCACCATGAGTGGCGGCGGGTTCCCACCCCCAGGAAGGTAGGTTGAGCCAACATGTGATGTAAGGTGAGGGCCGAGAATGAGGAGAAAGGGGGCGTATACAATGGGGCCGTGTATTGGAACCGTTAGCTGGTTACAGGAATAACTTGAGGATTTGCAGCTCTGGTTTATGTGGCAATGGGCTGTGGGCGAGACGTGTTTCACAGGGGGTGGTGACATTTGTGAAAGTTTAATTCGACACCATGCAGCAATGTCCGTTTTAGATTCTGTGCTTTTGATCAACTTTTGTCATGTTTTGGTGAAGATCCTGGTAGATAGGACGCTGAAAGTGAGCCGGACCCGTTACGTGTTCCACATAGTTTTTATCAAGCGAAGAATGTCAAGCTCTCAGCCCGAGTGGACCCGTTGCAGCCATTCAATCAGATCTGCTTTCAGCTGTCAGCTCTTCACCCCACTTGCCCGATAAATGACTCCCACTCTGGCTCATTTTAATCTTGCAAAGTATACGTTTGCAAATAAGTGATAAAATACGTCCAACTCCTGCAGTAGTAGTAATAAGCGCGGGCTCGACATTGTTTTACATATGACAAGCGTTGACCACTGAAAACCATTTTGATCTAGTTAAATAATTTAGGTTTTATAAAGCGGCAGCGCCAGCAACTTTCCGACTTAAAAGTATCATTTGGCCAAAAATATCCCGACGCGTTCGGTACAGCATTTCTCTGCTAATGGGGCAAATTCCAAACTGAGAATTAATCGTACGCGATACAACAGTGTCCTCTAGTGTTTAAACGGCGTTGATACCAGTATGTACCAGATAGCTGTCGTACGCTGTGTTGCATTTTCTTCAAGCCACGCAAGGCATTTGTAAAAAGTTTTGATGTCGCTGATGCTCAGATAGCATAATGCATAATGCATAATGAAAGGTATCTTCATACCTATTTTCAACGTTAACAGTTAACTTGCATTTGACAAGGGCAGAATCCAATACTGCATGGGAACAGCCATTGTAGAAGGGGAGAGCGATTTTGCTTAATTTTACGGACAACTCAATCGGATTTTTTAAGAGCGGGAACTGGCTGATCCAGTATTGGCCTCTGTACCACTTTCCTGCCTTCTCCGGTACTCAGTCTCTTGCACTGCAAGCGGTGTAAGGCAGCAACTCTACCACTGCGCCACCGTGCTAATTACAAAAGTTGGTGAACAGTGCCTGATCCATCACAGGTACTAACCTCCCCACCATCGAAGCGGTGCCTTAAAAAGTCAGCATAGCCAGGGGGGTGTGTGCTCTCATTTCACTCCTGCCATCTGACATTGATGTTCAGGAACAGCTTCTTCCCAACATCCATAAGGCTATTGAACACTATGAACTCCAACTAAACTCCATTCTGCCTTGGTTGCACTAGGAACTTAGGGCTTTGATTTGCTTTGCACTATATTGGGTGTTTTGTTTATTGTACTTTTTCTGTTTGTTTAATAGATTATGTCATCTATTGAGTACATTTTTTACAGACCTGTTCTGCTGCAAGTAAGATTTGTTTCTGTAATATGACAAGTAAACACTAGAAGCAAGGAACTGCAGATGCTGGTTTACAAAAAAGACACAACGTGCTGGAATAACTCAATGGGTCAGGCAGCATCCCTGGAGAACATTGATAGGAGACATTTCGGGTTGGGACCCTCCTCAGTCTCACAACGGGTCCTAACTGAAAATGACTACTTTGAAGAAGTTCTCTGAAGACAGTTTAACAACCTCCTCTCTCACTGCCTCGGCTCTCCCTCGGCCCACTGTCTCTGCCTCTTCCTTTCTTCTTCCCGCCCCCCACCCCTCACATCAGTCTGAAGAGGGTCTCGACCCGAAAAGTTGCCTATTTCCTTCGCTCCATTGATGCTGCCTCACCCGCTGAGTTTCTCCAGCATTTTTGTCTACCTGAGTTAATCCAGCACATTATGAGTACTCTTGACTGTTATTTGGGTACAGAATTCCAGATTCAGACTGGTTCAGAAATCCCTCCTCATTTCCATCTGAAATGGGTTACATCTTGTTCTGAAAATCTGCCTACTAGTTATAGATATACCAACTAGGGGATACTAGTTCTAGATACACAAACTAGGGGTAACAAATGTTTAGTATTCTGTCAATCTTACTCAAAATCTTGGAAGTCGCAGTAAGATTAGCTCTCATCCTTCTATATCCTTTTAAATCTATATATTGATGATCTGTCTAAACAATTGAAAGCCTGTAACACTGGGTGCATGATTGGTAATATTTTAGTGAACCATATTATGTATGCAGATGATCTTGTGGTCTTTAGTCCATCTAGCCCTGGTCTCCAGCAGCTCCTTACTATATGTTCTGTGTATGGTGTGGAACATGACATTAAATATAATGCTAGTAAGAGTGCTGTTATGATCTGTAGAACCAAAGAGGATAAATGTCTAAAATTTCCTGATTTTAAATTGTCTGACAATAATCTTAGTGTCTGTAATAAGGTAAAATATTTAGGGCATATTATTACAGAACAAATGACAGATGATGAGGATATTTATAGGCAACGACGCATGCTGTATGTACAGGCGAATATTCTCTTGCGTAAATTTGGTGCGTGTGCAGATGTGGTGAAGATGTCGCTATTTAGAGCATACTGCACACCACTCTACACTGCGCACCTGTGGTCGAACTATGGAAAGACAAGTATGCAGAGACTAAAGGTGGCATATAACGATGCCATGAGAACACTGCTAAGGAAACCTAGATGGTGTAGTGCCAGTAATATGTTTGTGGCTGCAGGAGTCAGTACTTTAGAAGCTATCCTAAGACATCACATGTATAAATTCATTTTTTAGGATAAATGACTAAAAATGTGACTATTGTGGCCTTGTCAAACATAAGGGTTAGCACTACACGCTACGAATCCCAGCTGTGGAGACACTGGTATCGTTGTCACGTAGGACATTGATCATTCTTTTAATCTGGATTTTTAACTTATGTATTGTGTTTAAAAAAAATATATAAATTATGATGTTTTTATAAGTGATATACTCAGATTTTATATGCATTTTATGATATTTAATATGCAATGCATTTTTTATGTGATGTTGCCCCTTGTCTGGACCTTGAGTCCGTAATAAAGTTTATTTTTATTATTATTATTCCAATGAATTCCTAAGTAATCTTGTGTCAATCTCAAATCTTCACTGTACCAAATCCAAAGCAAGCACATCTTCATGTGGTGTTTATGAGGCTTGTAGTTTGACATGTGGATATAGACGGATATGCATCATGTGCGGGCAGAGGAGATTAGTTTACTTTGGCATTATGTTCAGCAAAGACATTGTGGGCTGTATTGTTCAAGTCTATACCAAAGATACATATGGTGTCATCAGCCCAGGGTCACCAGTGACATAAAGGCCCTTTCCAACCTCAAGTAGAGGGCCTTCAGGAATGGTGACAGGGTGGAGGTGAAAAGGGTGCAGAAAGATCTGAAGGTGATGCTCAGACAGGGCAAGGACAACTACAAGAGGAAGCTGGAGCTGAAACTTTCACGGAACCACAGGAGGGATGTGTGGAGCGGTATGAAGAGCATTAAAGTCTACAAGATGACCAGTGACCTGGGGAGAGAAAGCAATCGGGACTGGGCCAACAAGCCAGACCTGTTATTTAATAGATTTGATGGAGGGGCCTTTGCCCACCCTCCCCCCCTGTACTCCGACAGTCTCTCCCATCAATCCCCCTGGTACACTTTCTCTGCCCTTTCTTTTTCACACCTGACCATTAAGGCTGAGCAGGTGAGGAAAGAGCTGAGCAGACTCCGTTCAGGCAAAGGCAAAGCAAAGGTTTCTCAAGGCATGTGCCAGCCAGTTGTGTGGAGTACTCCAGCATATCCAACCTGAGCCTGAGCCTGGAGAGGGTTCCTGTGATGTAGAAGACATCCCACCTGGTTCCTGTACCAAAGAGGGCATGTCCCAGCTCCTCCAATGACCACAGACTGGTAGCACTGACTTCACACATCATGAAGTCCCTGGAGAGGCTGGTGCTCACTCATCTACGACCCCTGGTTAAACCCTACCTGGATCCCCTGCAGTTTACTTACCAAACAAAGATGGGGGTTGAGGACGTCATCATCTACTTGCTCCATAGTTCCTATGCTCACCTGGATAAGCCGGGAAGCACTGTGAGTAGTCATGTTTTTTACTTCACCAGGGCTTTTAACACCATCTGACCTGCTCTGCTCGGGAGCAAACTGATGAAGATGAGGGTGGATGCTCCATTGGTGTCCTGGATCACCAACTAACCAACTGACTGGACGTCCACAATATGTCAGGCTACAGAACTGTGTCTCGGACATGGTAGTGAGCAACACGGGATGGTCCTCTCCCCCTTCTTGTTTACCATCCACAACTTGGACTTCAGATATAACTCGGACTCCCGCCACCTGCAAAAGTTTTTGAATTATGGGCTGCATCAGTGCGGGGAGAGAAGCTGAATACAGAGGTGTAGTCAACGACTTTGTGTGATGCGGGCTGAATCACCTGCAGCTCAACACCGACAAGACTAAGGTGGACTCTAGGAGGAGAGGAACACCCTTGTCCCCAGTCTCCATTAATGGTGTGGATGTGCAGTTTACCAAGGAGCACAAATACCTTGGAGTTTACCTGGACAGTAAACTGGACCGGTCCAGGAACGCTGAGGCCTTGTACAAGAAGGGACAGAGCCAACAGTACATTTTGAGAAGGGTCTTCAATGTCTGCAGTAAGATGCTGCAGATGTTCTATCATTTGGTGGTAGCCAGTGCCATCTGCTTCGCTGTGGTGTGCTGGGGCAGCAGGGCGAAGGCCGCGGACCAGAACGCAAACAGGATTAACAAGCTCATTCGTCCTGGGGATGGAGCTGGATTAATGGGAGGTGGTCTTGGAGCAGAGGATGCTCAAACTTCAGAGCATCTTGGACAATACAGCTCACCCCCTCCATGACTTACTGGTCAACCTGAGGAGTACCGTCAGGAACAGACTGGTTCCAGCAAAATGTAGTACAGAACATCACGGGATCCTTTTTCCCTGTGGCTATCAAACTGTGCAACTTCGCCCCCTTCTGTCATGGGGAGATTAATCCCTCTGCCTATCTCCCCCCCCCCCCCCCCCCCAATCTTTGTACATCCCTAAAGGGGCTGTCCCACTTGGGCGACCTACTCCGCGATTCCAGAAGAATGTCTTTGACCTTCAAGCTCGAGGGCACTCGCCTGGAAAGCCTCGAGCTGGATCGACCGTCCACGTTGAAACCGCGAGCTGGATCGACGGACCACACACACAAATACATCGCAAAGGCGGGGGCCAGGAAAGCTGTCTGAAATTCACACCCGCGATGAAGAAGGTTGCACAGAGTAAGGTAAGTCCTTTAGAGAGCACGGAGGGGGTGGGGGGGGGGAGAGAAGGGGAGAGGGGGGTAACTGTAGGTGTTGCAGTGGCAAACCTGCTTGTTGATCTTTATGTTCACAGCTACTCTCTGAGCTCATTCTCTGTTGGACATTTACCAGCAGTCTGTTTAGTTCAACTGTACCTCCACCTGTGTTATGAAAGGAGGAAGGACAAGGTTGGCCCTGCAGCAGATTAGTTTTGCATCTTCAAGGATGGGATTGGCTGAACCGATTCTTTTGATATCAGTGTAAGATTCACAGAACAAACCTGACATGCATTTACAACTTTGTCACCAAAGACATGCAGCCAGTCCTGACCTGGAATCCTCTCAGGTGGGTAAACTGTGCTGTGATGTGGTATTTGAAATGTGTGGCCCTCATCACATGTGGCATGTTATCTGCTTCATAATTTGTATTGCTTTATCACCTATATCCAAGCCAAGGTGCTAAATCCAGTCAAATGGAATCTCACTAAATTGCTGGCTATACACACATCTCTTCATAAATGAGTTAGAGTAGAGCTGCCCAAGCAGCTGCTGCTCACCTGCAGTCCGTCTGTCTATTTTGTTTTCTTGTGTCCTGTTGTTTAGTTTATTTCGCTTATTTTAGTTGTGTATGTGTGGGGGGGTGGGAGAAACTGTTTTTAGTCTCCTTCTTCGGGGGGGATGCGACCTTTTCTTGTCGTATCCCCTGTCTCTGTCTCCGTCTGCGCTGAGGCCTAATCGCGGAGCTGGCGGCCTCCAACTGGGACCGACCTCGAGGCTCCGGAGGCAGAGCCAGGACTTTCCAACGTGAGGCTGGCCGACTTCGGGGCTGTGGTGGCGTTGCGGCGGCGGCGACCCGACTTCGGAGGCTCGGCCACGGGCCCAGTGGACGACATCGTCGGGAGCTCGCAGGTCCCAGGTTGGTGACCGGTTGTCCGGAGCTCCCGCAATGACAGCTTCGTCAGCTGGAGGGTGGCAGCTTCGACCGCCCAAGGCCGCGGAGTTTGAACCAGCTCGTCACGGTGCTCGGATGCGGCCGCTGGACTTACCATCACCCGGCGGGGGTCCCAACATCGGAAGCCTGGATCGCCTCAACGCAGAGGGAGAACAAGGAGGGAATAGACAAGGACTTTAAGACTTTTGCCTTCCGTCACAGTGAGGAGGTGCCTGGTGGACTCACTGTGGTGGATGTTAAACTGTGTTAAGTGTGCGTTTTGTTATTTTATTTTATGTTATGATTGCAAGGTATACAATTTTGTTCAGACTGAAATGTCTGAATGACAATAAAGGATACTTTACTTTGTAATTAAGTCATACAGCGCAGAAACAGGCCCCTCGACCCAAAGTCTCCATGTGGCCCATGATGGCCCATCTAAGCAAGTCTCATTTACCCGTATTTAGTCTTGTTTTTTGTTCTTTTTACTGTCTTTTAGAATTTGTGTAATTTATATCTTTATACAAGGAACTGCAGATGCAGGTTTATACAAAAGGCCAATTAGTATGACCCAACACATCACCTATCCAGAGATGCTGCCTGACCTGCAGCGTTACTTCAGCATTTTGTTCCCTTTTGTATTTTTAGGTTTATGTTCCTGTGATGCTGCTTCATGCAATGTTTTACCTTTTGGGTTGTATTTGTTGTAAGGGTTTCCAAGGACTACATCTGCACCTTCCTCCCTCGCACCATGGATCCGCTGTAGTTCGCATACCGTCCAAACAGATCCACGGACGATGCGGTCTCCCAGGTTTTGCACATCACTCTTTCTCACCTTGACAGTCAGAAGGGGGGCTATGTGAGGATGCTGTTCATTGCTTTCAGCTCAGCTTTCAATATGATATTCCCCACCAGACTTGCTGAGAAGCTGCTGGAACTGGGACTGAACACTCCCCTGGGTGCCTGGGTCCTGTACTTTCTCACCGCTAGGCCCCAGGTAGTCAAGATGGGTGGACATACCTCCAACCCCCTCCCCCTGAACACAGGATCCTCCCCCAGGGTTACATCCTCATCCCCTCACTGTACTCCCTGTCCACACATGACTGTGTGGCCAGGTTCAGCTCCAACTCCATCATCAAGTTTGCTGATGACACAGTGGTGGTGGCCTGATGTCCGATAACGATGAGAAGGCCTACCGGGAGGAGGTGGCTGACCTGGCACTCTGGTGTCAGGATAACAGCCTCCTCTTGAATGTCACAAAAACTAAGGAGCTAATTGTGGACTATAGAAGGGTACCACAAGGACGTACACGCCACTGGAGATAAATGGGGCTACTGTGGATAGGGTGAGCAGCTTTAAATACTGGGCAGTCCACATCACAGAGGATCTGACATGGACACCACACACTGCCACACTGGTGAGAAAGGCAAGGCAGCGCCTTTACCACCTCAGGCAGCTGAGGAATTTCATATCTCTCTGAGGATCCTTCAATCCTTCTACTCTGGTGTTGTAGAAAGCATCCTGACCGGAAACATCTCTATCTGGTTTGGCAACAACTCTGCCCAGAACAGGAAGGCTCTGCAGAGAGTAGTGCGTTCGGCCGAACACACCATGGGAAGTACACTCACCCCCCTGCAGAATCTATACACTAGGAGGTGCAGATCCAGAGCCTGTAGGATCGTGAAGGACCCCAACCACCCTTAAACGGACTGTTCCAGCTGCTGCTGTCAGGCAAGTGCCTCCACTGTCACGCAGCAATAACAGAGAGGCTGAGACGGAGTTTCAGGCCATCAGGACTAAACTGATCTCACCAGGGCGTAAATACTGTTGCGTCTTTTTTTAATGTAAATACTGGTTCTGTTCTGTTGTTTTGCACAATCCCGCAATCATAGCCATTTTCATTTCACTGTACATCTTGTATGTGTATGTGATAAATAAAGTTGACTTGCCGACAATAATGATTGGAAATTATTGAGTTTAGTATATCTGGAAATGTCTATAACTTCCTGCAAAAATTGAAGGCTGTGCATTCCTCCACTTGACTCTAAAAGGGCTTTCTTACGGTGCGACCTGAAGCAAGACTTAACAAGAGTTTAACATCGTGGGAACCTTCTGCGATAGCAGTACGGCATTCGTGGACCACCGAGGACCTCAGTGGCACTAACGGCAGGTAGTCGTGTAACTTTGTACGGTCGGGAGAAAATTCAAAATGTTTTGAATTTCTCCAAGAGTGACTTGAGCAGCGTTGCAACATTGTATGAACGCAGATGCCAGTGCGATATCCGTAATGACTCTTGCGGGTACCGTTGGAACTCCTGCGAACGGTAAACCCGGAAGCTTGACAGAAGGGACATAAGGTGAGTAAAAAAGGTGGTCTCAATATTGCCAATGGACCATGTGTCCATCGAGGACATCCCACCTAATTGTCATTGTTTGAGAATCTTTTTCACAGTAAAAAGACTTGCAGAGATGCCTCTCAGAAAAGCGCAAAGAAAGGGGTCAAAGAAAGTCAGAAAGTTTTTAGCCATGCAGGTAAATGAGGAGGAAACTCAGCAAGAGAGACAGGTGGAGAGGCAAGAGGAGATGCCAGAGATACCACTGCCTGTGGGCTCCTTGGAGCAGGGAGAGGGTGATCAAGGTGGATTTGAGATTGCCTCCCCAGTAGCTGTTGCCTCCCCAATATCCTCAGCAGACGAAAACATAAAGGTAAGATGGCAGAAGGTAAGGCATATAAGATCCTACAGGCAACTTCAACAGGGAACAAGAGGGGGAACTGGTGGAGTGGTACCAATGCAATGAGATTCTCTATGACAAATCCAGAGTGGATTATAGAAATAGGGAGAGAAAGCGCAACCTGCTGGAGACGAAGGCTGCGGAGTATCCCTGGTGCTCATGTGAGTATCTATAACAAACGACAGGTTTTGCGGACGAACATCTTATAGGAGGCACTTTTCAGAGGAAGTCAGCTTATAACACTAGGAAGTCAGCATATAACATGCAGTAGTGTTCCTGTGGTCGGCTACCCATCAATATAGCTGTCCTGCCACGAACACTCTCCAATTGTGAATTGAAGTAAGCGCAGAGATGGTCTCTTTGCTCTTTCACACTGGATATGCCCGAGTTACCTTTCAAACGCTGCAGTGAGACCATTTTCAACTTGTTCGCACCACTTCTCCAAGCACCTAGTGTTACTTCCCCTGTGTCACTGTCCACTATGTCACCGTCCTGGATGGATGTTGCTGATCCAGCAGCTGCACCTCTCATTCGGATCAGGTTGTGCAGAACACATGCTGCATATACTATACTCTCCACATTCTTGGGCCTCTGCTCCATTGTCTTGAGCAAGCATCTAAATCTGTTTGCCGAGATGCCAAAAGAATGTTCTACTACTCTCCTGGCCCTTGACAGCCTGTAATTGAAGATCCTCTGTTCCCTAGTTAGATTCCTCTGTGGATATGGCTTCATAATCCAGGGCCGTAGTGCAAAGGCTTCATCAGCAACCATCGCATATAGGATGTCCGGGCTGTCTTCTCCTGACGGGTTCTGGATCAGGCATACCTGCTGTTCCACCTTCCATTTTCTTTCCAAGCCATGTTTCTTTCCAAATCCGGCCATCACCAACACTTCCAGGTGTGCCCACATCCACATACAGGAAGTTGTAGTTATAATCAACCTCCGCCATGAGTACAATTGAGTGGAATTTCTAGTAATTGAAATAATTTGAGCCACCTCCGGGTGGTTTACGGATTGCCACATGCTTGCCATCCAAAGCCCCACATGTGTGAGCAAAGTTCCACCTGTTTTCAAACCCCAGTGCAACTCTCTTCCACGCATCTGGTGTACTGGGGCATTCCATCACTTCAGCTGAATAAAATTGGATGATCGCCTCACAGGTTTCTCGGACAATACCACAGATGCTGTTGGTGGCGACAAGAAAGTTGTAAGATAGACTTTTATAAGAATCGCCTGAGGCCAAGTAGCGGAGGGTGATTGCTATGCGCAACCCTGGTTCCAGTGCCTTTCTCATTACAGTCTCAGTCTTCTTCAGCAGAGGTCCCAAATTATTCTTTAACTCATTAAAGAGCTCGGGTGAAATTCTGACAAAGTTTTTGAATGCACTTTTATCCTCTTCGCACAGCACATTAAGCAGTTGCTCATATTGTCCAAATTGAGGTCTCTGTTGAAACATGGGCTTAACCCAGTGAGACTTCCTCTTAATTCTCTTTTTAATTAATCTCACCCTTCTGCCTTCACGCAAGCGTTTTCGATGCACATGTTGCGCTAATGCATACAGCGCATCAATGAAAATAACAACCAGCCTGTACTCGAACCAACTTTGTATAGGCATGTCTGCAAATGAGACAATTCTACGAACGGAGGATATTTATATAGCGTGTGAAAAAAAGTGACATAATTTGTGCCACGTGATTAACTACACTACAGTCCACGATGTTCATTCACGATTAACAGGAAAGATCGGGAGACGGACAAGTCACTCACACAAATGATAGAATTGCCGAGTACCGTGGGAACTCTTTATCTACCCCCCGTTATATCGTGCGGAACTCGTGCTGGACCACGACCACTTCACTCTTGTGACATCTTGCGTCAGGTCGCACCATGAGAACCGGCCATTAGGTATTGCACCAGTGGCTTGTTTCTTCTGTAAAGGAATATCAAGGCTTTTTTTCCACGGCTGGATTCATATCTTACTTTCAGAATTATTGGAATGAGAAGTAGAGAAATTGTCATAAATCACTTTATAAGACAATTTCTGTCTATGTTTTGTCTATTATTCCTTCCTTTTCAAGATAATGACCCCCTATTTCATATCGGCTAATTGGGTAACAGCATTGTTGAAATAGCAATGCATGGAATTTCACATAATGTAAAAATGTTCTTAAGTTTAAACGTGGAGCAACATTTTAAATTGCTTGTTCATAACCATTTTTTTCATTTGTCTGACATCTCCTGCATCTCTATGTCTACTTCTAACCATGCTCTCTCTATTTCTCTCTCACTTTCCCCCTTTTCCGTCTACATCAAATCTAATTTATTTTTGTAAATTGACTTATGGAGCACTCATTCACCTAAGCAAGAAGGATAAATCTGCAGGCCAAGTCCTATTTAAATAGAACTTGGAAAGCTGCTACAGATGTTTTTGTGATGTAGCACATCAGATTAAATCTATCCAAACTATTCAGATTGCAGTACAATAATGGCACACATAATCCTCATGGTCACCTTCAACAAATTCTTCCATTCATCTATTCAACAGTATGCATTTCGCTTGTACTTATAACTACCTTTTGCCATCCAAGTCCTTATAGAAACATGGAAAATAGGTGCAGGAGGAGGCCATTCGGCCCTTCAAGCCAGCACCGCCATTCATTGTGATCATGACTGATCGTCCCCTAACAATAACCCGTGCCTGCCTTCTCCCCATATTCCTTGACTCCACTAGCCCCTAGAGCTCTATCTAACTCTCTCTTAAATCCATCCAGTGACTTGGCCTCCACTGCCCTCTGTGGCAGGGAATTCCATAAATTCACAACTTTCTGGGTGAAAAAGTTTTTTCTCACCTCAGTCTTAAATGACCTCCCCTTTATTCTAAGACTGTGGCCCCTGTTTCAGAAAAATGTTATGTTTCAGAAAAAAAGGCACAAAGTGCTGGAGTAACTCACAGGTCAGGCAGCATCTCTAGAGATCATGAACAGGTGTTGTTTCAGATCAGGACCCCTCTTTAGAGTCATTGTGGTGGTGGGGGTGAAATAAAGCTGGATAAAGCTTGGCAAGTAATAGGTGGATACAGATGGGGGCGGAGGTATTTGATAGACGGATGGTTGGACAAAGGCCAAAGATGAAAAGGGGGAAGGTTCGAGACAAAATAATTGGTGTTTTGCAGTTTGTGAAGCTAGAGAAAGGGGTATAGGTGCAAGAGGAGAAATTGGTGTGAGCCCAGGTGGGCACAGGGGGTGGGGGGGAAGGGGGGTGGTTTGTTACTTATCTAAAATTGGAGAATTAAATGTTCATATCATTGGGTTGTAAGCTACAAAAGCAGATTATCAGGTGCTGTCCTCCACACTGCATGTGGCCTCACTATAGGGGCAGTATGGGAATGGGAAGGAGAGTTAAAATGGTTTGCAACCAAGAGATCCAGTAGGCCTTGGTGGATGAAGCCCAAATGTACATCAGCGAGATCAATGGAAACACTGGATACAGTAGATGCCATTAGAGGAAGTGCACATTAACCTCTGCCTCACCTGGAAGGGCTGCTGGGGTCCCTGGATGGAGGTGAGGGAGGACGGGTATTACATTTGCGGTTGCAGGGAATGTACAGTGGAGGGGGTGGTTTGGGTGGGAAGAGATCATTGAGTTGCAGTGGGAGCACCCTTTTTTTTGTAAACTAACATGCAAACATGCGCAGTTCCTTTCTCCTAATGTCTTGCACATGTCTAGTTAGCCAATAATATCAGTAAAGGAACATACCCCACCAATAATTGTCAAACACATTATGACTAATTACATGCATGGCATGTGTGTTTAACCTACGCTTTCAAATGTTTTATGTGCAAACTCTTGTCACAGAACCAACAAAATGCAAATCTCATAGAACAGTCCAGCACAGGAACAGGCCTGCAATATCCATGTCCAACACGATGCCAACTTAAACTAATTTCATCTGCCTGTAAATGATCAATGTCTGTCCCTTCCCTGTATGTCTAAGTGACTATCCAATAGCTTCTTCATTGCCACTAACCTATGTGTCTCCATACCACCCCTGGCAGCGCATGCCAGGCACCCACCACATTTTGTGTAAAACATGTGTCCCCTAAACGTTACCCCTCCCACCCTAGAGATATGCCCTCATGTCTTTGACATTTCCACCCTAAAGAAAACACCATGACTGTCTATCCCATTTATGCCTTCCATAATTTTATCTAGTTCTACCTGGTCTCCCAGGCCCCGTTGTTGCAGAGAAAACAATCCAAGTCTATCCAACTTCTCCTTACACCTAATACCCCTGTAATCCAAGCAGTGTTCTGGTAAACCTCTTCTGCACCCTTTCCCTCATCTTGATGTTGCTGCTATTAATTGACTAATTAACTTATGTAAATTGAAAACATACCTCGATCAAAGAGTGCACTTGCCCAGCTGAATCAGCAAGAATAAAATACCAGAACAAATTGGTAGGTCGCAGCTGGCCTCCAAATTCCCAATCAGCAGCCAAACCTATACGTCACACTTATTCAAATCCTCTTCATCGTGTGTGTGTGTGTGTTTGTTTCCATAGCTAGCAATCGTTTATAACTTCATAGCAAAGGAAAGTAATGCAGAAAATATGCATGAATATTCGATCAATCCAGGGGTAACATTGGACTTTGCTTTAGATGTGTTGCAATGATTCATAATCCACTGATCAATTTCTATTTTGTGTTTAAATTTTGTGCCTGCAGTATTAAACATTAACAAATGTGCAACTTTCATGTTCGTTACCCATCCAGTCAAGCTCATGAATTTATATAAAAACATTAAGTCCATGTCATGAATTTCTTATAACATATCCCAATTTTATCTTGAGAATAGATGGGAACATAACATAAATTCCCATCTTCTACATGAGTGATTGATGCTTCCTGATCCTACGTAGTTCAAAATTAACAGCTCAACCAGTCACTGGATATAGTTGTCACTGCCGCATATTTTTTTAATGCTTCACAGCTAATGTTTATTGAAAATTAATAGTATATGCTGCAAAATCTACTCAAGCAGTAGGCTATATTTGCAAAATATTCGTAAAAGTTAATATAAGTGAATGTTTTTATATTAATTAAAGTAATAAAAGTGTGCCACAAATTATATTACAAGATGTTGGTTAGTCAAAGGTCAAAATGTTCATCAAGGATTAAGAGGGGAGAAATTCTAATGCATGGTGAACATTTTTTACATAGCAAACAGGCTTAAAATCAGGTCAGAGAGCCAAGAAGGCAAATTCAATGCTATGTGTGGCTTATGTAAATCTTACGGGTTCCAGAATCAAACAACCTCCCAGATCGACTGCTGGAGGATCCGAACAGACCCAACCAGCAAGACATGCATCCTACAGACCTTCTGAAGCCTCCACCCAACATAACCATGTCCTCCAACACCACAACTGGACCACTAGGTCCAACTGCGAGCAGGCTCCGACCTTGCAGAGTGCCCAACACCGGAACCCAACATCAGGGTCTGAATAGTCCAAGAGCTGACCCTACCGAAATCCTGATGCGCGACACAATGTCACGGCCCGACCAGACCAAGAGCTCAACTTTCCAGAGTGCACAGCATCAAGACCTGATTCCTGATCACCTCTGAGCGCACCCACCTACTTCATGGAATGGCCAACTCCATTTACCGACTCTTGCCTAGAAAATGTGGGAGATGTGCTGGGCTGCAGGTGAAACAAAGACAATGTGGTTTCAAGACCCTATCACCAGCGTGCATTGGGCAAACATCCAATCTATTACAAACAAGCTGTCCTCAGGCAGGGTTAGGATCAGAGGTTTGTGCCTCCAAATCAATTCTTTGTGATGTTCAAGAAGGAACTGCAGATGCTGGAGAATCGAAGTTAGATAAAATTGCTGGAGAAACTCAGCGGGTGCGGTAGCATCTATGGAGTGAAGGAAATAGGCAACGTTTCGGGCCAAAACCCTTCTTCTGATGCTCAGTTGTGGTGGTCCTGGCCAGACCTGGGACATCTAACGGCAAAGTACCACCCTTACTACCATGCTGATGCTATGCTTACACTTGATAAACTACACGTTTAGTTTAGAGATACAGCGTGGAAACACGCCCTTCGGCCCACCGAGTCCGCACCGACCAGCGATCCCCGCATACCAACGCTATCCTACGCACACCAGGACCAATTTACATTGAAACCAAGCTAATTAACCTGCATACCTGTACGTCTTTGCAGTGTGGGAGGAAACCGAAGATCTCGGAGAAAACCCACGCAGGTCACGGGGAGAACGTCCAAACTCCGTACAGACGGCACCCATAATCGGGATTGAACCTGGGTCTCTGGCGCTGAAAGTGCTGTAAGGCCCTGTTACCAATTGCCTTGAAAAAGCTGCACAGTGGCACAGCTGGTGTAGCGGCATGGACTGGGGTTCAATCCTGACCTTGGGTTGAGTCGGGGAAGTTTGCACATTCTCCGTTATTGCACAGGTTTCTTCCGGGTGCTCCGGTTTCCTCCCGCGTCAGAAAGATGTGCAGGTTGGTAGGTAAATTGGCCTCTAAATTATCCCTTGTATGTAGGGAATGGATGACCAAGTGGGATAACAAAGAAAAATTGTGAACGGGTCAGTGGGCTGAAGTGCCTTTCCATGCTGTACTATTCAATTCAACAAAAGTACCCTGAGGCCTTTTTCAGAATAGCTGGGAATTTCATTCAGGAAAACCTCAAGATAATGCTACTAAAACACCATCAGCATGTCTCCTGCCCCACCATAGGCCTTAACACCCTAGACTACTGTTACATAGCCAAATATACCTATCACTCCATTCTCCAACCACTCTTTGGAAACACTAACCATGGAGCTGTGCTTCTACTTCCTGCTTACAAGCAGAATCTGAAGGATCTACATGGATACCTACCGATTGTAGCATGGCTTGCATGCTATAATGGCGAAAAAGTGAAGTCAAGCAATATCACTGGAAACCACATATCCCTCACAATGGGCTTAATGCATTTTATGCTTGCTTTGGACCTAAGGTCAGTGGAATGTCATCACACTCACCCCACATTTGGATAGCGTGGATGTGGAGGGGATGTTTCCACTAATGGGAGAGTCTAGAACTAGAGGTCGTAGCCTCAAAATTAAAGGAGATGAGAAGGAATTTCTTTAGTCAGAGGGATGTGAATCTGTAGAATTCTTTGCAACAGAAGGCTGTGGAGCCCTTCAATGGATATTCTTAAGGCAGAGATAAATAGATTCTTGATTACTATGGGTGTCAGAGGTAATGGGGAGAAGGCAGGAGAATGGGGTTATGAGGGAGAGATAGATCAGCCATTATTGAATGGCGGAGTAGACATAGAAACATAGAAATTAGGTGCAGGAGTAGGCCATTCGGCCCTTCGAGCCTGCACCGCCATTCAATATGATCATGGCTGATCATCCAGCTCAGTATCCCGTACCTGCCTTCTCTCCATACCCTCTGATCCCCTTAGCCACAAGGGCCACATCTAACTCCCTCTTAAATATAGCCAATGAACTGGCCTCGACTACCCTCTGTGGCAGAGTTCCAGAGATTCACCACTCTCTGTGTGAAAAAAGTTCTTCTCATCTCGGTTTTAAAGGATTTCCCCCTTATCCTTAAGCTGTGACCCCTTGTCCTGGACTTCCCCAACATCGGGAGCAATCTTCCTGCATCTAGCCTGTCCAACCCCTTAAGAATTTTATAAGATTCTATAAGATCCTCTCAATCTCCTAAATTCTAGAGAGTATAAACCAAGTCTATCCAGTCTTTCTTCATAATGATGGGCCATATGACCTAATTCTGCTCCTATTACTTATGAACAGCCGTGGGTATACCCATGATCACTGTAGCAGATATCGGCTCATGAAAGTGAACCCATTAAAAGCAACTGTTCCAAAGAAGTTCTCGAACAGGTCCTCGGGACGTGTGTGGACCAGTTGGCAGAAATATTCACAGACATCTTTATCCTCTCTCTACTCTATTCTGAAGTTGCCACCTGTTTTAAGAAGACCATTATAATCTCAATGCCAAAGAAAAACAGGACAGCATGCCTTCGTGACAATTGTCCAGTGACAATGACATCCACCATTATGAAGTGATTTAAGAAGCTGGTCATGGTGCATATTAATTCCATCCTCCCAGACAGCTTTGATCCACTGCAGTTTGCCTGCTGTTGCAACAGGCCCATGGCAGATCCCATTTTACACTCCTTACATTAATCTCTGGAAGGTACACAAAAAGGCTGGAGAAACTTAGCGGGTGCAGCAGCATCTATGGAGCGAAGGAAATCGGCAAAGTTTCGGGCCGAAACCCTTCTTCTGGAACATCTACTGTAGATAACAAAGACACCAAAGTCAGATTTGACTTGACTATTGGCTATAACACCACCTTTAACACCATAATCCCAACTAAACTGATTTCCAAACTCATGAATCAGGGAGTCAGTACTGACTATCTACCATTGGATCCTTCAGCTTTTGACCCCTAGACCACAATCAGCGAGGATAGGCAATAGAACAATATCCATGATAATTCTCAACACCAATGCCCCACACAAATGCATTTTCAGCCCCTTACTATACTCCCTGTACACTCACGACAGTGCAGCCAAATTCTGCTCTTATTCCATCTGCATGTACAGGGCCTTGGTGAGACCACACCTGGAGTATTGCGTACAGTTTTGGTCTCCTAATCTGAGGAAAGACATTTTTGCCATAGAGGGAGTACAGAGAAGGTTCACCAGACTGATTCCTGGGATGGCAGGACTTTCATATGAAGAAAGACTGGATAGACTCGGCTTGTGCTCACTAGAATTTAGAACATTGTGGGGGGATCTTATAGAAACTTACAAAATTCTTAAGAGGTTGGACAGCCTAGATGCAGGAAGATTGTTCCCGATGTTGGGGAAGTCCAGAACAAGGGGTCACAGTTCAAGGATAAGGGGAGAATTTTTCACCCAGAGAGTGGTGAATCTGTGGAATTCTCTGCCACAGAAGGTAGTTGAGGCCACTTCATTGGCTATATTTAAGAGGGAGTTAGATGTGGCCCTCGTGGCTAAAGGGATCAGGGGGTATGGAGATAAGACAGGTACAGGATACTGAGTTGGATGATCAGCCATGATCATATTGAATGGTGGTGCAGGCTCGAAGGGCCGAATGGCCTACTCCTGCACCTATTTTCTAAGTTTCTGTGTTTCTATATCTAGCGATGATACCACTGAACTGGGTTGGATCTCAAAAAATAAGACAGAAAGAAGATAAAAAGTTTAGTAACATGTTGTTAAGCCAACAACCTCTCCCTCAATGTCAACAATAAGGAGCTAGTTATTGGCTTCAAGAAGTGTGGTGAAATACATGTCCCCATCAGCATCAAAGTGGAAATGGTCGATAGCTTCAAGTTCCTCAGTATAAATATCACGAACGGTTTGTCCTGAACCAATCACATTGAAACTATTGGCAAAAAAATATGCCACTCCTCTTGTTTCCTCAGAAGACGATAAGTAACTTTGTCATGTCTTCAACAACTCTTGCCAACTTCTACAGAGGAACTGTAGAAAGCATAATAGTTTAGTTTAGCAATACAGTGCAGAAACTGTCCCTTCGGCCCACCGAGTTCGTACCGACCAGCAGTCCCCGCACTATCCTACACACCTGTAAGCCTTTGGAGTGTTGGAGGAAATCGAAGATCTCTGAGAAAACCCACGTGGTCACGGGGAGAAAGTACAAACCTTGTACAGACAAGCACCCATGGTCAGGATCGAACTTGGGTCTCTTGGCATTGTAAGCGCTGTGATGCCCCTGTCCCACTTAGGAAACCTGAACGGTAACCTCTGGTGACCTTGCGCCCCACCCAAGGTTTCCATGAGTCGCCAGAGGTTTTGGTCACTCGCCTGGAAAGCCTCGACTGAAACGTGAGCTGCATCTACTGACCAAAGATCCTACAGGATCTTCGCTACCGACCGCACACACACACACACACAAAATGCATTGCGAAGGTGGGGGCCAGGGACAGCGGAGGAGCGGTGTCTGTGCGATGAAGAGGAAGGTAAACGGCTGCCAAAGAGCACGGTAAGTCCTTTAGAGAGATCGGGAGGGAGGGAGAGAAGGGGAAAGGAGAGAACGACAGAAGGGGAAGATTAGATTAGATTAGATCCTTTATTTGTCATTCAGACCTTTCGGTCTGAACGAAACGTCGTTGCCTGCAGCCATACATATAATAATAAACAACAAAACACACAATAAACACAAATTAACATCCACCACAGTGAGTTCACCAAGCACCTCCTCACTGTGATGGAGGCAAAATCTTAAAGTTTACTGTGTCTTCCTTCCTCATTCTCCCTCTGCGCTGAGGCGATACCCCACCGGGCTATGGTAGTCAGTCCCGCGGCTCAACCGAGCTCCGCGAACGGGCCGGTTCAAGCTCTGCAGCCCGGGGTGGTCGAAGCTGCCGCCCTCCAGTCCAGCGGACGCAGCTGTTGCCGCTGGAGCTCCGGAAAACAGGCACCAGCCTGTGACCTGCGAGCTCCCGACGATGTCGTCCACTAGCCCGCGGCCTTCAGGTCGCCGCCGGCACGTCGCCTCAAGAGAGAAGGGGAGAAGGAGTAGAGACAGTTTTAAGAAGTTTAATAAAGTTAGCGGGCATTTTACTTTCCAGCGGAACTTCTAGGTCCTGAAAACCAAATATCCTATAGAATCTCCTACCTCCTATAGGATCTTTGCTGAAAACTCCAATGAGCCAATCAAAAGGGCCGGTCAGCGAAGGAGATGGCCTTCGACTGCCTGTAAGTAAATAGCGACCCCACTCCACTGGCTTCGACCAAACGGCAACCTATTTGTAGTCGAGGCCGGTTTTGAATTTGTTGAAATAATTGCAGGACAATAGAAGAAGCCTCGACTACGCGGAAACCACTTTCGACCATTAGGGAGAGTGACCAAAACCTCCGGGAACCTCACGGAAACCTTGGGTGGGCCGCAAGGTCACCAGAGGTTTCCGTTCAGGTTTCCTAAGTGGGACAGGGGCATAGGGCAGCAACTCTACCGCTGTGCCACCGTGCAACAGTTCTGCCCAAGATTTGCAGGGTGTGGTGGATGTGGCCCGCTCCATCACACAGACCAAACTACCTACCATCGACTCCATCAATTACCTTAATGAAAGACCTTAGTCACTCTGGTTATTCACCCTTTTCCTCTCTCCATCAGGCAGAAGATATATAAACTACATCCCAGCAGATTCAGGAACAGCTACTTCCCCCTCTGTTATCAGATTACTGACGGTTCTGCCACAAACTAGGGTGTTATCCCAATCTTCCAACCTACTTTGACTTTTTCTCTATGACTATGATGCTAAAACGTCGTAAAACTATATTATGCAATTTGTATTTTTCTATTGGCACTACATGGTTTATGGGCTAATTTTGCTTATGTATGGTATGATTGATTTGACTAGCGCGCAAACAATAGCTTTTTAACTTTATCACGATATACGTCATGATAATAAACCAATACCAAAATATACCAATTCAGCAGTGGAAATCCGAAGTACCATCATTTGTTAAAAGCCTTTTCTAAATATTCTGACTGTTTTTCGAAACATTTGCAATCAGCCTTCCCCTCGAGGCTATTTCAGGCACCGTCCTGTATGGTATGGCTGCCCAGCCTGCAGCTGTCCGTTTTTCCCCTCTTTTTTTTAATTTTTAATGTTTTGTTTTGGAGTTTTAGTCTTTTTTATATGGGGGGGGGGGATGGAGGATGGAAACTACATTTCAGGGTCCCTACCTGGTTAGAGAGGCGGCTTTTCTCCGGGCTGCATCTTCGGCCCATCCTCGCGGCCTACCAGCGGGCCTGGAGCGGCGTTACTTGTCGGGACCGGCCAGAACCTCGGCTTCGTCTGCGGCGCAGCGCTGGAGCACTATGCCAGAGCAGAACAGGCGATGCCTTGCCCGGGTCGCTGCGCTGGAGCTGAGACCGCCGTGAAAAACATCGCGGAGCTGCGGGTCTGTGGAGCGGCCAGCCGTGGGCGGCAGCGCTGAACTTTACATCGGGAACCTGGGATCTCTCGCCGAGATCGCCAGTGGTGGAGCTCCATCCAGCACGGCCTCATGGCTTCGGAAGCCGCAGTCTCCGGTAAGGAAGCGGCCGTTCCAGGTTTCCCAGGCTGCTGAGAGGATTCTCCCGACGCCGGAGCACCATCATCCGGCGAGAAGGGCCTGGAACATTGGGCCTCCGTAAAGGCGACTGTGGAAGCCATGATACGACTATGGGTGGACATGGGATGGGGATGGGGACTAGACTTTGTGCCTTCCCTCATAATGGGAACCATTGTGCGGGATGTTTTTTATGTTTAAATATCTTTATTATTGTTATGTCTTTTTTTTTTTAATGTGCTGCATTGGCAATAAGCATTTCACTACACCTATGGTGTATGTGACCAATAAATACCCTTTAAACCTTTGAATTCTTCTAACCATCTCCACATCAAGGACTTAACTTGAAAACACATCAGCCATTGTTAATGAGGCACAAAACCCAACATTGCTTCATTGGATCAATTTATCAATGGAGGTAGACCATTGTTTGCCCTTGATACAGTATTGTTAATAACATCTGAAATTAAGCTTTCAAAAATCTCTGAAGCTCTATGTCAAGTCAACTTTATTTGTCACATACACATACAAGATGTGCAGTGAAATGAAAGTGGCAATGCCTGCGGATTGTGCAAAAAAATTATTGGTGCAGATTGTCACAGAGCACTGAATCGATGCATAAACATAGGCAAGGGTTGAAGAGTTTTGCAAGAATTTACTTGAGGATCAGTGGTGTCTTTTCTCTTCAGTTCTACTCTACCTATTCACAACGTTTAGCTTAAATGTATTTGATAATGTGGAACATATGTTCTGTCAAGAACAGATATCAAATTGTAGATAACAGCAGAAATATTTGAGGCAATGAGCTTGAAATATATTGTAAATAATAAGAATTTGGATAGATGCTGCATATTTTTATGAGATGTGTAGACTGAAATTAAAATATCCAAGAGAAAATTCTCAATGACAATTTGTGGTTAATTTAGAATGAGTTTTGGGAAGGTGGAGAATGGACACGTACAAATTATTTTCTGATCGTTTAAGGCTCATGAGGCATTCCCACCCGAAACCCTCCACACATGTTGCAAACCCATTGAGTTCCAACAGCACTTTGTGTTTTTTCTCAAGATTCCAGCATCTGCAGTTTCTTGTGTCTTAAGGCTGTTTATCATACTTTCCATCATTGGCTGTGGCATTAAAAGATCCAACATCCTTGGCTGCCTGCTAACATGTTGGTAAATGGTGGTTCTCAGTAACACATTATAAGAAATAATGTGGCATCCTTTCCATTCAGACCTTTGGTTTACAAGCAATTGTTTTCCCATTGATATAACACCATGACTTATGTAAATCCATAAATTTCCACCTTTCTAGGGAATGTGCCTCTTCCACCATGCTACTCAGAATTGGAAATGGTAGGAAAGTGTTGAATTTGGAGTATATGGCACCCTGCTCATTTTTATTTGCCTGCCAGTCTATTTTCTGTTGAGTTAAGCCCATTCCATATGTAGTATATTCATTGCTCCTGCACCTGTGCAACTCCCATATATTTTGATCTCACCAGTATCCAAAAAATGAGCCTTGAATGCCACCAACATTCCTCAGAATGAAACTTTTTAATGCAAATGCACAAATAGTAACTCAACTGAATGCTTGGAATGGATAAATGCGGATGTGTATTGGAAGTAGTGAGCAATCAGTTAGAAATTGTGGGTAAATTGAAAAACAGTTTCACCAAGGCAATTCAGTCAAATGTAACTTGGCACCTCCAGTGCATGACTTCATGAGAACTTAACTGACTTGAATGTGAATTTAGAATCAATTCAAAAGAGTTTGTAATAGTTAGAATTTGTAACACTCGAAAGAAAATGTTTTTGATGAATTCAGGATGGGCATAGATTATGCCAGGATTTAATGAGTAGTGTTCTGATACAGCGGGAATGAGGAGAGATATTCTTCCAGAGCAATGGAATGAAAAAATCTGCTTTAACTAAACACTAAGGAGGTCAGCAGCACAATCAAATGGCACATTCCTGCATTCATCTCCGGAAATGCTTTAATGACTTAATCAGATCAGGAAAGATGCTGTAAGTAAAGCTACACATTTCATTGGCATCCTGTGAACAAGATTTCCATTGTTTCTCAGAATTACAAAAATGTCTTATTTTGCATGAATGTTGTATTGCCTAATCACAGTCAACATCTAGCAAGCTCCATTTTTAACTTGCATTTTGCGTTATGAGAATAACTTAATAACTGAGCTATGCAATGAACCGGCATGGTGTCATTATTGGTATTAATATTTTGTGTACTGAAACACAATGAAAATAGTTTTGCGTGCTATCCAGCTAAATCCATATACATGATACATGCATCAGGTTATGCAAAAGAGAAAATAACCAGTGCAGAAAATAGCATTATAGCTACAGAGAAAGTTCACATTTTAAAAAATCAAATGGCTGCAACAAGATAAATTGGGAGTTCAGCAGTCTTACCGTAACAGGTAAGAGATCCATTCAAGAGTGTTTTCAATGGCAACAAAGTTGTTCTTAAATCTGGTGGTTTATGCTTTCCAAGAGGAAGAGGGGAGATGATCGAAATTTAGTTTAGTTTATTATTGTTACGTACTGAGGTACAGTAAGATGCTTTTTTTTGCATGCTCTCCAGTCAAATGAAAGACGATACATGATTACAATCAAGTCGTTCACAGTGTACAGTTAAAGAATACAACATCTGGTGTAAGATGAAGTTTGATTAAAGATAGTTCTCAGGTCTCCAATGAGAAAGATCTGGGGACGTCAGGACCGCATTCTAGCTCGTGTGAGGACGGTTCAGTTGCATGATAACAACTGGGAAGAAACTCCCTGAATCTGGAGGTATGTGTTTTCAAACATCTATAGCTTATGCCTAATGGGCGAGGGGAGAAGAGGGAGTGACCAGGGTGAGACTTGTCCTTGATTATGCTGGTGGCCTTGGCGAGGTCGGTTTGTGTGATGGTCGGGGCTATGTTTACAACATTGCAATTTCTTGCGGTCTTGGATGGAGCTGTTCCCTCAACATGCTGTGATGCATTCCGATAAAATGCTTTTACGATGCATCTATAGAGGTTGGTGAAGATTGTTGGGGATATGTCGATCTTCCTAAGCCCTTGGTTCTTGGTTCTTGGGTCCTCCAAAATATTCCAACTGGAATTTAAACTGGAGGTGGTGAAGGGAGGGATTAAGCCAGAAAAGGTATAAAGAACACACACTTGAATTTAACATAAAACATCCCCACACAGCAGAATCAAAGTTTCCCACTGTGCGGGAAGGCACCAAAGTCAGTCTCTTCCTCCACTGTTCCTCGTGGTCAGGGCCTCCCCAAGCCCTCCGCAGTTGCAGTAACCAATTAGAGGCGCTGATGTACTTTCTTGGCTCGAGCTTCAATGTAGCTGGTCCAGGACAAATTGTTGGTGATATTTATTGCAAAGAACTCGAAGGATTTAACCATCTCTATTATGGCGCCATCAATGTATGTGTGTACTGTACAGCTTGCAGACATTGAGAGGTTGTCTTGGCACCAGGTTACAAGCTTCTCAACCTCATTCTTGTACTCATATGATATCTGGCCCACTGCGGTGGTACCGTCCACGAACCTGTAAAGGGAGTTGGCTTGGTATTTGGCTCCACAGTCATGAGTATATAAGGAGTATAGTAGGGTTCTGAGAAAGCATTCTTGGCGGGTGCTAGTGCTGACGA
Organism: Amblyraja radiata; assembly: GCF_010909765.2. NCBI lineage: Eukaryota > Metazoa > Chordata > Chondrichthyes > Rajiformes > Rajidae > Amblyraja > Amblyraja radiata. The sequence continues at coordinate 5,070,143 of NC_045956.1, forward strand.
TTATTGTAGAGGATGATTTGTCACCTATCCTCACTGACTAAGGAAGTCGAGAATCCAGTTGCAGAGGTAAGTGCTGAGTCCAAAATGCATGAGTTTGGAGGTGAGCTTGGTTGGGATAATGGTATTGAAAGCAGAGCTGTAGTCTATGAATAGGAGTCATAAGGTCATAAGTCATAAGTCATAAGTGATAGGAGTAGAATTAGGGCAGTCGGCTCATCAAGCCTTCTCAGCCATTCAATCATGGCTGGTCTATCTCTCCCTCTTAATCCCATTCCCTTCTCCCCATAACCTCTGACATTTGTACTAATAAAAAAATCTATCTATCTCTGCCTTAAAAATATCCACTGACTTGGCCTCCACAGCCTTCTGTGGCAAACAATTCCACAGATTCACCACCCACAAACTAGGGTCTGACGGGTGGTGTAGTGGCCATTTGGCCTGTTTTACATGCCACTGATGATGGCATGTGCCTTTAAATTTTAGACTGCCCGTTATATTGTGGGTGGGATTTATGACTTGTTTTTGGGCGTGTTTGGAGGTAAGTTGCTTGCGCAGAAGTGTAGTTTTTAGTGTAGTTTGGGGCGAGTAGGGAGAAGGTTAACCCTTCGACCAGGCAAGCCATAAAGGAGATCATGCCAGTGTTACGGAGACATGAGGCGTTTTCTAATGTTTAAAGTAATAAGCTGGAGTTCGATGAAGATTGCAATAACGTCGGAAGAAGTTTGGATGTATCTTACTGTTTTCTCTCAACAAGAAAGCATTTATTAATCAAAGGACTGTGTTTTTGAAGACTTATCTGTGAAGAAGCTCTGAAGGTCTCTGTGAGCCAGCTCGCATGCGTATCGAAGATATTCCCCTTATCCATGCTCATCCAAAAGGCGGCTAGGGAGTTAATTTCTCGAAAGATATGAAAACCTGCCGCTGCAGGTGGCCTTCCTACCCAGGTGTTGCAGGAATCAATGTAGGGTCAGGGAGATGGCATCAGCCGTGGACCTATTGAATGACCAGGTCATTGATTATTTCGAGATACATTGTGGAAACAGGCCCTTCGCCTCACCGAGACCACACCGACCATCGATCACCCGTACACTTGTTCCATGTTATATCCCACCTCACATCCTGCACACTAGGGGCAATTTGCAGAAGCAATAGTAAGATTAAACGAGAACTTACCAGTTTGAAGTTTGATCTGTATTTTATGAGGAGGAACGTTGAGGGAATACGTGAAGAACCCGCTTCCAACGCATGCGTGTCATTCTTCAAAGCAGCGGTGTGAGGTCACAGAAACTATAATGACCTAACATAGTAAGATTATCAAAGAGATACCAGTTTTGATATGATCATAGGAGGGTGGGAGCGGAGGGCACGTATTCCCTCAACGTTCCTCATAAAATACAGATCAAACTTCAAACTGGTAAGTTCTCGTTTAATCTTACTATTTTACTTTGGAGTCACGTGAGTGACTACGTGAAGATTTCAAAGCTCTGTGACCTCATGCCGTGGAACGAGTCCATGCTTCACACCTGCCTTGGGTATTGGGAGAGAGTATCATTAGCAATTTTAGACACACTTATACAAAGACTTGTGTGATATAACGAGAAAATAAATTTATTGATTGAAATCATAGCCCTGTAACCCTTCGGGCAAATTATAATATTGAACGTAAAATGCTTTCCGAAAATGATGATGGCTCCAAAACTGGTTTATTATAAAACCTTTGGAAAGTCCTTTCGGATGACCATCCTGCTATTCTGAGGATTTGGTCCGTGGGTACCTCCAGAATTTTTGCTGCGGATGTTGCTGCAGCCCTGGTGGAATGAGATTTAAAAACATTAGTGTCTATTCCTGCCATCTTTAGGACACATTTGAGCCACCTTGAGATAGTTTGGGTCATGACCCTTTTGTGCGGTTTCTTGTAAGAAATTAACAGAGCCATTTCCTGCCCTCGAATGCTCTTAGTATATTCCATGTATAATTGGATATGTCTTGCTATACACAGATGTTTGTCATATGGATATGCCATAAATTCAATCACTTGACCCGATGAGCCTGGTCTGTTTTGTTTTATTAACTCATGTATGACAAACACCAGTTTCGCGGGTGAGATGATCAAGGAGTCCAGGCTCAGTTTGCTTAATGACTGGACTCGTTGTGCAGAAACTAACGCCATGAGCATAACCATCTTCATGGTCAGTTTCTGAAGTGATAATGCTGTTATGGGCGACCAGCTCCTCAGCATGTTCAAAACGACACCCACATCCCAAATTTTGGAGTACCTGGTTTTAGGGGGATTTGCATTGAATATGCCCCTCATAAGTTTTGTTACCAGGGGGTGCGTTCCCACCGTGTGCCGCTCCGTTCCTTGTGATAGGTAATTGGAGAGTGCACTTCTGGCACTATTGATGGCACTGTAGCCCAATCGTTTGTCATAATGGAGGTTTGTTAAGAATTCCAATACGGCCGGAATGTTCTTGGCTCTTTGGTTGAGGTTGTTGTCAAAGCAGTATATGCCCCATTTCTTGATGTGTCCGAGGTACTGCTTCCGTGTTGACAGTCTTTGTGCGGATGTGATGAGATTCATCGTCCTGTCTGACAGCCCCATGCCGTGTCGTGGGTCTTTCAGACTCTACAAATCAACAAATCCATAGTATTATGGCATGGGTGACTGCCCCCCCCCCCCCCCCGTTACTGGATGAATTAATAAATTCGGGCTATGTCCAATAATGGAACATGGTTCTAACACCATCCCCTGTATGACCGAATACCACGGTTGAGTAGGCCAATCGGGTACTATGATAATCCCAGATGCCGAATATTGTTGAATTTTCCTTAGTACCCGGTTGATGAGGCAGAATGGGGGGAAAGCATAAAAAACGCCATTTCCCCCAATGCAGTGAGAAAGCATCTGTAGCTTCTGCCCCAGGGTCTGGTTTCCAGGAGACATACCTTGGTAATTGGTGATTCAACCTGGACGCAAAGATATCAATATCTGGTCTACCATATTTTGCTGTAATTTCAGCAAATACATTTTTATTTAACATCCATTCCGTGTTTTCATTAAATTTGCGTGACCTGGTGTCTGCCACTGAATTTAGCTTACCTGGTAGGTATGTTGCCGATATCCAAATGTTTCTTTGGATACACCATTTTGTAATACCATAGACGGGTTGTCCATAATGATGGGGTTGGAGCAATACCTAATGCTATGTTCCCACCACTGTAGTTCAATTATAGCTTCCGTAGGCAGCTCCATAGGTCTATCAAAATGACCTTTGTTAAATTTGAGTGCTCTAATTTTTGCTCTTTGCAAATTTTGATAATGTAATGGCCCAAAATGTGTGGCCGGGAATGTAGCCACAATCTTCCCAATTATCCGGTCTACCCTCTAATGGAGGGTCTGTTGGTGTTTAAGAAGCTCGCTGCAATCCTCCTGTAGGGCTGCGGCTTTATCTATTGGTAAAGTTACTAATATATTGACCGTGTTAATGGTGAATCCTAGATAATCCATATTAGTTTCTGGTATCAATTTACACTTAACTACTGTCTGTGTTCCCCTCTGATGGGTACTGTATAGTATGCATCTTTTAAGTCAATCCTTGTCATATAGAAACCAGCTGATACTAATTATTTAGCAGTGATAAAGGTATCCATCTTAAAATGAACATATTGAACGAATGTGTTTAGGGTTGAAAGGTCAATGATAATCCTGCAACCCCCATCTTTTTTATTTTTAATAATATGTTTGATACAAATTTTAATTGTTCATGAGTAGTATGCTCAATCACACCTTTTGTATACAATCGTTGTAGCTCCATGTGGGCTTTAGATTGTTCGGTTTTTATAAGGACGAAATGCCTTTCTGGTGTATGTTGTACTGGGGGGTTATTGGAATGGGTAAATTCTATCAGATAACCCTGAATACTGCTTAGAATATACGAGTCTGTAGTGATTTTACACCATTCATAACTGTCGTATTGCAACCTCCCACCCCCCCGTCGTGGGTCCCTTTTTTACAAAAGAACCCCACCCACGTACCTCCATGGTTACTGGTGGTTGTATTATTTTCTTGGTTTTTTGAAAAAGGGGGGTTCTGTTTTTATTGATTGTGTTCGAGGTTGTACTGGAGGTTGATGCTTCCGCATCTTCCAGGGTGGCCGTCCCTGGCCATACCCTAAAAAAGGCTGCTGTGGGTTGTATTGGTTTCTGGCAGTGCCACTGGTATGAGCCACACTTATCGGTCTTACATGTGGCTGGTACCGTGATCCAAAATAAGCCTTCGTGCTGGCTTTGATGAGCCCCAGTGTCTTGGTTTCTTCGTCCAGTTTCTTGACCTGTTTGGACAAGTCTTGCCCAAACAAAAGGGTTGAGGTTTTAACGGCTCTTTGTTTGTAAATTGTTGCGTATTTGGGATCCAGTGTCGGCTGAATAGCAGCCTTCCGCATGCTATTCAGCTCATATTGTACATTACAAAACAGAGCTAGTGCGTCTTGGTGGTCTTTAGTTAGCTCTGTTTTGTCCAGGGTGCGGGTGTAGGCTGTGATCCCTGCCGTAAGCCCATTTAAGGTTTTCTGGATTTTGAGGTCCTGGTTCCTGATGTCCCTCCCCATATGCTTCCAAATGCATTGGTTGACACTGGGGATTTGTAATGCATCACAGTTACCAGGTGGCAGATGTCTGGCCAGTGTCTCTGTGAATATTTGTTGTTGGAGTTGATGGCCAGACATGTAGTTAATACTGGCTGCCATCCTGGAATCAAAGTCTGCCCCTGTTTGACTTGGTTTGTAGTAATCAGCAACCATGTCCAGCAGTGTATGTTTTTCTGCAGATTCAGGATCATGGGAAGCTGTGTGATCAGGGTCTGGCCCATCAGGGTCCTGCCCACTCTCCTCCGAAAAGGTCGAGATTTCAGGGGGTCCCTCACGGGGTACCCATATGGGGCTTGCCTGCCCACTGTGGCTAGTCTCCACATTCATGGGACTGCCACTGTGAAGGAGTTCCTCCAGCAGCTCCTTTAGACGGTCTTTATGTTGAGCTGCACTTGCTATTTTTGGCTGCTCCCATTCCTGCAGCCTTTCAGCAGTGTGCTGCTCTTCTCTGTATCCCCGCTGTTCCCGTCCCCGGTACTCACGGGTGCTGGTTTGCGGGCTTTCCTCGTCCCGCCGCTGGCCACACCGGTCCTGACTGTCGGTCCACGTCTGTTCCCGGTTTCTCCTGGCTGCTCCGTATGCAGCCACTCATAGCGGGTTTGTTCCGTCTGCCGCACCCGTTCAGCCCTGGTCCGATATTGATGCGGGCTGGTCACCCGCTGCTGCTCCAAGTCGGGCTCTTCTAGATGGTGTGTCTTAGTTTGAACTTTGCCTCCCGGCCGGGAAGTAAGTTTCGTCGGTGCCAGATCTGGCACAGCTGATTCCTCTACCGAGGCCTCTAGAGCCGACGGCTGCTGTCTCTGCCGTTCATCCACGTTTACAACGCGTTTCTCGGGCAGCTTTTTAGCAGACCGCTTCCTTTTTACTCTGTCCATTTGTGTAAACTAAAAATGCAGAGTCCTTACCTGCCTTTTGCTGGTCCTATTATCTTCTCCCGTTACTGGGGGATGTCCTCCCCCCTCCTGTTGACTCGTGCAATGCGTGTAGCGATATGACACGCATGCGTTGGAAGCGGGTTCTTCACGTAGTCACTCACGTGACTCCGAAGTAAAATTAACCTACATCCTGCACATCTTTGGAATATGGGAGAAAACCGGACCACCCAGAGAAAATCCAAGTGGTCACACGGAGAACACACAAACTCTGCAGAGACAGCACCTGTAATCAGTATGGCATCCAGGTCTCAGGCACTATGAGGCTGCAGCTGTCCCGCTACCCCACTGTGCCACCAACAATAATAAATATTAGCAAGAATACAATCCACCACTACAAATTTTACAGATGAGTTTCCTACGTTTGGGGACCTCGCAGGTGTCGGCACCCACAAGTGCATTGGGATAGCCTCATCCTGGGTGATGGGCCTCGGTGATCAGCGACACTCCCCTGCAAGGTCATTGTGTTGGGCGCTTTTCCAAGGCAGTGTGAAATATAGATCGAGTCGATTGGTGGGAGGTGGGGAAGAGGGGATGCTGATTTGCACAATGAACCAAACTACTTTCACAAATCTGTAATTTGTCGTGCCCGTGGACAGTTGCCATGTCAAGCTGTGATGCATCCAGATGGGATGCTTTTGAAAATGAAGATGTGCTGTATTTTCTTGGCCTTTTGAGGAAGTAGAGGCGCAGGTCTGTTTTATTGGATGTAGCATGGGTTACATCAGTAAGAATGTGGAGGGTAGGGATGAGATCAATAGCGATTGGATTTGATAGTTTTATTGCTACATATAAATTAAATTTATGTTATCAGTTTCAGATAACTGAAAGTTATACTGTTATGAAGAAATATCTGAAGTCACAGACACTAATGTGAGTGACTGGTGCAAGAACAGGGATAAGGTGTTCATTGTCCAAATCCTCTTTGTGGGAATCATCCATAGACATTATGTACTGAATCTTCCTCAAATTTACCTTCTCATTATTTATCAATGCGTACCAGAGCATATCTTGAGCAGACATTTGAAATTGATATCATTCAAGGACATCAACCATACAAGTGCCTATGTAGAATGTGCCAACACTATAAATATATAGAGCTGATAACATGATGAATAGATAGACTTTATGATTGTAAGGAATGCCATGCACTATTCTTGTATATATTTTTTATGAATAAAATTTATTTTCGAAAAAAAGCAACATTTTACTTTGTGCATGTACTCTTGTTGATTAAATTTGATCGCTTATAATTGATGATTATTCATGATTGCTATATGGGTTCTCTTGTGCATTGCCCTGTGTGTGAAATTGACAGCAGCTTGCAATCTTGAGAAGCAAGGCAGATATGCAAGTACTAGCACACGTTTGCCTGGCATCAGGCAAAATTGATACAATTACTGATCCTGGAAAGCATCTATATGTCTCTGGTAGAATATGTCTCTGGTAGCTCGGTGGAGGGTAATCGAGACTACATAAATAAAGGTTTCAAAGGTCTTTTATTGTCACATGTACCAATTAAGGTACAATGATATGCAAATTACCATACAGCCATACGAAAAAAGAGCAACAAGACACACAACTACATAAAAGTTAACAAACATCCACCACAGCGATGGTCTAAGCTCCCACAGCCGGCGGTCGAAGCTCCCGCATCGGGGCGATCGAAACTCCTGCATCGGGGTGATCGAAACTCCTGCATCGGGGCGATCGAAGCTCCTGCGGCTTGGAATCCCCGGCGTCGGTCTCTGACCAGAGACCGCTGGCTCCATGATGTTAAGTCCGCCAGCACCCACGGTTGGAGCTCCGAGGTCGATCACTGGCAAAAGGATTGCGGGGCCTCGTGATGGTAAGTCCTCAAGCGGCCGCGATGGTGCTCTCAAAATTGGTCTCCAACAAAGGCCGCCAACTCCACGATGTTAGGCCGCAGTGCGGACGGAGATAGCATATGGAAAAAAATTGCATCTCCATCGAGGTAAGAGGTTAGAAAAAGTTTCCCCCACCCCCCACATAAAACAAGCTAAAGAACACTAAAAATAGTAAGAGTAAACGAGAACTTACCAGTTTGAAGTTTGATCTGTATTTTATGAGGAGTTACGATGAGGGATTACGTGAAGAGCCCGCTCAGCATGCATGCGCGACATACTTCAAAGCAGCAGTGTGGAATCACAGATAGACACAGTTATTGAAATAAACAGTAAAGAAAAGGAGACCTTAGTTATCAGTTTGACCCATATTATTGAGGGTGGGAGCGGAGGGCACATAATCCCTCATCGTAACTCTTCATAAAATACAGATCAAACTTCAAACTGGTAAGTTCTCGTTTAATCTTACTATTTTACTTCGGAGTCACGTGAGTGACTACGTGAAGATTTTAAAGCTGTGATTTCAAACCGTGTAACAGTTCATACTTCACTCGCTGCCGAAGTCTTTCGAGGGAGGAAGTATGTTATCGTAATCAACCATGAATCTGTTTGTAAAAACAATAATGGTGTTATTAACAACAACAAGACCAAATGCTCCCCCGGGCTTAAATTATATATTTTTTGCAGAATCTTTTTCTGCAAACGATACAGGTCCTGTCAGTGGTTTGTTATAAAAGTTTGAAACGTATACTCCCTAGACCACCCCGCTGTAGCCAGGATGTGGTCCATTGGCACGTCCATCCTTTTAGTCACTGATGTGGATGCTGTCCTGGTGGAGTAAGATTTATACACGTTAATATGTACTCCAGCAACTCCCAGTACCTGCTTGAGCCACTTGAGATAGTTTGGCTCGTCACCCGACCATAACGTTTCTTGTGGCTGACCCATAAGGCTTTTTCTCTCCCTCGAGGATTACATATTGTGTCGATGTAGTTCAATAAGTGGGTCATGACACATAACCGTGGTTCAGGTGGGTATGCCCGGAATTCCATAACTAGACCTGATGTTCCTGGTCTGCTCTGTTTGCCCAGTCCCTAATGGTAATGTAACATGGTGTAGTGGACCATATTGTCCAATCGTAGTGGATGGAGGAAACTGGACTCTTTGTGCTGAGACAAGGCCATCAGCATGTCCCTTCAGGGTGGGCTGTTCCAGGGTGAGGGACCTGGCTGGTGGCCATCCCCTAAGGTACGTCAGGTCCATACTGACATCCCAGATTTGGGTGTACCCGGGTCTGGGGGATTAACCTCTCCTAGATTTGATCACCAGCGGGAGGTACCCTGTGGCCTGTGGTCCTGGTGCCCGAGTTAAGTAGGCTGACAGAGCACTTCTGGCTGAATCCTTCATTGTGGTGAAGACCTGCCAGAACTCCAGCACAGGTTTGTTGTAGTTGAATATGTAGTTCCTGTATTTGAATGGTATCTTCCCACTTCTTGATGTTCGCCAAGTATGTTCCCTAGTGGATATGCGATGGGATGCTATCCTTGTGTTGATAGCACTATTGACAATCCAGGCCCAGCAGAGGTCTTCCCAATTCCTGCAATCCAGGCCTAGTGATGGTCTTTTCAAATCTGCAATCCAGTAGTTTAATTTATCGTGGCATGTGCGTAGTACCCGACTGATGAGGCCGTAGTACCCGATGAGGTAGGAAAAAAGGGGAAAAACATAGATTAGATTCCCCCCTCACGCTTCCTAATTCAGTGGGAATTAATTAATTGCCCCTGCCTCAAATTTGGTTTCTTGCGACATACATTGGTACGTGGAGAATTCAATTGAATAGTGAAATCGATATCGGGTGTTCCATATTGCTTTGTAATTCCAGCAATACTTGGGTTTAATATGTCTGTTTACAGTATTTAGCTCACCTAGTAGGTAAGTTTGCTGATGGTCGTATATTTTTGACGACCTGTAGTTTCCAATTGTTAAATAAATGTCACATGATATCGATTTATTCTGCCCTAGTGGTTTGTGTATGTCACTACTGTGATGTTGTTAATTATAAACGAACATGCAAAATGGTGCACTGCAGAATAATATGCTTTGCCAATAGAGCGTACTCAAAATTTCCAAACTAGGTTTTACGCCTAGTGTCTATAGTGATGACGACTCCAGATTAGTGCATATGCCACCATGTTTTGGGTGAGGGTAGTTTAAACATTAGCACCTAGCCTTAATGGAATGTTCAAGTTAAGTAGCTGGAACAGCTGCTACTAACTCCCAATACTCTTGCCACTGTTTAATGGTAGGTAGATACCATTAATTGTTACAGGTTGTGTCATACTGACTCTCCTATGCCAAGTTAAAGATAAGTGGGTAGAGTGTTGAATACCAAATAGTCAACAGTAGAGGATTTATATTTCAAGGTACTGCAATACTGGTTGATGCGTGGAGTGGACGGAGCAAGCCCCTCCCCATCTCCCTGTTCCAAATCAATTGACATATGGTCCCTTGATAAGGGACGAGTCAAAATAGAACTAACAACAACAGATACTCCGCTTGATCTTAGTCAAGGCTGAGAGCGATGGTTTCAATCGTAGATCTATCTGGATTGCATGACAAGCTCGGCTAAAAGAATAATAGCTAAAGCTGTGATAGCTATACCCATGGATTAGTCGTCGTTAATATCATTGGAACATGCCATGACGATAGTTCCTTAATATAGCCAGGGCTGGTTAGAATATCTGGAACCAGTTTGGCTGTAATAGCCATAGTCGATAATTAATACTGCCAAGTTATCTCCAAGTTTTTTGAATGGGTACTGAACAGTATGCATCTTTTAAGTTGATGTCTACCATTAAGTATGCTTGGAATGAAAGGTTGGCAGTTTCAATATTCCAAGCGTGGCCTGGCGAGATACTCAAGTGGCAAGTCAATGACGGTGCGACATATACCATGTTGGGATTTTTAGAGCCAAAGGTTCATACTGGGTTTATTATGACCCCTTGATATCAATGATGGCGACATTACCATCTTGGTTAGTTGGTACCAAAGGTTCATATAGGCTTCTATATGACCCCTGTATAATTATTACCCCCAGTTGCTAGTCCCTCATGTTCTTATTAGTGGGAGGGTAGACCCCTAGGGTGCATGCTGTACTGGTATTGTATGGTCCCTGGGAAAGGACATATCAGATATAAACTGATAAGGCAGTTACTACTAATCTTAGCCAAAAGGCCGAGCAGGATGGGATCTAATTTAATTTTATCCTTGAATGCTTTGTTAGTACAAACCCTTCATCTTTTGTGTGATGGCAGGAACCATACTTATCTTATTTCACTGTTGTTCCGTGGTGTGTTCATCTCTTCGGTTTCCGGTTCCTTGTCCGTAGGGATGGTGTTGTTGGGGGTGGCACATTTTTCCAGGTGGCCCGCTCTGGACCCTGGCCAGAAAAAAACAGGGCTTACTGGGGGTTGGCATGCGGGGCCCCGAGCTTACACCAGTACTATTAGGTGGACGCCTACTGGTGGACGCGTAGAGGCACTGCTGCTGGTTTCGTGTGGTGCTCATTCCAGACCCTGCCCTCTAGATGCCGAATTTTGGATACTTCTCCAGTTTTTTAGGCTTGGTTTGATAACTTAGCCAGCTAGCAGGATCTGTGGTTGAGAGGTCGGCATTCTCACAGTCCTGTAATTTTTTAAGTTGAGGGCAGATTTTATAACTTCCTAAGAAGTTGCGGAGCACTGCAAGCAGTAGGGTCAAGTGTTTTGCCATACTACCCTGTCCCTCTGAAATGAGCATGCAAAATGATAACCGACGTCAGGGATATCAAACGCATTTTAAGATATTTGGGTTTTAAAGCTATGCTCAATGTACCCCCCAATAACGGTGGGCACTTTGAGTAAATGCAATTTAGGGGAGGCGTGATGAATCCAACACCTCATGACTACCTGTCTTGGAGAGGTTTTTTGAAAAGAACAGGTAGTAAACTGGCCATCAGTTGAGACTGAAAAGCCATCTCGCTATTGGTGGAGCCACATAGCGGCCACACCCAGCAGCTCTTCCTGATCCTGTACCTCAAGCATACTCCCGATAAACTTCAGCCAGTGACCCCTCTTCTTGACCAGTCCAGTCTGGTCCCCATCAATCCCTCGACAAGGGAGATGGCCAATGCTGTTAAGCACTGGAGTGGGAGTGTTAGCTCCCTTGGCGGACTTGCCCCTGCTCCTGAGGCAGGTCTCGCTGGAGTTTTTAGCTCCATGACCTTCCTCTGGCTTGGAGAAACAGAGTTTCTCCAGCATTTTTGTGTACCTTCGATCTTCCAGCATCTGCAGTTCCTTCTTGAACTCTTGTTTCTTGTTTGAAGTGCTGATTCCATCTTCCGTGTCTGTCTCCAGCCTGAGGTTGGTCCTGACCTTGATGTTAGAGGCTGTCTGCCGTTTTCGGGCGGCATCTCAGCAGTTTTCGGGCAGCGAGTCTCCTTGTCGGGAGTCTGCAGGGGTGCCAGCCGGTTTTTAAATTTCCCTCCAGTCCACTGCTGTTGGTCAGACAGCTGTTTTAGCGGACTGGGCATCAGCGCAGCACCCGTTTCTGTGGACCGCAGCGTGTGCGGTCCCGTTGCCGCTTCTCCCCCCTCCACTGTCGGCTCTTTCCCTGGAGTCGAACGGGGGCCGCTTCCCTCTGCTGCTTTGCTCCCCCTGGAGCAAAAACAAACGCAAAGTCGCTAGTTTAAACTGAAGGTAAGTACTTACCAAACGGTCCTTTCCTTCAGGATTGTAGCGGGAGCGCCTGACTCCCGCTGCGTCGCTGTTGCCTGCGTGAAAGCAATGTCGCGCATGCGTGCTGAGCGGGCTCTTCACGTAGTCACTCACGTGACTCCGAAGTAAAATATACATTTAACAGATACTATTAAAACACAAAAGGAAAAAGGACAGATTGACTGTTGGCGAGGCAGCTATTGCTAGCGCCACCCAGTGGATCAGAGGCTAGATATATAATTGAGGCTAGATATATACTACTGTGGTCACCTCAATGCTCAATAACCTGTAGCCATTAGTCCCATCGGGGAGCATTTCATTTTCTCAGAAACTGCAGTTGTCTTCATCACTTAGCATTACATTTTAGAAACCAGTATCTGAGAATTAAAACAAGATGAGACTGTGTACATTGATATAGATCAAGTATGCACAACAACATTAGCCTCCTCTTGCTTGATGCTCTTCGCTCAGTCACTCAGTTAACCTTCCTGCACCCCTCCTATATAGCTGGGAGCATTCCACAGTACTATTGCCTGTGTTCCAGCTGCACCTCCCAAGGGAAACCTTTGCCTTATCAATATGCAGAGCCAAATAATTGTTAGAGAGAAATTTGCTCTCAGAACATCTACAGATAATACAGTATGTGCTGTGATTATCTTATCCTTTACTTTCTTCATAGGGGTGGTATGGTAGTGCAGCAGTAGAGTTGCTGCTTTACAGTGCTAGACCCAGGTTCGATCCTGACTGCAGGTACTGTCCGTACATAGTTTGTACATTCGCCCCGTGACCACGTGGATTTTCTCCGGGTGCTCCCACACACTCAAGGACGTACAGGTTTGCAGGTTAATTGGCTTTGGTAAAAATTGTGAATTGCCCCAAGTGTGTAGGATGATGCTGGTGAACTGGGATCGCTTGTTGGCGTGGACCGGTGGGCCTGTTTCTGAATTTTATCTCTCAACAAAACTAAACTATGCTAAACCATACTCAACCCCGATTTACCTACCAGTTATTTTTGTATCTGTCTAACAGTAATCCAGTTCCTCTCTGCTTCCACTCATTTAAATTGTGTGAAGGTCTCCTGAAATACTCAGGCAGAAGGACATCAATTGTTGCTCAAACTGTAACCTGGAGCTCCTCCAGCTGGCAACATGTCCAGCACCTTCGGTTGTCCAAAGCACGGAAAGCTACCTGACGTTTCCACCTGGTACCAGATGTGCTCTCCAAAGGTTAGAAATCAAGTAAATTAGTTTACTTAATTTAATAAGCCTTCTTTAAAATGTCCTGCTTTTATTTAACCCAAATGCCCTCATTTTGAGAGAAGAATGGGAAAACTCTTTAAGAGCCCAATAAACAGCAGCAGAAATAGGCAATTAACTCCTCATGCCTGCTTCACTATAAAGTGAGATGTTGTCTGGACATTCAATTCAGTACACCTTAGACCAAGAAGTGACTGGGGATATAGATAAGGTTTTAAACGAAATAATCCATTGAGGAGAAATTTGCAAAAAGAACAAAGAAATAATGGAGTGGAGTTAGATTAATATATTGGACTAATCCAATATCCCTTGATGTCCTTAATAAGCAAAAATGTCAGACTTGAAAATATTCAGCTTGTTCACCCTTTTGTGACATTGTAATGATTTGATAAAGTCACCCTCCTGGCAACTTTAGAGAGGTGACACTGATTTTATGCCGGGATTGTTCAATCCCTTCTGGTGATTTGCAGAATTCCTCCTTCCCTGACCATTTCTTCCACCCACTGTCCGAATACCAAGGTTGTGACTAGTGGAATTAGTACAGACTGGATGGCTCAAGCATGTTAATTAGCAGGTAATACCAAATTTGCATGTAATTTGTCCCAATCTGAGAAGCTGCAGGTTAAATATAGATGACAATCTTGCTGCCTATATTTTTTTTATTTGTCCCTGTCCTTAGTGAAAAAAAATACTCAAGCGATACATAAGAAACATCATGGATGGTTGTGTCACATTTCTCCAAAATATGTGAAAATGCCTCTAAGTAGTCATTTTACAGTTACTTGTAAATAATTCTAGTAGATCCTTTTATCATATACCCTCCCTTAAGACCTGCCATCAAAGAGAGGGAGAATTTAACTGATAGGATTGCTGTGTTGGGAACCTGATGGGCTGAATAGGCCTCCCTTTTTGTTGAAATAAGCAGGGGAGTATTTTGTAGATTAAATGGGTGCATTGAAAATTAACTCAATTTCTCATTTTATTTCCCATCAATATACCCAACATCGAGAACACGTTAACCTGTAATATAATACTGAACTCTAAGTCTAAACAAGGAAATGTTCAAATTAATGCAATTACGTTATCCGTTAGCTAAGCGCGATTAATAAACATCAATTAAATGACGTTATGAAGAGCCAGAATGTTATATTGGCGCATACCTTCACAAATAGAGCACTGGTAATAAATAACGAGGTTAAGATGTAAACAATACTAACTAAATTATATGAAACAATCAGAGGAATAAGAAGAGGAACATTTTGAAAAATAGTTCGATTTTTTTGGAACACACCCATACACAGCGTAGGTAAGTCCAGAACCAGGGGCCACAGTCTTAGAATAAAGGGGAGGTCATTTAAGACTGAGGTGAGAAAAAACGTTTTCACCCAGAGAGTTGTGAATTTATGGAATTCCCTGCCACAGAGGACAGTGGAGGCCAAGTCACTGGGTGGATTTAAGAGAGAGTTCGATAGTGCTCTAGGGGCTAGTGGAGTCAAGAGATATGGGGAGAAGGCAGGCACGGGTTATTGATAGGGGACGATCAGCCATGATCACAATGAATGGCGGTGCTGGCTCGAAGGGCCGAATGGCCTCCTCCTGCACCTATTTTCTATGTTTCTATGTAAGTCTATTTCTTGATCTTTCCCAGTCTGAAACAAGAAACAAATTTAGCAGAAGCTGAGCCCAGTACTGTATGGGGCTGCACAGCTGTGTTTCCTGCCAAGCTGTACCTTGTTTTTCCATTCAATCATCAGGGAACAAAATTTGTTTTTATTGTTTAGAGCTTCACATGGTTGTTCATGATTTACAGAATGCACTAGAACCCCTGAGAATAGTTTGCAAATTGGTGGATGCAGAAGTTTTGAAATTGGTAAAGTATACCACTAAGATGAGAGAAGATAATTAATAAATTCTGGAAATAAACAATACGCCACTTGTAGGTTTAAAACAATTAAATCCATGGAAATATAATGTTTCACAAAAATAGTTGTATTTAAAAACAGACAGTCTGAAAGTTCTGAGTGCAATATTGATGGATCATCAGTACATCTCATAGCGCACTAGAGGGTGCTATTGTGACATCTGAAAACAAATTCAGACTGGTGTCAAAACTAAACAACTTTCTGGAAATCCTAAAATCTTTTGTTGCTTTTTACAAGTATTTTTATATTTGTTCAGAGAATTTACATGTATACTTCCTGGCAGCTGTTGCCATTCTCTTTCAGCAATAAAATTGCAAGCTTTGGAGACCTCTATTAAGATAGCAGCTGTTGAAGAAGAAGTTTTGAATTCAATCTATATCCATTACTCTGATAAAATACAGCATGCAAACTTGTATACTTCATTATTACCCTTGAAGGGAAGGGGGGGAAACGCAGTCCCCTGGGTTTAAAGCAATTGCAGACCGCAAGAGGGCTGAGATAGGTCCGCGAAAACAATCTGGTTTGAATATCCACTAGATTACTGCCCTTTTGTACAACTCCATCATGTAATTTCACACAACCCACCATATTCCTTACTCTAGGGACATGACGATGCTGTGTAAATGATTAAATTCACTACGTTCAATATGTATTATAAAGGCAGGATTATCCACTCTGCTCTTTCGATGACCTGTTCATTAATAAAGAATAGGAAAAGGCACCAGTCTTCAGACTGAATACAAATTCTTGCATTTATTTTACAATTCAGGACTCTTGTTATCATCAGTCTCAGTGTTCATCGACATGAATAAATAATCGCATTTTCAGTATGCCCCCCCATAGGATGTCATCATCGTCAATGAAACTTGTGAGATGAAATGTGTATCTATAAAGTAAAGCGCACCATATCAAACTTCTTTTCGAAGTATTTCCTTTTTTCCATTAGTTTCACTGAGAGAAAATGAATAACAACAAAACACAGTAAAAACATCTGGCCATTGGAACATGTTTAATTCTATCTGCCAGGCAAAATTTGGATTGACATATTAAAATTAATTAAGGGTATATTACACGTTTACAGTGATCTTGTTTTCGAACACTTGCTTAAAAAGTACAGACCACGTAAAGTGAATGCTTTGTGTTTGTTACTTGTGGGCTGATTTGGTTTCTTAGCACAAGCATACATTAATAGTGTAAACCTTTGTGCAGACTGCCACACTGAAAGGGTTGCTGCTTTGTGCCACACACACACGCACACATACAACAAAAAAAACCTTGCTTCAGTCTTGATTTGATCTCGGCATTAGTATTGCTCTATTATTGTAACATGTACCGAGATACAGTGGAAAGCTTTGTCCGTGTGCTATCCAGTCATATCATACTATTCATCAACACAATCAAGCCATGCACAAGTGCAACTGGCAGTGCACAGAGGAAAGTACCCAAATGCAGAATATAGTGTTGCAATGTTATACCATTAATGTTACAGAGAAGGTGCAAATTATAAAATTACAGCATTACAGATACAAATAAATGATGCAAGGTCTGCAATGAGGTAGATTGGAAGATTGGGATTATGCCTTAGTTCAGTAGACTGGCATCAGCAAACAAAACCTGTTCCTGAATCTGATGGCGTGTGCTTTCAGGTTTTTGCATTTTCTGCCTGATTGGAGAGGGAAGAGGAGGTAATGACGGGTGGAAATAACCTTGAGTATGTGACCAGTTTGCGCAAGGCAGCGTGAAGTGGAGATGGAGATGATGGTATGGATACTTGTCTATGTGATGAACAGGGCTTCATCCACAACTCTCTGCACTTCCTTGCAGGCTTCGGCACGGCTATTGCCAAACCAAGCTGTGATGTACACCAATAGGATCTTTCTATGGTGCATTTGTGGAAGCTAGTAAAAGTAATTGGAGACGTGCCAAATGTTCTTGGCCTTGGAAGGAAGTAGAAGCATTGTTGTGCTTTTTTGACTGTAGCTTCAATGGAGTTGGTCTGGGACAAATTGTTGTTGATATTTATGGCGAGGAACTTAAAGCTCTCGACCATCTCCCACACCATTGATGCTGAACGTAACTTCCTCAAGTCAATAACCGGCCCCTTCATCTTGCTGACATTGAGAGAGAGGTTATTGTCTTGGTAATATGCCACCAAACTTTCTATCTCGTTCCTGTACTCCATCTCGTCATTGTTCAAGATCTGGCCCACTATGCGGGTGTCATCTGCAAATGTGTAATTAGAATTAGAGCAGGATTTGGACACACAGTCATGGCTGTGTAGTGAGTATATTAAGGAGCTGAGAATGCATCCTTATGCCCCTGTCCCACTTAGGAAACCTGAACGGAAACCTCTGGAGATTTTGCGCCCCACCCTAGGTTTCCGTGAGGTTACTGGAGGTTTTTATCAGTCTCCCTACCTGCTTCCACTACCTGCAACCTCCGGAAACCACCTGCAACCTCCGGGAACCGCACAGAAACCTTGGGTGGGCCGCAAAGTCTCCAGAGGTTTCCGTTCAGGTTTCCTAAGTGGGACAGGGGCATTATGGGCACCAGTGCTGAGAATTATTGTGGAGGGTGTTTTGTCACCTACATTCACTGATTTGGGGATGAGTTTGTTTGAGATTATGGTGTTGAAGGTGGAGGTAGAGTCAATAAATAGATGTCTTACGAAGATGTCCTTCTTATCTAGATTTTACAACGGGAGCGTAAAGCCATGGAGATGGACTTGACTGGGGGGTCTCCCACCTTATCAGTTGCTTACTGTGGGTTCACTCTCAAAACAACTGATCTGACTGACATATGCGGCAGTGACAGTGGGTATAGTGGAACCGAGCTCTTGGGGTGTATGACATCAATGATTTCATTCTGTCCACTCATTATGATGTTCTGCATCTCCACCTATACCAAGAGGCTGCTATCTTCCATTTTACAGTAATGTTCTCCTTGCTCTCGAGCACTGGTGTTGTGAATTCTGTGCATAATTCTCCTTCTCTCTGTTCATTAACCCAGTTGCAAGGCACACTCTTCATTGACAAGATGTGAACTCTTGGAATGTGCATTCCTTCCTATGCCCAATAGATCGCCATTCCTTATCAGCATATATATTATGGTATTCCCGGTATATATTTCCGGTCGGTGGGGGCGCTGCAAGCCGGCAGCACTGTCAGCAGCGTGTCCGTTTTTTTCTACTTTTTTTGTTTTTTTAGTATGTTTTAATGTATGTTTTTGATGTTTCTTTGTGTGTCTGGTGTGGGGGGGGGGTGAGGGGTAAACCGCTTTGGTCGCCTCCACCACGGAGTGGCGACTTTTTCCATGTCGCATCCCCCGTGGCCTAACATCGAGGATCGATGCGGCCTTTCCCGGAGGCGCTCGGGGCTTCAGCGGCGGGCGCAGCACGGACTCTCGGCGTGGAGCGCGCGAGCCCTCTCCGGGGGTCGCCAGAGGGGAGCGCTCCGTTCGCTGGCCAGCGGCAGCCTGAAGTCTGCAGTGCTCCAGCTGGCGCGGCGTCGGCAGCCTGAGATCGCTCGTGGGGGACCCGGGAGAAGAAGAAGCTCCGAATGCCGGTCCACGGCCAACTTCTACCGCGGGTCCGGCGAGGACTTACCATCAGGAGCGGGGAGCTTCGACCGCCGGCCCTGCGGTCTGCGGTGCTTCTGGCTGCGGCGCGGCGGGGACTTTAAATCTTCGACCACCGGCCTACACCAACTTGAAGCATAACCGGTGGGGAAGCACCGATTCAGGACTTACCTGGACTTTTTACCTTGTCTGCACATCTGGACGCCCGCAGCGGCGGCTGCGGAGGGCTGAGGTCCCGACCATGGGGGAAAATGGAGGAGGACTGGCCAAATCTTGTGCCTTCCACCACAGTGATGAATGCTGTGGTGGATGTTTGTGTTAATTTTTTTGTGTGTTTTTGTGTGCTCTTTTTCATTGTACCGCTGCTGGCAAATTCATTTCACTTGCACTTCATGTGCAATGTGATGAATAAAACTGATTGTGATTGTGATATATATATATATATATATATATATATATACTTAAAAGAGGACACAACATGCTGGAATAACTCAGCGCTCAGGCAGTATCTCTGGAGAACTCTTCAATCTTTTTGTCGCACATCTTCTGTCCTTTCATCTCTGGCCCTTGTCCACCATCTGCCTATCAAACCCTCCTCTCCAGTACCAATCTATTACCCACCAGGCATTGTGCTGCCCAACCTCGCTTCTGCTTTCTCCCCTCCCCCCAATTAGTTTGAAGAAGGGTCTTGACCTGAAATGTCACCTATCAATGTCATCCAGAGTTGCTGCCTGACCCCTTGAGTTACTCCAATACTTTGTCTTTTTTTTTTGTAAACCAGCATCTGCAGTTTCTTTTATCGCTACCTCCTAACTTGACGTTCATTCTTCCTCATAAGGCAGTATCTATTTGTTGCTCCCCACTGCAAAGTCCACATCCCTAGAGTTAAACAGCACAGAAACAAAACCTTCAGGCCAACATATGCATGCAAACAAGTACCCAACTAAGCTAGTGCCATTTGCCTTGTTTAACCCATATCCCTCTAAACCTTTCCTATTCAAGTACCTATCCAAATGATTTTTTATGTTGTTATTGTACCTCCCTCTACCACTCTGTCTGACAGCTCATTCCTTATATGTACTACCCTCCATCTGAAGATGTTGCTCCTTAGGTTCTTATTACATCTTTTCCCTCTCTCGTTAAACCTATGCCCTCCAGATCTTGATTGCCCAACCGTGGGGAAAATAGTATATGCATTCAGCTGATCTATGTCCTTCGTAATTATATATACCTCTATAAGATCACCCCCTCAGCCTCCTGCACTCCAAGAAAAGTAGCCTTAGCCTGTCCAATCCCTCCCTATAACCCAGCCACTTGAATCCTGGTAATATCCTCGTACATCTTTTCTGCGCTCTTTCCTGCTTAATGGAGCTGTGCCGTTTAATATCCTCAGCTGCCCATTTTTGAAAATTTGGTCTTGCCATTACATTCAGCACAGCATCTACACAGCCCTGCTGTTTAACCTTTCCCTATACTCTACCTTCCTGTAAATATTGGGTATGTGTTAGCTTTTGTCGTTCAGGTTACATTGTCCACCAATTTATGTTTAGTTTTGAAGCTTTCAGTTGGACATTATCACTGTATTACTAGATCAAACTTATACAAAGGATAAATATAGATCAGAGGATAATAAAACAGTGAAGGTTCAGGTTCCAGAACAATTTGAAAGAAAAAGGCAAATGCTTGCTTTCCCATGCTGTGTTTTTATCTTGTTACTCTTAGTTATTCTGTTAGTCTAGTTTTCCGGAAGTGGCAGCGCTGCCCCGCAGCTGCGGCTCGCCTGCAGTCCGTTTGTCTTTTTTGTTTTTGTTTTCTTTTGTCCTGTTTTAGTTTATTCAGTTTATTTTAAATTGTGTATGTGTGGGGGGGGTGGGAGAAACTCTTTTTTAGTCTCTTCCCTCGGGGGGGATGCGACCTTTTCTTGTCGTATCTCCCATCTCCGTCTCTGTCTGCGCTGAGGCCTAATCGCGGAGCTGGCAGCGTCTAACTGGGACGATCTCGAGGCTCCGGAGGCAGAGCCAGGACTTCTCAACGCGAGGCTGGCCGACTTCAGGGCTGTGGTGGCATTGCGGCGGCGGCGACCCGACTACGGAGGCTCGGCCGCGGGCCCAGTGGACGACAAAATCGGGAGCTCGCAGGTCCCAGGTTGGTGACCGGTTCTCTGGAGCTCCCGCAACGACAGCTTCGTCCGCCCCGAGCAGCAGAGTTTGAACCGGCCCGTTCGCGGAGCTCGGATTCGGCCTCGGGATTTACCATCACCCGGCGGGATCACAACATCGGAAGCCTGGATCGCCTCAACGCAGAAGGAGAACAAGGAGGGAAGAGACAAGGACTTTAAGACTTTTGCCTTCCATCAAAGTGAGGAGGTGCCTGGTAGACTCACTGTGATGAATATTAAATCTGTGTTCATTGTGTGTTCTGTTATTTTATTCTATGTTATGACTGCAAGGCACAAAATTTCGTTCAGACTGAAAAGTCTGAATGACAATAAAGGATACTTTGACTGACTATATTCATAAGTTTAATATGGTTTAGATAAGATTTCTGTATTCTTATTTTTTCCATCAGAAAAGCATCACAGCAGACAAAAGCAAGTTAAAGCTCCCATATCGAGTTATATGGTTTGTCACGTAGTTTGAACTGCAATGACACTGAGTTATTATATACATAATATTTCCAGAACAATTAACTGACTCCTGACATTGGTGAATATTGCTACCACCACATAAGGCAGGAGAATCCAGTAGGAAGGAAGTGCAGATGCTGTTCACACTGAAGATAGACACAAAATGCTGGAGTAACTCAGCGGAACAAGCAACATCTCTGGATAGAAGGAATGGGTGAGGTTTCGGGTCGAGACCCTTCTTTGGACTGACAGTCATGGGAGAGGGAGTCACAGATATATGGAAGGGTAGGGTGTGAAAACAAGACATTAAAGGGGACGCAGATCAAAAAATATATAGAATGGATCATTGATATCTAGGAGAAGCTGACAACATAGAAACATAGAAATTAGGTGCAGGAGTAGGCCATTCGGCCCTTCGAGCCTGCACCGCCATTCAATATGATCATGGCTGATCATCCAACTCAGTATCCCGTACCTGCCTTCTCTCCATACCCTCTGATCCCCTTAGCCACAAGGGCCACATCTAACTCCCTCTTAAATATAGCCAATGAACTGGCCTCGACTACCCTCTGTGGCAGGGAGTTCCAGAGATTCACCACTCTCTGTGTGAAAAAAGTTCTTCTCATCTCGGTTTTAAAGGATTTCCCCCTTATCCTTAAGCTGTGACCCCTTGTCCTGGACTTCCCCAACATCGGGAGCAATCTTCCTGCGTCTAGCCTGTCCAACCCCTTAAGAATTTTGTAAGTTTCTATAAGATCCCCTCTCAATCTCCTAAATTCTAGAGAGTATAAACCAAGTCTATCCAGTCTTTCTTCATAAGACAGTCCTGACATCCCAGGAATCAGTCTGGTGAACCTTCTCTGCACTCCCTCTATGGCAATAATGTCCTTCCTCAGATTTGGAGACCAAAACTGTACGCAATACTCCAGGTGTGGTCTCACCAAGACCCTGTACAACTGCAGTAGAACCTCCCTGCTCCTATACTCAAATCCTTTTGCTATGAAAGCTAACATACCATTCGCTTTCTTCACTGCCTGCTGCACCTGCATGCCCACTTTCAATGACTGGTGTACCATGACACCCAGGTCTCGCTGCATCTCCCCTTTTCCTAGCCGGCCACCATTTAGATAATAGTCTGCTTTCATGTTTTTGCAACAAAGCATACAAAGATAAAATTTAATCAGGAAGACAGTCAGATTGGTTGGATAACTAGAATGGGGAGAGAGGGAAAGCAAGGGTTACTTGAAGTTAGAGAAGTCGATATTCATACCTTTGGGTTGTAACCTGCCCAAGCGAAATATGAGGTGCTGTTCCTCCAATTTACGTTAGGCCTCACTCTGACATGGGGGTATGGGAATGGGAGGGCGAGTTAGTGTTTAGCAACCGGGATCATGTAGGTTTAGGCAGACTGAGCGAAGGTGTTCAGCAAAACGATCGCCGAGCCTGCGTTAGATCTCGCTGATATATAGGAGTCCACACCTGGAACAGCGGATACAGTAAATTAGGTTGGAGGAGGCGCAAGTGAACCTTTGCCTCACCTTAAAGGACTGTTGGGGTCCTTGTACAGAGTCGAGGGAGGAGGTAAAGGAACAGGTGTAGGTTTAGGAAAACTGAGCACAGGTGTTCAGGATTATGTAGGTTGCCAAACACTTTAACTCCCCTTCCCATTCCATACTGAGTGGAGTAACTCAATAGGTCAAGCAGCATCTCTGAATAACATGGATAGGTTACATTTTGGGTCAGGACCTTTCTTTAGTCTGATTGTGGTGGGGTAGGAAAAGAAAGCTGGAAGAGAGTAGGGCCAGGTCAAAACCTGTTGATTGATAGTGGATACAAATGAGGAATGTTTTTGATAAGCAGATGGTTTGACAAAAGCCACAGACGAAAAGAAAAAGGGCTGATAAACGATAGAACAGGAGTGAATTGTGAAGCCAGAGGAAGGAATTTGCACGGAAGGGGAGAAATGGGTGCAAATCCAGGTAGGACATAGAGAAGGGGGAAGAAAGGAAAGATTGTTTGCAGGTTAGTTACCTAAAATTGAAGAATTCAATGTCCATAACATTACTTTGCTATAAAATCTGGACATTGAATTATAAGCTTCTGGCACCACCATAAACTAAGAAAAAGGCTATTTATGTAGAACTAGAATTAGATAAGCTCAGTGGTTTGACAAAGATCAACAGTTTAATGATTATTTTCCAGCAACAAAGCTCATAACATACATGATTGTAAAAATGGGGACATGCCTAAATTCATTCTTCCTCCGTCTATTTTCAACATTTGGATGGATTTGCTTTAGCCTTGACATTCTTCTATCATCCCGAGACCAACTCCCCCTTCTCAACTCACCAACTCATGTTGGAGTATGAGACACAGCACTCATTCATGCATCTTCTCTTCTATCATCATTTGAGGTGAAACGGCATTCGACACTATTTTCTGTGTGTGCATGTTATATTTGTCAAGTTATAATGTATCAGTGTTAAAGCTTGATGTGGCAGTTGTCATCTTGCTGAACTATTTTTTATTGTGTTAATGACACAGTGGAATAGCAAACTTCTTTCTTTCATTCAATTATCTTATAAAACACAGGGACAGTTTCTTCCACAACCAGAGAGCAATTCTGAACTACTATCTACCTCATTGGTGACCCTTGAATTTCTTAGATCGGACTTCACCGTGCACTAAATGTTATTCCCTTTATCATGTATCTGTACACTGAGCGGCTTGATTGTAATCATGTACTGTCTTTCCGCTGACTGGTTAGCATGCAACAGAAGTTTTGCAACCTCGGTACACATAACAATAAACTCAACTGGACAAAAAAAAACCCAGAACTGTAGATACATCAACAGAAGGTAGACAAAAGTGCTGGAGAAACTCAGCGGGAGCAGCAGCATCTATGGAGCGAAGGAAATGGGCAACGTTTCGGGCCGAAACCCTTCTTCAGACACAGATGCAGTTGTATAATTGGCCTATGGATTCAGGATGGGTAATTTGAAGTATCAGTTCCTTCGTCAAACAAAACCATCAACAAATCTGTAGGAATGCATTGAATAAGTTTGCTACAGATTGGTGCATGCTCTATGGAAACACATGGATCAGCAGATCCTGGAATCAAGTTCTATGCAGAGGTGAGCATGTATGTGAAGTCAATATGGTAACCTTAAAGCTGTGGGACATATTATACCAGAACTGTGCTATAGCATAATATAAACTTTCATAATGTTTCTGATGAACAGACCCATCTAGACATTAATTTACAGAGAGGTGCAGCACACTGTGCTTTAGCCGTCTTAATTACAGCACCAACCTTCCTGTTCATCGCGGTGTGTGTCTGCATCACCTTGGCTTTGCACCGTGCGAATTTCACTCAGACAGCGCTCCCTCCGCTTGCCCTGTCCCCCGCCTGCAAAACGAGCTGGTGAAGGAAGCGTTGTGTGTGTTCCACTCTGACAGTCGTCGTTCCGGTTGCCGGCAACTTGACAGTCGCCGGCAGTCACTTGACAGTTGCCTAAAGGCCCATTACTCACCATTTGCCTGCGGTGTGCAGTATCAGGCAAAGATCCTATAGCGAGCAAGATAGCCCACTCGATGAAAAAGGCAGATTCATGGGTAATCTTCAGCCCCATTTCCATAACCGGCTTCCGTCTCCACACTCCTATCTTTGCTTTGGCCAATTACAGAGCGCAAGTTTAATACAAACATCAACTCAAACACAGCCATTTAAAAAGAAATTTTTAAAAAAACATTAAAAAAAGAAAATTAACAGAATTAGAATTTATTGACATATTAATCATTAACAAAAAATAGCAGAATAGTGAATGAACAGAATTATGAATAATGGGTCTAACACGATATCACATGCACACAAACTTCCCCTGCAATGCAGATTACACTGCGAGAGGGAATTACAAAGTCAGGTCGGGTTTACTGAAAAGGCTGACGTTCCGCTCCGTAGAGTACTACACGTCAGCCCATTGGTTTTAGCAGGAGTGCACTATATTGCTTGCTATAGGATCTTTGGTATCAGGAGTTGTTATATTTTACAAAGTAATTCACTTTATAAACTTTAATGAACTATACTGTGAATGGGACAAGTTTCAACGCGGCAGACGCGCCTGCACAGTGCGCTCCCACTTGCCGGGTCCGTCAGCCATGCCTGTGATGTTGGGGGAGGGTTGCCGGGCTCGGTATCCACGCGTGCGCAGTTGAGGGAGGGTTGCCGGGCCCGGCGCCATTTACAGATTTCCATTTTGATCTAATACTCTGTGCGTACTTGACTGGCACCACACTGGGGTCCCAACAGGTCCACGGGTCACCTAGCTTGTTATAAAAGCCTCTATTGTGATTGCAATAGTGTGAAAAAAAGAATTGATAATGACAAATATCACAATTTTTAAATAGACAATAGGTGCAGGAGTAGGCCATTCGGCCGTTCGAGCCAGCACCGCCATTCAATGTGATCATGGCTGATCTTCCCCAATCAATACCCCGTTCCTGCCTTCTCCCCATATCCCCTGACTTAGCTATTATTAAGAACCCTATCTAGCTCTCTCTTGAAAGCATCCAGAGAACCTGCCTCCACCGCCCTCTGAGGCAGAGAATTCCACAGACACCATTCTCTGTGAGAAAAAGTGTTTCCTCATCTCCGTTCTAAATGGCTTACTCCTTATTCTTAAACTGGTCCCTGGTTCTGGTCTGCCCCAACATCGGGAACATGTTTCCTGCCTCTAGCGTGTCCAAGCCCTTAACAATCTTATATGTTTCAATGAGATTCCCTCTCATCCTTCTAAACTCCAGAGTGTACAAGCCCAGCTGCTCCATTCTCTCAGCATATGACAGTCCCGCCATCCCGGAATTTTACCTTGTAAACCTACGCTACAGTCCCGCCATCCCGGAATTTTACCTTGTAAACCTACGCTGCACTCCCTCAATAGCAAGATTGGGGATGAACAGAATTGGGTCTGTTTGATACTGCTAAAAGGGGTTATGGACCAAAGGAGGTGAATGCAGTTAATGCACCTAATCTCATTGAATGGTGGAACATTGAGGCAATGAACAATACCTCCATGTTCATGCTTTCCTATAACACTATTTTAGATTGTTAAGAGAATTTCAAGATGAGAAAGTGAAGCTGATCCTTGCAAATTGCCTGGAACCAAATAATTTGGATATGAAAAATACAAGAGAAATTTTCAAAAATCTTGAGAGAAAGAAAAGAAATTAGGCAGACGTTGTCACCCTTGTGAGTCAGGTTTTATCTCATTGGGAAATGTGAGTTATAATTCACATATGAATTCACCCAAATCCAATTTTGCGGCCACATTAAAACATTAATTTCACACAGTTTTAATTTTAACTAACAATAACAACACAGTATTAGAATAGCAGAAACAAGCTCATCACATCAGGTAAGCCATATTTAATCTTTTCTTTAATGTTCATAAAACTATTCAATGTTAAAGCAATTTGAGACATATTACAAAATATTTTACTCTACTGCTATCAATCTCTCAAAATGTCTGCACTGGAATGTATTGCAAGCATAGAGTCCACCTATCATATTTATAACCGCAAATAAATTAGATATAGTAAAATGGGTTTATAACACACAGATATTTTGCTCCTGGCAATTTACTCTGCATTTTAATGCTAATGTCATTATGGTCCCATCTATTTTAATATCTGGCTGCACTGCTGTCATTGACAGTCAAATAAGCAGCACCACAGTTACTGAAAAGATGAAAGAATCATCCAGTTTTGCCAATCTGTTGTAGAAATATAACTAACCGAACACTTCCAATCATTAAATCTTTTGCAAGGTTAAATATTGTGAAAGGAGTTTAAATGGACATGGCTAGAATTGTACAAATTTCATTTTTGTTTTGTTGAATTGAAGCAAGCCTGTATGGTCTATATATATGGTCTGTATTTACGTATGGCATTCAACTGGTGCACAAGTTAAAATTGACGGGAACAGAGGGGTGTAATGCCCATGTCCCACTTAGGAAACCTGAACGGAAACCTCTGGAGACTCCAGAGGTTTCCGTTCAGGTTTCCTAAGTGGGACAGGGGCATATGTTTCCCCTTTTCATGGTTAGCAATCTGATGGCAGATCTGTGCGCCTGTTGTAGAATTTGCTTTGGTTTCATGCAAAAGGTTACAACATATAGATGCTGGGTGAAAACTGAATGCCTTGCAGAGAGACCTTACCTAATGAAACTTTTGGAATTCTTTGAGAAAGTAAACAGCGGGACAGACAAAGGAGAGTCCGTGGATGTTGTTTACCTCGATTTTCAGAAATCTTTTAATAAGGTGACGCCCGTGAGACTGCTAAAGAAGATGAGAGCCAATGGTATCACAGGGAAGATACTAGCTAGCATAGATAGCAGGTTGGCTAGATGGTGGAAGGCATTAAAGAAGGCTTTTTCTAGTTGGCTGCCAGTGGCTAGTGGAGTTCCACAGGTGTCGGTGCTGGGGCCGCTACTCTTCTTGTTTTATATCAATGACTTGGATGAGGGAATTGAAGGCTTCGTGGCCAAGTTTGCAGATGATACCAAGATAGGTGGAGGGGCAGGTAATGTAGAGAAAGCAGGGACTCTGCAGAATGACTTGGACAGGCTGGGAGAGTGGGCAGAGAAGTGACAGATGGAAATACAGCGTAGCAAAGTGTGAAGTAATGCATTTTGATAGTAAGATAAAGGCATAGACTATTTTCTAAATGAGGGGATGATTGAGAAATTGGAGGTGCAAAGGGACTTGGGAATGCTTGTGCAGGATTCCCAAAAAGTTAATTTGCAATTTGAATCGTTAGTAAGGAAGGTAAACGCAACGCTAGCATTTATTTACAGAGGAGGACTAGCATGCAAAAACAGGGAGGTGACGCTGAGACTTTATAAGGCACTGGTCAGACCACTTTAGGAGTATTGTGAGCAATGTTGGCGCACTGTATCAGAGGAAGGATGTGCTGGCTCTGGAGATGATCCAGAGGAGGTTAACGAGAATGATCCCAGGAATGAGCGCGTTAACATATAATGAGCGTTTGGCGGCACTGGGCTTCTACTCGCTAGAGTTTAGGATGAGAAGGCCTGGATAAAGTAGATATGGAGAGGATGTTTCCACAAGTGGGAGCGTCTAGGACATGTCTATAGGCCGTAGTCTCAGAGTAAAATGACGTTCCTTTAGAAAGGAGATGAGGATGAGTTTCTTTGGTCAGAGGGTGGTGAATCTGTGGAATTCATTGCCACAGTAGGCTGTGGAGGCCAAGTCAATGGATATTTTTAAGGCAGAGACTATAGATTCTCGATCAGTATGGGTGTCAGGGGTTATGGGGAGAGGGCAGGACAATGGGGTTAAGAGGGAAAGATAGATGAGCCATGATTGAATGGTGGTGGAGACTTGATGGGCCAAATGGCCTAATTCTGCTCCTATCACTTATGAACATGAACTTTCATAAGGTTCAGCCAATCTTCTCAGTTTTTTACCCAATCAAAGGATTTAAGACACGACAGGAAAAATGTCTCAGATGTTATTGAGAAAATGTAACTGATTGCATTTAATAGCTCCCAAAGACAAACAAGACCCATGTAATGGATGATAATTTTGAACCATTTGCAGGTTTTATTCCTGTTGCTAATTATATTGAGAGCAGCATCCAGCCAGTGCTAATTGAACTGTTCATTGCCAGTGTGCTATAGCAGGGGGCCGGTGTTGCAAATGGCCATGATTAGTGAAAGCTTGCCTGCAGTGACATGCCCAGCACAACAAAATTGTCTATTGTACCTGCACTAGGTGTAAGCAGGATTACTATAAACTGAAACTGTGAAAAGGGTGAAGGGTGGCTACAATCAAAGGATGAGTTTTGGTCTCCTAATCTGAGGAAAGACATTCTTGCCATAGAGGAAGTACAGAGAAGGTTCACCAGACTGATTCCTGGGATGGCAGGACTTTAATATGAAGAAAGACTGGATAGACACGGCTTGTATGCGCTAGAATTTAGAAGATTGAGGGGGGGTCTTATAGAAACTTACAAAATTCTTAAGGGGTTGGACAGGCTAGATGCAGGAAGATTGTTCCCGATGTTGGGGAAGTCCAGAACAAGGGGTCACAGTTTAAGGATAAGGGGGAAGTCTTTTAGGACCGAGATGAGAAAAACATTTTTCACACAGAGAGTGGTGAATCTGTGGAATTCTCTGTCACAGAAGGTAGTTGAAGCCAGTTCATTTGCTATGTTTAAGAGGGAGTTAGATGTGGCCCTTGTGGCTAAAGGGATCAGGGGGTATGGAGAGTAGGCAGGTACAGGATACTGAGTTGGATGATCAGCCATGATCATATTGAATGGCGGTGTAGGCTCGAAGGGCCGAATGGCCTACTCCTGCACCTATTTTCTATGTTTCTATGACATGGCCACCAGCTGAATGCCTTTCATTTTCTTCTCCTCTTGTAATACTCTGCTACACTCTACCTGTTTGCTGCCCATTCTTTCAGGCAGGCTATTATGTTAGAGGATGCTCAATGCTGCTCACAAACTAAATTGATGGCATGCACAGAAATATGGAATCATAGATATTACGACACATTTGGCCCACAGAGAGACAGGCATAGCTTGGGCCCATGTGAGTTTCCACAGCTATACCTTTGACCACATTTTGAGTGTCATCAGCTGAAGTTACATCTAGCTAGTCTGCTGTTGGGGAATAAAAAGTATTGGCTGCTCATAAGGTTTGACCATTTACTGTGGGTGTACCGCCACACAAGAACCGGTTTTAGCCTGCTGCAGCAGGCTCCATACCTGGGATACTGCACTGTCAGTAGGACCTACTTTAAATAGTCCAGCTCACATGCTCTTCTCCATTCAGCCCAGTCAGGTTTACCTCCCATGGTTCTAGTTGACAAAATTCCTGCAGCAGCTGTTGCCTAGAGACTTTTGCATCTTAAAGCAACACCAGTAAGCATCAAACATTTGTAGACTCACAGAAACAGGAGAAGAGATCTATCAGCACAATTCTGTAAATAGTACATGGTCCCTTTAAATAGCAATGTTGCAGGGAAGGCAGGGAAGGAGTGGGGAGAGTACTTTTTGTTGGAGCATGCATTTAGCTGTATATGCTTCAGGGAAGAGGTTAACTGGAGCAGCAAGCTCCAGGAGACAAGTTTGGATATCAGATTCACATTGTAGGTTATTTAACCTTGTAGTCTGTCTCCTCACCATCAATGGCCTGTGTTCAAAATTCTTAACAATATGGTATTCAGTCCAATTCATACACGCTGTCAATGCTCTGTCAGTACATGGTTAGCATTCACAGCACTCAAATGATGGGCATTCACAATCTGAATTTATTGTAATCAAAATTTATTCCCATGCAGGAAAAGAAATGTGAAATTTGACCTATTTCCTCGTACTTCACATCTGGTTACAGAAATATTCTTGCCAGGGAATGGAAAAGAAAATTAGTAAATTCAGGAAATAATAAAGGCTTGTATGTAAATTCTCCTATCACAGTTCCTGTATTTTTTAAATGATAGGTTGCTTCCATCATGATGTGAGTCTGCCCCACGTTGCTCTGTTTTCTACTGTACATGACATATTTAATATTTCCTTTTGAATTAATATATCAATTTCCTGACTTCTTTAAGAAATATGTCCTATTTGAGCATGATGTATATGGGAAGAATTTGCTTAAATAAAAAGGTCTGATTACTAACAAACATTAATTACTATGGAATGTTACCACTCAACTATCAGCAGCGACTGGTAGAACGACATAGTAAGTACAGATATCAATGATAGGCAGCACAGTGGTACACCTGTGTTAAGGGCATGTCCCACTTACGTGTCCTTGGCACGCAAATTACGCGATCTCGTGGTCGTGTTGAGGCACATGGGCATCGGACGGCCGGTCCCACTGAGAAGCGCGGAAGGGTATGTAGGTGTGCGCGACATCGCGCAGGGCTCCGAAATTTTTGTAGTGAACGAAATCTTCACGCGCCGACAGCCTGTTGCGTAACTGCCAAAGTGACGGCTGAACCCTGGCGCGATGCAACGTCTCACCTACAACAGCAGCAGAAGCAGGGAAATGATCGCCGAGCTCGGCCTGGAGCTCACGGCCGTTGCGGTCCGGATCCGCCCCCACTTCTACTCCCAGAGCGGGGCCAAGAAAAGTGAAGATGGACACAAAATGCAGGTGTAACTT
This sequence comes from Amblyraja radiata, assembly GCF_010909765.2. NCBI lineage: Eukaryota > Metazoa > Chordata > Chondrichthyes > Rajiformes > Rajidae > Amblyraja > Amblyraja radiata. The sequence goes on from NC_045956.1 coordinate 5,101,916, forward strand.
AGCGGGACCGGCAGCATCTCTGGAGAGAAGCAATGGGTGACGTTTCGGGTCGAGACCCTTCTTTCAGACTGAAGAAGAGTCTCGACACGAAACATTCATTCTCTCCAGAGATGCTGCCGGTCCCGCTGAGTTACTCCTGCATTTTGTGTCCATCTTCCAATGACGTCACGTGCTCCAGACGGCTGTGCGGTCGAATGAAATCGCGCGCGACCTTCGCGGGACCGTTGCGCCTCAACACGACCACGAGGTCGCGTAATTAGCATGCCAAGGACAAGTAAGTGGGACAGGGGCTTTACTGTCTCATAGCTCCAGGAATCATGGTTCGATCTTGACCTTGGATGCTAGCTGTGGGATGTTCATACAATCTCTTCAGTACATTGTGTATCTCCATAAGGTTCTCTGGTGTCCTCCTAAATCCTCAAAATGTGCTAGCAGGTTCATTGTGTAGATAAATTATGAATAAAAGTCATAGGGAAGTTGATGGACATATGAGGACAATATGCAACAAGGAATTAAGGAAGGGGGAATGGGACTGATTGAATCTAGCAGTGACCAGATGGGCTGAATGGTCTCCTGTGGTGTCATGATTAAAAGGTAAAGTGTGTTCTGAGTGAGCTTGTACATTGTGGTCAGAAACATATCCCTTTATTAGATAAGGGCAGTAGTACATGCATTGCTTGTGTAGACTGTAAATATGCAGCATAGGCCTCGGCTAAGGAAAGAAACTGAGTCTGTGATATGAGTTTTAGACAATATTTTTGGTCTTCTTACTATATACTGGATGGCATTTTTGCTCTGGTTGTTGGACAAGAAGTGTAAGAATTAAGTGACAATGTTGGGAAGGATTTTAATGTAGATAAATTGGGTATCATCAACTTTTGTGCAATGCCGACATTGTTTTTGGATGAGGTTGCCATGAGGCAGCATTTGATGGGCTATCTATTCAAACACAGGAACAGTTCTCCCAGCACAGTTTCTACAAAGAAAGTGACATGATCCTCTTTATGTTTTCTACTCTATGTGTTAGTGGGAAATTGTGTAAACACTTGAAATAAGTTTAGGTTTCGGTTTATTAACGTTTAGCTTTATTAACGTTTTGCCTGCTATCCGATCCAATCAGATAATATTGAACATAGATATTATCAAGCCAAACTCAAGTACATGAGGTAGAGCGAAGGAAAACGTAAAGCATGCAGATATAGTTCGCAGCGCCAGGTACCTCTGGTGCACCAAGTCCAGAGACAAAGTCCAATGTCTGCAATGGGGAAGAGGTGAATCAGACAGTACCCTATCTTATGGAAGGACCATTCAAAAAATAGGAAAGTAAAATAGTGACAGAGCAGGATTCATGTTCTCTCTTGTAAACATTGGAAATAAACCTTTGAAATATAAACATTTATATTTGCATGTAAATGGAAGAAATGTAGATTATATAACAGGCAATTATGTTGAATGCTGAGAAGTTACATTTTCATTATTTCTGGTGGACCAATAATGATTCAGTGTTTATTTTGTACTTGAAAATCAGTTCACATTTTTATCATTTGCCTGATGATATGCAAGATCAGTATCCAAATAAAGCAGGGAGGAATCACGGCTTACAGGTAATTTAAAAAAACAAACAAGATCGGACAAATGAGAAAGATCGGATCCGATCACCAATTGTGGCTCAGTAGTAGCTGCTGTTGAGATTACTTTATATTGACTGCATGGTGCTTGTGCACTCATTTCTGACTCTTCTTGTCTCTAGAGCTTTGTGCAGTAGTATAAACTGCTTGCACAAACTGCAGAGTAGAGAGATTGTGACTCGGAGAACTTAAGACCCTGTCCCACTTAGGAAACCTGAACGGAAACCTCTGGTGACCTTGCGCCCCACCCAAGGTTTCCGTGAGGGTCCTGGAGGTTTTGGTCACTCTCCCTAATGGTCGAATGTGGTTTCCGCATAGTCGAGGCTTTTTCTATGTTCCTGCGATTATTTCAACGAATTCAAAACCGGCCTCGACTACAAATAGGTCGCCGTTTGGTCGAAGCCAGTGGAGTGGAGTCACTATTTACTTACAGGCAGTCGAAGGCCATCTCCTTCGCTGACCGGCCGTTTTGATTGGCTCATTGGAGTTTTCAGCAAAGATCCTATGGATCTTTGGTTTTCAGGACCTAGAAGATCCGCCGGAAGGTAAAATGTCCGCTAACTTTATTAAATTTCTTAAAACGGTCTCCACTCCTTCTCCCCCCTTCTCTCCCCTCTCTCCCCTTCTGTCCCCTTCTCTGTACTTCTCTTCCCTTCTCTCCCCTTCTCTCTTCCCTTGTCCCCCCTTCTCTCCCCTTCTCTCCCCTTCTGTCCCCTTCTCTGTCCTTCTCTTCCCTTCTCTCTCCCCTTCCCTGTCCTTCTCTCCCCTTCTTTCCCCTTCTCTCCTCCCTCCCGTGCTCTCTAAAGGACTTACCGTGCTCTGTGGCAGCCGTTTACCTTCCTCTTCATCGCGCAGACAGCGCTCCTCCGCTGTCCCTGGCCCCCACCTTCGTGACGTGTGTGTGTGCGGTCGGTAGCGAAGATCCTGTAGGATCTGTGGTCAGTAGATGCAGCTCACGCTTCGGTCGAGGCTTTCCAGGCGAGTGACCAAAGCCTCTGGCGACTCATGGAAACCTTGGGTGGGGCACAAGGTCACCAGAGGTTTCCGTTCAGGTTTCCTAAGTGGGACAGGGGCTTACAATCCTTATCTGACTCCAGCACTGCCAAACTGGTCCCCAACAAGGCAGCTCACAATATGCATTCAACTTGCGAACCCATCATATAGCTGTGGGAAGGATTCTCCCCATTCTCCCAACCTCAAGACCTTCCCATTCCCATCAACATTTAAAGGGATTTTCAACAACATGATCAATGTTTGGATTTAATTCGTGAAAATGCTGTTTGTGCAGAAAAACTGGCACTTCTTTGCAGACATCTACAATGAGATGAAATGGAAGAAATATAAATTTTGACCCAGCTAACATTACCATTAACTTGGATCTTGGAGACTTGATCTTCACCATGATAGGGAGAATGAGGAGCCACTGAGAAGGGAAGCTGAAGGAAGGGGGATAAGGCAGAGTAAAGGGCCATCAGGATGAGGCACTATTCACAAAGGGTTTTCGGAGAGCAATTTTCCTATATGTACCTCAGCAAGCAATAGACAATAGACAGTAGACGATAGGTGCAGGAGTAGGCCATTCGGCCCTTCAAGCCAGCACCGCCATTCAATGTGACCATGGTTGATCAAGCACTAATGCTCCAGGCATTGCTTATGGAGATAAGGTAGATGTTCAACCACAAATGTAGTTGGAGAGAAGGGTTGTTTATGACAGTGATAGCAACAGTAGACTTCAGTTCCTACACCTCTCCAACCCACCTGGCAAGATCAGACTCACCTGGACATCTCCAATTTATTCCCATTTCCAATCCATAATTGGTCAGAATTGGTGAAGCTCTTCAATCTTCCTTGGACATTAGTGCCCAGAACTATGACGACAGCAGTGTGAACGTACATTATCTAATTAACAGGAATGTTGTTAATAGAGAAAATCCTTTATAGTGCATTTAGAAAGATTTAATTGATTCCCAACATTTTCTTAAATTAATAGAGATTGATTTTTTGTGTTAGAAATCTTGTAATAGAAGCGACCAAAAAATAACTTGTCAGCAACACAGTTTTAAAAAGTTGAACAACTGTAAGAAATAAAGACCTAGATTGGATGCATCGAAAAGGAGTGTGCTGCAGTTGCAAAGGATGATTAATTTTCTGCATATTTAATTGGGTACAAGAGCTCTGCTGCCTTCTCCATATCAATCTTTCTGTAGCTAGCCAGAAATAATACAATGTTCAGTGAACGAGCCCCATAGCTACTGTTAGACTTTGGATGCTTTCTATTTGTGATGCAACAAAAAATAAAACATTGACCATCAAGTAATTAATTGTTGATTTTATAAGTGTTGAAAGGAATACCATCTTGGATCTACTCCTCGATCATGCTGGTTGTAGCTTGAGCCCAGCGGTGATCTAAACATCTCTTAATCTGTTTGAGAAGGAACTGCAGATGCTGGAAAATCGAAGGTACACAAAAATGCTGGAGAAACTCAGTGGGTGCAGCAGCATCTATTGAGCGAAGGAAATAGGCAACGTTTCGGCCCGAAACGTTGCCTATTTCCTTCGCTCCATAGATGCTGCTGCACTCTCTTAATCTGTTTTCTGGCAGGCTTGTTATTTCTGACCAGTCACTTTGCTTCTCCTTCTTGCGTATGGGATGCACAGCTTAAGTTGTAGGACAACTTGTTCTATTTGATCTTACTTGATTGTGCACGCCGGGTTGATTGCATTCGTTGAAACAGGGCGGACCACGTGAAGGTTGCAATCTCCCACCCCAGTCACTTTGCTAATGGTGAAGAAAAGATTGTGTCTTGAAGCACAGCACCTGAGCAGGTGTTGTAATGACACAAGTACATTTTGAGTATTTGTATCAATAATTACAGAAAGAAGAAGTGTCTTGACCCAAAATGGCTCCCATTCCTTCTCTCCAGAGATGTTGCCTGTCCCGCTGAGTTACTCCAGCTTTTTGTGTCTGTCTTCAGTTTAAACCAGCATCTGCAGTTGCTTCCTAGAAATAACATTGTAGGGTTACAAACAAACTGTTTATTCTAGACATATCCAGGAAACATAATTAATAAAGCAACAAATCTCACACCCTTCTGCTCATCCAGCCTTCAACAATATGAGCAACATCTGAATACAATGAGTCTCACGGCCTTCTACCCATCATGGTCTCAATAGACAATAGGTGCAGGTGCTTCGAGCCAGCACCGCCATTCAATGTGATCATGGCTGATCATCCCCAATCAGTACCCCGTTCCTGCCTTCTCCCCATATCCACTGACTCCGCTATTTTTAAGAGCCCTACCTATCTAGCTTTCTCTTGAAAGCATCTAGCTCTCTCTTGAAAGCTCGTGCTTGCGGTGGCTAGTCGGGAGAACTTGAGGGTCCTGGCACTGATCGAGCACTTTGCTCAAAGCATGAAGTGCAACATTTTCATTGTCTCTTGGAAAGCATGGCTGAAAGTGGAGAGGGGACATATGGGATGATATTGAGAACAAGGCCATGCATCAGACACATACAGTAGCTGTGCATACACAGTGGAAGGAGTGCACAGCCTCACAATCTACTCAGCGGCCCACTCTTTCAATTACCCTTTACCTCATCAGTGGAAGAGCTCGTGGTTTCCACATTGATCTCATTAGCCACCTCAAAATACACAAAACCTGAATGAAAACATTCTTGATCCAGGGGACTGGGGAAAATGAAGGTACAGGACAAATGGATTTTCACCATGTCAAACAAAGTGTCAATCCCAGCGCACTCCTTGTAGCACCATCCAATTACCCCAATGTTTCTTACAGTAGTTCACTATTTAATGTCTCACTGATGATTTTTTTTTAGTTGTTTGCATCCCTGAACATTTGATTTAGTTTTGATTATCAATTGGTCTTTACTGGGCAAGATTCTGTGCTGCACTGAGACCTTCCCAATTCAAGCTATCTTGTCTAATATTTAGTTTTACTTTAGTTTAGAGATAGAGCATGGAAACAGGACCTTTGGCCCTCTGAGTCTTCACTGACCAGCGATCCCCGCACATTAACTCTATCCTACACACACACTAAGGATCAATTTACACTTATACCAGGCCAATTTGCCCACATACAGTACCTGTACGTCTTTGGAGTGTGGGAGGAAACCGAAGATCTCAGAGAAAACCCACGCAGGTCACGGGGGAGAACGGACAAAGTAAGTAAAGATAGCACCCATAGTCAGGATCGAACCCAGGTCTCCAGTGCTGAAAGCGCTGAAAGGCAACAACTCTACCGCTGCGCACTCGGTACGGAAGCAATCATATTCCTTCCATGTTGAAAATAAGCTTCCTTATACCGATCTGAGGCAGGGTTCAGCCACAGCAGCATTGAACTATTAACAATTTACATCCTTTCATCAATTATTTTCTTGTCTATTCCAGGCCAATTCCTGTCACCAATATTAACTGCAGGTGGTGAACAGACTGATTTTCTTATTCCAGTTGGGCCTTTGACACTTTGGATACTTAAAGTTGTATTTTCACTAATCAGGATACTCTTGTTAAGTACAAGAGTTCACTTACCATTATTCCTGATGTATGGTCATTAAATATCATATAAAAGGCAAAAGCTAGCCTTTGGAAAGCTAATGAGTGATCAAACCCCAAATTGAAAATTACTTCACCTTGAACTATTTTTCTCCAGAGATCGAAGGATTCTGCCAATGATTAAAGAGATAAATATTAGACCTGGTTATAACTAAACAGTCTAGTTCAGGTATATATAAAATAGACAGGAATATGGTGCTGTCATCAAAACGTTATTTAGCTCATCTGACACCCCATTTCAAAGCAAGGTTATACTGTATCATGTTGAAAGATATGGTAATGTTAGCTGGATGTTTTGATACCACATTCTGACCAATTGCAAACAAATGCCACAGATATTTTTGAATCGCTGAAGATTGCTGTGATTCTGTACCAGATCAGGGTTTAGAATGTTCAGATAGGTCTATTCCAATTGATTTTGCAGGTACCCTGATTATCATGAAACATTTAAAGAAACTGCATGGAAGGAGAAAAGATAGGCTGGCGACAATCCAGTTACTCCGTTAATGTTCTTCATCCTCTCTCACTGCTTTGTCCTATGTTCAATGAGGTTATTGCCACAGCTGCTTTTCCCTTCAGACTGTGTATCATGTGTTGAATAAATGTGAACCAAAAGCCTGTTGTTTGGTCTTGTGTGTTTAAGAAGGGGATATGGTAGACCGGTCCATCATGCTCAGTTCTCTTTACATTCATCAGTCCTTGCGCAGTCTGGGTGGTTTTCTTATGTGGCCCTTCTTCCCGCAAGCGACATGAAATCAAATATCCTACAGTTTAAATGTCTTCCCATCCCCACGATTTCTCTCAGGTTTCAGGCTGATATTTGCACAGTTCACTGCGGGTGCAATGCCTTGAACTGAAGGCAAGCCGATAATTAATTCATCTTATTTCTCATAATTTCCAATTAGTCAGGCCATACTGTAGCAGGAGGCCAGTCAACCCATCAAACCTTAATATTAAACCCTAATATTAAACTTGGCTCGGACAAAACTCTGAACATTAATAGCCCATTATCTGTTAGTTGCACTTCATCAGTTTATTTATTAATGTGTGTATTTACGTATATAATGGTATATGGACACACTGATCTGTTCTGTAGTCATGCCTACTATGTTCTGTTGTGCTGAAGCAAAGCAAGAATTTCATTGTCCTATCAGGGACACATGACAATAAACTCTCTTGAATCTTGAATCTTGAAACCTTTACCAACTCTCAGAGTAATCCCATTACCCCATTTATCCACTTTCTTCCTGGCAATATATTCTCTCTCACATGTCTATCAACTCTCCCGCTTCTCCCGCTGCCTATATCTCAAGGGGTAATTTATAGTAGACAATTAATCTAACAACTAGCTCATCCTTGGGATTTGGTGAAACACCAGAGAACCTTGGAGAAACTCATGTGGTCTCAGGGAGGGCATACAATCCGCACACAACATACAAACTTCAGATATGAAGTTTGTATGTGCATAATAGTTGTATGCATATATATGTCTGTAGGTATTATGGGAAATTGCCTAGGGTAGTATTATTATTATTAATTAATTGATTTTTAAACATGGTAGAAGTGTTGGGGAAAAGGGGTGAGATGTAATAAGTTATTCTTCTCACTCCTTTTCGAGCTTGTACAGACACATTGGAACTTTGCTTTTGTTCTTTTCATTGCTTTGTAAATATTGATTGTAATGTCCAATTGTTTGATAATTTCGATTTTGTTACTATTAATGTCTTTAATGTCTTTACTTGTTCGGAATAAATAAATAAATAAATAAATACATAAATAAAAACGTCTCAACACCTCAAACTCAGGTCCATGTAGCTGTCCAACGCCAACCCTAACTGCAGCACCACAATGCACTGCTAATGACTCGATAGCCCAGTCTGAATTTCAGCTGAAAATCTGCAAGAGAATGAATTGACCACCTAACTATACCCACCTACAGGCCCAGTCAGCCAGTGCTGGTTTCACCAATGGAAAGTCTGTGGTTCTTGCAATAAGCCCGCAAAACCAGAGTGTTAGTAAATCACCCAGAATCCTGGGACACTGCTTAACAAGAAGTGATTAGGTATCTTCGCCATTGTTAAAGCAGCATTTAAAAGTTTACATATTTACCCTATTATAGACAATAGACCATAGGTGCAGGAGTAGGCCATTTGGCCCTTCGAGCCAGCACCGCCATTCAATGTGATCATGGCTGATCATCCCCAATCAGTACCCCGTTCCTGCCTTCTCCCTATATCCCCTTACTCCGCTATTATTAAGAGTCCTATCTAGCTCTCTCTTGAAAGCATCCAGAGAACCTGCCTCCACCGCCCTCTGAGGCAGAGAATTTCACAGACTCACCACTCTCTGTGAGAAAAGGTGTTTCCTCGTCTCCGTTCTAAATGGCTTACTCCTTATTCTTAAACTGGCCCCTGGTTCTGGACTCCCCCAATATCGGGAACATGTTTCCTGCCTCTAGTGTGTCCAAGCCTTTAACAATCTTAAATGTTTCAATGAGATTCCCACACATCCTTCTAAACTCCAGAGTGTACAAGCCCAGCCGCTCCATTCTCTCAGCATATGACAGTCCCGCCATCCCGGGAATTAACCTTGTAAACCTACGCTGCACTCCCTCAATAGCAAGAATGTCCTTCCTCAAATTAGGGGACCAAAACTGCACACAATACTCCAGGTGTGGTCCCACTAGGGCTCTGTACAACTCCAGAAGGACCTCTTTGCTCCTATATTCGATTCCTCTTGTTATAAAGTTCAACATGCCATTCGCTGTCTTCACTGCTTGTTGTACCTCCATGCTTACGTTCATAGACTGATGTACAAGGACCCCCAGATCCCATTGTACTTGGAACTGAGTTATTAGAGTGGGCTCTTGTGTTCCTTCAAAAAATAACTGTGGAAAACTACTTGACAATCTTCATTCATAAATCCTATCATTTGACCTTGTTGAAACATCAAAAACATGAGCAGCCATTTAAAAACGCTAAATGGGGAGGTGCAGCTGACGAAACCTAATCACATTCCAACACCAAGTTTGGTTTGACAATATTTTAAAGGGCAGCTGAAATAAGCAGGCATAATGTGAACCAATGAAGTTACCTGTATCTTGATAAACTTTAAAACATTAGTTTAATATTGTTTAAATACAATTGGTGGCACTGTGGCACAGCTTGTGGAGCTGCTGCCTCACGGTGCCAGAGATTGAGTTCAATCCTGACCTTGGATGCTGTCTATGTGGAGTTTGCATGTTCTGCCTGTGACTATGTGGCTTTCCACCAGATGCTCCAGTTTCCTCCCACATCCCAAAGACCTGTGAGTCTGTAGGTTAATTCGTCCTGGGAAATTTCCCCTAATGTGTATGGAAAGTGGGATAACATTTAACAAGTTACAGGCGACACAGTGGCGTAGCAGTAGAGCGACTGCCTTACAGCGCCAGAGAACTGGGTTCGATCCTGACTATGGGTGCTTGTCTGTATTGAGTTTTTACGTTCTCCCCGTGACCTGCGTGGTTTTTCTCCGAGATCTTCGCTTTCCTCCCACACTCCGGACATACAGGTTTGTAGGCTAATTGGCTTGGTATAAATATACAATTGTCCCTAGTGTGCATGGAATAGTGTTAATAGTGGCGGCGCAACTCACTGTTGCAGTGGCCCCTACAGGGTCTGTCTTTTTTTTTTTTTTAATTTGTCTAGTTAAATGTAGTTGTTGTGTTTTTTAATACTGTTTTTAACTGTGTTTATGTGAGGGGCTGTGGGGGGGGAGGGGGAAACTTTTAAAAATCTCTTCCCTGCACGGGAGACCCGATCTTTTTCCTGTCGGGTCTCCGTTGTCGTTGGGGCCTAGCACCGTGGAGCGGCCTCCAGCCGGAACGACCTGGGGTCTCCAGTCGCGGAGCTGTGTGGACTACTTACCATCATGGGGCTGGCCAGCCTCTGAGTGTGGGGAGCGGTGGTGGCTCGCTGCTGCGGCCCGACCCCGGAGCTCGGAGGCTCCAGCTGCAGGCCTGTGGACTGGGACATCGGGAGCTCGCGGGTCCGGGTGGGAGACCGCTTTTCGGAGCTCCCGCAATGCAACTTCTCCAGCCCATGTCGCGCGGTTGGAACGACCCGGAGCGGGGCCGTACATCGCCCGGCGCGGCTTTAATGGCACCGGGACATTCCAACGCCCGCCGGGGGCTCCAACGTTGTGACCTTTGGGCCTGGAGCGGGGCCGTACATCGCCCGGCGCGGCCTAAAATGGCTGTGGGACTTACCATCGCCCGCCTGGGGCTTCGACATCGGGAGAGAAATGGTGCAGGGGAGAGAAAAGACTTTGCCTTCCATTACAGTGAGGAGGAGATTCACTGTGATGGATGTTTGTGTAAATTGAATTGTGTGTATGTCTTGTAGGAATTGTCTTTGTTTGTATGGCTGTAGAAACGGAGTTTCGTTTGAGCCTCACTGAGGTTCAAATGACATGTAATAAATATTGTATTGTATTGTATATTGTAATGTGTGTGGATCGCTGGTTGATGCGGACTCGGTGGGCTCTCGGGCCTGTTTCAGGATCGAACCCGGGTCTTTGGTGCTGTGAAGCAACACCTCTACCAGCTGCTCCATTTTTCTTTCAGACCTGGCCTCTGCTTGACTTTCCACACACGTTCCCCATAACCTCTGACTCCTGGGTAGATCAGAACTCTGCCTTATTTCGGTCTCAGTGATTCAGTTTCCACAGACCCCACAGGTGCACAACTCTGAAATTCCTCCTCATGTTGTTCTTAATTAGGTGGCACTTCTTCTTAAAACATTTTCCCCTTCATTTATATTCTCCATCAATCCTTTACCTCGAACTTTGAAATAAAGGTTTTCATTTCGAAGGAGGTTGCTGAATTTTCTGCAGTAACTTTAACTATAGGCCAGTTAGTGGGAAAGTTATTGGAGGTGGTTTCTGCGTGATAGGATCTACTAGCATTTGGAAAGGCTTGTACTGATTAGAGATAGTCAGCATGGCTCTGTGCTTGGTTAATCATGGCTCATGAATTTGACTGGGATTTTGAAGAGGTGAACAAGAGGATTAATGGTGGACAGGGATTTTACTTCGGAGTCACGTGAGTGACTACGTGAAGAACCCGCTCAGCACGCATGCGTGTCAATACGCTACACGCATTGCGAAACGTCAGACGCGGTGGAAGGACGGGTCAGGGAGGACCGCGAAGCAGCTTCCCCCGCGGCGGCAATTTCAAAAAGCCGCTATTGCAGGTAAGATTTCTTACTCTGTCGTCTTTTTGCCCACTACAGGGAAGGCAAAAAGTAAACGGGGGCTGCGACAAAGCTGGCCAGGGAGGGCCGTGAAGCAGCGGACAGCCAGCAAAGCAGCCGGCGGCACTAGATCACCCGCAGTGGGATCAGCTGTGCCCTGTGTAGCCGCCGCGCCGGCCAAATCAACACAGCCGGGCGGCAGGCAAAACACAAAACAAACAGTGTCGTGGACTCGGAGGAGTCCGACTCTGATACACCACGGGAGGCCAGCGACCGAGAGCGCTGGACCCGCATGGAATGGTGTTTGGAGCATCTGCTCCAGCATGACCGGCTCCGGGAATTGGAGTCAGGCCACTGTGGGCATATATCAAACCCACAGCAGCACCTTTTCAAGGGCTGCACAATGTCCCCACCTTATCAGAGGGGAGCACCTCGAGTCAGTTCTGGGCTGACTTGGAAGAGGGGACCGCGGAGGAAAACACCAGTGCATGCGTGAGGTGCAGGGTGAAGAGAATTTGCTGGATATGGTGGTAAGCTTCATGCAGCCAGACCAAACAGGGGCAAACCTGGAGCCTAAGCTTGCAACAAGCATTGACTACATGTCACTGAACCAGCTACAGGAACAGGCTGTGCTGGATACAACAGAGACATTTAACACCAGGAAACTGCATTTCCCTGAATGTGCCAATTGTAAACAGCTGCATCTGGAAGCACATCGGCCACGGGCAGAAGATGGATGTGAAGTTTTAAAAAAGTCCTGAAGTTACTAAACTTCAGGAATAACCGCCTTTGCCCGTACGGTGGCACCACGTCCATGTCCCAAGGCCAACAGGACACGCAGGCACCGCTATGCAACACTCAGCACAAATTAAATAGCATTAGAAAAAGTGCCATACAGCCAATGCTAAATCCAAAAATTCGCGGGGCTGTGTAAGCCTGGAGCCACCAAACCGCCTATTCTCCTGTTCAGGAGGCAACTTGTCTAAGCAGGTAAAGGAGCTGGACGAAGAAGCCAGAACTTTGGGGTTAATCAAAGGATCAACCTACCCTGCCAAAAACCCACCATAACCTACGACAACACCCCTACGCACCCACTGGCAGAACTGGTGAAATTCGAGGGCTCGGCACTCTAAACATGAGACTTTTAGGCCATGGCCCAGGCCGACCCTCCTGGAAGATGCGGGTAACCCCAATAACAACAGCAACCAACCCGAAGAACCAACCACCAGCACAGCAACGGAAGAACTTCAGGAAGAAGTAGTCCTGCCACTGGTAACAATGGAGGTAGGGGGTCTGGTTCCCCAAATAATATGGGAAGCATGGAGGTTGGGGGGAAGACTGTACTAGGTTTTAAATGCATGGAGCATGCTAACATCCGATACTTACGTCTTAAGCAGTATCCAGGGATATGCCATAGAGTTTGTACACCAAAAACAGCCCTCCAGTTCAACACAAACGAAACCGAGAATTTGTGCTCTCTGATAGGTAAAAAACAGAAGCACGTTGAACTGGAGTGACTTTACATAAAGGTGTAATTCAGACAACACAACACGAACCATTAGAATTCGTGTCCAATATATGTACTAAAACCAAAAAAGATGATGGTTGTCACATCATCATAGATCTGACAAATTGAATATATTTGTACAATATATTCACTTCAAAATGGAAACCTTTGTTACTGCTAAACAACTAAAGGGTACTTCATGGCTAGCATCGATTTAAAAGATGCATACTATTCAGTACCCATACGAGGTGACCACAGACGTTACTTAAAATTTAACTGGATGGAACAACTCTGGCAATATAAAGTGCTGCCAAAGGGGCTAACATCAGCCAAGGCTGTACACAAAAATTTAAAAACCAGGCCTAGTGTTTCTACGCAAACGCAAACATATGGTTATGGCATATTTGGATGACATACTCATGTGGGCATAACTTTGGAATTGGCCATACTAACTGTAACAGCCACAAAAACAGTTGTTGGGGGAAACTGGGATTTATCATCCATCCAATTCAATCTAAACTAACACCGTCCACTACTATGGACTACTTGGGATTCACCATTGATTCAGTTCACAACGGTGACACTACCCAAGGGAAAGGCCAGAGAAATAATAGAGGTTCTAGCAACCTCATTGACATCACAAATCCATCCATCAGATTGGTAGCCAAAATAATTGGTAAAATGGTGGCTGCTTTCCCAGCCACACAATTTGGATTACATTACCAAAAATTACAGAGAGCTAAAAATCAAGCTCTAAAAATCAATGCAGGTCACTTTAACAGACCTATGAGACTACCAATTCAAACCAAAACGGAGCTAAAATGGTGGATCGATAACATCTGGCTTTGTTCCAAACCTATCATTGTCAGTAACCCTTCGATGGTACTACAAACGGATGCCAGTGCACTGGGGTGGGGAGCCACCATTACCATCACCAGCTGTGGAGATAGATGGACAGTGCAGGAGGCATCCTTCCTACTGACACTGGGTATAAATTACTTGGAAATGTTGGGTGCAGTTCATGGACTTACACACCACCAGCATGTTAGATTACAAATAGACAATACCACTGTGGTAGCATACATCAACCACATGGGCGGCAACAAATCGATATCATGTGACAATCCCGCTAATTCAATTTGGCAATGGTGCATCCAGAGAAATATTTGGATATCAGCCACTTACCCACCACGGAGACTAAGTTTAGTGGCAGACACCAGGTCACGCAAATTTAATGAAAACACCGAATGCATGTTAAACAAAACAGTGTTTGCTGAAATCACAGCAAATACGGGAAACCGGATATCGATTTTGTCGCATTTAGAAGATATCTAACTATGTTTTATGGGAACCAGACCCTGGGGCAATGGCAACAGATGCATTTTCGTTGCATTGGGGGAAATGGTTCATTTACGCATTCCCTCCCTCCTGCCTCATCAGTCGGGTATGAAGCAAAATACAACAAGACTCTGCGTCTGGTATTTGGGAGTACCCGATTGGCCTACTCAACCATGGTTCTCAGTGGTGCAAAACATGGTATTCGAACCATGTATTACAATCCCACACAGACCAGATCTACTACTACATCCCGTGACGGGATAGCCATCCAAGCCATAAAGCTGGAACCTGCTAATTTGTAGAGGTTTTTAAAAACACCGCTTCTACAACTGGGACTCACGGACCGAACAGCAAACATCATCTCGGAGGCCCAAAGAGAGTCAACCAAGAAGCAATATCTGGTCTACATCAGAAAGTGGGAAACGTACTACCATAAGAACAAAACCACCAACAGAAATATCAACATCCCATCTGTTCTGGAATATCTGGCAGGCCTCCACTATGATGAGGGGCTCAGCTACAGTGCCATCAACAGCGCCAGAAGTGCCCTGTCGACATACCTATGGCAAGGGACAGAGCATTACACGGTAGGGACTCACCCTCTGGTAACCAAGCTCATGAGGGGAATATTTAACACAAACCCCCAAAAAAACAGGTACTCCCATGTATGGGATGTAAGCATTGTCCTGAAAGTACTCAGGAACTGGTCACCAGCATCTACCCTGTCCCCATACAGACTAACGTTTTAAAAAACAGTCATGGTAATGGCACTGGTCACGGCACAGAGGGTTCAGTCACTGCACAGACTGGACAACATGACCTCCTCACCTGACGATATTACGTTCCATATTTACGAACTAGTAAAACAGAACAGACAGGGATCAGCAGGCCTCAATATCCAATGTAGGTCATACCCTGCAGATGACCGCCTCTGTATAGTTAAACATCTATCACTATACATGGTGAAACTAAAAACCTGAGAGGCATGAGAATGGACTGCTGATCAGCCATAAGAAACCTCACAAAAAAGTGACGGTCCAAACGACCTCGAGATGGCTGAAAAAGGTATTGACGCGGGCTGGGGTGGATACTAATGTGTTCAAATCTCATTCCACCAGGGCCGCAGCTACATCAGCGGCAGTACGACTGGATCTGCCCATGGACCAAGTCCTCGAAGCAGCAGGATGGTCAGGGGAAAGAACTTCCAGTTATTTTATAACAAACCAGTTAGAGAGACTGGAACATTTGCAGAAAGAAATTTAAATTCTGTAAATTAATTAAAACCCATAAATAGGGTTATATTTGTGTTAATACATTTTATGATTTCAATAACGAATCATGTGCAATTGTGTTAACACTATTCCTCCCACAGTCAAGGCAGACGTGTGCATGGACGTTTCTACGGCATGAGATCACAGAGCTTTGAAGTCTTCACGTAGTCACTCACGTGACTCCGAAGTAAAATAGTAAGATTAAACGAGAACTTACCAGTTTGAAGTTTGATCTGTATTTTATGAGGAGTTACGATGAGGGATTACGTGCCCTCCGCTCCCACCCAGGTCATATATACTTAACTGGTACCTCTTCTCTAATCTTACTATGTTTAGTCATTACAGTTATCTGTGATCTCACACCGCTGCTTTGAAGAATGACACGCATGCGTGCTGAGCGGGTTCTTCACGTAATCCCTCATCGTAACTCCTCATAAAATACAGATCAACCTTCAAACTGGTAAGTTCTCGTTTAATCTTACTATTCATCCGTCAAGAGAGTTTTATTGTCATGTGTCCCAGATAGGACAATGAAATTCTTACTTGCTGCAGCACAACAGAATATGTAAACATAATACAAAACGGAAGATAAAAGTTCAGTGTGTCTATAGACCATAGATACACAATAAATAAACAGATATAGTGCAATAATAATAATAGACTGTTATTGTTAAGAGATCATTTGATGTTGTGTTTAATAGCCTGATGGCTGTGGGGAAGTAGCTATTCCTGAACCTGGATGTTACAGATTTTGGGCTCCTGTACCTTCTTCCCGATGGCAACAGGAAGAAGGTACAATACATATAAGTGATGGACATTGTCTTGAGTATTAGAAAGGCGCTATATAAATCCCATCCATTATTATTATTATTAGAAATGTTTTTAGCAGGTTGGCTATTCTGTAACGTTGGATCACGTGGCATCCAGCCTGAGCTAGCCAACCGGATACAAAATTGGTTTAGTGGAAGGAGTCAGAGGGTGTAGTGGATAATTGTAAGATTAAACGAGAGCTTACCAGTTTGAAGTCTGATCTTTATTTTATGAGGAGTTACGTTGGTGAGTACGTGAAGAAGAACCCCGCTCGTGCGCATGCGCGTCAATCTTCAAAGAACCGGTGTGAAATTACAGAACAACAGTGACTGAAGTATCATAGTAAGATCAGAAACCAGATGACCTTTGTGAGAGAGGGTTGGGAGTGGAGGGCACGTACTCACCAACGTAACTCCTCATAAAATAAAGATCAAACTTCAAACTGGTAAGTTCTCTTTTAATCTTACTATTTCACTTCGGAGTCACGTGAGTGACTATGTGAAGATTTCAAAGCTCTGTGATTTCATGCCGTGAGAAACGAGTCTACACAACCACAACTGCTTCATTGACAAATGAGGAAAAATACATTCATAATGCATACAGTCATGACATTGATTTAAAACATGCTGATGCTCTTAATGTATATAATAGTAACACCTCCCGGGTGGAACTATAAATAAATAAAACGTAAAATAGAGTTGACAAAGAGTTGGCATTGGGTTATTGTAAAATGTTTGGAAAAACCGTTCGTTTTTGACCATGCTGCAGCCGTTAGGATGTGATCCAGCGGAATGTCAATAACCATTGCTGCTGATGTTGCAGCAGCCCTGGTGCAGTGAGATCTGGAATCAGTATCGACTCCTGCATAGATCAACCCCGTTTTATCCCTGGAAATGGTCTAACCGGATACGTTTCATGACGTTTTTGTGTACTAACAAGCATTGCAAGTTCAGAGCCTTGAAAAAGTTCTTGGTGACCTTGACATATAGTTGTATATGTGTGCCCTCACATAGCCAAAGGTCCCTGGGTATGCCTTGAACTATTTTGAGACCTGACACCCCTTCTGCTGTGCTTAACTAATTATAAACATAAAATATTATATATTATTTACAGATGTAATCATCCTGTCCCTTCGCAATATGTAGCGACTGAACCTGTTGCGCTAAACCGGCGCCAGTAGGAGAACTACCTTATGAGAGCCGGCCAAAACCAAGGATTCTAACTGGAGCCCCCTTGTGAAATAGTGTTAACACAATGTCAATATCCCATACTGCATTGTACATGTCCTGGGAGAACTTGTGTTAAAGATATCCTTTACAAACTCGATATCCGGGGTGAACCCGACAGAGTGGGTCCCGTTTGCTGCAGTAAATATGATGGGAAAGCACGTTAGCACAGTTAATGGCCCTATCAATTATTGTCAAAAGACCAATTAAAATGAACTCCAAGACGTCAGTAATCTGTACTATTTTAAATGGAACATTAGCATTAAACAACACTTCCCATTTCCTGAAAAGAAATGTACTGCTTTTCCCTTTTTTGGTGCTATCTCAGCACTCTGGAGTGAACCCAACAAGGATAAGTGTGCCAACTCCAGCCTTAGGGCAGTCTATTCAGAAACTGCAGAGCATAAATTGATTTTAACATGCAACGGCTGATTTCCCGAGTCATAGCCTGAACCAGCAAAATTTACGTTTAGAATAATCGTATGTTTGTCTTATTATTCCCGACAAATCGGGAATTAAGCTCCATAGGCCAATCAGACAGTAGGAAAAACCTAAAGTGGGATCTTGATGGCTTTATTTGAAGACACAACTGACGAGGCAAAATGGAGGAAGATATAAAAGACCATTCCTCCTCCTTGTAGCGAGAATGTATCTTTCACCACTGTTATGCCACATATTTTTGCAACCTGTGAATACCCAAACATTGATGACACAAGTATAGGACAGAGAACATTGTTGTCTGAAATTACAGCAGAATTTAGATTATACTGCAGAAGATGGCAAAGAAATGGCCAATGGAATTCAAGTTTGATATGTGTGATGTGTTGTATTTTGGAACATTAAATCAGGGCAGCACTTACACAATAAATGATAAGTCCATGGAGAGTGTTGTAGATCAGAGACCGAGGAAGCAGGTACATAGTTCCCCCAAAATTGATTATCTTACCTTTGCATTAAGTTCTATTTCCTAGTGTCACAAGCAGACAAGGTGGTGAAGGGAGCATTTGACATGCTTGCTTTCAATGGTTTGCGCGTGACGTACGGCGTCAAGACGCTGTGTACTGCCTTGAGACGCTGCGCACGCCCGTCGAGGCGGTACGTACGGCGTTGAGGTGGCTGCGGGCCGGCAGGCCATTGCCACGCAGAATTTTTGAACACGGTCAGTTTTTCGGAGCCCCGCGCGATGTCGGGACCAGCTCCGCACACCTCCATACGGCACCGGCGATCGAAGTGGGACCGGCCCCGCGAGGCCGTACAGCTCAAGCGATCACGTTAGGTCGCGCTTGCCGCATGGAGTCGCATGCTCGTGGGACAGGCCCTTTAGTTAGCGAAAGAAAATGCAGACTTGCCATATTCTGATAAATGTTTAAAGGGGGGTGGATAGCTGAATTCTGCATCCATGGTACTCATCTGCAAGGAGAGAAGCTTGATTTTCAGCTGCAGTACATTAATTGCCTTTCAAATAGATGGTTTAATAGTAATTATGAATATAAAATTGTTATCACGTTTTCTGTGTGACATGGAAAATAGAACTTAAAGCCTGACTTAAATGTATGATGATCTATCTTCAGATTCTTATTGCATAGTGAAATGTTCAGAGCCAGCCTGTCAGGTGACAGGAGGTCCTCGGCCCTGGCAGGCTGACTAATGCATTTGATATGGGGATGCCTGCACATAGAACAGTTCTGTCAGAATCTTGTTCACAAACTATCCAATGTATTCTTCTGGGCATTCTTGGGAAATTATACTTAAATGCATAAGTAAGCACTGGAAATATGAATGATATGTTTGTAAAGTACACTTGATGCAGATACTGGAATGAGTGCCAATGATGCCGAATGTTACAGACTCTAAAGATTTAATTGTAGAATTGCTACACTATAAGAGATTGGATTATATAACTGCAGAGATATCGACCAGATTAAAACATTTCTAGCTTTATGACTCCTCTAACCTTGGGCTATCTGTCAGTAGCTTGAAATAAAACAACCAATATAGATTTAATTTTCTATAAGCATTACTGTTGTCCTTGAATTCATTATTTCAGCTTTTCATGTTCAGAACTATTTCTTTGAAGTTACTCCCCAGCAAATTCTTATTAAGTTACATTCTGACTTTTCAGATTGAAATGAAGTAACGGGAGACTTATCTTTCATTTCCCTAGAGCTCATAAAGTGCCTGTTCCAATCTGAGTCGTAGACACTTATGCCCCTGTCCCACTTAGGAAACCTGAATGGAAACCTCTGGAGACTGCGCCCCACCCAAGGTTTCCGTGCGGTTCCCGGAGGTTGTAGGTGGTTGCCGGAGGTTGCAGGTAGTGGAAGCAGGTAGGGAGACTGACAAAAACCTCCGGGAACCTCCGGGAACCACACGGAAACCTTGGGTGGGGCCCAAAGTCTCCAGAGGTTTCCGTTCAGGTTTCCTAAGCGGGACAGGGGCATTAGGTATATTTAGAAAATCCGAATAATTCTGATATGCTTCTTAGATAAACAATCTTGGTGCAGTATTTATATTATTCTTATACCCAGTATTTTCTTGTGATTTATTTTGGATTGATTTTTCTCAGATATACCAGTTGTCTTTGAAGACATGATTTGTTAAGGTTGACAAAATTGCTGGAGAATCTCAGTTGAATCTGAGTTTCTCCAGCAATTTTGTCTACCTTCGATTCTCGAGCATCTGCAGTTCCTTCTTGAACATTTGTTAAGGTTATACTGTAAGATGCCATCTTACAGCAACTAGTCACAGACTAGAGTTTTTATTACCTCTGTTTTATGTATGTGTATTTAGTCTGGAATTAATTCGATCTCATGTTCTGCTGGGTTGAGAGGTAATGAATGAAACCACATACTTAACCATCAGTTTACCAGCAGTTAGAAGAAGATTCCTGACCCAAACCGTTGGTTGTCCATTCCCTCCCCAGATGCTGCCTGATCCACTGAGTTCCTCAAGCTCTTTGAGTTTTGCGGAAGAGTCCAGCATCTCTTTCATCGTCATCAATGTACCTGTGTCATACTGGTGCATCCTTGCCTTGCCTTTTTCTTATTTACTGTGCAAAATCTGAATTATTTCATCGAAGATCATTCTCTGCATCAACTTTATGCCGGATGTAAGCCTCAGAATGTATGAAAAATAAGAGTAGAAACAAGGAACTGCAGACGCTGGATTACAATAAAAAATAATCTGTATGCAGAGATGTTGCATATCTTTTTCAGTTTACAGCTCTGCCTTGTGAAAAACTGGTAAGGATGAGAAGGCATGGTTCTATTCTGTCCATTATACATAATTACATGTTGACAGAAGTTATTGTAGACAGATCCATTGGCAACAGTATGACATTACTTGGTCATATACTTGCAAAATATCAAATGCATGTTGGAGCGTGCATAAATGTACCAGGATGAATTCTGAGAACTTTGTGATTCACACAGGTTGTCAGCGTTTCTGTAACCTACATATAAATATATGGTAATTAAGTCGAATAACCTTCAGGAACATAGGGCTACTTGACTGATTTTCTCAACCTCTATTGTACGATTCCTTTTCCATGCCTTTTCATGAGTTTTTGCCATCCAATGTTACTGGGATGGGAAGACTTTAGTTATGGGAAGAGATTGGATAGGTTGGGTTTGTTTAAGAGACATGGAGCCATAAAGCCATACAGCACGAGAAAAGGACCGTTGGCTCAACTCGTCCGACTGACCAAGATTCCCCAACTAAGCTTGGTGGCCCATATCCCTCTAAACGTTTCCTATCCCTGTACCTGCCCAAATGTCTATTACATTTTGTCTATTTACCTGCTTCAACCACTGTCTCTGGCAACTCATTTCATATGTGCCCCACCCTTTGCATGAAGAAATTGCCCTCAGGTCCTTTTTAAATCTTCCCTCTCTCACTTTAAACCTACGCCCTCTTGTTTTTGATTCTCCTTTGCAGAGAAAACAGCTGTATGTATTCACCTAATCTCTGCCCCGCACGATTTTATATATCTCCATCAGCCTCCTATTCTACAAGGAATAAAGTCTTAAGGGCCTGTCCCACGAGCATGCGACTGCATGCGGCAAGCGCGACCTAACGTGGTCGCTTGAGCCGTACGGCCTCGCGGGGTCGGTCCCACTTCGATCGCCGGAGTCGTATGGAGTTGTGCGGAGCTGGTCCCGACATCGCGCAGGGCTCCGAAAAACTGACACTGTCCAAAAATTCCGTGCGGCAACGGCCTGCCGGCCCTAAGCCGCATTGTGGCCGTACGCAGCGCCTCGACGGGCGTGCGCAGCGTCTTGACGCCGTACGCAACGTCTTGATGGCTTACGCTTAGCGCGAATTTCCCGCAGACTTTGCTCGAACTTCACGTCAACTCGTACGGGATCACTCGACCTCCGCGCGGCCCCCGCTTCCGGTTTGGTCGC
The DNA here is from genome assembly GCF_010909765.2 of Amblyraja radiata. Classification (NCBI taxonomy): domain Eukaryota; kingdom Metazoa; phylum Chordata; class Chondrichthyes; order Rajiformes; family Rajidae; genus Amblyraja; species Amblyraja radiata. The sequence continues at coordinate 5,123,906 of NC_045956.1, forward strand.
GCATGCTCGTGGGACAGGCCCTGTACAGGGATCACTCGACCTCCGCGCGGGCCCCGCTTCCGGTTTGGTCGCGCTTGCCGCAGGCAGTCGCATGCTCGTGGAACAGGCCCTTTAGTCTGCCCTTTCTCTCTCCATAACTCAGATGCTTGAGTACTGGTAATATTCTCGTCAATATTCTTTACATTATTTCCAACTTATTAACGTCTTTCCTATGACAGGGTAAGCAAAACTGAATACAATGCTCCAAGTGCGGGCTCATCAATGTCTTGTACAACTGTGATACACTGTCCCAAATCCTGTAGCCAGTGGTCTGACTGATGAAGGCCAACATGCCAAACACATTCTTCACCATGCTGTCAACCTGGGAGACCACATTCACGGAACTATGTACTCGTACTCTTCGGTTCCTCTGCTCTACAACACTCCTCAGGACCCGACCATTCACCGTGAAATGCCTGCCCAGGTTTGACATCAAAAATGCAACACCTCACACTTATCCAAATTGAATCCTCTTTGCCATTCCTTTCCTCACTTAACCAGCTGATCAAGGTCCCTTTGTACTAAGTTGTACTAAGCTGGTGAAGCTATTGGCTTGTCATTCTGTACTCCCCATTGAAATCTACGGCTTCATATTAATGGTAGATTGAGCGAATTGTTAAGCTTTGAGGTTACAGATAGCAGCCAGAGAGTCATGGAGTTAAACACCAAAGAAACAGGCCCTTCGGCCCAACTCGTCCATGCCGACCAAGGTGCCCTACCTAAGCTAGCCCTATTTGCCAGCGTTGGCCTATATCCCTCTAAACCTTTCCTATACATTTTATTTTAAATGCTGCTATTGTAGTGTCCTCCTCTGGCAGCTCCTTCCAGAAACCCAGCCCCTCTGAGTGAATTCCATATACCCACTACCCTCTGAGTAAAACCCCTTTCCGTTTGCCTATTTGTGTTGTGATCAACAGTGCCTTATGAACGACTAGTCTCTGCTGTGTTTGGCATTTGGCAAGTTTATAATCCCGCAGGAGGGAAGACACCAGATTCATGCTCCATGGGACAATAACCACTCTCTTGCATGCTGCAATGGGAGCCAGGACGTTGGGTATCAGAGGCCGCATATTGTTCACGCACACAATTGTGTCTGACTACAAATGGGCACCGATACATCTACCTCCACTCTATCTTGATTCAGTACATCCTAACTCTAGCACTTCCCTATTTCGGGGGTGCCGTCCTGTACAGGTATGGCTGCCCAGCCTGCAGCTGTCCAGTTTTTTCTCTCTTTTTTTTAGTTTTAGTCAGTTGAGGTTTTTATTTTCTGGAGTTCTAGCCTTTTTTATGTGGGGGGGAGTGGGGTGGGGGTGGGAAGGGGGAAACTGCTTTCTGGGGTCCCTACCTGGTCGGAGAGGCGGCTTTTCTCCAGGCTGCACCGTTGACCCGTCCTCGCGGCCTACCAGGGGGCCTGGAGCGGCGTTTCCTGAGGGGACCGCCCAGAACCTGGAGCGCAATCGCGGAACGGTGCGGGCGATGCCTTGCCTGGGTCGCCACGCTGGACCGCAGGTGAACATCGCAGAGCTGCGGGCGGCAGAGCTGAGCTTTATATCGGGAGCCTGGGATCTCTCACCGAGATCGGCAGTTGTGGAGCTCCATCCAGCGCGGCCTGTCGGCTTCGGAAGCAGCGGCCTCCGGTAAGGAAGCGGCCGTTCCAGGTGTCCCAAGCCGCTGAGAGGATTCTCCCGACTCCGGAGCACCATCACCCGGTGAGAACGGCCTGTAACATCGCCCCCCGTAGTGGTGACAGCGGAGGCCTCAATAGACCCGACTATGGGTGGGCAAGGGGATGGGGACTGGACATTGTGCCTTCCCTCATAATGGGAACCATTGTGGGGGGATGTTTTTTTATGTTTATTGTTAAATTCTTTAATGTTGTGTCTTATCTTTATCTGTGTGCTGCATGGCAAGACAAATTTCACTACACCAATTGGTGTATGTGACAATAAATGTCCTTTGGCCTTGTCCTTTGTCCTTTATTCCAAGGGAGAAAATACTGGGAGAAATCAGGGGTACAAGGTGGGGGGGAAAAAATCACCATCTACCGATCTTTAATTTCTTTTAACATTTGGGTTGAATGCAGGATTAGAAATTTTGCATTCTCGGGAATTTTAAACATAAAAAATAGCATCAGTGCTTCCAAATTATTATGCATGTGAATAGTTTAAAAATTATAATCAGAAACATCTTGGGAAATGGGCTGTGTCTCAGAAACTGCCACTGGCCAGGGGACGTCGGGAGCTGTGGACTCCAGTGGGAAGCGGCCGGTTCGGAAATCCAAGCCGCTGAGATTGGCCTCCCGTTCCTACGTTGGAGAGCCAACATCCAGGCGAGCGAGCCTGAGCGGCGGGCTGCCCGTAGCGGCGACTGCGGAGGGCTCTTGAGGCCCCGACCACGGGTGAACATCGAGGAAGATGACTGACTTTGGTGCCTTCCCTCACAGTGGGAAACTTTTGATTCTGCTGTGTGGGGATGTTTTATGTTGAATTCTATCGTGTGTTGTGTTCTTTATTTTATTGTACGGCTGTATGGCAATCACATTTCACTGTGCCAACTGGCACATGTAACAAATAAATGTATCTTGTAAATATATCTTGTATCTTGGAAGACTTAATGGTGCTTTCTCACGGTGCGACCTGAAGCAAGACTGAACAAGAGTTTAACATCGTGGGAACCTCTGCGATAGCAGTACGGCATTCGTGGACCACCGAGGACCTCCGTGGCGCTAACGGCAGGTAGTTGTGTAACTTAGTACGGTCGGGAGAAAATTCAAACATTTTTGAATTTCTCCAAGAGTGACTTGAGCAGCGTTGCAACATTGTATGAACGCAGATGCCAGTGCGATATCCGTGCGATATCCGTAATGACACTTGCGGGTACCGTGGGAACTCCTGCGAACGGTAAACCCGGAAGCTTGACAGAAGGGACATAAGGTGAGTAAAAAGGGTGGTCTCAATATCGCCAATGGACCATGTGTCCATCGGGGACGTCCCACTTAATTGTCATTGTTTGAGAATCTTTTTCACAGTAAAAAGACTTGCAGAGATGCCTCTCAGAAAAGCGCAAAGAAAGGGGTCAAAGAAAGTCAGAAAGTTTTTAGCCATGCAGGTAAATGAGGAGGAGACTCAGCAAGAGAGACAGGTGGAGAGGCAAGAGGAGATGCCAGAGATACCACTGCCTGTGGGCTCCTTGGAGCAGGGAGAGGGTGATCAAGGTGGATTTGAGATTGCCTCCCCAGTAGTGAGTATCTATAACAATATATTAGTTTATGTACAGGAGAACAATTTAATGTTATCCATGATTTAAAAACATACAATGCTACAGATGTAAAAGTGCTGTTTTTGCAGGGAACAGACAGACTTTTATAAGATAAATTAAAGGAAACTGCAAAAACAGCACTTTTACATCTGTAGCATTGTATGTTTTTAAATCATGGATAACATTAAATTGTCCCGACCAAAGAATTTTCTCCCGACCTTACAAAGTTACACGACTACCTGCCGTTAGCGCCACGGAGGTCCTCGGTGGTCCACGAATGCTGTACTGCTATCGCAGAGGTTCCCACGATGTTAAACTCTTGTTAAGTCTTGCTTCAGGTCGCACCGTGAGAAAGCCCTTTAAGGCCGAAACTCTTGATTCAGATGCTCCTGTGCTGTTTGGTCTTGCCAATCCACTGGATCTTGTCCAAGACACGATCAGATTGCTGTAAGCATCCTGATGGTGTTAGACGACTCCTCTTGTTCAAGTGATTCATGTGATAATATTGCAGGCCGTCTGGCCTGAAGAATATCGCAATTGTTCAACCGCAGAATCTTTGCAATCAACTAGCTTTAATTCTCACGAGGCATCACAGTGCCCGCACAATCCAGCGCAGTGGTTATGTTATGATATGTAAAGATTTGTAAATCGTTTTAATCTGTCCTTGTTGTCATTCACGACTTCCGTGTGCAATTTTGTATTGAACCAACAGCACAGAGTTGGTGTTATGAAGTAGAACTAAGAAACTGCAGATGCTAGTTTGCACAAAAGGACACAAAGTGCTGGAGTCACTCAGTGAGTTAGGCAGCATCTCTGGAGAACATGGATAGGTGACGTTTTGGACCGGGAGTCTGAAGAAAGGTCCCAACTTGACAATAGACATTGGGTGCAGGAGTAGGCCATTTGGCCCTTCGAGCCAGCACCGCCATTCAATGTGATCATGGCTGATCATCCCCAATCAGTACCCCGTTCCTGCCTTCTCCCCATATCCCCTAACTCAGCTATTTTTAAGAGCCCTATCTAGCTCTCTCTTGAAAGCATCCAGAGAACCTGCCTCCACCGCCCTCTAAGGCAGAGAATTCCACAGACTCACCACTCTCTGTGAGAAAAAGTGTTTCCTCATCTCCGTTCTAAATGGCCTACTCCTTATTCTTAAACTGTGGCCCCTGGTTCTGGACTCCCCCAACATCGGGGACATGTACCCTGCCTGTAGTGTGTCCAAGCCCTTAACAATCTTATATGTTTCAAGGTGTTTGTTGGTGCTGGTGTTATGAACACCGAATTTTGTCTTGTGACAAACTCTCCAAAACTGAACAGTGTAAGGAAGAAACCTGCATAAATACATTACAGAAGCACAAACACATTACAAACTGAATATACTGTAATTAATACCAGTAGAGATGACAAAATGAGCAGCGCAGTTGATAATCCATCGTGCCATGCATGTCCTTGTGTATTCTAGGTGTTTCTCAATGCCAATTCTACCTCCTTTAATTTGTGTTTTTATTGAGAGCACGCAACCAAGCAGCAACGTACACATCTAAAATTACACCCATTAGATACGATTACAGCAAACCTTTTTGTGAATTAATTTATCCTGCTGATGCTTTCACTTCCATTTCAGGTAACCGGGATTCGTAGATTTTAAGGTGACTTACTGTTTTTTGTTGTTCACTTCCCAGGATAAACAGATCAAAATACATTCCAAAAATGAGCACAAATGAATAAATCATAAGCACCTTGTGGAAATCAAAGATGGAATAACCATTCAAAAGTAAGGAAGCATCTACTGTATGTTCTCACTTTACACCCAATGTCTCTAAGGTAATTATATACACCAGCTCCATCCTGAAACATTCATGTGTACGTTGAAATGGTTTCTTTTAAATAAGATCCAGATTCTCTCTTCGCATCCAGCACTCACGGTTATTTTTTTTAGACATGAAGTATTCACCCACTCTAGTTCAATGTTGACTGTTCATGAGTGACTGCACTGCCACATATCATCACCTGCTTTAAGAAGACCAGTGTTATCCTGTTGCCAAAGAAAATCACCGTAGCCTGCATTAATAATTTTGATTCAGTGGCTCTCATGCTTTACAGCATGAAACATTTTGAGAGGTTAGTCACAGCGCACGTTAACTTCAGCCTCCCTGACATCTTTGACCTACTGCAGTTGACATACTGTTGACACAGGTCCACAGCATATTCAATCTTCCTGGCCATTTATTCATCGCCAAAAATTCTGGATAACAGACACCTTTATTGCTCAGCCCTCAACTTCGTAATCCCAACCAAACCCACTTGAAAACATGTGGGCTTGGGAATCTGCTATAGGTGTCTTTGTTATCCAGAGTTACCAGCAATGAATGTAGGACAACTAGAGGATGTTTCCACTAATGGGAGAGTCTAGGACCAGAGGTCATAGCCTCAGAATTAAAGGACGTTCCTTTAGACAAGAGATGGGGAGGAATTTATTTAGTCAGAGGGTGGTGAATGTTTGGAATTTGTTGCGACCGAAGGCTGTGGAGGCCAAGTCAATGGATATTTTTTAAGGCAGAGATAGATAGATTCTTGATTAGTGCGGGTGTCAGGGATTATGGAGAGAAAGCAGGAGAATGGGGTTAAGAGGGAAAGATATATCAGACATGATTGAATAGCGGAGTGGACTTGATGGGCCGAATGGCCTAAATCTGCTCCTATCGCTTATGACCTTATGAACCTATGTGTCAGCACCCCTGCCCACCTTTGCAACTGATTCATGGAGCCAGTATCAGTGAGGTCAGGAGATGAAACATCCTCCCAAACAATTCTCAGTTGCGGTCCCCCTTATTTCCTAAGCACTCAAGTCGACTAAGCAGCCTAATTCTGTGCTCACTCCATTTACAAGTTTGCAGACAGTGAACTGTATCTCAAATAATAATAAGACGGAGTAATAAAAGAGATAGAGAACTTTGTAACATGGTGACAAGATGACAAGCTATCCCTCAATTTCAGCAAGACAAAGGAGCTTGTTCTTGACTTCAGAAAACAACGTGATGTAGTCTCTCCCGTCAGCGTAAATGTGCCAAAGTAGAAATGGCCGAGAGCTTTAAGTCCCTCGGCATAAAAAACACAAACAATTTGTCCTGGATCAACCACATTGAAGTTATGGCCAAGAAAGCACATCAATGTTTCCTAAGAAGTCGGAGGAAGCTTGGCCAATCTCCATGACTCTTACCAACTTTCACTGACGAACCGTAGAAAGCATCCTAACAGAACGCATCCCAGCTTGCTTTGGCAACAGCTTGGCCCAAGACCGTAAGAAATTGCAGAGTGTTGTCCAGATTACTGAATCTCCCATCTGCTAGGATGTGGCCCCGATCTCCCAACATTGCAGATCTTGCATTTTTTTGCGCCTATTGTAGATACACCTGGCGACACAACCAGGTGCTGAGGTGTTTGGCAGTTGAACTCAAGTGCAAGAGAGTTATCACCAATGCCATGACTATCAATGCCCAGATAACATTCCCGCAAATACCATCCTTCATCCGGGAAGGAGAGAAACGGAGGACTAACCCCTCGCCTCTCAACTCATGCCCACTGAACGCAGCCAGGGAACGCAGCCTGGGAAATGCGTGTTGACCTAGGCCAGAGGCTTTCGTTCCCAGTTGAAATCGCAGTTACCAACCTGCGACCAGACCTCATTCTCTGGTCCAACTCCTGTCGGCGTGTTTTCATCATTGAGCTGACGGTCCCATGGGAGGAGGCTGTGGACGAGGCTTATGCAAGGAAAAAGCTTCGATATTCAAACCTTGCAGCAGAGGCAGAGGAGAGAGGTTGGAGGGTAAGGGTGTGTCCAGTGGAGGTGGGGTGCAGGGGCTTTGTAGCCAGTTCCACCGCAAGGCTCCTGAGGGAAGTAGGAGTCAAAGGGCAGGCACAAAGGAGGGCAATAAAAGAACTTGCCAATGTCGCCGAACGGAGCAGTCACTGGCTGTGGCTGAAGAGGAAAGATGCTGCCTGGGCTGCCACGTGACCATCTAGAGGCTAACAATAAGACACACATCCAGGTCTGATCACCCTGCGGTGGGCCTGCCTCGACTGAGGGTGTCTTGTGATAAAAGGCCGAAACACACAGTGATGTTGAGGTACACAACTGAAAATGTGTCTGATTGGTAGCAAATTCACCTAGTGGTCATACCCAAGAATGTCAATTGTAGTGAAATCTTAGGGATTGTAGCATCCAGTCCTACTAATCAATCTATGGTTGGATTGTACTCATGTATGGTATGGTTTGACTTGAAAGCACATAAAGGTTTTCACTGTTTCTCAGAACACCCGACAAAATTAAAGCAATCCTAGACGATACAATTGATTCAGATTCTATCTTAGGACAGAGGGGGGAAAAGCTCACGTCAGTATGTATTATTTTTTTCACTGGTAAACATGGGTGGGAGTAGTTAGCACAGGAACTGATCTCTGATTTTGATGGTAGTCACAACCAATATCTAATAACCCCAGAAATCCATCAGTTAATGGCTTTTACCTTCTCTTGAACAGTCTTGCACTGCATTCCCAAATACCATGCTTCATTCAGCAAGAAACGACACTTGCTTCACATTAATTATAGGTCGACCTTCTCCATTCTGTTCAACACATCTTCCAGATTCCACATATGTTCATCTCACAAAGCATTCGGGCCAATCAGGTCTGTGGTGAGCCCACAATTCATGAAGGAATGCTGCTGATCGTTCAGTTTGTTCCTCAGTATCCAATTCACAGCCTTTCTGCTGATTTTACTGTATATCAGCAACTCCTTCAAGTACCTGAACAGCACTGAAATTCTTCGGGAGCAGGACTGGCCCCCCAACATATCCCGAGTCATCTTTTTTTCCCCAAGGAAACACAAAATGCCGGATGAACTCAGTGGTACGTGAAACAAATGTTTAACGAAGGTGTCTTCTGATGCATTGATTTGTGCTTCAATACGTCTGGCTGCTTGTTCTGCTTTAACTCCAGCTCAGCCTCAAAGGCCTGTCCCACTTGCGTGTCCTTAGCATGCTAATTACGCAACCTCGTGGTCGCGCGCGACTTAATTTGACCATGTGTGACGTCATTTGAAGATGGACGCAAAATGCAGGAGTAACTCAGTGGGACAGGCAGCATCTCTGGAGAGAAGGAATGGGTGATGTTTCATGTCGAGACTCTTCTTCAGTCTGAAAGAAGGGTCTTGACACGCACAACTACATACTCCTCCGCGCTTCTCAGTGGGACTGGCCCCGCGCAGCCATACAATGCCCGTGCGCCTCAACGCGACCATGAGGTTGCGTAATTTGCGTGCCAAGGACACGTAAGTGGGACAGGCCCTTATGTAACAAAATCTCAATCCGCATTTCCTGCTGATACACAGGCAATGCAGGGTGCCTGAATAAATCCACATCTGCAACTTCCAATCCTGATGATCAAAGTTGATACCACCAGGTATATGTTGTGACATGTAGAGTACTACTAGATAACAGTGGCACATATGATGAAGATGTTAGTAAACACATAGAGCCTTAGAAAATACGTGCAGGAGTAGCACCACCATTCAATATGATCATGGCTAATCATCCAAATCAGTACCCTGTTCCTCCTTTTATCCCAAATCCCTTGATTCCATTAGCCCTAAGAGCTAAACCTAACTCTCTCTTGAAAACATCCAGTGAATTGGCCTCCACTGCCTTCTGTGGCAGAGAATTCCACAGATTCACAACTCTCTGGGTGAAATGGTTTTTCCTCATCTCAGTTTTAAATTACCTACCCTTATTCTTAAACTGTGACCCCTGGGTCTGGACACATTATACTGCATCTGCCACGCATCTGCCCATTCACCCAACCTATCCACGTCACCCTGCAGCCTCATAGCGTTCTCCTCGCAGCTCACACTTCCACCCTACTTTGTGTCATCTGCAAACTTGGAGATGTTACATTTAATTCCCTCGTCTAATTTGTTAATATGTATTGTAAATAACTGGGGTCCCAGCACTGAGCCTTGCGGCACCCCACTAGTCACTGCCTGCCATTCTGAAAAGAACCCGTTAATTCCTACTCTTTGCTTCCTGTCTGCCAACAGTTCTCTATCCATGTCAATACCCTACCCCCAATACCATGTGATCTAATTTTGCACACTAATCTCTTGTGTGGGACCTAGTCAAAGGCTTTTTGAAAGTCCAGATACACCACAACCACCACCTCACCCTTATCCATTCTACTTGTTACATCCTCAAAAAATTCCAGAAGGTTAGTCAAGCATGATTTCCCCTTCATAAATCCATGCTGACTTTGACCGACCCTGTCACTGCTTTCCAAATGCGCTGCTATAACATCTTTAATAATCGACTCCAGCATCTTCCCCACTACCGGTGCAAGGCTAATTCGTACTTAATTCTCGGTTTTCTCCCTCCCTCCTTCCTTAAAAAGTGGGATTACATTAGCTACACTCCAGTCTACAGGAACTGATCCAGAGTCGAGAGAACATTGGAAAATGAACACCAATGCATCCATGATGTCTAGGGCCTTCTCCTTGAGTACTCTGTGATGCAGACCATCAGGCCCTGGGTGATTATAATGTCACTGCTCTGGCTGGGCATCATATTTAGACAGGGGTGTTTAACCAAGCATCTCAGCCTCAATGACATAAGTGCACAGAGGCTTTTAACATTGAGTTCCATATGAAAACAATCTTGAACAGAATTAATTAAGGGCCTGTCCCACGAGCATGCGACTGCATGCGGCAAGTGCGACCTAACGTGGTCGCTTGAGCTGTACGGCCTCGTGGGGCCGGTCCCACTTCGATCGCCGGAGCCGTATGGAGTTGTGCGGAGCTGGTCCCGACATCGCGCGGGGCTCCGAAAAACTGACCGTGTTCAAAAATTCCACGCGGCAATGGCCTGCCGGCCCGCAGCTGCCTCGACGCCGTATGCACCGCCTCGACGGGCATACGCAGCGTCTTGACGCCGTACGTCACGTGCGAACGTCCGCGGACTTCGCTCGAACTTCACGTCACTCACTTGACCTCCGCGCGGCCCCCCGCTTCCGGTTTGGTCGCGCTCGCCACATGCGGGCGCATGCTGTTGGGACCGGCCCTGTATGGGGATCACTTGACCTCCGCGCAGCCCCCGCTTCCGGATTGGTCGCGCTTTACGCATGCAGGTCGCATGCTCGTGGGACAGGCCCTTAAATCTTAACATTGGCTGTTCCTCATGTAGGGTTAAAAAGGAACATGCAAGTGAGAGCACTTTGGTTTAAATGCTTTCATTTTCAGCCTTTGCTAATGACTCCAATCTTAGTTTAGTTTAGTTTAGAGATACAGCATGGAAACAGACCCTTCAGCCCACCGAGTCTGTGCCAACCAGTGATCATCCGTGCACTAGTTCTAACCTATACGCTAGGGATCAATTTACAGAAACCGATTAACCTACAAACCTGTAGATCTTTAGAGTATGGGAGGAAACCAGAGCATCTCGAGAAAACCCATGTGGTCACAGGGAGAACATACAAACTCCGAACAAACAGGACCCGTAGTCAGAACTGAACCCAGGACCCTGCGCTCTACCGCTGTGCCACCGTGCTGCCCAAGTAGATCTTATGCTGCATTGTCTTCTGGATGACTGATTGATTGAAAAATACAGCATGGAAACAGGCCCTATGGCCAAACGAATCCATGCCAACCATCGATCAATGATCCAAAACTTTATGCTTTCTCAAGTGTCTAATGTCCCTGTCCCACTTAGGCAATTTTTTATGCAACCACAGGTAACTAGGCTGTCGCCACATGGTTGCCGGGGTGTTGCCTGTATGGTTGTGAGTAGTCTCCCTCAGTCGCCCAAAGAATCGTAGCGTTTTTCTGGTCGCCGCTGCATTTTGAAATGTTCAAAACTTTTCAGCGACAGTCGGCGACAGTCGGCTTGCCACCAATGAGCGTAGCCTGAAATAGGTGCTGTCGTAGGTTGTCGCCAGGATGACGTAGGTTATTGCTGGTGCTGACTTCGGTGAATTCCATTGGTGATTACCTACGTCAACCGGCGACAAGTAACCGGCGATGAATTGTCTTACCATGTTGTAGCTTGTGGACGTAGGTTGTCGTAGGCGTGGTCATAGATGGACGTCCTAATGGGTCACCTGTTGTCGGTAGCTTGACCTGGCTTGACGTCGACTAGGTGGTGGGTTGTTGTAGACATTCTCGTAGACATTGTCGTAGGGGGGGGTCCAGTCGCCGGATTTTCGGCCACCTCCTCCGACTATGACAGTTGCCGGCAGTCACTGAAAAAAATCGCCTCAGTGAGACAGGCCCATTAGGAAACATCCTGTTTCTTAGTGTTTTTTTAAGGAACTGTATTTATCTCCAGCTGAGAGTGCCCTGCATCTCCAACCAGGGTTTCTCTATCTCCTCCCTCTGTGCTTGCTCTCCTGTGGTATACGAGTCACCTGCTGAAGATCCAGCGGACTATAACTTTAACCAGGGCGCTCACGATTTAACTCCTTCATTAAAATGGAAGAGAAATGGGTTTTGGAAACAGTATGCATTCCTATGCTGGTAACTTATTGGAATTGGAATTTGAATTGGAATTGGAATACTTTATTGTCACATGTGACAAGGCACAGTGAAATTCTTTGCTTGAACACCCAAGGTATACAAATAGTGGCTACATAAAGGTGCTGACAAAGTTACAGAGTACCCTGCGGCAGCTCCTCCTTTGTTCCCCCCCATCGGGGTGGTCACCTCATGCCGGGTCCTCTATTATTCTTCCCCCTCCCCCCCCCTCATGACGGTTTCCCCGCACATTCATCAACCACCGCGGGTCAACCCGGGAGGCTCCCCGACCAGCAAGACTCCACCGCTGCTGCTGCCGCCACCGCAGAGGTTCCCCGACCTGCCAGGCTCCACCACTGCCGGCCGCAAGGCTCCACCAACCCAGGCGAGCAGTGCTATTGCAAGGGAAATGTGTCTTTGTTTTCTCCTACCACCCTCCTTTCTATCTCCAGAGAAGGCAATAAATACCAAGCACCCAATTTTAAAATCTTTGCAATGTCTTATGGCAAGCAGTACCGCAAGTGTTCTCTTAATTCATTACATTGTTATGATATGACATTTGATTAATAACTTTCTATTGACTGTAAACATATTGTTACATAATAGCTGGATTAGAGTACTGCATATGTCAGTCGAGCTAGGTGGGAGGAAATCTAAGATGTGTGCCAACATTTAATGGGTCATTATTTTTTATATGAAAGCAATATTTCATGAGAGGCCTTCAGAAGAGCACCATATGGTTTATTTCATTCAGGTCGTTGACCTATTAGATTCAAAGCATTTTAGATTTAAGGAAAGGAGTTCATAATAACTATGTGTTAATGGTGAAGCTGTCATCTGCTATCAGTAGTATCAAAAGTACCGTGGCAGTGTATGGTTAGTATTGTTGGAAAAAGATTTGATACCTTAGGTAAGTCATGGAAATCTGGAATTAAAACAGAAATTGCTGGAAATGTCATTTTGCTGATTTCCAAAGCCATAGAAATGTTCATTAAACCAATATGAAAAACAGTTAACATCCATGAGCAAATATAGGGATTGATATTAAGATTTACTGAAGGCAAACTTCAACAGGTTTGGGTCCTTAAAACAGAGGAAGCAATTGCAACATTATCAATGTTGTAGGTTTCGAAACAAGACCCTTCTTAAGACCTCTTTTGGCATGTTGCCTTAAGGGCCTGTCCCACGAGCATGCGACGTGGTTGCTTGAGTTGTCCGGCGTCACGGGGCCGGTCCCACTTCGATCGCCGGAGCCGTATGGAGTTGTGCGGGGCTGGTCCCGACATCGCGCCGCATTGAGGCCGTATGCAGCGTCTCTAAGGGCGTACGCACCGTTTCGACGCTGTACGCACCGTCTCGACGCCGTATGCAGCGTCTTGACGGCGTACGCCTAGCGCATGGCATTGTGCGATGTCGTCACCGCCCGGCGTGCCGTTGCGCGATGACGTCACCGCCCGAAGCCGTGCGACTTCAAAATTCAGTCGGCCCGCCTCCTGCCCAGCTGATTTGTGAGTATGATGTCGGGGACCAGCCCCGCACAACTCCAGACGGCTCCGCGGTTGGAAGTGGGACCGGCCCCGCGAGGCCGTACGCCTCAAGCCACCACGTTTGGTCGTGCTAGACGCATGCAATCGCATGCTGGTGGGACAGGCCCTTCACTGGTTGAGTTCTTCCTGCATTTCTCTTTTAGCTTCAAGTTTTGGCATCCGCAGTTTTTTATTTGTTCCCCGAAATTAGATCTTTACCTAGTTATTGTTATCTCCAGATGAAATGTATTATGCGTCTCTTAAAAATATATTTTAAAATATTAATAAATATAATATAAATATAATAATATAAATATTAATATATCTTTAAAAAATATCAGCATGCTTCTACATGTTTTGGGCACATTTATCAACATTTCAAAATAAATGACAAGGTAATGCTACATTGAACTTAGCCTGATTTATCCATGTAATAAAGAGGGCTTTGATATCTGCAGTGAAAAGACTTTGATGTCTCCAGATATGAAAAGAAAGGTGACTTACCAGTTTAGTAGATGATTTAAGATCAAGGATACATTAATCATAAAAATTCAAGTTTAATCTTCCATGGATTACTACTGTTTTACAGCTTTGGTGTACTCTGCATACAAAGATTTAAGTATTAAATATCTTCACAGCTGCAAGTTTTAATCTATAAAAAATATCTGAAAAGTTTTACATTTTGGGTGAAAGACACTGGTTAAGAATACTTCAATTACATTTTAAACCATTTTTATTCCACGGATATTAATTAAAATGTACATTTCCATTCATTGTTTTTAACAGTATGATATTATTAAGACTGAATGCTGTAATGGATAGACCATGGCAGAAGGGTCAGAGTGAATTTTAAGGCAAAATATATTTTTGATGCTTGAATCTTCTGAACATGGATTTTTGGATTGAAACTTCAGTTGCAGCATTTGATCCAATTCCATGTTTAGACAAGGAAGTTTGTTTTTCCCTTTCAAATTCCCCATTAGTTTAATATCTTTGAAGCACTCGATTTCATTCACCAAACCTGGCATGAGACATTACAAAGAATATGTATAAAATATATTTCAAGTGTTGTATTCAAATGATGGTGATACCGATCACTACCATAACGATTGTCATTAATAGACAATAGACAATAGGTGCAGGAGTAGGCCATTCGGCCCTTCGAGCCAGCACCGCCATTCAATGTGATCATGGCTGATCATCCCCAATCAGTACCCCGTTCCTAACTTCTCCCCATATCCCTTGACTGTGCTATCTTTAAGAGCCCTATAATATGTATTCTTTTGAAATAGTTTGAACTTATTTACATTGCAGAAGGAGTCATTCTTATTTTCTATCAATATATAGATTTGGGGACATCATGTTTGGCTTGCACTGCTATTGTCTATTTATTTGTCTGTTTATATATACTGAATGTATTTTGTTGTTTATTATAGGTTTTACAGATTTCTAATATGTTTACATTTCTAAGATAGACACAAAAAGCTTGAGTAACTCAGTGGGTCAGGCAGCATCTCTGGAGAAAATGAATAGGTGACGTTTTGGGTTGAGACCCTTCTTCAGACTGAGAGTCAGGGGAAAGGGAAACAAGATAAATATACAGTGACATAGAGAGATAGAAACATAGAAACATAGAAAATAGGTGCAGGAGTAGGTCATTCGGCCCTTCGAGCCTGCACCGCCATTCAATATGATCATGGCTGATCATCCAACTCAGTATCCTGTACCTGCCTTCTCTCCATACCCCCTGATCCCTTTAGCCACAAGGGCCACATCTAACTCCCTCTTAAATATAGCCAATGAACTGTGGCCTCAACTACCTTCTGTGGCAGAGAGTTCCAGAGATTCACCACTCTCTGTGTGAAATTTTTTTTTCTCATCTCGGTCCTAAAGGATTTCACCTTTTCCTTAAGCTGTGACCCCTTGTCCTGGAAGATATAGAACAAATGATACTCGTCACATCTTCCCATCTCCACCCTATTCCACTGTCCACAGAAACCGTTCCCTCTGCAAATCCCTGGTTAATTCATCCTTTCCCACCCAAACCATCATCACCCCAGGTACCTTCCCCTACAAATGCAGGCGATGCAACACCTGTCCCTATACCTCCTCCCTCGACTCTGTCCAGGGACCCCGACAGTCCTTTGTTAGGCAGAGGTTCACTTACACCGCCTCCAACCTCGTTTACTGTTTCCGTGTTCTCATGGAACCTTTGTCAGAGAGAGGAAAATCAAATAACCTTCAAAATAAGCATACTTTGAAGAGATTTCCCAGTGGAGCAGTAAAATTGAGACACAAGGAACTGCAGAAGCTGGAATCTTGAGTAAACCACAAAGGAATGGAATAACTCAGTGGGTCAGGCATCATCCGTGGGGCGAATAGATAGGTTTTGGGTCAGGACCCTTCCTTGGACATATTTAGTTAGCTTGACTATTGGCTTTATTCCCTGTATTTCCCAATATTTGGCTTTGAGAACAAATAGAATGATGTGTTTATCGTGGTTTAATAGTCAACTTCATTGAACAATAAATAATAGCTATATATTTTACAGTAAATGTCATACTTTGCTTACTAAGAAATATTGGATATTTTACAGCTAACTTTTATTCTTCTTCAAAAGATCCCAATAAAATTCTCAGATGATTAATATCCCAGACTAATAAATATTGTTTTTAGAAATTTAAATAACTGTCTTGTAAATGCAAATCTGTTGCAAATCAGATGTATCAAATAGTTTCAGTTTTTGGCTGGGATTAGCTCTTTTTTTGAACAAACTGTGTGGAGGCAAGAAGCTAGTATTTAAAACAGCGAGGTGATATCTTTTTTTTGCCATGAAAGTCCACCAAGAAAGGTTATTGATGAAGATGTGTTCTACTTACCGTGCCTTGGGAACTACCTCTTGGCAAAGGCTGGCATTGATGGTGAAATTCACCATAATTTTCAGTGTGTTAGTACAGCCTCTGGTCCTTTGAGCAAATGAGTGTTTCATAAGATCAGAAGTGATAGGAGTAGAATTAGGGCATTCGGCTCATCAAGTCTACTCCACCATTCAATCATGACTGATCTATCTCTCCCTCTGACCCCATTCTCCTGTCTCCCCCCCATAACCTCTGACACCTATACTAATCAAGAATCTATCTATCTCTGCCTTAAATATATCCATTGACGGCCTCCACAGTCTTCTGTGACAAACGATTCCACAGATCAACACCCTGTGACTAAAGAAATTCCTCCTCATCTCCTTCCTAAAAGAACGTCCTTTAATTCTGAGGCTATGACCTTTAAACCTGAAATCTCCCACCAGTGGAGACATCCTCTCCACATCCACACTACCCAAGCCTTTCACCATTCTGTACGTTTCAATGAGGTCCCCCTCATTCTTCTAAACTCCAGCGAGTACAGGACCAGTGCTGTCAAACGTTTGATGAAGAGTTCAGATCTACCTCAGAACTCATGCCATACTTAGCAGCTGTGTTCCCTCTCCTCCAAGATGCTTCTGAAACCTGCTCTATGTGCAGCAGTCATTTCGAGGGATTGAAAAGATACCATCAACGATGTTTACAAGATTAATTCCCAGGATGGCGGGACTGTCATATGCTGAGAGAATGGAGCAGCTGGGCTTGTACACTCTGGAGTTTAGAAGGATGAGAGGATATCTCATTGAAACATATAAGATTGTTAAGGGCTTGGACACACTAGAGGCAGGAAGCATGTTCCCGATGTTGGGGGAGTCCAGAACCAGGGGCCACAGTTTAAGAATAAGGAGTAAGCCATTTAGAATGGAGACGAGAAAACACTTTTTCTCACAGAGAGTGGTGAGTCTGTGGAATTCTCTGCCTCAGAGGGCGGTGGAGGCAGGTTCTCTGGATGCTTTCAAGAGAGAGCTAGATAGGGCTCTTAAAAATAGCGGAGTCAGGGGATATGGGGAGAAGGCAGGAACGGGGTACTGATTGGGGATGATCAGCCATGATCACATTGAATGGCGATGCTGGCTCGAAGGGCCACATGGCCTACTCCTGTACCTATTGTCTATTGTCCATTAACAATGACTCCACAAAAAACACCAAATTCACTGGAAAGTGAACCAACATCATCACACTCTCCAAGGCCAACACCTGGGATTTCTGGCTTTTGAGATAGGGCAGTTTATTATGATGCCATTTACATCGAGTACTTCTGACATCAGATTCCTGTTACAGATAATCTTTCCTAGAAGTGGCGGCGCTGTCCAGAAGTGGCGGCGCTGTTAACAGCTGCGGCTCGCCTGCAGTCCGTCTGTCTTTACTTTTTTCTGTTGTTTTTTTTTTTTTTGTCTTGTTTTGGTTAAGTTTTAGTTTGTTGGGTTGTGTTAGAGGGGGTGAAACATGTTCTCTGTCTCTTCCTTCGGGGGAATGCGACTTTTTCTTGTCGTATCCCCCTTCTCTGCCTCCGTCTGCGCTGAGGCCTAATGGCAGAGCTGGCGGCCTCCAACCTGCGACCAACCCCGAGGCTCCGGAGGCAGAGCCAGCCAGGACTTACCAACGAGAGGCTGGCCGTCTTCGGGGCTAAGGCAGCGGTGGCCTGACTTGCTGGTACGGCTTTCTGACTTTCGGCGGCGGCCTGGAGCTGATGCAGCGGGGCTCGGAGCTGAGACTGCGGGACCCGGAGCTGGGGCAGCGGCCTGGAGCTGGGGCAGCTGCCCGGAGCTGGGGCGGCGGCCCGGATCGGAGACTGCGGGACCTGGAGCGGCGACTGCGGGACCCGGAGCTGGGGCAGCGACCCGGAGCGGAGACTGCGGGACCCGGAGCGGAGACTGCGGGACCCGGAGCTGGGGCAGCGACCCGGAGCGGAGACTGCGGGACCCGGAGCTGGGGCAGCGGCCCGGAACGGAGACTGCGGGACCCGGAGCTGGGGCGGCAGCCTGGAGCTGGGGCAGCGGCCCGGAGCTGGGGCGGAGCGGAGACTGCGGGACCCGGAGCTGGGGCAGCGGCCCGGAGCGGAGACTGCGGGACCCGGAGCTGGGGCGGCGGCCCGGAGCGGAGACTGCCGGATCCGGAGCTAGGGCGGCGGCCTGGAGCGGAGACTGCGGGACCTGGAGCTGAGACTGCGGGACCGAAAGGTCTGAATGACAATAAATGATCTATCTATCTATCTAAGCTTTGATTTAGTCTTTACACTTCAGGGATACAGCGTGGAAACAGGCCCTTCAGCACACTGAATCCACGCCGATTAGCGATCGCCCCCTACACTAGCACTATCCGATACACTAGAGACAATTTATAATTTACAGAATCCAAGTAACCTACAAACCTGTACATCTTTGGAGTGTGGGAGGTAATGGAACTCCTGGAGAAAGCTTCCTGTCATGGGTAGCGTTTACCAGCTGGTTGGAGGTAAAGATTCACAATAGTTGCCGGTAATAAATGCAACATCCCTGCTGTTTCTGGGGAATCACGGGTCCATGACAATTCAAAGTAAAGAAGGAACATTTAAAAGGATTTGAGTATAGGAGCAGGGAGACTCTACTGCAGTTGCACAGGGTCTTGGTGAGACCACACGTGGAGTATTGCGTACAGTTTTGGTCTCCTAATCTGAGGAAAGACATTCTTGCCATAGAGGGAGTACGGAGAAGGTTCACCAGACTGATTCCTGGGATGTCAGGACTTTCATATGAAGAAAGACTGGTTAGACTTGGTTTGTACTCGCTAGAATTTAGAAGATTGAGGGGGATCTTATAGAAACTTACAAAATTCTTAAGGGGTTGGACAGGCTAGATGCAGGAAGATTGTTCCCTATGTTGGGGAAGTCCAGAACAAGGGGTCACAGTTTAAGGATAAGGGGGAAATCTTTTAGGACCGAGATGAGGAAAACATTTTTCACACAGAGAGTGGTGAATCTCTGGACTTCTCTGCCACAGAAGGTAGTTGAGGCCAGTTCATTGGCTATATTTAAGAGGGAGTTAGATGTGGCCCTTGTGGCTAAAGGGATCAGGGGGTATGGAGAGAAGGCAGGGATGGGATACTGAGTTGGATGATCAGCCATGATCATATTGAATGGTGGTGCGGGCTCGAAGGGCCGAATGGCCTACTCCTGCACCTATTTTCTATGTTTCTATGTTAAGATGTTGGCAAGAAACCCAGAACCACACAGAAACTCGGCAGAAATGGCAGAAAGAGTGCACCACCTTGGAAAATGTCTATGCCTGTGCTCCATCAGCCCCCTCTTGCTCACTTAGGAAAATGTACGGTTCTCACAAGGGGGTCATTTGCCACCTCTGAACCCAAAATTGGAGTGGAAGCAAGTCATCTTCAATGCTTTTTTAAACTTTTATTTATTTATTTTTTTTTATTAGAAGCAATCATACAAGGATAAAACGCTCGGCATCTACAATTATACAATTATTGTACAGCTTCATTTTTAACCTTATAACCTAAATTTTTTTTTTAAAGAAAAAAGAAAAAAAAAGAGAAAGCAGGAAAAGAAGGAAAGAAGAAATGAAGAGAAAAAGACCCCTAAGCTACCAAAGCAGTGCAGCGGAAAGAAAAAGAAATAAGAAAAGAAAAGATGGAGATATACCTTGCCCCTCACCCATCGTAGCATCGGATTTAAATTTAAATTTGTGCTTCACCATTCTATTGTTGTAAAAATTCAGTCAAGGGTATCCATGTCTTAAGGAATTTTTTCCGCCAAGACAATCCTAATGTTTTCCAAGTGTGGTGTTTCGGACATATCAGTAATCCACATCTTCACTGTAGGGACTCTTGGCTGTTTCCAAAATGTAAGTATTAATTTATTTGCCATTATTAGGCTGTAATTGAGAAAACGTCTTTGAAATATCGTTAGCTTAGAGTAGGCCTCTGACATACCTAAAATGATCAGTTTTATATCTGGGTCCAATTTAGTTGTAAGTATTTTGGAAAAGGTTTCAAATATTCCCCTCCAGAAGTTTTGTAACTTTGGGCAGGAAGCAAAAGAATGGGTTGTAGTCGCTTCTTGGAGGAGACATTTATCACAAATAGGAGAGACATTTGGGAAGATCTTGTTCAATTTGGACATTGAGTAATAGATTCTGGTCATCTTCAATGCTGAGGGACTGCTTAAGAAGAACAATCTTTTACTAGGGTTTATTCATGGTGATCCCTTGTAATCACAGAGGAAAGTCAATGAAAACCACATATAACCAATGTGGCTCCTGATTCTCAGATCCACTGGGGAACTAGATACAATTCTTTTGAGAGAAGAAATTTCCAACATCTAATTTTCCCTTATTGGTCATGATATTTTTCTTGGTTCTTTGCATCTTGAAAGTGATTGCTCTATTTTATGGTTATGTACCCTGTGATGATGCTCTCTCCACCATGGCCTACGTGGGTTAAATGAACTAGCAAGTCTTTTTCTGCCCCATTAATTATATGTTTCATGCTATGAAATGCAAAATAGGAGAAACCTCATCCACCTAATTGAACTGAGTTAGGCAGGAGCAAAGACCTACATTAATGATTAGCTTTCCATCCAATTGGTGGAGGAGATCACACATCCGCCAAGATTCATTCATCTATCACTGGTTCCCAATTAGTGTAATATGTGCCATCTACAAAATACATTGCAGTTACTTGTTAAGGTAGTCAGTTCAGTTTTTTTCCACTTCTGTCAATATGTAGAATAAGAGCATAGAAGAGTCATAGAAACATCATCACTTGCTAGAATTTAGGAGATTGAGGGGGGATCTTATAGAAACGTACAAAATTCTTTAGGGGATTGGACAGGCTAGATGCAGGAAGATTGTTCCCGATGTTGGGGAAGTCCAGAACAAGGGGTCACAGTTTAAGGATAAAGGGGAAACCCTTTAGGACCGAGATGAGAAAAACATTTTTCACACAGAGAGTGGTGAATCTCTGGAACTCTCTGCCACAGAAGGTAGTTGAGGCCAGTTCATTGGCTATATTTAAGAGGGGGTTAGATGCGGCCCTTGTGGCTAAAGGGATCAGGGGATATGGAGAGAAGGCAGGTACAGGATACTGAGTTGGATGATCAGCCATGATCATATTGAATGGCGATGCAGGCTCGAAGGGCCGAATGGCCTACTCCTGCACCTATTTACTATGTTTCTATGGTTCTACCTAAAGGTTTTCCTCCCAAACTCACAAAACATACTGATATTCCTGCTGTGTCTTCATGGCCACTTGGTCTAAACCTTAAAACTCCCTTCCTAATTGCAGTGTGGGAGTACCGTCACCAGATGACAAGATGACTTTAAGAAGGTAAATCACAGGCTCTTCTTAAGGGCAATTAGCAATGTACAATAAATCCTAATCTTCCAGAGGTGCCATTTTTTTAACCTAATGACTAAAATCTAAACTTATCCTCCTTTTACTGACACTTGAAACAGATACCAAAACATCCTACATTGGGTTTTTTTCCTACCAGGGTCTGAAATCAGATTGCTTTAGTAAAATAACTTGAAAAAAATCTGATAAAAGAAATGCAAAATACATTTATTCAGAAGAATGATGCAGATTTTGAAAGTTGTGATTGCTTTGTTTCTTTCTTGTACGGTATAATTGTTGACATTTTGTTACATCTGCGATATGTAAGCTTTTAAAGACACACAAAAAAAAAAGCCGCTGACAGGAATGTAAAAGCTTAAGGGTCTTTCTGAAAGGCATGAGCAGAGATTTCCAGAAAGTGTGAGTTGATACTGGTCAGATTGTAAAGCAGCACATCATATTAAAGGGCAATGTGTGGGCAGAATCCTAGATGTGATGGACACTCCTTCAAAGTGACTGATATGGCTATTCTAGATATGGTGTCGCTGATAATGTAGTTAAATAGTCAAAACATTCTTTGTACAATGTGATGCATTGTTCATGAGGCTATCTCAAACTGAACTTATGTTTAATGTGGCTCCGGAAAATGTACTTTTTAGGATTAAACTGGTGAAGGAGAGTTAGATGAAAATAGATAATTCAAAGAAAGCCTGGAATCTGATGATAGAATGTTTAGAAAAGATTTATAAAATTCACTATGTTAGACTAATTTGATAACATTGGAAGTGACAGGGTGATCCCATGCACTTAGAATACACGCATGTTTCAAAGAGAATGTATAAAGTGACATAGTGATTTGTGTTATTACCAGTTAAGTGAGAATATCCTAAGTCAAACTATTGAGCCAATTGCTTCATGCCTTCTTTAGATAATCTTGTAACACTAACATTACATTGAATCCATTACATCTGTCAGCCCGCAGGTGGTTGTTGTCATGTTGTTTCCTCCTACGTAATCCATTCATATTTTGAATTTCAACCTCGGGGTATGATTTAGCTTGAACTATTGACTGTTACGGGTGAACACTCTAGCAAGCTGAGCATGTGTACTTTAACAATTTTTGTTTACTGATGACATGATACATGCAATTACTATAATTCAGTAATTTGGCAAAACAATAGGCTATATTTTGCTCCAATTGGCTACCTAATGACCATTTCGTTCAGAACGTTACAATTCAACTTTGTACCAAAATTTGCAGAATTGAATATTGTAGCGGGATCACATGTTTTTTTTTAAACTTATTTCTATTAGAAGCAATTGTACAAGAATAAACCAATCGGCATGTAAAATTATACAGCTATTCTACAGCTTCAATTTTAACCTTTTACCTTGAAAATAAGGAAAAAGGAAAGAGAAACAACAAGAAAGTGAAAGAGTGAAAGGTGCAAAGATAGGACCCGTAGACCACCAAAGTAGTGTGGCCAAAGAGTGAACAGAGATGTGAATAGAGGAGAAGGAAAAACAAAATGTGGAGATATACCTGCCTTTCATTCCCCACCCACCTCACCAAACCCATAGTTGGATTTAAATCCAAAGTTGTGTTGGGCCATACTATCCTTGTAAGTATTAGGTGAAGGGTGTCCATGTCTTGAACTGAGGTCCATGTCTGGAACTGAGAAAACCAAATCAATTTTTCAACACACGGGATCGCATGTTTAATCCATATGCAGAACTGTCGTGGCAGAGGCATTGTCTCTCCCTGTTCCTGCCCCACTGAGTTCATCTCCATGTACCTCAACGCTACCCTCCCTTGTTCAATCCCTTCCCACCTACGTCCAGGTCATCCTGCACGCTGTTCAATTTGTTAAAAACTTCTGGATTCCAGGTCCCTGTCCACTCATCTTTACCATGAACGTTCAGTTCCTCTGTAACTCCATCCCCCACCAGGTGGGCTTAAAGGCCCTTCATTTATTCCTTGAACAAAGACACAGCCAATCTCCCTTTACTAACATTCCCCTCCGCCTAGCGGAAATGTCCTCAATGTTATTTGTGGCTGGCCCTGATTGGTCCTGGTCTTTTTCTCACCTCCAGCTCTTCCCCCAACCCCCACCACCTCTCTCACATCCTCTACTTTCATTCTGAGGAAGGGTCCCAACCCGAAACGTCACCCATCCTTTTCCTCTAGAGATGTTGCCTGACCTGCTGAGTTACTCCAGTACTTTATGCCTAGTACATGTTCAAAGCATGTGCTGGCTCCTCAATGAGGGTGCAGAACAATTTCTGACCTATGCCTTGATGTCAATGCAATAGTTGAATATTGATTTTAATGGATCGGAAATGTATAGTGGCATGAGGGCCAAACACAAGCAGGTGAGTATAATGTAGATTTGGAGGGCATCTACAATACACGGTGCCTCAGGAAGGCCGTCAGCATTCACAAAGTCTCCTCACACCCTTGTAATAGACTGTTCGAACTTCTGCCATCCGGCAGACGTTACAAAGCCTTCTACGCCCGCACCTCCAGACTCAGGAACAGCTTCATTCCCAGAGCTATAGCGGCTCTGAACCGGCCCTGCTGTGTGCCCCCCCCCCCCCCCCCATGAACTGTCTCTCTCGGATGGTCATGTCACACATCGACCCGGCACAGACACATTTGCACTTTATATTGTTTTACTATTTTACTGTTCTTTTTTATAAATCATGTTTCTCTGGGTATCTAAATTTTAGTTGTTTAAGTTATGACATCGGATGGAAGCTGCATACCAAATCTCGTTGCACCTATGTGCAATGGCAATAAAATATATTATTATTATTATTATTATTATTAGATGGAGCATCTTGATGGGGAAGTTGGGCTGAAGGACCTGTTTCTGTGCTGTATGACTCTATGATGATTTCCATGTTGCCAAATGTTCTCGGTGGGGTAGACTCTTGGGAGTCTGAAGAAAGGTCTCGGCCCGAACCATCACCCATTCCTTCTCTCCAGAGATGCTGCCTGTCCCGTTGAGTTCCTCCAGCTTTTTGTGCCTATCTTAGACTCTTGGGGTCTCAGTCTATTCTCCACAGTAGAGTCCACTCAAAAGAGTCCTTTTCAGTAAGATACAGTTACTGCAGTAAGGTGATCCAAACAACTTACAATCATTTTAAGCTGGAAAAAGTGCAGAAAAGATTTACAAGGGTGTTGCCAGGACCTGATGACCTTGGCTATAGTGGGGAATTGGGCAAGTTAACACTTTATACCCCAGCAATGATCTTATAGAGGTGTGTAAAATAATGAGGGGAATTGATAGGGTGAATGCACAGTCTTTTACCCTGAATACCCTGAGTGGAGTATTCATCTCCCACCAGATTAGAGGGATTGGGGCATATGTTGTTATTAATATGAAGGAATTATAAAACAATAATTGAAGGAGCAAATGAACAAGTATACATGGCCCTTATTTAAGCATAGAGTATAAAATAATAAAAAAGAATAGCTCTATCATTGGACTGCGTTACCTACATGGGTCATTATCATTAGCCAAAATGACAAACATCTTTATGTATTCCTTCATTTAGAAAGCATTTACTGAATTTATTTTCATGTAACCTAAGTACATACCTTGCATCTCAAATTACATTGCTGACTTCATTCAATTTTAGATGGATTGCTTCTAAGTAATGAAACTAAAGACCTGGAGCAATCGCTATGATGTTTTGGGAGATAGAATTTTTGAGCTTTTATTATAAAGTTGGTAAGTGCTGCATTTAATAAACTCTGGGAGACACAAGGGGCCTCCAAAACATGTATTAAATCTTCAAAGAAGACGAACAAAAATTATTAAATTGCATAAATCAAGTGTGCCTTACATCATTATTTCACACTCATTCACGCACACACACGCGCATGCGCACACACGCACGCACACGCACGCACACACACACACGCGTGCACACGCACACACCCACACGCTCACACACACGCACACAAACACGCACACACTCACGCCCACACGCATACACACGCACGCACACACATACACACACGCACACACATACACATGCCCACATGCACGCACACGCGCGCACACGCACACCCACACGCTCACACACACGCACACAAACACGCACACACTCACGCCCACACGCATACACACACACACGCACATACACGCCCACAAGCACACACACACACACACACACATGTAACTTATTTACACATTCATTTTACCAAGACACAAGCACCTGTTGGGCCGTGCGGTCGGACGCACAAGGACCTGGCAGGCCACGACCCGTATGGAGAAAGCCACCAAGCTGGCCCCTGCTTAACCCCCGGAGACCAGAGACTGGAGAGAAGGGAGCCACTATGACGGATGCGAGGAGCAAGGCCAGTACGAGTGTGAACTGGAGTCTAACCTTGTGCACCCTCAAGGTTGGCTGCGGGCAGCACCCCTGGGGCATAGTGGACGGCTGAGGAGAAGGACGTTGGTTTAATTTATCTGTGCATTTGCACCTGTGACAATGAAGCACTATTGACCATTGACCATTGAAGTTCAATCAACATTAGAAACAGGTAGAAAATAGGTAAAAAATAGATGAGACTAGTGTAAATGGTTTTGAACCATCCAATAAAAATGCTTAACAATTTAGATTTGCATACCACCTTTTATGATCTTAAGAGGATCCACTTAAAAAATCCAATCAACGCAGTAAAATGATTAATGTAATTTATAATTTACATCGCATTGTTCCACAAACATCAAAGGATTAATTTCCAGTGAATCTGCTTTGGCAGCATTGGTTGTTGGATAAAGTTAGTCAGGTAAAAGCTTTCTTAGATTTCTTCAAAATTGTGCTCTGGATATTCTATGTCCACTTGCATGAAAAGATGACATTGTGCTTTGATCATCTCATCCAGAAGATTGGACGTCTTGTAGTGTAACCCTCGATGATGCACTTCATTGTCTTCCTGGATTTTACATTCAATTTTATAATTGGGAGCAAGTTATACACGGTACATCGAGAATATCAAAGCTTTTATCAGGTGTAAGCTCATCCAAATGTAATAAGCTGAAAACAGAAATTAATATTTCTCTGTCACAATCAAAAACCATTAAATATTTACATGGTTGAATTAATCCCAGTGAAATGCGTTTGGGAAGAGTAGGCTCCAAAGCTTTTGGGCATTTCCCCCACAGGCATTAGACAATGGAATTAATCTTTACCTGCCCTTTCCCAGGCTGAGATCTCATTCCAAAACACCAAGGCAGGTCACTTAAATTGACACTTTAGGCCACTGATGCAAAAAAGTGTACAACAACATGACTTAAGGGCCTGTCCCACCAGCATGCGATTGCATGCATCTAGCGTGACCAAACGTGATGGCTTGAGGCGTACGGCCTCACGGGGCCGGTCCCACTTCCAACCGTGGAGCCGTCTGGAGTTGTGTGGGGCTGGTCCCGACATCATACTCACCAATCAGCTGGGCAGGAGGCGGGCCGACTGAATTTGGACACTGCACGGCGTCGGGCGGTGACGTCATCACGCAATGGCACGCCGGGCGATGATGTTATCGCGCAACGTCACACGCTAGGCGTACGCCGTCAAGACGCTGTGTACGACGTCGAGACGCTGCGTACGGCGTAAAGATGCTGCGTATGGCCTCAATGCGGCTGCGGGCCGGCAGGCCGTTGCCACGTGGAATCTTTGGAGAGAGTCAGTTTTTGGAGCCCCGCGCGATGTCGGGACCAGCTCCATACAGCTCCGGCGATCGAAGTGGGACCGGCCCCGCGAGGCCGAACGGCTCAACGTACCACGTTAGGTCGCGCTCGCCGCATGCAGTCACATGCTCGTGGGACTAGCCCTTTATTCTCAGTCAATCTTATAAATGTTTAATGCCCAGTGATCACCATTGTAAGGTTGTTTTGATAGAACATCTCTAGACTAAGGAAAGTTGCACAGCTAAACGAAGAGTGATAGATCTAGCATCTTCCTTTGCATCCACCAGATAGTTACTAAAGAGAGTGTAAATTCTGGGTGGCCCCTCAACATGTAGAGAGTGTTGGAAGTCTCTAACAATCTCATGAAATCACAGTGCTGGCTGGAATAGTCAGTGCTGGCTGGAATAGTGCCCTCAGTCCACATCTCAGCACAGACGAGACTAGCGACGGAGTTTATTCGTTTATTATAGTTCAGTTGTTTATTGTCACGTGTACCGAGGTATAGCGGAAAGCTTTTTTGATGCATGCTATCCAGCCAGCGGTGGGACTAGGCATTATTATAATCTAGCTGTCTACAGTGCACAGATACAGGATAAAGGGAATAACGTTTAGTGTACGATAAAGGTACAATGTACAAGAGAGTTTGTTGTCATGTGTCCCTGATAGGACATTGAAATTCTTGCTTTGCTTCAGCACAACAGAACATATTAGGCATTGACTACAGAACAGATCAGTGTGTCCATATACCATTATATAAATATATACACACATGAATAAATAAACTGATAAAGTGAAAATAACAGATAATGGGCTATTAATGTTCAGAGTTTTGTCTGAGCCATGTTTAATAGCCTGATGGCTGTGGGGAAGTAGCTATTCCTGAACCTGGTCGTTACAGTCTTCAGGCTCCTGTACATTCTACCTGAAGGTAGTGGGGAGAAGAGTGTGTGGCCAGGATGGTGTGGGTCTTTGATGATACTGCCAGCCTTTTTGAGGCAGCGACTGCGATAAATCCCCTCGATGGAAG
The DNA here is from genome assembly GCF_010909765.2 of Amblyraja radiata. Classification (NCBI taxonomy): domain Eukaryota; kingdom Metazoa; phylum Chordata; class Chondrichthyes; order Rajiformes; family Rajidae; genus Amblyraja; species Amblyraja radiata. Next base: position 5,152,261 of record NC_045956.1, read on the forward strand.
GGAGGTCAGAGTCGATAATGGACTGGGCAGTGTTTACTACTCCAGGGCGCTCAAGTTGCCGAACCAAGCCATGATGCAACCGGTCAGCATGCTCTCTAGTGTGCACCTGTAGAAGTTAAAGAGAGTCCTCCTTGATAAAGTCCGGTAAAGTCCAATTAAAGATTGTCCAAGGGTCGAATGAAGTAGATGACAGGTCAGGACCGCTCTCTAGTTGGTGATGGGGTGGTTCAGTTGCCTGATAACAGCTGAGTAGAAACTATCCCTGAATCTGGATGTATGTGTTTTCACACTGCTGTCCCAACCTCAGTTCGCAAAGACAGCCTCCGCACACTAAACCATGGACAATTCTTGGCTGTGGGAGCTCAAGCTGAGTGCAGGAAGTCACAGCAGCTCACAGCAGTAGGACAATCAGGATTCACACCATGATCGCAGCAGAACAGTGGTGTCATGAATACATCTCCCTATATATAAGGGAAGTAGCGCCCTTCCACAAAACATCACCTATCCATCACCTCCATAGATGCTGCTTGATGCGCTGTTATTTCACCACTTTGTGTTTTACTCAGGATTCCAGCGACTGCGATTCCTTGTGCTGCTCATTATACAATGATATAATCACCTATTGTAGCACAGTTTCCAGTTGTGCTCTGTTTCCCATGCTAGCAGCCTGAACACAAAGATAGGATCTAGTGTACTGTCAAGCAAGATGATCAACCCTGGTCCAGAGAACTGTAGATGAGCTGTGAACCTACACAACACGGAAGGAGAAACATGCTACACAGGTCATATGAGTGCACTGCAACACTGAATAATGGTGGATAGTTTATACAAATCCATCACCCTCCTGTCCTGTTAGTACCTGATTGACCAGCTGTGCAATTTTTTTAATCTGTCTCCAGAACCAGGGGCCACAGTTTAAGAATAAGGAGTAAGCCATTTGGAACGGAGACGAGGAAACACATTTTCTCACAGAGAGTGGTGAGTCTGTGGAATTCTCTGCCTCAGAGGGCGGTGGAGGCAGGTTCGCTGGATGCTTTCACGAGAGAGCTCGGTAGGGCTCTTAAAAATAGCGGAGTCAGGGGATGTGGGGAGAAGTCAGGAACGGGGTACAAATTTTGGATGATCAGCCATGATCACATTGAATGGCGGTGCTGGCTCGAAGGGCCAAATGGCCTACTCCTGCACCCAATAGTGGACTGGGTCTAAAAATATTGGTTGCCAGGAGACAAAGGGGGCCCACTTCATCAAGGGCCCACTTGCCATCGGGCAAGCTGACACCCTGGCCAGTCCTCCACTGCCTGCACCTATTGTCTATTGTCTATTTTCCAAACCTCAAAGCCCCACAATGTTTCCTCCACTCCCCCGCTCACCACCTATTTATTTTTCCCTGGGCCAGATATTTCAGATATACTTCATGCCTCATTTTTAAATCATGGCTGGAGAATTCCTTAGATCTGCTCCCATTCCACAAATGTTATTTTCCCGCAGCCAGAGCAGAACCATCCCAAGATCGCTCTGGCTCCAGGTAATTCCTTGCACGTTTATCTTTGCTGACAAATTCTTCAAGGCAAAAAATAAGAAGGAATTTTAAAAATTATAAAATCAGCAGAGATGGCAGAATTGCTAATCCTAAAATAATGATTATTAATAACCACAGGCTCTTTAATTGCACGCCCTCTACTCTTATTGCAAATAAATTTAAATTAGAAAATTGATTTCTTCAACATTGGATGACTTTAATATTAAAAATTCCTGTGTCGTTTAACCTGCAGACATGCAGTACCAGCCTGTCCTCCCATCCATTTGGGTTTCACACATGTAAATCAACCACTATAGTTCTTTTCATATTTCTGGCATTTCACCCTGCAGCTGTACTGTGTCATGGATGTTTTATTTACAGCTGTGTAATTCTCCTCTGTCACCCTGGGAAAATGTCAGACTGCCTACACCAACCAGTAAGAACTAAAATTACAGTCTAGACCTGCCCCAAGGCAACCGCACATTAAATGGTTGGCGAATTACCTTCTCAGTGGCAGTGTGATCCCCTTGCGAGGATTCAGCTCTGGGTAATTGGCCATCCCAGCTGGTTATTATTCTGATAGCATTTAAACATTCGCAATTTTTATTTAGAAACATAGAAAATATGTACAGGAGTAGGCCATTTGGCCCTACGAGCCAGCACCGCCATTCAATGTGATCATGGCTGATCATCCCCAATCAGTACCCCGTTCCTACCTTCTCTCCATATCCCCTGACTCCACTATTTTTAAGAGCCCTGTCTAGCTCTCTCTTGAAAGCATCCAGAGAACCTGCCTCCACCGCCCTCTGAGGCAGAGAATTCCACAGACTCACCACTCTCTGTGAGAAAAAGTGTTTCCTCGTCTCCATTCTAAATGGCTTACTCCTTATTCTTAAACTGTGGCCCCTGGTTCTGGACTCCCCCAACATCGGGAACATGTTTCCTGCCTCTAGCGTGTCCAAGCCCTTAATAATCTTATATGTTTCAATGAGATATCCTCTCACCCTTCTAAACTCCAGTGTACAAGCCCAGCTGCTCCATTCTCTCAGCATATGACAGTCCTATCATCCCAGGAATTAACCTTGTAAACCTACGCTGCACTTCCTCAATAGCAAGAATGTCCTTCCTCAAATTAGGGGACCAAAACTGCACACAATACACCAGGTGTAGTCTCACTAGGGGTCTGTACAACTGCAGAAGGACCTCTTTGCTCCTATATTTGATTCCTCTTGTTATAAAGGCCAACATGCCATTCGCTTTCTTCACTGCCTGCTGTACCTGCATGCTTACTTTCATAGACTGATGTACAAGGACCCCCAGATCCCGTTGTGCTTCCCCTTTTCCCAACTTGGCGTCAAGTTGGGAAAAGGGGAAGTACAACGGGATCTGTTCTGTTCTGTTCTAGCAAAAGAACGACTCTCTCTTGAAAACATCCAGTGAATTGGCCTCCACTGCCTTCTGTGGTACAGAAATCCACAGATTTGTTGTACGTTTATGTACTGTATGGTGAACAACTCAAAGGAAGCCAAAGCAGGTGGTTGTGTGGAGAATAATAATCTTATTTTAATAAATTCAGCAATAATCCGCAGCAATTGCAGCAATTTTTCCTTAAAAAATGTCTTCCCCTTTCCTTCTTCTGCTATTTCTGCTAAAAGTAGATTTATATTGAATGGAATATATAAGTCAAGAGACTGCGTAATAATTGAAGCAGCCATTTTGGGAGTTGCTATGTGAGAGTTCCACGTGTTGTGTTTGAGGAATAAGTGCTGAGGTTTCAGCTCGAGAGGCTTTGGCATGGATGCCGAACACAGGGTGGAGGTATGATTAGGTAAGATCAATTTAACTTTCCTTTTAGGCCTTAGTGCAGTCAGGATGGCAGGTAGGCAGTGGTTTGATCCTCTTGCAGAATGTGGGAGATCAGGGAATCTTCCTGCGGGAAGTGTGGCCAGCTGCAGTGCTGTCAGAGAATAATAGACAATAGGTGCAGGAGCTGGCCATTCGGCCCTTCGAGCCAGCACCGCCATTCAATGTGATCATGGCTGATCTTCCCCAATCAGTACCCCGTTCCTGCCTTCTCCTCATATCCCCTGACTCTGCTATTTTTAAGAGCCCTATCTAGCTCTCTCTTGAAAGCATCCAGAGAACCTGCCTCCACCGCCCCCTGACGCAGAGAATTCCACAGACTCACCACTCTCTGTGAGAAAAAGTGTTTCCTCGTCTCCGTTCTAAATGGCTTACTCCTTATTCTTCAACTGTGGCCCTTGGTTCTGAACTCTCCCAACATCGGGAACATGTTTCCTGCCTCTAGCGTGTCCAAGCCCTTAACAATCTCTGGGCTGGGTCATCATCAGAAAAAGTAGAAAGGGAATGGACAGAGAGTGCAGAAATCTCCTGTGACCATTCCCCCTGCAAACATGTAAATCAAGAGAGGAATAGATCGAGTTGATGCACAAAGTATCTTGCCCAGAGTGGGTGAATCAAGGACCAGAGGACATAGGTGAAGGGGAAAAGATTTAATAGGAATCTGAGGGGTACCTTTGTCAAACAAATGGTGGTGGGTGTATGGAACAAGCTGCCAGAGGATGTAGTTGAGGCTGGAACTATCCCAACATTTAAGAAACAGACAGGTACATGGATAGGACAGGTTTGGGGGGTTGTGGACCAAACACAGGACTAGTGTAGCTGGGGCATGTTGGCCAGTGTGGGCAAGTTGGGCCGAAGGGTCTATTTGCACGATGTGTCACTATGACTTTAGGTAAATCACTTTAGATACTGTTGGGGGGAATGTCTGTTCTAGCAAAAGAAAGAGTCACGACTGGCATTAAGGCAAGGTGCCAAGGGCTTCGATGGGGTGGAATTTGTTGAGCGTGTCTAAGAGAGGGAGAAGCTTGATGTACTCATGGGAAACAGGGCAGGGCAAGTGTCTGAGCAGTCAGTGGGAGAGCACTTTGGGATCAATGGCCATGGTTCTGTTAGTTTTTAAATAGTTATTGAAAATGACAGAATAGGTCAACTAGTTGAAGTTCTACATTGGGACGTGGCAAATTTTAACAGTATTAGACAACAGCTTGCAACGGTTGATTGCAGTAGGTTGTTAGTGGGCAAAGGGATATCCAGAAAGCAGGATGCTTTTAAAAGTGAGATAGCAGGAGTCAAGTCAAGTCAAGTCAAGTCAAGTTTATTTGTCACATACACATACGAGATGTGCAGTGAAATGAAAGTGGCAATGCTCACGGACTTTTGTGCAAAAGACAAACAACCAAACAACCAAACAAACTATAAACACAATCATAACACACATATTCTTTTACATAATAAATAATGGAAGGAAAAACATTCAGTAGAGTTAGTCCCTGGTGAGATAGGCGTTTACAGACCGAATGGCCTCTGGGAAGAAACTCCTTCTCAACCTCTCCGTTCTCACCGCATGGCAACGGAGGCGTTTGCCTGACCGTAGCAGCTGGAACAGTCCGTTGCAGGGGTGGAAGGGGTCTCTCATGATATTGTTGGCTCTGGAGTTGCACCTCCTGATGTATAGTTCCTGCAGGGGGGCAAGTGAAGTTCCCATAGTGCGTTCGGCCGAACGCACTACTCTCTGCAGAGCCTTCTTGTCCTTTGCAGAGCAATTCCCAAACCAGATGGTAATATTCCCAGACAAGATGCTTTCCACCGCCGCTGCGTAGAAGCACTGGAGGATCCTCGAGACACTCTGAATTTCCTCAATTGCCTGAGGTGGTAAAGGCGCTGCCTTGCCTTACTCACGAGTGCTGAGGCGTGTGATGCCCATGTCATATCCTCGGAGATGTGGACTCCCAGATATTTAAAACAGTTCACCCTATCCACAGGATCCCCATTTATCCTCAATGGGGTGTACGTCCTCGGATGATGTGCCCTCCTAAAGTCCATGATCAGCTCCTTCGTTCGTTTGATGTTCAAGAGGAGGCTGTTATCCTGGCACCAGAGTGCTAGATCAGCCACCTCCTCCCGGTAGGCCTTCTCGTCGTTGTCTGAGATCAGGCCCACCAAGGATTCAAGGTATCCATATTTTGATGAGAGTGAAGGGATAAATCGGCAGTGGTAGAGAACCCTGGACGATAAGAGACTCAGAGCCAAAGCGTTGCACAACACGGAAACAGGCTCTTTGGTCCAAATCAACTAAGATACTCATCTACGCTAGTTCCATTTGCCTGCATTTGATTCAAATCCCTCGGAATCTTTCCTTTCCATGTAGCTATCCGTGTCTGTTAAATGCTGTTACAGTACCTACCTCACCAGCCTCCTCTGGTAGCACATTCCAATACCCAACACCCTCTGAGAGAAAAACCTGTACCACAATTCCTATTAAACCTTTCCCCCTCTCACCTGAAACCTAAGTCCTCTGGTTCTTGATTTTTCTGCCCTGGGCATTCACTCGATCTATTCCCCTCATGATTTGAGGATCTGGTCAGAAAAAAAGTAAGGAGACGTGGGTCAAGTTCAAGTTCAAGTGAATTTATTGTCAGGTACAAGAGGTTGGGGCCAAGTGAATCCATGGAGGAGCGTAGAGGATGCATGAGCATTCTTACAAAGGAAATCAGAAGCGCAAAATTGAAATATGAGATAGCATTGTCAGAGAAGATTAAGAAAACTCCAAAGATTTTTTGCAAGTACATCCAGGGAAAACATTAGACACTAGGGGGAGAATAAGGTCTCTCATAGACCAAAGTTGACACCTATGGGTGCAGCCATAGGAAATGGGCGACATCCTCAATTAATATTTCTCCTCTGTTTTTATTGTGGAGAAAGACATGGAGACTAGGGTACTCAGGTGGGTTAATTAGAGTCTCTTGGGGTTAATCCACATTTTACCAAGAAAGGCTGTGATTGTGCTGGACACTTTCATACATGAAAGTAACTAAAACTTTGGGGTCTAATCAAGTTAATGCAAGAACGCTGAGGGAAGTTGGAGAACAAATAGCAGGAGCCCTGGCTAAGATATTTGCATCATTGTTAGCCATGGGTGAGCAGCTGGAAGATTGGAGGGTGGCTAATGCTATTTTTTAATTTGGGTATCGCTGCAAAGTTAAGCCTGGGAACTATAGACAATAAGTCCAACATCTGTGGTAGATAAGTTACTGGAGGCAATTCTGAGGGTTAAGATATACAGGCATTTGGAAAGACACTGGGTCATTAGGGAAGGTAGACAAAAATGCTGGAGAAACTCAGCGGGTGAGGCAGCATCTATGGAGCAAAGGAATAGGTGATGTTTTGGGTCGAGACCCTTCTTCAGTCAGGGAAAGTCAGTATGGCTCTGTTTGTGGGAGATCGTGTCTCATGAATTTGATTGAGTTTTTTGAAGAACTTAGCAAGAAGATAGACAAGGGCAGGATGTGGACTGAGTAGGGTCCACGTGGTTAGCAAGAAGATAGACAAGGGCAGGATGTGGACTGAGTAGGGTCCACGTGGTAGGCTGCTCTGGAAAGTTGGATCGAATGTGAACTGTGGACAGATACCTATTGGAATACATAATTAAATGTTATGGTATAGATGGCGGAAGGTTGTTTGTCAGTCTGGGAGCTCCCTGATTCATGGTGTGCATCAGTGGATGGTGTTGTCTTTCATCCATCTCAACGCTTTGGAAGAGAATGTACAAGGCTTGATTACCAAGTACGTAGATGACATTAAAATAGGTGGTATCCTAGACAGCGAAGAGAAATATGAAAAATTGTATCACGATCTTGATCAGCTGGGTAAGTTGACAGGGGGGGGGGGTGGCAAATAGAATTTAATTCACATAATGCAAGGTGTTTTATTTGGGGAAATCAAATGAGGGTAAGGCTTTTCAGTGAATGGTGGGGAATGTCATAGAATTGAGGGACCAAGGAGTACAATCACATACCGTACTTTCCTCATATTAACACAGCGAGTAGACAGGGTGGTGTACAAGGCGTTTAAGAAGGAACTGCAGATGGTGGAAAATTGAAGGATACACAAAAATGCTGGAGAAACTCAGCGGGTGCAGCAGCATCTATGGAGCGAAGGAAAATCCTTCGCTCCATAGATGCTGCTGCACCCGCTGAGTTTCTCCAGCATTTTTGTGTACCGTGGTGCACAAGGTTCTTGGCATGTTGGTCTTCATCAATCAGGGCATTGAGTGAGGAAGTTGAGATGTTACTTTGCAGCTGCACAATACATTGGTGAGCCCACAATTGGAGTAGTGTATCCAGTGTTGGTCACCTTGCATTAGCTAAGATGCTATTAAGCTGGCAAGAATGCAGAACATATTTATGATTTGTGTTGCCTGGACTTAATGGCCTAAGGTGGGCAGGCTACGACTTCATTCCTCAGAGTGTAGGAAATTGATGGGTGATCTTTCTAGGGGTGTATGAAATTACGAGGTGCATAGATATGGTGAATGCACAGTATTTTTCTCAGCGTTGATTAAATCAAGAACGAGAGGGCATGGGTTTAGGGTGAGAGGGGAAGGTTTAGTCAGAGCATGGGGGGCAACCTTGTGGCACAGAGGATAATACCTGTTTGGTATGAACTGCCAGAGGAAGTGGTTCAGGCAGATGCCACAACAACATTTAAAAGATATTTGGACATGTGCATGAATATTGCTCAAATGTGGGCCATTAGTTCAGATGGTGCAATCATGGACATGTTAGGCCTTGCTGTCTGACTCTATGACTCGACCTGAACAGAGCATTGTTGAGATCACACCAAGAGTGTTGGTCCATTGATTACGCAATCATATGCTCACTTTGGGGACAGTTGACTGAAGATTTAGTCTGTTGCTTCCTATTTTAATGGGAAAGGAAAAGTAGCTTTGAAGCTCATTTATAAAACTCAGATATATAACATTCTGAGGGTAGATTGTCACTCTAGATACTGAGCAGACATTACCTTTAATGAAGGAATCTAGAACCAGGTTCTAGAGTTTCAGAATCAGGGTTCCCTTAGTTCAGATGGAATAAGGAAGTATTTTGTTTCTTTTCCCAGAGTATTTTCTACCCCAATACCCACAATTCTTCAACTGAAGGTCATGATATAATCAGGTCCAAGAAGTTGAGTTAAGGGCCTGTCCCACTTACGTGTCCATGGCATGAAAATTACGTGACCTCGTGGTCATGTTGGGGCGCATGGGCATCGTATGGCCGCGTGTGGCCGGTCCCACTGAGAAGCGCGGAGGGGTATGTAGTTGTGCACGACATCGCGCGGGGCTCCGAAATTTTTGTAGTGAACAAAATCTTCGCGCGGCAACTGCCTGTCGCGTAGCTGACGGCCAAAGTGGGACAGGCCGAAGACCCTGACGCGACGCAACGTCTCACCTCCAACAGTAGCAGAATCAGGCAAACGATCGCCGAGCTCGGCCTGGGGATCACGGCCGTTGCGGTCCGGATCCGTCCCCACTTCTACTCCCAGAGCAGGGCCCGTGTTGTCCCAGGTGATCCACCCTGACCAGTCGTACACAGTCCCGGGCCGGTCCATCCAGGACAATGTTCATCTAGTCCGGGACCTGATCTATCTGACCCAGGGAGCTGGTCTGTCGGTCGCCTTTCTCTCCCTCGACCAGGAGAAGGCGTTCGACAGGGTGGAGCATGATTACCTTCTGGGGATTCTGCAGGCGTTCGGATTTGGACCACAATTTGTGGCCTGGGTTCGACTTTTATACACTGCTGTAGAATGCCTTGTTAAGGTCAACGGCTCTTTGTTGGCCCCCTTTCCCTTTGAGAGGGGGGTTCATCAGGGATGTCCCATGTCCGGCCAGCTGTACTCCATCTGTGTTGAGCCTTTCCTGTGCCTTCTCCGGAGACGGTTGACAGGCCTGGCTTTATCAGGACCGGGGATGGAGGTGGTCCTCTCGGCCTACGCCGACGATGTAATTCTGATGTTCACTGACCCTGTTGACCTGCGGAGGATGCGTGAGTGCCAGCAGGTTTTCTCGGCTGCTTCCTTGATCCAAGATCAACTGGGGGAAGTGTTCTGGTCTCTTGGTGGGTGGGTGGCAGGTGGACTCCCTGCCGGAGGAGATGGCAGGTTTTGGCAGGTTTTGCGTGGAATACCACGCACCTCCTCTCTCTGGGGGTCTACCTGAGTCCCGATGAGAGGGGGTGGCCGGCGAACTGGCAGGAGCTGGAGGCGAAGGTGATTGCCCGGCTGGGACGTTGGTCCGGCCTACTTGGTGTGCTCTCTTACCGGGGCAGGGCTGTAGTTATTAACCAGCTGGTGGCCTCTCTGCTGTGGTACCGGATGGCCACTATGGTCCCGTCCTCTTATTTTATAACCATGTTACAGAGGAGATTGGTCAACTTCTTCTGAGGCGAGAGGAACCACTGGGTCTCTGCTGGGGTTCTGAGTCTCCCATTGGAGGAGGGTGGTCAGGCGCTGGTCTATATTCGTACCCGGGTGGCGGCTCTCCGACTCAGGACCCTGCGGAGGTACGTCTATTCGGACTACCCTCCTAAATGGCACGTGTTGGCGACGTATTTTTTACGTCAGGGGCGCTGCCTTCAGGAGGGCTCATGGCTCCCATTAGCGGGCATGAGTCGACGCGCTAGGCGGGAGTTGCCTGGCTTTTACCGTGACCTCTTGAAGGCCAGGAATTTGGTCACCTTCAGCCAGGGCCCTACTCCTCAGGGGGAGGGGGGTGTCGTGGCTGTGATGGTGGGTGTTGAGGAGAGACGTGTGCATGGAACGAATTCCGGACGAGCTTGCCCCCGTTCAGTCGGAATTGTTCATAGGGCCCAAGGCCCGGGTCCCTCCCCGAGAGTCGGCCCCATGCAACATGAGCCGCCTTTCCGAGATGCCCAGCGTACCGTTCTGTGACGCGGAGAGGCGCGTACTGTACAGGCTGCTCCTGCACACTCTCCACTTCCTCGCCCTCGTCTTTCGTCCAGACACACCCTGGCGGTCCGTATTACCACCTGACGAGGGGAGCGGTCCCCAGTGGAGGTCTCTCTACAAGGGAGTCCTCCCCCTTTACATCGGGGACCTGGGGTGGAGAGTGTTGCACAGAGCCGTGGCCTGTAATAGGTATTTGAGCCGGTTCACGGACTCTTCCCCTGCTTGTCATTTCTGCGGTGAGGAAGAGACCGTGTTCCATGTGTACATAGAGTGTGAGAGGTTGCAGCCACTGTTCGAATATCTGAAAGGGCTGCTCCTCAAGTTTTGGCTACATTTTAGTCCAACACTATTAATTTATGGGCATCCGGTGCAGAGGGGGGAAGGATGGGAGGGAGGAGGGGGTCTCCCTGTTGGTCTGCTCCTGGGCCTGGCCAAGATGGCCATTCGCGGGTCCAGGCAGCGGGCAGTCGATGGCCGCACAGCGGTCGCCTGCCTGCCCCTTTTCCGGGGTTACGTCCGAGCTCGCGTGTCCCTAGAAAAGGAACACGCGGTGTCCATGGGGACTGTAGAGGTCTTCTGTGCACGCTGGTCACCACAGGAGGTTGAATATATTATCGATAAGAATGTTAATATTTTAATTTGATAATTTTGTTTAAGTGTTAAGAGGGAACACGTGGTGTCCATGGGGACTTTGGAGGCTTTCCATGAATACTGGTCGCCGTTGAAGGTCGAGTGTTTTGTTGATAAACGGAACACTCGACCTTCAACGGCCATTCGTGGGTCCAGTTGACGTTGACGTTATTAATTTGACGATCATTTGTTTGTAAACTGTCAGCATAGGCAGTCTTTGATTGTGTTAATACTCTATGTTTATTTTTATTTTTTGAATAAAAGTAGTTTCATAATAAAAAAAAAGAGCAGGGCCAAGAAAATTGAAAATAGACACAAAATGCAGGAGTAACTCAGCGGGACCGGCAGCATCTCTGGAGAGAAGCAATGGGTGACATTTCGGGTCAAGAGCCTTCTTTTCAGACTGAAGAAGAGTCTCGACACGAAACATCACCCATTGCTTCTCTCCAGAGATGCTGCCGGTCCCGCTGAGTTACTCCAGCTTTGTGTCCATCTTCAAATGACGTCACGCGCTCCAGACGGCTGTGCGTACGCATGTAATCGCGCCCGACCTTCGCTGGACCATCTCGGCTCAAAGCGACCACGAGGTTGCGTAATTTGCGTGCCAAGGACACGTAAGTGGGGCAGGCCCTTGAGACTACGGCACTGGCTGGAAGTCTCAGCAATAATTTGGCTGCAGGGGATGAACTGATCAGAAGCACATTTTCAGTGAAACTAGATCTCTTTTATCTTGGTGAGAGCATACTTTGATGTCAAAAGTTTAATCTTATATGTGTCTGCCCAAGACCAGTCAGATTGACTTGGTACCTTCAAAAGATTACATGTGGTGTTACTTTAATGTATTTGAAATTGAAATTGAAATTCAGATACTGCAAAGTACAGAAAACTGCTGTTTAACATATGATCCCAATTGTGAACATAAATTCCTCCTGTACTCCTTGATACATAAAATTAAGCATCAGTTCCTGTTAACTCCAAATTGCTACTATAAAGGGCCCGTCCCACTTGCATGCGATTGCGTGCATTTGGCACGACATACCGGAAGCGAAGTTCGCGCTAAGTTCGCGTGTGATGTCATTTGCGTCATGCTTACAAATCAGCTGGGCAGGAGTCAGGCCGACGGAATCTGGGCGTCGCACGGCGTCGGGCAGTGATGTCATCACGCAACGCCACGCCGGGCGGTGATGTCATCACGCGACGCCACGCCGGACTGTGACGTCATCGCGCAACGCCACGCGCTAGACGTACGCCGTCAAGACGCTGCGTACACCGCCAAGATGCTGCGTACGACCGCAATGCGCGCAAAAATTTCGGTCACTACAGGAATTTCGGAGCCCTGCGCGTTGTCGGGACCAGCCCCGCACAAATCCATACCCTTCTGCGCTTCTAAGTGGGATCGGCCCCGCACGGCCATACGGTGCCCATACGCCTCAAGCGATCACGAGGTTGCGTAATTTGCGAGCCAAGGTCGCGTAAGTGGGACAGGCCCTTAACTCTGCAGTCATTCCATTTCAGTGCTCCCTATATCTGCCTTGCTTATGCAATTTCACAAGTAGCCATGTTAGTTTCTCTGCAGTTTTTGTCAAATAAACAAACACACTGTCTCATTCTCGTGTCGTGTAGCCTCTTCTAACGTGCTTTTTTTCCCCCAAAACTGTGCCATGCCCTAAACCTATTCTCCTGTGTAGTTCACAATACATCACCCCACATACTAGTTACCTCACACGTAGCTAGTCATATCTGTACACACATTGGTATCTCAATATCAGTCCAAGACGTGATACCTGACACAAACCATTCTTCTGTTTCAAGAGGATCTTACCAAAAGATCAGAGTGCATATGGAGGTCTAAGTTTATTTCACCTTCTTGATCCTAGTGTGTCAAGAGTGGACATGTTATCACATGCAGTTCTCTTGAGATAAACTTGTTAATAGACAAGTCACACAGCATTCCTGAAAGAATGCTGTTAACTGCCGATTCTCAATTACACTTTCCTGGCATTCTTTAGAATGTATTTCTGAGCTCCGCAGATTTTGAGACCACAGTAATCCTAGACACAATTTGTTAATGTGATTTTTCAGTGATTTAAAACATCCTCCATTAGCTAAATTCTTAAATTTGCCAGCGGTTATGAAATAATCCATCACAGTGTTTTAATCGTCCAGTTTTGGTCAAATCTATACATACACCTTGGTTAAACATAGTACCTTTCCAGTTACATTATGTGCATTACAGTTGTGAATTTGTGGAATTCCCTGCCACAGAGGGCAATAGAGGCCAATTCACTGGATGAATTTAACAGAGAGTTAGATAGAGCTCTAGGGGCTAGCGATATCAAGGGATATGGGGAGAAGGCAGGCACGGGTTACTGATTGTGGACGATCAGCCATGATCACAATGAATGGCAGTGCTGGCTCGGGGCCAAATGGCCTCCTCCTGCACCTATTTTCTATGTTTCTATGTGTTATGTACACAAACCAGTTATATTTGCAGGGACCTTTAAAGGGAGGTACACAAAAAAGCTGGAGAAACTCAGCGGGTGCAGCAGCATCTATGGAGCGAAGGAAATAGGCAACGTTTCGGCCCGAAACGTTGCCTATTTCCTTCGCTCCATAGATGCTGCTGCACCCGCTGAGTTTCTCCAGCTTTTTTGTGTACCTTCGATTTTCCAGCATCTGCAGTTCCTTCTTAAACACCTTTAATGGGAAATGTTGTTGAAAGGCAACAGAAGAGAGAAAGAGAGGGGGGGGGGGGGGGGGAGAGAGAGGGAGAGAGGGACAGAGAGAGAGACAGAGAGAGAGAGAGAGAGAGAGGGAGAGAGAGAGGAAGAGAGAGAGGGAGAGGGAGAGAATGGGAACTAATTTTAAAGTGTTTCAATGAGACAGAATGAACTAGGAAACAAAGTGCTGGAGTAACTCAGCGGGCCAGGCAGCATCTTTGGAGAACCTTTCGGCTCAATCTGAAATGTTGCCCTTCCATGTTCTCCAGAGATGCTGCCTGTCTCGCTGAGTTACTCCATCGCTTTATTTCTTTTTTTTGAAAACCTACACCTGCAGTTCCTTGTGTCTGCAGATAAGATATACTATTCTTCTGTGAGATGTGAGCATTTATTACCTGGCACTAATTATACTTGAAATTTGATGAATGTGGAAAATGTCTTAAACTGCTCCAGCCTGTATACTGATGGCACTCCCACTGTACCAGTGTCCGATACTGACTGACTTGGTGGCATCATCATGCATGTGCTGAGATGGCCTAGTCTTGAAGGAAATGGTGCGTGAATCACCAAGAAGGATCAATCTACTTGAGTTCATGTGGCAAATGCATTTGTACACGATGGCCTTTGGAGAAGTGACCATTGAACATTCTTTGCCGCTGTCTTCACAGTAAGGACACCCTCTGGCGAAGGGCCCCACCCAAAGCATCATCTGTCCATTCCCTCCACAGATCTTGCCTGACCCACCGACTTCCTCCAGCACGATATGTTTTGCTCAAGATTCCAGTTTCTGTCGATCCTTGGGTCCACACTCTCTCTCATATTTTATGAAACTTTGTTTATTTTGAGTTTAGTTTAGAGATACAGCGCGGAAACAGGCCCTTCGGCCCACCAAGTCCACGCCGACCAGCGATCCCCGCACATTAACACCACCTGACACACACACAAGGGACAATTTACACAAACACCAAGCCAATTAACCTGCATACCTGTACGTCTTTGGAGTGTGGGAGGAAACCGAAGATCTCGGAGAAAACGCATGTGGTCACTGGGGAGATCGTACAAACTCCGTACAGACAGCGTCCGTAGTCGGGATTGAACCAGGGTCTCCTGCGCTGCGAGCGCTGTAAGGCAGCAACTCTACCGCTGGGGCCGCCCCTACAAACAAGCAATTTGGGAAAGACATCAACAGATCTGGCTGCCCAAAACTGGGCATTTGTGGGGTACTGTCAACCACATGCAGCAGCAGATACATGCATTACCACAATCTATAACCTTATCTTCCTCTCAAGACGGGGGAATGAATCAACTCTTCTTCAACGAGGAATGCAAAGGAGGCATGTCAAAAAATGACGAGGTGCCAGTGAAATTAAGATGCAATGAAAGACGACATGCACATTAAACAGAAAGATTAGCATATAATAGAAAACAGCAAACCACTCACAGAGGATGTATTAAAGCATCTGTTTATTATCTCTTCATAATCAAGTACTTCCCCCTATTCTGCGTGCAATACCACACAATTTGGTGTCATCACCAAACTTGGATAAGTGTCATCATATCTCATCCTCTAAAACATTTATAAGTATTGTGAATATCTGTGTCCCAAGTCAGATTTATCTTTCATACAACAGAGAGTGAGGAGAATGGGATGTTCCTCCAATTGGCACATCATGTTAAACTGTATTAGAAATTAGGTGCAGGAGTAGGCCATTCAGCCCTTCGAGCCTGCACCGCCATTCAATATGATCATGGCTGATCATCCAACTCAGTATCCCGTACCTGCCTTCCCTCCATACCCTCTGATCCCCTTAGCCACAAGGGCCACATCTAACTCCCTCTTAAATATAGCCAATGAACTGGCCTCGACTACCCTCTGTGGCAGAGAGTTCCAGAGATTCACCACTCTCTGTGTGCAAAAAGTTCTTCTCATCTCGGTTTTAAAGGATTTCCCCCTTATCCTTAAGCTGTGACCCCTTGTCCTAGACTTCCCCAACATCGGGAGCAATCTTCCAGCATCTAGCCTGTCCAACCCCTTAAGAATTTTATAAGTTTCTATAAGATCCCCTCTCAATCTCCTAAATTCTAGAGAGTATAAACCAAGTCTATCCAGTCTTTCTTCATAAGACAGTCCTGACATCCCAGGAATCAGTCTGGTGAACCTTCTCTGCACTCCCTCTATGGCAATAATGTCCTTCCTCAGATTTGGAGACCAAAACTGTACGCAATACTCCAGGTGTGGTCTCACCAAGACCCTGTACAACTGCAGTAGAACCTCCCTGCTCCTATACTCAAATTGTTTTTGTTTTTGTTTTGTTTTTGACGTGAGGTTTGAGTAGTGGGGTAATTGTATTGTTTTAGTATTAACGTTTTATGTATCATTCTTAATTATTACTGTCACAGTCAAGTCAAGTCAAGTCACATTTATTTATATAGCACATTTAACAAACAACTCTCGTTGGCCAAAGTACTTTACATTTGTATAAGAATAGTGTAACAAACAAACTACATACATATAGCCCTCGCTCAGAGGACGTCAAGAAAGGTTTGGGAGTACAGATGGGTTTTTAGTCTCGACGGAGTCGATGGAGGGGCAGTTCTGATGGGAAGAGGGATGCTGTTCCACAGTCTAGGAGCTGCAACCGCAAAGGCACGGTCGCCTCTGAGCTTATGCCTAGACCGCGGGATATTCAGCAACCCCAAGTCGGCCGATCTGAGGGACCTGGAGTTGGAGTGGTGGGTGAGAAGACTTTTAATGTAGGAGGGGGCAAGCCCATTGAGGGCTTTGTAGACATGAAAGAGTATCTTGAAATGTATACGGAACCACACAGGGAGCCAGTGGAGAGAGGACAGGATCGGGGTGATGTGGTCCCTTTTTCGGGTGCCCGTCAGGAGTCTCGCTGCGGTGTTTTGGACCAGTTGCAGGCGGGGCTGGGAAGATTGGCTGATGCCAGTGTAAAGGGAGTTGCAGTAATCTAGGCGGGAGGAGATGAATGTGTGGATGATCTTTTCGAGGTTGTCAAACTGGAGGAGTTGTTTTATTTTAGCTATCGTCCGAAGCTGGAAGAAGCTAGCTTTTACCACGGCATTGACTTGTTTGTCAAATTTCAATGCTGAGTCAAATATCACGCCATGGTTTTTGACGTGAGGTTTGAGTAATGGGGTAAGGCTTCCAAGGCTGCCTGCTATCATTTTGATTGAGTCCGAGGGGCCGAGAAGGAACTGTGTGTCGTGTAGTTACTTGCAAGCGGAACACTAAGGAAAATCCTTTTATGTGTATATACTTGGCCAATAAACGTATTCATTCATTCATTCATTCATTTATTCATTCATTCATTCATTTATTCATGTCTTCGGTCACCAGCCAGTTTGCTAGCTAGCTTGTCTCCAGTTTCATGAGCTTCAACTTTAGCTAACGTTTTACATGAGAATTTATCAAATTATTTTTGGAAATCAATATAAATAACACCCAATTATATTCTGCCCTCAGTTACTATCGTGACCTTTTCAACAAAATTAATTGGGTTGGTCAGGTTATTTTCTACAACACTATAATGTTATCAGAAGACAGCAGCACAAAACAAATCTTAACTTAATCTCATTCTGACCAGGCAGTTTGCTTTTGTTTATCTTCCAAGCCACTTGGTCAAAATCGTCCCAAATACATTATTGTGTGAAGATGTGATATGAATGAATAGAATATACCTTCACCACCTCAGTGAGATTCCCATCGTGGGCCATCATTCTCTCATAGTCGGCCCTCATTCACTCATGTAGACATTAAATGTTGAAATCTTTATACGATCACTTCACAGTTTACTAAATTGAAAAGAGGAAAGAAAGATCCCAGACCTGGCCAGGCCTGGCTTGCTGGCGCGGGACAGTGAACCTGCCCCAGAGTGGGAAGCTGTCAAGCCTGGCCCCTGCTCACCTCGTCGACTGGAGTGGAGGGATTCAGAGTTGGAACAGAGGGCCTGTAAGCAGACTGGCTGTGGGAGGCAGTGAAGTGCACCTCAATGGTGGAGTGGGCCGCTGGAGGCCATGCAGCAGCCTAGGACTTGGCTGGATCGGGTGTCGCTCCACGAGGCTAAGTGCATGGACCGGTTGTGGCCTTCAACTGCACGGAACAGTGGAGCAGCAGTGGTGGACACTGACACATTAAAATCTTTAAGAATAAGGAGTAAGCCATTTAGAACGGAGAAGAGGAAACACTTTTTCTCACAGAGAGTGGTGAGTCTGTGGAATTCTCTGCCTCAGAGGGCGGTGGAGGCAGGTTCTCTGGATGCTTTCAAGAGAGAGCAAGATAGGGCTCTGAAAAATAGCTGAGTCAGGAGATATGGGGAGAAGGCAGGAATCGGTTACTGATTGGGGATGATCTGCCATGATCACATTGAATGGCGGTGCTGGCTCGAAGGGCCGAATGGCCTACTCCTGCACCTATTGTCTATTATTGTCTATTGACACCAACGGCTACACTTGGCCAGGCCCAACCTGCCATGCTGTCGGGACAACGGGCCTTCATGGCCAGGTTAAGAAACAATGCACTTACAACTGGAACTTGAAAATGGCGCCAAATCTGGCGACACTTGTTTACTGACTCAGTATACTTATTCTATACACTTCTGATAGCTTCTGTATAGCAATACTTGTACTGAACTGTATGCAAAAATAAATTTGCCTGTACCCCGGTACATGTGACAATAAAGTAATAGGGTCATAGATTCTGACAGGGTGGAAACAGGCCCTGTGGCCCAACGTCCGCACTGACCAACATGTCCCATCCACACTAGTCCTACCTGCCTGCGTTGGGCCCATATCCCTCTAAACCTGTCCAAATGTTACTTCAGCGGTGCAATATTACCAGCCTCAACCATCCCCTCCGGCAGCTGATTCCATTCACCCACCACCCTCTGTGTGAAAAAGTTATGCCTCAGTTTCCTATTAAATCTTTCCCCCCTCTCCTTAAACCTATGTCCTCTGGTTCTTGTTTCCCCTGGTCTTTTTATTCGTATGGCTGTAAGGTAACTCATATTTCACTGTACCAAAAGTAGCAATGTTACAACATTTTGAGATTTTAAAAATCAAGTCTGCAATTTATCCCATCAGATAAAGCATAAAAAGAAGTTTAATTTGACACCTAATTCACTTTCATATCTTCAGTATTAAAAATATTATGGCCATTTTCATACTCGGAAATTAGCATCTTGTTCCCTATTGCTTTTCCATTGACTTAACACAAAAGCTGTGATCGAGGACAGTCAAAAGCCTATAACTTGCTTAAAAATTAAGAGAACTGAAATAAATTTTCAGTTATTATAGATTGAAGCATTCTGAAACAAATATGAAACAATCTTACTTAGATGACTTGCAATTAAAGCATATCATTAGTTAGTTACCTAATTGTAGCTAATTACAAAATTCAATTACTAGATCTAAACATCTATCAATTTCTTAAGAATAGATTGACATTTTTAAATAGCCTAAGTGTCCAAATAACATTCACACAAGAATTCACAATATAACATAATTTTTAAATCTCATTGTCATGGATTTATAGGCCAAATGGAAGGAATTTAATGTTTAAAACCTGTAAATTAATGACCATTTAAATCAACGCGAGTGGGTTTTTCTGGAACGTGACCATTTGGAACGTTGCGGTTTGCGGTGATTTAGACCCCCATATCGGCAGGACAAATACTGCCGGTTGGTATTGGGACTAAATCACCGTTTCGCAACTTAAAATGTGAACTAAAGGCATCTTAAGAAACACTTTTATACATAAAGATAAACAGCTTTCTTTTACCTGTCACCTACGTGAAATCCATCCCCGTTGTCGGCATTGACGGCTTCAGAAGCTGATTTTAAAATGACTCCAGCGCTGAACTTGTCGGGCGAATTAAAAAAAAAAAGACACAGAACGCCCGTCGGAACAATTCTTCAGCAAAAGCTTGCACTCCGACAAAATATAATCCAGGACAAGGTAGGAGAAAACCGCGTTTTAACCCCTCCCCCCCTCAAACGCGCCAAAGTCGCGCACACGGCCAGTGGCAGAACTGCAGCGCTGCTGAAGGTAAGTATTGTAACATACCTACCAAAAGGTGCATGTGACCATAAATGTAAACTTGAACTTGAGACTCTGTGTGTCTACCCAATCTATTCTTCTTTTGGATTTTGGACACCTCTATAAGATCACCCCTCATCCTCCCGTGTTCCAAGAAATAGAGTCCTAGCATGGATTCTTCTTTGCACCCTTTCCAGCTTGAAAGGCAGTTCATTTGCTCCTCATAAGACAATCCATTTATCTAACTTTTGAAAACCTTCTTAGATGTGCCTCAAACTCAAATGTATCCACCATGAATAAGGAGATTCAGTATTCCAGTAGTGATTTCCCCAAAGCCCTGTGTAACCACAGCAAGGCTCGGTACACGTGACAATAATCAACTAAATTAATTTTACATTTCAACTCTCTCACTGGCCCTGCATACTTCCTCTTTCTGGCTTTCAGAACAACATTTGCCAGAATTCCCATCTACAGTAACATTCTGTAGTGTCTTTCTATTCAAACAATATTTTGCTTTTGTGTTCTTCCTATGAAAATGGATAATCTCACATTTCCTTACTTCATCCACTAAATCGTTGCCCCTTCAGATGACCCCCCTGCTGATTCTTGTGTCCTCATCACTCTTAGCTTTCCCACAAAGGTGGCACAGTGGCGCAGCAGTAGAGTTGCTGCCTTACAGTGCTTGCAGCGCCGGAGACCCGGGTTCGATCCTGACTATGGTTGCTGTCTGTACGGAGTTTGTACGTTCTCCTTGTGACAGTGTGGATTTTCTCTGAGATCTTCAGTTTCCTCCCACACTCCAAAGATGTACAGGTTTGTATATTAATTGGCTTGGTATAATTGTAAACTGTCCGGAGTGAGTGTAGGGTAGTGTTAAGTGTAGGTAGTATGGGGATCACTGGTCGGCACGGACTCGGTGGGCCGAAGGGCCTGTTTCTGTGCTGTATCTCTAAACTAAACTAAACTAAACTAAATTTTGTCTATTGTCTATTGTACAATCAGCAAATTTGGTTAATCAGTTCCTTAATTAAAGCAACATCAACATTTTACATGGTGTGTAGGATAGTGTTGGTATGCAGGGATGACTGGATGGCTTGGACTCAGTGGGCCAAAGGGACTGTCCTTACACTGTATCTCTAAACTAAACTAAACTAAACAACCTGAGCCCCTGTCCATTGACCCCTTTGATTGCCAGACTGGTTATGCTGTTGGACAGTCTTCTTTAACTCTTTCAAGTGTCTTCGATATCTCAGACAACAGTTGACAAAAAATAAATTGCTAAATAAATAAATTGTTTTTAATTAAAAAACTAAAACATATTATACTGCTGTATTTTATCGTATACATAAATGTAAAGAGATATAAAGAAAAATAAACAAAAGTTAAGGCCAGTTCATTGGCTATATTTAAGAGGGAGTTAGATGTGGCCCTTGTGGCTAAAGGGATCAGGGGGTATGGAGAGAAGGCAGGTACAGGATACTGAGTTGGATGATCAGCCATGATCATATTGAATGGCGGTGCAGGCTCGAAGGGCCGAATGGCCTACTCCTGCACCTATTTTCTATGTTTTTATAAAATTACCTAATCATTGTATAACAAAGGTCAGCAACTCCATTCAGATTTTTGCTGAGTCCACTAGTTCATGGCTAGTTTAAAGTTGAAGCAACATGTAGGTCTTAGTTTTCTTTAGCTTAGTGTAAGGCAGCAACTCTACCACTGTAAGGTAGCAACTCTACCACTGTAAAGGGCCTGTCCCACGAGCATGCGACTCCATGCGGCAAGCGCGACCTAACGTGGTCGCTTGAGCCGTACGGCCTCGCGGGGCCGGTCCCACTTCGATCGCCGGAGCCGTATGGAGTTGTGCGGAGCTGGTCCCGACATCGCGCGGGGCTCCGAAAAACTGACACTGATCAAAAATTCCGCGCGGCAACGGCCTGCCGGCCCACAGCCGCATTGAGGCCGTATGCACCTCCTTGACATGCGTGCACAGCGTCTTGACGCCGTACGTCATGCGCGAACTTCCCGCGGACTTCGCTCGAACTTCGCGTCTCTCACGACCTCCGCGCGGCCCCCGCTTCCGGTTTGGTCGCGCTTGCCGCATGCAGGTCGCATGCTCGTGGGACCGGCCCTTAAGGCAGCAAATCTAAAGCTGTGAGGCAGCAACTCTAACTATACCTCCACCATGCTGCCCTATCTTGTATCAGGCACCTGGCCCTTGTATATTATTAACCATGGTTAGATTTAGTAATGACTTCAGCAGCACAGCAAGAGTTAGATACTTGTTTCTCTGATCACCAGTGTGTTCCTGATTATAGAATGAAGGAACTTGCACACTGCACACTGTGGAAGATTGACAGGCTGCTATGAAACTCCCGGCTAACAATCAGCATGTTCAAGCCCATTGTTTTCTGTCGGATTTGCTGTGTGCAAAACGTAGTCACTGTTTCCTGAACCGGGATTACAATTTTTTAAATTGCTACCTTGTTGGTTGTGAAGCACATTTGTGTATGTAAGACTTAGTTTTGAAATCAGACAACAATAAAAACAGACTGCAAACTGAACCCTATCATATCTTTGCATCAGAAGTACTGAGCAGACATCAGTCAGGTTTGCCTTGTTCTCCTCATAATGTTATCTCCAGTTGCATTTTAAGACAAATATGCAACTAATTGTTCATGTTTCATTACCAGGATGCAAGAGGGTTCCAGGTTTCAGCGAAAGCTGACAGCTGCATTGTAAATGGTGGCTTTTATCTATCGTGCAAGGGGTTTTCAAATCCTTTTACAAAATGTATCTACCTCCCTTCTGATGCTTATGCTTTTGGCTTTGCATTCCATTTTTTTAATTGATCTATCTTAGTCATTTTACATGAACAGATACATTTCCAGACATTCGCTGCTTTCAGAAAATCTTATCTTCACAAAGAACCTTGTGGTAATAATAGATTCAGGCCAAGGAAAGTAAACGGGCCTGTTTTCACATTGATAGTCTCGTGTGTTTGTCTTTGCACCGATGGGTAAAGTTAAGGCAGGCTCTGTCTGACCTTTGACAGTCCCGGGGCAAGGAGCTGCCTGTTAAAAATGACTGTCTTTGAAACATCTGTTGTTCTCTTTAGTGTAAATCGGTTTCAAGTTGTTCTGCCCATTCATTCCCAAAATATAGACAAATATCAGCCAAACCTCATTACCCTTCTGAAAATAACTCACTCCTCTTCGATGGGATTCAGAACGTTCCCAGCAGATTGTTCAACTGTATACATGTATGATACAGCAGGTGTACTTACAGCAAATACAATTCTAAAAGATAATTGTAAATATAATAAATTACTTTAAAGCAAAATAATTAGGATTAAAAAAAGTGGTAAATTATTGGCGAGATCTACCGCATTTTAATTTCAAAAGATGGATTTTACATTCAAATGTAGTTCTAGCTATACACACACATTTACTGTACAGTAAATCCTCGTTATAACGAACAATGGTGTCCATTATCCCAGATTGTCTGCTATAACCAAGTAAGGTATTATCATTGTATGTAGTTAAAGAACTGCAGATGATGGTTAATACACAAAAGGACACAAAGTGCTGGAGTAACTCAACGGGTCAGGCAGTATCTCTGCAGAACATGGATAGGTGACGTGGGGACCCTTCTTCAGAACTGATTCCGCCTGCTGAGTTACACCAGCACTTTGTGTCGTTTCATCTTAAAACTAGGTGCCGATGCTGCTGGTCTGTACTAACCAGCAAGCTCTTCTTCACCAACTGCTGCATGTTTGACGTGGCTGTTGATGCGGGAGGGGGGGGGAGGGGGGAGGGGGGAGAGACCGAGTGGTTAGAGCAACGGGAGAAGGAGGAGATGGCAGCGGAACAGGGAGCAGCCAAACTGATGGCCAACAGGAAGAAACAGCAGCAGATGAGAGGGGAGGGAGCCCCATGGTGACCAAGCACATCGTGTTGGTGGTAGTGGCCTGAAGAACGCACTGTTCCCAGGGACAGCAACGTGAGTCGCAACAATAGCCACGCCAGCTGGACCGTGCAGTGCGTGAAGGAGGGCTCGCTGGTGCACCTTGCGAACCTGGAATGGCGTTGGAAGCCGAGGCTGTAAGTGGCCAGGGAGGTGTCGCGATTCGGGAATGGTTGACAGGTCCGTCCGTTATAACCCAAATCCCTTATGAAAGGGCCCGTTAAAATGAGAGTTCAATGTATCTAAATGCAGCTCCATTGATAAATGACACAGTTCAGCATTTAAATTGCCTTAGCCGAGAGGATTTATATTAAAAATGAAAATCCTTTGTTTATATATTGCCTTCTGATTTCAAATTTTAATATATTATTCTGACGGAGGATTTTTGAGAGTCAGGCTACGTGAGGGGAATAAATTAACATCAATAGATGTGTCAATATACAAGTGAGCTTCTGCCATTTATTATCATTTCAATTGAATGCTCAATGTAGCCTTCTTAAGTACTTTGTGTGCCTCAGCCATTCATTTCAAGTTATTAGCCAATTGCAAAGCAAAAATATTTTAAGAAGGTAACAAAAGTATACGTAAGAATAACAAACTCTACTTTGACACAAGCAGGTGGATTATGTGATCAAGCAAAACTACATTCCATCCAACATGTTGATTCGACCTTGATATTAATCTGTAAATTGCCATTGTGACTTGGATAGACTTGCATGCCTCATTCTCCACACTCGCCAGTGTGATTGATTTGTCTTATTGGCCATTACTTCCAATTGAGTGGATAAATCACGCAAAGCTTCCCATTTGCAGGGATTGCAAGGAGAACATTAGGAGAACATTAGGAAAAGTTGGCGAAACTGCCTGCCCTGCCAGGCTGATATTAAATCACTGCAGAATGAAATATTAGGAGAGACCGACATTCACATCCCAAAGGCATCTGACCAGTGAAGCTGTTGTCAGTAAGACAAAGTAGGTGTGTGAATAGAATTTGGGAAGGATAAAAGTATTAGGCAGTCCAGGCTACCCTGGAACTGTGCAAATCCGTGAAAAAGCTAATTCTGGACTTTTTTTGCACTAGTTGAATTAGAAAATTCTGGCGAACAGGATAATGTTAATTCTTTGTAAATTATAATACAAAGGCCCAAGTGATTAAATCTCTTCACGACGCAGAACAAAACTAGAATGAGATGTGATATGTTCCATGAAAACCGATGACCTGAAAAAGATCAACCACTCCATTGAACACATCACGTTCCAACTGATCTTCACGGCACTCAATCCTGCCCACCAGCCACGGTACTTTCAGAGTAGTTGAAAGAGAATGGTAGTCTGATTCAGCAACAGGGCAAGGAGTTCAGTGTCTATATCCCACTTAAAAGCCTCTGGAGAAGATGTGACCTACCTCACCACAAGAGTAAACCCTTGAAGAAAATGAGATTCAATGACCAATTATGTCTCAGATGTTCTCTGATACTTCGTGTGTGGCTAAAACAAAACCTGGAAAAACAAAATATATAAACGAGTCACAACAAAGGCCCTATTCTTGCCTTCAGTGTTAATCGATCACAGTAAAAGATCAGCATATGTTGCCAGAAGTGCTTGTATTTCTCGCACGAACACCCATTATTTTCTTATTTCCACATCCTGAAATGAGAGAGATGTGTAGATATGCCATTTATTTCCAAAGATTGTCACTAAACTGGAAAGGAAGCAGAAAAGTTTCACGAGGATGTAGGGCGTGAGTTATAAGGAAAGACTAGATAGGCTGGATAGGTTTAGGTTTATTAGTATGTAAGAAGGAACTGCAGAAGCTGATTTAAACCGAAGATAGATGCAAAAAGATGGAGTAACTCAGTGGGGCAGGCAGCATCTCTGGAGAAAAGGAATGGTGACGTTTCGGGTCGAGACCCTTCTTCAATCTCCACCTTTTTGTGTGTATGTTAGGTTTATTATCGTTGTGTATATCGAGGTACAGTTAAAAGCTTTCTTTTGCATGCTGTCCAATCAAATTAGCTAATAATATAAATAATACAATCAAACCAAACTCAAGTATGGAAGATAGAGCAAAGGGTAAAATACAGAGGTGGTGGATGTATGGAACAAGCTGCCAGAGGAGGTAGTTGAGGCTGGGACTATCCCATCATTTAAGAAACAGTTAGACAGGTACATGGATAGGACAAGTTTGGAAGGATATGGACTAGTGTAGTTGGGACATGTTGGCTGGTGTGGACAAGTTGGGCCGAAGGGCCTGTTTCCACACTGTATCACTCTATGACTCTCTATGACTATGACAGAGTGCAGAATATAGTTTTCAGCATTGTAGCAGAGACAAAGTCCAAACTCCGAACTGGGGTGGAGGTGATTTGGACAGAACCCTAGCGCATAGAAGGACCATTCAGAAGCCTGATAACAGAGGGGAAGAAGCTGTTCCTGAGTCTGGTGGTGTGTGTTTTCAAGCTTCTGTACCTTCCATTCCTTCTGGGGAGGAGAGGGAATGACTGGGATGAGACAAGTCTTTGATTATGTTGGCTGCTCGTCCAAGACAGTGTGGTGGAGATTGACTTGATGGTGGGGAATCTGGTCTGTACCTTGGTTAGGGCTACCTCCACAACTCTCTGCCATATCGTGGAATATAGAGTGGTGAGGGGTGAACTTCTTCTTCTTGCGTATGGCGTGCACAGCCTAAAGTTGTAGGACAATTTGTTCTATTTGATTTTATTTGATTGTGCATGCCGGGTTGATTGCATTCGTCGAAGCAGGTTCACTTGCACCTCCTCCACCTCATCTACTGTATCCGCTGTTCCAGGTGTGGACTCCTGTATATCGGTGAGACCAAGTGCAGGCTCGGCGATCGTTTTGTTGAACACCTCCGCTCAGTCCGCCTTAACCCACCTGATCTCCCAGTTGCTCAACATTAACTCCCCCTCTCATTCCCACACTGACCTTTCCGTCCTGGGCCTCCTCCATTGTTAGAGCGAGGCCCAGCACAAATTGGAGAAACACCACCTCATATTTCACTTGGGTAGTTTACACCCCAGCAGTATGAACATTGACTTCTCTAATTGCAAATAGCCCTTGCTTTCCCTCTCTCTCTATCCCTTCCCCTTCCCAGTTCTCTGATCAGCCTTACAGTCTCCGACTACATTCTATCTCTGTCCATCCCACTCCCCTGACATCAGTCTGAAGAACAGTCTCGACCCAAAATGTCACCCATTCCTTCTTTCGAGAGATGCTGCCTGTCCCACTGAGTTACTCTGGCATTTTGTTTCTATCTTGAAGTACTCCTGTACTGAAAGTTATCGAAGATGAATTTGATGTCAATTCGTACTGATTGTGTTCAGCTGATGAGGAAGTTGTGGATCCAGTTGCAGAGGGATATACAGAGACCCAGTTCCCTGAACTTGGGAACCAGTTTGCAATCATCCAGAATAAAATAACAAATACAGAAAGGACTATTGCCTGGTGTAATCATTTGGTTTGGAAAGAAATTGGAAACATTACATCCCACAGGGTCAACTAGATAGAGAGGCTGGAAAGAGAGTAAGATAGGGCTGATGCTCTGTGCGAGGCAATGAAAAGTGCCACAATATACCCTTTGGAAAATACCAAGAGAGGTACATGAGGAGGTTGCATGCTTAGCTAAGTGGGAAGCTAGTATTTGGACAATGACTAGAGATTCAGGCAGTCATTAAATACAGATAACAAGCTAATAATTTGAGCGGCCATGGCACTGAGATGACTGGATGGCACTGAACCAGCAGCATTTGAAGGCTCTTTTCCTAATCCCTTGATCTGCTTCTTGCACCGCTTAAGACATCTGCTGATCATCTCCTCAGTTACCTCCAACCAAGCATTCTGTGACAGCAGTGGATTCCGTTCTCATGCTTCTTGAGAGTTTTAGTTCCTACTTGTAGCATTCAAAGGTAATTGGAGTAAGTCAAAATGAGTTTGTTCCATTGAGTTTAGATCGCAAATTTAACCTGATGGCTTTACTTCCAGGTTTCAACTATGCTATTGGAAGCTACCTTCAACTAACACCAGGTGGCGCCACAGTGGCTGCCTCGCCAACAGTCTGCTCGTCCTTTTCTTCTTTGTTGCTGTTTAGTACGCGTTAAATGTATGTTTTAATGCTCATTAGCTTTGTTATATATGGGGGGTGGGGGTTGTGGGAAACTTTTTTTAAATCTCTTACCTCAACGGAAATTTTTTTTTTTTACCGTATCATATCTCTGTCGGCACTGTGGCCTAACATTGAGGAGCTGGCGGTCCCTTTGCTGGGGACCGACTTCGGGAGCTCCAACTGTGGGAGCCTGCGGACTTAACATCGTGGAGCTTGCGGTCTCTGTCGGGGATCGACCTTGGAGCCTGCCGACATAACATCGTGGAGCTTGCGTTCCCTTGGTTAGGGACTGACTGTGGGAGCTCCAAGCCGCGGGAGCTTCCACTGCCCCGATCGCGGGAGCTTCTGACGCAGGAACCTCAATCGCCGGCTATGGAAGCTTCGATTGCCCCACCTGCTGATGGTTCGACGGCCACGTCCATGGGAGAATAAAGAGTGAAGAAGATTAGACTTTATTGCCTTCCATCACAGTGAGGAATGTGGGGAATCCACTGTGGTGGATGTTTATTTTTTTATTATTTTTTAGTTGATATTTTTATTAGAAGCAATTGTACAAAGATAAAACATTCGGCATCTAAAATGATACAATTATTGTACAGCTTCATTATTAACCTTATAACCTGAAAATGTAAAAAAGAAAAGAAAGAGAGAACAAGAGAGGGAAAAAGTGAACAGTGAGAAGATAGATCGAAAAAGACCAAAAGAAAGACTCCTAAACTACCAAAGATGTGTGGTCGAAAGATATGGAAATAAGAAAAAAGAAAAAAGAAAGATGGAGATATATCTTGCCCCTCGTCCCCCCCCCCCCCCCCCCGCCCACCTCCCCCAACACGGCATCGGATTTAAATTTATATTTGTGTTGCACCATGCTATTCATGTAAGAATTGTAAGTTGGATGTTTATGTTAACTTTTATGTGGTTGTGTGTCTTGTTGCTTTGTTTAGTGTGGCTATATGGTAAATCAAATGTCATATACCTTCATTGGTACACATGACAATAAAATACCTTTGAACTTTTGAACCTTTGAATCACAAATTTCTCCCAGAAGCAATCACAACAACGTCCAGAATACTTTGAGGTTGATCAGACCAAAGCCTCTTCTTTCTTTTGTATACATTGATTTTAGCTTCAGCCAGGATCTCACCCAATTACAGTTTGATTACTCAAGCGAATCTATTAGACAGCTTCAGTCTTTAACACAGTGTAGATAAGATTGAAGTACAAAAGTTATTTAATTTGGACATTAAGGGGAGTCCAGTAAACGTTACAGAATAAAAATGATATCTGGGGCAGGCTCTTTCACGAAATAATTGATTCAAATCCACTAACAGGTTTATAAGATTGCTGGATCAATGTTTGTCAAAAAGTACGATATAGCTTTGTGGAGATAACAAATAAACTACTTAACTATCTTCCCCAAGGATATTACGAAAGTAATTTAGTATTCCAGATCTCTCATCAATTTAATAAATAGGAGCGCTAACATGTTTATTTCAAACAAGTTAATTAAATAGCATCAATCAGAAAATTGAACCTGAAGTTTGGTTGAATATGAGACAAACTGCTGTGGTCAATCATGATGCAAGCTCGTACATGGAACATGGTCAGAGTGGGTTCGACGGATTCAATTACATTACCAATTACATGGAATTTTATTTTGCCCTAATTGGAGCAAAATTGACAACTGTTTCAGGTAAAGTCTGCTCAAACTTTGAGATCATTCCGTCCCATCTAATTCTTTGGCACTGAGCAACTGCTGAGATCAATGCAATGTTTACAATTCCTGCCAGCAGCTACTGGAGCACCAAATCCATGCATTAACATCTGAAAATGCTGGTAGTATACAGCATCTGTGGTGGGAGGAACACTATTATAACTTTCAAACCCTTGATATTACTTCGGAGTCACGTGAGTGATTCCGTGAAGAACCCGCTCAGCACGCATGCGCGGCATTACGTTCAGCAGAGCAACAGCGGCGCAGCGGGAGTCAGGCGCTCCCGCTACGGAGGTGAAAGAACGGACCGTCAGGTAAGCTGACGTCGGGTTTTTCTTTCACAGGGAGCCTTCTGCTTTCCGGCAGAGAAGAAAGGCTCTAGAACAAACCTGTCCCCCGCTAGACGTCACGGAGGAGCGTTCCATCTGGGGGGGGGGGGGGGGCAGCAACAGAACAGACCTGTCCCCGCTCGACTCCACGGAGGAGCGTTCCATCTGGGGGGTGGGCAGCAACAAGACGGTAGGACCGCTTACCCGGCGCTCCGCTATCCCGACACCGTGCGGAGCCCAGCCCCACTGCACCTGAGCAGCGGGCTGGAAGTAAAGCCACAGAAGAGGCATCCGGCCGGTGGCTCCGACTTGTCGGACGGGGACGTCTCTCCACCCAGGCGGGGGAGAGACAGCCGCCTGAGTCGCATGGAGTGGCTCTTGGAGCAGGAGCTCCAGCGAGGTGCACCCCAGGAGGGGCGCTCTCGCAGAGGGGGGTCAGGCACTCCCTCCACAGTGCCTTGTGCACTGTCCATTGCTTCCTCCTTTCCAGAGGATAGCTTTGGTGACCAGGACTGGGCTGGTCAAGAACAGGGGCAATGGCTGAAGATCTCGGGAGTATGCAAGGGGTGCAGGAACAGGAAGAGCTGCTAGGTGTGGTGGACAGCTACGTGGAAACCCCACGTACAGGAGGCCGTTAAAAGCCTGACGTCTGCCATCACATCGTTTTCCTCGTTCCGTGGACAAATACGGAGATGACCACAACCTTCGTAAACAAGTCATAAGACCTGCCATAAAAATCCTACATTTGCGGGGTTGTGCATACCCCAGCCACTGAGCCAGACCCACTGCTCTTTGGCAAAAACCTCACAAAGCATATGAAGGACATGAAAGAGGTTTTACAAAACTTTCGGCTCATGAGGGCAGGGCCGGGACAAGTATCCAAAAACAGTAATTCCTACGCAGTAGCACCCCATCGCGTCCATCAGTCAACGTCTACCATATGGGACTGATGAAAGCTCGGGGTCCGCATTCTATCACCAAAAGTCTTCTTTAGACCAGGGCCCAGAGCGGACCCCATGGAAAATGTGCCACCCCCCAACGTCACCGCCACGTCAGACGACGTGCAACACTCGTTGGACCGGCACGAAACAGAAGAATACCCATAACCATGGAGGTCGGTGGGTCTGGTTCCTACCAGTATATAGAGTAATACTAACACATGGGAGTCTATCACGAGTGATCAGTATATACTCAATGGCATTAGTGAATACAAATACAATTCATACTAGAAAAATTGCCAGCAGGTCAACATTCACCCCAGAGGGTATTTTTCCCCTCTCCGTTAAAGAAATGAGAGGGACAAGCTGAACTGGTGAGACTAATTACAAAGGGTATCATGGAAAAACTTGAACCCTTGCAATTCGTATCAAATATATTCACTAAACCCAAAAAAGATGGTGGATGTCGCATCATCATTGACTTAACTTCACTAAATATGTTTGTTAAGTACATACATTTCAAAATGGAACCGGTTGTTACTGCCAAACAACTAAATTCCAAAGGATACTTCATGGCAAGCATTCATCTTAAGATGTTTACTATTTAGTACCATTCACAAGGATCATTGCAGATACCTGAAATGTACCTGGATGGGGCAGCTATGGCAGTTTAAAGCGTTACCCAATGGTTCACATCAGCCCAAGATTGTTCACCAAGACACTAAAACCAGCTCTGACAATATTCAGAAGACAAAAACATATTGTCATGGCATATCTTGATGATATCTTAAATGGTAGGCAAGACCATGGAATTGACTATGTTAGCTATAGCTAAACAGTTATTTGAAACCCTGGGATTGTCTTACATCCAGATAAATCTAAGTTATGCCATCCACTATCATGGACTACTTGGGCTTCACAATTAATTCAGTCTACGTGACTGTAACATTGCCAAGAGAACGTTTGGCATAGTTTCAGCCTATTATCATCACTAACCTTACGTCAGTTATCCAAACAGATGCCAGTGCTCAACTAACTCTATATCCAGCACAAGTAGTAGATGGACTAACCCAGAGTCATCGTTACCACTTACACTGGACATTAATTATCTAGAGATGTTGGGTGACTTTTATGGTTTAAAAGCATATGCATAAATATGCATCACTTGCATGTACGGTTACAAATAGATAATACTATGGTGGTGGCCTACATTAACCATATGGGCGGCATAAAATCGGTATCATGCGACAAGTTGGTCAACACAATTTGGCAATGGTGTGTCCAAAGACATATTTGGCTATCAGCAACTTACCTGCCAGGTAAGCTAAATACAGTGGCAGACACCAGGTCATGTAAATTTAATAACAACATCGAATGGATGTTAAAACCCCCCAAAAAAAAAAAAAAAAATTCTTCTTCTATGCATTTCCTCCCTTCTGCCTCATCAGTCGGGGACTACGCACAATACAAATGGACTCTGCTTCAGGTATTTTGATAGTACCCGACTGGCCTACACAGCCATGGTTCCCAATACTCCATGACATGGTTGTTGAAACTCCGATGGTATTCCCCAGTGACCCAGAGTTATTAACACCCAGTGTCGGGCACAAGCCACCCGTGCCATGAAAAAATCAAACTCCTGGGTTGCAGATTCTGCACAAACTACTTCTGGGACTGGGATTATCATAACAAACCATCGACACCATGTCAGCATCCCTCCGAACATCCACTAAAAAACAGCACTTGTCCAGCATCAAAAAATGGGAGAAGTACTGCTTGGATACAGGGACCACCTACTCAACCGCTACAGTTACCAATGTACTGGAATTCCTGGCGAACCTTCACCACGATGAAGGATGCAGCTACAGAGCCATCAGCACAGCTAGAAGTGCCCTGCCTGTCTGTTTAAAACCAGCTCCAGGACAACAGGCCATGGGGTCGCAACCGCTGATGGTCAAACTAATGAAGGGTATTTACAACTCTAACCCCTAGACCAAGGTACACCCATACATGGGATGTCAGTGTGGTCCTGACATACCTCAGGGGATGGCCACCAGCCAGATCCCTCAACCTGGAACAATCTATGCTCAAAAACATTCATGTTGATGGCACTTGTATCTGCACAGAGGGTCCAGTCACTACACCTATGGCGACTGGACAGCATGCTCACAGCTCCAGACCAGATCTCTGTCGTTATCCAGAGACTGATCAAACAGAGCAGTCCAGGAACACCTAATCCAGTCGTGGAATTCCGGGCTTACCCGCCAGAACCACGGTTATGTGCCATGACCCACCTACTATCCTACATAGACACAACCAAAATATTCGAGGGAGATGAAAAGCCTTGTGGGTCAGTCATAAAAAACCTTATGGTCGGGTGACGAGCCAAACCATTGCGAGATGGCTCAAGCAGGTGCTAAAAACTGCTGGGATAAACACTAACATGTACAAATTTTATTCCACCAGGGCAGCATCCACGTCGACGGCTAAAAGAATGGACGTCCTTATAGACCACATCCTGGCTACAGCAGGATGGTGGGGGGAAAGACTGTTCAGAAATTCTATAATAAGCCGTTGGCAAAACCTGTTTTATTTGCAGAAAAGATTTACGGACTGCAAATATTTAATTTAAGCCCAGGGGAGCAATTTAATTTCTTTATTGTTATTGTTAAAAAATACCATTGTGTTTTTCTACAAACAGATTCATTGGTTGATTACGATAACACACTTCCTCCCTCAAAGACTTCGGCAGTGCATGAAATAATACCTGTTACACGGTTTGAAATCACAGCTTTGAAACTTCACGTAGTCACTCACGTGACTCCGAAGTAAAATAGTAAGATTAAACGAGAACTTACCAGTTTGAAGTTTGATCTGTATTTTATGAGGAGTTACGATGAGGGATTACGTGCCCTCCGCTCCCACCCACATTATATGGATCAAACTAATAAATTGATGTCTCCTTATCTTTACTATGTTTACTTCAAATAACTGTGTCTATCTGTGATTCCACACCGCTGCTTGGAAGTATGCCGCGCCTGCGCACTGAGCGGGTTCTTCACGTAATCCCTCATCGTAACTCCTCATAAAATACAGATCAAACTTCAAACTGGTAAGTTCTCGTTTAATCTTACCATTTTACTTTTGAATTGATTTCACTCTGATGAATGGTTACTTTATTGTCACATGTACCGGGTACAGTGAAATACAGGGGGGATGGGAGATTGCAACTTTCACGTGGTCCACCCTGTTTCAACAAATGCAATCAACCTGGCGTGCACAAACAGAAGATCAAACAGAACAAGATGTCTTACAACATTAGGCTGTGCACGCCATACGCAAGAAGAAAAGTGAAATACATGTTTTGCAAACAGATCTGCAAGTCTATCCCCGTACATGAAAACAATATCCCCAGTTAGTACAGTATGCGCAGAGCAGTCCACTGTCCATATGCAAGAGGTGCCAATGTGGCACCATTTTACAATGCCATCTGCAGCGTGGCCACAACGGCCTGTTAGAAACATGGAAAATAGGTGCGGGAATAGGCCATTCGGCCCTTCGGGCCTGCACCGCCATTCAATATGATCATGGCTGATCATCCAACTCAGTATCCTGTACCTGCCTTCTCTCCATTCCCCTGATCCCTTTAGCCACAAGGGCCACATCTAACTCCCTCTTAAATATAGCCAATGAACTGGCCTCAACTACCTTCTGTGGCAGAGAGTTCCAGAGATTCACCACTCTCTGTGTGAAAAATGTTTTTCTCACCTTGGTCCTAAAGGATTCCCCCTTATCCTTAAACTGTGACCCCTTGTTCTGGACTTCCCCAACATCGGGAACAATCTTCCTGCATCTAGCCTGTCCAACCGCTTAAGAATTTGTAAGTTTCTATAAGATCCCCCCTCAATCTCCTAAATTCTAGCGAGTACAAGCCGAGTCTATCCAGTCTTTCTTCCTATGAAAGTCCTGACATCCCAGGAATCAGTCTGGTGAACCTTCTCTGCACTCCCTCTATGGCAATAATGTCCTTCCTCAGATTAGGAGACCAAAACTGTACGCAATACTCCAGGTGTGGTCTTACCAAGACC
This sequence comes from Amblyraja radiata, assembly GCF_010909765.2. Taxonomy (NCBI): domain Eukaryota; kingdom Metazoa; phylum Chordata; class Chondrichthyes; order Rajiformes; family Rajidae; genus Amblyraja; species Amblyraja radiata. The sequence continues at coordinate 5,187,169 of NC_045956.1, forward strand.
CTGTACAACTGCAGCCTTCTCTCCTCCTTCTGGTCATCCCGCCAACATGCTTGGCCCTCTTCAGCCCTCGTTCCGCATTCCCCTGGGAGGGGGCACTTCCTGCAGCCGACTTCGAGGACGAGGAAGGTAAGAACCGCCCCTGGTTCCTTCGTCCAGAGAAACACCACCATCGCCATCTCCGTCAACCCCCTCTCCTATTCCCGATCCATGGGGCGAGCTGGGCCCGATGGATGAAATGGGGCATTGATGCAAGAATGCAGAGTGGTTAACTGTCGTGTGTACCAAAATGGAACAGTCTTCTTCCTCGTGTCTGGCCATCTTCTATATCATGTCTTTCTGGTCGGTCAGTGACGGTTGACAGTCGGTGGTTGCAGAATTGGCTACTTCAGTCAGTCACTGTGGTACAGTTTCTGTCGTCAGTATTGCCCGGGATGCGCCACGTGGAGGATTCTGCTTGCATCCCAATGAAACAATGAAATTCTTACTTACAACAGGTTTGTAACCACTGTACTCAACAGAGGCATAATAGACAAGGGGAAAAAAGGAGTTAAATAAATGTAAAAAATAATATAGTGCAAAACATAGAAACATAGAACATAGAAAATAGGTGCAGGAGTAGGCCATTCGGCCCTTCGAGCCTGCACCGTCATTCAATATGATCATGGCTGAACATTCACCTCAGTATCCTGTACCTGCCTTCTCTCCATACCCCCTGATCCCTTTAGCCACAAGGGCCACATCTAACTCCCTCTTAAATATAGCCAATGAACTGGCCTCAACTACCTTCTGTGGCAGAGAATTCCAGAGATTCAACAAAACAAAACCTGTTGTCGAGGGAATTGGCCGCAGGAGATTCCTCCACTCTCTGCCTGCTCCTGTACCTGGTGGCCACCCATCTGCTTCCTGCCGGTAACTTAGATGTGACCATCTACAGTCTGAAGAAGGGTTTCGGCCCGAAACGTTGCCTATTTCCTTCGCTCCATAGATGCTGCTGCACCTGCTGAGTTTCTCCAGCACTTTTGTCTACCTGTGACCATCTCACTGTAATTCCTATCTATCCCACTCTCACATCCCTGGATAATCCTGAGGTCATCTAGCTGCAGCTCCAGTTCCTTAATGTGATCCTTAAGGAGCTGTAGTCCTCAGGGCACTAAAACCGCTCCTGACCCCCAACACCTTGCAGGTCTTATAGTCATGGAATGATACAGCATGTAAACAGGCCCTTTGGTCCAACTTGCCCACACAGGCCAACATGCACCAGCTAAACGAATCCCACCTGCCTGTGTTTGGCCCATATGCCTCCAAACCTGTCCTATCCAAGTACCTGTCTAACTGTTTCTTAAACGCTGGGATAGTCCCAACCTCAACTACCTCCTCTGGCAGCTTGTTCCATACACCCACCACCCTTTGTGTGTAAAAGTTACCCCTCAGATTTCTATTAAAGCTTTCACACTGAACCTCTGTCCTCTGGTCCTCGATTCCCCTACTCTGGCCAAGAGACTCTGTGCATCTACCCGATCTATTCCTCTCATGATTTTATACACCTCTATAAGATCACCCCGCATCCTCCTGCGCTCCAAGGAATAGAGTCCCAGCCTGCTCAACCTCTCACTGTAGCTCACACCCTCTAGTCCTGGCAACATCTTCGTAAATCTTCACTGTACCCTTTCCATCATGACACCATCCTTCCTATAACATGGTGCCCAGAACTGAACACTATGCTCTAAATGCGGCCTTATCTACATCTTATACAACTGCAACATAAGCTCCCGGCTTTTATACTCGATACTCTGACTGATGAAGGCCAATGTGCCAAAAGCCTGTTTGACCACCTGATCCTCCTTCAAGGTCCATGCGCCTGTACTCCTAGATCCTTTTACTTTACAACACTCTCCAGAACCTTACAATTCACAGTGTAGGTCCTGCCTTTGTTAGACTTTCCAAAATGCAACACGTCACATTACTCTGTATTTAAATTCCATACTTTTTTACACCATTGTACCCCTTTGTTTAACCACCAGGTGGCTGCCTCGCCAACAGTCTGTCTCGTACTTTTCTCTCTTTTGTTGTTTTTAGTATGTGTTAAATGTATGTTTTAGTGTTCTTTAGTTTTTTTATATGTGGGGGGTGGGGAGGGTTGGGGGAAACTTTTTTTAAATCTCTTACCTCGACGGAGATGCGATTTTCCCCCGTATCGTATCTGTGGCCTAACATCGAGGAGCTGGCGGCCTCTTGCTGGGGATCGACTTTGGGAGCTCCAACCGCAGGAGCCTGTGGACTTTATCATTGTGGAGCTCACGGTCCCTTGGTTAGGGATCGACTTTGGGAGCTCCAAGCAGCAGGAGCTTCGATCGGCGGCTGCGGGAGCTTCGATCGTCCCGACTGCAGATGGTTCAGGTGCCCCGAACATGGGAGAATAAAGAGGAATGAAGTTTAGACTTTATTGCCTTCCATCATGGTGAGGAATGTGGGGAATCCGCTCTGGTGGATATTTATGTTAACTTTTATGTTGTGTGTCTTGTTGCTTTTTTCTGTATGACTGTATGGTAAATCGAGTTTCACTATACCTTAATTGGTGCATGTGACAATAAAATACCTTTGAACTTTGAGTCTCAAGAAGGGTCTGACCTGAAATGAGGAGCTGTGGTGGCGCGCGGCTGTGATCCGACTCCGGTGCTTCGGAGGCTCCAGCCGCAGATATGGTGGACGATGACATCGGGAGCTCGTGGGTCCCTGGTGGGAGACTGCTTTTCGACACTCCCGCAACGGCAACTTCTCCCGCCCGAATTGCGTGGTTGAAAATGACCTGGAGCGGGGCCTTACATTGCCCGGCGCGGCTTTAACGGTCATGGGACCTGCTAGCGCCCGCCAGGGGCTCTAACAACAAGAGCCGGAGCAGGGCCTTACATCACTCGGCGTGGGACTTGCTAACGCCCGCCAGGGGCTCCAACGTCAAGACCCGGAGCACGGCCTTGCATCGCCCGGCGCGGCCTTAATGGCCGCGGGACTTACCATCGCCCACCGAGGGCTTTGACATTGACATCGGGAGAAGAATAGAGAACAGGGGGGAGACAAGACTTTGCCTTCCATCACAGTGAGGAGGAGATTCACTGTGACGGATGTTTGTGTAAATTGTGTTGGTGTGTGTCTTGGTTCTTTACTTGTTGTATGACTGCAGAAACCAAATTTCGTTTGAGGTTCAAATGACAATAAACAATATTGTATTGTATGTATTGTAAATGTTTTCTCTCTATTTCTATCCATAGAAGCTGCCTAACCTGCTGAGTTCCTCCAGCACATTGTTTCTTGTTCAAGATTCCGGCATTTGCAATATTCTGCGCCTCTATTTTGCAAATTCAGTGGCTTCTAATATTACTTCGGAGTCAGGTGAGTGACTACGTGAAGACCCCGGTCGTTCGCATGCGCGTCAATTCGACGCTCGCATGGCGAAGCAGCGGACTGGCAGGAACGTCGCTCCTGCCAACGGTAAGTTTAAACTACAGGTAAGGTTATATTTCTTACCTGTTTTTGATTTCTTGCAGGAATCTCTTTTTACAGAGGTTTCCTGCAGGATGCTTCGCAAAGGCCGACGAGGGAACCAGCTACGGGCTGTGGGGAAACCCCGGTTCTGACCGCGGAAGCGAGTAGCTGGCGAATGTCGGGTTCGCGATCCCAGTCACTGACAAGACGGTCAGTGACTTCCAGACGCTGGGGTCCTCGGGGAGGGGACATCCAGCAGACCGCAGAACGGTCAGCCCTAGTACCGGGAAGGTTTTCCCTCCGGTAATGCATTTAGACGCTGGGGTTTCCGGGGAGGGGAAATCCAGCGGCAAAGCGGCTCCCAGAGCACAGGGGTCCCCAGGATATGGGGTTAAACGGACCAGAACGGTCAGTCCTGCTGCCAGGAGGGTTTCCCTCCGGCAATGCATATAGACGCTGGGGTTCCTGGGGAGGGGAAATCCAGCAGCAATGTGGTGCCCAGACCACAGTGGTCCCCAGGATATGGGGTAAACTGACCAAAATGGTCAGCCCTGGTGCCGGGAGGGTTCCTCTCCGGTAATGAGTAAAAATTTGGAGGTTGGCCAGGATGGAGCTCCTAATGGAGAGGAGGCTCCGTCTAGATACACTCCAACAGCAGTAGTTGTGTCAGCGCGGACCTATGGGAGAGCACGCGCCAGCAGCGCCTTGGACAGGGCTGCTTAATGGGGATGCCGAGTCTGTGACAGTGCTGGGCATATGGGAGAGCCCGCACCAGCAGCGCCTTGGACAGGGCTGCTTAATGTTGATGCTGAGTCTATGGCAGCACCGGCATATGGAAGAGGCTGCACCAGCAGCACCTTGTAGCAGGACTGCTTAATGTATGGCAGCAGCACCAGTGGAAGGGCTGCATAATGTCTCCCTCATGGAGGAGGAGAGCTTACCGGGGCAGTTTTGATCTGACCCTGGAGTTGGAGGTATTGCAGAGCAGCATACCCCAAGGCATGGAAGCCGCCAGGTCAGTATTAGGCTGACGCCGAGTCCATGGCAGCATCGGCCTATTGCAGAGGCCGCGCCAGCAGCACCTTGTAACAGGGCTGCTTAATGTCTCCCTCATGGAGGAGGAGAGCATGCCGGGTCAGTGTAAATCTGACGCCGAGGCTGAGGGTACAGCCGTGGAGCATACCCCAACGGATGAAGGGCACGTGTCAGAGGTACCATTCCTGGCAGCAAGGTTGCCATCCCAACACAATGCAGTGAACACCGCTATCAGGGGGACATTAGAGCCAGCCGCCGAAACTTCTATTCACCAAAGTCACAATAATGGACAAACATTATTCAGCATTGCTCCAGTAGTTTGATAATTAAATATTTTATTATATTGCAAAATGATGCTAATAGGCTGAGGTGGGAAATTGTGAATGTCATCCCTAGTTTGGAGGTGGAGGAGATTTGCATGTTACCAATTCTTCAGTTATTGGTATCAACTATCTATAGACCCTAAGGGCATTTTATGGGTTAAAGAGTGATTGAGCGAATATGCATATCTGCATGCTCAACTTCATGTTGATACACTATGATTAGATTATTAGATTAGATTAGATAGCCTTTATTGTCATTCAGACCGAAGTCTGAACGAAATTGAAGCAGTCATACATACAATACAATACAATAAAAAACAACAATAAACACATATTAATATCCACCACAGTGAGTCCACCCAACATCTCCTCACTGTGATGGAGGCAAAAGTCTTAGGTCTCCAGTCTCTTCCCTCCTCTTCTCCTTCTGCGCTGAGGCGATACCCCCCGGGCGATGTTACAACTGTCCCGCGGCTCAAACACCGCGGCCCGGGGTGGTCGAAGCTGCCGCTCACCAGTCCTGCTGACGCAGCCGCTGGCCCGCGGCCGAACCCCGGACTCAGGCCACCGCCGCCAGAACACCGTGCAAGCCACCGGAGCATCGTTCCAGCCCCGAGCCGGATCGCCCTCACGTGAGTGCCGTTACCGTCTCAGCCTCGGGCTGGGCCGCCCCGACTGGGCACCGCTCCTCCCTCGGGCTGGGCTGCCCCGACTGGGCGCCGCTCCTCCTTCGGGCTGGGCCGCCCCGACTGGGCGCCGCTCCTCCCTCGGGCTGGGCCGCCCCGAACTGGTACCGCTTCTCCCTCGGGCTGGGCCGCCCCGACTGGGCGCCGCTTCTCCCTCGGGCTGGGAACGCCGTACCTCCCCGAGCTCGGCCACTCCGACGGGAGCACCGTTCCTTCCTCAGGCCGGCCGTCCTCACGGTAGCGTCACAGCCCCTCACGGAAGCCCTGTTCCAGCCCCGAGCCGGGCCGTCCTCACGGGAGCGGGCTCAGTGCGAGTCCTGGCGGGCTCTGCCTCCTGAGCCTCGAGGTCGCCAGCTCCGCCATTAGGCCTCAGCGCAGACGGAGGCAGAGAAGGGGAATACGACATAAAAGTCGCATTCCCCCGCAGGGAGAGACAGCAAGCCCCGTTTCAACCTCCCCCCCCCAAACAGAAACTAAAAACCAAAACTAGACTAACCAAAACGAAAATAAACAACCCAAAAAACACAAAACAAACAGGACTGCCGGAGAGCCGCTGCAGCCAGAGCCGCGCCGCCAATAGATAGTGGCATATGTAGTCACATGGTGCAATCAAGTAAAATAAACCTGTAATAGTTACATAATCTCATTTGCCACTGGAGTATCATCAAGTACAGATCAATGACAACACAGAATGGGTGTTGGATCACACCGTATTTATGAAATTCTGATTCAATGGAACACCGAATATAGATATGTTGTTTTCATGCTTATTCACAGGTTGCAAAAATATGTGGCATAACAGTGGCGAAAGATACATTCTCGCTACAAGCAGGAGGAATGGTCTTTTATGTCTTCCTCTATTGTGCTTCATCAGTCGTGTCTTCAAATAAAGTCATCAAGAGCCCGCTTTAGGTTTCCTACTGTGTGATTGGCCTATGCAGCTTTGTTTCCCGATTTGTCTGGAATAATAATACAACCTTATATGGTTATTCTAAACGTAACTTTGCTGGTTCAGCCTGTGGCTCGGGAAATCAGCCGTTGCATGATAAAAACAATTTATGTTCTGCAGATTCTCAATAGACTGTCCTACGGCTTGGGTTGTCACACCTATCCTTGTATGTGTTCAGAGTGCTGGAATAGCACCAAAAAAGCAGTACTTTGCTTCTTCAGGAGGTGGGAAGTGTTTGTTTAATGCTCATGTAACATTTTAAATGGTACAGATTACTGATTTCTTGGATTTCATTCAAATGGTCTTTTGACAATAATTGAGTTATAGGGTCATTAACTGTGCCAACGTGCCTTCCCATCATATTTGCTGCAGCAAACGAGACCCACTCTGTCGGGTTCATCCCGGATATCGAGTTTGTAAAGGATATCTTTAACACAAGTTCTCCCAGGACAAGTACAATGCAGTATGGGATGTTGACATTGTGTTAACGCTATTTCACCAGGGGGTTCCAGCTACATCCTTTGCTTTGGCCGGATCTCATTAGGTAGTTATCCTCCTTGCGCTGGTTGAGCGCAACAGGTCCGTCGCTACATAATTGCAACGGGACAGGATGATTACATCTGTAAATAATATGTATAGTATTTTATGTTTATAATTTACTTAAGCAGAGCAGAAGGGGTGTCAGGTCTTTAAATAGATCAAGGCATACCCAGGGACCTTTGGTTATGTGAGGGCTGCTACAACATCAGCAGCAAGGGTTATTTACGTTCCGCTGGACCACATCCTAACGGCTGCAGCATGGTCAAACAAACAAATTTCCAAACATTTTATAATAACCCATTGTCAGACCAGGGGTATTTGTCAACTCTATTTTACGTTCTAGTTATAGTTCCATCCGGATGAGGGGTGTGACTATTATTATTACTTCATTTAACAGCATCAGCATGTTTTAAATCTATGTCATGACTGTATGCGTTATGAATGTTTCCCTCATTTGTCAATGGAGCAGTTGTGGTTGTGTAGACTCGTTTCTCACGGCATGAAATCACAGAGCTTTGAAATCTTCACGTAGTCACTCGCGTGACTCCGAAGTAAAATAGTAAGATTAAACGAGAACTTACCAGTTTGAAATTTGATCTTTATTTTATGAGGAGTTACGAGGAGGGATTACGTTCCCTCTGCTCCCAACCCTCATAAAGGTCGTCTGGTAGTTCTAGTCTTCTCTGATCTTACCATGTTACTTCAATTACTGTTATCTGTGATTTCACACCGCTGCTTTGAAGATTGACGTGCATGCGAACGACCGGGGTCCCACCGCTCCCACCCTCAATAATATGGGTCAAACTGATAAACTGATGTCTCCTTGTCTTTAGTATGTTTACTTCAATAACTGTCTATCTGTGATTCCACACCGCTGCTTTGAAGTATGCCGCGCATGCGTGCTGAGCGGGTTCTTCACGTAATCCCTCATCGTAACTCCTCATAAAATAAAGATCAAACTTCAAACTGGTAAGTTCTCGTTTAATCTTACTATTATTCAGGTCTGCAATGAAGTTCATAAATTATTCAATGAATGCAAATACCAGGCTGGACGTAGCAGACCTGGGAGCATTGACATTTAGAGATGGAATAAGATGCAATATTGAGTGGAGGATTGTGTAGCAAATCAGAAAGCATCTAAAGAAAGAGAAGAGTGTGATATTGTTTGAAAATAGGATGTACATGGGAGGTGCGATCAGGTTGAACAAGGTCAGTGGGGCTGGCGGGCAGTTATGTGAGGCTTAAGTCAGCTTTCCCCATATCACAAAACGAGAGGAGAACAGCCAATAATAATTTAATTGGTTGGCTATATCACCTTAGCCTCACTGTACAATTGAACACTTTGCAAATGCCCTGGGGTGGAGGCTGTGGAGTCTGGACCATGTAATAGTGTGTGGGGGGGCTGTGATGCTAATGTTTTATTTAGAATGTCAGACCCAGTTAATCACGGTGGGCTGTGAAATATGTAGCTGGAGGCATTGAGGAGTCTCAGTTTAAAATGTGGGAAGGGGACTAGGTCGATATTGAAGTGCATGGAAGATAGAATGGGAAGGGAAAAAAATCACACATTTGGAAAATTTATATTTCCATTATTTTTTTTAAAAGCCATATGTTGTGGACATCGAATGGGTAGGCGGCATTTATAGCCCAGTAATAATGTCTTTAAGTCAGTGATAGTGGGCTGCTTGATTGAACCACTGCAGTCCTGAATACTTATGAAGTGAAGGGAGAAGTGAATTGACACTTAATGTAAAATGGAATCAGTAATGGTAATGAACTCAAAATATATTATTATAAATATTTACTTTTCACTTCTCACAAATTTAGACAATAGACAATAGACAATAGGTGCAGGAGTAGGCCATTCGGCCCTTCGAGCCAGCACCGCCATTCAATGTGATCATGGCTGATCATCCAACTCAGTATCGTGTACCTGCCTTCTCTCCATACCCCCAGATCCCTTTAGCCACAAGGGCCACATCTAACTCCCTCTTAAATATAGCCAATGAACTGGCCTCAACTTTTGTTTATTTTTCTTTATATCTCTTTACATTTATGTGTACAATAAAATACAGCAGTATAATATGTTTTAGTTTTTTAATTAAAAACAATTTATTTATCTAGCAATTTATTTTTTGTCAACTGTTGTCTGAGATATCGAAGACACTTGAAAGAGTTAAAGAAGACTGTCCAACAGCATAACCAGTCTGGCAATCAAAGGGGTCAATGGACAGGGGCTCAGGTTGTTTAGTTTAGTTTAGAGATACAGTGTAAGGGCAGTCCCTTTAGCCCACTGAGTCCAAGCCATCCAGTGATCCCTGCATACCAACACTATCCTACACACCATGTAAAATGTTGATGTTGCTTAAATTAAGGAACTGATTAACCAAATTTGCTGATTGTACAATAGACAATAGACAAAATTTAGTTTAGTTTAGTTTAGTTTAGTTTAGAGATACAGCGCAGAAACAGGCCCTTCGACCCCGTTCCTGCCTTCTCCTCATATCCCCTGACTCCACTATTTTTAAGAGCCCTATCTAGCTCTCTCTTGAAACCATCCAGAGAACCTGCCTCCACCGCCCTCTGAGGCAGAGAATTCCACAGACTCACCACTCTCTGTGAGAAAAAGTGTTTCCTCGTCTCTGTTCTAAATGGCTTACTCCTTATTCTTAAACTGTGGCCCCTGGTTCTGGACTTCCCCAACATGTTTTCTGCCTCTAGCGTGTCCAAGGCCTTAACAATCTTATATCTTAAAGTAATGTAGCTGTTAAATAAAAATGTATAAAGTATTCATAGGTTGAAATTCTCCCCATAGCTTGATTATGGGTCAGGAAGCTTCACAATGTTTGCCAATATTGTTTCTTCTTAATATCAAACAACACTGAAGCTTGCCTGTGCCAGTAATATCTATGATGATGATGATGATGCTTTATTGTCACTTGTACCAAGCTGGGTGCAGTGAAATTGTTTGTTTTTGCATTCAAAGCATACAAAAGAGTTACCACAAAAATACCGACAAAGTTACGAAAAATACTCATCCCATCTTCGTCCCCCCCCCCCCCCCCCCCCATGGGTCACCCTTCAGTCGTGGAGTCCCCCCCCACGCTGGGACTCCCTTTGTCCTCACACCCCCACACTGGGTCCCCCTTCTGCCCAATATAGTGTATCCCCAGGGATGCAAGCAGAATCCTCCACGTGGCACATCCCGGTGCTGACGACAGAAACTGTCCCACAGTGACTGACTGAAGTAGCCAATTCTGCAACTATCGGCCATCAACCGTCACTGACCGACCGGAAAGACGTGATATGGAAGATGGCCGGACACGAGGAAGAAGAAGTGTATCCCCAAAACTGGAGAAACCTTCAGTGTATCCAATGCTTACACCAGCATTTGCATCAATTGCTACAGTAAGGTAATTGGCTACGCTCAATTGCTCCTACTGTGTTTGTGAATGGTGGGTTCTGTGGTTGAGTTGATAGGAGTACAAGGTGCATTAAATGGGATTAGTGTAGGATTAGTGTAAATGGGGGCTTGATGGTTGGCATGGACTCGGTGGGCTGAAGGGTCTGTTTCCATGCTGCTTGGCTCTAATAATAAAAGGTATTCCCTCTGTAGAAGTGGCTCAGCTCTCACAATGGATTCAGTGTGTCGGTTTAGCATTTTACAGCAATTCTCAACTCCACTCCATTTTTCCCCGAGGGCTCAAGGGATATCCTGTGAATTCAGTTTTCTGTAAGCTTTGTCAAACTGTAGGAGGCATTTGGACAGAAAGGGGTGTGATGGCACAGACTGGAGTCTGGCTGGGCTCTGAAAGGCTTTAGCTTTATCTTTGTTTCATACTGTGAGATGGATTTCAGACTGCTTGTATACTTCCATTGTGGACATTATAAAAATCACCTGCATTTTTTCCCAGATATTTGTGTGCTTTTCTGGTGCCAGATCCATTCTGCACATTCAAGAAATGTTACTCTTGGGATCCAGTCTGTAGTTTAATGTTACTTTAAGTTAAACGCCTGTTTCTAACAGAATGGCTCAAATTCCAGCCTCAACTGTTTGACACTGATGTGAATGGGAAATAATCAGCCAAGTCACATTATTGACTTTCATTTACATATCAGTGTGCAGATGGATTTTCCTGAATGGTGATGCCACGGACTTCAGCAAAATAGGGATTGCAACTTTAATTAAAACTACTGGAACGAAAAATTGTGAATAAACGTACAACAAATCACAAAACACTGTCAATTGGGTTCCTTTGTGGGAAAATAAAAGATATTTCTGTGTGAAAGCTAGCAGGAAAATAAAGAGAAGCACAATGTAGGGAATTATCTTTTTTACTCAGTCAGGAAATAAAATTTGGGTAAATGCTGGTTATTGTGATTACTATCTGAATGGGGATACAACAACGGAAGTCAACCATTCGGGTGTGCTGTTGCATTGCCCTGGCAAACACTAGCCATTTCTCCCACTATACAAACGATAGTGAGGAAACAAAGCATTGCCCCATGCTGTAGAATTGAAGTGAAGCCTTGGTTAACATCATTACAGCTATTGCAGCTATATTTAAATCGCTGATTCTGCAGAACTTGGCAAGGAACCACATTCACCTTTTTTAGCCCCGTGGTATTATTCCAGTGCATGTAATTTATTCGTGGGGAGCTAGCTTCTTCAATAGTTTGCTTGGTTCAGTGTTGTTGTGTTCGCTACTAATGCACAGGACCGGTGCAGCTGGAGGCAACCCCAGAATACATGTATTTAATATATTAAGGTGTCTACTATCAGTACAATGTGAAATAACCTCACTCTGAGGAAAATTCAAAGTTACGAGCAAGGTCGAAAGCCTGTGAAACGACAGGAAAATCTACATACAACATAAATATATTTTACAAAATGATGCTTATCTCCAATGACATTTTTTCCATCATATGATTAGAAGTGAGTATATTCATCCATGAGTGTATTGCGCTCATTTTCTCATCCAATACTAAGGCAACGAGGCACATTGTGTCGAGTTAATGTTCAGGCAGAGGTTGATCAGTGATACATACATTTGTAGAACACTAATTCCAGAGAATGACCATCTGCAATAAGTGACAGTCTATCTTGAGCAATAGACAATAGACAATAGGTGCAGGAGTAGGCCATTCGGTCCTTCGAGCCAACACCGCCATTCAATGTGATCATGGCTGATCATCCCCAATCAGTACCCCATTCCTAGCAGGCAAGGATTTTATTCCTTGAAGCCCAGGGGATGAGGGGTGATCTTATAGAGGCATACACAATCATGAGAGGAATAGATCGGGAAAATACACAGACTTTTGCCCAGAGTAGGGTAATTGAGAACCAGAGTTTTAAAGTGAGATGTGGATGGGTTGGGGGGAGGGGGAAGCAAGCAAGATTTCAAGATTCAAGAGAGTTTATTGTCATGTGTCCCAGATAGGACAATGAAATTCTTGCTTTGCATCAGCACAACAGAATATAGGCATGAATACAGAACAGATCAGTGTGTCCATCTACCATTGTATAAATATATACACACATCAATAAATAAAACAAATAAAGTGCAAATAAACCGATAATGGGCTATTAATGTTCATAGTTTTGTTTGAGTTGAGTTCAATAGCCTGATGGCTGTGGGGAAGAAGCTGTTTCTGAACCTGGACGTTGCAGTCTTCAGGCTCCTGTACCTTCTACCTGAAGGTAGCGGGGAGATGAGTGTGTGGCCAGGATGATGTGGGTCCTTGATGATTAGGAAGCCGAGGAATAACTTTTTGACACAAAGGGTGGTGGGTGTATGGAATGAGTTGCTGGAGGAGGGAGTTGAGCCAGGTAATATTGCAATGTTTAAGAAGCATTTAGATACTGTAGGTGCATAGATAGGATGGGTTTAGAGGGATATGGGCCAAACGCATGTAGGTGGGACTAATGTAGATTGGACATGTTTGTTGGCACGGGCAAGTTGGGCCGAAGGGCCTGTTTCCATGCTGTATGACTATGACTCCATGTACTCACCTTGACGCTCAAACACTTTACCATTATTTAATTCATTATCTTCTTGAGTCTGGTGGTTTTGTTCTACCAGTAACAAAACAGGATCAGCTGTATAAACACTAATAAAATATATATTCTGCGATAAATGATCCACCCTCTCAGTGCCCAAAGTACTTTGAATATTACAATTGAGATATGTGGTGGAACATGATTCACTTCTCTGCCTAAGAGCAGCTCCAACAAAACTTAAGAAACTTACAAAATTCTTAAGGGGTTGGACAGGCTAGATGCAGGAAGATTGTTCCCGATGTTGGGGAATAAGGTGGAAGTCTTTTAGGACCAAGATGAGAAAATCATTTTTTACAAATAGAGTGGTGAATCTGTGGAATTCTCTGCCACAGAAGGTAGTTGAGGCCAGTTCATTGGCTATATTTAAGAGGGAGTTAGATGTGGCCCTTGTGGCTAAAGGGATCATGGAGAGAAGGCAGGTACGGGATACTGAGTTGGATGATCAGCCACGATCATATTGAATAGAGCCCATGCTGGCTCGAAGGGCCGAATGGCCTACTCCTGCACCTATTTTCTATGTTTCTATGATAACAAGTAATCCCACATCATCCATGGCTAAACAGCCTACACGATTGGCATCCAATGCACTTACTTCCTCTACCATCCACCCACAAAGGCTGCACACATAGAACGTAGAACTGTACAACATAGACCCTTTGGCCATGATGTATGTGCCACCATGATGCCAAGTTACCAATACCTTCTGATAGACACAACATTTTGGAGTAACTCAGCGGGACAGACAGCATCACTGGAGAGAAGGTATGGGTGTCTGAAGAAGGGTCTCGACCCAAAACATCACCCATGCCTTCTCCCCAGAGATGCTGCCTGTCCCGCTGAGTTACTCCAGCATTTTGTGTCTATCTTCGATTTAAACCAGCATCTGCTGTTCCTTTCTACGCAACCAATCCATTCTGCCTGCACATGATCCATATCCCTCCATTCCCGGCACATTGAAGGATGCCAGCATAATCAAGGACAAGTCGCAGCCCGGCTACTCCGTCTTCTCCCCTCTCCCATCGGGCAAGAGGTACAGAAGTGTGAAAACGTACACCATATTCAAGGACACTTTCTTCCCAGCTGTTATCAGGTAACTGAACCATCCTCCCAAGAGAAGTCCTGAGCTCCTATCTACCTAATTGGAGATCCTCGGACTCTATCTTTGATCAGACTTTGTTGCACTAAATGTTATTCATGTTATTTTCTTTATCATGCATCTGTACATTGCAGATGGCTTGATTGTAATCATGTATTGTCTTTCTGCTGACTGGTTAGCACGCGCCAAAGCCTTTTCATTGTACGTCGGTACATGTGATAATAAACAAAACTCAAATATTCCTGTGCCAACACACACGACTTTCAAATATACGCCACTTTCATCTTTCCCCTCTCACCTTAAAGGGGCTGTCCCACTGCGGCGACCTAATCCGCGAGTTCAGGAGTGTCTTCGACATTCAAGCTCGAGGGCACACGCCTGAAACCTCGAGCTGGATCGACCGTCAGCGATGAAACCGCGAGCTGGATCGACCGACCGCACACACACACACACACACACACACATCACAAAGGCGGGGACCAGGGAAAGTGGGGGAGCCCTGTCTAAAATTCACACCCGCGATGAACAGGAAGGTAAAAGACGGCTGGCATATATCAGTAAGTCCTTTAGAGAGCGAGGAGGGGGGCGGGGGGCGGGGGAGAAGGGAGAGAGGGGGAGAGAAGGGGAGAGAAGGGGACAGAAGGAGTGGAGACACGACAGACAACTTGTAGTCAAGTTTAGCAGGCATTTAACATTACCGGCCGGTTTACTTACCTTTTTTTTCTCAATGAGCTTTACTTTCGACTACCCTCGATTACCTACGAATAACATGCTGACATACTACGACCTACCTCTACTAATCCTACAAATAAAAAAATATCAATTTTTTCCATGGCGACATTTTTCAGCACGTTGGAAAATACGCCGCGCCCTAGCTGAGGCCTCGAGTACGCGGGGACTACTCTCGAGCGTGAAGGAGAGTTACAAAGACCTCCTAGGACATCGTGTCGACCATGCTGCGAGTATGAGTCGAGGGCAATCTCGCCTGAACTCGCGGATTAGGTCGCCGCAGTGGGACAGCCCCTTAAAGCTACGCCCATTAGTATTTGACATGACCACTTTGGAGGAAAAAGGGTTCTGACTGTTTACCCTATCTATGCCTCTCCTGATTAAATATTTTAAGAAAACAACCACCTTGTATTTGAACATAGTGCTGCGACTGAAGCAACCAACCACCAAACATGTGTCCTTTCGTGTGAAGATGTGGAAAGAAGAGCTGGTGGTCAGCAATGGAGCAAAATCTGAATGGAGCAGGACTTGTAATATTCCTGGCATCGTGTTCAATAACGGCCTATTCTCCCCTCTTGGTTCCAGACTCCTTCCGTGCTTTTGGCTGACATAGTGCTTTTTTACCCGCGTAAACTAATTGCAGCTTCAGTCTGTGAGTCAGCAACAAAGTCATAAGACGGAAGGAATAGAATTTGGATACCATTTTGAGGGTAAGCACCTTAATCCGTTTTTATGCACTCCAAACAAGGTGGGGGTCTTTAGTGTCCATTACCATGAGGTAATTACCACTTGGTAGCATCACTGCAGAATCAGCCAACTGGGTCCTTCCTTTCTTTTAGAATCTTTTTATTCGTTTTTTTCCCCAAAAACAAAACAACAACAAAAAAGAATAATGATAAACATAACAATGATATTGATACATAGGGATCAGGATTGAATATAGACCTCCCGGTCTCTATGTAAAAATAGATAAGTGTTTAAAAGAAAACTTATATATAAAAAAAACAAAAATATAAAAAGAAAAAAAATGAGAAAAAGGAAAAAACAAAACCCCCCTAATAAAAGAAATAAAAAGCAAAACAGAATCTGGGCTGCAAAGAATTTCAACAATTTAAGTCCCTGTTTGTTGTCAAGTCCGTTCCACCGTATAATGGTAAAATAATTATTATAACGGTTGAAGAGGGGACAATTTATGTCGTGTGAAAATGTCGAATAAAACTTCCCCTTGGGAGTCCTGATGGATATAACTAAAGATTGGTTCTGTGGCAGATAGTGAGTGAACCATGAAGTTCATACCTCTTCTACCTCACCATTCCTCCTGTGGCAGATGAATCTCTCCATAAATTATTGATTGAGCAGACCACCACCTTATGGAGATGACGTCTGGCCATCAACCAAAGACACCATTCACCATGTTGTTTGGTGATACAATCATGCCAAATGGGATACGCTCAGAACAAGCCTGGCAGCTTAAAGGGGAATCCATGAGGCACTGTGGATTATCAGCAGCAGAAACATCACTAACACACAATCGCGACCCAGCACATTGCGTTATTGTCCCCAGTGTATAGAAGGGAACTAGTGCACAGGTGGTTGGTTAGTAGAGACTCGATGGGCCAAAGGGCCTGTTTTCACACTGTATCTGTAAACTAAGCTAAACACATTGAATCTCATTGTTTTTGCATTAGGGAGGTATCCATTTTTCAGGATTTCTTCTGAAACCATTTGAAAAATATGAAAACAGCTTTAAGATTTGATCTTTGCTACTGAGGGATGTGCTAATTGAACCACTTTGCTTATTATTCAGTCTTTTAACTCAGGATGAATTAGTTGTTCCTCTGCTGGGTTTGTTGCAAATCTCCCTCAACTCTTGTTGACGTTTCTTGCACTTATTTATTTTCCACTTATTTAGATCTGCATGACATAATTTAAAATGGCTGCATCGATGATGCCAACATGTCTAATGAACGGGTAAAATTATTTTCTTGCTTTCAAGCATGAATACCATTGTGCAAATTTGTGTGACATACATCTTAATGAACACACAGTAGTCTGAGTGAAGA
The DNA here is from genome assembly GCF_010909765.2 of Amblyraja radiata. Lineage (NCBI taxonomy): Eukaryota > Metazoa > Chordata > Chondrichthyes > Rajiformes > Rajidae > Amblyraja > Amblyraja radiata. Next base: position 5,204,131 of record NC_045956.1, read on the forward strand.
TAAAGGTGGCTTGTTCATTTATTAATTAAAGATGGTTACAATTCGCAATGAATGATAATTTTATTTCTGCTAATTATTAGTTTAGAGACGCAGCTCGGAAACAGGCCCTTCGGCCCACCGAACCATCGTCGAACAGTGATCCCCGCGCGCTAGCACGACCCTACACACACTAGGGACAATTTACAATTATACAAAGCCAATTAACCTACAAACCTGTACGTCTTTGGAGTGTGGGAGAAAACCGGAGCACCCGGAGAAAACCCACGCAGGTCACAGTGGAAAACGTACAAACTCTGTACAGACAGTACCCGTAGTCAGGATCGAACCCAAGTCTCTGACGCTGTTAGGCAGCAATTCTACAACTGTGCTACTGTGCTGCACTTTTAGAACTGACAGATATACAAGTGGGGGTGCAGAAGTAAAGTAGCATTACAGAGTGGAGACACCAGAGATCAGAATCTTGAGCAAAAAGCAAACTGCTGGAGGATTTCAATGGATCAGTCAGCATCTGTGGAGAGAAATGGACATACGATGTTTCAAGTCTCCAATCTGAAGAAGGGGCCTGACACAAAATGGCCCATCGTTTTCTTCCAGCAGTTTTTTGCAAGGCCTGGAAATGGACAACAAAATAAATACTAAATTATGTTTGCAGTATTGTACAATTAGATATTTTGTCTTATGCTAAAGCCCCTGTCCCACTTACATGTCCTTGGCACGCAAATTATGTGACCTCGTGGTCGCGTTGAGCCGCGACGGTCCCGCGAAGGTCGGGCGCGATTACATGCGTTCGCATGGCCGTCTGGAGCGCGTGACGTCATTCGAAGATGGACACAAAGCTGGAGTAACTCAGCGGGACCGGCAGCATCTCTGGAGAGAAGCAATGGGTGATGTTTCGTGTCGAGACTCTTCTTCAGTCTGAAAAGAAGGGTCTTGACCCAAAACGTCACCCATTGCTTCTCTCCAGAGATGCTGCCGGTCCCGCTGAGTTACTCCTGCATTTTGTGTCTATCTTCAATTTTCTTGGCACCGCTCTGGGAGTAGAAGTGGGGGCGGATCCGGACCGTAACGGCCGTGAGCCCCAGGCCGAGCTCGGCGATCGTTTGCCTGCTTCTGCTGCTGTTGAAGGTGAGACGTTGCGTCGCGCCAGAGTCTTGGGCCTGTCCCACTTTGGCTGTCAGTTCCGCGACAGGCCGTTGGCGCGCGAAGATTTCGTTCACTACAAAAATTTCGGAGCCCCGCGCGGTGTTGAACACAACTACATACCCCTCCGCGCTTCTAAGTGGGACCGGCCCCCCGCGTGGCCATACGATGCTCGTGCGCCTCAACGCGACCACGAGGTCATGTCAAGTCAAGTCAAGTCAAGTTTATTTGTCACATACACATACGAGACGTGCAGTGAAATGAAAAGTGGCATTTCATTTAATTGAAAAGTGGCGTAATTTGCTTGCCAAGGACACGTAAGTGGGACAGGCCCTTTACCATTTGCTTCTTGTAATTTATCTAAGATGGTCTCTAAGTAACCCAATCCATCTGAAGATAGCATGGAAACAGGCCCTTTGGTCCTTTGAGTCCATTCCGACTATTGATCACTGGTTCACAGAAGTTCTACGTATCCCACTTTCTCATCCACTTCCTACACACTGGAGGCAATGTACAGAAGTCAATGTGGAAATAAAGTGGAGCACCCGGAGGAAACGCACGCAGTCACAGTTTAAACCTCACACACCCGAGGCCAGGATCAAACCTGGTTCTCTAGTGCTGAGAGGGAGCCACTCCAATAGCTGCGCCACTGTATTCCCTTTTTCCCCATATACAAATCTGCTTATTTCATGATCATGAGATCATAAGTGATAGGAGTAGAATTAGGCCATTTGGCCCATCAGGTCTATTCTGCCACTTAATCGTGGCTGATCAATCTCCCTCCTAACACCATTCTCCTGCCTTCTCCCCATAACTTCTGCCACCTGTACTAATCAAGATAATTTCTCCTATCAATGCCAAATAAATTAAATATGTATAAATCTCAATGCGAAATAGCAACTATCAAAACCGTTTTAGTTTAGTTTTAGCTTTGGAGATACAGCATGGAACCAGGCCCTTCGGCCCATCGTGTAGGTGCCGATCAGCGATTCCTGCAAATTAACACTATCTAGGGACAATTTTATCTGCATACCTGTACGTCTTTGGAGTGTGGGAGGAAACCGAAGACCTCGGTTTCGAAAACCCACGCAGTCACGGGGTGAAGGGTCATGGGGTGAATGGACAAACTCCGTATAGGCAGCACCCGTAGTCGGGATCGAACCCAGGTCTGCAGTGCTGCCAGGCACCGAAATCAGAATCAAAACATGGAGGGGAACGGGGGACAGGGGGGGACACAATCCCTTGGCAGCCGCACGTGCATGCGCACTCACACTCACACACACACACACACACACACACACACACACACACACACACACACACACACACACACACACACACACACACACACACACACACACACACACACACACACACACACACACACAAGAGGCTTTGGAGGCTTCAGCCGTGGGCCCTATGGATGGTAATTAGTGACCGGTGCCAGCAGTCGTCGAAAAAAATCACGTAAGGCCCACAGCCAGCGCGGAGAAGCAGCGCTAAATGCAGCTCAACTCTGCCTGTCTTGCCGGGTTAACCTACAGCCCTGCCCGGTCTGACGGGACACCAGTCGGGCTGCCGAGACTTTTTCGTTTGACCTGGGCATGCAAATCAAGTTCCGCTCTGATCTTTGCCCCACGGACATCTCCCTCCTCCAATCACCGCGCTCTATCCTCAGTCCCACCCCCCTTACTTCCGCCTCTGACCGACACCTCCCTCCTCCAATCATCGCGCTGAATCATGTCCCGCCCCCATTGCCTGCTGACCGACGTCTCTCTCGTCCAATCGGCGCCATCGATCAGCAGTCCCACCTCCACTGTCTTGTGGAAAGCGGAGATTTCACCGGGTTTTGAAATCCGGATTTCAAAAAATGGGGGGGGGGGGATCGTCCCCCACCTCTCAAAACGGGGGGGGGGGGGCGTGTCCCCCCTGCCCCCCCCCCGGGATTTCCGCCCCTGAGTGCTGCAAGCGCTGTAAGGCAGCAACTCTACCGCTGCGCCACCATGCCACTGTTTTTCAACAGTGTAGGGTTGAACTCTTTTGTAACTGGGTTAAGTTGAAATGGATGGGTCTATCAGCATCTTCCATTGTCTCCAGGAGAATCATTTTGTTGTCTCTTTGGGCCATAGTGAGAGAAAACATAGTGAGAGAAGACAAATATAAAAACGTGAATACCAAACAGAGTTGTTAATTACAGAATCGGATCTGTGGTTCAATGATAGAAAAGACAGCAATTAATAGTATCAATTTTCACTGAATCTTACAAGGAAATCGTTCTGATTGTGGTAGAAGTCAGAAAGCTGTGAAACTGTGAAATACAACATAAGTTAATAGCACTCACGGGAATTTCAAGGCAGACCTTATGAATCTATGAAATGTTAACCATGTTGAAGTGTTCTTCATGCAATTGTTCATATGATTATATCACAAGCAAGGGAGCAAGATCCGTAAGCTTTTGTTGCAAAATAATTTGTTTAGTGAATCATAGTAAGTTACAGTCAGGAGAATAATAAAATGAATTTCATTATTCTCTGACTGAATAAAGTGCTTTCATGTATCTAAGGGCCTCATATACAAAATGCTTTTGTGCAGTCATCCTCAAAACAAATATTAAATCGACCATTTTAATGCAGCATTGATGCAATAGGTGACATGATATTATAATTCTAAGCAAAGAAGCTAAACAAAATCTGATACCACTGAACTGTGAGATCATTGTGGGTTCAATGTGAGCTGATGGAAAGGATAGATTCAATTGGCAATAGATATGAAACTTACTTGTTTCCACCATAATTCTGAAATTATTACATTTCAAGTTGGGCTGAATTGAATTGGATTATAAAACAAGATAGTCACGCAAGGTTAGAGCACTCTCCTCGGCCCAACATGTAAAAAGATAAACACAAAGTGCTGGAGTTAATCAGCAGGTCAGGCAGGATCTCCAGAGAAATAGGATGGGTGGCGTTCTGGGTTGGAACCCTTCTTCACAAATAAATATTATCTCTGGACCTTCCCGACTCTAACTGCCATAGAATAGCAGTAACTGAAACATAGAATGCCATGCGCCAGGCTGGTCATTTCATTTCATTTTGCCAGGTGGGCAGAGCCATAACTAAATTATATTTCATTCCATTCAATTCTTGATCCTGACTGAATGCGATTTTTACAGGGCTATTAAATAGAAATATACTCATGTTATATTCCAAATTAATTCAGGTGAAGAGATGAAGACACAGACATGTTGGCATTTGCTCTGGTTCAAATATAAATATGTCCATGTTGTTTAATTCCCTTTATATTCATGACAATCGCATTCCTGCATTTCTCTATCCTCTCTTTCTTGGATCAAACTTTAATTCACATTATGTTTCCAAGAATTCAGTAGCAGTTTCTGTGCAAGCTCATAAACACAAATGTGGAAATCCTGCTAACTTCACATTTTCATTTCAAATATGTCTACCTTTCTAAAAGATTGCCGATGTGTGTGTGTCAAAATGCACAGAAGGCAATGTCCATATGGTAAGTAGGTAGCCTTTCTCATCAGTAGCTTCTTCATTTGGTTTGACAAAGTATATTAAATGATGAGAGGCATAGATAAGGTAGACAATCAGAACCTTTACCTCAGGATGGAAATATCAAATATTTGGGAGAATATGATGCTCTGATGTAGAGAGGTTATGTAAACTCTGTTATGAAATAGTATACCGGAAATTGGAAAAAAATGTTGCAGATATTTCCTTCTTCAACCCTGAAACGATCAAAACTCCAAATGTTGATGGTGACCAGACCTTAATAATATTTGTGAAAGTGATTCTTTTCCATAGCATGTGGCATAGTTCAGTATAGCCTCCTCACTATTTTAAAGTTGCTTCATGAATTATTCCTTGTTGTGATGAATGTTAGAATTAGAATTAGAATTTCCTTTATTGTCATTCAGACCTTACGGTCTGAACGAAATTTCGTGCCTGCAGTCATACATACAATAATGCAATAATAAACAACAATAAACACAAATTAACATCCACCACAGTGAGTCCTCCAAGCACCTCCTCACTGTGGTGGAGGCAAAAATCTTAGGGCTGCAGTCTCTTCCCTCCTCTTCTCCCTCTGCGCTGAGGTGATACCCCACCGGGCGATGGTACAAACAGTCCCGTGGCTCACCGAACCCCGCAAACGGGCCGGCTCAAACACCGCGGCCCGGGGTGGTCGAAGCTGCCGCCCTCCAGTCCAGCAGACGCAGCCGCTGGCCCGCGGCTGATCCCCGGACTCAGGTCACCGCCGCCAGAACGCCGTCTCAGCCACCGGAGCACCGTTCCAGCCCCGAGCCGGATCGCCCTCACGGGAGCGCCATTCTTCCCTCGAGCTGGGCCGCCCCGACGGGAGCGCCTCAGCACCTCACGGGAGAGTCTCAGCCCCGCGCCAGGCCGCCCTCATGGGATCGTCACAGCCCCTCACGGGAGCGCCGTTCCAGCCCCGAGCTGGACCGCCCTCACGTGAGCGAGCCCAGGGCAAGTCCTGACTGGCTCTGTCTCGAGGTCGCCAGCTCCGCCATTAGGCCTCAGCGCAGACGGAGGCAGAGAAGGGGGACACGACAAAAAAGTCGCATTCCCACGAAGGGAGAGACGGCAAGCCCCGTTTCAACCCCCCCACCCCCTCCCCCCACATAAACATAACCTAAAAACCAAAAACTTAACGAGACAAAACGAAAAAAACAACACAAAAAAAGTAAAAACAAACGGACTGCAGGCGAGCCGCTGCTGCCAGGGCAGCGCCGCCACTTCCGGTTTTCCATGTAAAATTAGTTCTGCCTGTTAGGATGCACTCTAGGTGATAAAGGCACAAGTATCAATGTTGGGGAATAGAACCTAGAAAAGTACAACACAGTAACAGGCCCTTCGTCCTCCAATGTCTGTGCCCAACATGATGCCAAGCTGAATTAATCTTGTTGGCATAGACAGGATCCACATTTCTACATTCCATCCTTAGATGTACCGATCTAAAACACTTTCAAATGTCCCTATCATATGTGCCTTCACCACCACCCCCAGCAGGGCATTCCAGGCACTCACCACTCTCCATGTAAAAGACTTGAACCACACATCTCCTTTAAACTTTGCCTCTCTCACCTTAAAATGATGCCCTCTAGTAGCTGACTTTTTCCATCCAAGGAAAAGATTCTGACTGTCCACCTATTTCTCATAATTTTATATACTTCCATCAAGTTTCCCCACAACTACAGGCATTCCAGAGAAGACAGTCCAAATCTGTCCAAACACTTCTTGGAGCTAATGGCCTCTAACCCAGGCATTGTTCTCTGCACCCTCTCCAATGCCACCAATGTCTCATAGACAGTTTTAACACATCATTAAAGTCACATCCATACCATTTTATACACAGTTCAGGACACTGTTCTAACAATATTTTGCACATTGGTATATTCTGGGAGCCATCCAACAACAATAAGAAGAATGTATTTTGGATGTCTGTTGTTGTGTACTCAGAACCTCCAGAAGCAGACGATTGTCCTTGAACACTCAAAGTTATTCTGCTGGATGGAACTTACTTCTATTATAGTTGGAAAGTTACCCATTCACACTCAAAATGTTAAAGTTAATTCGGCAATTCTAGCCAATGAAACTTTTGTTAATCATATAACCATATAACAATTACAGCACGGAAACAGGCCATCTCGGCCCTTCTAGTCCGTGCTGAACACTTATTCTCCCCTAGTCCCATCTACCTGCACTCAGACCATAACCCTCCATTCCTATCCCGTCCATTTACCTATCCAATTTATTTTTAAATGATAAAATCGAACCTGCCTCCACCACTTCCTCTGGAAGCTCATTCCACACAGCTACCACTCTCTGAGTAAAGAAGTTCCCCCTCATGTTACCCCTAAACTTCTGTCCCTTAATTCTCAAGTCATGTCCTCTTGTTTGAATCTTCCCTACTCTTAATGGGAAAAGCTTGTGTGTTGTTGTCTTTGAGATCATCAAGTGAAGTTGAGTTTATTATTATATGCACAAGTAGAGTGAGGTGTAGGTACAAATCTTACTTGCAGCAGCACCACAGGCTGAAGGACTCATTCAAAAACATTAACCATCACCGGATGGTTGAGTGCCAGGAGAAAATAAATAGATTCTCCAGAAGACTTGCTTTGGTGAATAAAGACCTATTACATCTGCTGGTTTCAGTCTCCAGTGGCTTAGTTAAGCCCCATTGATACATTGAATGGCCTTGGAGTGGGACAAACAGCATCACAAAAAGATGCAGAAAGTTAGACTCCACTACATCGGATGCAAAGACTGTACACACCTTAGCACAGGAGAAACAATGGCAATGAAACCTATATCGGATGTAGACCAAATGTGGCAGAAAGCAGTAGTGAGTCTATGTGCATCATACATAGATCAAATAAGGTCAGAATGGAAAAGTATGTCCCACATCTGTGCAGTATATGTTGGGCTAGATATGGAAAATTGTCTCTCAACCAACTATCTGAAGGACTACACAGAGACTGGATTATTTATTTTCCATTAAGGAAGAATGTGTGTAATATTTGTGGCTTATGTAATAATGGGCTTGCCCCTTTACGAATAGCAGCAGATAATCAATATATTGCAGAGTTGAGCTTAACTAATATGGTAGCAGTAAAGAGTCGATGCATCTCTTTAAGTTATTTTAGTTAATAAAGCACTGTTAATTTGAATCGCTGCCTATTTGCTCAAATCTTGGAGAGAAATACTGGAACAGATCTGTAGCTAAGAATTTCTTGGACTTAACCCATCTTGGCACTCCTTATCTAACTTCACAGTGGGAATAGTTTCAACGCATATGCTTTGGTGATTCAGTGAGGCACCTCATTGCCAACTTCTGAAAGTTAATGAAGGACTGGTAATACAGTATATCCTGACATTGCAGGTGATGGCCACATCAGTCAAAAAAGATAGATAAAATAGTTACAGTGTGCATGCACACAGAAGATATAGACAGATGACTTAATTAAGAGTAAGCCACTCTTGCCTTAATAATGAAGAGGGCCTATTATTTAGGATCTGATATTAAGTTAATTCATAGAGTATTAAAGTCATAGAGTGATACAGCATGGAAACAGACCCTTCGGTACAACTTGCCCACACCGGCCAACATGTCCCAGCTGCACTAGTCCCACCTACCTGCGTTTGGTCCATATCCCTCAAAACCTGCCCTATCCATATACCTGTCTAACTGCTTCTTAAATGTTGGGCTAGTCCCAGCCTCGACTACCTCCTCTGGCAGCTTGTTCCATACCCCCATCATCCTTTGTGTGAAAAAGTTACCCCCCAGATTCCTATTAAATATTTTCCCCTTCACCTTAAACCTATGTCCTCTGGTCCTCGATTCACTACTCTGGCCAAGAGACTGTGTGCATTTACCCGATCTATTCCTCTGATGATTCCTCTCATGATTTTATACGTTTATAATTGTGCCCTACAATATCATAAAAGAGGAAGCTGATAACATGAACTTGTTTTAAATGATTCAGAAATTAAACATGCCACTTGCTTTTACCTGTTGGGTTTATTGGGTTGTTTATTACCAGATCATGCAAGGAATGGGCCCAGGATTGTGCATTGTGTTAAATGAAATAAAATGTTAAATGAATTCCCTACCACAAATTCTTTTCGTTGGCACAGTTTTCTAAAATATTTTCAAAAAAAGGCAGTTCTACTTACCACTGTCTGCAACTGGAATCAGTTATTCACTAAAGACCGATAAAACTTGGAAAATGTCCAACCAAAAATGATGAAGTATCTAGAAATGAAAAGCCCTGCTACAATTCCCACATACTCATATTAATCTGCTTCTGAAACGCTGGCACTGAAACAAATAAATTGAAGTAGGCAACTTCTGTTCTCTGCCCTTTTGATTCTATGAGAGCCATCAATAACTTTGAAAACTGAACGAGTTATTATATCCTCAGTAATTTCTAAATAATGGGTTAACTGTACAAACAGGAATTGAGAGTAATGTAAAATGTTACTAAGATCTATGTACTTTGTAACCCATTTGTGGAAAGGGGAAAATGAGAGGAAAAAACGTGGCTTCATTCTATACGCTAGAAGTCCAGCAAAATAGTTTGTTCTCCATGGAATCTGATTTTCATTCCAGATTACTACCACTAGGACACAAGTGTTGGAGTGAATCAGCAGGCCAGGCAGCATTTCTGGTTGAGACCTGAAACGTCGCCTATCCTTGCTCTCCAGAGATACTGACTGACCTGCTGAGTTAAGGGCCTGTCCCACTTACGTGTCCTTGGCACGCAAATTACGCGAGCTCGTAGTCGCGTTGAGCCGTGACGGTCCCGCGAAGGTCGGGCGTGATTACATGCGTATGCACAGCCGTCTGGAGCGCGTGACGTCATTTGAAGATGGACACAAAGCTGGAGTAACTCAGCGGGACTGGCAGCATCTCTGGAGAGAAGCAATGGGTGATGTTTCTTCTTCAGTCTGAAAGGAAGGGTCTTGACCCGAAACATCACCCATTGCTTCTCTCCAAAGATGCTGCCGGTCCCTCTGAGTTACTCCTGCATTTTGTGTTTATCGTCAATTTTCTTGGCCCCGCTCTGGGAGTAGAAGTGGGGGCGGATCCGGACCGCAACGGCCGTGAGCCCCAGGCCGAGTTCGGCGATCGTTTGCCCGCTTCTGCTGCTGTTGAAGGTGAGATGTTGCGTCACGCCAGGGTCTTGGGCCTGTCCCACTTTGGCCATCAGTTCCGCGACAGGCCGTTGGCGCGCGAAGATTTTGTTCCCTACAAAAATTTCGGAGCCCCGTGCAATGTCGCGCACAACTACATACCCCTCCGCGCTTCTCAGTGGGACCGGCCATACGATGCCCGTGCGCCTCAACGCGACCACGAGGTCGCATAATTTGCGTGCCAAGGACACGTAAGTGGGACAGGCCCTTAATACAGCATTTTGTGTCCTTTTGTGTAATAAGCTGTTTGGTTCTAATTACTGCTACTTAATCAGACTGCAGCAGATTTAAAGAAGTCAACTATTTCATGCATTATGGACCACCAAAGTCAAAGTCAGTTTTATGCATCACAAATTTTATTCGTCACAAATGTTGAGCCACTATTTTATAGAAGACTTGAACCTAATACAGAAATTATTATTTTTGGATCAATGGAAGATGGGAATAAGCTAAATACGTTAAAAAAAAATCTTTACTTAATTATGGTTTAATAACGGCAAAAAAACTCATACTTAAATTTTGGAAAAATACGCCAACACCAACGTTCAAAATGTGGATTTCAATATGTCGGAAACGGCATATCTGGAAGAAATGCGACTCCTTCTAGCAGGTAAAGCAGACCAATTCTTCTTGATTTGGTCTCCTTTTATCGATTTCTTACAAGCATATGGTGCAACACAGCCATAGAAATAAAATGTTTCAGAATCAGGTGACGAGTGGCCTGGAACATAAAATAGATATATCGCTTTCAATCTCCTTTTTCCTTTTTTTTTCTTTTCTCTTTTTCGTCTCTTTCTATTTCTACCTCTTCTTCTTTCTTCTCTCTTCTTTCGGCCTATCTTTCTATCTCATGCACCACTTATGTCAATCTCCTCTTTTCTACTCTTTTCTTCCTTATTTCTGATTTATTATTAAATTAAAAGAAGTTGTATATGAAATGTAATATGTCAACAAGTATTAACTGTGGTACCACAAATGTTGAGCCAAAGACTGGCTCCTACAAGACAATATTTACTGTTTGACTGCCTCACTTTGGACTCCATTATCAATCAAATAGATATGAAATGATCAAGAATTTGGATTTCACCTATTTTTAATCAGATTTAGCTGCAATTCGTGGTCTGCAAAAATCATGATCTTTGTTGAACATAAATTTACAACAGTATGTAAAGTGTTAAATTTCCACATTTTCATATTTTCCAACCAAACTGCACATTCTGGTTTTCACAGAACGGCACCAATCTTGAAGGCATTATATTGGTGGTAACATTGCGGCAGTGGGGAGGCACAGAGGCCTTGGATTTAGTCAAAGATGCATAAATGTCTGAGCAACTAAGATACATATCTGGAAGAAGGGGGGGGGGGGGGGGGGTTGTGCCCCTCGGAAGGGGCGTTACCTTCATCGTGGTGATTGACAGGCGAGAGGACCAATCAGCTGATCTCAAGATTTTTTAAACACTCATAACTTTTTTATTTTTCATCGATTGGAAAAGTCCTCGGGGTTGCCTCAGCGGAGGAGGACTGTGAGTAAGATGGTCAAAAAACATAGCGATATAGGGTAGCGTTTTTTCTAAAATCAATATACAGCGCAGACAGGAAGTGGTCAAAATGAGACTTTTAGTTATATAGATATACTAGACTAAGTGGGTCCCATGTTCACACGGGAGGGCTGGTCCCCCAACGCAATATTCCACCTCTCCACCAATTCCAATATTGGTGGCCAGTGTGGGGGGGGGGGGTTCTGGAGCGCTAGTATGGGTACTATGGGCTGAAGGGACTGGTTAGTATGGACATTGTGGGCCAAATGGATTCTTGGGGTGGCAGCTCAGTCACTCAAGCCTGTTGTGCTGGCAGCTCACTAACGACTGGTGGGCTAACAGTTGACTCACGGCCATTCTTTGAAATTCCATTTCAAGCAGGGTGCAAGGCCACCAAATTCAAGTGCAGTTTCTTACCACTTCAAGCAGGGTGCAAGGCCACCAAATTCAAGTGCAGTTTCATTCCATTTCAAGCAGGGTGCAAGGCCACCAAATTCAAGTGCAGTTTCCTGCCATTTCAAGCAGGGTGCAAGGCCACCGAATTCAAGTGCAGTTTCATGCCATTTCAAGCAGGGTGCAAGGCTACCAAATTCAAGTGCAGTAGCAAGCCACTTCAAGCAGGGTGCAAGGCCACCAAATTCAAGTGCAGTAGCAAGCCACTTCAAGCAGGGTGCAAGGCCCCCAAATTCAAGTGCAGTTTAATGTCAATTAAAGCAGGGTGCAATGCCACCTTGCCATTTTTTTTTGCAGTGCAGCCTTTCAAAGCAGTTACCATCACCAACACCATCCATTTTTTTTGAAGTGCAGCCTTTCAAAGCAGTTACCACCACAACAGCCATTTTTTTTTGCAGTGCAGCCTTTCAAAGCAGTTACCACCACCAACAACAGCCTTTTTTTTTGCCGGGCAGCCTTTCACGACCTAATTCACGACCTCTGCCGAGTTTGCCCTTGATTCATACTCGCAGCATGGTCGTCATGAGGTCGTAGGAGGTCGTAGGTAGGTCATAGCAGGCCGTGATGCGAGTCGTAGGCACTCGTGGCATCAAGTAGGTCGGGGCATTTTTTCTAGCCTGTTGAAAAATGTCCACGAGTAAAAAAGGTTGTAAATTAGGTCGTGAAAGTGGGACAGGCCCTTAACACTATCCTACACACACTAGGGACAATTGACAATTTTACAAAGCCAATTAACCTACAAACCTGTACGTCTTTGGAGTGTGAGAGGCAACCGGAGCACCCAGAAAAAACCCATGCAGATCACGGGGAGAACGTGCAAACTCCGTACAGAAAGCATCCGACGTCAACATCAAATCATAATCTCTGGCACTGTGAGGCAACAACTCTGCCGCTGCGCCTCCGTGCAATCCACTAAGATTTACATCTGAAAATCTTTTAGTCATTAATCTGCGAAATATATTTTCTAAAAGAGTTTTAACTATTTATGACCAATTGCTATTTATTTTTAATTTTGTAACTTTCACACCCAATATTTTTTTTAAAGAGTAAGAAAGTCAGTTTTATTTTATGTAGAAATTATTAAGGCAAAATGTTTGAACATTGTATGCAAGAGAGCCAAACAAATGTCTATTTGGAAAATCCAAGTAACTCTAGCCTATTCCATTGTTTTATTGGGAAGTTGTGGAATAAAATCTCATCATTGGTTTTCAATACTGTAAGCTTGAAAGGCATGAGAAATTTATAATGCCTCTTGTTAAAAATAAGGAACTGCAAATACTGGTTTACAAAAAAAGGACACAATGTCGAGTAACTCTGCAGGTCAGGCAGCATTTGTGGAGAACATCGATCCATGTTCTCCAGAGATGATGGCTGACCTGTTAACCATATAACCATATAACCATATAACAATTACAGCACGGAAACAGACCATCTTGGCCCTTCTAGTCCGTGCCGAACACTTATTCTCCCCTAGTCCCATCTACCTGCACTCAGACCATAACCCTTCATTCTTTTCCCGTCCATATAACTATCCAATTTATTTTTAAATGATAAAATCGAACCTGCCTCCACCACCTCCACATTCCACACAGCTACCACTCTCTGAGTAAAGAAGTTCCCCCTCATGTTACCCCTAAACTTCTGTCCCTTAATTCTCAAGTCATGTCCTCTTGTTGATTTACTCCAATTAATTAATCAGTAATTCATCATTGACTAATGTCAACACTGACTTGATGAAATTATTTTTTTAACTGCTCACTTCTTTAAAACATTTATCTATAAACACTTAAATTAGAAAAACATTGCTGATTGACTGACATAATATACAGTACTTGTTCTTGCATGTTTGTATTCCTTGATTAGATTACATTTCTTTTGTCAATGATTGTCGCTGTTAACCCTACAGACAAACAGTTGGTAATAACTTGATCGCTTTCTAAATATTCCAATGACCACTATGCTATCGGTCATCCATCCTTCATGGGCTATGGCGATGAAGTAGAGATAGTGGCATCTTTGGCTAAAGAGAGAGTTGGATTATTTATAGATACAAATGCTGGAGCAACTCATCAGGCCAGGCAGCATCTCTGGAGGAAAGGAATAGGTGACGTTTCGGGTCGAGACCCTTCTTCAGACTAGGTCACCTATTCCTTTTTTCCAGAGATGTTGCATTGCCCGCTGAGTTACTCCAGCATTTTGTGTCTATCTTCCGAGTAAACCAGCATCTGCAGTTCCTTCCTACACAGTTAGATTATTGAGGAGTAGTGTCTATTAACTGCAAGAATGGATGATCTGGCCTGGTGTTTTAATTCAATTTGTAGATTTCTTAGGTTAAGTTAAGAAGCTCTTGACAAACATAAGCTTCATTATCATTTGGTTAATGCAGCAAATAATATTACTACTTGCATAGGCTATCTGTTTTTGAATCATTAAAACAGAAAATATTTTTATTTCTGGATATTTGTGCTCAATGTTTTCAATGTTCATCAGTGTTCTTTTCCTGTCTGGATATTGTTGCAAATTTTGAGCCAAGAGGATTTCCTGAGATTTTTTTTGAGTTGCGGGACTTATTAATGGAATTCCTTTATAATTGTTATTTTGGTGCAGGATCTAGAGGACGTGATAGAAGGCATTACAATCATGCAAAGGTCATCCAAATGAATACTATTAACCCCATTATTACTACATACCAAACATCATCGGTGCAGGCTGCTCTTAAAAAGCATCCTAATTCTGAAAGTTAAAGATAATTTTATACATGAGACAACTTCCAAAATATGTACAAATTAGTTTTCAGTAAACATGTGAAGCAATGAGGCATTTCTGCAAATTGAAGATGTGTTTGAGTTGATTTCTCCTGAACTCTTGTGATAAGTGGTGAGTAGCGTTTTGTGGGTTGTAAGTCCACCTCTATTAGGAATTATGGCCCAGTTAACTATCTGGGGAAGTAGGTACATTGTTAAGGGAACTTGCCCTGGTGTGGGCACAATGCTCAAACTCTGTTCATTGTTAATGCAACAGCACAGTTCCAAGAATGTAATAGCATATTTATCTTCAGATTATGAGAGTTGCCTTCACACTGACTAATAAATAGGTTGGGGAAAACAAATAGAACAGATCAATGAATGGTGATTTATTGCCACTTGTACACTGCACAGTGAAATTCTTTTTTGCATAGATCACACATGCACGAGTCGCCATATTTTGGCGCCATTTACAAAAGAAGGGTTTCGGCCCGAAACGTTGCCTATTTCCTTCGCTCCATAGATGCTGCTGCACCCGCTGAGTTTCTCCAGCACTTTTGTCCACCTTCGATTTTCCAGCATCTGCAGTTCCTTCTGAGAGTCTGAAGAAGGGTTTTGGCCCGAAACGTTGCCTATTTCCTTCGCTCTATAGATGTTGCTGCGCCTGCTGAGTTTCTCCAGCACTTTTTTCTACCTTCGATTTTCCAGCATCTGCAGTTCCTTCTTAAACAAAAGATCCAAAGTCTGGTCCATCAGCATGGTGTAGTGGATCGGCTCGAGATCCAGGTAAGCCCCAGGCTGCAGCATGGCTTGAAGGAACTCTCACACGTGCAGCTGGAGGGGACGTGTGAGTCTTTGTGTCCGTGCAGTGGGTCGCTGGAGGGCCTGCAGCAGCTGGGTGATCACATGGATTGGGTGATATTGGATGCCCCACTGAGGCTGGACAAGCTGATGGGACACGGCCTGCAGCATCATGGAGTGGCAGAGTGGCAGGACGGGCACACCTCTACATCTCTGGTCCTGTACTGCCATCTGGTCAACAGGCCAAGACTCTATAGTTGAAACTTAAAGGGCACAAGATGGAGCTGGAAATGTGGTGAGTCTTTGTGTACTGCCTCGCTGAAGTCTACTACTCTTACAATGCAATAGTTGCCCTTATGCACTTATTTATGACTGTGCTGATGTATAGTGTGATTTTACTGATTTGTGCGCAAAATAAAGGATGAGAGGGGATCTCATTGAAACATATAGGATTGTTAAGGGCTTGGACACGCTGGAGGCAGGAAACATGTTCCCGATGTTGGGGGAGTCCAGAACCAGGGGCCACAGTTTAAGAATAAGGAGTAAGCCATTTAGAACGGAGACGAGGAAACACTTTTTCTCACGGAGAGTGGTGAGTCTGTGGAATTCTGTGCCTCAGAGGGCAGTGGAGGCAGGTTCTCTGGATGCTTTCAAGAGAGAGCTAGATAGGGCTCTTAAAAATAGCGGAGTCAGGGGATATGGGGAGAAGGCAGGAACGGGATACTGATTGGGGATGATCAGCCATGATCACATTGAATGGCGGTGCTGACTCGAAGAGCCGAATGGCCTACTCCTGCACCTATTGTCTATTGTCTATAAAGAATCGAGACACAAACATGCAGATAATTTGCTGTAATTTCACCACTGCTTGGTAATTTCTCTTGCGGTTTCATAGCATTGTGTTACAAAGTATAAGATGTGTAAGGTACTGAAGGACATTTTAACTGTGAACCACTGCACAGACCAGTATGTCTGCATTCTCTTTGACAAAGAACACAACTCAGAAAATGAGCAGGGTAAGATGAAGGAAGTGAGATCAGGAGGAGGGCTAGAGGGATTTCAATAGGGAGCCATGTCAGCACAGGCTATTCGGGAAATTCTGCTCCTACCTAAATATCAGCGAGGAGCAACGTGCCAAAAGGCTGGACTTCCAACATGTCATCTTCAACTGAAATCTGTTGCCAGCTGGACCATGATGGCAACTTCAGCAGGACAGTAACAACCTTGCTCATGGGTGACAATGTGATTGTGCTATATAACTTGTATGTTTCCTGCTTCTTCCAAGGTAGACGTGGAGACATTACAACATCCCATAGTTTGTGATGTACTGTTATGTAGGGGTCACCCTTCTTTCGACATAGGCTGAATACACACTGTTCTTTCCAGAGGTCCTTTGGAGAGGGTGCAGAAGATGTTTAGCAGAATGTTGCCTGGGTTAGAGGGTATTAGCTATAAGAAGAGGTTGGACAAACTTGGATTTAACCACCGGGTGGAGCCAGCAACGGCTGCCTCGCCAACAGTCTGTCAGTCCCTTTCTTCTTTGTTGTTTTATTAGTATGTTTGTAGTGTTCTTTAGCTTCTTTGTGTTCTTTAGTTCTTAGGGATCGACCTCTGAGCTCTACCGGGGGAGCCTGCAGACTTTAACATCGTGGAACCAGTGGTCTCTGGTCAGAGACCGACTTCGGGAACTCCAAGCCGCAGGAGCTTTGGCCGCCCCAACGCGGGGGCTTCGATCGCCCCGACGGATGGTTCGACTGCCCCGAATCCGGGAGAAGACTGAGGGAAGAGTAGAGTAGCTGCGCCAAAGATCAGGGTTCGATCCTGACTACAGGTGCTGTCTGTGAGGAGTTTGTACATTCTCCCTGTGACTGCGTGGGTTTTCTCCGGGTGCCAAAACAGCAGAAATGTTTGAAACCAATGATCTTTATTCATTGGATGCTTTCTGAAGGTGATCAGATGGCTTCCTGATCCTTTGTGTGTCATGCCCAAAAGCATCCACACATGTGCCGCAGGATGCAGAAGCATATGGTTTGCATTTGGGTGTCTCTTCCTCAAAGTTTAGCTGCACGTGGGTGGCCCACGAATGGTGTGGGCCAATCCTATAGAACAACTCTTCACAATCAGTGTGAGATAGACACAAAATGCTGGAGTAAATCAGCGGGTCTGGCAGCATTTCTGGTGAAAAGGAATATGTGACGTTTCGGGTCAAAACTCTTCTTCAGACACCAGTCTAAAGAAGGGTTTCAACCTGAAATGTCACCTATTCCTTTTCTCCAGAGATGCTGCCTGACCCGCTGAGTTACTCCAGCATTTTGAGTCTATTTCGGTGTAAACCATCATCTGCAGTTCCTTCCTACACAGTCAATGTGAGGTCTACTTCAGAGATGCTTAAATAGGGCTCGTCTAACTAGTTCTGTGGTTGTGAGATCCTGTTCGTGGACCCATCTCCAGCTAAGTCTCTTTGAACTCCATTCTTATCCCTCGGTTTAGATCCATTCAGGCCCCCATAGCATGACAAAGGTCCATCTTTACAAATCACTCTCCCAGACTCTCCTTGTACCTTGATTCCCCATCACAATCTTTCTTAGCCCAGTTTGTCTCAGCCTGAAGCTTGATCCCCCTCCCCATTCCCATCCTGGCCTCTCCACATGTTGCTCCTTCCCCAACAACCTTTATCCTGCACGTAGTAACCAGTCGTACTTCCCCTCCAGCCTTCAATAAGAAAGTTGAGCTGAGTTTAGTTTATTGTCACGTGTACCGAGGTACAGTGAAAGGTTTTTTGTTGTGTGCTAGTCAGTGGAAAGACAATGCATGATTACAATCGAGCCATCCACAGACTACAGATACATGATAAAAGGGATAATGTGAATAACATTTAGTGCAAGATAAAGCCAGTAAAGTCCAATCAAAGATAGTCCATGGGTCTCCAATGTGGTAGATAGCAAAGATCCTATAGCGGAGCAAGATAGTCCACTCCTGCTAAATGCAATGGGCTGACGTGTAGTACGCAACGGAACGGAACGTGGGCCTTTTTTTCATCCATTTCCGTAACCAGACCCGACCCGACCCGACTCGCAGTGTAATCAACGTTGCGGGGGAACAGTTTGTGTTAATAAATTTAAATTCTGAAATTGAGGAGAAGATATTTACCAAATAACTTTTATTTTTACGAGGATGTTTCTGTAACCGGCTTCCGTCTCTGCACTAGTATCCTATGGGATCTTTGGTGTGGAGATGGAAGCCGGTTACGGAAATGTGGCCGAAAATCACCCATGAATCTGCCCATGACTGTACTACGTCTTTTTCGTCAAGTGGGCTATCTTGCTCGCTACATGATCTTTGGTAGATAGTAGTTCAGGACTGCTCTCTAGATGTTGGTAGGATGGATCAGTTGCCTGATAACAGCTGGGAAGAAACTGTCCCTGAATCTGGAGGTTTGCTTTTTCACACTTCTATACCTTTTGCCCAATGGGAGAGGGGGCAGGAGGGTGTGGCCAGGGTGTTACTCGTCCTTGATTATGTTGCTGGCCTTGCTGAGGATGTGCGAGGTATAAATGGGAGTCAATGGAAGGGATGGTTTGTGTGATGGTCTGCGCTGCAAGCACAATTCTCTGCAATTTCATGCGATCTTGAATGGAGCTGTTCCTAATCCATAGAGAATGGACAAAGTACATGAAGAAGAGGCTGTGGTCATTTTGTTTGCTGTCTTTTATAGCGACACTTTGCAAATAAATTCTGTTTGGTGTCCTGCGCTGGTTACATCAGTGCTTTGTTGTTTGCTGAATAAATAGACATGGTTTCAGCAGCATTTGTAAATATGCAATGTGTATTTACACTGCATGTGCACATAGGCAGTGTAGAGAAAGAGCTGAAAAAAAGTTACTAACATATAAACGGCTCTCCGTGTCTCTTCCTGTTTCTCTGCAACATTTGGGTTTAAATGAGGAATGTGTGCACTGCACATACACTACGAACAAGCAACAAAGGCAGACGGCTAACTGAAGCAAAGTGACACCTTTAAGTCTGTCAACAAGCCTGGCAAATAGTCCGTGGCTGAGCCTGTAAGTCCTGAACCACTTGTTTTTAACTCTGACCTTGTTTAGGGATAAAAAGCAAACATCATATTTATATAGAATATGGCAGCAAACATCATGTTGCGAAAACCAACAGGTAATTGGATTAAAAACTCAGATAAATTAGTGACATGCTGAGTAAGAAATAGGAAGAGTTTTAATTAGTCACTGGTTACTTGAAAGCCTTGGACCATATGATCTGGTGCACAAATCTTTCAGTTCATTCGCAAAACAACATAGTTAGAGAAAAGGCAAGGTGGAAATTAATGGTGATGGTGATGGTGACAAAGTGCCAACTATACTATTCAGGACCGCAAGAATGCTATTACTCCAATGGGTTCCACATTGGCAAATCTTTTAATGCTTGCAAAAGTAAAATCTGTTTTGTTTAGCAAAGTAGTGGAGATGCCATTGGATCATTTCAGTCTTAAACCATCAGACGCTGAGGCAAGGAAGCAAGAATCCGATGAATCTGTCAACGAGTAGCATCAACTTGTTTAAGGACCTGGCTCAACATTGCTGTCATCACCATCTTAGACTGTGCTGCAGAATTTGTCGGATTATAGTTTTATCGACCAACGAATTCCTTCAAATTTACCAAGCATGAAGAGTATCACCTTTCATCTTGCATGGAAAATTGCAACATTTGAAGAGATTGTTATTAAACAATCCAAAGAATTTACTCTAATGAGAATAGCAAATATGACGGCAGGTTACAGGTATAGAAAATGAGTGAAGGCTACATTTCAAAGAGGTATCTGAAGTACATGTGTGAACAGGCAGAGGGAGCTGTTAGAGACATAACATGCTATGAGAGAGATATAGTATCAACAAACGAAAGATGTGGAAGACTGAGGTCGATGGGGGTCGTAGGAGGTCGCAGACATAGTCATAGGAGGCCTTTTACTTTGGCGAGTCAACACGACCTTGACCTTTTTTTCAACTCGTCTAAGGTCTTCTAAACTCGTGGAGTAGGTCGTCCAAGTGGGACAGACCCTTTACCAGGATATTGTCAGGACTTGAGGGACTGGGCTATTGGGAGAGGTTGAACAGGCTAGGACTTTATTCCTTGAAGTGCAGGAGGTTGAGGGGTAATCTTATGGTGGTATACAAAATTATGAGAGGAATAGATTGGGTAAATGCACAGTCTTTTGCCCAGAATAAGGGAATTGAGAACCATAGGTTTAAAGTGAGGGGGGGGGACAGAATTAAGGGGGACCTGAGGGGTAACTTTTTTACAGAGGGTGGTGGGTGTATAGGCAAGCTGCCGGAGGAGGGACTTTCACATTAAGAAACATTTAGATAGATACAGGGATAGGATAGTTTAAGAGGAATACAGGCCAAAAGTAGGCAGGTGGGACTAGTGTAGATGGGGCATGTTGATCGGCATGGGGATGTAGAGCCGAATGGCCTGTTTCCATGCTGTATGACTCTACGCCACTTTGACTAATTCTCTTCTCTCCCTACAGCTGTTGTCTGACCTACTAAGTCTTTATATCATTTCCTATTCTCATGTGATTCAGTAGCTCACAGCAGACAAGTGGTTCTCATTTATATTAATACAGGATAAGGCAACTATACTGGAATACTAAATTAGAGATTTAGTATTTATGTAAGCTCATTGTCATTTAATGCAATGATCCCCAAAGGGGCCATGGCATATTTCAGGGGGGGGCACAGAACATTTTTGGGATTTAGGGGGCCACGGGTTCGATGAAGGGGGCCACTTTTTTTCCGCTAATAATGTCAAGGGGGGCCACAGAAAAATTAAAGAGCCCAAGGGGGCCATGAGCTAAAAAAGGTTGGGAACCACTGATTTAATGCACAGAGAGCTAAATTATATTATTTCATATTTCTCTAAATTCAGTGATATAACGGACTCCATGGCTTCATGACCTAGAGTGATACAGTGTGGAAGCAGGCCCCTCAGCCCAGGTTGCCCACACTGGCTACACTGTCCCAGCTACACTAGTCCCACCTGCCCGCATTTGTCCCATATCCCTCCAAACCTATCCTCTCCCTGTAAGCATCCTGCGGAAACTTGTGGCAAACATTTGCAGGATAGGAACAATGTGATGGTAAACATGGGGAGTTAATGTAACTGCAATCTCACTATAATTGTCTTCTTCCATTTACTGTCCAGCAAGTGAAAAGGCCGGCCAAATGCACAATAGAATGATTCTCAGCAATCAGAACAGAATTGCAAACTGCAGGTGCAAGTTAGTCTGAAGGTCTTTTAGTGATCATGGTGCAGGTGAGAAATTATAGTTGGTGGAAGAGAAGGGGAGGGGGGTGGGCAGTAATAATGGGACAGACTGCAGGCTGGTGGGGAGCAGAGTTTAGTGATATTGAGGCAAGTTGTAGGATGTTTTTTTTTGGCAAGGGTGAACAGGTTATATATTGGGTCTTGTTGGGTGAAGATTTAAAGAGACTTTGTCGGGCTGCATGTTTTGTACAGAGGAGTTCAGGGAACAAATTAAATGTGTGGATTGTTGGGTTGTGGTTTTCACGGATTACTAAGTACCCTGCAAATCATGGTTGGGTGGAAAGTTGATTCCATCGTCATTATAAAAGGTGTTTATGAAAAAAGTGTTGGAGTAACTCGGTGGGTATTGCCCCTGCCCCACTTAGGAAACCTAAACAGAAACCTCTGGAGAGTTTGTGCCCCACCCAAGGTTTCAGTGCGGTTCCCGGAGGTTTTTTGTCAGTCTCCCTACCTGCTTCCACTACCTGCAACCTCCGGCAACCACCTGCAACCTCCGGGAACCGCACGGAAACCTTGGGTGGGGCGCAAGGTCTCCAGAGGTTTCCATTCAGGTTTCCTAAGTGGGACAGGGGCATTAGGCAGCATCTCTGGAGAACATGGGTAGGCAACGTTTCAGATGGGGACCAGGCTTTCAAGAGAGACTGTGGAGTGAAAGTCCATTTATGTCAGGCTCCCGATTGGCCTTCTTGCCAACTTTCAATATGTTAAGAATGATCACTACCTCTCCAAGACAAACTATAGGCATGGTTTATTGGAAGATGCAAATGCTTTTCTATTTGGAGGCCTTATAGCAGGAGAGTGAGCAAGTGACGAGGACGACGGTGGAAGGAGCCGACAACATCGCGCTGGGCCAGGCCGAACTTTAGACTTTAGAGATACAATGCAGAAATACCAAGTCCACGTCAACCAGCGATTACCTTTTACACTAGCACTATCCTACACGCTAGGGACAATTTACAGATGCCAATTAACCTACAAACTTGCATGTCTTTGGATGTGGGAGGAAACCGGAGCACCCGTAGAAAACCCACGCGGTCATGGGGAGAACGTACAATACAATACAATACAATACAATACAATACAATTTATTGTCATTTGAGCCTCAGTGAGGCTCAAACGAAATTCTGTTTCCACAGCCATAGAAACAAAGACAATTCCTAGACATACACACAATTTAGTTCACACAAACATCCATCACAGTGGACCCACTGTGATGGAAGGCAAAGTCTTTTCTCTCCCCTGTTCTCCATGACTCTGCCGATGTCGAAGCCCCAGGCGGGCGATGATAAGTCCCACGGCCATTTTAGGCCGTGCCGGGCGATTTACGGCCCCGCTCCCGTTCTAGAAGTCTCGAAGTTGGAGCCCCCGGCGGGCGCTGGAATGTCCCACGGCCATGAAGCCGTGCCGGGTGATGTATGACCCCGCTCCAGGTCATTCCAACCCCGCGACACGGGCTGGAGAAGTCGCGTTGCGGGAGCTCCGGGAAGCGGTCTCTCCCCCCGGACCCGCGAGCTCCCGATGTCCCAGTCCACCGGACCTGCGGCTGCGTTGCTGGAGCCTCCAAGCCCCAGGAGTCGAGTCGCAGCAGCGAGTCACCACCGCTCCCCACGCTCCGAGGCCGGCCAGCCCCACGATGGTGAGTAGTCCGCAGCTCCGCAGTCTCCCGAGCCCCTAGGTCGTTCAGGCTGGAGGCCGCTCCACGGTGCTAGGCCCCAACGACAACGGAGACCCGACAGGGAAAAGGTCGGGTCTCCCAGACAGGGAAGAGATTTTAAACAGTTTCCCCCTCCCCCCCCCCCCCCCCCGCCCCCCACATATACACATTTAAAACCAGTATTAAAAAGCACCAACACAACATTTAACTAGACAAAAAATAAAAAAAAGACAGACAGGCTGTAGGGGCCGCTGTAACGGGTGAGTCGCGCCGCCAACACCAAACTCCATACAGACAACACCTGTAGTCTGCATCGAACCCGGGCCTCTAGCGCCGTAAGGCCGCAACTTTACTGCTGCGCCACTGTGCCGCCCCTACCTCATCGGTGCACTGTTACCAGGACAACGGGCTTTAAAGTAAGAAAATAAGAAATTGCACATTTCCTGAGGCAGGATAAGAAGTGGTGAGATTGCACTGATATAACATGGTGACTCTGCGTGCTGTTCCAGAATCGGATCTGTCGTACTCATGTATAGAGTGGATGGCACGCAGAACAAGTATTCACCGTATCTCTGTGTATGTGTGACAAGAAATAAACTAAACTGACTGTAAATAACAACACCCACAGCATGACCCAGTAACAGTAGAACTTAATTTAAATTCTGGAAAGTACAGAGCAGCAGAGTGTTCGGGCGTGGATCTACCAAAATGAACTATTTTCACGTTAAACAAATTCATTGGCAGATTCCAAATTTCTCAACAATATATTTGTTCGAGCTCTGAACCAAGGAGTTTTCAAATGGGAACCTTCATTGCAAAGTAATAAGCAGTGGAATGGTACAACTGCTGCTCACATTGGAAAACAATGAACACCACAGTTCATTCCACCCATGGAAAGAGATTTCTTAAATGATTTGTCAGTTTCTCTCACCCACATTTGGAGGTGCTCACAGCTGTGATCCTTACGGTAGTTTACAGCTGTTTCATTAGTAGGTTTTACATTCAATTTCGTTTTGCTATTACTTATACACAATGACATTTAATTATTTTTAACCAGGCTTGTGCAAATTCATTATTTTTAAATATTTCAACAGGATCCCATTTAGCAGTTGATTATGTCCCTTAATTAGAGTATCATACAAGCATGTTTTTTTTTTAAAGTATTGCAGCTGTTCCAAACCATAATGGCTTTCTGCAGAGAAAAAAATGGGTTGCCATGGAAACGTGACATTCTCTTCACTTCTCAGTTTGTGCTGACTTGCAGTTACATTTTGTAAAGAGCTCGAGGCGAAATAATATGTAAACAGAGGAGAATTTTTTGCATTTCAGTTCCCAGTTCCAGGGTTTGTGGCCTCCTTTCCAAATGTTAGGGAAAGGGATTGCAATTAAAAAAATTGAAATTAACTTCAAGGGGCAAAGAAAGCCGACAAAGCAGACATGCAAGGCAAGCAATTCCAGTTTGTTATTACGGTCAATTTTATGTTACTTAAGTCACAAACCCCATGAGATTTTACGCTGGTCTCACGATTTGCATTTTTTTTCTGTGGACCATGGACAACCTGCGCAACTGGGGAAAAACTGACAACTGTGAAAAATTGACAGCTTCAATAATCTGCCAAATCCCCACAAAAAAAAAACATGTCATCTTCAAAACAAAGTCAATCAATCAAATGGACTTGACTAAGGTGCATGATTTAAGACCAGTGTTTCAAGGCAAAGGAATAAGTTACATTCCTTTTCATTACAGCGGACGTCAGGAATTTTATTTGTGTTGTAGGAACACATGCTGTATTTCAGTTAGCTTTCTTGTGAAAATGTAAATCCAGTTGTTTCATGTAAAAAAAAAGGTAATTATGGGAGTGCAGTGGAACATGAATCTGACATGACATCTGACACAGCCTCATCTAACATTCCATCTGTTATATTGGAAGAAAGGAACATTCTGACATTCGCAAAATCATTTTTTGTCTTGCGGCCTGAGATATTCTCCATGGAGTAACGGCGCTGATGGAGTGATTTGATTTCCTACGGGGATCTGATATTTCGTTGCTGCTCTTTGCAGCTCCTTCCCCTTGAAATATTTAATTTGCATTGATATGCTAGTATTTTATCCCCCTACTGGGTGATGTACAAACCAACAAAAAAATCACGTGGTAGCATAGAATGGCAAGTTGTTGAATTGGAACACGTTTTTGAATTGGAAAGCTAATAAAAGCCTAGAAGTGGACATGCTAAAGTGTTACGTGTAATTTTAAGTGTGGTATGTGAGTGAATTTCAGAGATAAACTTTAGTTCAATTAAGTCACCGGATTTGGAGTCGATAGGTCTGATGAGCTTATGCAGGGGCAGCCCACCCCTCATTCAGCCACTCATGCTGAGGCAGGCCTTTGCAACATATATGAAACATATTTTCTGCATAGGTTCAAGGGGGCTTGTATGAATGATATCCTGGGATGTCAGGACTTTCATATGAAGAAAGACTGGATAGACTCGGCTTGTACTCGCTAGAATTTAGAAGATTGAGGGGATATTTTATAGAAACTTACAAAATTCTTAAGGGGTTGGACAGGCTAGATGCAGGAAGATTGTTCCCGATGTTGGGGAAGTCCAGAACAAGGGGTCACAGTTTAAGGATAAGGGGGAAATCTTTTAGGACCGAGATGAGAAAAACATTTTTCACACAGTGGTGAATCTCTAGAATTCTATGCCACAGAAGGTAGTTGAGGCCAGTTCATTGGCTATATTTAAGAGGGAGTTAGATGTGGCCCTTGTGGCTAAAGGGATCAGGGGGTATGGAGAGAAGGCAGGTACAGGATACTGAGTTGGATGATCAGCCATGATCATATTGAATGGCTGTGCAGGCTCGAAGGGCCGAATGGCCTTCTCCTGCACCTATTTTCTATGTTTCCATACAGAAAGGCAAAAAGCCCACCAAGCCACTGCTATTTTTAATAATATGGTGCCATTTATGTTTCTTTTCCTGCATTTCTTTTCCCTTTGAACTAGTTAAGGTGTCAGGGGTTATGGGGAGAAGGCAGGAGAATGGGGGTTAGGAGGGAGAGATATATCAGCCATGATTGAATGATGGAATAGACTTGATGGGCTGAATGGCCTAATTCTACTCCTATTCCTTATGACCTTATGAAATACGGAATGATTTTTTGAAAACCACCACTGAATTAGTTTCCACATTGCTGCCTGGCAGGGCATTCCAAACCTCAACAACGCACTTTGTGAAGAAGTTTTTTTTTCAGGTTGCTATTGATTCTTTTGCCAAACATCATAACACTGTTCCCTCCCATTCTAGAACTTTCCACCATTAAAAATAATATATCATTATTTATGGTGTCCTGACCCTTTAAGGTTTTGATACCCTCTGACAAATGAAATCTCTTTGAAATCTTCTCGGGTTCAAGAAGAATGACAGATTGTTCCTGTTAACAGAGGTCTATCTTCCCTGAAACCATTCTAGTCAATCTTTTCTGCACCCCCTCAAAACTTCACAGTTTTCTGGGAGTGTCATGCCTCGATGTGAACACAATACACCTGTTGTGTTGAACCAACGTGCTAAATTGTTTGAACACAAAAGCCTTGTTTTAATGTTCTGTGCCTCTATTTATAAAGCTTGTTTTTTTTTTTAAACTGCTTTCTCAACTCGATGTGTGATCTTTATTGATTTGTACACAAACATAACCAGCTCCCTCTGTGCCTGCAATTGCTTTAGAATTATACACTCTAGGTTTTTCTTCAGACTAAAACATATGACTTTGCACTTTTCATTTCATCTGCCATGCAACTTACAATGTCACCAGTCTGCATATGCCTCCTTGAAGTTTATTGCTCACTGCCTGCCACATTTTCAAGTTTTGGTTTGTGGTGTAGCTTTGAACATGAAAATTATGTTTACTCAGCATCCACAGGTACGGTCATGTTGTGATTCTACTAGTTGGAAGAATCGTGTGATGTGTGTGCGCTTTGTAAGAAATTAATAGTGTCACAGACAATTTGGAACATTCAGTTTGTCAGCTTAAAGTCTCAACATTTCTCAACAGTGTCTCACAGTTGAGAAAAATGTCTGTAAAATCGGCAAATGTTACACCGACTAACTTAATCACTACTATACTATTTTCAATTCCTAATCTACCTTAGTATGTGTACTGTCGTTGCCCCCTTTTATTATAATTTTTTTTAAAATATTTATTTTATTAGAAGCAATTGTACAAGAATAAAGCAATCGGCATAAAACAATTATACAATTTTCGTACAGCTTCATTTTAAATTTTATAAATACATGAAACGGGAAAAAAAGTAAAAAGGAAAGAATGAAGAAAAAGAAGAAAGATACAAAAAAAAGAGATAAGAAAAGACCCCTGAAATCCCAAAGAAGTGCAAGACGAGAGAAAAAAGAAGAGAAAAAAAAGAAAAAAAGGAGATGTGACCCACTATCATGTCCTCGTTGCCCCCTTTTATTCCCCTGGGCTTCATTTTGCTGACAAAGCGATTATGTTGCATTTTAACAAACTTTCTTAGAACAAAAAATCTCTATTATGATCATAAAGTCTAGGCTACCTCTTCAACTAAATGTCAAACAGGTTGGGCAATCATTATATCACTGTAACAAAACATTTATTAAACTACACTTGTCCAAGTGGCTATTAATTTTGGCTCAATTTATCATTTATTCCAATGAATTCAGACAATTGATCCATGCTTGTTGACTTTATCTCTTCATTTATTTTTGAAAAGGGTGCTATAAATGCAATTCTTCAGTCCCCTAGCATCTCCTCCCCATCTAACAAGGTTCAGGAGATGATGACCCCTTTGTGCTTTCCACCCTTTTCTTTCCTCTCCAAATTAGGAAGCCTCCCATCTGGACCTTGAGAATTAATTATTTTAAATAAAGTGATCCTTTTGTGTGCCTTCATATTGTCAATTATTATCAGCCTCAACAGTTTTCTTTTTTACTGTGGCTTTGGTAGCACCTTATTTTTCGATGAAGATAGCTACAATGTAATGGTGGCCGATTAGGAAAAGGGGAGATGCAACGAGACCTGGATGTCATGGTACACCAGTTATTGAAAGTAGGCATGCAGGTGCAGCAGGCAGTGAAGAAAGCAAATGGTATGTTAGCATTCATAGCAAAAGGATTTGAGTATAGGAGCAGGGAGGTTCTACTGCAGTTGTACAGGGTCTTGGTGAGACCACACCTGGAGTATTGCATACAGTTTTGGTCTCCTAATCTGAGGAAGGACATTCTTGCCATAGAGGGAGCACAGAGAAGGTTCACCAGACTGATTCATGGGATGACAGGACTTTCATATGAAGAAAGACTGGATAGACTCTGCTTGTACTCGCTAGAATTTAGAAGATTGAGGGGAGATCTTATAGAAACTTACAAAATTCTTAAGGGGTTGGACAGGCTAGATGCAGGAAGATTGTTCCCGATGTTGGGGAAGTCCAGAACAAGGGGTCACAGTTTAAGGATAAAGGGGAAATCTTTTAGGACTGAGATGAGAAAAACATTTTTTACACAGAGTGGTGAATCTCTGGAATTCTCTGCCACAGAATGTAGTTGAGGCCAGTTCATTGGCTATATTTAAGAGGGAGTTAGATGTGGCCCTTGTGGCCAAAGGGATCAGGGGGTATGGAGAGAAGGCGGGTACAGGATACTGAGTTGGATGATCCACCATGATCATATTGAATGGCGGTGCAGGCTCGAAGGGCCAAATGGCCTACTCCTGCACCTATTTTCTATGTTTCTATGTTTCTATGTTTCTATCTCTGTCATGCTCCTTGCTTCCTTGTACAGGTCTCCTTTATGTTGTCTGATTAAGCCAGCTATTTACTAATTAGATACTTTTTTACAATGGCTGCTACTTTACAGTCATACTCCATCTTTGATCTCTAAGTTCCTCTTGCATTTTCCAATTATTTTCAGAGTGTCACTCACTGTGCCCACCTCCTGCTTTTTCCTTATTCTTTCTCTCTTACATTATTAAGGAGGCTCTAGTTTTGTAGGTCCCCCTTTCATGTCATGGATCCACATCATAACTGTAACAAAACCAGACTTGTTATTCTCTCTGGATTAGTCAGCCTGTCACTGATTTCAATTTATCTTGGGTAGATCTGTTTTTGCAACTGAATTCAATTCAGGAGCTTTTAGCCTAGGTTTCTCCCTGTCAATTTGCAAACCTTCCTACTATGACACAGTTCCTGAAGTATCCCCCCCCCCCCACCCCCTGCCCCCCCCCCCCCCCACCCCCTGCCCCCCCCCCCACCCCCTGCCCCCCCCCCCCCCACCCCCTGCCCCCCCCCCCATGAGTACTTGCCCAACTCCTTGTCCAGTTTCTAATAGTAACTGAACAAAAATGCCATCAGCTTGAATGAAAAAGCTTCATTCTTCATTCTTCTCCCTGTAGAACACTGCTACCACTGAGAGCATGTTGAGGACCTCATGCTTTATAGAAAATATATGACATCTACCAAGTGAAATTTCCACACCATCATACAATAATAAATTTGGCTCAATTTTAATATTCACAACCCCCACACAATCTGTCGGCCTATGGATAATCTTGTTTTGGAGAATTATATTCATCTTTTGCACCTCTCCTACTCCAAGGCAGAATGTGATGCTTCCAAACTCATGATTAATTTAGCAAGAAACATTTTTATAAAGCTTTGTTGCAACTTCCAAATGAGATATTTATCTTCTAACACTAACTTTGCCAATGGGTGAAAGGGAACTGCAATCAAGAAATGTGAACTAATGATCCAAAGGCGAGATAATTCTTCGAATTTTACTTTTTTGCAAATTGATGTTAAAAATGCAGAGCGACAGATTAAAAAAAACCTTTTTGGCCTGAAACCTGATTTCTTCACAAATTCAGATAAACCTTGGATAGACACAAAATGCTGGAGTAACTCAGTGGGTCAGGCAACATCTCTGGAGAAAAGGAGTAGGTGACATTTAGGGATGGAACTCGGGTCAGATGGGTTCCGACCTGAAACGTCACCTACTCTTTTCTCCATAGATGCTGCCTGACCCGCTGAGTTACTCCAGCATCTTGTGTCTATCTCCGGTGTATGTGGAAGCCTGCATCTGCTGTTCATTCCTACACATTGAAATAAACCTTCAAAGATTTTAATTTTAAACTCTGCTAAACAAAACACTGTTGTGAAATATTAAGGGAATGAATATTACCAACCTCCCATTAACTTTCCCCCAAGTTCTGGTTCTTTGATAGAATAGGGGTATCGACAACTCCAATGTCAATCATGTCAAAATCGTGACATATTCTAGGCCAAGTGAAACAGTGTGAACATCTTCACTCAGTCCGCCTAGGCCTACGCGATCAAAATATGAGGTGCTGTTCCTCCAAGGAGGAGAAGAATATGGGGCAGAGGAATTTGATAAGCAGGTGAAGAAAAGTTCTTGCAAGAAACGTGTGTTTGGTACAGAGGAGCCACAGAGACTGTTCAAGTCAGTGACCAGGTGCTCCTGGCCTGTGGTTAGGAGGGAATCTCTGAAGGATGATAAATATAAAAACACAATATTTGAATGCCTGCAATTTGGGGAAGGCTGCAACAAAGGAAAAGTCAAAGGTGCTTTCTCTTTTGGTAGTGCAGGATTAGGTTTAAGTTTAAGTTTATTATTGTCATGTGTGCTGAGATACAGTGGAAAGCTTTGTTTTGCATGCTATCCAATATGATCATTTAATACTGTACTCTCAGAATTTACAATCAAGGGTGGAAGGAAAGAGATGATACTGATGCAGAAGATCTTGCTAATGCAGCAGTGAATAGCAAACTGAGAGGTGGCAGGGATCAGCAGCGCACCAACGGATTGTCGCGGAACTGACGGCCAAGGTGGGACAGGCCCAAGACCCTGGCGCGACGCAACGTCTCACCTTCAACAGCAGCAGAAGCAGGCAAACGATCGCCGAGCTCGGCCTGGGGCTCACGGCCGTTGCGGTCCGGATCCGCCCCCACTTCTACTCCCAAGAAAATTGAAGATAGACACAAAATGCAGGAGTAACTCAGCGGGACCGGCAGCATCTCTGGAGAGAAGCAATGGGTGACGTTTCGGGTCAAGACCCTTCTTTTCAGACTGAAGAAGAGTCTCGACACGAAATGTCACCCATTGCTTCTCTCCAGAGATGCTGCCGGTCCCGCTGAGTTACTCCAGCTTTGTGTCCATCTTCAAATGACGTCACGTGCTCCAGACGGCTGTGCATACGCATGTAATCGCGCCCGACCTTCGCGGGACTATCTCGGCTCAACGTGACTGCAAAGTCGTGTAATTTGCGTGCCAAGGACACGTAAGTGGGACAGGCCCTTTACAATAATGTTGCCCTTCACGGCAAAGTATATGATATTGTACTTGAGATTGTAGGAACACATGGATCTCAATGAGGACAAAGAATGTATTTTGAAGAATCAGAAGAAGGGACTCGACCTGAAACATCACCTATTCCTTTTCTCCAGATATGCTGTCCAGCTTACTCCAGCTTTTTGTGTTTATCTTCAGTTTAAACCAGCATCTGCAGTTCCATCCTACACAATGCATTTTGAGTGTTGGTCCTTTAGATGGCACAGTTTCATTGGAAACAGGTCTGGTAAAACCTCAGCAAAACAGCTGCTGGAGGAATGCAGTGGGCTCCCTCCAGCATTTTATTTTTTGCTCAAGATTCCAGCATCTGCAGACTCTTGTGTAAATAAAAACAATAGACAATAGGTGCAGGAGTAGGCCATTCGGCCCTTCGAGCCAGCACCGCCATTCAATGTGATCATGGCTGATAAGCCCCAATCAGTACCCCGTTCCTGCCTTCTCCCCATATCCCCTGACTCCGCTATTTTTAAGAGCCCTATCTAGCTCTCTCTTGAAAGCATCCAGAGAATCTGCCTCCACCGCCCTCTGAGGCAGAGAATTCTACAGATTCACCACTCTCTGTGAGAAAAAGTGTTTCCTTGTCTCCGTTCTAAATGGCTTACTCCTTATTCTTAAACTGTGGCCCCTGGTTCTGGACTCCCTCAACATCGGGAACATGTTTCCTGCCTCTAGCGTATCCAAGCCCTTAACAATCTTATATGTTTCAATGAGATATCCTCTCATCCTTCTAAACTCCAGAGTGTACAAGCCCAGCCGCTCCATTCTCTCAGCATATGACAGTCCCGCCATCCCGGGAATTAACCTTGTAAACCTACCATGTACTCCCTCAATAGCAAGAATGTCCTTCCTCAAATTAGGGGACCAAAACCGCACACAAACCCTTGCTACTTGAATTCTACATGGCACATACTGACGGTGTCATTTGGAAGAGTTTTACATTGTAAAGTAAGTGCTGGGATCCATTTTTTTAAGTCTATTAAAATTGAGAAGGCTTTACTGACAGGTGCTAAGACACTACGCTCAGTATATTTGTAACAGGTATAAACATTGGTCATATTTGATACATTTCTAGTAATTCACTCAGATATCGAAAACAAATGTTGAAAGTTGGCTTAACAAATCATTTTCCATATAAATATGAATTACTAGAAATGTACCAAATCTGACCAATTTTTATGCCTGTTACAAATATTCAAAACCTCCCTACAAGCCATAGATGTAACAGTAACCTTCAGAAAGAAACAGGGCCCGCTTGGCTAAAATATGTGTCCCAGATGCAACAATGGTATCAGAGAGAGCTGTGCATTTACAATTTTAACACATTTATGCCTTTTGATATGTTTACCAGAATAAATCCAGTTACTCAGTAATTACCTAGAGAATAGGGTATTGAAGATTTTATATTTAACTTTGAATAAAGCACCGAGAATAAATTGGAAGGCGTATTGAAAGAAAATGCGGTGGGACGAATGTTGGAAATGAATGCTCTAAGCAACAGCATTGCAAGCCTTCAATGCATTTTTTAGGGCCTTAGAATATGCAGAACTGTAGCCTTTTGTGTTCAATCTGCAGACAGAAGCACTCTGTCAGTTTCACATTTTATCATTGTATGGTTTTCAAGGGGGTTTACAATGTTGGAGGCATTAATACAATGTTACCTCTTTAGATCCTGCAAAGCAAAGGTCAATCAATGCTCCAGGCTTCCCCCAAATTTAGCATCTCGCCCTTTGTAAGCATTTTAACTTTCTCAATATATTTGCACGGAACAATCAACATTAAAATCACAGAAGAAGTTGTATAGAAGTTAAAAGAAAATGTTACATTTGCCATCGTTGGACTACATGCAGCAAATTTCTGACCTCTGTTACTTAACGGGAAGGTTTTGTGCAGCCTTTTAGGAATTGACTGGATTGTGACAGAAGTGCAGTCTGTCACATGAGGTAGCAAAGGAAAAAAATTGTCCCCATGTATTAAGATGATGTTATGTTCAAGTTTTTGCCTGATAGCTTCACCATGAGGAAACAACTGGTAGCATGTCTTAAAAGCTGAAATTTGTGTCTTCCTTTTTCATGTTAAATTGGATCACATGAACAGAATGAATTGCTAATTTGTGAATTGAGTCTTTGTCACATTCAGGCAAGAGGCATCATCAGAAAATATTTAGTTTAGTTTAGTTTATTGCCACGTGTAGCAAGGTACAGTGAAAAGCTTTTGGTGCGTGCTAACCAGTCAGTGGGAAGACAATACGTGATTAAAATCGAGCCGTCCACAGTGTGCAGATACATGATAAAGGGAATAAAGTAAATAATGTTTTGTGCAAGATAAAGTCCAGTAATGTCTAATCAAAGATAGTCCAAGGTTCTTCAATCTGCACTTTGCAGAAGCTAAGCACATTGGCTAGACTTATAACAGAATGAAATTACGTTTCCAAGATGAAGCAGAATCATTGTTTCCGTTCAGGCTAATCAGTTATTTCTGGATGTTTCATCGGGATTTCCCCTTGATTGGCTGTATTCTTTTGGCAAAGCTTCAACGGAAAACCTATTTATAAATGGAGCAGGGTTTTTGTCAATCCTCTGCAAAGATATGGAAGGTGAAGCAAGAGAAACTGCAAGTAATTGCCATTGCAGATCATAAAGATGCTAATCACGACTCACTGAGCCAATACCCAATACATATTCCTATTATGCTGTGCATTTCCTGGATTACTAGCAGGTTTAAATATTCAGATTTAGGTTTTATGCCAAACCTGAGGCAAGAGTCTGACATCCCATGTTGGCCCTCCAGGCTAATTACATGAAAACAGGGAAACGAGCAAATAAGAAAGGTATGACACCATTAAAACTGATTTGCTTTTTGCTGAAGGATTGACACTATCCAGAGGCCATAGTCTGGGCACTCTGAGTTCCAAAACAGCGTATTTTCCTTTCCCAAGCATAACTTTTTTTTGTTACAAATCAACCACACTTTAAACGCTACCTCAACACACCTCTATTCCTTCTAACAAACCTTAAGTCAAAATATATTCTAGTCATTGACTTTTCTATTGAACAAAATAGCTCTACCCTATTCACTCATAATTGTGTGCTTCACACAAAACCTCCCCTCCTGTGCCAAAGTAAATAACCTTGGCCTTTAACCATATATAACCATATAACAATTACAGCACGGAAACAGGCCATTTCGGCCCTTCTAGTCCGTGCCGAACACTTACTCTCACCTAGTCCCATCTACCTGCACTCAGACCTTAACCCTCCATTCCTTTCCCGTCCATATACCTATCCAATTTATTTTTAAATTATAAAATCGAACCTGCCTCCACCACTTCCACTGGAAGCTCATTCCACACAGCTACCACTCTCTGAGTAAAGAAGTTCCCCCTCATGTTACCCCTAAACTTTTGTACCTTAATTCTCAAATCATGTCCTCTTGTTTGATTCTTCCATACTCTCAACGGAAAAAGCATATCCACGTCAACTCTGTCTATCTCTCTCATAATTTTAAAGACCTCTATCAAGTTCCCCCTTAACCTTCTGCGCTCCAAAGAATAAAGACCTATCTTGTTCAACCTTTCTCTGTAACTTAGGTGCTGAAACCCAGGCAACATTCTAGTAAATCTCCTCTGTACTCTCTCTATTTTGTTGACATCTTTCCTATAATTTGGCGACCAAAATTGTACACCATACTCCAGAATTGGCCTCACCAATGCCTAATACAATTTTAACATTACATCCCAACTTCTATACTCGATGCTCTGATTTATAAAGGTCAGCACACCAAAAGCTTACTTTACCACCCTATTTACAAGAGATTCCACCTTCAGGGAACTATGCACAGTTATTCCTAGATCCCTCTGTTCAACTGCATTCCTCAATTCGCTACCATTTACCATGTGCGTCCTATTTTGGTTTGTCCTGCCAAGATGTAGCATCTCACACTTATCAGCATTAAACTCCATCTGCCATCTTTCATCCCACTCTTCCAAATGGCCTAAATCTCTCCGTAGACTTTGTTGTTTACTTTTGCATAAGGAGGGGAGGTTGTATCTATTATATAGCAATAATTTTCCAGCTCCACCTACATACATGTGAATTTCATGTGTTAACTCTTTGGTGTCAGCATATCCTTCCTGTAACGTGGTAACTGGAACAGTGTATAGTACTGTGGCTGCCGTATTACTGACAGGCCAACTCCTTCAGCATCATTCTGGTAACTTTAAATCACATCAAGCCATGTCTAGATTATTGTCATATGCACCGTATGAGAGATCCAGGTACAATAAAAATGCTGCTTCATTATAAGATGCCTTGATCATTAAAGTATCGCAAATGCTTCACTATTATATTTACCTGTAACGTTTAGGGATCTTTAATTCTATAATATTCTGCACCCCCGCACTTACTGATTACTCTCTTGTCGTTTGAACACAGAATAGGAACAGGCCCTTTGCCCACAATCCCTGTGGTGCACATGATTGCAAATCAAACTAATTTCTTCTGCCTGCTCATGATCTATATCAAAAGTCAAGAGTTTTATTGTCATATGTCCCAAAACAGAACAATGGAATTCTTACTTGCAGTAGCACAACAGATATGTAAACATAATACTCAGTTGATGCCAAAACAATGCCTCCAAGTCCCTGGTGCAATAAGCACTTTGTAGTTTGAGTTGAGTTCAATAGATTGATGGTTGTTGGGAAGAGGTTGTTCCTGAACCTGGACTTTAGGGTTCTCAGGCTCCGATACCTGCTTCCCAATGGCAGGAATGAAATGAGAGTATGGCCAGGATTGTGTGGGTCCCTGATGATGCTGGCTGCCTTTTTTAGGCAATGCCTCCTATGGACCCCTTTGATGGTGGGGAGGTCCGTACCCGTGAAGGACCAGGCAGTGTCCACCACTTTTTTGTAATCTCTTTCGTCCCTGAGTGTTCAAGTTGCTGAACCAGTCATAATGCACCCCGTCACTGCAACCAGCAATGCAACCTATCGTACACCTGTAGAAGCTCAAGAAAGGTGATACATTGATGACTGCATTGGGACTGCATCATCCGATACTTGATTCACATCTTCCCATCTCCACCCCTACCTGCTTTCTGCAGAGACCTTTCCCTTCGCAACTCCTTGGTCAACTCGTCCCTTCCCACCCAAACCACCCCCTCCCCAGGTACTTTCCCCTGCAACACCTGTCCCTTTACCTCCCCCCTCGACTCCATCCAAGGACACCAACAGTCTTTCCAGGTGAGGCAGTGGTTCACTTGCACCTCCTTCAACCTCATCTGCTGCATCCGCTGTTGCAGGTGTCAACTCCTGTATATCGGCGAGACCAAGCGCAGGCTCAGCGATCGTTTCGCTCAACACCTCCTCTTAATCTGCATTAACCTACCTGATCTCCCGGTTGTTCAGCACCCCTCCCATTCCCAATTTAACTTTCTGTCCTGGGCCTCCTCCATTGTCAGAGTGAGGCCCAATGCAAATTGGAGGAACAGCACCTCATATTTTGCTTGAAGGTAGATAAAAGTGCTGGAGAAACTCAGCGGGTGAGGCAGCATCTTTGGAGCGAAGGAAAAGGTGACGTTTCAGATCGAGACCCTCCTGAAGAAGTGTCACCTTTTCCTTCCCTCCATAGATGGTGCCTCACCCGCTGAGTTTCTCCAGCATTTTTATCTACCTTCGATGTTTCCAACATCTGCAGTTCCTCCTTAATCACATTTTGCTTGGGTAGCTTACGCCCCAGCAGTATGAACATTGACTTCTCTAACTTTAAGTAGCCCTTGCTTTCACTCTCTCTCCATCCCCTCCCCCTTCCAAGTTCTCCGACCAGTCATACTGTCTCCGACTACATTCTACCTCTGTACCGCCCACTCCCCTGACGTCAGTCTGACCCGAAACGTCACCCATTCCTCCTCTGCAGAGATGCTGCCTGTCCCGCTGAGTTACTCCAGCATCTTGTGTCTACATCCAATACTCGATCTCCAACGTGATCCCATTACTAGTCGCATCTTCCCATCTCCACCCCCTCTGCAGAGACCTTGGTTCTCGCTCCACAATTCCTTGGTTCACTCATCCCTTCCGACCCAAATCACCTCCTCCGTAGGTATTTTTCCCTGCAACCGGAGGAGATGTAGAACCTACCTTGAACACTTGCACTCGGTCCACCAAGGCCTGCTGGATCTCATTTGCTAACCATTTTTACTCCTCTTCTCATTCCAATACAGACCTTTCTCTGCTGGGGGCCTCTTCTATGGCCAGAGAGAGGCCACACGCAAACTGGAGGAACAACACCTCATATTCCACTTGGATACCTGACAACCCAATGGTATGAACATTACATTCTCCAATTTAGGTAACTACATAGCCCACCCCCTCTTGCATCTAGACAATAGACAATAGACAATAGGTGCAGGAGTAGGCCATTTGGCCCTTCGAGCCAGCACCGCCATTCAATGTGATCATGGCTGATCATCCCCAATCAGTACCCCGTTCCTGTCTTCTCCCCATATCCCCTGACTCCGCTATTTTTAAGAGCCCTATCTAGCTCTCTCTTGAAAACATCCAGAGAACCCGCCTCCACCACCCTCTGAGGCAGAGAATTCCACAGACTCACCACTCTCTGGGAGAAAAAGTGTTTCCTCGCCTCCATTCTAAATGGCTTACTCCTTATTCTTAAACTGTGGCCCCTGGTTCTGGACTCCCCCAACATTGGGAACATGTTTCCTGCCTCTAGCGTGTCCAAGCCCTTAACAATCCTATATGTTTCAATGAGATGCCCTCTCATCCTTCTAAACTCCAGAGTGCACAAGCCCAGCTGCTCCATTCTCTCAGCA
The DNA here is from genome assembly GCF_010909765.2 of Amblyraja radiata. Lineage (NCBI taxonomy): Eukaryota > Metazoa > Chordata > Chondrichthyes > Rajiformes > Rajidae > Amblyraja > Amblyraja radiata. Next base: position 5,242,752 of record NC_045956.1, read on the forward strand.
TATGACAGTCCCGCCATCCCAGGATTAACCTTGTAAACCTACGCTGCACTCCCTCAATAGCAAGAATGTCTTTCCTCAAATTAGGGGACCAAAACTGCACACAATACTCCAGGTGTGGTCTCACTAGGGCTCTGTACAACTGCAGAAGGACCTCTTTGCTCCTATATTCGATTCCTCTTGTTATATCTTTCCCCATATAGCTTCTATTTCTGCCCTCCAAAGATGCTGCTTGACTTGCTGAGTTACTCCAGCATGTGGTGTGTTTTTTTGTAAACCAGCATCTGCAGTTTCTCGGTTCGACCTTCCCATTATAAACGTCTTTCATAATAAAATGTAAAATCAAAATTCAAAATGCTTATAATGTGATGTAAGAACGGTGGAAGTATTGGCAACATTAGACTATGATCTTTTAATGCTTCCATGCCATTCGATAGATCATGTCTGACCTCGTCCATCTCAGTGTGTGTGGTCTTATAAATACAGCAAGACTTCCCTATTCTAATATTTCAGGAGACGTGCGTTGGGATTGAAACTGCAACTTTCTGCCATATGATTCTACCAGAGTCAGCAACTCGAGCTGGCAGTTTGATCACATCACATCTGGATAGGTTATTCATTTAATGGATAGATTTGCGAATCTCTGTAATCAAATACATATACTGTTTCTTCTGTGCTAGCCACCATTGTGTGAGAAGTTTCTATAACTGGGGGATCTATTGCACAGAAGGGAAACTGAGGGCATAGAAGAAGAAACTCAAACTAATAAGTAGAATGTGTGTGGCATGGTGGCGATGCAGTAGAGCTACTGCCTTACAGCGCCAAACATCCAGGTTCGAACCTGACTATGGGTCCTTGTCTGTACGGAGTTTGCACGTTCTCCCCGTGACCCGTGTGGGTTTTCTCCGAGATCTTCGTTTTCCTCCCACACTCCAAAGACGTACAGGTTTGTAGGTTTCCCTTTTTCCTTCCGCCCACAATATTTAATATGGAAAAGAATATGTGATTCTGTTCCATTCTGTTTGTAATTTGTTTGTTTGTTTGTCGTTTTGCACAAACTCCGCGAGCATTGCCGCTTTTCATTTCACTGCACATCTCGTATGTGTATGTGATGAATAAACTTGACTTGACTAATTGGCTTGCTATGAATGTAAATTGTCCCTAGCATGGGTAGGATAATGTTAATGTGCGGGGATTACTGGTCGGTGCGGACTAGGTGGGCCAAAGGACCCGTTTCTGTGCTGTATCAACTCAACTCAACTAAAGAAAGCACTACATTTCTACTAGTAACTGCTCAGTTCTGAAATTGTGATGATAATTGATGATAATGTTGGTAACACTTCCCTTCCCCTCAGTGGTACATTAACATACAGATTGGCCATATATAACTAGCGGTGATAGATGCATTCCCTCCCTGAAGAAATAACCACAAAACTTGCTGACACACACTTTCCTGTTTAGTCAGGCATCCCGAACATAGCCACTTTGAAAAGAACATGGAGTAAAAGTTCAATCAAATGCCTAATGTTTGTTAAATTATCTCATAAATAAATCAGGGCACAAAATTGCCTGCAAAATGTGATGAAGAATTTATTGTTCTCATAGCACATTATACATGGATTGGATGCTTCCTTGCATGTGGCTCAGCTATGCATGGGGCATGTAATGTGCACAGGAGTAATAGTTCAGATCTATTACTCAAACAGCAGCTCGTCTGGGGATCTGAATCACTGAACTATAATCAACAGTCAGTATATAGTTGATCTTAAGAGGTGGAATATGTCTTGTGATATTTAAAGGGATAATCAGTCACATGCAGTTTTGGTTGTAAAATGATTTGCAGACTTAGTTTCATGGGCCAGGAAACTGTTAATAGAACCCGTGTGACAAATTTGGATCAATGTTTTCTTTAAGCCAAGTTTTTATTGCAGCTTGGAGGGAATGTCTGAAGAAGGAAGCCTCCATCGACCTACTCCTGCACAACCAGAAACAGGAGAGGGTCAAAAGAAAGGACAACCGATGAGGAGGTCAAATGTGGGTCAATAGAGGTCTCTGGTGAAGAGAACCCTTGCTGCTCCCGGAGAGTCCTTGTTCCTAAAGGGCCTGTCCCACGAGCATGCGACCTGCGTGCGGCAAGCGAGACCAAACCGGAAGCGGGGGCCACGCGGAGGTCGAGTGATCCCCGTACAGTACGCCATCAAGACGCTGCGTACTGTGTCAAGACGCTGTGTACGGCATCGAGACGCTGCGCACGCCTGTCAAGGCGGTGCGTACGGTGTCGCGGTGGCTGTGGGCCGGCAGGCTGTTGCCGCGTGGAATTTTTGAACACTGTCAGTTTTTCGGAGCACCGCGCGATGTCGGGACCAGCTCCGCACAACTCCATACGGATCCGGCGATCGAAGTGGGACCGGCCCCGTGAGGCTCAAGCGACCACGTTAGGTCTCGCTTGCCGCATGGAGTCGCATGCTCGTGGGACAGGCCCTTAACTCTAACTCTTTAACTCCTTACCACTGGGTGGCGCCAGCAATGGCTGACTCGCCAATAGTCTATCTGTCCCTTCCATCTCTGTTGTTTCTTTAGTATGTGTTAATGTATGTTTTTAGTGTTCTTTAGCTTGTTTTATGTGGGGGGATGGGGGAAACTTTTTTAAATATCTTACCTCGATGGAGATGCAATTTTTTGTGAATCGTATCTCTGTTCGCACTGCGGCCTAACATCGAGGAGTTGGCGGCCTTTGCTGGAGCCCGACTTCGGGAGATCCAACCACAGGAGCCAGCAGGACTTACCATCATGGAGCTCGCGATCCCCCTGCCAGGGATCGATCCCTGAACTGCAGCCACGGGAGCCTGCGGACTTTAACACCGTGGAGCTCGCGGTTCCTGGTTAGAGACCGACTTCGGAAGCTCCAAGCCGCAGGAGCTTCGATCGCCCCGATGCGGGAGCTTTGATCACGCTGACGGATGGTTCGACTGCCCCGACTGCGGGAGAAAAGTGATGGAAGAAGATTAGACCTTATTGCCTTCCATCACAGTGAGGGATGTGGAATCTGCTGTGGTGGAAGTTTATGTTAACCTGATATAGTTGTGTGTCTTGTTGCATCTTTTTTGGTATGACTGTATGGTAATATGAATATCACTGTGCCTTAATTGGTATGCATGACAATAAAAGACCTTTGAAACCTAAAGGTGTGGAGGTATCACTGTCACTTCAGGAGGATGGGGCTTGCTTTCAATGGGCCGAATGACCTAATTCTACTCCTATTCCTTAAGCTTTCCCTATTCCTTATGACCTTATGCTCTGCCGAAGATCTTATTCTATGCTGTCTTCAGTGCCGGATTTAGATGAAGAGAGGCCCTAAGCTGTTCCACTTGTGAGGCCCCCAGCGACCAGACAGCCATGGCGGCCAAATCTCCCACAATTCAAAGCGAGAGAGAAAGTGCCCAGCGTCGACCAGTTGCCGTGGCAGTGCGCATGTGCAAGGCGCTTATATTTTGGAAATGTACACCCCGTTTTTTTCAAATTTTTCGGGGGGGCCCCCTAGAAAGTGGGGGCCCTAAGCTATAGCTTATTTAGCTTATACGTAAATCCGGCACTGGCTGTCTTTGTGCCAGAGAAGGGCTATGATGCAGACCCAGAGTTTCACTGTCTGTCATCACCTGCATCCAATACAAAGGCTTTGGTATCACTAAGCAGCCCCATCTTGTCAGGGTGGCAGTATACCATTGTTGGCTAAATCACACTGAGGTACAGTAGTCTGCTCCGCTCTAAGATCTTTGGTCTGCAGCCAGTTTACTTGGAGAGATTACTGCTCAAAGCCGTCTATCATGGCCATCAGTGTTAACCTCAGTAGATGCATCCTCACTTTCCATCTACCATGCTGCAGTTCCATCTTGCCATACTTATGTTGGTAACGAAGCCCACAAAACAGGGAGCTTGTTCTATAATGATTCATAATTCTTAGTTATGATTAGATAAAAGAAACTTCAGATAAAACTGATTCTTGGTCAGAATTTTGCACTAGTGTTTATTTTAGTGGTGAAGGACGTAAGGACCAGGGAGGATGACTTAGAGTTATAAAGTCAAAGAGTCATACATCATGGAAACTGGCCTTTCGGCCCAACTTGCCAATGCCGACCAAGATGTCCTATTGTGGATAGGGCAATGGTTTAGATGTGGTTCGGCTTCCTGAAATCCCTGTCAGATAGAAGCAGTGGAATCTTGCTATTCCCTGCTCTACCTCCCTGCACTTAATTCTCATTTTGCTTTACCTGGTGAAAATGTTGCTATTGGGATGTATTGCATGGTTTCCGACAATGATAAGATTATGAGACGTTCAGCAGACCACCACGGATCTACCTAACGAAGGTTATGTGTCTCTTTGCAATGGCCCGGGCAGCAGAAGGGTTTGTTTACGGAGCGAGATATTCCTCTTGTTAAAGTCCACTGCTGCAGCTGTGCTCTGCTTCCTGACTGAAGGCATGAGTCAAGTCTGAAAGGGAGAGCCCTTTGTTGCATGTAACTTGAGAGCATGGTTGAAATAACAGCAATAAAGAGGATTAGCAAAGGATGAATGGTTCATTCCTCCTGTCAGGAAACCAAGCACAGACCTGTCGATTGGCATGCTGCCTATGGCAATTCATTGAATATGATCGGGATGCCAGGGCAGTTCCAGTGCAGTCAGGTTGTGGTCTATTGCATTAAGAGCAATATAAACAAGGCCTAGTGTTCTCTCAGGCTCTTACTCGCTGTTACGAATCCCGAATGCAAGTACTTCAGAGCCACGTAACACAAGTCAAAAACCAGGTTCAGGTTCAAAAAACAGTTTTAATTATTCATTGGAACACAAAACTCAAACCTGATTTAAACAACCCAGTCAGGGATATGGATAAACCGACAAACAATTTAACAATGCTCCAGCCAGCCACGCCATGGGCCGTCGAACCGGAGATTCCAAAACCTGCCCAAAGAGATACAACCCTGAAACCAAAATACACGAAAACTCTAAGGTCAGCCCTTATCCGTCCCAATTCAATATCTGTTAACAAGGAATGGTGAAAATACACAAAGTTCTATGCCATGTGGTCAGGCTTCCTCTGCCCCCACCAACAGTCTGCTCATCAGTCAGAGTCTACGACGAAGAGAAGAATCCTGGGAAGCTCTGGTATTTATACTTCAGATGAGTCACCCGTCACCTGACGCAGCTTGGCCAATCGGGTACAGGAGCCTTTAACCCCTCGATTCCAGACTCACAGCCACGAGGCCTGTGCTTGGGAGAGAAACAGAGAGGTAAGTACATAGCATTCACCAGGGGGGGGGAAGCGCCTAACACCCCCACCCAAAGATACTGAATAAGTTTCTGAAAATGAACTAAAAAAAACACCACCAAATTTCAGCAACTATTCAGTAACACAGACATCACTGGCGCGACAATGCATAAGCCAATACATCATCCTTGCCACGGATATGCCAGTCAAATGAGACAACCGCAAGGGAAGCGTCTCCAAAGCCTCAGATTTACTCAGCTTTCCCTGCGTTACTGCCACAGACAACCGTGCCTCCCCCACATCACCACCCGTGTCAGGGGGCAGCACCACTGCAGCCAAAACAGGCTTAGAAGGACATAGCTCCGACCCATCAACCTCCACAGGCTCCTTCCTGTCGAACCAGTCCTTCATCCTAGACTGAGCAGAGGCAAGATTACCCATTGCCAGTTCGCATGCCCTCCTCAGTCTAGAGCAAAAAGTACAGACGTGGTCTAAAATACTACGTTTTGTATCCTCCTGCAACCATTTCTCCTTCAGGACCCTCAACGGACCACGTACAGTATGCGCGAACACCAGGTCAGCAGGACTGAACCCTAAAGACTCCTGCACGACCTCACGCACCGCAAACATAACTAGATGAACCCCCTCATCCCAGTCTTTTTCAAACTCCAGGCAGTAAGTCCTCAACATAGATTTCAAAGTCTGGTGAAACCTCTCGAGAGCTCCCTGGCTCTCAGGATGATACGCACTGGAGTAACAATGCTTAATATCTAACAACTTCATTACCTGACTAAAAACCTTCGACATGAAGTTGGTACCTTGGTCACTCTGCACAACCTTGGGCAAACTGAACAATGAAAAAAACTTAGTGAGAGACTTCACAATTGCAGGGGCAGTAATTCTACGCAAAGGGACCACCTCCGGAAAGCGGGTAGTCGCACACATAATTGTTAATAAAAACTTGTTGCCCACCCTTGTCCGAGGTAGAGGGCCCACACAATCAACTAGAATCCGCTCAAACGGCTCACCGACCACAGGGATTGGATATAAAGGCGCAGGAACAATCGATTGGTTCGGCTTTCCTGCCACCTGGCAAATGTGACAACACCTGCAGTGCTGTTTCACGTCCTTTTTCAACCCTGGCCAAAAAAAATTCCGTAAGATGCGGTCATACGTCTTATTGACCCCCAAATGTCCACCCAGAGGACCATCATGAGCCAAACAGAGTATCTCGTCCCTATACCGACGAGGCATCACAATCTGATCAACCACGCTCCAATCATCATGCCCAGATATATCCAAGGGAGACCACTTTCGCATCAGTAAGCCATCCCTTAGAAAATACCCCTTTGCTGTGGAATCCATATCCCCCTCAGGCACTGCGCAGTCGCACAGATCAGATAAACCTGGATCACTCTTTTGCTCCTCAACCAGCCGGTCACGTGACAGTGACACCGGCACATTTCCAGACACTATCCCATCTTGAGATGGAGAAACACCCTTCACAACACAGGATCTATCATCCTGATCCCCAAAAATGCTCTCACTCAGGTCCACCACATCCTCAAACTTCGCCTGGCTCTTAGCCATAGCCCTCGTGACAGCACAAGCTGTGAAGACCTTTGGATGCTGCATAGCCAATCTATCAGGACTTTGCACCATCGGAACAGCCGTCACCTCAGGAGTGACTAAAACTCTACCTCCTGCCAAGTCATTCCCCAAAATCACAGAAACTCCCCCAACGGGAAAACACGGCCGTAACCCAACAGTTACCCGGCCTGAAACCAACTCGGACTCGAGACGCACGGTATGCAAAGGCACTACCATGTCATCCATCCCGAATCCTACCACTGGGACACTTGACCCAACCGATGATTCCCCAGAAAACGGCAGTACACCATCCAATATAAAGGACTGAGTAGCACCAGTATCACGCAAGATGGATACTGGAACTCTATCACCCCCATCCTCTAGAGAAACAAAACCATTCATGATGAATGCAGAATAATTCCTACACTCATCAGACTCAGGCACCTCAGGTATGACAGGTGCCTTCTGTGCACCCACCAAAGCCACAGGCTTTGCATTTTTCTGCTTCAGAACGGAACACGACTTTAACATGTGCCCTTTCCCTCTACAATAGTAGCACACAGGACCTTCATTAGTCCTCACATTTCCGTCAACCTTATCAGCTCGGACCTCCCCCTGTATCAACGTGCTGCCACTTGCAGGCACAGAAACAGCTTTGACACTGCCACCGGCGACACCACCACGATCAACCGGCCGTGCACCAAAACTATAGGATCGCCCAACAAAATCAGATTTATGAGTCAATACATACTCATCTGCCAACACCGCAGCCTTAGACACCTCATTCACCTTCTGCTCATTAAGGTAAGTAGTAACCCTCTCAGGGAGACAGTTCTTAAAGTCTTCCATAATCATCAAGGCCCGCAGTAGCTCAAAATCCTTCACTCCTTGAGAAGCGCACCACCTGTCAAAAAGCGCCTCCTTCTCCCTAGCAAACTCCACATAAGTCTGACTATCAAACTTCCTAAAGTGCCGGAATTTCTGCCGGTACGCCTCTGGAACTAATTCATAAGCCCTTAATACTGTAGACTTCACACACTCATAGTCCAGACTGCTTTCAACAGATAAAGACGAGTACACCTCCCGTGCTTTACCCACAAGGACACACTGCAATAGCAAGGTCCACACGTCCCTAGGCCACTTCAAGGACAAAGCCACCCGTTCAAACACTGTGAAATACTTGTCCACATCCTCCTCACGAAACGGGGGAACCAGGCGGATGTTCTTGCTCATATCAAACTCCCGTTCCCTAGAAGAAACCCGGGAATTATCTATTTATTTTTCCCGCAGCTGAAATTCAGCCCTTTTGGTTTCCTCCTCAAGCTCAAGCCGTTTCATTTCAAGAACATGCATGAGCTCTTTCTCTTTTAACAAAGAGGCAATTCTCTGTGACTCAAGCTCCATCTCCTTCAGTTTAATGATGGCCTCCATGTTCTGAACTGGCTGAACAGAAGGTGGGGGACTGTCTGCACCGCCAGGCAAAACCCCAGCCTCCACCAACGCAGCCCACAACTCCGATTTAATGGAGTGTTTCTTTGAATGCTTGTCAATAGTCACGGCATAGTTCTCAGCCAGCAAAATCAAATGCTCCTTCGTACATCTATCAAACAACTCCCGACTAGGAGCCTCAACAAATTCTTTCACCTTAAATTCCATTTCTAATGTAGCCCCAAACCACCAGCTAAAACTTGGGCACTAATGCTACCACAAACAGGGAAGAAAAAATTCCCTCACAACACAGACTTCCTCAGTCCAGAAGCCTACCAAACAAACCCTCTAAAAACGTCTAGGGTCCTCAAAACTTAGGACGAGCCCCCATTTTGTTACGACTCCCGAATGCAAGTACTTCAGAGCCACGTAACACAAGTCAAAAACCAGGTTCAGGTTCAAAAAACAGTTTTAATTATTCATTGGAACACAAAACTCAAACCTGATTTAAACAACCCAGTCAGGGATATGGATAAACCGACAAACAATTTAACAATGCTCCAGCCAGCCACGCCATGGGCCGTCGAACCGGAGATTCCAAAACCTGCCCAAAGAGATACAACCCTGAAACCAAAATACACGAAAACTCTAAGGTCAGCCCTTATCCGTCCCAATTCAATATCTGTTAACAAGGAATGGTGAAAATACACAAAGTTCTATGCCATGTGGTCAGGCTTCCTCGGCCCCCACCAACAGTCTGCTCATCAGTCAGAGTCTACGACGAAGAGAAGAGAATCCTGGGAAGCTCTCGTATTTATACTTCAGATGAGTCACCCGTCACCTGACGCAGCTGGGCCAATCGGGTACAGGAGCCTTTAACCCCTCGATTCCAGACTCACAGCCACGAGGCCTGTGCTTGGGAGAGAAACAGAGAAAGGTTAGTACATAGCATTCACCAGGGGGGGGAGCGCCTAACACTCGCTCTGAGCTGTAGTCAGAGGTTGATTCGATTCCTTGAAGCGCAGGAGGATGAGGGGAGATCTTATAGAGGTGTATAAGATCATGAGAGGAATAGATCGGGTAGATGCACATAGTCTCACAAAAGGTGGTAGATGTATGGAACAAGCTGCCAGAGGAGGTAGTTCTTCTTCCTGTGTATGGCGTGCACAGCCTAAAGTTGCAGGACAACTCGTTCCATTTGAACTTATTTGATTGTGCACGTCGGGTTGATTGCATTAGTCGAAAACAGGGCGGACCACGTGAAGGTTGCAATCTCCCACCCCAGGAGGGAGTTGAGGCTGAGAGTATCCCAACATTTTAGAAGCAGTTGGACAGGTATATGAATATGACAGGTTTGGTGGGATATGGACCAAATGCTGGCAGGTGGGACTAGTGTAGCTGGGACATGATGGCCGGTGTGGGCTAGGTTTCACACTGTATCACTCCATGACTCTATAACTCTATGGAGTTCAGTCTAGTGTGAAAATCTTCTGCGGAACTCCCGGATGCAGTTCTGTTCTACAAAATGTAGTACGACTCCCATGCGATCAGCTGCAGACTGGATGTAGCCTTTGACATGTGGTTATGGCATATTCACTCAGTTCACATTTTGAGAAGTACAACCATTCAGATTGTACTGGAAAGTTAGGACAGGGTGAGCAGTCCATGAAAAACCTGCTGTTATTCACCTCAACTTTCTCCCTCCATCACGTACCTGCCTACCTGCCTTTCTACTGCATGGCAAATGGTAGACTTAAGGGCCTGTCCAACTTACGTGTCCTTGGCACGCAAATTATGCAACCTCGTGGTCGCGTTGAGGCGCACGGGCAAGAGGAAAGGATAGGCAGGAAATGTCTCTAGTAAGGTGCAGAGAGTAACAATTACTTTACAAATTCATAGTGAGACAAGTGAAAAAAGAGAAAGGTAGAGCCACAGCTGTGGAGAGGAAATAAATGTGGTTACCTAATTTCATTGAAAATTACCCACTCATTTCCCAAAGTCTATCGCTTACTTGATAGAAAATGAGGAGGCTGTTGGGCATCATTGGATTAATGTAACAGGAAGAAGACAGAGAGGGCAGGGAAGGGAATGGGACAGAGTGACTGGGAGGTCCATGAGTTTGGATAACAGTGTTAGTGAAAAGTTCTAGGAGTTCAGGTAAGAGTGAACACTGTTAATAGTGAACGGTGAACACTCTGACATCTCAGAGGGAGTAATACACTTAGAAACATAGAAACATAGAAACATAGAAATTAGGTGCAGGAGTAGGCCATTCGGCCCTTCGAGCCTGCACCGCCATTCAATATGATCATGGCTGATCATCCAACTCAGTATCCCGTACCTGCCTTCTCTCCATACCCTCTGATCCCCTTAGCCACAAGGGCCACATCTAACTCCCTCTTAAATATAGCCAATGAACTGGCCTCGACTACCCTCTGTGGCAGAGAGTTCCAGAGATTCACCACTCTCTGTGTGAAAAAAGTTCTTCTCATCTCGGTTTTAAAGGATTTCCCCCTTATCCTTAAGCTGTGACCCCTTGTCCTGGACTTCCCCAACATCGGGAGCAATCTTCCTGCATCTAGCCTGTCCAACCCCTTAAGAATTTTATAAGTTTCTATAAGATCCCCTCTCAATCTCCTAAATTCTAGAGAGTATAAACCAAGTCTATCCAGTCTTTCTTCATAAGACAGTCCTGACATCCCAGGAATCAGTCTGGTGAACCTTCTCTGCACTCCCTCTATGGCAATAATGTCCTTCCTCAGATTTGGAGACCAAAACTGTACGCAATACTCCAGGTGTGGTCTCACCAAGACCATGTACAACTGCAGTAGAATCTCCCTGCTCCTATACTCAAATCCTTTTGCTATGAACTTATAGAGGAATTGATTTTCAAAAGTTTTTAAACTAAGATATCTTATAAGAAGAATGAAGTAATGTTTGCATTTAGCCAATATCTATTCATTAATTGTTTAAGAAGGAACTGCAGATGCTGGAAAATCGAAGGTACACAAAAAAGCTGGAGAAACTCAGCGGGTGCAGCAGCATCTATGGAGCGAAGGAAAAAGGCAACGTTTCGGGCCGAAACCCGAAGGTTGCCTTTTTCCTTCGCTCCATAGATGCTGCTGCACCCGCTGAGTTTCTCCAGCTTTTTTGTGTACCTTCTATTCATTAATTGATGGGCCTAAAACTGATTATCTGGTCAATATCACATTGTTGCTTGCTGGAGGTTATAAATTGGTGGCCATCTTTCTGGCAGAACATGGAAATATGACAACCAAATACAATTGAACCTTATTGAAGGGGCAGCACAAGTTTAGTTTAGTTTATTAGTGTGGAGATACAGCGCAGAAACAGGCCCTTCGGCTCACCGTCCACGCCAATCTGCGATCCCCACACATTAATACGATCCTACACACTCTCGGGACAACAACCATTCAACCTAGAAACCTGTATGTCTTTGGAGTGTGGGAGGAAACTGGAGATCCAGGTCACGGGGAGAATGTACAAACTCTGTATAAACAGCACCGTTGTCAGGATGGAACCCGGGCCTCTAACACTGAAAAGGGCCTGTCCCACTTAGGAAACCTGAACGGAAACCTCTGGAGACTTTGCGCCCCCCCCCCACCCCCCCGTGTGGTTCCCGGAGGTTTTTGTCAGTCTCCCTACCTGCTTCCACTACCGGCAACCACCTGCAACCTCCGGGAACCACACGGAAACCTTGGGTGGGGCGCTAAGTCTCCAGAGGTTTCCGTTCAGGTTTCCTAAGTGGGACAGGGGCATAAGGCAGCAACACTACCGATGAACCACTGTGCTGCCCCACCATTCTTACAATAAAAAACTGAAAAGACAATTAAAAGGCATCAACTCCAGTTCTTCCCTAATATTTTACAGTTTGATATTTTATATTAAAAACATTGTTATTAATTTGATTTTTTCAAGAACATGTCTTTATTTCTTCTCCATGTTAAAGAGACTTGGAATTAACTGGGGTCCAAACTTCTAACTTTGTCTTCCTACAACTATGAAGATAAGTATGATTTGTGAAATTCTTCTCACTAATTTTGTCATTAATTCTCACCTGCATAAAGTTGAAACACATGTACCTTGTAATGAGTGTACCATTTAAAAAAAAATTCAAAATAGACTTTATTCAAGTAATAAATATATACAATACGTGCACCGTGCGAAAAATTCATCCGACATTTTCGGAGGCTATACAAATTGTTCAATACAGTTTATACATTTTTCAAATTCCACAAATCTGTCCTCCACCCGTGCCACTCATGTGGCCCCCTGGCGTGGGATACCTTCCCTTATTTTGAGGGGCGTCTCCACCACACCCTGCCCCCCCATGTCCAGCAGCAGAAGGACCCTAGACTGTGGTCCTCCCCCACCGAGCCTTGGCGTTGGCTGCACCGAGCTTCAGTGCGTCCCTCAGCACGTACTCCTGCAGTTTTGCAGCGGGACAGTCGGCAACATTCCCTGACGGACATCTCGCTCTGCTGGGTGGTGAACAACGCTCGGGCAGACCAAAGAGCATCTTTCACCGAGTTGATGACCTTCCAGCAGCACTCGATGTCAGTCTCTGAATGTGTCCCTGGGAACAGTCCGAGTGTACCTGTTTAATGGATGATAAAGGATTTGTCATTTTCCTCACTGCAAAAACATGATACTCGCTATTAGCCTGCCGGTGTTCCTTTGCAAAACAATGGGGCTTGATCATGTTTGACCAAAATGTAAGAAATATTTTTACACAAAATGTAGTTTGACAATTATAATAACTTGAGTTACAAAGATGCTGAGTTCGAAGTGAGATCAATTCAGTAAAACTCTGCAGTCCTGTTGCCCTCTGGGTCTGGTCTCCGTTTCCTTCAAACGCCAAACAATGCAAACTTACTGATTTGGCTTGTAACACATTCCAAAAGTACGAGATCAAACTTTTCCCCTCTTCTCAAGTATAACGTTTCTCTAGGCAGAATGCAAGAGGTTATCTTGACACAGTCAAGATTACTAGGATGGCATTTATTGCTTTCAGAAAATATCTTGGAAGATTGAGTCCCGAGGTTACTACAGTTGAATTATATCCTGGTGTAACCACTTTGGAACCAGTTTCCAATTTGATATTGCACTGTTCTGTTCCACTACTGTTACATATTATTCTGTTACACTGTTACAGGGCGGTACAGTGCACCCACGACTACGGGTGCTGTCTGTACGGAGTTTGTACGTTCTCCCCGTGACTGCATGGATTTTTGTCCGAGTTCTTTGGTCTCCTCCCACGCTCCAAAGACGTACAGGTACGTAGGTTGAAGACAGTCACAAAATGCTGGAGTAACTCAGCGGGACCGGCAGCATCTCTGGAGAGAAGGAATGGGATCCAGAGATCTCCAGAGATGCTGCCTGTCCCGCTGTTACTCCAGCATTTTGTGCAAATCTTCAATTTAAACCAGCATCTGCAGTTCTTTCCTATAGGTAGAGTATGTAGGTTCATTGGCTTGGTGTATGTGTAAATTGTCGCCAGGATGGTGTCAATGTACGGGGATCGCTGGTCGGCACGGACTCGGTGGGCCGAAGTAGATTCTAATACTATAACAATAGTAGACAATAGACAATAGATGCAGGAGTGGGCCATTTGGCCCTTCGAGCCATTCGATGTGATCATGGCTGATCATCCCCAATCAGTACCCCGTTCCTGCCTTCTCCCCATATCCCCTGACTCCGCTATTTTCAAGAGCCCTATCTAGCTCTCTCTTGAAAGCATCCAAAGAACCTGCCTCCACCGCCCTCTGGGGCAGAGAATTCCACAGACTCACCACTCTCTGTGACAAAAAGTGTTTCCTCGTCTCCGTTCTAAATGGCTTGCTCCTTATTCTTAAACTGTGGCCCCTGGTTCTGGACCCCCCCCCCCCCCCCAACATTGGGAACATGTTTCCTGCCTCTAGCGTGTCAAGCCCTTAACAATCTTATATGTTTCAAACTTAACTAGTACTAGTTAATTCTAATCTGCTCACAAAGATGATTTGGGCATATTGTCTTTACTGTATTCCATGCATTCAACACTTTCTTGTTGGTAACACATAAAGTGAATTAAATCAACGTATTTCCAGCCAGCACAATTCTTCTGACCCCCAACCTTAAAAGGAACCTAATTTTATCCTTTGTAGTAAATGTATTTTTCAGCCATAAAGTGTATATTTCTGACTTTTCCGGTGATGGTACTGCCCTTGACATCAAAGTAGCATTCAGATACAGGCATTATAAAATTGCTGATAATGAGGGAGAAAGGAAAAGCTTTGTATCCATTGTTAGTCTTGTATAACATTGCCTGATGGTTCCTTTGTTATCTCAGTAAGCACAATACATTAGTTGTGAGAATGATATAATTCACTTGAATTACTTGGTAGAGTATGCGGGAGGAGGTACACACAACACCATACAGTACGGAACAGCAACCAGGCCCATTGGCACCTGATATCTGTAAGCTTACACTTATTCCTTCTGTCCACGCGTGCTCCATATCACTCTATTCCATGCCTATCTAAAAGTTCCTTAAATGCCCCTATTACATCTGCTTTCATCACCACCTCTGATTGGAAACAGTCATGATGGTGGCATTAAGACAGAGAGTCGTGGCTGTGCATTCCGGGCATCCATCACTCTCTGTGTAAGGTCATAAGGAATAGGAGTAGAATTAGGCCATTCGGCCCATCAGATACTCTGCCATTCAATCATGGCAGATCTATCTCTCCCTCATAACCCCATTCTCCTGCCTTCTTCCCATAACCTCTGACACCCATACTAATCAAGAATCCATCTATCTCTACCTTAAAAATATCCACTGACTTGGCCTCCACAGCCTTCTGTGGTAAAAGAGTTGCCCGTAAATATATTTTAAACTAAGGTTCTGCAGTCTATACTGTAATTTTCTCGATTATCCCTGTTTCCCTTCTTAAACAAATGAACACAACCTACTTTTTCATTGCAAAATGCACCAGTATATTAATATACCTCACACTGATCTCATGATCCTCCATTTCCTTCTGATCGGCGAATATTGATACAAAGTTCTCATTTAGTATCTCGCCTACATTCTCTGGCTCATGGCAAAAATCCTTCCTTTATCCTCGAGTGGTCCTACCCCCTCCCAAGTTACCCACTTGTTTTTAATGTATCTCTCAAAACTCTTGGCATTCTCTTTAATACGACGTGCTAATGGCATTTTAAGGCCTCTTGTGGTTCCAACCTCCCAGCTTGAGTTCTTTCCGACTTTCTCTATATTTTTCAAAGGCCCTGTCCAATTTCATTTGCCTGAAATTACACTCCCTTTTACTTTTTGAACAAATTTACTGCCACTCTCTCATGCAAGGTTCCCTTGACCACCTTGCCCCTCCTCCTCCTCACTAGAACACGACGGTCCTGAACTCTGATTGACTGGTCTTTAAAGAACTCCTGCATGTCAGATGTATACTTACCTTATAACAACTGCTCCCAATTTATTAATCCTAGTACACAAAAGTGCTGGAGAAACTCAGCGGGTGCAGCAGCATCTATGGAGCGAAGGAAATAGGCAACGTTTCGGGTCAAAACCCTTTGTCAGACCTTCTTCAGCTCCAGAGATGCTGCTGCACCCGCTGAGTTTCTCCAGCACTTTTGTCTACCTTCGATTTTCCAGCATCTGCAGTTCCTTCTTAAACATTATTACTTCTAGTTCCTGCCTAACAATCTTGTATTCATTATTGTCACTGTTCCCAAAATGCTCTCCTACTGAAATGCCAGTCACTTGCCTATGCTTGTTTTCCCAATGTATCAGAGGTCTAAGAAAACATTTGGACTGAGATTTCCAAAGTACCAGCTTTGGGTTAGCTTCCTGTTTATAGTCTTTAGAGCCATTCTGATCAATATGTTTCTCAGAAACCTCAAATCAATGACTGCTTCCACTGGCACACACGGTGGCACAGCGGTAGAGTTGCTGCCTTGCAGTGCCAGAAACATGGGGTTTGATTTGACTACAAGTGCTGTGTGTACAGAATTTGTGCGTTCTCCCTGTGACTGCATGGGTTTTGTCCAGGTGCTCTGGTTTCCTCCCACAACCCAAAGATGTGCAGGTTTGAAGGTTAATTGGCTTCTGTAAATTGCCCCTAGCATGTAGGATAGAGCTAGTGTACAGGTGATCGTTGGTCGGCATAGACTTGGTGGGCAGAAGGGCCTGTTTCCATGCTGTATCTCCAAGATAAACTAAACTAAATTAAATGGTAGGACAATTACCACTGATGGACTTAACAGGTTACTTCACATTTCCTTTTTTGCAAGAAGCACACCCTTCTGCAAAGATCCTATAGCGGAGCAAGATAGACAACTCCTGCTAAATGCAATGGGCTGACGTGCAGTACGCAACGGAACGGAACGTGGGCCTTTTTTTCATCCATTTCCGTAACCCGACCCGACCTGACCGACTCGCAGTGTAATCAACGTTGCGGGGGAACAGTTTGTGTTAATAAATTAAAATTCTGAAAATGAGGAGAAGATTTTTACCAAATATTTTTACGAGGATATTCCCGTAACCGGCTTCCGTCTCCGCACTATTATCCTACGGGATCTTTGGTGCGGAGACGGAAGCCGGTTACGGAAATGGGGCCGAAAATTACCCATGAATCTGCCCGTGACCGTACTACGTCTTTTTCGTCGAGTGGACCATCCTGCTCCGCTATAGGATCTTTGATCTTCTCTTCTGAACTATTATCAACAATGCACATTATTTATAATTTAGTGAATTTCATCTTTAACTCACTAACATGATTCAGCAGATTTAATTTGGCTCTTTGGTTCTTTGTCAAATCTTCATTGTGAGCAATATATTTCTCCTGAAGTAAAGAAGGAATCCAGAAGAGGAACAGTTCATCTGCAAAGGCAGTGATTGGGGATGATCAGCTGATTGGGGACTGATTGGGGATGATCATCCATGATCACATTGAATGGCGGTGCTGGCTCGAAGGGTCGAATGGCCTATTCCTCCACCTATTGTCTATTGTCTATAAAAGCAGTGAATTGTATTTTAGTGAACAAGGGACATTATATATCAGATTAGTTACAAGAAAAACAATTAGTGGTTGTTTGGTTGAAAGATACAGAAAGTTAACTCTTAAATGTAAAAATGAAAATTGAGTGAATAAATGATCTTGGCCAATATTGGCCATGTCAGCAAGATTGACACAATAAAACATAAAACAGTACAGCACAGGAATAGTCCCTTCGGCCCACTATATCTATGCCTGACGTGATGTCAGGTTGAACTATTCTCCTCTGCCTGCACGTCAACCATATCCCTCCATTCCCTGATAGACACAAAATGCCGGATAACTCAGTGGGACAGGCAGCACCTCTGGATAGAAGAAATGGGTGACGTTTCGGGTCGAGACCCTTCTTCAGACCTCATTCCTTCTCTCCAGAGATGTTGCCTGTCCCGCCGAGTTACTCCAGCATTTTGTGTCTATCTTAGGTGTAAACTAGCATCTGCAGTTCCCTCCTACACACTCCCTCCATTCCCTGCCTGTCCATGTACCCATCTAAAAGAACCTTAAATTCCACGATCACATCTGTCTCCACCACCAACCCCAGCAGCACATTTCAGGAACCCACCACTCTCTGTGTGAAAAACCTGCCCCGCACATATCCTTTAAATGTTATCCCTCTCACCTTAACGCTGTGCCCTCTAGCCATTGACATCTCCAGCCTGGGAATAGGGGCCTGACTGTCTACTCTTTCAATGCCTCTTAAAATTTTATATACTTCTGTATAATCTCCCCTCAGCCTCCAACACTTCAGAAGAAAACAATCCAAGTTTGATCAGTATCTCCTTTTAGCTGATACTATTAATCCAGGCAGCGTTCTGGTAAAAGGTCTTCTGCACTCTTTCCAAACCCTTCACATCCTTCATGTGGTGGGACTAATGGAACGGCACACAATACTCCAAATACAGCCTCACAAAGTCCTATTAAGCAGTAACATGACTACATGACACTTATACTCAATGCCCTGACCGACTAAGGCAAGCATACCATACATCTACTTCACATGTCTATCAACTTATGTTGCCTCTTACAGGGAGCTATGGACTAATGCCCCCTGTCCCACTTAGGAAACCTGAACGGAAACCTCTGGAGACTTTGCGCCCCACCCAAGGTTTCCGTGCGGTTCCCGGAGGTTTTTGTCAGTCTCCCTACCTGCTTCCACTACCTGCAACCTCTGGCAACCACCTGCAACCTCCGGGAACCGCACGGAAACCTTGGGTGTGGCGCAAAGTCTCCAGAGGTTTCCGTTCAGGTTTCCTAAGTGGGACAGGGGCATTAGACCCCAAGATCCTCCTGTACATCAATGCTGTTAATGGTCTTCCTTAAGATTATCAGCTGCTATTCCCTGACATCCATTTCATCAATTGACTTCTCAGATGTCTCCCCGACGCATTCAAACATAACTTACCATTCACAATGCACTATATTGTCCGCGTGCTTTCCAGCATTGAAATCCATAAGATCATAAGAGCAGAATTAGGCCATTCAGCCCATCAAGTCCGCCATTCAATCATGGCTGATCTATCTCTCTCTCCTAACCCCGTTCTCCTGCCTTCTCCCCATAACCTCTGAAATGTACATATGTTATTACCATTTTAGGCGTGGATAATGGTCAAGCATTACTGATAGCAAGTACATTATTGGATGTAGGTATTCTGGACAAGTGATTTAATGAGTAGAGATTAGATCTTCAAGTTCAAGTTCAAGATTCAAGTGAGTTTATTGTCATGTGTCCCTGTATAGGACAATGAAATTCTTGCTTTGCTTCAGCACACCGAACATAGTAGGCATTTACTACAAAATGGATAAGTGTGTCCATATACCATAATATAAATATATACACACATGAATAAACAAACTGATAAAGTGCAAATAACAGAAAATGGGTTATTAATAATCAGAGTTTTGTCCGAGCCAGGTTTAATAGCCTGATGGCTGTGGGGAAGAGCTATTCCTGAACCTGGTTGTTGCAGTCTTCAGGCTCCTGTACCTTCTACCTGAAGGAAGCAGGGAGATGAGTGTGTGGCCAGGATGGTGTGGGTCTTTGATGATACTGCCAGCCTTTTTGAGGCAGCGACTGCGATAAATTCCCTCGATGGAAGGAAGGTCGGAGCCGGTGATGGACTGGGCAGTGTTTACTACATTTTGTAGTCTTTTCCTTTCTAGGTCGCTCAAATTGCCGAACCAAGCCACGATGCAACCGGTCAGCATGCTCTCTACTGTGCATCTGTAGAAGTTAGAGAGAGTCTTCCTTGACAAACCGACTCTCCGTAATCTTCTCAGGAAGTAGAGGCGCTGATGAGCTTTCTTGATGATTGCATCAGTGTTCTCGGACCAGGAAAAATCTTCAGAGATGTGCATGCCCAGGAATTTGAAGCTCTTGACCCTTTCAACCATCGACCCGTTGATATAAATGGGGCTGTGGGTCCCCCTCCTATTCCTTCCAAAGTCCACAATCAGTTCCTTGGTTTTTCTGGTGTTGAGGGCCAGGTTATTGCGCTGGCACCATAAGGACAGTTGCTCGCTCTCTTCTATACTCTGACTCATCCCCATCAGTGATACGTCCCACAACAGTGGTGTCGTCAGCGAACTTGATGATGGAGTTCGCACTGTGACCGGCTACGCAGTCATGAGTATAGAGTGAGTACAGCAGGGGGCTGAGCACGCAGCCTTGAGGTGCTCCCGTGCTGATTGTTATCGAGGCTGACACATTTCCACCTATACGAACAGACTGTGGTCTGTGAATGAGGAAGTCGAGAATCCAGTTGCAGAGGGATGCGCAGAGACCCAGTTCTGCGAGTTTGGTAACCAGTTTGGAGGGGATGATCGTGTTAAATGCCGAGCTGTAATCGATGAATAACAGCCTGACATATGAGTTTTTGTTGTCCAAGTGGTCCAGAGTGGAGTGGCCTATTCTTCTTGGCTGGAGAATTATTTTGCCTATTTGTAAACTGCTGAGTCCAGCATTTATGCCTTAATGCAACTGCTCACGTTTTGACGGAATACCTGGGTATCTTTGATAAGGCCAGAGTTTATTGTTTATTCCTAGTTGGCCCCTGAGCCGTGGAGGCCACGAAGAGCCAGTCGTTTTGGTTGGTGGTAAATCGCATATCGGCCAGATTAGGTGAGGATTGTTACATTTCCCATCTTGACAGTCCATGTGGAATCAATGTGTTTTTTTTATAACTAACTGTTAGTTTTATGTTCAGCTTAACTGACAAGAGCTAATCCATACACAGCAGCAGGGTTTGATCTTGCCCTGATAGAATTCCTAATCAAACCTACAGCTGAAGACAATTCTCACGCTCTGTTGAAAATGCAATTGTTTTATTTATCACACTGTCCTTATTAAGCAAAACACATTGCTGAAAATTTAATGAGTAATTAATCTGAGGACTTTTGTCTTTCATTAATTATTCATCTTATTTTATTTCCTGTGAAAGATTTTATTCTTATTACTTTAAACACATTCATTTGGTACTTTTATAAAGATATATTTTTCTACTTGCTGAGACTTATAGAAGAATGACTTTGACTGCACAAAGATCAGACGAAGCTTGGTGTAATGACATGACTTTCATTACTTAAATGATCACAGATGTGCTGAAAACCTATATTAATTTCAAATATCCATAATTCGTTGCAGGGAGGAATGGTATCATGGCAACATAAGTGACGGAGGTAACAACTCTTCGACTGAGTTCACAGCCAGGCACAGTCATGACAATTAAAGAGAGAACACTTGGTTAAGTAATTAAAAATACTGAGCTCATTAAGGAAGACATTTTATGAAAAAATTAAGAATGGTTTATGGCCTATGCCTCACTAAAGTACATAACCTATCCTCTTAATACAGAATAAACTGTGGTTTTTTAAAGAGCTTTTTGTTATGGACTGAGAACGTTTAGTACACAAAGGGGACATCTCCCACAATTCAGACGAGAAAAATGGAACATAGAAAGCTGCAATAAATGTCATTTTAATATTGATATATTTCTTTAAAATTATATCTCCGAATGGGGTACTTTACTGAGTGAAGATTGGATTCTCCAGGGTAGTCTCCAATTACTATTATGTCACTGTAGATGTGAGTGTAATGTGCATGTAACTAAATTACATTTAATGCACTGAAGCAATAGGGCTGATTTCTTTTTCAATTTCTGCATGATAATTTAGTGGATAAAGATATTGAGCTTTATAGAAAGCAGCAAATTACACCCTGGTGAATGAAAACAAAATCAACCAAATGAAACGACACAATTCACAAATGATGAAAATCTTATTCAAACTAAAGTTCACCATCCTATAAATTAATTCCCCCCCAAAACTCACATGCAGTGTGCTAAAGTACACTACCTATAAGAAACATCGGTTTTGCTTGTCTATGCTACAATAAAGACACCACATAAACTCATAACCTTTAAGGAAATATCAAGGAAAATAGGCTTCATTTACATTAGAACACTGATACCTATATTTTCCTCTCCAAGTTGCTAATCAACCTGATTTATAAGTATTACACTGGTCTTTCTTCACCACGAGGCATAAGTTCCACAATTCTTTAATTCTGTGGTAGCTCCAGAAGGATTGCCGTAGTTCAAGGAGGCAGCTAGCTCACTATCATCTTCTTGAAAATGTTCAGGAGTGGGCCTAAAATGCTTCTCTTGCCTTCCACAAATATAAACAAAACACACTGAATGCATTCCCAGACACTAGAGGGTTCTGTACTTGTGCCCAAATCACGCAGCCTCCCTGGCATGTCCAAACGCAACAACCAAGTCTCCTTTCCATAAATCTCCCTAATACAGTTGCTCAAATGATTGGGTTCCCCAAAAGGCAAGTGGACAGGAACACAGCAATCGAAAGCCCAATGTAAGGGATGAGGAGGAATTTTGGAGGTGACTGTGCTCAAGGGAAGAGGAACCATTCTTGTTTGACCAGAACTTTGCCATCCATCACAGTGAGGAGGTGCCTGGTAGACTCACTGTGGTAGATGTTAAACTGTGTTAAGTGTGTGTTTTGTTATTTTATTCTATGTTATGACTGCAAGGTATACAATTTCATTCAGACTGAAATGTCTGAATGACAATAAAGGATACATTGCGTACAGTTTTGGTCTCCAAATCTGAGGAAGGACATTATTGCCATAGAGGGAGTACAGAGAAGGTTCACCAGACTGATTCCTGGGATGTCAGGACTGTCTTATGAAGAAAGACTGGATAGACTTGGTTTATACTCTCTAGAATTTAGGAGATTGAGAGGGGATCTTATAGAAACTTACAAAATTCTTAAGGGGTTGGACAGGCTAGATGCAGGAAGATTGCTCCCGATGTTGGGGAAGTCCAGGACAAGGGGTCACAGCTTAAGGATAAGGGGGAAATCCTTTAAAACCGAGATGAGAAGAACTTTTTTCACACAGAGAGTGGTGAATCTCTGGAACTCCCTGCCACAGAGGGTAGTCGAGGCCAGTTCATTGGCTATATTTAAGAGGGAGTTAGATGTGGCCCTTGTGGCTAAGGGGATCAGAGGGTATGGAGAGAAGGCAGGTACGGGATACTGAGTTGGATGATCAGCCATGATCATATTGAATGGCGGTGCAGGCTCGAAGGGCCGAATGGCCTACTCCTGCACCTAATTTCTATGTTTCTATGTTTATATACTTTATACTTTACTTTAGACCATGGCTGCTGTCCCTGGTTTAAAAGATAATTGTTATATGTTGATCTGTGCATTATTACATTAACAGATCGGTAAAGCTGCAGCAAGTAAGATTTTCATTGTTCAGTTGCCTGTACATATGACAATTAAACACTCTTCCGGTACATAATGCACTTCTGGGCTACTTTCTGCATTGTTCTTGTTACTGATAATTCATTGTGTCATTGATTATTGCACATTTATTTGTTGTGTTGTTGCATTAATGAGCCTGTAAATGTGCAGCAAGTAAGGATTTAATTGTTCTATTCCCATTTGACATTTAAACATTCTTCACACTAGATTGGACGTCAAACCAAGACAGCAGAGCTGCTCCTGATGGCACATTAAGGTTGGAGAAGAGCAGTGAATTTACAACCCATTAACTTCAACTCATCAGCTCCAACAGTAGGTTAATGTTGCAACAGGGTGAGAAAACACTTGGATTACACTTGCTCTGCACCTTAAAACACATTTTAATATTATCACTAAGCCAGTCTTTGTCAGCACTAGCTTAGTGATAAGTATGACTTTTGATGTACAGACACTAAGAATGTTTGATGAGTGTTTGTACAGTTTTTGCTTATGACAAATAAGGTTTGTTTTTGAAATATTAAAACAAGTTTTAATGAGCAGCAAAAATGGGGAAGGAACAACATGAGGTTGGTTATTCAGTGGACGGCAGTAGTTATTAAATGACTAATATGATGGTACACAA
Organism: Amblyraja radiata; assembly: GCF_010909765.2. Taxonomy (NCBI): domain Eukaryota; kingdom Metazoa; phylum Chordata; class Chondrichthyes; order Rajiformes; family Rajidae; genus Amblyraja; species Amblyraja radiata. Next base: position 5,266,511 of record NC_045956.1, read on the forward strand.
AATGACCAAAGGTGGTAATTATTCAAAAAGATCAGATATAAATGAGGGATGTACAATAATCACCCATAGTTACCAGATGAGGATAGGAAGCCGTAAATCTGATATAAAATTTATAGACCCAATGTTGAATTCGAAGGATCACCTCATACCCTTTTGGATTTAGAAACATAGAAGCATAGAAAATAGGTGCAGGAGGAGGCCATTCGGCTCTTCGAGCCAGCACCACCATTCATTGTGATCATGGCTGATCGTCCCCTATCAATAACCCATGCCTGCCTTCTCCCCATATCCCTTGACTCCACTAGCCCCTAGAGCTCTATCTAACTCTCTCTTAAATCCATCCGGTGACTTGACCTCCACTGCCCTCTGTAGCAGGGAATTCCATAAATTCACAGCTCTCTGGGTGAAAAAAAAAATTCTCAACTCAGTCTTAAATGACCTCCCCTTTATTCTAAGATTTAATATATAGTTCAACAATTTCAGATAATCAGTACTTGCATTAATTTCATTTACAGGATTAATTGTACCGACCTCCAGTAATTACCAATGTTTATTCAACATTTAAATCTTTTCCAACCCCATGTTTTGATTATTGACTAGTCTTCATGACTTATTATTTCACAATGTTCTATCATCGCTTTTAACATTCAATCCCTCCAGGTCTAACGAAAGGTCTCGACCCGAAACGTCACCCATTCCTTCTCTCCAGAGATGCTGCCTGTCCGCTCAGTTGCTCCAGCATTTTGTGTCTACCTTCAGTTTAAACCATCATTGCCATTACTTCTTACATATTTAGTTTAGTTTAGTTTAGTTTAGAGATGCAGTGCGGAAACAGGCTGTTCGGCCCACCGAGTACGCCCCGATCAGCGACCCCCGCACATTAAAGGGGCTGTCCCACTGTGGCGACCTAATCCGCGAGTTTAGAAGAGTTTGCCCTCGACTCATACTCGCAGCATGGTCGACACGAGGTCCTAGGAGGTCTTTGTAACTCTCCTTTATGCTCGAGAGTAGTCCCCGCGTACTCGAGGCCTCAGCTAGGTCATGGCGTATTTTTCAACATGCTGAAAAATGCCCGTGAGTAAAAAAAGGTCGCCATGGAAAACATTTATATTTTTTTTACTCGTAGGTTTAGTCGAAGTAGGTCATAATAGGTTGGCATGTTATTCGTAGGTATCGAGGGTAGTCGAAGGTAATTGAATTGAATTGAATTGAATCCTTTATTTGTCATTCAGACCTTTCGGTCTGAACGAAATGCTGTTGCCTGCAGCCATACATGTAATAATAACAAAACACAATAAACACAAATTAACATCCACCACAGTGAGTTCACCAAACACCTCCTCACTGTGATGGAGGCAAAAGTCTTAGAGTTACTGTCTCTTCCCTCCTCTTCTCCCTCTGCGCCGAGGCGATACCCCACCGGGCGATGGCATCAGTCCCGCGGTTCAAGCTCCACGGCCCGGGGGTGGTCGAAGCTGCCCACAGCTGTTGCAACGGGTGCTCCGGAAAACAGGCACCAGCCTGTGACCTGCGAGCTCCCGACATTGTCCTCCACTGGCCCGCGGCCGAGCCCCGGATCCAGGTCGCCGCCGCCAGAACGCCGCCTCAGCCGCCGTAGCACCGTCTCTGCCCCGCACCGGGCCGCCCACAAGGCAGCGTCTCAGCCCCGCACCGGGCTGCTCACACGGGAGCACCTTCCAGCCGGTAGCCGTGCCGCTCACACAGGAGTGTCTCAGCCTCGCGCCGTCCGCCCTCACCGGAGCGCCGAGTCGTGCTGCTGCCCGGACGTCGCCACAGCTCGAAGACGGCCAGCCTCGCGTTGGTGAGTCCTGGCTGGCTCTACCTCCGGACCCTCAAGGTCGGTCGCAGGTTGGAGGCCGCCAGCTCCGCCATTAGGCCTCAGCGCAGACGGGGAAGAGAAGGGGGATACGACAAAAAGTCGCATTCCCCCGAAGGGAGAGACAGAAAGCTCTGTTTCACCCTCCCCCCACACACATAACACCACCTAATAACCAAAAAAATTACTAAACTAGACAAAAAAAACAACACAAAAAGTAAAAACAGACAGACTGCAGGCGAGCTGCAGCTGTATCACAGCGCCGCCACTTCCGGATCTATCGAAGGTAGTCGTAGATAGTCTCCAACATAGTCGAAGAGAGGTCGAAAGAGATCGAAGGAGGTCGTCTTCACTCTCCACTATTCGGTGTCCAATTTTCCCGTAGCTAGTCGAAGCTGGTCTTCAACATAGTCGAAGGAAGTTGAAGGAGGTCTTCTACATAGTCGAAGGAAGTCTTCAACATGATACTTTTTCAAACTCTCCTAAACTCTTTAAACTCCCCAATTAGGTCGCCGCAGTGGGACAGCCCCTTTACACTATCCTGCACAGACTAGGTATAATTTACTTGTAGAAAGCCAGTTAACCTACAAACCTGTACGTCTTTGAAGTGTGGGAGGAAACCGAAGATCTCGGAGAAAACCCACGCAATCACTGGGAGAACATGCAAACTCCACACAGACAGCACCCATAGTCGTGACTGAACCCGGGTCCCTGGCGCTGAAATTTTAACACCTGTTTGAGCAATAACTGTTCCCACTTACTATGAAAGGTCACAATCCAACATATTAAGTATGTTTCCGTCACCATAGATGCTGCCTGACCTGCAGAACCTTTTGAGCATTTTATATTTGTATTTATTTGCACACATTTATATTTATTATGCATACATTTATTAAAATCAGGGGTCCAAATTCTACTCCAGGATGTCGTATGAAAACACCCTTCAAATTAATTCTGAAGAACTGTCGTATTCCGGAAGATGCCATCATTCAGGGGAGACAGAAAACTAATTGCATAGTGGATGTAAAAGATTCAATACAATACAATACAATACAATATTTATTGTCATTTGAGCCTCAGTGAACCTCAGTGAGGCTCAAGCGAAACTCCGTTTCCACAGCCATACAAACAAAGACAATTTCCTACAGACATACACACAATTTAATTCACACAAACATCCATCACAGTGGACCCACTGTGATGGAAGGCAAAGTCTTTTCTCTCCCCTGCTCTCCATGTCTCTCCCGATGTCCAAGCCCCAGGCGGGTGATGATAAGTCCCACGGCCATTTTAGGCCGTGCCGGGCGATTTACGGCCCCGCTCCCGGTCTAAAAGTCACAATGTTGGAGCCCCTGGCGGGCGCTGTAATGTCCCACGGCCATGAAGCCGCGCCGGGCGATGTACGGCCCCGCTCCGGGTCGTTCCAACCCCGCGACACGGGCTGGAGAAGTCGCGTTGCGGGAGCTCTGGGAAGCGGTCTCTCCACCCGGACCCGCGAGCTCCCGATGTCCCAGTCCACCGGACCTGTGGCTGCGTTGCTGGAGCCTCCGAGCCCCAGGAGTCGAGTCGCAGCAGCGAGTCACCACCGCTCCCCACGCTCCGAGGCCGGCCAGCCCCACGATGGTGAGTAGTCCGCAGCTCAGCAGCTCCGCAGTCTCCCGAGCCCCCGGGTCGTTCAGGTTGGAGGCCGCTCCACGGTGCTAGGCCCCAACGACAACGGAGACCCGACAGGTAAAAGGTCGGGTCTCCCAGACAGGGAAGAGATTTTAAACAGTTTCCCCCTCCCCCCCCCCCCCCCCGCCCGCCCCCCACATATACACATTTAAAACCAGTGTTAAAAAACACCAACACTACATTTAACTAGACAAAAAATTAAAAAAAGACAGACAGGCTGTAGGGGCCGCTGCAACGGGTGAGTCGCGCCGCCAATCTCTCGGGAATAACAAAATGAGGAACAGTATTCCCTAAGACATGAAATGCTAGGAGTAACCCAACGGGTCAGGCAGCACCTCTGGAGAAAAGGAATAGGTGACGCTTTGGATTGAGACCTTTCTTTGCCCCGAAGCATCACTTATTCCTTCTCTCCAGAGATGCTGCCTGACTCGCTGAGTTACTCCAGCATTTAGTGTCTATCTTCAGTATAAACCAGCACATGCAGTTCCTTCCTCCAAAGCATTATCCTTTATCCAGTTCACCAGAATAGATTAACTAAATGCCCTGCCACAGAAGGTAGTTGAGGCCAGTTCATTGGCTATATTTAAGAGGGAGTTAGATGTGGCCCTTGTGGCTAAAGGGATCAGGGGGTATGGAAAGAGGACAGGTACAGGATACTGAGTTGGATGATCAGCCATGATCATATTGAATGGTGGTGCAGGCTCGAAGGGCCGAATGGCCTATTCCTGCACCTATTTTCTATGTTTCTATGCCCATCGCAGGTTTGTTCATGGAACACAAAGTGGTTGTTGTATATGCGTGTAAGAGAAGAAAGGCTATGAGCTAAAATTGCCTCCTCATAAAAGTAAGTTTCTTATGACTTTCTTTCTGATTGTGGTGACATTTAGGGTTGAAGTATAGTTTGATGCCTCAACATTAGAGTGGAGATTCATTTGCATAGAGTATTTTAATTAGATGTGGATTCCTATATGCGTTCAATTGTGGTTGTAATTTGCATCGGCACATTCATGAATAACAACTAAGCACAGATGGTGCATAGTGATATTAACATAAAGCACAATGTGGACTAAATAAATCCTTAATTACTGACAGGTTTGCTAGGCATTACTCAGAGTTATTTAGTATACGACAGGGTTGTATCTGGAAACTGTGAAAAGCACAGATCGTTTTTCCATTTAGTGAGATGAAAATTATTTTACTTTTGGCAAACTATTGGGACTTTGTAGTGGTTTCACTGGGCCCTGAGCAGCAAAGATCCTATAGCGGAGCAAGATGGACCACTCCTGCTAAATGCAATGGGCTGATGTGTAGTACGCAACGGAGCGGGACGTGAGCCTGTTTATCATCCATTTCGGTAACCGGATCCGACCCGACTCGCAGTGTAATCAACGGTTTGTGTTAATAAATTATCATTCTGAAAATGAGGAGAAGATTTTTACCAAAGAACTTTTATTTTTACCAGGATGTTTCCGTAACCGGCTTCCGTCTCCGTACTTGTTATCTTTGCTCCGCTACGGGATCTTTGGTGAGGAGACGGAAGCCGGTTACGGAAATGGGGCCGAAAATTACTCGTGAATCCGCCCACGACCGTACTACGTCTTTTTCGTCAAGTGGGCTATCTTGCTCGCTATAAGATCTTTGCTCAGCAGGGTAGTAAGCAGGTGGTGTAGAGAGCCAGAAGGGAGACCACCCTTGTTGGGAAGGTCGAGAGGGAACGGGTGAGAAGCATTGAGAAGGGAGATCTATTCACATTCTGGGAGCAATACTCCTCTCTTCACCCAAGTGAAGAACAATGTATTCAGGTGCTCTGGCTTCTAAAACAATAGCCCTTAAGGTCTGCATCCTGCTGCCAACTGAGCTCCAGCCATGTCTGTTCTTTTAAAATTTCAAAATATACTTTATATAAGTGAATAAATATATACAATAACGGAACCTTGCAAAAAAATTCATCCGACATTCTCGGAGGCTATAAATACATTCAATTCTGTTTACCCAAATCATGATTTTACCCCACATCCTTGCCACTCATGTGTGTAAAACCCCTGCCACATCCATGTGTCTGAGCCTCTCTGTCTGTGCAGAGGTTAGCTTCAAGATAATTATAGGTGCCAACTGATATATGCTGTGTGATGCACTTTGCAGCCCACTGCAACAAAGGCAATGTTTATACATTTGAATGGAAACTGCTGACATTATTTAGAGCATGCAAGAGTAAGTTTCTCTTCTATGTAATTTATAGTCTATAAAAGTCCTGTTTTGTCAGCTTAACATGAATCAGTTATGTAAATCCAAAACATTCTCACAAATGACAAGTCAATATCCTTTATTTATTCCTTTATTTACTTGCATATTTATTTATTATAATGTGATTTTTTTTCTCTCCCAAATATTTGCTCTCAATAAAGTAATCGTGGTTGCAACACCATAATTAATGTTTTGACTTAATGCCATAATGCCATATGTCATGATTTCAATACAATTTGGCACAGCAGTCACAAGGACAACAGAATTTTGTTTAGTTTCTTTAGATTAGTTTATTTAATTTAATTTAATTTAATTTAGTTTAGTTTAGTTATACGCCCCAATCTCCATCTACGGGGACAGTGTGGAGAGAGTGGCCAGCTTTAAGTTTCTGGGTACTCACATTTCAGAGGACCTCACATGGTCCACCAACACCGCTGCGCTGGTCAAGGAGGCACAGCAACGACTGTTCTTCCTGAGAACATTGAAAAGGACTGGTCTGCCCCAACAGCTGCTGACAACCTTCTACCGCTGCACCACAGAGAGCATACTATCGTATGGCATCTCTGTGTGGTATCTCAGCTGCACGGAGGCGGAGAGGAGAGCTCTTCAGCGCGTCGTCCACAGAGCGCAAAAGATCATCGGGACACCGCTACCAGCCTTGGAGGGCATCTACCACACACGGTGCCTCAGGAAGGCCGTCAGCATTCACAAAGACGCCTCACACCCTTGTAATGGACTGTTCGAACTACTTCCCTCCGGCAGACGTTACAAGGCCTTTTACGCCCGCACCTCCAGACTCAGGAACAGCTTCTTTCCCAGAGCTATAGCGGCTCTGAACCGGCCCTGCTGAGTTCCCCCCACCCCCCCTGGACAGTCTCCCTTGGATGGTCACGTCGCACAGACACATCTGCACTTTAGTCTGTTTTGACTATTTTATTATTGTAATGCTCTTTGTACAAACCATGTTTTCGGGGTATCTAAACCTAAATTTGAGTAGTTACTTAAGTTATGATGTCGGATGGAAGCTGCATACGCAAATCTCGTTCCACTTATGTACAATGACAATAAAAGATATTATTATTATTATTATTATTATTATTATTATTATTATTATTATTATTATTATTATTATTATTATTATTTAGTTTAGTTTAGTAATACAGCTTGGAACCAGGCGCTTCAACCCACCGAGTTCAAGCTGCCATTGACTATCCGTTCTCACTAGTTCCATGTTATCCCACATTCTCATCCACTGCCTATACACTGGGGCAATTTACAAAGGCCAGTTAACTTGCAAACCCTTCGGGATGTGGGAGGAAAAAGGAATACCCGCAGGAAACCCACGCGGTCACCGGGAGAATATGCAAACTCCACACAGACAGTACCCGAGAACCCAAGTCTCTGGCGCTGTGAGCCAACAGCTCCACCAGCTGTGCACTCTACATTGAAAAAGAAACCTTCTCTAGGAACCTCTCAATATTCTGTATTTGTAAAATAAAACCCCATAGAATTCTAGATGATACAAATTCATCATACTTTACTGTAAGTTATCCTCTAAACCTCCTGAATTATTTCTGCTCTTCGCTTATTACTTTGATTGTGGTGATTGATCAGTGTAGCTATGGTCACAAAATCAATTGTTGGGATAACTCAGCCAATGACTGGGTTTTGAGATGATCTAAATCTGGGACAACTAATGCCAGCTTTCAAAGGCATGTCCCAAATTGACATGAGCTATCTCAATCTCTTTGATACACTATTTGATCCAACAAAAACAATCCAAAATTGAGCAAAAATTATAATTACACACAGAATAGTTCCTGTCTTTTTTATCTGTCTTTTTTATTCTTTATAGCTCCATGGCCTTTTGTGCCCAATTCAGAGACTCCATGCTATGACAGGCAAGAAAAATAACTTTTTCCTAAGGCTTGTGCACAACGTGAATAAATCTCAAAATCCATAGGATATTGTGCTTGTATTTTAATTTGTGTGCTGTCCTCGTTTGGAAAACTCTTTGTATTGCACCTTTCTGCGTTTAGGTCGCAGCGTGACTGGAGAGAAGTGAGAAGGAAAGTTTGATAGGCAAACAATGTGATGTGCACCATCACTGACAATCTTACCTTTTACATCACTACAAAGTGGCGATGGGTTCTACACATCATCTGAAGACACAGATCTAGATTATGTGTAGAAACATCAGGATCTTATTCATTGCTTGATTTGGAACTAGCATCCTCTCCTCCATCTGCCTTCCCCAAACCAGCCAAATACAAATACAGTGAGGTTTAACTTAACACCACCTTGTAAAGGTTACTGTGAATCAATTAATTGTTTAAGTGAAGGTTAAATTAGCTTTCTATTGAAAAGCTAAATGTTAGTGTCCAGAACAAGGGATCAGGGGGTATGGAGAGAAGTCAGGTACGGGATACTGACCTTCGAACCTGCACCGCCATTCAATATGATCATGGCTGATCATCCAACTCAGTATCCTGTACCTGCCTTCTCTCCATACCCTCTGATCCCCTTAGCCACAAGGGCCACATCTAACTCCCTCTTAAATATAGCCAATGAACTGGCCTCAACTACCTTCTGCGGGAGAGAATTCCAGAGATTCACCACTCTCTGTGTGAAAAAAGTTTTCCTCATCTCGGTCCTAAAAGATTTCCCCATTTATCCTTAAACTGTGTCCCCTTGTTCTGGACTTCCCCAACATCGGGAACAATCTCCCTGCATCTAGCCTGTCCAACCTCTTAAGAATTTTGTAAGTTTCTATAAGATCACCCCTCAATCTTCTAAATTCTAGTGAGTACAAACCGAGTCTATCCAGTCTTTCTTCATATGAAAGTCCTGACATCCCAGGAATCAGTCTGGTGAACCTTCTCTGTACTCCCTCTATGGCAAGAATGTCTTTCCTCAGATTAGGAGACCATAACTGTACGCAATACTCCAGGTGTGGTCTCACCAAGACCCTGTACAACTGCAGTAGAACCTCCCTGCTCCTATACTCAAATCTTTTTGCTATGAATGCTAACATACCATTCGCCTTCTTCACTGCCTGCTGCACCTGCATGCCTACTTTTAATGACTGGGGTACCATGACACCCAGGTCTCATTGCATCTCCCCCTTTCCTAATCGGCCACCATTCAGATAATAATCTACTTTCCTGTTTTTGCCACCAAAGTGGATAACCTCACATTTATCCACATTATACTGCATCTGCCATGCATTTGCCCACTCACCCAGCCTATCCAAGTCACCTTGCAGCCTCCTAGCATCCTCCTCACAGCTAACACTGCCCCCCAGCTTCGTGTCATCCGCAAACTTGGAGATGTTGCATTCAATTCCCTCGTCCAAATCATTAATATATATCGTAAATAGCTGGGGTCCCAGAACTGAGCCTTGCGGTACCCCACTAGTCACTGCCTGCCATTGTGAAAAGGACCCGTTTACTCCTACTCTTTGCTTCCTGTCTGCCAGCCAGTTCTCTATCCACATCAATACTGAACTCCCAATACCGTGTGCTTTAAGTTTGTATACCAATCTCTTATGTGGGACCTTGTCGAAAGCCTTCTGAAAGTCCAGATATAACACATCCACTGGTTCTCCCTTATCCACTCTACTAGTTACATCCTCGAAAAATTCTATAAGATTCGTCAGACATGATTTACCCTTCATAAATCCATGCTGACTTTGTCCAATGATTTCACCACTTTCCAAATGTGCTGCTATCCCATCTTTAATAACTGATTCTAGCAGTTTCCCCACTACCGACTTTAGACTAACCGGTCTGTCTCTCTCCCTCCCTTTTTAAAAAGTGGTGTTACATTAGCTACCATCCAATCCTCAGGAACTACTCCAGAATCTAAAGAGTTTTGAAAAATTATCACTAATGCATCCACTATTTTTGGGGCTACTTCCTTAAGTACTCTGGGATGCAGCCTATCTGGCCCTGGGGATTTATCGGCCTTTAATCCATTCAATTTACCTAACACCACTTCCCGGCTAACCTGGATTTCACTCAGTTCCTCCATCTCATTTGACCCCCGGTCCCCTGCTATTTCCGGCAGATTATTTATGTCTTCCTTAGTGAAGACAGAACCAAAGTAGTTATTCAATTGGTCTGCCATGTCCTTGTTCCCCATGATCAATTCACCCGTTTCTGACTGCAAGGGACCTACATTTGTTTTAACTAATCTTTTTCTCTTCACATTATGTGGCTTGTTTGGAAATCTCAGAGCTGCCTCGTCGCATATCCAATCTGCCCCTGTGGGACAACACCATTTGTTAATCTAGTCACTTTGTATTGAAGTTTGTATTTTAAATTACTGACGTAATTTATAAAATAGCAGTGGGCCCTGAAACTAAAGTAGCCCATTCAGTGCTTCCACTCTGTCTTTGGCATGCATCCCTGTTTAGGGCAGGAAAGTACTTTTTATATTGCTCCTCCTTACAGATATTCTCTGAGCAATGGCACAGCAAGCAAGCAGATACTGTAACTTTGATTTAATCTGCCATGTGCATTGGACCTGATTGTTGTGAATGTGCTGTGCAATAAACATAAAACACTCAGCAAAGATGGATCAAAATATTAAATAAATTAAAACAAAATGTTAAAATTAAATGCAGAACCAACTTTTGACTTTAACAGTAAAGGGCCTGTCCCACTTGCGTGTCCTTGGCATGCAAATAACGCAACCTCGTGGTCGCGTTGAGGCACACGGGCATCGTATGGCCGCGCGGGGCCGGTCCCACTGAGAAGCGCGGAGGGGTATGTAGTTGTGCGCGACATCGCGCGGGGCTCCACAATTTTTATAGCGAACAAAATCTTCGCGCGCCAACGGCCTGTCGCAGAACTGATGGCCAAAGTGGGACAGGCCCAAGACCCTGGCGCGACGCAACGTTTCACCTTCAACAGCAGCAGAAGCAGGCAAACGATCGCCGAACTCGGCCTGGGGCTCACGGCCGTTACGGTCCGGATCCGCCCCCACTTTCTACTCCCAGAGCGGGGCCAAGAAAATTGAAGATAGACACAAAATGCTGGAGTAACTCAGCGGGACCGGCAGCATCTCTGGAGAGAAGCAATGGGTGACGTTTCGGGTCAAGACCCTTCTTTTCAGACTGAAGAAGAGTCTCGACACGAAACGTCACCCATTTGCTTCTCTCCTGAGATGCTGTTGGTCCCGCTGAGTTTCTCCAGCTTTGTGTCCATCTTCAAAAGACGTCACGCGGTCCACACGGCTGTGCGTACGCATGAAATCGCTCGACCTTCGCAGGAGCGTCGCGGCACAACGCGACCACGAGGTCGCGTAATTTGCTTGCCAAGGACACGTAAGTGGGACAGGCCCTTTAGTCCTAATGGTGAGGCATGGACCATGGTTATTCTTACAAAATGTGAATCAGCCTATTTGAATCATAGCTGTTGGTGTCCCAAAAACGCATGATCTGAAACACACACGTCAGGCCATTGTTCTTCACCAGCCATTGCATCTTGCTAATCATTTAGCAGAAGACCAGAAGTTTGGAAGTTACAGAGGCTGAACATAAAACTATCACGAATGGAGATCTGTGAAACCACATGTTCTAGTCTCCGCAGCACCCTTAGGAAACAAGGCAAATATCAAGACATTCTTCATCCTGAAAGGGGCTCATATGATATAAAAGAATGAGAAAAATGGTCTCGTTCCAGAATAGCCTGCAAAATTCTGCTCCTGCTATTGTAAATAAGATTTCTTGAAGATAAACACCAGTAGGAAGTTTGGCCTACCCCTTTCTCCTGCCCCTGTCTTAACATTCTTGTTTCCTCACTTTTCCCGTCCTTGACCTGAAATGTCGTCCCCGTTTCTCTCTCCACTGAGACCGCTTGAACCAGCATTTCCTGTCTTTGTCTCTGTCTGAAAATGCTTATTTATCTTCCAATGTTCCGTTCCGGTGAAGTGGATGCACCCTAATTAGCACATCTCCAGTTTCCCTTAATATATACTGCCTGACCGATTACAAGTTTGAGCCTTTTTTTTTAATGTTTTCTGCACTTGTTTGTTCGATTTGACGGAGTGTTCAGCTTTCTTGAAAGTGGCAGATGTTAATTATTTCTCAATATTCTCATGCATTTTCCTGTGTCACAACCTAAGCAGCAATTACATTATTTCTAAAGGTGATGCCTGCTCCTAACCAGCAGTTACTGGAATGCATGCATGTGTAGAAATTCATTCAAGGAATGGTAAAAATGCAGGAAATGCACAGCCTGTTGATTCTTTGACTCTTGGAGATTTTCACCAAGAACTCCTTCTTCTTCTGTCGTATGTCTTTTGGACCTGCAGCTCCGTTGAGGTGAGCCAGGCCAACGTGTCATCGTCCAGACCTCGTTCACCATTCGGTGGCCGGTGTTTGGGGCAACTGGTGACTATGTGCTCCACTGTCTGTGTTGGGTCCCCACACTCGCAGGAGGCGCTCGCTGTCCACGAGGCCCCACCTCTTCATCGCTACTCCATAGCGTCCGATGCCTGTCCTCAAGCGGTGGAGGGTTGTCCACTGCTTTCGGGGCAGGTCCTGGCCAGGGACGTCCATGGGGTCATTGATGTAATGGTGTAGCCTAGATGGTTCCACTGACTTCCACTGGTCTCTCCATCTCGTCTTGACCCAGGCGGCCTTGGAAGCATCAGTTGAGCTTGAGGTGTTGAATTCATTGCAGCAGGAGTAGTTAAAAGCCCGGATAGAGTGAACATGGAGAGGGTGTTTCCACTAGTGGGAGAGTCTAGGACCAGAGATCATAGCCTCAGAATTAAAGGACGTTCATTTAGGAAGGAGATATGGAGGAATATCTTTCGGCAAAGTGTGGTGAATCTGTCGAATTTACTGCCACAGAAGGTTGTGGAGGCCACGTCAATGGATATTTTTCAGGCAGAGATCAGTATGGGTGTCAGGGGTTTTGGGGCGAGAACAGGAGGATGGGGTAAGGAGGGAGAGATAGATCAGCCATGATTGAATGGCGGAAGAGACTTGATGGGTCGATTGGGCTAATTCTGCTCCTATCACATACAATGTTATGGGCTTACGAGGAGCAGAAGAGAATTTAGCAATGACCAAAACGTAGATCATTTTGGAAGTACAAGTGCTGCTCGCTCTGCCATATGTACAGCACATGCAACCAAGAGAGAGCTTTTATTCAACTTTTTGTAGGTTGTGGGTATGTAGAATATAGCAGAACATTCTCCACTCACTCCTCCACCCTTGGTTCATGTACTGTTAATTTGATTAACACAACATGCGCTCTTTAAATTATTTCACAATTTCTGTCAATTCATTGGCAAATTAATTTAGGAGCCTGATCTAATTTTACCAATATCATGGGATCGTAATGTAAAAAGCCCGGCACCTGACAAGCCTCCAAGGAATGAAAATGATGAGCTTGGTCATTCATGGATACATCAAATAGCAAGTCTGGGTCTATTACAGGCGTAACTCAGCGGGACAGGCAGCATCTCTGGAGAGAAGGAATGGGTTTGGGTCGAGACCCTTCTTCAGTCTGAAGAGTCTGAGAAGGGTCTCGACCCAAAACGTAACCCATTCTTTCTCTCCAGAGATGCTGCCTGTCCCGCTGAGTTAAGGGCCTGTCCCACCAGCATGCTTTACCGCGACCAAACGTGGTGGCTTGAGGCGTACGGCCTCGCAGGGCCGGTCCCACTTCCAACCGCGGAGCCGTCTGGAGTTGTGCGGGGCTGGTCCCAACATTATACTCAACAATCAGCTGGGCAGGAGGCGGGCCGACGGAATTTGGACGTCGCACGGCATCGGGCGGTTACGTCATCACGCAACGGCACGCCGGGCAGTGACGTCATCGCGCAACGCCACACGCTAGGCGTACAGCGTCGAGACACCGTGCAATCCCGTCAAGGCGGTGCGTACGGCCTCAATGCGTCTGCGGGCCGACAGGCCGTTGCCGCGCGGAATTTTTGAACACGGTCAGTTTTTCGGAACCCGCGCTATGTCGGGACCAGCTCCGCACAACTCCATACGGCTCCGGCGATCGAAGTAGGACCGGCCCCGTGAGGCCGTACGGCTCAAGCGACCACGTTAGGTCCCGCTCGCCGCATGCAGTTGCATGCTGGTGGGACAGGTCCTTTACTCCAGCATTTAGTGCCTAACTTCGGTGTAAACCAACATCTACAGTTCCTTCCTACACATCCGGGTCAATTACTGCTATTTCGGAACAACTTTGGTACTTCTGCCATATTATCCCTGCCACCTGTAATTTTCATGAGCCTTCACTCAACAAAACGAGCAATCATTTACTTATTTGCATTAACATTCATTTCAAAGTTGCTAGTTGTAGTATGGATGGTGCTTTATGTATTGCAGCAAAATACAGCTGTGTTTGCTCATCCATCAGCTGAAAATCTTTATCCCTTTCCATTCATATCACTCGTAGAGTTAACGGTTAATTAAAGTTAACATTTGTGATGCTAATTTAAACTGATAACATTTAATCAACATGTAACCAAGTTCAAACAAATGTTGCAATTGTATTACTTCAGCAGTAGGATATTCGCTAATTCTTTAGAGTCACAGAGGCATAGAGTTATACAGCGTGGAAACAAGTCCTTTGGCCCAACTTGCCCACGTCAAACAAGCTGCCCGATCTATACTAGTCCCACCTGCCTGTACTTGGCCCATAACCCTCTAAAACAGTCCTATCCATGTAGCTGTACAAATGTAACTTACAGACTATGATAGTACCTGCCTCAACTACCTCCTATAAAGCTAGTTCCAAACACCAACCATCCTTTGTGTAAAAGAGTTACCCTTCAGGTTCCAATTAAATCTTTCCCCCTCACTTTAAATCTGTCCTCTTGTTCTCGATTCCTCTACTCTGAGCAAAAGACTATGTATTTACCCAACCTTTTCCTCTCATGATTTTGTATACTGCTATCCTGCACTCTAATGGGCCTGTCCCACTTGCATGCGATTGCGTGCGTTATTATGCAACGCCACGCGGGGCTGTGACACCATCACGCAACGCTAGGCGTACGCCGTCAAGATGCTGCGTACGACGTCAAGACGCTGCGAACGACCACGATGCGCCTGCGTGCCAACAGGCCGTTGGCGTGCGAAGATTTCGGCCACTGCAAGAATTTCGGAGCCCCGCTTGATGTCAGGACCAGGCCCGCTCAACTCCGCACTTCTAAGTGGGACCGGCCCCGCGCGGCCATACAGTGCCCGTACGCCTCATGCGACCACGAAGTCGCGTAATTTGCGAGCCAAAGTCGCGTAAGTGGGACAGGCCCTTAAGGAATAAAGTCCTAACCTGCTCAACCTCTCCCAATAGCTCAGGCCCTCGATTCTTGGCAACATCCTTGTAAATCTTCTCTGCGCCCTTTCCAGCTTGGCAACATCCTTCCTATAACATGGTGAGCAAAGCTGAACACAATACTGTAAATGTCACTTTCTTCTGTTTTACTGTGGGCTGTAAACAATTTGCGTTTTAGTGCTATAATGTTCTACATATGGAGTGAGTCACCCGGGATAGGGATGCTGGCAAAGTGGGAAGCTCGGGGAAAATCAAATTGTACACAGACTTACTATAAAATGCTATATTAAATCTTCACATTCACACAGCCTGCAGGTGGTTATTCGTCAACAAACCTATCAGTCGGACTGAAGTAACAAATTTCTGCAGTAAACTTTGTAAATAATGTCCTCCAGCTCATAAGCTCATGTGTCTAGAGTGTACTTCATTTTTTAACAGACTTACAAACTCAATGTTGAAATCAACAACTTCAGTTTATGATCGCAGTTTACACTTGTTTGCAGTGCAATGATTCCCTTAGTCCCATCACCTGCTCTCTGGACCTAACTCCCACTTTTCACTTTTTCTCATAATTATCTTTGTTTACTTTGTATCCATCATCCATGTTGTCATTTAACTTCTTCTGCTTTCCGCACTTTCTCAGACGTTTCCTGTAGGTTGTTGCTCCCGGAAATGTCTCTCATAATCAGAAACATTGAAACCAACAATAACATTCAAATATAATAAGTGGATACAAGGAATTGCAGATGCTGGCTTGCAAAAGAAGACACAAAGTGCTGGAGTAACTCATCGGGCCAGGCAGCATCTCTGGAGAACATGGATAGGCGATGTTTCAGATTTGGACCCTTCTTCAGACTAATTGTGATGGGAGGGGGGGGGGGGGGGGAGGTGAAAGAAAGGTGGTGGCAGGACAAAGCCTGGTAAGTGATAGGTGGATACCTGTGGTGGTGGTTGAGGGTGGGTGGGCGGTGGGGGGGGGGGGGGGGGGGGGGGAGGTCGGGGGGGGAGAGGGTGGGGGGGTTGATCAGCAGATGGTCAGGCAAAGACCAGAGATGATAAGGGGAAAAGTGTGAGATTATAATAGAACAAGTGAAAATTTTGAAGTTAGAGGAAGGAATATAGATGGAAGGGAAAAATGGAGAAATGAGTGTGCATCCAGGTGGGTTACAGGTAAGGGATGGGGGGGGGGGGGAGGGAGGGGGGGGGGAGAAAGGGGGGGAGGGGGGATATTTGTAGGTTAGTTATCTATAATTGGAGAATTGAATGTTCATACCATTAAGCCCCTGTCCCACTTACATGTCCTTAGCACACTAATTACACAACCTTTTGGTCGTGTTGAGGCGCGACGGTCCCGCGAAGGCCGCGCGCGATTTCATGCACCCGCACAGCCGTCTGGAGCCCGTGCGCCTCAACGCGACGATGAGGTGGCGTAATTTGCGTGCCAAGGACACGTAAGTGGGACAGGCCCTTAAGGTTGTAAGCTGCCCAAGCGGCATATGAGGTGCTGTTCTTCCATTTTGCGTGTGCACATCTATGGCAATGGATGAAGCCCAGGATAGAAGTTCAGTATGGAAATGGGAAGTGGAGTTAAAATGCTGATGGGAGGCCTTGGTGGACTGATCGCGAGTGTGTTGTGGAGCAGTCGCCTAGGTTATGATTTGTTTTGCCGATGTAAAGGAGGCCAGATTGTGAATACAGCAGATGAGGTTAGAGGAGCTGTACGTGAACCACTAACTAACCTGGAAGGAATGTTGGGGTGGATGTGATGGAAAAGGTATGGCGGCATCTTTTGCGATTACAGTGAGAATCGGGACAGGGTGTATTTTGGATGGGAAGGGATGAGTGAACCAAGGAATTGCAGAGGGAGGGTTTTCTGTGGAATGCACAGGAGGGTGGGTGGGGATGGGTGGATATGACTGGTGGTGGATCACATTGAAGGTAGTGTAAATGTCACAGAATGAGTTGTTAAACCTGGAGATTGGTGGGGTGAAAGGTAAGGATCAGGGGAACACTAAACTTATTCCATTAGGGTGGAATTAATGAAAATAAAATGTAAAGAAAAAGTTACCTTCACTTATCATTTTAATGAGAGTCAATGTCACTATTTAAATGAGAGGGGTTATACGGAACACTGATATATGACCAGCTGAGAATGAAGGTATGAAATCATGCAACGGTGAAAGCAACAGGTGTCCTAAACTTCCTGAGGCGCAACTTTCATCATTGTTCAACTTCTGTCAAGGAGAAGCTATACTTCACCCTCGTTAGACCTCATTTGGACTACGCAGTTGCAGCATGGGACCCATACACAGATAAAAACATTTCTTCCATCGAACGTGTCCAAAGACAGGCAGCTCGATTTGTTACTGACACCTATGGGAGAGAAGCGAGTGTTACCAAACTTCTGAATTCACTGGGGTGGAACCCTCTCCAAGACAGACGTGAAGCTCACCGTTTGACCTGTTTTTACAAAATGTTAAATGGTCAGCTCGACATAGATTACAAGACCTACACCAAACCCAAACCAATTAGGAGCAGACGAGGGCATTCGACCCAATTTGAGATCCCAGCTACCAAGACAGATGTGTACAGCAATTCGTTCTTCCCCCGCACAATTAAAGCATGGAATAATCTCCACCCTACCATAGTTACCCAACCAGATACAACTAAATTTAAGGTAGCTCTTTCTTCCCAATAACCCTTTCTGGCTTAAGTCCTCCCTCCACCACCCCCAGTTTAAATTCCATTTGGAATATTTGAGGACCAAGAAACCAAGAACCAAGGTTCAAAACATATCTAGGTCCTTGGCCTCTCCAGAATATCCTGGACTTCAGATGTTCAGAATGTTCTAAGAGGTTAACTGCAACGAACCAACCTATGAACTGGCAACCAAAACATGCAAGATATCGAGCCCATTATTTCCCATCTCTGTCACAAATTCCTTTTACCAGTAACCAGCTCCAACCCTCTCTGTGGCACTTGTTTGAAACCATGTTAGACCATTCACAAATTTACCGTCTCATCAGATCCTAAGATTCAAACTGATACTCAGTCTATGCCATCTTGGAGCTCAATTGTGTCAGCATTTGAAACCTTATCCAACACGGACTCTTTACCTGATCTGACTTTGAAACTCTCATCCAAGTGTTTGCTAGTTTTTTACACAATTTTCAACACTCAGCTGGCTGGTCGATTAAAGTTTGCCTCTAACTAAGGGGTGTGTTACGCAACTGTTTGGATGTTAAACATCCACCTGTTCATTTCTCAGGTGTAACAAGATAAGTAGAGATATCCACAATATAACAGATCAACGTCACTTAAATCAGAGGATTAGACATTTTTGGAATAGTGTGGAAATTGTGCGTGCAAAATTAGTCATGGCTACATGTCAAAAATTCCTAATTTTACACATATGCTAGAAATCTGAAGTAATAGCAGGAAATGGTGGAAACACTCAAGCAGCATTTGTAGAAAGAGAAAGAGTTAACATTGCAGGTTGAAGACCCTTCTTTAGAACAGGTCTAGGTTTGGGCCAGTTTATAGTTGTGATATAGACTCTGAAAACTGAATCATTACCTCTGATTTTTTTCCTTTCCACAAATGCTGCCCAATCTGTTGAGTATATCCACCATTTTCTGTTTATTTCATTTTCTGTGAAAATGTCATAATACTCTATGAAAGGTGTTGTATAAATGCAGGTTTCCTATTCCTTCTGTTCATAAATGGAAAATCACAACTTTTAGTGTTTGTCGTTGAAAAAAAACAAAATTGCATTGCACTTTTAATGTCCTCGAGATGTTTCAGCTGCTTTAAAAATGAGCAGATTTGTTTTAATTCCATCTTCTGGTGTTATGTAGCCAAACATAGTGGCCAATTAAACACAGTAACGTATCTGAAAGACAAATGGGTGAATACCAATTTAATTAGTTCTTACAACATTGATTGAAGGGGAAACATTGGCATAGAGTCTGTATGAACTTTCTGTTCTTCTTCAAATAATGTTATGAGTCATTTTACATTCATCTAAACAGGCAGACCAGGCCTTAGTTTAATATTTCATGTGAATGACACATTGGACTAAAATTTTCAAGTGGGCACTAATGATTTAGAGCCACAATTGCTATCAGCACAAATTGAAACATTGTTTTTCATATTAAAATCAGAATACCATTGGCTTTCCAATAGGCACTTGTGCCAATTAGGTTTCCACATGATCAGTACGCCTCAGAACGGCGCTCAAATGTCTCCTTAAGATATCTCTGAGTAGGTTGGCAAATAAGAATTTGGTAGATTGGGGGAAAAAAGACTAAGAATGGGATTTTATGGGAAAAAATCTAATAACCAATTACAATTAAATAGAGACACATAAAGAATTAAACAAGCTGTAGAAATCCTGACACAGGTGCAAGGAGATTAAAGCATTGAAGGTAGACATAATTGCTGGAGAAACTCCGCGGGTGTGGCAGCATCTATGGAGCAAAGGAAATAGGCAACGCTTCTTCAGACCCATTGAAGCATTGAATGTCAAAAATATCTTATATATTCATGGAGTGGAAGGTTAATGAGGCCCAGTCATAATTAGCCAAGTCTGAAAAGGTTTAAATTTGCTTATATACCACATTCAGGTTAATTATTGTTCAAGTGGCTGAGAAGAAATTCTTCGAAATCAACTATCTTTGCTCTTTGGTCAGTGTGCATTGGCATTGGACCATTTGGTTTAAGGTAGAGCTTCAATTTTGGTTAGTTATGCATGTGTGTGTGTGCATATATGTGTGCATGTATGTGTGCACATGTGCATGTGTGTGCGCATGCTTGAGTATGTGTTTGTGTGTGCGTGTAATGCAAGTGCAAAACTAACACTTCAGCCAAACGGTGGGATGGCATTGCTACAGTAAGAGCCACAAAGGAAAATACTGTGCTATTTCCAAATATTTCACAACATAACGTATATCCCAGAATCCAAGGACTGATGCTTTAATGTATGCTATTAATGTATATTGATTATCTATCATTATAAAGGATTGGCACATTCTTCCAATCTCCTCTTCATAAGTGAAGAACTCATTCCAATAATCAATG
The DNA here is from genome assembly GCF_010909765.2 of Amblyraja radiata. Classification (NCBI taxonomy): domain Eukaryota; kingdom Metazoa; phylum Chordata; class Chondrichthyes; order Rajiformes; family Rajidae; genus Amblyraja; species Amblyraja radiata. Next base: position 5,286,650 of record NC_045956.1, read on the forward strand.
TAGTTAACATTTGCTGCACTACCATATAACCATATAACAATTACAGCACGGAAACAGGCCATCTCGACCCTTCTAGTCCGTGCCGAACACGTATTCTCCCCTAGTCCCATATACCTGCGCTCAGACCATAACCCTCCATTCCTTTCCCGTCCATATAACTATCCAATTTATTTTTAAATGATAAAAACGAACCTGCCTCCACCACCTTCACTGGAAGCTCATTCCACACAGCCACCACTCTCTGAGTAAAGAAGTTCCCCCTCATGTTACCCCTAAACTTCTGTCCCTTAATTCTCAAGTCATGTCCCCTTGTTTGAATCTTCCCTACTCTCAGTGGGAAAAGCTTATCCACGTCAACTCTGTCTATCCCTCTCATCATTTTAAAGACCTCTATCAAGTCCCCCCTTAACCTTCTGCACTCCAAAGAATAAAGCCCTAACTTGTTCAACCTTTCTCTGTAACTTAGTTGCTGAAACCCAGGCAACATTCTAGTAAATCTCCTCTGTACTCTCTCTATTTTGTTAACGTCCTTCCTATAATTAGGCGAACAAAATTGTACACCATACTCCAGAATTGGCCTCACCAATGCCTTGTACAATTTTAACATTACATCCCAACTTCTATACTCAATGCTCTGATTTATAAAGGCCAGCACACCAAAAGCTTTCTTTACCACCCTATCTACATGAGATTCCACTTTCAGGGAACTGTGCACAGTTATTCCCAGATCCCTCTGTTCACCTGCATTCTTCAATTCCCTACCATTTACCATGTACGTCCTATTTTGATTTGTCCTGCCAAGATGTAGCACCTCACACTTATCAGCATTAAACTCCATCTGCCATCTTTCAGCCCACTCTTCCAACTGGCATAAATCTCTCTGTAGACTTTGAAAATCTATTTCATTATCCACAACCCCACCTATCTTAGTATCATCTGCATACTTACTAATCCAATTTACCACATCATCATCCAGATCATTGATGTACATGACAAACAACAGTGGACCCAACACAGATCCCTGTGGCACCCCACTAGTCACTGGCCTCCAACCTGACAAACAACCATCCACCATTACTCTCTGGCATCTCCCATTCAGCCACTGTTGAATCCATCTTGCTACTCCACCATTAATACCCAACAATTGAACCTTCTTAACCAACCTTCCGTGAGGAACCTTGTCAAAGGCCTTACTGAAGTCCATATAGACAACATCCACTGCTTTACCCTCATCAATTTCCCGAGTAACCTCTTCAAAAAATTCAAGAAGATTAGTCAAACACGTCCTGCCAGGCACAAATCCATGTTGACTGTTCCTAATCAGACCCTGTTTATCCAGATGCTTATATATATTATCTCTAAGTATCCTTTCCATTAATTTGCCCACCACTGACGTCAAACTAACAGGTCTATAATTGCTAGGTTTACTCTTAATGGAACAACATGCGCAGTACGCCAATCCTCCGGCACTATTCCCGTTTCTAATGACATTTGAAATATTTCTGTCAAAGCCCCTGCTCTAAGGTAAGAAGAACTTTGGTTAAATTAAGAGACCAGAGCTGTGTGCAATACTCCAGATATGATCTCAACAGGTCCTTAATCACTCTGCTTCCCTTGCATTAAAGCCCAACGTACCACTCACCTTCCGAATTCCTTACTTTCTGAATTACTTACCTTCCGAATTGCAAATGGTAAACTTTCTGCCTCTCTTGCTTTGGGCACTCGCTTTCTCTAAGCACATTGTTTAATGGTTTCACACCAAATTAAGTAAACTCCAATTTATTGTCATATGCAGAAGTATGGTGAGGTACAGGTACAATGGAAGTCTTGCTTGCAGCAGCATCACAGGCACATAGCACTGGCAACACGCAAATAGTGATATTCTGTTTTCCTGTTCTTTGTATTATCTTCCATCTCCTATCCTCTTGCTGCCTGCTTAACCTGTCTGTACTGAAGAGGGGTCCCAACCCAAAACATCCCCCATCCCTTTTCTCCAGAGATGCTGCCTGGCCCACTGAGCTATTCCACCAGTTCCTGTCTATCTGTTGTCTGTACTCCTCCCAGCTTCTCTTTAAACTTCTTCACAACTTACTTCCCCACCTGCTTGTCCCACTAGCATGCGACTCCATGCGGCAAGCGCGACCTAACGTGGTCGCTTGAGCCGTACGGCCTCGTGGGGCCGGTCCCACTTCGAACGCCGGAGCCTTATGGAGTTGTGCGGAGCTGGTCCCGACATCGCGCCGGGCTCCGAAAAACTGATACTGTCGGCCCGCAGCTGCATTGAGGCCGTACACAGCGTCTTGACGCCGTTCGCAGCATCTCGACACCGTACGCAGCGTCTTGACGGCGTACGCCTAGCGCGTGGCGTTGGGCGATGACGTCACCTCCCGGCGTGCCGTTGCATGATGACGTAACCGCCCGCCGCCGTGCGACGTCGAAATTCAGTCGGCCCGCCTCCTGCCCAGCTGATTGGTGAGCTTGATGTCGGGACCAGCCCCGCACAACTCCAGACGGCTCCACGGTTGGAAGTGGAACCGGCCCCGTAAGGCCGTACGCCTCAAGCCACCACGTTTGGTCGCGATAGACGCATGCAATCGCATGCTGGTGGGACAGGCCCTTTAGGAAACTTGAATTTGTTACTTTCAGTACTTAAGTCATTCATATGTAAATATTTAAAGCTTCAACTAATCCCTCCGGCATCACAGTGGTTACAGTTTGTCTAACAAAACTAGACTAATTTATCCCTATTCCCCATTGTCCTTGTCTTCATGAATCTATATATGAATCTTATATATTACCTAGCAGTTCATCCTAGATAATATATTTTATGTGCCAGATTATGAAACCCTAAAGCACTACACCACAGTCTCCCCTATTGAATCTGCTGATTAATTATCTAAACATGTTGAAACTCATTTCCTTTTCTAACATTTATGTTGAATCTGCATTAACATGTTTTGCTCTTTTAAGTGAAGACACATGAGAATATACTAGCTGGAAACTTGAGCAAATAAAACCCTCAGACTGCTGGAGGCAGCGTCTGTGGAGGGAAATGGACAGAAGACAGAGGAGGGACATGACCACAAATGTTGTCTGCCCATACCCCCCCCCCCCCCCCCCCCCCCCCCCCCACCACACAGATGCTGTCTGACCCACTGAGTTTGAGTAGTAGTCTGTATTCTGATGCTGTTCAAAGTGTTAATGTTAAGAGTTCAAAATAGATTCTACCCTTTTCTCAACAACTGATGGCACGATGGCACAGTGGTAGAGTTGCTGCCTTACAGCGCTTGCAGAGCCAGAGACCCGGGTTCGATCCCGACTAGGGGTGCTGACTGTATGTAGTTTGCAGGTTCTCCCTGTGACCTGCGTAGGTTTTCTCCCAAATCTTCGGATTCCTCCCACACTCCAAAGACGTAGGTTAATTGGCTTTCTATGAAAATTGTTCCCTAGTGTGTGTTGGATAGTGTTAATATGCGGGGATCACTGGTCGGTGCGGACTCGGTGGGCCGAAGGGCCTGTTTCCACACTGTATCTTTAAACTAAACTAAACTGATTTCAAGCAGACAGGCCTTGTTCCCTCGGTTTTCTGCAACTTCCTTTCATGAATCATTCCTTGAAAGGAAATTTTAGGAAAATACAACCAAAGTATTTACTCTTTCTAATTCACATTGTTTCGAATCCTCAGAAGCAGCCCATCAGATTTGTTGGCCATTATTTTGTCTGATGCCTTTATTCCAATTGACAGGTTACTTTGGTCTCCTTCCCCGTTTCTGTCACTTGGTTACCTATTATATATAGAATACATTTATGGATTGATTGAAATTGAACGAATAAACAATACAGCATGACCATCGTCAGAAGTAATTAGAAGAGCTTGGGAAGATGAGCTTGGCCTAAAAAATTTTAAACACAGGTGGGAGGAAAACTTTCCATATATACACAACTGTTCGATCAACGTTAGGCATTCGTTAATTCAATTTAAAATACTGCACAGACTCTATTATTCAAAGTCTACACTGAATAAGATCTTTCCAAATGTATCTCCTATTTGCGATAAATGTCTTCTTCAGGAAGCAACTAGAACACATTCCTTTGCCTCTTGTATAAAGTTACATAATTTCTGGAGAGGAATTTTTGAAATTTTTTCAAAAACACTAAATATAAAATTGGAGTCTGACATGGAACTGATCACTCTAGGTACTTCAGAAGCCTGCTCTGAGCTATCATTATTTCAAAGATGTTTCCTTAATTATGACCTGATAACGGCAAAAAAACTAATACTTAAAATTTGGAAACATACATCAGTCCCTACTCTTAAGATGTGGATTACAAACATGTCCAAGACACTACATCTTGAAAATATTAGACTTGTCTTGGCAGAAAAACCAGATCATTTTTCGAAGACATGGAGACCATTCATTGATTTAATACAAGGATAGTATGGTGCAACACAACTTTGGATTTAAATCTAATTACGGGTTGGGTGAGGTGGGTGGGGAGGGATGTGAGGCAGGTATATCACCACTTTTTTCTCTCTTTTTCTTTTTGTCCTTTTATTTTTTCTATTCCTCGTTTCTTTCTTTCATTTATTCACTCTTTGACTACACTACTTTGGTAGTCTAGGGGTTCTATCTATGCACATCTCACTTTCTCTTTCTTGCTTTTTCTCCTTTCAAGTTAAAGCTAAAAAGTTAAAATTGAAACTGTACAATAACTGTATAATTTTATATGCCGTTGGTTCTATTTTTGTACATTTACTTCTGATAAATAAAAAAATAAAAAACCAAAAAAACCCAATACAGCATGGAAACAGGCCCTTCGGCCCACCAAGCTCATGTCAATCATTGATCTACCGTCATACTAGTTCTAAATAATCCCATTTTTCACATCCACTCCCTCCACACCAGGGGCAATTTACAGAGGCCAATTAACTTACAAATCTGCACATCTTTGGGATGTTGGGGGAAACTGTGGAACCCAGGAGAAATCCACATGGCCACAGGAAGAATGTACAAATTCTACACAGAAATTAACCTGGTCTCTAGCGCTCTGAGTAAGCACATCTAACAGCCTTAATAGGTGTTAAACAGCATTGGTTTCCTTCTGAGCTCTTAAGGCATAAACATGTTACTGTTTTCCTTTTTATGTATTGTAGGAGCCTCTAAATAATGTTATATTTCTTGCTATATTGTGTTCCCTGGGACATCAACTAGATTTGTGACAGGACATAAGTTTTTCCTTGTTCATGTTGCCTGTTTCTATTGTTCCACTCTTAGCTCTGTGAAATGATCATCTCTTTATCCGCCTCATTGAAAAGCAAAGATATGTTTAAAATTTCACGCTGGTTACAAACTGAACATTTATAGAAACTTATGCTTAAAAAACAAAAGAATTGTTGGAAACACTTTGCTGGCTGCTCAAGAAGCATCTGTGGAATTAGAAACAAAATATAAGTTGCACAATGAAGACTTTTCATTGGAACGGTTTGAAGTCCCAGGAGAGTCCCATGGTTGTGATGAAAGATTATTATAGACATTCTCCCCATCTTTGAAAATTCAGATCATTTAAAATCTCAACATTTTATAATTGTTATTTTTTTTAATACTTTTCCTTTACATAATGTTTCTCTTCATTTTCACTTTCCCTTGCTGCTCCTTTTCCTGCAGTTCATTTGACTTTAAATTTGTTCACACTCATTTTGACACACTCTTTACAACCAGATGCGCAGTACCTATTGCTGCAATATTATCAGATTACACTTCCAGCAACTTTTTGTGAAAAATATTTAGAAGCCAAAATATTTTGTTTAGTTTAGTTTAATTTAGAGATACAGCACGGAAACAGGTCCTTCGGCCCACCGGGTCCATGCTGACCAGTGATCCCCACATATTAAATATCCCACACACACTCGGGCCAATTTTTACATTACCAAGTCAAGTCAAGTCACATTTATTTATATAGCACATTTAAAAAACAACTCTCGTTGGCCAAAGTGCTTTACATTTGTTATTAGAATAGTATAAACAAACAAACTACATACATATTAGATTAGATTAGATATAATTTATTGCCACACAGCCAGGCTGGTGGAAATTTGGGTTGTCTGCAGCGATACAATAATAAAGAACACACAACCACAATAAAACTGTAACACAAACATCCATCACAGCATTCATCACTGTGGTGGAAGGCACAAAATTTGGCCAGTCCTCCTCCATTTCCCCCCCGTGGTCAGGATCAGAGTCCATAGTCAGTCCAGGATCGGCTCTTCTTCACCGGAGACCGCGGCTTTAAGTTGGTGTAGGCCGCAGGCCGGCGGTCAATATTTAAAGTCCCCGCCGCAGCCAGAAGCACCGTAGACTGCAGGGCCGGCGGTCGAAGCTCCCCTCCAGGGGTGATGGTAAGTCCATGCCGGACCCGCGGTAGAAGTCGGCCGCGGGCCGGCAGTGATGGCTTCTTCTTCCCCCGGGTCCCCAACGTGAGATCCCGGGCTGTAGACGCCGCACCAGCTGGAGCTCTGCAGACCGCGGCTTCAGGCTGCGACTTCAGGCTGCCGGCTGCCCCGGGTCAGCGAAACGGAGCGCTCCCCTCCAGCGAGCCCCAGCAAGGGCTCACCCGCTCCACGCCGAGAGTCCACGCTGCGCCCGCCGCTGAAGCCCCGGGCGCGTCTCCGGGAAAGGCCGCGCCGATCCTTGATGTTAGGCTACGGGGGAGGCGACCTGGAAAAACTCGCCTCTCCATGGAGGAGGCGACCGAAGCGGTTTCCCCCTCACCCCCCCACACCAACCACCACACAAAACACACAAAGAAACATTAAATACAGACTTTAAAACATACTAAAAAAATAAAAAAAGGTTGAAAAACTGACGAGCTGCATGACATGGCTGCTGCCAGAGCAGCGCCCCCTACAACTACAACTACAATGTATATATATACATATAACCCTCGCTGGAGTTGGTTAGTCAGGAAAGGCTTGGGAGTATTGATAAGTTTTTAGTCTTGACTTAAAGGAGTCGATGGAGGGGGCAGTTCTGGTGGGAAGGGGGATGCTGTTCCACAGTCTAGGCCAATTAATCTACAAACCTCTACGTTTTTGGAGTGTGGGAGGAAACTGAAGATCTCGGAGAAAACCCGAAGGTCATGGGGAGAACGTACAAACTCCATACAGACAGCACCCGTAGTCGGAATCAAATCCAGATCTCCGGCGCTGCAAGCTCTGTAAGGCAGCAACTCTACCGCAGCGCCACTGTGGCCGCCACTTCTTTTTATGCAAGAGCAAATATAGCAGAAGCCTGCTGCTGCGCACGATAATACTGTAATGCCACATCTCAAGCAAATCTGTGTCAATGTGACATGTTGCATAATACATTACACTTGAATTATTTTGGTCTTAATGAAGGAAAATCATGACTTTGATTGAAATATTGTTAATGAATTTTCTTGCATTAAATATTTGGTGTGAAACATGCCTTCACTGTGCAGTTCCTTGTGCCACGCAAATACATAACAATATTCTACAGAAATTCTACAACTGAATAATTTCTAACGTGATTAAACTTGGAGATTAATGCAACTGAACTCCGTGGGAACATACAGGGCGGTAGTTTCACACATTACTTTCTCATATCTTTCGTAAATGTAAAAAGAGGCCTTTCAGCCCATTAAGTCTGTGTTAGCTCTTAGAGCATTTCCGTCAGTCCTATACCCGCACTTATGTCTGTGTAACCTGTTCTGTTTCACACATGCTCGTCAATTCTCTTGAAAATCTCCTACTACCCACTTACATTAGGGGTAATTTACACTAACGGATGAATGTATCATCCAGCACATCATTGGGATGCGGGAGAGAACACACAGCGAAGGAAAAACAGAGAACATACAAAACATAATTGTGCTCCCAGTCAATCAAAACAATTAGAAATTAATCTGAAACCCGTGAAACTAATATTATAGACTTTCTGTACAGAAATGAAGGGTCTAACCTAGTTTAGCCTGGTTTAGTTTAGAGATACAGCGCGGAAACAGGCCCTTTGGCCCACCGAGTCCGCACCGGCCAGCGATCCCCGCATATTAACACTATCCTACAAACATTAGGGAAAGTTACACTTATACCAAGCCAATTAACCTACAAACCTGTACTTCTTTGGGGTGCAGAGGAAACCAAAGATCTCGGAGAATACTCAGGCGGGAATGTACAAACTCTGTACAGACAACACCCGTAGTCAGGATCGAACTCGGGTCTCTGGCGCTGCAAGCACTGCAAGGCAGCAACTCTACCGCTGTGCCACCATGCCGCCTGGTGCATTGTGTTTCAAGGGGTGTACACTATAATGGGCTATCAGAATTGGAGATTGCTTTGGAGATTCTGATAAACAAGAGAACTTTGGCCATGTTTTGGACTAATCTGCAATAACCTGCCTACATTATTGCCTTTCTATCCAAACCAGGTGCGGATGTATTGCTGCCCCAAGGAGACAAACAAGTGATGGACAATTCTAAATCTTTATTTAAACAAAGAGAAAAAAATCTAGAATCTCATTTGAAACTGACATTAATCTACAATGTCCCCTTAATCTTAATGGACTGGGTGATGAGCAATAATCAGCTGCTGGACGAACTCGATGGGTCGGGCAACATTCGTGGGCTGGTGACATATTGGCACAGGGCCCTTCATCAGGTCTGGAATGAGGGGAGGTAGCTGATGGAAAGGAGTGGCAGGAAGGGATGGGACAAGAGTCGGCAAATGCTAGAGGGATCCTGGTATGGAGAGGGTGATTAGCAGATGTGTCAGGATGAGGAGAGAAGGATGGCCACTGTCACCAAAACTGGAGGCAAACAGTGGAGAAAACAAAGGAATGCCGATGGTGAAAACTGATCATTTAAGGTGAGGAGTAAAATGTAGACGCAGATGGAGAGGTGTTAGGGGAGGGGGTAGATACGGGGTAGGTGGTGGATGATGAGCAGGAGGAGGAGGTGGAAGAGAGGAAAGTAGTTGGGTTGCGGGTGATGGGGGAGTGGAAGGAACAAGCTGCTTGAGAAGATCTGGGATGGAAGGGGAAGCGAGGTGGATTTGCCTGAAATTGGAGAAAACAATGTTCATGCTATTGGGTTGCAAGTTATGAAGTGCTGTTCTTTCAATTGGTGTGTGACCTCACTCTGGCAATGGTGGAGGCTGAGGACAAATTGGTCAGTATGGCAACTTGAAGAGGAATTGTCGTGGCTTGCAACCACAAACTCCAGCTGACCTTGGCAAGTGGCCAGCGAAGTAGTCACCTGACCTGCAGTTGGTCGACGTAGAGGAGGCCACGTGGATGCAATAGATGTTGGAGTCTGCATTGTGTCTTGTGCCTCCATTGTGTCCTGTGTTTCCAGTGTGTCTTGTGCCTCCATTTGACTGGATCATACCGGGTCTGGACTGCCATAGCTTTTCCATAAGTGATTGGGTTTCACAACCCAATTAGATGCTCAGCATCTTGGAGATGGCCAGAAGGTGCAGTGGGTTCCCGCGCATGTACACTACAATGGGCTATCAGAAATGTACTCTCTTTGCCTTTGACTGATAAACGCTTCAAACAGATTTTATATAGTCAAGTATTTAAAGAATATTCAAGGAGGCTGAAATTATAAGAAATAAAGGTACCAAACAAATAATTACATTTGATTAAAAATACTATGCTAACAATTAAAATTTAAAAAAAGATATAAAGTGCTGGAGTAACTCAGCAGTTCAAGCAGCATCTCTGGGGAACATAGATAGGTGACGTTTCGGGTTGGGATCCTTTCTGCATACAGGCAGACTAAAAGTTTGTCCTGGTCCTTTCCTGCCTGCAGTTCTTCCCCCCACCTCTCTACTTTCAGTCTGAAGAAGGGTCCCGACCTGCAACGCCACCTATACATTTTCTCCAGAGATGCTGCCTGACCTTACTCCAACACTTGGTTTAAAGCAGCTTCTGCGGTTCCGTCTTAAGACTAAAATTTAAAATTGGAGTAAAATATCTCAAGCATTTTCCTAAACTTATCTTTTCAGCTTCAGGGGTTTATTTCTCAATCATTCCTTACTTGGACAGAGTTGATCGAGACACTGTCTGTCTGCTCTGACGTGAAGCTGAGGGCCAGGATGTGAAGGGTGTCTGGCTTCTCCAGGACACAAGTGTTCTTTCACTGGGTTGGATGGTAAGTCAGGTTTAGTTTGGTTTAGTTTAGAGATACAGTGCAGAAACAGGCCCACTGAGTCTGCGCCAACCAGCGACCCCCTTCCACTAGTACTATCCTACATATTCAGGACAATTTGCAAGCATTACTAAATGCCAATTAACCTACAAACCTGTATGGCTTTGGAGTGGGGGAGGAAACTGGAACAACCAGAGAAAACCCACGTGATCACGGGGAGGATGTACAAAGTCCATAAGACAGCTCCCGTAGTCAGGATCGAACACGGGACTCTGGCGTTATTAAGGGCCCGTCCCACTTACATGTCCATGGCACGCAAATTACGCGACCTCGTGGTCGCGTCGAGACGTGACGGTCCCACGAAGGTCGCACACGATTTCATGCGTACACACAGCCGTCTGGAGCGCGTGACATCATTTGAAGATGGACACAAAGCTGGAGTAACTCAGCGGGACCGGCAGCATCTCTGGAGAGAAGCAATGGGTGATGTTTCGTGTCGAGACTCTTCATCAGTCTGAAAGTAGAGAGGTGGGGGGAAGAACTGCAGGCAGGAAAGGACCAGGACAAACTTTTAGTCTGCCTGTATGCAGAAAGGATCCCAACCCGAAACGTCACCTATCTATGTTCTCCAGAGATGCTGCCGGTCCCGCTGAGTTACTCCTGCATTTTGTGTATATCTTCAATTTTCTTGGCCTTGCTCTGGGAGTAGAAGTGGGGGCGGATCCGGACCGCAACGGCCGTGAGCCCCAGACCGAGTTCGGCGATCGTTTGCCTGCTTCTGCTGCTGTTGGAGGTGAGACATTGCGTCGCGCCAGGGTCTTGGGCTTGTCCCACTTTGGCCGTCAGTTACGCGACAGGCCGTTGGCGCGGAAAGATTTATTTTGCTTAAAAAATTTCGGAGCCCCGCGCGATGTCGCGCACAACTACATACCCCTCTGCGCTTCTCAGTGGGACCGGCCCCGCGCGGCCATACGATGCCCGTGCGCCTCAACGCGACCACGAGGTCGCATAATTTGCGTGCCAAGGACACCTAAGTGGGACAGGCCCTTAAGGCAGCAATTCTACCGCTACACCACCGTGTCGCCCTGGGCAGAAAAGCAGTAGCACCGATACCTGAGCTCCAGGTTGCTTCAGACATCTGTGTTTGGCCAACCATGCGTGAAATTCCCAAAATAAGCTGAGCCGGCAGTTCCGTACGGCATCCGTTGACTGCCAGTCCGTTTGATTCCGTATTCGACATTGATCTGTAATTATGAATGGCAGGACAAGTATCTGAAACAGGATTTGTTGGAAAATATTAACCCTTTTGCTTCAATGTTGAAGTCTAGGTTGATAGAGCAAAATGGTCTGAAGTGTACGGTTGATAAATTGTACTGGTGCCAAAGTAAATTTGTTTTCACATGAAAACATTCTCAGGTATGATATCATTTTATCATAATGTTTTGCATTAACAGAAGAAGCATAAATTGCTTGGCATGCTCTTCAAAAGTGGCTTAAATGTTAGCTGTAAGTGCATACAGATTAAAAATACACAAACAAGCAAAAAAAGAGCACCTGAAAGGATCACAGATGCCTTAGGAATGTAGGCCTGACCATCTGTTATGTTCTATTACTATATAAAGCTTGTCATAGACACCATAGAAAAAAACTAGATGGTTCCAGAGGTAATAATTAAAAAGGTGCTGAAATAATTTCTTTCAGATATCATGTTGCCAGCATAAGAAAATGTTACGTTTGCCATGTCGTGCTGTGTTTGCCGATGATGTTACTCCAATGTTCTTTGTTTAACAGGTTCTGCAATCTTTTTTCGATCAAGGTTAGGAGATTACAGCTTGTTTAAAACGTAATGTGGCGTGCAGGCATTGCTGCTGAGAGCTGTGCTGGTTTTAGTTTTAGTTTTTAGTTTTGGAGATACAGTGCAGAAACAGGCCCTTCAGCCCACTGAGTCCGTACTGAACAACAATCCCCGCACACTTACACTATCCTACACACACTATGGACAATGGATACTTCTGCCAAGCCAATTAAGCTACAAACTTGTACGGCTTTGGAGTGTGGGAAGAAACCGAAGATCTTGGGAGAAAACCCATGCAGGTCACAGGAAGAATGTACAAACTCCGTACAGACAGCGCTGGTAGACAGGATCGAACACGGGTCTCCAACTCTGCAATCGTTGTAAGGCAGCAACTCTACCACTGCGCCACCGTGTCGCACTGGTTCCCAGTATTGATGATAAAGGTATGATTTGTGAGCTAAATGTCAGATGATATTGCCACACTGAAGTCTTTAAAAGTCTATATTTTGAATGACAATTAGTAATGAGAAATGAACATCATTTATTGTGAAAGCAACTGGTATTCAGCCATATAAGTGTTCCTGGTAGCCCTGAGTCTCATTCAGTATGTGTTTTAATGCACTCTTTCACATGGTTAGGTGAATTGTATCAGGCAGACCAGAAAGAAGTGATTCAGCTTGTCGAGGTTAATCTGGCCTTAATTAGAACCTTCCTGATTAGTTGCACCTCTCTGCTCTTTACTCATTGCCTTGCAAGTTGGCCTGAAGTCTCCTTGTGAAAAAAATAATTTCAACAATCTGCCTATCAAAAATTCCCTTTGTCCATGTTGGCCTATTGCCTGTTGTGCTCTGTCGTGCCTATCCCCTTTCCCAGCTTTCTTCTCCCCCACTTCAATCAGTCTGCAGAAGGGTCTCAAATTGAAATCACCTATCCACGTTCTCTCGAGATGCTGCCTAATCTGCTGAGTATCCTCAGCTTTTTGTGTCCTTTTGTGTAATAACAAACATCTGTAGTTCTTTGTTTTTATATTTGAAGAAGTGCATGGGAGTAAAGATTGGCCATTTGTTGTACACTATAAAATGAAATCTGGTAATGTTTGTATGCTGTAAATTAAATTCTATTGAAATGCGAAGAGCAGGTGGAAATCTATTTGGACTATGAAATATAGCTGCTCTTGTTTTTCTTAAAGCAGAAAAGCCACAGTATTAAAAGTCACACTGCATAGATTTAGTTTCATTTAGTTAGGTTTAGAGATACAGTGCAGAAACAGGTCCTTCGGCCCAACAAGTCCTACCAGCGATCCCCACACACTAACACTACCCTATCCTACACACACTAGGGATAATTTTCCATTTATACCGAGACAATTAACCCACAAACCTGCATGTATTTGGAGTGTGAGAGTAAACCGAAGATCTCGGAGAAAACCCACGCAGGTCAGGGGGAGAACGTACAAACTCCGTACAGGCAGCGCCTGTAGTCGGGATCGAACCTAGGTCATATTTTCTCTTGTGGGGCTTCCTCTGCAATGGAACAACACCAGCTCCACATTTTCTCTCATCAACATGGAAAGGTACAGGAGTAATTTGGAGAGAGAGCATCCAAGTGCATTTGGAAAATCAAGGACTGGATAATGGTAGTCCTTGTGTTTGTGTTTTGTGTCAGCTTTGTGTTTGAGAAATTGTACCTTATGAATTGTTTGAACAAAACAGACCAAGAGGATTGTCAAGGGCAGGGCAGAAGACATTGTCTACATAGACATTAGCAAGTCAGGTCCAAATGAGAGGCTGATCCAGGAGGTTGGATCACATGGGATCTAGGCCAATTAGATTAAAAATTGGCCTTTAGGTTAGTTTAGAGATCATCATCATCATCGTTGACGGGCACGGTGCCTTACAATGCTACGTACGACAGTGATCGCAACTTCTACTGAAGTGTGGATGGCCGTTGGCTTGCTAGGAGCTCATCTGCCCTTTGACAGGTCTTGTTTGTTGTCCTGCTGGGGGTCCACAGCCCCCTCCTCACCTGGCACCTGAGATGGTTTAGTTGCCGACTATCTGACCATGGAGCAGGTAGCACGGGATTACATGGTACCCATGGTGGGGGGGACTCCCCCCAACCTGACTGATATCGCTTGGAAATAGGCCCTTTGGCCCACTGACAATCAACGATCACCAATTCACTATTTCTCTCCTATGCACAAGGGACAATTTACAGGTCAATTAACCTACAAACCTGCATGTCTTTGGAATGTGGGAGTAAATCAGAGCCCCTACAGGAAATTGGCACGGTGACATAGGGGCAGATGTACTGCCTTGCATCGCCGGAGACCCGGGTTCGATCCTGACTACAGGTGCCATCTGTGCAGAGTGTGTACATTCTCCCCGTGACCTGCGTGGGTTTTCTCAGAGATCGTTGGTTTCCTCCCACATGCTAAAGACGAGCAGGTTTGGAAGTTAATTAGCTTGGTACAAATGTAAATATACCCCAGTGCGTGTAAGATAGAGTGTACGAGGATCGCTGGATGGCGTGGACTCTGTGGGCCGAAGGGCCAGTTTCAGCGCTGTATTTCTAAACTAAACTAAACTAATTCACATGGTCACAGGGAGAACATGCAAACTCTATTCAGACAACACCCGGAGTTAGGATCTAACATGGATCTCTGGCGCTGTAAGGTAGCAACTCTGCCACTGCGCCATCCTATGTTACTGTCACTGTGTTATTTGTTGATAGGACTCAAAGGGTGGTAATGGAAGGTCCATTATTAGATTATGACCAGCGGTGTGCCACAGGGATGGATGTTGGACTTACTGTTGTTTATCATCTATATGAATAATTTGGATAAGAATGTATTTGGCATAGTCAAGATTGAAAAAACTAGGCTTGTATTCACCAGAGTTTAGAAGGATGAGGGGGATCTTATAGAGACATATAAAGTTATAAAAGAACTGGACAAGCTAGATGCAGGAAAAATGTTCCCAATGTTGGGCGAGTCCAGAACCAGGGGCCACAGTCTTAGAATAAAGGGGAGGTCATTTAAGACTGAGGTGAGAAAAAACTTTTTCACCCAGAGAGTTGTGAATTTGTGGAATTCCCTGCCACAGAGGGCAGTGGAGGCCAAGTCACTGGATGGATTTAAGAGAGAGTTAGATAGAGCTCAAGGGGATAGTGGTCAAGGGATATGGGGAGAAGGCAGGCACGGGTTATTGATAGGGGACGATCAACCATGATCATATTGAATGACGGTGCAGGCTCGAAGGGCCGAATGGCCTCCTCCTGCACCTATTTTCTATGTTTCTATGTAATACGTTTGTGGATGACAACAAAATTGGTGGTCTAGTGAAAAGTGGATATCTAAATGTATAACAGGATCTAGATCAGTTGGGAAGGTGGGTCAAGGAATGACAGAGGAATCTTTAACTCTGACATGTGTGCATCAAACCAGGGCCGGACTTGCACAGTAAATGGTAGAACGAGGAAAGTGTTATAGAACAGGGAGATGAGGGAATACCTCTGGTTCCCTGAAACTGGTCAGTCAGGGGGACAGTGTGATGAATTAGGGATCCTTCCTTGAGAAGGATATTGTGTACAAAAGTTAGGGTTTCTTAATAAACCTGTACAAGTTGTCCATAAGAACAGACTCGGAGTATTGTGTGCAGTTCTGGTCGCCCAGATATAGGAAGGATATCATTAAGTTGGAAAGGACATGGAAAAGATTCACCAGGATGTTACCAGGGCTTGTGGGATTGGGCTATAGGGAGAGGTAGAATAGGCTGGGACTTTTTTCTTTTGAGCGATGACCTCATTGAGACACACATGATCATGAGGGGTTTGGATAAAGAAAATGTTCACAATCGTTTTCCCAGGGTGGAGGACTGTAAAACCCGAGGTTCTGGGCTTAAGGTGAGAGGGGGTAATTTAAGCAGGATCTTAGGGGCACGTTAGGGCTAGGGGACACTACAATTAGAGGGTATGAGTTTAAGTTGAGGGGGGGAAAGTTATAAGTGTCCTGAGGGGTAACATTTTCACACAGAAGGTGGTCAGTTTGCAGAACAAGCTCAGAGAAAGTGTTAGGCAAGTAGAATTTCATCATTTATATGATACATTTAAGATATGTAAGTGGATAGGAAAGTTTTAGTGGGATATTGCCCAAATGGCCATAGGCAAGCAGCTCAGTAAGCAGCTTGCTTGGCATTGAAGAATTGAATGCCCTATTTTAATTATGTATAACTCTGTGACTTTGAAGTCTTTAACCTAAAGGGCCTGTCCCACGAGCATGCGACTCCATGCGGCAAGGGCGACCTAACGTGGTCGCTTGAGCCGTACGGCCTCGCGGGGCCGGTCCCACTTCGATCGCCGGAGCCGTATGGAGTTGTGCGGAGCTGGTCCCGACATCGGGCGGGGCTTCGAAAAACTGACCGTGTTCAAAAATTCCGCGCGGCAACGGCCTTCCGGCCTGCAGCAGCCTTGACGCCGTACACACCGCCTCGACGAGTTTGCGCAGCGTCTCGATGCCGTATGTCACGCGCGAACTTTGCTCGAACTTCGCTCGTCACTCACTCGACCTCCGCGCGGCCCCCGCTTCCTGTTTGGTCGCGCTCGCCTCATGCTGGCGCATGCTGGTGGAACCAACCATGTACGGGGATAACTCGACCTCCGCGTGGCCTCCGCGCGGCCCCCGCTTCCGGTTTGGGCGCGCTTGGTCCGCATGCAGGTCGCATGCTCGTGGGACAGGCCCTTTATTCATGGCTGGATACTGATGCTGACAGCCATTCTTTGCCTATTGTCTATTGGGATTCAGACTTGCAGCATTTAAATGAAATTCAATGTGACCTCCAATGTGATAGGAAACAGGGTCTTATTAATAATAATTTAGGACTGAGATGAGGAAAAACCTTTTCACCCAGAGAGTTGTGAATTTGTGAAATTCTCTGCCACAGGAGGCAGTGAAGGCCAATTCACTGGATGTTTTCATGAGAGAGTTAGATTTAGCTCTTAAGGCTAAAGAAATCGAGGGATATGGGGAAAAGGCAGGAACGGGATACTGATTTTAGATGATCAGCCATGATCCTATTGATAGGCAGTGCTGGCTTGAAGGGCTGAATGGCCTACTCCTACACCTATTTTTCTATGTTTCTATGTCTCTGAGAACCCACTCTGTTGAAGGCTGGCCCAGAGGGTACTGCAATCCCTTCTAAATTCAGCGCCAATTTGACAATTAAGCAGTATTAGCATTTCTGGACAAAACAAGGTGAAAAACCAACCACATGCCAAAATCTATTCAGAATCCAAACAATTTCAGGAGATCTATTTTTGCTATTGTTTCCGGGAAGATATTTTAATCTGAGGGTCACAAGAACACTGCCAGCGCTGAGTGTGGCATCGCAGAGCACCTTGGAAATGACTTCAAATGAAGTGACTCGAGAAGTAATTAGATAATTCACCAGCGGACAATTTGTCTCCGACACACAGCATGACACAGAAAAGATGACGTGATTAATGATGAGAGTACGGAAGGTGGCGTTGTGACATGGTGAGGAGGGAGACAGGGGAAGGGCAAAGCAATGTGACCTGATTCATTATTTTAACCATATAACCATATAACAATTACAGCACGGAAACAGGCCATCTCGGCCCTTCTAGTCCGTGCCGAACACTTATTCTCCCCTAGTCCCATCTACCTGCACTCAGACCATAACCCTCCATTCCTTTCCCGTCCATATACCTATCCAATTTATTTTAAAATGATAAAATCAAACCTGCCTCCACCACTTCCACTGGAAGCTCATTCCACACAGCTACCACTCTCCGAGTAAAGACGTTCCCCCTCATGTTACCCCTAAACTTATGTCCCTTCATTCTGAAGTCATGTCCTCTTGTTTGATTCTTCCCTACTCTCAATGGGAAAAGCTTATCCACGTCAACTCTGTCTATCCCTCTCATCATTTTAAAGACCTCTATCAAGTCCCCCCTTAACCTTCTGAGCTCCAAAGAATAAAGACCTAACTTGTTCAACCTTTCTCTGTAACTTAGTTGCTGAAACCCAGGCAACATGCTAGTAAATCTCCTCTGTACTCTCTCTATTTTGTTGACGTCCTTCCTATAATTAGGCGACAAAAATTGGTCGCCTAATTATATTTTCTGATGATAATTTCTGCGGTTCGTTGGAATTCAGGGACAGGATTTTAATTTCCTGGCACGTTGTGAGCAGGGAGCTCCCTGGTGAGTGGGAAAGATCACAAGAGTGAGCAGTGTGCCTGTTCGTAGTCTCTTACCCCAGTCTTCACATCTCCATTGCAGTTCTGCTATCCGCCAATTAACGTGGCTAATTAACATGTCATCGACTCCATGGCTTAAAAATGCAGCACTTCAGTGGAATGGCAGAATGGAATCCAGGTATTCAAAAGATGATGCTGCCTCAAAATAGTAGCCCATAATAGTAGCCCATAGAGAGAGTACAGAGGAGATTTACTAGCATGTTGCCTGGGTTTCAGCAACTAAGTTACAGAGAAAGGTTGAACAAGTTAGGTCTTTATTCTTTGGAGCGCAGAAGGTTAAGGGGGGACTTGATAGAGGTCTTTAAAATGATGAGAGGGATAGACAGAGTTGACGTGGATGAGCTTTTCCCATTGAGAGTAGGGAAGATTCAAACAAGAGGACATGACCTGAAAATTAAGGGACAGAAGTTTAGGGGTAACATGAGGGGGAACTTCTTTACTCAGAGAGTGGTAGCTGTGTGGAATGAGCTTCCAGTGGAAGTGGTGGAGGCAGGTTCGATTTTATCATTTAAAAATAAATTGGATAGGTATATGGACGGGAAAAGAATGGAGGGTTATGGTCTGAGTGCAGGTAGATGGGACTAGGTGAAAATAAGTGTTCGGCACGGACTAGAAGGGCCGAGTTGTCCTGTTTTCCGTGCTGTAATTGTTATATGGTTATATGGTTATATCAGCAAAAACCAACACCACCTTGGCCTTGTTCTCATTTTTCTCCTCCCGTAAGGAAGAAGGTTAGAAGCCTGACAACCGTGACCATCAAGTTCTTCCCAGCAACCATTTGTCTCTTGAACACTGCACAGCACTAACCTGAGCACCGATGAACTTCTATGGACTGTGCCTTTGGTTGCACTACAGACCTCATTTTATCTTCTCGACCCTAATACAGCACACGAACTTCTCACTCCAACTTATCTTGTAAGTTCAATATAGGTCTTTCTCCATACACCTCCCCTCAACCCTCAGACAGAATGAAATATTAGGGAGTTGCACAACGTATAAAGGCCCTGTCCCATTTTCCCGAGTTACACACGAATTCTCCCAAGTTTTCCCCTTGATTCAATTTCGGAGAAACATAAAAACATAGAAAATAGGTGCAGGAGTAGGTCATTTGGCCCTTCGAGCCTGCATCGCCATTCGATATGATCATGGCTGATCATCCAACTCAGTATCCCATCCCTGCCTTCTCTCCATACCCCCTGATCCCTTTAGCCACAAGGGCCACATCTAACTCCCTCTTAAATATAGCCAATGAACTGGCCTCAACTACCTTCTGTGGCAGAGAATTCCACAGATTCACCACTCTCTGTGTGAAAAATGTTTTCCTCATCTCGGTCCTAAAAGATTTCCCCCTTATCCTTAAACTGTGACCCCTTGTCCTGGACTTCCCCAACATCGGGAACAATCTTCCTGCATCTAGCCTGTCCAACCCCTTAAGAATTTTGTAAGTTTCTATAAGATCCCCCCTCAATCTTCTAAATTCTAGCGAGTACAAACCGAGTCTATCCAGTCTTTCTTCATATGAAAGTCCTGACATCCCAGGAATCAGTCTGGTGAACCTTCTCTGTACTCCCTCTATGGCAAGAATGTCTTTTCCTCAGATTAGGAGGCCAAAACTGTACGCAATACTCCAGGTGTGGTCTCACCAAGACCCTGTACAACTGTAATAGAACCTCCCTGCTCCTATACTCAAATACTGCTCCTATAATGCAGCACAAGAACTTCTCACTCCAACTTATCTTGTAAGTTCAATTCGTCTTTCTCCATACACCTCCCCTCAACCCTCAGACAGAATGAAATATTAGAGAGTTGCACAACGTATAAAGGCCCTGTCCCATATTCCCGAGTTACACACGAATTCTCCCGAGTTTTCCCCTTGATGCAAACTCGGAGAATGTCCGTAGCGAGTCTGTAGGAGTCTGTAGCGAGTCCGTAGGAGTCTGTAGGAGTGCGTAGATATTTCATAGCAGCTCATAATGCCAGCTGTAGGTTCTCGGGGCACCAAGTAAGTTGGGACGTTTTTTCAGCATGTTGTAAAATGTCCACGAGTAAAGAATATAGCCCCGAATACCAATGGCTGGCATCTCCGAGTTTGAATCAAGGGGAAAACTCCGTGAGTAACTCGGGAAAGTGGGATAGGGCCTTAACTCTCATGATAGTATTACATCAGCAGCTAGTGATATATATTTGTGAGGCAATTTTCATTCATTCCACATCGAGTCCTGCAGAAATCTTTGTTACAAAGCAGGGTGGCACACTGGCACAATGGTAGAGTTGCTGCCTCACAGTGTCAGAACCCCAGATTCAATCCTGACTATAAGTGCTGTCTATGCAGAGTTTGTACATTCTCCCTGTGACCACATGAGTTTTCTCCATGTGCTCTGGTTTCCTCCCACGATCCAAAGATGTACAGGTTTGTTGGTTAATTGGCTTCAGTAAAATTGTAAATTGTCCCTGGTGGTAGGATAGTGCTGGTGTAGGTGGCAACTGCTGAGCAGCAAGGACTCGAGTGGGCCGAAGGGCCTGTTTCCGCGCTGTATCTCTGAAGTCTAGCTACCAGGAGAATCATTCGTGCAAGGACAAAATTCTCTGAACCACATCAGAAACCACAATATAAACCTTTTTTTTACAAGCTTAATTATCTATGATAAGTATGAATAACTGAATATATAAGGTTAAATAAAATATTGAATGTGTAGTTAAGACCATTATGAGGCTGTATGCTACATATTAACTATCAAATTATAAAAGGACTGGACAAGCTAGATGCAGGAAAAATGTTCCCAATGTTGGGCGAGTCCAGAACCAGGGGCCACAGTCTTAGAATAAAGGGGAGGTCATTTAAGACTGAGGTGAGAAAAAAACTTTTTCTCCCAGAGAGTTGTGAATTTATGGAATTCCCTGCCACAGAGGGCAGTGGAGGCCAAGTCACTGGATGGACTTAAGAGAAAGTTAGATAGAGCTCTAGGGGCTAGTGGAGTCAAGGGATATGGGGAGAAGGCAGGCATGGGTTATTGATAGGGGACAATCAGCCATGATCACAATGAATGGTGGTGCTGGCTCGAGGGGCCGAATGGCCTCCTCCTGCACCTATTTTCTATGTTTCTATGTTTCTATATGTAGCCATCTAGGCCATGCGTGGGTGATTATGCACAGATCTCATGCTCCATCGAGTATGCAGCTAATGCCTTAATTTTGCTCAACAGATCCTGTTTGTTCCAATCTGGGGGGGTTAGGAGCGGTTGCCTTGTCTATGCTGCAGCTGGGATTACCTCAGTCCTGAGACCGCCAGCTGTAACTGGACTTCCCTGTCTCTCTGTCCATGCAGACTTCCATAGTAGTTTAGAGGTTCTAATCGGAGGTGGAATTAGTCACTGCCTCTACACCAGTGATTCCCAACCTGGAGCCATATGGTCCAAAAGGGGCCATGGCAAATTTCAGGGAGGCCACAGAAAAAAATTGGGATTTAGGGGGCCACAGGTTCAATTGAGGGGGGATCTTATAGAAACTTACAACATTCTTATGGGGTTGGACAGGCTAGATGCAAGAAGATTGTTCCCGATGTTGGGGAAGTCCAGAACAAGGGGTCACAGTTTAAGGATAAGGGGGAAATCTTTTAGGACCGAGATGAGGAAAACATTTTTCACACAGAGAGTGGTGAATCTGTGGAATTCTCTGCCACAGAAGGTAGTTGAGGCCAGTTCATTGGCTATATTTAAGAGGGAGTTAGATGTGGCCCTTGTGGCTAAAGGGATCAGGGGGTATGGAGAGAAGGCAGGGATGGGCTACTGAGTTGGGTGATCAGCCATGATCATATTGAATGGCGGTGCAAGCTCGAAGGGCCGAATGGCCTTTCTCCTGCACCTATTTACTATGTTTCTATGTTTCAATGAAGGGGGCTACAGAGCTACCTCCTAAATTTCAGTTCTAATAAATTTAAATCTTTGTAGTTGAAATATTTTTGATGTTTGTGGAATAGAATAAAAGAGAATCTATGTGCAATTAATAGACACTGATATTTTTATGGAAGGTATTATAATATTGAAGTACTTTTTTTCCGCTAATAATGTCAGGGGGGGGGGCCGCAGAAAAATTAAAAGATCCCAAGGGGGCCATGAGCTAAAAAAGGTTGGGAACCACTGTTCTACACGAATGTTTTGAATTTTATAACCCATCATTCTTATGAGGGCTGACGTACCCAGTCTGATGTGGTTCAGTTAAGTGGTGGAAAATGGTGTGTTGGGTGAGTCAATTTCACCAAGATTTAACCACCTTCTCCCCACCGACTACAAATATTTGCAGTTCGTTATGTTAAGTTCTAATCCCAGCTTTATGAGGTGTGATGGATAGTTTCAAATGGAAAATCATTCTGCATGCTTTTTTTTTCAAATAAACTATTCCTCGTGTGAAAGATGGGAAAATCTCTCCTCGTGTGCCCCCGATGCACATGGAGCTCCTTTATATCAGTTGTAGGAAGTTAATTGTGTTGGGCTAGAAATGGCACATCAGGGTCCCCTCGGGACATGAATTATGGATGCTGAGGAGAGCAACTGACACAGACAACAGTAAGTCAACAGTGTTTGCCTTTGCTGCGTCTGAACAATGATATTTAAAGAAAACACAGACAAGCAAATGCCACAGAGGCTTCCTGGTGAAATAATTTCATGTCTGTATCTCACCACTTTTACAGAAAATTGAGGCAATTTTACACTTAAGTGTCATTTTCTTTGTCACCAAATGTGTTATTTAGATGTACCCATTTATGTCTGAACTAACTAAAATCTCGCAGCAATAGTCTCTGATGCTTCTGGCAAATAGGGAGCAGCATTAGGTCAAGCTGTCGCCAGTATTATTGGCAGCGCTACCTATCGAACCTGCTGTCTGAGAACCACCTGTCATTTCCCAAAGATATGTATCCCTTTTTACCTCGTTTCTGTGGTTACCGACATGCAATCAACGGTGAAGAGATTATCGAGCACCATTTGCTTGGACACAAACAAAGCCTTTCTTTCGCATGATTATAGTATGGAAGAGCAAGCATTTCTTTGTGTTCTGCAAAAACGCAGGCACCTGATGAGCTTTTTAACGACCTTGTTTATTAGTGAACCAGGCAGCGAGAGATGAGAATTGAATGTTGTCCAGTGATGAGGGACTAAAGCACAGTGTTGAATATGAATGAAACCCTTGTGAAATGCAAATAATAAAGGCACTTAAATTCAAAATAATTTTGCCCTGTGCTTTTTGTTTACTTTCACACAATATATGATATTGAATACTCTTTCTGCAGAGAAGCTGTTAATTTGTCATTGATTTTTTCGACTGTTGTTATTGCCAGAATTATAAAGAACCCTGGTCATACCAATCAATATCCTTAATAATGTTAAAGGTCACTAGTAAATCTCCACTCAGTTACTCTGCTAAAGAAGAAAAATTGAAAGGACCTGCAGTTTTAAGCATGGTCTATAGCTTCTTATCCCTGGTATAATATGGGTAACTAAAAATTGTATTTTCTATATACCTTATTGCAAAACTACACAAACCAGACTATTTCCCATGCAAAGTACTCTGGCCTTCCTTGTCTTTATTTGGGAAAGGCACAGGCGGTCGGTCCAACATTTGAAACATATAAGATTGTTAAGGGCTTGGACACACTAGAGGCAGGAAACATGTTCCCGATGTTGGGGGAGTCCAGAACCAGGGGCCACAGTTTACGAATGAGGAGTAACCCATTTAGAACGGAGAGGAGGAAACACTTTTTCTCACAGAGAGTGGCGAGTCTGTGGAATTCTCTGCCTCAGAGGTGGGTGGAGACAGGTTCTCTGGATGCTTTCAAGAGAGAGCTAGATAGGGCTCTTAAAAATAGCGGAGTCAGAGTATATGGGGAGAAAGCAGGAACGGGGTACTGATTGGGGATGATCAGCCATGATCACATTGAATGGCGGTGCTGGCTCGAATGGCCTCCTCCTGCACCTATTGTCTATTGTCTATTGTCTATTGACAAATAAAGGACCATATGAGAAAACCAGTCAAAGGTGTTCGCAATGATGGGGAGAGATAAGAACCAAACGATAAATTTTATTCATCCCCGTTGGGAAATTGGTCTGCCGACAGTCACAACACACAAGGTATACAAAAACTTGAAATTAAAAGTGAAAACAAAAAGAAAGAGACAAGCGACTGTTGGCGGCTGCCGTGTGCACAGTGCCTTCAGAAGCTTAATATATTGGCTCCATAAAGAGTTTGGAATATAGTATGATGCAAGGCTCTCCTCTGAGCCATATCCCTCAACATTTCATTGTCTTTCTCTGTTACGAGAATGAAGATGGCCGCTCTTGCTGGAAAAGGGAACATACAATTGTCGCTGGAGCAGCATGCTGGCAGAGCAAGTATGTTTATTAGCAGAGTGGCCTAGAAGGGAGAGTACTGGTTACTACTGGAGTTACTGCTGCAGAGGTCATGTTTGAGGTAAGATGGCCAAGCTCTCTGCTTTCAATTCAGTACAGTACACAGTGGCCTCACCACTGTTGTTCCACAAATGATCTCAGTTTTATTCTCAGCCATCTTGCTCAGACGGCTGCCACTGGCGGCAAAATAAATCTTATTGATTTTAGTTCATGGAAGTCTGAATGTGGGGCTGCTCAACCCCATCTGTCAACACAATCGCAGCCATCACCACTTGATATAAACAACCATTCTCC
This sequence comes from Amblyraja radiata, assembly GCF_010909765.2. Classification (NCBI taxonomy): domain Eukaryota; kingdom Metazoa; phylum Chordata; class Chondrichthyes; order Rajiformes; family Rajidae; genus Amblyraja; species Amblyraja radiata. Next base: position 5,311,588 of record NC_045956.1, read on the forward strand.
ATCTGGCAGCATTCATCTCAATCTCATTGTGCTTAATTGTATTTAATTGGCTAACCCCAATTATGCTCAACGTACTTGTGGAGTGCAGCTTGCTTGATGTGTCCCATTGATAGTGGTGAAGGTGTCCCGAAGGGCCGTGGGATTTTGACACACCCTATTTCAGGTGAGACTTGTCCACCACAGAACTGGCTTGTCTCCTACTCACCCCTAAGGACAGGGAACCTGTGAGTGTGTGGGTGGGTGGAGGGGGTCGGCAATGGCAAAGGGCTGGTGTGAAGATGCGGGGACCTTGCCTTCTGCACCCTCAAGGTCAGCTGCGGAGTTCCATATTGCAACTTTCCCTGTGACATAGAGAAAGGCTATTCAGCCCATCAATTCCAGACTGGCTCATAGAGCATTCCATTTTCCCCATCAATAGTCCCTATAAACGTACCTAGCTGTACTTATTATCTCTTTCCTTGCTGTACGTATTATCATGGCGTGAAGGTTGGAAGTGGCCAGGCACGGAGAGGGACGATGGCTTGCTGGACGCTCTGCATCATGGAGATGGTATCATGGCCTCTCTGGTCACTTGCAGCTGGGACTTTGAAAATGGTGCCAAAACCTGGCGACTCTTCAATATGGACTCAGTGGGCTGTTTCTATGCATTCTGCACTGAATCGGGGATTGTACTTATGTATGGCAATAATCCTACAGATGTATTTCAAGAGAGAGCTAGATAGGGCTCTTAAAAATAGCGGAGTCAGGGGATATGGGGAGAAGGCAGGAACGGGGTACTGATTGGGGATGATCAGCCAGAAAACCTGCCTCCCTCTGAGGCAGAGAATTCCACACTCCCCACTCTCTGTGAGAAAAAGTGTTTCCTCGTCTCCATTCTAAATGGCTTACTCCTTATTCTTAAGCAGTGGCCCCTGGTTCTGGACTCCCCCAACACCGGGAACATGTTTCCTGCATCTAGCGTGTCCAAGCCCTTAACAATCTTATATGTTTCAATGAGATCTCCTCTCATCCTTCTAAACTCCAGAGTGTACAAGCCCAGCTGCTCCATTCTCTCAGCATATGACAGTCCCGCCATCCTGGGAATTAACCTTGTAAACCTACGCTGCACTCCCGCAATAGCAAGAATGTCCTTCCTCAAATTAAGGGACCAAAACTGCACACAATACTCCAGGTGTGGTCTCACTAGGGCTCTGTACAACTGCAGAAGGAAGTCACTGTATAAATTTTGCTTGCAGACCCAAGGTATACAAATATTCGCCCATAAAGGGCACTTATAAAGTTGCAAAGTACCGCCGCGCCAGGTTCCCCTTTGTTCTTCCCCCCCCCCCCACCCCCACCTCACAGCAGCCCCCCATGCTGGGTCCCCCATTGTTCTTCAATGTCGATGCCTATCAGACATTACATGCATGGGGCTGCCTCAGCTGGGAGGTCATCAGCTGTGCAGTACCTGTTTTGAGTATTGTGAGTTGGGTCATTTTCTTGCCGTTTTGCAAAATGCTTTGTCCATTCATGTTGAAGCATGTTGTTCTGGCTCTCCTTTCACTCAAGCTGCACAAACTCAAATACTACTGACTCACTCATCACTTACATCTGCAAATCCAAATGCTGAGCGTTTCCGGCATCTTCTGTTTTTATGACTTCTATCTGCAGCCCGTTTCGAGGAAGCTAGTGGCTGACTGAGGGGGTTGTTTGTGAAACGCACTGGTACTTCTCCACTAATTACCTTCTTATCGTGGACACTCCTGTGCCGGTGCCTCTGGGTGTCCTTGAGAAGCTACTGGTGCAGTTCAGATACCCGAGTAGTTCTGACCCTGTGTGCGAAAGGCAATTGCATTCTGAACTCCATGGCTTCTGGCAAGCAGCGCAAGCTAATCTTTTGCAAGTTGTCCCATTTGCTGTACGTCACAGCATTAACAAGATAACTGGTGCACTCTGCCCAAGAAAAAGAGAGTTCTTTTTTAATGAGTAATGGCAATTAGAGCAAGTGAGCACACAGTTTTGCAATGATTTCCAGCTTGTGGAGATAACAACAAAAGAATTTGAAGCAGTTATCCAAACCTTCAAACCTACTCTGCCATTCATCAGCATTAGGTCTGATCTTCCATCTCATTGTTATTTTCCGGCAATATTTCACTTAACCCTTGATTCCCTCTACATCCAGAAATTAATCTATCTCTGATTTGAATGAATTGGATTCAGGCTCCCTAAAACTTTGGGGTAGAGAATTGCAAAGATTCTCCATCGTCTGAGTGATGAAATATATTCTTGCTTGAATCCTAATCAGCCTACACCTTAAGGGCCTGTCCCACTTTCACGACCTAATTCATGACCTCTGCCGAGTTTGCCCTTGACATACTCGCAACATGGTCGTCACAAGGTCGTAGGAGGTAATAGGAGGTCGTAGGTAGGTCGTAGGTAGGTCGTGATGCTAGTCGTAGGTACTTGTGGCATCAAGTAGGTCGGGTCGTTTTTTTCAACATGATGAAAAATGTCCACGAGTAAAAAAAGGTTGTGAATTAGTTCGTGAAAGTGGGACAGGCCCTTTAAGCTGCAACTGTGACCCTCCCTGAACAACCATGACAAAAAGTACATCATAAATGCCATGTCCCATGGTTTGTTACTTTCCTCAAGCACCTTGTGTTTGCTGTCTGCCATATTTCTGTCACTGCTGTGTAGCAATGTTACAACATTTTGAGATTTAAAAAATCAAGTCTGTAATTTATCCCATCAGATAAAGCATAAAAAGAAGTTTAATTGGTCACCTAATTCACTTTCATATCTTCAGTATTAAAAAAGTTATGGCCATTTTCATACTCGGAAATTAGCATCTTGTTCCCTATTGCTTTTCCATTGACTTAACACAAAAGCTGTGATCGAGGACAGTCAAAAGCCCATAACTTTCTTAAAAATTAAGAGAACTAAAATAAATTTTCAGTTATTGTAGATTGAAGCATTCTGAAACAAATATGAAACAATCTTACTTAGATGACTTGAAATTAAAGCATATAATTAGTTAGTTACCTAATTGTAGCTAATTACAAAATTCAATTACTAGATCTAAACATCTATCAATTTCTTAAGAATAGATTAACATTTTTAAATAAGTGTCCAAATAAAATTCACACAAGAATTCACAATATAATATAATTTTAAAATCTCATTGTCATGGATTTATAGGCCAAATGGAAGGAATTTAATGTTTAATGCCTGTAAATTAATGGCCATTTAAATCAACTTGCGAGTGGGTTTTTCTGGAATGCGACCATTTGGAATGTTGTGGTTTGCAGTGATTTAAACCCCCATATCGGCATGAAAAACACTGCCGGTTGGTATGGGGACTAAATCACCATTTCACAACTTAAAATGTGAACTAAAGGCATCTTAAGGACCACTTTTATACATAAAAATAAACAGCTTTCTTTTACCTGTCACCTACATGAAATCCGTCCCCATTGTTGGCGTTGACGGCTTCAGAAGCTGATTTTAAAATGACTCCAGCGCTGAACGAGTCGGGCGATTAAAAAAAAAAATTACACAGAACGCCCATCGGAATGATTCTTCAGCAAAAGCTTGCACTCCAACCAAATATAATCCAGGACCAGGTCGGAAAAAATACCGTGTTTTAACCCCGCCCCCCCCTTAAAGGCGCCAAAATCGCGCACACGGCCAGTGGCAGAATTGCAGCGCCGCTGAAGGTAAGTATTATAACATACCTATGCTATGGTGACCTGTATCTTGGTGCATCAGGATGAACACCCCCTTTTTCATCTGGTCTTCGATGTGTTCCAGGAAGGGTGGGACAATGCACTCATTATCTCAACACACACAGAAGTCAGCCTTTTCAACTATTGAGTTCGACCTTAATCCTCATCCAGTTTCTCCAATCAGGGCTGATGTATGATCTGGAGAACCGGCCGAAAGCAGAGTCGAACTAAAGTCTCCCAGAGCCAGGGGCCTCCCTATGAAATAGATGCTTTTAAATTTTGTTTGTTCAGGCTTCTTAATGGAACAATGCATTGCTTTTCTCCTCCTCCTCTGTGCAGTGATGTTTCTTTGCCAGGCCAAGAGCTTGGTTTGGGGGAAACAGTTGTTGTGGTGGGGTATCACTATGTGATGATAAAGGCACCACATAGGAGCAGAGTAAAGTAGCATAAAGCCCCTGTCCCACTTAGGAAACCTGAACGGAAACCCCTGGAGACCTTGCACCCCACCCAAGGTTTCCGTGAGGTTCCCGGAGGTTTTGGTCAGTCTAGTCGAGCTTCTTCTATGTTCCGGCGATTATTTCAAAAAATTAAAAACCGGCCTCGACTAAAAATAGGTTGCCGTTTTAAAAATCGGTAAATTTTGAGTCGAAGCCGGTTGCGATGCTAGTTAAAGGTGGTTGCCAATGTGTTCCCAATGTTGGGCGAGTCCAGAACCAGGGGCCACAGTCTTAGGTTAAAGGGGAGGTCATTTAAGACTGAAGTGAGAAAAAACTTTTTCACCCAGAGAGTTGTGAATTTATGGAATTCCCTGCCACAGAGGGCAGTGGAGGCCAAATCACTGGATGGATTTAAGAGAGAGTTAGATAGAGCTCTAAGGGCTAGTGGAGTCAAGGGATATAGGGAGAAGGCAGGCACGGGTTATTGATAGGGGACGATCAGCCATGATCATATTGAATGGCGGTGCTGGCTCGAAGGGCCGAATGGCCTCCTCCTGCACCTATTTTCTATGTTTCTATGTTTCTAAGGTTCAAATATTGTGCCAGAGTATGTGATGAGCAATTTAACTGTGTTCGGAAGGACTGAAATTGTAAAACAGTTGGGAAAAAAGGTGTCCGAGCAGGATAGGTGCTTCAGTCTGTGGTGGGTTAGTACGCATCCGGTGAAGAAAAGGATGTGTGCGACATAGTGCTATGTATCTGAGCACTAACCATGAAAGGTTCGATGGTATCCCACAATGATTCCAGCTCTGGGAATAGCACTGTTATCATTGATTTCAGCATCAATGGCACTTTTGCCTCCAACCCCTTCTTCTCTCGACATGTGAGGTCTCCTGGCATCCAAGCAGACAGGCCTTAGTCCCTTCCTCTCAGACTCACCCAGGAGCTGTGTCTGTGAATTGGGATAAATGGTCCTTCCACAGCACTGCCTCGCTTGCAGTCTTACAGTTTGAGCGAAAATATTGATAAATGCACTTCTCATATTCACTCCGTCCTCGTTAAGTGGTGCCCTTAAAGGACGGGAGCCTTGACATCAATTAGCACATAATTGGGTCAGCAGGTATATGCAGTCTTGAATCATTAATCATTGTGAGCGGTGAATTACCAAGGGGCAAGAATCATTGCCTGCTCAAAATACGATAAGGTAATTTTATAGGGATTGCAATTGAATGCTGTGTCCAAGCTGCAACAGCGTGTTGTGGGCACGTTAACCCACTCCACACAAGTTTACACTTCCGTTCAAAGAGAAATCCAATTCATGGGTGAAAAAAGCATTTGGAGCAGGTTCTGCTGGTAATTGCTGGCACGTCGGGTGCACAGTGGCGTAGTAGTAGAGCTACTGCCTTACAGCACCAGAGACCCGGGTTCGATCCTGACTACAGGTGCTTGTCTGTACGGAGTTTGTACGTTCTCCCTGTGACCTGCGTGGGTTTTCTCCGGGATCTCCAGTTTCGTCCCACAATCCAAAGGCATACAGGTTTGTAGCTTCATTTACTTGGCATCATTATAAATTGTCCCTAGTATGTGTACCATAGTGTTAGTGTGCGGGGATCGCTGTTCGGCACGGACTCGGTGGACCGAAGGACATGTTTCCCCGTGGTTTCTCTAAACTAAACAAAACTAAAATAAAATCTGCAATTTCCTCATTAGTGCAGTCAAATGTGGAAATCCCACACTTGTAGACAATACATTAGACATCTTGTGGACGTTCCCATAACATCTTACTAATAGAAATAAGCATTGGAGAGCTGTTGGGAATGAAAGGTAAGTGCTTAACTAATTTTACATTTTGTGCATTTATGGGTGGCTTAATTAAAAAAAATTGTTAATAATGATTAATTTACCAAAATGTCTCTCTTGGATTAAATAGTTTAAATATCTAGAGGCATCCAGAAATAGTTAATGTCCTGACACTGGAGTTGAGGATTAGTCAGCAGACAAAGACTGTAGGGATGTTTCAGGAGTAAGGGGTTCTTTGGTGTGTAATTTGAACTAAGGCCTCCACTCCACATATCACAGGAGTTTGGGACGCTATGAGTTGGCAAAGTAGGCACTCTGTAAGTGCAGCAGGCAAACTTGGGAGCAAGGTAACTGGCAAGACCAGCAAGAAACATTTCTCATAATTTGAAATATTCAATAAGATGCGTGTGGCTAGTAAAGGGCCTGTCCCACGAGCATGCGACTGCATGCGGCAAGCGCGACCTAACGTGGTCGCTTGAGCCGTACGGCCTTGCGGGGCCGGTCCCACTTCGATCGCTGGAGCCATATGGAGTTGTGCGGAGCTGGTCCCGACATTGCGCGGGGCTCCGAAAAACTGACACTGTTGAAAAATTCTGTGCGGCAACGGCCTGCCGGCCCACAGCCGCTTTGAGGCCGTACGCACCGTCTCAACGTCGTATGCAGCGTCTTGATGGCGTACGCCTAGCGCGAACTTCACGTCAACTCGTACGGGGTCACTCGACCTCCGCGCTGCCCCCGCTTCCGGTTTGGTCGCGCTTGCCGCATGCAGTCGCATGCTCGTGGGACAAGCCCTTAATTTTCATTTCATGCTGTAAAACAATCATATATGTATAGACATCTTTGATCCAAATGACCAAGGCATTTGTTCACATATGAACAAATTCCTATGTTCATATTCTTCAGTTGCATTTGCCTACTGCTATCAATGTAATGAAGTTATACACTATCCACAAATTTCCAGCATAGTTCTTCTGGCACTTAATATGGGGCTAGATTAAGTCAAGTCAAGTTTATTCGTCACTTACACATACGAGATGTGCAGTGAAATGAAAAGTGGCAATGCTCGCGTATTGTGCAAAAAACAAACAAACTACAAACAGAATGGAACAGAATCACATATTCACATATTACATATTTGTGGGAGGGAAGAAAAAGGAAAAAAACAGTCCACAGTTCTCACACAGGCTTCATCAACCACCTCAGAACTCACCAAACCAGAGTGGAAACAAGTTATCCTCAGTCCCGAATCGATGCACAAAAAAAATGCCATTATTGGTCTACCGGTTCATCAGATTCATGTCTGGCTACCAGTTATTCCCAGACCAGATGTCTTTTCAGCAACAATTAGTTTTAACGGATATTTCTGATGTCTTTTCTTTGCCTAAAGCTAAGTCCATGCAGTATTATTGCTCTAATTGTCATTCTGAATGTCACCGTGAATGTTCCTTTCTGACCATCTTCACAGTGAATCACTTTTCTAGATACAATGCATCTCAATCATACACACAATAGCTTAACTGGTGAAATATGGAGGGAGATTTGAATGTCCTGATAAGAAATGTTTAACTTTGCAATGAAAATATAAAATGCAAAATACATTTTGAACGGATGGGCTGGGGGAAGTAGCGATTATGTTTTTGACATATTTCTCACCTTAATAAAACTAAGTTTAGCTTCAATGTAGTTTTAAATAATGGTGCACTAATAATTCTGAAACTATTCTGAAACCCCCCACCCCCGACATCAGTCTGAAGAAGGGTCTCGACCCGAGACGTCACCTATTCCTTCGCTCCATAGATGCTGCCTCACTCGCTGAGTTTCTCCAGCATTTTTGTCTACCTTTTTCAGATTCGATTTGTTGAATTTGGAAATTGTGATGAAGTATCACATACAGTGTACCCTACTTGTGATTTTATTCAAAACCAGTTAAGTTAAAGCAAAATTCTGTTTTGTGATACCAGGTATGATTTAGTTACGGGACAAGCAATTCAGAGATCTGGCCTAACAATCCTCATCGTTTTAAGATCATATTTCTGGTCCAGATATAATAAATATATTGAATTTCTTAATACCATGTTTTAGTTGTAAATAAATCTTAACGTCATGTTCAGTTATACAAGAAATTAGACTCATTTGTTAAGTGAGCATAAATAACAATTTCTGGAAATTAAATTTGATTAATAATCACATTTTTACAAAAGCACTAACTGGTCCCTTCCCACCCAAACCACCCCCTCCCCAGGTACTTTCCCCGGCAGCCGCAGGAGAAGCAGCACCTGTCCCTTTACCTCCCCACTCGACTCTCTCTGACCCCGACAGTCTTTTCAGGTGAGGCAGAGGTTCACTTGCACCACCTCCAACCTCATCTACTGTATCCGCTGTTTCAGTTGTGGACTCTTATATATCGGTGAGACCAAGCGCAGGCTCTGTGATCGTTTCACTGAACACCTCCGCTCAGTCCACCTAAACCTACCTGATCTCCCGGTTGCTCAATACTTTAACTTAATAGATGTCGAATCCCACAGACGCGTGGGACATGCACTACAGTGTCGAATACTTCAGACACTGTAATTTTACTTGTTCAATTTTTTTTTAAATCACAATATGTCACTCCTATGTGGTTTTTTTTCAAGGAAAATCGCAAAAGGGATCTACCAAGGAAGTTAGTAATATAAACGCCCCCCAAATAACCAGAGTCCTGAGGTATGGATGCACCGTAATAGATAAGGGTATTAAAATCAGAGAAAATGCAAGATGATAAACAAAAGAAAATGGGAGGAATCACATTGTGTAGCTGGAATATAAGGGGTATTAATGAACCAATTAAAAGGGGCAAAATACTAGCTCAGTTGAAATCATATAACACGGACATTACGTTTCTACAAGAAACGCACCTTAAACATCAAGATCAGATGAGATTGAGGGCGAATTGGATAGGCCAAACATTTCACTCCTCATATACTTTGAAATCCAGAGGCACCACAATCATTATTCGCAAAGGAATAACATTCAAATCAAAGAACATTATATCAGATAAGGAAGGGAGATATCTTATAGTTACAGGAGAGATCCATGCTACGCCAATCACTTTGGTAAAATTGCATGCGCCCAATTTTGATAATCCTCAATTTTTTAATAAAATCCTGAATACAATCGCAGAATTTAACTACCAAAATGTTATAATTGGAGGAGACTTCAACTGTGTTTTAGATCCGTACTTAGATAAATCGATGCAAAAACAAAGAGGTAATATGAAATCTAAAACTAGTGAACTCTTAAATACATATATAAAAAATACAAATATAGCAGACGTCTGGAGGATCGCGAATCTGACTGGAAGGGAATACTCGTTTTATTCAATGGTACACAAAACATACTCACGTATAGACTACTTCCTAGTGGATACAAAACTAATCCCTTATACTATGAACCCTAAATATCACACCAATACGATTTCAGATCACTCCCCGCTAACTTTCGTCTAAAATTAGAAGGAATGTCTACGAACAAATCGTTCTGGAAGTTTAACTCGCAAATTCTGACAGACCCACAAGGGAGTATATATCTAAAAAAACAGATGGACCTATTTTTTGAGACAAACGACACACCAGATATATCGCCCACTTTATTATGGGAATCCTTCAAAGCATTTATTAGAGGAGTCATTATCTCGTATCAAGCTTTTCAAAACAAAAAGAATAAGAATGAACAAAGACAATTAGAAGAACAAATCAGACAACTAGATATAGATAATGCTAAAGATCCAACTATGGATAAACATAATAAAATTTTAATACTGAAATTTAAGCTAAATAAATTATTATCAGAGAAGGTTATAAGATTATTCCAAATTACAAAACAAGAACATTTCGAATTTGGGGATAAACCCCATAACCGTTTGGCACGCCAACTGAAAAAACGGGAAAAAGATCATGCAATTTTAAAGATTAAATCAGATAGAGGGGAATTATTAACACTACCTAATGATATCAATAAAAGATTTGCTCAATTTTACAAGAATTTATACACATCAAAAACGCTAATAGACAATAATAAAGTTTCAGAATTTTTGGACAAATGTAACCTTCCAAAACTAGAACTGAAGGAACAAGAGGAACTGGGAGCACAAATTACATCTAAGGAAATAGAAGACACAATAAACACACTTAAGAATGGAAAAACACCAGGACCAGACGGATTCAGTAATGAATTTTATAAATATTTTTACGACATAGTTACACCACGTCTACAGAAAATGTATACATACGCTTTTAAAGAACAAATCTTACCTGAAACACTAGCAGAATCAACGATCACATTAATACTTAAAAAAGATAAAGATATAGAAGAACCAGGCTCATATAGAGCTATTGCTTTGTTAAATACGGATCAAAAAATATTAGCGAAAACACTAGCTAGAAGACTAAGTCAATATGTTAGTAAATTAATAAATGAGGATCAAACGGGATTTATACCTAAGAGACATTCATTTAATAACCTGAGACGTCTGCTTAACATAATGCACCCTCACAAACCTCAAGAACAAGAGTTATCTATCATTTCATTGGACGCAGAAAAAGTGTTTGATCAAGTAGAATGGGATTATATGATTAAAGTATTGCAAAAATTTCAAATGGGAGAGAACTTCATCGCATGGATAAAATTATTATATAACAAACCCACGGCTAGAATATTAACTAATAATATACTATCTACGAAATTCCAATTAACAAGGGGCAATAGACAAGGATGTTCATTATCACCGCTGTTATTCGCTCTGGTAATTGAACCTTTAGCTGAAAAAATTAGAACACACCCGGATATTTACGGTTATAATACAAAATATTCAAATAACATAAATATCCTTATATGCAGACGATGTATTACTGTATATCACAAAACCCCAAATCAGTATACCAAACATATTAAATCTAATTGCGGACTTTAGATCTTTCTCAGGATAGAGAATAAACTGGAACAAAAGTGAAATTATGTCGATAAAACCGAAAGACTCAACACATCTCTTTAAATTCCCCTTTAAAATAGCCACAGAAAAAGTTAAATATTTAGGAATTGAAATCACTAGAAACTATCACGCTATGTTTAACGCCAATTATAGCCCCTTACTTAAGAAACTAAATAATCTTATCTAATTCTGGAAAACGCTCTCGATGTCTTTAATAGGAAATAAATGCTATAAAAATGATCTTTTTACCACAAATCCTATATTTATTTCAGTCAATTCCAATATATCTTCCAAAAAAGTTTTTCAAAAAACTAGACTCAGACATTACAAATTTTATATGGGATTATAAATCCCACAGAATACAAAGAGCACACCTTAGTAAACCAAAAGAGATGGGTGGTCTAGCGTTCCCTAACTTTATGTACTATAATTGGGCAGTAAATATTAAAAATATGATTCACCTGCTGGACAACTCTGCCCAGCAGGTGGACTGGATTGTAATGGAGAGAGAGGACTGCTCTCCGTGTAATACAGGAGCGACTCTCCTCTCACCAATGAATCTGAATAACAAAAATTATAATAAAAATCCAATGATACATAGCACAATTAGAACTTGGAAACAAATAAAACAGAATCTAAAATTAAGAAATCTATCTCTTTTAATGCCAATAGTCAATAACCCGTCGTTTAAACCTTCAATTATAGATAAATCATTTACACAGTGGGGAAGAATGGGAATCAAAACGCTCGGAGACTTGTATGAATTAGGAAAATTATTATCATTTCAACATTTACAACTGAAATATAATTTGAAAAATAATCAATATTTTAAATATCTTCAAATCCGTGACTATCTGAAAAAATACACAAAAGACTATCATAACTTGTCCCCAGACTTATTGGATGAAGCCATGAAGACAAAGGCTGAATCAGCAAATCTAATATCATACTTATACAACATTATTTTAAATATAGAAATACCTACAACTGATGGTATTAGAAGAGACTGGGAACAAGAACTAGCTATAAAAATTTCAAAAGAGAGCTGGGATAAACACTTACTATATGTGCATAAATGCTCGATCAACGTACGACACACTCTAATTCAATTTAAAACATTACATAGACTATATTATTCAAAAACTAAAATAAATAAACTTTTCCCCAATGTCTCACCCATTTGTGACAAATGTCAGTCACAAGAAGCTAACAATTTATTCCTATGAAGAAAAAAAGGGGTAAGGGTAAGAACAGTCAGCCATGGCTCAGTAAAACTATAAAGGATAGTATTCGGCTGAAGGCAAGGGCATATAAGGTAGCCAGAGATAGTGGGAGGGTAGAGGATTGGGAAGCATTTAAAGGTCAGCAAAGAATAACTAAGAGATTAATTAAGACGGGGAAAATAGACTATGAAAGGAATTTAGCGAACAACATAAAAACTAATAGTAAGAGTTTTTATAGCTATATAAAAAGAAAAAGGGTGGCTAAGGTGAACGTTGGTCCATTGGAGGGTGGGACTGGAGAGTTGTTGGTGGGGAACATGGAAATGGCAAAGGCATTAAACGAGTATTTTGTATCAGTCTTCACCATAGAAGACACAAAAAATATTCCAACGCTGGATAAACAGGGGGCGGTAGGAATGGAGGAGCTAAATACTATTAAGATCACCAAGGAGGTGGTATTAGGGAAATTAATGAGACTGAAGGAGGATAAATCCCCTGGGCCTGATGGATTACATCCAAGGGTCTTGAGGGAGATAGTGGTGGGGATTGTGGATGCATTGGTGATAATTTTCCAAAACTCCCTGGAGGCAGGAAGGGTCCCAGTGGATTGGAAAATGGCCAATGTAACACCTATATTTAAAAAAGGAAGTAGACAGAAGGCGGGTAACTATAGACCGGTTAGTCTAACATCGGTGGTGGGTAAAATGTTAGAGACAATTATTAAAGAAACACTAACGGGGCACTTGGATAAACATGACTTCATCGGACAGAACCAGCATGGTTTTGTGAAGGGGAAATCCTGTTTAACGAATCTGCTCGAATTCTTTGAGGAAGTAACAACCCGGGTGGATAGGGGGGAACCGGTGGATGTGGTGTACTTGGACTTCCAGAAGGCTTTTGACAAGGTGCCACATAAGAGACTATTGCTAAAAATAAAAAATTATGGGATTGGGGGTAATATATTGGCATGGGTAGAGGATTGGCTGACAAATAGGAAGCAGAGAGTGGGGATAAATGGTTCATACTCGGGATGGCAACTGGTAACTAGCGGGGTTCCGCAAGGGTCGGTGCTGGGACCCCAGTTGTTCACAATTTATATAAATGATTTGGAGGAGGGAACCAAGTGTAATATATCAAAATTTGCGGACGATACAAAAATGGGAGGAAAAGTTGGGGATGAGGAGGATAGGAAGAGTCTGAAAATGGATATAGATAAGCTAGGTGAGTGGGCAACAACTTGGCAGATGAAATTTAATACTAATAAATGTGAAGTCATTCACTTTGGGAAAAAAAATGATAGGGCAAGTTATTTTCTAAATGAGGAGGAGCTGCGTTGTAATGCAACGCAAAGGGATCTAGGGGTATTAGTACATGAATCACTAAAAGTCAGTATGCAGGTGCAGCAAGCAATCAGGAAGGCCAATGGAGTTTTGGCCTTTATTGCTAGGGGGATTGAGTATAAAAACACGGAGGTCTTGCTGCAGCTGTACACAGTATTAGTGAGACCACATTTGGAATACTGTGTACAGTTCTGGGGTCCATACTTAAGGAAGGATGTACTAGCCCTGGAGGCAGTGCAGCGAAGGTTTACAAGATTAATTCCTGCAATGAGGGGATTGACATATGAGGAAAGGTTAAGTAAGCTGGAGCTCTACTCTTTGGAGTTTAGGAGAATGAGAGGCGATCTCATTGAAACATATAAGATCGTGAGGGGCCTTGATCGGGTGGATGCACCGAGGATGTTCCCAATGATCGGGGAAACTAGAACTAGGGGACATAGTTGCAGAATAAGGGGGGGCTCTTTTAAAACTGAGATGAGGAAGAACTTCTTCACCAAGAGGGTGGTTGATTTATGGAATTCACTGCCCCAGGGAGCAGTGGAAGCAGAAACGTTAAATATATTTAAGTCTAAAATAGATGGTTTTTTAGCTGCCGAGGGGATAAGGGGCTACGGGGAGAGGGCAGGGATATGGACCTAGGTATGGTTAGTATAGTAAGACCTGAGTGATCTCCTGGACAAGTGTCGATCGCCTGGATTGGGGTCGGAGAGGAATTTCCCGGATTTTTTTTCCCGAATTGGACCTGGGTTTTTATCCGGTTTTTTGCCTCCCCCAGGAGATCACGCGGTTCTTGGGGTGGAGAGGGGTGATAGCGGTATAAAGGGGAGGGTAGTGTCTTGTGTTCTGTGTCTTGTGTCTACTGTTTGTGGGTAAGTGTGTCTGTTTAGTGTTCAGCCATGAGCGAATGGCGGTGCGGGCTCGACGGACTTGGTGGTCTACTCTCGCACCTACTTTCTATGTTTCTATGTTTCTATAGCGCACTCTTTTGTTTTTTGTATAAAAATCCAAAAATTCTGGAACGAAATATTTGAAATCTTCACAAAATTATTTAAAATAAAACTTGTACCAAAAGCGGAATGGATCATTTTTGGAATATCGGAAGGTAACCCCTAATTAAACGTGTTTCAAAAGAACTTACTTAATTACGGGCTAATAATGGGAAAAAAGCTTATACTCAAATTTTGGAAAAATGCTCCAATACCAACAATAAAAATGTGGATTTCAAACATGTTCGAAACACTACACTTGGAAGAGATGAGACTCCTCCTAGCAGGCAAAGCAGACCACTTCCAAAAGACGTGGTCTGCATTTATGGAACTATTACAAGCATAAGATGCAATAGTAATTTAAAATATAAATGGTACCAGGATCTGGTAACGGGGGGTATAAAATAAATTAAAAAAAATAAAAATAAAAATATACGGTTGGTATATCCTTTTTTGCGGAGTTTTGTGTTACAATAGAGCGATTGTTTTTCCTTTTTTTTTCTTTTCATTCTAGGGTCTTATTTCCTTTCGTTACTTCCTTCTCTAACTTCTTCCCTAAGGGGCTTTCTTTCCCCAACACTTTCCTGCACCTTCACGATGCTTGCTCACTTTCCTTACTTCTTTTATTTCTATCTTTTTTAAAGCTTGAAAAACTAAGTGGTACAACAAATGTAATAAGATATATGTGATGTGTATTATTGTAATTTACTGTACTTCTAATAAAAATACTGTAACTCCCCCACCCATTCCCACACTGACCTTTCTGTCCTGGGCCTCCTCCAATGTCAGAGTGAGGCCCAGTGCAAATTGGGGGAACAGCACCTCATATGTCGCTTGGGTAGCTTACTCCCCAGCGGTGTGAACATTGACTACTCTAACTTCAAGTAACTCTTGCTTTCCCTCTCTCTCTCCAACCCTCCCCTTCCCAGTTCTATACTAGTCTGACTGTCTCCAATTACATTTTATCTCTGTTTGCTTTGTTGTTACCTTCTCCAAGCTAACAATGATCTATTCTACACCTTCCTTGTCTCCATCCCCTTTGTCTCATTTTCACACCTTACCCTTCCTTCCTCTCCCCTGACTTCAGTCTGAAGAAGGGTCACGACCCGAAATGTCATCCGATTCCGATTCAGATTCAGATTCAATCTTTATTGTCATTGTGCAGTGTACAGTACAGAGACAACGAAATGCAGTTATCATCTCCCTAGAAGAGCGAACATAGAATAATGGAACAGTAAAATATATATACGTACATACATTAGCAATAGTGCAATTTTTCTGGGGGAAGGAGTGTCCGGGGGGAGGGGTTGGGGGGGGGGTGGGGGTGACTGGCAATCACCAAGGCGCAGAGTTAAGCAGTGTAACTGCCGCAGGGAAGAAGCTGTTCCTGAACCTGCTGGTCCGGCAACGGAGAGACCTGTACCGCCTCCCGAATGGGAGGAGGGTAAACAGACTGTGGCTGGGGTGAGAACAGTCCTTGATGATGCTGCGCGCCCTTCGCAGACAACGCTTGCTTTGGACAGACTCAATGGAGGGGAGTGAGGAACCGGTGATGCGTTGGGCAGTTTTCACCACCCTCTGCAGTGCTTTCTGGTCGGAGACAGAGCAGTTGCCATACCATACTGTGATACAGTTGGTAAGGATGCTCTCGGTGGTGCAGCGGTAGAAGTTCACCAGAATCTGAGGAGACAGATGGACCTTCTTTAGTCTCTATTCCTTCCTTCTATCCAGAGATGCCGCCTGTCCCGCTGAGTTACTCCAGCATTTTGTGTCTATCTTTGGTTTAAACCAGCATCTGTAGTTCTTTCCCATGCTAATCATTAACAATGTGTACGAAAAAGAATGTTACTTGCTGCAGTCTAATTTGGTGTTTCCAATTGAGTAGTTATGTTTCATTCATCAGCCATTTCCAAAAAAATATTTTATCTTACGTAATTCATAATCCTGAATCATAATGAACAAAACCACTGGAATGTCATAAAAATGCATGGATTCATGAATGTAATTCGGTAAAAAGTCATCTTTCATCCTTTACTGTTTTTTTGTGTATGTGACTCCACACTAAATCATACCTGTTATCACAAAACAGAGTTTGCATTAACTAAGCTGGTTGTGCATAAATCACTAGGAGTACAACACATTATGTGGTACTTCATCACAATCTGTTTACAAATTGGCTCAGGAAGTCACTCCGTTTAAAATAAAGTGATGAACGACAATTGGGGACATAAAAGACTACAGATGCTGGAATCTTGAGTGAAAAACGTACGAGAGGAATTCAATGGGTCAGGCAGCATCTGTGGAGGGAAATGGATGGACAATGTTTTGGATCAAGATCTTCTTCAGACTGATGATCACTAATTGTTGACTTTGCTCAGATCCTGAAAACCTAGTTTTATAAATCTTAGCATGATCAAAGTTTTTTTGTTTCAAACATTATGTCAAACAAATCTATTTTATAACAAATAAATCTCATTTGTTATCATTTTATTTTCAGTTAAATTTAAATTTTAAATTTCATTTAGACTAATTTATTGTACAACTAAAACTAAAACATAATGTTAAGAGATTCAGTATATTTATTATCTCTATATCAGAAATATGAAAGTAAAGGACTTAAAAGGGCTACACAAATACCACAAGCACAATGCAACCCTGTACACTACTGCCTAGCTATATCACAAGCGATGCTGACATGGAAAATCCTGCCATTGGGTGCTGATATAAGCAGATGCACTTTTTAATATGGCTATAGAATACATAACATCTGCTCATTAAATATATCAAATTCCTTTCATTTCGCTCTTCTGAATATACTGCTAAACTGCAGAAAATGTGGCATTTCTGTCAGCAATTTGTGATGCTGAGAGATCACCTGCTTTCATATGCCCACCATCCCATGATTCAGCATTTTAATATAAAGCGACAGACTAGACTGTGGAATGCTGGTTAGTTTGAGGAGGGGGAAGTGAAGATCCCAGCATTTCAACCTCAGGATCCATTATCTCAAACTCTCTAAATACAGTCATGGCTTGAGGCAGAGAGATTACCCATGAAATCATCTTAATATCATCAGAATAATGAGATTTTATGTATAAAAACATTCAGGCACAATATTAAAAAATATTTATGATAATTCAATTTTCTAACATATTGGGTTCTCGGCTTTGATAAATTAGCACTTTTATTCACATGGGCTGTGATAATGAGAAGCCTCGATCCAGATTTGCTATCTGGATAATTTATCTCTGAGATTTGCTATCTGGATAATTTATCTCTGAGAGACCGTGGGGCAGAATTGACCATTTTAACAGAAATATTTTACCATTAGGGGCAGAAACCAGCAGATTATAGCTATCTTTCCCTCCACCTCAAATTAAACATTCAAAATGCATGTGCGTGTGAAATATTGTAAATGCTCTTCCAGCTCTCTAAACCAGTAATGAGATATTGATTTTGTTTTGTTCAATTTTGACTCAGAATAAATTCTGCTCCCGAGGTGTGAGGTGACTGGTGTGCGTTTCAATGACATCTGGGCGGCAGATGGGAGTACAAATATTGACCTTCGGATAATGAGGGATCTTCTGAACTCGGTACAGATTTCCCCCGTAGTCATGTAAAATATAAGGAGGCAGCGATAGAAATGTTTCTTTTTTTTCTCCAACAGTGGACAGCTCGACTATATGGTTGTCAAAATATGGCTGGGTGAGGAGTAAGATTTGAACTATGAATGTGACACTTCATGAGACATGATCCGGGCTTTGATCATGAGTAACGGCTCAGTTGTTGGGCCCCACAGCAAGTGTCCTTTCAAATGCAATGCAGCCACCCAAAATCTGAAAGTGAAGGTCTCCCAGCATCTGCAATACATGCAGCTTGCTATTTAGGTATAAGAGCAAATGCTTGCAAGTGAGGTTGATTTAAAGCAGCCACAACATAATGCATATTTTTGGTTTCAGTTCCACTGCTCCACACAAGATGGGAAGATATATGTCATTAGAATTAATTTATTGATTAGTATGGGTGTCAGAGGATATGGGGAGTAGGTAGGAGAATGGGGTGAGGAGGGAGAAATAAATCAGCCATGATTGAATGGCGGAGTATACTTGAAGGGCTGAATGGCCTAATTCTACTCCTATATTATTACTAAAAGTCTCATCTTGACCACTTCCTGTCTACGTTGTAAATACATTTTAGAAAAAAAGCTATCCTATATCGCTATGATTTTTTCGCCATCTTACTCACCTTCCTCCTCTCCTCCAACCGCCCCAAGGTTTTTTTCCGATCTGAAATAATAAAAAAGTTATGAATGTTTAAAAAATCGTGAGATCAGCAGATTGGTCTTCTCGCCCGTCAATCAACTCCCCTTCCGGCACTCGTGGAAAATAGAGTCTCGGAGGCGGGGCTGAGTCTGTGAGCGGATAGAGAGCAGGTTGAACTGGAAGCCTCTGAATTAAGTCGGAGTGGGACCGGGAGCTGTGTGTGTGAGGCCGAAAGTGGAAGGCGCGGGGTGAGCTGCATATGCTGCGACCACCCCCCCCCCCCCCTTCCCACACCACCCCCCCCCCCCTTCCCACACCACCCCCCCCCCCCTTCCCACACCACCACCCCCCCCCCCTTCCCACACCACCCCCCCCCCCCTTCCCACACCACCCCTGCGGGCTGCTGTTTTTCCCAGAGGGGGTTGCTGTGTTCACGGGCGGGGGCTGCTGTGTTCGGGGGCTGCTATGTTCGCGGGTGGAGGCGGCGATCACCATGAGGAACCAGGTGCCGATGATTGCAGCTGGGGCTGGGAGCTACTGAGTGCGACAGGCGCCGGGTCCTGGAGCCGATGATTGAGTCCGGAGACGGACGCGCTGAGCCCACACACCCCCCTCCCACATACACCTCTCCCCTACCCCCACAACCCCACTCCCCCACACACGCCCCCCCCTTCCCCCACCACTCCCCCTTCGCTCACCCCCCCTTCCCCCACACCCTTCCCCCTCCCCACACCACCCCCACCCAACACCACCCCCTCCCCTTCACCACCCCCTCCCCTCACCACCACCCCCCCCACACCCCCCCCTCCCCCACACCCCCCCTCCCCCCCATCACCCCCCTCCCCCTCCCGCACACCCCCTCCCCCACAGTCCACAAAAGAAATGGAATTGGAATGGCATCAAGCACCAAATAAAGTGGGAGAAATTAAGCTTCATAACATAGTGCGTATTGGACACAGAGGTAATATTCAAACTTTATTCACGTGGTGTCACCTCCAGCTATAACACTGAAGAAAGCATAATATGAAAGTGCTCCACTTAGCTGGTATCAAAGATGCATTGGGAATGACTATTATTGAAGCCTACTTCTGAGCCTGGTTTAAATGTCCCTTTGTATCAATTCAGGGGCCACGTGCATGACTATCCACAACATTTTGGGTGAATTACTCTTATACCAAGCAACTTGTTACAGCAATGAGGACAATGTTGGTGCACATTCAATACAACTTGTTAAAATAACACATACACCTGGCAAAAAAAAATCAAAAAGATCACTCTGTCAAATCCCAAAGGAAATTGGTGTCAATTTGTTTTTAAAAAATGGTATCAATATCACCATTGGTAGAAGACATCAGATATGTCATCAACCTTTAAAAAAAATAAAAGGTGGGTTTAATTAATTACATGGTGCCAGCATGGTTGTTTTATCAATCATATTTTTTGTATGTAACAAGGCAATATTTCGATCTCTTCACACACTTCTGCTGCGACAAGTAATCCATTTTATGTGCATATTAGCCACATAAACTGCAAAAAATAATCTCCTATATTCTCAGACCACAGTAACTTTTTGATAGCCTATTTCCTTTCCTCCATAGATGGCCTATGTCCTTCGCTCCATAGATGCTGCTGCACCCGCTGAGTTTCTCCAGCATTTTTGTGTACCTGTAACTTTTTGACATATTTGCACCATTTTATTTAAATTGAATACATTAGATTGTAAGCAACTCTATATCTTATCACTTTTGACATGCTCAGGATTAACTGAAGAATGGTCTTGACTCGAAACATCACCCATTCCTTCTCTCCAGAGATGCTGCCTGTCCCACTGAGTTACTCTGGTTTGTTGTGTTTGCTCTTAACCCTACGTCTTTGTACATAACCCTGTGCTCACTTGTTGTAGATTTCATTAAGTGAGCCAATTTTAATTTAATTTAACGATGCTCCTCTGAAGCATCCTGGAAGATTTTATTAGGTTCAAGGAAGCAAATAAATGCAAATTATTGTGAGCCTTGCTCAACATCATAATGCTTTTATTCACAAAGCCATTTGCAGAGCTTATCTTCATTCACAGACGCTTTGAGCAATTTTGCTTGGCATTGATTACTTAATTGTGAATTTATGTTGGAGATATTTGGACTTCATCTTCTTTAACCACCATCCTGTAGCTGCTGATAATTTGTGTTAATTCTGAGAAAGGAGTAATTTAAGTGAATAACCTCTGAGGACCAAGAGGCAATTTTAAACACACCCGCTGGGAACAGGACAAACGAGGGGATTGAGGCGACAGGGGAGGTGTAGGCATATGTTTTTGACACTCCTTCCCAAATCCTTTAATTTACCTTGTTTCAGGCAATGCAAATGATTACCTTTGAAGAGCAGAGAGCTAACTTGTGTGTCAGTATCAGTTGGTAATGATGTCAGCAAGGTGTGCAGGCCATTTTATTCTCTGGGTTTACAATGCCAATGAATAGTGACATTTCAAAACGCCTTAAAAGGAATGGAAATGTTTCTCTTGGTGCCTGAAAGATAACTTGAACCTCCTCCACTTTTAGTTGTCCACTCTTAGAATTAGCAAGGCACTAAAGGGCCTGTCCCACGAGCATGCGACTGCACGCGGCAAGCGCGACCTAACGTGGTCGCTTGAGCCGTACGGCCTCGCGGGGCCGGTCCCACTTCGATCGCCGGAGCCGTATGGAGTTGTGCGGGGCTGGTCCCGACATCGTGCGGGGCTCCGAAAAACTGACACTGTTCAAAAATTCCGCGCGGCAACGGCCTGCCGGCCCGCAGTCGCATTGAGGCCGTACGCACCACCTCGACGGGCGTGCGCAGCGCCTCGACGGGCTAACACAGCGTCTTAATGCCATACGTGGCGTCTTGATGGCATACACCTAGCGCATGGCATTGCGCGATGACGTCACCGCCCGGCGTGCCGTTGCGTGATGACGTAACTGCCCGACGCCGTGCAACGTTCAAATTCAGTCGGCCCGCCTCCTGTCCAGCTGATTGGGGAGTATGATGTTGGGAGCAGACCCGCACAACTCCAGACGTCTCCGCGGTTGGAAGTGGGACCGGCCCAACGAGGCCGTACGCCTCAAGCCACCACGTTTGGTCGCGCTAGACGCATGCAGTCGCATGCTGGTGGGACAGGCCCTTAACATTATTGTAATCTCTCCTTACTTTGACAGAGGTTAATTATGCGGGGTCCTAATGGTGACCAGGCATTTATATCCCATCAAATTTCACCCCATTGTCCAACCACCTCCTCTGACAAACTCACGTGCCTGGTCAAATGTCTCGTCACCATTGTGAGCCCAAGTAAATGACCTATGGCAAGATAAGGAGAGACTAAATTAATGTTTGCGCCTTGCCAATTGCTATTTGCTAGTATTGATAATGAGCCCAAAAATTTAATGCCAAAGTCAATGTTGCAAAAAAGCTCAATTGTAAAATTCCAACACTCTGGAACTTTCAAACAGTTACTGGCCTGAGTGAAAAGCAACCGATGAATTATTACTCTGGGGAAACGTGCCATTGTTCTTTTTGCTCTGAGTGAAAATTTCCAGAAATTGATCTGCTTCACCTGACTTTGAATCATAACAATGCAGAATGAAACCTCATCAATCAAAGCAGGAGCAACGGGCTTCATTCCTTGTAGCAGTCAATCCCTATAAAGGCAGAATGCAACTGGAACTGTCAGTTGCGTCTCGGCCAAAAACACTTAAATATTTTCCAAACAAAGACATTTTTTAGTAACCACGTGAGCCATATTTGGCTGGGTTTGATGTTCCTGTCTTGAGAGAGTTTACATCTGGAGTTCTTAATCTTTGCTTAAAGACTGCTGGAATAATGAGGTAAAGCAGACCTTGCAGTTTCCTGGACAATTCCATTTGTTTGAAACAAAACTGACGGCTGTTTTGAATGGAGATACAAGGGTTTTGAATGTCAGTTCTTGCATGAAGGTTAATGGAATATTTAGTTGCAGTCTATGGTGACGGAAGCAGGATGTAAGGTGATCAAAAATCAACAGTGTTAAATAAGATGCCAAAGCTGCTTGTTCTACAGCTGTTTCATGGCCCATTCTGGCAGTTTCTATATTTGGATTTAGTTCAATAATTTCCAGGTGGAATGTTTGGCAGAATACTGCACAACAGTGGATTACTCCACTATAGAAAATGCCTAAAGTTAGTGCCAATTTTGTTCCCATGTTCACATTGTACAGTTATCATGGCTTTTTGTGGATATTCTAGACGATGTATTGCTAATAGTGTTATAGTGTTATCATGAGTCAAATGTTTAAGAAACATTTGAACAGGTATAATGGATAGGACAGGTTTAGAGGGATATGGGCAAAATGCAGGCAGGTGGGAATAGTGTAGATGGGACATGTTGGTCAGTGTGGGCAAGTTGGGCTTGTTTCCACACTGTATGACTTTATGACTCCAAAAGGCCAGAGATTCATATGACAAACATCAACACATGGTTTTGGTTAAGTCTGAGGCATTGTACTAATAGCACCAAGTTGAACAACAACAAAAACATGATCAAAAATACATATTCAGAGAACAAAGCAAGTAGTGAAAAAATTAAATAATGGAAATTATAAGTTGCATTGTTTTGGGGTTTAAACATCTATATTACTAAAAGTCTGTTCTTGACCGGTTTTGGCCATCTGTGCTGCGATTTCCGAGAGAACGCCGCCACCTATGGCCGTCATTTTTGGCCACCTTGCTCAGAGCCCCCCTCCGCAGCATGTGTGCCGAGGATTTTTCCCGTCGATTAAAAATGAAAGAGATATTAATCTTTTTACAAAATTCCCCATTCTCTCTGCTGCCCCCGCTGGCGGCAGGGGGGAGGGACTATAAAACCAGGAAGTGGTGTGCCACACAGTCTCTTCAAGATGGAGGAAGGCAGAGGGTCACGTTTCTCTGAGCTGCGAATAACACTGAACACATATCTACTCAAATGTAAGTGCCCTTAGTGGTTCTAAAATGCTTGCAGAATGTGTCTATTGGTTCTAAAGCTTGCAAAAAAAGTGTCTATTGGTTCCAAAGCTTGCAAAAAAATGTTTATTGGTTCTAAAGCTTTCAAAAAATGTCTAGTGGTTCTAAAGCTTGCAAAAAATGTCTATTGGTTCTAAAGCTTGCAAAAAAAAGTGTCTATTGGTTCTAAATCTTATTTAAAAAAGTGTCTGGTTCTAAAGCTTGCAAAAAAATGCCTATTGGTTCTAAAGCTTGCAAAAAGTGTCTATTGGTTCTAAAGCTTGCAAAAAATGTCTATTGGTTCTAAAGCTTGCAGAAAATGTCTATCGGTTCTAAAGCTTGCAAAAAAAAGTGTCTATTGGTTCTAAAGCTTATAAAAAAAGTGTCTATTGGTTCTAAAGCTTGCAAAAAAATGTCTATTGGTTCTAAAGCTTGCCAAAAATGTCTCTATTGGTTCTAAAGCTTGCAAAAAAAATGTCTATTGGTTCTAAAGCTTGCAAAAACATGTCTATTGGTTCTAAAGCTTGCAAAAAATGTCTATTGGTTCTAAAGCTTGCGAAACGTGTCTCTATTGGTTCTAAAGCATGCATAAAATGTCTCTGTTGGTTCTAAAGCTTGCAAAAATGTCTCTATTGGTTCTAAGCTTGCAAAAATATGTCTATTGGTTCTAAAGCTTGCAAAAATAGGTCTATTGGTTCTAAAGTTTGCAAAAATATGTCGATAGGTTCTAAAGCATGCATAAAATGTCTATTGGTTCTAAAGCTTGCAAAAAAAATGTCTATTGGTTCTAAAGCTTGCAAAAAAATGTCTATTGGTTCTAAAGCTTGCCAAAAATGTCTCTATTGTTTCTAAAGCTTGCAAAAAAATGTCTATTGGTTCTAAAGCTTGGGTGTGGCTTGAAGTTGAAAGGCACTACTTACTGCAGATGGCGGCTTGGGTGCAATGGCTTGAAGTTAAAATGCATTACTTACTGCAAATGTGGGTGTGGGTGCATTGGCTTGAAGTTGAAAGGCACTACTTATTTACTGCAAATTGTGGCTTGAAGTTGAAAGGCACTACTTACTGCAAATGGTGGCTTGGGAGCTTTGGCTTGAAGTTGAAAGGCACTATTACTGCAAATGGTGGCTTGGTTGCTTTGGCTTGAAGTTGAAAGGCATTACTTACTGCAAATGGTGGCTTGGTTGCTTTGGCTTGAAGTTGAAAGGCACTACTTACTGCCAATGGTGGCTTGGGTGCAATGGCTTGAAGTTGAAAGGCATTACTTACTGCAAATGGTGGCTTGGGTGTGGCGTGGGTGCATTGGCTTGAAGTTGAAAGACACCACTTACTGCAAATGGTGGCATGAAGTTGAAAGGCACTACTTACTGCAAATGGTGGCTTGGGTGCTTTGGCTTGCAGTTGAAAGACAGTACTTACTGCCAATGGTGGCTTGGGTGCAATGGCTTGAAGTTGAAAGGCATTACTTACTGCAAATGGTGGCATGAAGTTGAAAGGCAGTACTTACTGCAAATGGTGGCTTGGGTGTGGCTTGAAGTTGAAAGACACCACTTATTGCAAATGATGGCTTGGGTGTGGCTTGAAGTTGAAAGACACCACTTACTGCAAATGGTGGCATGAAGTTGAAAGGCACTACTTACTGGAAATGGTGGCTTGGGAGCTTTGGCTTGAAGTTGAAAGGCACTACTTACTGCAAATGATGGCTTGGGTGTGGCTTGAAGTTGAAAAGCACTACTTACTGCAAATGGTGGCTTGGGTGTGGCTTGAAGTTGAAAGGCACTAATTACTGCAGATGGTGGCTTGGGTGCAATGGCTTGAAGTTAAAATGCACTACTTATTGCAAATGGGGGCGTGGGTGCATTGGCTTGAAGTTGAAAGGCACTACTTACTGCAAGTTGCGGCTTGAAGTTGAAAGGCACTACTTACTGCAAATGGTGACATGAGGTTGACAGGTACTACTTACTGCAAATGGTGGCTTGGGTGCATTGGCTTGAAGTTGAAAGGCACTAAATTACTGCAAATGGTGGCTTGGGTGCATTGGCTTGAAGTTGAAAGGCACTATTTGCTGCAAATGATGGCTTGGGAGCATTGGCTTGAAATTGAAAGGCACTACTTACTGCAAATGGTGACATGAGGTTAACAGGTACTACTTACTGCAAATGGTGGCTTGGGTGCATTGGCTTGAAGTTGAAAGGCACTAATTTACTGCAAATGGTGGCTTGGGTGCATTGGCTTGAAGTTGAAAGGCACTATTTGCTGCAAATGATGGCTTGGGAGCATTGGCTTGAAATTGAAAGGCACTACTTACTGCAAATGGTGGCATGAGGTTGACAGGCACTACTTACTGCAAATGGTGGCTTGGGTGCATTGGCTTGAAGTTGAAAGGCACTATTTACTACTAATGGTGGCTTGGGAGCTTTGACGAAGTTGAAAGGCACTACTTACTGCAAATGGTGGCTTGGTTGCTTTGGCTTGAAGTTGAAAGGCACTACTTACTGCAAATGGTGGCTTGGGAGCTTTGAGTTGGTTGAAAGGCACTACTTACTGCTAATGGTGGCTTGGGTGTGGTTTGAAGTTAAAAGGCATTACTTACTGCAAATGGGGACGTGGGTGCATTGGCTTGAAGTTGAAAGGCACTACTTACTGCAAATTGTGGCTTGAAGATGAAAGGCACTACTTACTGCAAATGGTGGCTTGGGAGCTTTGGCTTGAAGTTCAAAGGCACTATTACTGCAAATGGTGGCTTGGTTGCTTTGGCTTGAAGTTGAAAGGCACTACTTACTGCAAATGGTGGCATGAAGTTGAAAGGCACTACTTACTGCAAATGGTGGCTTGGGTGCTTTGGCTTGAAGTTGAAAGCACTACTTACTGCAAATGGTGGCTTGGGAGCTTTGGTTTGAAGTTGAAACGCACTACTTACTGCAAATGGTGGCTTGGTTGCTTTGGCTTGGTTGAAAGGCACTACTTACTGCAAATGGTGGCTTGGGTGTGGCTTGAAGTTGAAAGACACCACTTATTGCAAATGATGGCTTGGGTGTGGCTTGGGTGTGGCTTGAAGTTGAAAGACACCACTTACTGCAAATGGTGGCATGAAGTTGAAAGGCACTATTTACTGCAAATGGTGGCTTGGGAGCTTTGACCTGAAGTTGAAAGGCACTACTTACTGCAAATAGAGGCTTGGGAGCTTTGGCTTGAAGTTGACAGGCACTACTTACAGCGAATGGTGGCTTGGTTGCTTTGGCTTGAAGTTGAAAGGCACTACTTACTGCAAATGGTAGCTTGGGTGTGGCTTGAAGTTGAATGACACCACTTACTGCAAATGGTGGCATGAAGTTGAAAGGCACTACTTACTGCAAATGGTGACATGAGGTTGACAGGTACTATTTACTGCAAATGGTGGCTTGGGTGCTTTGGCTTGAAGTTGAAAGGCATACACTGCAAATGGTGGCTTGGGAGCATTGGCTTGAAGTTGAAAGGAACTACTTACTGCAAATGGTGGCTTGGGAGCTTTGGCTTGAAGTAGAATAGGCACTACTTACTGCAAATGGTGGCATGAGGTTGACAGGCACTACTTACTGCAAATGGTGGCTTGGGTGTGGCTTGGGTGTGGTTTGAAGTTGAAATGCACTACTTACTGCAAATGGTGGCATGAAGTTGAAAGGCACTACTTACTGCAAATGGTGGCTTGAAGTTGAAAGGCACTACTTACTGCAAATGGTGGCTTGGGTGCATTGGCTTGAAGTTGAAAGGCACCACTTACTGCAAATGGTGGCATGAAGTAGAAATGCACTACTTACTGCAAATGGTGGCTTGGGTGCTTTGGTTTGAAGTTGAAAGGCACTACTGTAAATGCACTTACTTCCTGTTTGCACTGTATATTGATTTTAGATAAAACGCTACCACTTACGGCTATGATTTTTGGCCACCTTACTCAGTCCCCCTCCGCTGAGCAGGTGCAGAGAATTCTTCCCATCAATGAAAAATAAAAGTGTTATTAGTTTTTTTAAAAATGTTGAGAATCTCTCTCCTGTCAATCACTCCATGAAAGCCACACCTTTTCCGGTGGAGGGGGGGAGGGGCTATAAAACCCGGAAATGTGGGTGTGGCTCAGTCTCTGCAAGATGGAGGAGGGAGAGGTTACGACTCGCTGTCTTTAGTGGCTTTGCACCCTACTTCAAATGGTATGAAACTGCACTTGAATTTGGTGGCCTTGCACCCTGCTAGAAGTGGTAAGAAACTGCACTTGAATTTGTTGGCCTTATACCCTGCTTGAAATAGAATTTCAAGGATTAGCCATGGGTCAACTACCAGCCCACCAGCCGTGAGTGAGTTGCCAGCACAACAGGCTTGATTGACTGAGACGCCAGCCCAAGAATCCATTTGGCGCACAATTTGCATACTAGCCCTCTGGAAACCAGTCCCTTCAGCCCACAACACCAATACTAGCGCTCCAGAAAGCCCCCCCCCCCCAACTGGCCACCAATATTAGAATTGGTGGAGAGGTGGAATATTGCGTTGGATGACCAGCCCTCCTGTGTGATGCTGGGACCCAACGGGTCCCACTTAGTAGAATCTTAAAATCCTATGATCATAGAATTATACAGGACTTAATGACAATCTTGTCTACACAGGCTATAATGCCCATCCTCTGTATGCCATTTGCCTGCATCATGCCTGTATTTCTCTATTTCTTTACTATCCATGTATTTGACCAAATGCCTGTTTGTGTTGTAATAGTATCTGACTCTACCACCCCCTATGACAACTGATTCCAAATATTCAGCACCATCTGTGAGAAAAATGTGCCTCTCAGATCCCATTTTAAATGTTTTCCTCTGCCCTAAAACCCATGCTTTCTTGCTTTTGATTCCTTGAGAAAAAGATTCTGACTATTCAATTTATGCCACTCATCTTTATAATTAAAACTCAAATCTTGATCACTTCCTGTTTGCACTGCATCTTGATTTTAGAAAAAAAATGCTACCACTTATGGCTGTGACTTTTGGCCATCTTACTCAGAGTCTCCCTCCGCTCGTCTGGTGCAGAGGATTTTTCCCATGAAAAATAAAAGAGTTATTAGTGTTTTAAAAATGTTGAGATTCTCTCTCCTGTCAATCACGCCATGAAGGCCACGCCTCTTCTGGTGGGAGGCGTGAGGGACTAAAACCTGGACGTTGGCGTGGCTCAGTCTCTGCAAGATGGGGGAAGGATAGGTGACGACACTCTGTCTGAGCTGTGAATCAACTGAACACACTGAAAGTCTACTGAACTGTGAGTATGGTTTTAATGTGGTGATTTGTGGTATTTTGTGTGGTTTAATGGTGGTTTTATGGTGGTTTCACCCTGCTTGAAATAGTATGAAACTGCATTTGAATTTGGTGGCCTTGCACCCTGCTTGAAATGGTATGAAACTGCACTTGAATTTGGTGGCCTTACACCCAGCTTGAAATGGTATGAAATGTACTTGAATTTGGTGGCCTTGCGCTCTGCTTGAAATTGTATGAAACCGCACTTGAATTTGGTGGCCTTGCACCCGGCTTGAAATGGTATGAAACTGCATTTGAATTTGGCGGCCTTGCACCCTGCTTGAAGTGGCATGAAACTGCACTTGAATTTGATGGCCTTGCTCCCTGCTTGAAGTGGCTTGAAACTGCACTTGAATTTGGTGGCCTTGCACCATGCTTGAAATGGAATTTCAAGGAATAGCCATGAATCAACTGCCTATAATGTCCATACTAGCCCTCTGGAAACCAGTCCATTCAGCCCACAACACCCATAGAACCCCCCCCCCCGGCCACCAATATTGGAATTGGTGGAGAGGTGGAATATTGCGTTGGGGGACCAGCCCTCCCGTGTGAACATGGGACCTAACGGGTCCCGCTTAGTCTAGTAATTCTATAAACCTCTGTCAGGTTACTGCTTCACCTCCTATGTTACAGTGAGAATAAATCTGTCTTCATAACTACAGTCCTTCATTCCTTGCAATTTTCTGGTGAATCTCTTTTGTTTCTTCTTTTTTGCTACCACATCTTTCCCATAATGTGACAACCAGAACTGTGCACAATCCTCTCCGAGCAGTCGAACTCGTGCTTTACATAGCTGCAACAAGATTCCCAACTCTTAAACTCAATACCTTAGCTTATGAAAGCAGGCAAGCCTCATTGACCAGTCCCTCTGAAATATCCTTCCTGAATCTATAGAACATAGAACAGCGCAGTGCAGGAACAGGTCCTTCAGCCCACAATATCCATGCTACACATGATGTCAAGTTATAGTAATCTCTTCTGCCTGCATGTGATCACATATCCCCCCCCCCCCCCATTCCTTGCATATCTATGCGTCTATTTAATAGGTTTGGCTGTAATACTTTCCCTGACACCAACAACCCCTCTTTTACGCCACCCTCTGTCATGCCTGATAGTCATCTTGGTGAGTTTCTTTGTCAGTATAACTCATTTACACCTAGCCCTCAGCTAGCAATGGCCCATTTCCTTGATCATCATTACTTTTATGCATACCTGTCATTAATTTGTTCCATATCTCTCTATATCACCGTCTATATCTCTCGTTTCACTTTCCCCTGACTCTCCGTCTGAAGAAGGGTCTCGACCCGAAACGTCACCTATACCTTTTCTCCAGAGATGCTGCCTGTCCCGCTGAGTTACTCCAACTTTTGGTGCCTATCTTCAGTTTACACTAGCAACTGCAGTTCCTTCCTACGCATTTCAGAATGATACCCTTTCACATATTTGTTTCCAAATATGAACAAAGGACTTCTCCCTCAATTAAATACTGCTTTTGCACATAAGTTTTGAATTTCCTCCCGTTTAAGTGTTGGCCAAATCCACTGTCTTAGAAACATAGGTACATAGAAAATAGGTGCAGGAGTAGGCCATTCGGCCCTTCGAGCCTGCACCGCCATTCAATATGATCATGGCTGATCATCCCCAATCAGTATCCTGTACCTGCCTTCTCTCCATACCCCCTGATCCCGTTAGCCACAAGGGCCACATCTAACTCCCTCTTAAATATAGCCAATGAACTGGCCTCAACTACCTTCTGTGGCAGAGAATTCCAGAGATTCACCACTCTGTGTGAAAAATGTTTTCCTCATCTCGGTCCTAAAAGATTTCCCCCTTATCCTTAAACTGTGACCCCCTTGTTCTGGACTTCCCCAACATCGGAAACAATCTTCCTGCATCTAGCCTGTCCAACCCCTTAAGAATTTTGTAAGTTTCTATAAGATCCTCCCTCAATCTCCTAAATTCTAGCGAGTACAAACCGAGTCTTTCTTCATATGAAAGTCCTGACATCCCAGGAATCAGTCTGGTGAACCTTCTCTGTACACCCTCTATGGCAAGAATGTCTTTCCTCAGATTAGGAGACCAAAACTGTACGCAATACTCCAGGTGTGGTCTCACCAAGACAATGCCCAACGTATCGATAAAATATATCAGGTTATTATTTTTCTACATGAGGTAATCAGTAGAATCTTGAAAATACTAATAATGCTACTTTTCAACTTCTGTTTATCATTGAAACATGCATCTGCTTCAAATATCATCTCAATTATGCTGTTTTTTTCTTTTATTTTCTTATATAAAAGCACATAGTACTTCAGGTTCTGTTGACCAGAAATTTAGACTTATTTATAACAGTCATAATTAAACTTCTAAAGTCACCGTTAGTGGTGGCATAGCGGAACATGCAGGCAGGACGATGGAGCAGCTGGTAGAGCTGCTGCCTCACAGCACCAGGGACCCAAGTTCTATCCTGACCTTGGATGCTGTCTGTGTGGAGTTTGCACATTCTCCTGTGGCCATGTGGGTTTCCTTCGGGTTCTTCAGTCTCCTCGCTAAGATTCCCAAGATCTATTTGTAGGAAGGAACTGCAGATACTGGTTTAAGCTGAAGATAGACACAAAAAGCTGGAGTAACACAGGCAGCATCTCTGGTGACGTTTTGGGTTGAGACCCTTCTTCAGGCCCAAGAACTATGGTTGGTCAATTAACCTATGTAAATTACCCAGAGTATGAAGGGAGTGGAGGAGAAAGTGGGATAAAATAAAACTAGCGTGAATATGTCTTCAATGTTCGGGCTGGGCTCAGTGGGCCGAAGGGCCTGTTTCCCTGTTATATGTAAAATTCAGTTGATCTAATCACAGGCCCTGTTCTTGTGCAAACTGCATCTCCTTGTATAGAGTCAGAAACAGGCCCTTTGACCCAACTTGTCCATGCCGACCAACATGCTCCATCCACAATAGACATATCCCCTTAAACCTACCCTGTCCATGTACCTGTCTAAATATTTCTTAAACATTGCGATAGTATCTACCTCTACTACTTCTTCCGGCAGCTTTTTCCATATACTTACCACCCTTTGTATAACCCCTCAGGTCCCTATTAAATCTTTCCCCCCTCACCTTAAATCTTATGTTAGTAATGCCCCTGTCCCACTTAGGAAACCTGAACGGAAACCTCTGGAGATTTTGCGCCCCATCCAAGGTTTCCGTATGGTTCCCAGAGGTAGCAGGTGGTTGCCGGAGGTTGCAGGTAGTGGAAACAGGTAGGGAGACTGACAAAAACCTCCGGGAACTGCACGGAAACCTTGGGTGGGGCGCAAAGTCTCCAGAGGTTTCCGTTCGGGTTTCCTAAGTGGGACAGGGGCATAAGAATGTAAGCAGGTAAGATCAAAATATTTTGAAAAAATATAACATCTTTACCAACCTATGAGAATCAGAGCCCATTGCAGTAAAAAAAAACCAGGGAAGATCAACTTGAGTCTTCTTGCCAAGAACTTGTATTATTCCAGTCAAAATATGTTATGGACAACTATTTTTTGCTATCTGCACTCTCCTGGTTCTGGGGATGGACAACAGAACTATGGGGAAGACATATGCTAATAATACATAAACACAAATGCATGCATCCTAATAAAAACATTCATAGAGTCATAGAGCTTGGAAGCATGCCCTTCAGCCCAACTTGCCCATGCCGACCAAAATGCCCCATCTACACTAATCTCACCTGCCTGCATTTGGGCCATATCCACTGTCACCAGGCTACCCCAAAGCCCTGCACAATCAATAATGCATTTAAAAATTGTGATTAGCACAGTGCCCTTGCAAATGAGGTGGTCAATTTGCACACAACAAAATCCCAAATCAATGGTACATCAAGTGCCAGATAACCTAGTTTGGGCCTTATTGCGCAGGATCAAATATTGTCACAAGATCCCATAGGATTCTCCTGCTTTCCTTCAAACATTGCTGTGTTGTTCTTTTTCTTCACCTGGGATATCAGTTTAATCCCTCATTGACTGTATAGCCGTATATATCAGAGCAGCATTTAGATGCGAGTTTGGATTACGTGCTCAAGAAAAGCGATGAGAAGAATATCACTGAGACATTATCACAGCACAAACACATTTTAATCAAATGCATTTTATTTTGCCTCTGCTTTAAGTTGTATCTGGCCGTTTATATGTAGTGTTGCACATGATATCACTGCATTGATACAGCACATTTGTTGCCTCAACTTATCTTATAAGACATTTGAGGCGACTGACACTCTTTAAAAGACTGAAGTACTCTTGGACCACACAATTTCCTGATAATCACTGTTGCTTATCGCCCAATAAATATGTCACAATCAACAAATCCTTCAAGCACTGAAATTGCACATCTCCTCTTGCAACCCTGATTATCATTAAATTGAATACAACATCGCTAATCAATTGAGGAGATTATTGATTTGAACAGCCAGAAGATTCACAAGTTGAACGTGTTGAGTTCTGTAGCCAATTCCCTGGCTTGCAGTCTTGTAAAACAAGGCAGTGCATCAGGATGGGACTGGTGCAACTTTAGCATCTTTGTGCAAGAGTGTGTTGTGGGATACAATTTGTTGTGTTCTCCCTGCGGCCGGGCGCTCCAGTTTCCTTTCACATTTCAAAGATATGCAGGTGTGTAGGTTAATTGGCTTCTGTAAAGTGCAAACTGTCCCTCGTGTGTAGGATAGTGCTAGTATAAGGGGTGACTAATGGTTGGCGTGAACTTGGTGGGCCGAAGAGCCTGTTGCCAAACGTAACAATTTTTTTCCCTATGATTAAAAAAAGTAGGTATCGGCATTCAATTCATCATCTTATTTTTGAGAGGAAGTAAGAGAGAATGTCATGTTGTTAACACAGTAGCTGACCAATAACTGCAACAAATGTAATAATTTGTCAAAATTAGATTTTCGAAATAACTTTTTATATTTTGGGTATCTGAAGAATATTATTTTACATATCACATTTTAATATCACATTTTAATCTCACATTGATTATTCTAATTTTTTTAAAGGATTAGTAGCCACAATAAATTCCACAATATATATGTTTTTCACAGTAAGGTCATTGTTTCTGAAAGGCAGCATTGCCTCTGAAAGCAAAAGCTGCAGATTCTGGGAATTTGAAAAAGAAATAGCAAATGCTCAGCAGGTCCAGCAGCGTCCGTGGTGGGAAGGCGTCGTATAATAATGTAGTTGTGGAATATTGCCAGATTGTAACCAAGCAGCTGCTGCATATTTTGACTCTGATGGTATCAAGAAGGGGAGTTGGAGCAGATGGTGTGTGTCTGTCATCGGCATCTTTTCCAGAACAAAAGAGGAGAGAAAAAAGTCTTGACATTAGTTCAAAATCCATGAAGAATGTGACTTCCCATCTGCAAAGCAGGCAAAAGGAAAAGTGGCTTGCCCAGAAAGAAGAAAGATACTGTTTTAAAAGAATGCAACTGTTCAATGCCTGCTGCCATCTGATTTTTTTTTAC
Source organism: Amblyraja radiata (assembly GCF_010909765.2). NCBI lineage: Eukaryota > Metazoa > Chordata > Chondrichthyes > Rajiformes > Rajidae > Amblyraja > Amblyraja radiata. The sequence goes on from NC_045956.1 coordinate 5,346,089, forward strand.
AGAGTTCAAGAGTTATAAATGGTAATTAGTTTGCACTTACTTGACTTAAAAGCTTTTTTTTTCTCAATGCCAATTTTTAACAAGTTAATTATTTTAACACAGAGAAGTATTCATGGGCTGACATCCCTTTTTAACGCTCTTTTGAAAGAAAAGTCAGCAGCAGAGAGCAGTAAAAGCAGAAACAGACATTTCACTCAGACCATCTTCTAATATGAAATTTGCTTCAAGGAGAAAAACAAGTTGAGATTTTTTTTTTTTGCTGATTAAGAGTTCTCTTGCTATATTAAGAATTGCATACGTAAGTTAAACCAAAGTGTCTACCTTAGTATAATCACAGGAGCCACGCATGTAAAAGTAATTGCATTTGAATATTTTGTTAATGTTGCAAATAAATATTTTCCAGCTCTGATTGTGTTGATACTCTAACAGAATAACCCTGAACATAAATCCACATTTGCAGAAACTAATAAGGTCATAAGTGATAGGAGCAGAATTAGGCCATTCAGCCCATCAAGTCTACTCCACCATTCAATTGTGGCTGATCTATCTCTCACAGAGATGGTGAGTCTGTGGAATTCTCATAGAGAGTGGTGAGTCTGTGGAATTCTTTGCCTCAGGTTCTTTGGATGCTTTCAAGAGAGAGCTAGATAGGGCTCTTAAAAATAGCGGAGTCAGGGGATATGGGGAGAAGGCAGGAACGGGGTACTGATTGGGGATGATCAGCCATGATCACATTGAATGGCGGTGCTGGCTCGAAGGGCCAAATGGCCTATTCCTGCACCTATTGTCTATTGTCTATTGTCTATTGTCTCTCCCTCCTAACCTCATCTTCCTGCCTTTTCCCCATAAACTCTGACCCCTAATGATGCCTAACATCTTCTGGAACAGGAGAAATCTTCCTCTGCCAAATCAAGAATCATCCATTCTAATGATTCCTTCTTCACAAACAGCAGGAAAAACCAAAGAACTGATTGTGGACTTTGGAAGAGGAAGGTTGAGGACTCACAATCCTGTTTACATCAACGGTGGAGAGAGATGGTGGAGAGAGTCAAGAACTTCAAATTCCTGGGCCTGCATATTTCTGATGATTTTTCCTGGACCCAGCACACTGATGCAATCATAAAGAAAGTACATCAGCGGCTCTACTTCCTGAGAAGATTACGGAGAGTCGGTTTGTCAAAGAGGACTCTCTCTAACTTCTACAGGTGCACAGTAGAGAGCATGCTGACCGGTTGCATCGTGTCCTGGTTCGGCAACTTGAGCGCCCAGGAGCGGTAAAGATTCTTTGTTCTTTTTTTCAAGAAGGCACAGCAACGACTGTTCTTCCTGAGGACATTAAATAAGACTGGTCTGCCCCAACAGCTGCTGACAACCTTCTACCGCTGCACCACAGAGAGCATATTAACGTATGGCATCTCTGTGTGGTATCTCAGCTGCACGGAGGCGGAGAGGAGAGCTCTTCAGCGCGTCGTCCACAGGGCGCAGAAGATTATTGGGACAAAGCTACCAGCCTTGGAGGGCATCTACCACACACGGTGCCTCAGGAAGGCCGTCAGCATTCACAAAGACTCCTCACACCCTTGTAATGGACTGTTCGAACTACTTCCCTCCAGCAGACGTTACAAGGGCTTCTACGCCCGAACCTCCAGACTCAGAAACAGCGTTATTCCAAGAGCTATAGCGGCTCTGAACCGGCCCTGCTGAGTGCCCCCCACCCCCCCGGGACTGTCTCCCTCGGATGGCCACGTCACACAGCTTATTTATTTATTTTACTTTTCTTTTTCATCGGTTGGAGCTGCATACTAAATCTCGTTGCACTGACGTGCAATGACAATAAAAGATATTATTATTATTATTATTATTATTATTATTATTATTACATATTCTGTTGTGCTGCAGCAAGTAAGAACGTCATTGTTCTACCTGGGACATATGACAATAAAACGCTCTTGACTCTTCTTGAAATATACATTGCTGGTGCCTTTATTCTTTTGAGCTCAAGCCCTTTACACAATTAAATACAGAGTGGACCTAATTTTGATACTGACCTTAATCTTCTCCCTTCTTGAGACAGACCCCGTAAATTGCTAACCCTTTGTAATGAGAGCAGCAAACTTTAAATCTGAAGGCACAGCTTTTAAGTAGATGACCATTTGATCTGTTTAAAATCATGTCTAATGTCTCTTGAAGGAAAACAGCTGAAATTAATTAATTAATCCATATGCTTCCTATCTATGAATCTGTTGTCCTGCTGCTTTGCATTATTTCCATATTTCATAACGACTTCGAAAGAGGCAAATTTGGTCCATTGAATGGATGTCAGATCACAGAGTGTTCCATTCCCCCAATTATCTTTTCTAAAACCTATTCTCCCCCATTTCCATCAACTGGTATTTCCATGGTGGTACGATATAGAAACATAGAAACATAGAAATTAGGTGCAGGAGTAGGCCATTCGGCCCTTCGAGCCTGCACCGCCATTCAATATGATCATGGCTGATCATCCAGCTCAGTATCCCGTACCTGCCTTCTCTCCATACCCTCTGATCCCCTTAGCCACAAGGGCCACATCTAACTCCCTCTTAAATATAGCCAATGAACTGGCCTCGACTACCCTCTGTGGCAGGGAGTTCCAGAGATTCACCACTCTCTGTGTAAAAAAAGTTCTTCTCATCTCGGTTTTAAAGGATTTCCCCCTTATCCTTAAGCTGTGACCCCTTGTCCTGGACTTCCCCAACATCGGGAGCAATCTTCCTGCATCTAGCCTGTCCAACCCCTTAAGAATTTTGTAAGTTTCTATAAGATCCCCTCTCAATCTCCTAAATTCTAGAGAGTATAAACCAAGTCTATCCAGTCTTTCTTCATAAGACAGTCCTGACATCCCAGGAATCAGTCTGGTGAACCTTCTCTGCACTCCCTCTATGGCAATAATGTCCTTCCTCAGATTTGGAGACCAAAACTGTACGCAATACTCCAGGTGTGGTCTCACCAAGACCCTGTACAACTGCAGTAGAACCTCCCTGCTCCTATACTCAAATCCTTTTGCTATGAAAGCTAACATACCATTCGCTTTCTTCACTGCCTGCTGCACCTGCATGCCCACTTTCAATGACTGGTGTACCATGACACCCAGGTCTCGCTGCATCTCCCCTTTTCCTAGTCGGCCACCATTTAGATAATAGTCTGCTTTCCCGTTTTTGCCACCAAAATGGATAACCTCACATTTATCCACATTATACTGCATCTGCCAAACATTTGCCCACTCACCCAGCCTATCCAAGTCACCTTGCAGTCTCCTAGCATCCTCCTTACAGCTAACACTGCCCCCCAGCTTAGTGTCATCCGCAAACTTGGAGATATTGCCTTCAATTCCCTCATCCAGATCATTAATATATATTGTAAATAGCTGGGGTCCCAGCACTGAGCCTTGCGGTACCCCACTAGTCACTGCCTGCCATTGTGAAAAGGACCCGTTTACTCCTACTCTTTGCTTCCTGTTTGCCAGCCAGTTCTCTATCCACATCAATACTGAACCCCCAATGCCGTGTGCTTTAAGTTTGTAAACTAATCTCTTATGTGGGACCTTGTCGAAAGCCTTCTGGAAGTCCAGATACACCACATCCACTGGTTCTCCCCTATCCACGCTACTAGTTACATCCTCGAAAAATTCTATAAGATTCGTCAGACATGATTTACCTTTTGTAAATCCATGCTGACTTTGTCCAATGATTTCACCACTTTCCAAATGTGCTGCTATCCCATCTTTAATAACTGACTCTAGCAGTTTCCCCACTACCGATGTTAGACTAATTGGTCTGTAATTCCCCGTTTTCTCTCTCCCTCCCTTCTTAAAAAGTGGGGTTACGTTTGCTACCCGCCAATCCTCAGGAACTACTCCAGAATCTAAAGAGTTTTGAAAGATTATTACTAATGCATCCACTAATTCTGGAGCTACTTCCTTAAGTACTCTGGGATGCAGCCTATCTGGCCCTGGGGATTTATCGGCCTTTAATCCATTTAATTTACCCAACACCACTTCCCGGCTAACCTGGATTTCACTCAATTCCTCCAACTCCTTTGACCCGCGGTCCCCTGCTATTTCCGGCAGATTATTTATATCTTCCTTAGTGAAGACGGAACTAAAGTAGTTATTCAATTGGTCCGCCATATCCTTGTTCCCCATGATCATCTCACCCGTTTCTGACTGCAAGGGACCTACATTTGTTTTAACTAATCTCTTTCTTTTCACATATCTATAAAAACGTTTGCAGTCAGTTTTTATGTTCCCTGCCAGTTTTCTTTCATAATCTATTTTTCCTTTCCTAATTAAGCCCTTTGTCCTCCTCTGCTGGTCTCTGAATTTCTCCCAGTCCTCCGGTATGCTGCTTTTTCTGGCTAATTTGTACGCATCATCCTTCGCTTTGATACTATCCCTGATTTCCCTTGTTATCCACGGATGCACTACCTTCCCTGATTTATTCTTTTGCCAAACTGGGATGAACAATTTTTGTAGTTCATCCATGCAGTCTTTAAATGTCTTCCATTGCAAATCCACCGTCAACCCTTTTAGAATTAATTGCCAGTCAATCTTGGCCAATTCACGTCTCATACCCTCAAAGTTACCTTTCTTTAAGTTCAGAACCATTGTTTCTGAATTAACAATGTCACTCTCCATCCTAATGAAGAACTCAACCATATTATGGTCACTCTTGCCCAAGGGGGCACGTACAACAAGACTGCTAACTAACCCTTCCTCATTACGCAATACCCAGTCTAAAATAGCCTGCTCTCTCGTTGGTTCCTCTACATGTTGATTTAGATAACTATCCCGCATACATTCCAAAAAATCCTCTTCCTCAGCACCCCTGCCAATTTGATTCACCCAATCTATATGTAGATTGAAGTCACCCATTATAACGGTTTTGCCTTTGTCGCACGCATTTCTAATTTCCTGTTTGATACCATCTCCAACTTCACTACTACTGTTAGGTGGCCTGTACACAACACCCACCAGCGTTTTCTGCCCCTTAGTGTTTCGCAGCTCTACCCATACCGATTCCACATCCTGCAAACTAATGTCCTTCCTTTCCATTGCGTTAATCTCCTCTCTAATCAGCAACGCTACCCCACCTCCTTTTCCTTTCTCTCTATCCCTCCTGAATATTGAATATCCCTGGATGTTCAGCTCCCAGCCTTGGTCACCCTGGAGCCATGTCTCCGTGATCCCAACTATATCATAGTCATTAATAGCTATCTGCACATTCAACTCATCCACCTTATTACGAATGCTCCTTGCATTGAGACACAAAGCCTTCAGGCTTGTTTTTACAACACTCTTACCCCTTATACAATTTTGTTGAAAAGTGGCCCTTTTTGATTTTTGCCCTGGATTTTCCGGCCTGCCACTTTTACTTTTCACCTTGCTACCTATTGCTTCTACCCTCATTTTACACCCCTCTGTCTCTACGCTCACACATTTAAGAAACCCTTTCCCTTTAACTCCATCCTCCACTAGCCCATTCGACACCCCACCCCCCTTATTCAGTTTAAAACCACCCGTGTAGCAGTGGCAAACCTGCCTGCCAGAATGCTGGTCCCACACCTGTTAAGATGCAATCCGTCCCTTTTGTACAGTTCCCCCTTACCCCAAAACAGATCCCAGTGATCTAAGAATCTAAATCCCTGCCCCGTGCACCAGTTCCTCAGCCACACGTTCAGGTCCCGTATCTCCCTGTTCCTGCTCTCGCCAGCACGAGGAACTGGAAGCAAACCGGAGATAACAACCCTGGAGGTCCTGCTTTTCAGCATTTTTCCGAGCTCTCTAAAGTCTCACTGCAGAATATTCATCCCCTTCTTTCCGACATCGTTTGTGCCGACATGCACTACCACTTCCGGATGTTCACCTTCGCCCTTGAGGATTTTCTGCACTCTGTCCGTGACATCCTGGATCCTGGCACCAGGAAGGCAGCACACCATCCTCGCATCCCGTCTGTTGCCGCAGAAACCCCTGTCCGTACCTCTCACAATGGAGTCTCCTACTACAATGGCGTTGCCTGCCTTAGGCCTTTTTGGTTTTGGCTCCACAGCCCTATTCGCATCACAAGCCAGTCCGCCGCCCAGTGTAGACACCTCTTCTGTCCCGACAGCTTCTAAGTGGGTGAACCTGTTCACAAGAGGTACAACACCCGGGGAAGTTGGCATTCCATGCTTCCCTCCCGTTCTAACTGTCTCCCACCTTCTCTCTTCCAGATACCCTGCTTCAAAATAGCAGCCAGCATCATCAAAGACCCAAACCAACCTGGCCATGGTTTCAATTCACTCCTACCATCAGGAAGAAGGTTACCGATATTGAAAACTATTACTACCAGATTCAAGAACCTGTCACCTATCGCTTACTAGGCTTTATCCCGCCCCCACTTCCTTTCCAGTTTTCTCACCTCTATTACAATCAGTCTGAAGAAGGCTTCCAACCCGAAACATCACATCCACTTAGTATTTAGCTCAAGATTCCAGCATCTGCAGTAACTTGTGTCTCCAAGCCTTATGATAGGCAGAGTCCCAAACTCCTTCGGCTTTCAGCAGTTCCTGTCAGCACTACTGTTATACTTGCTGATCACGTTTGCTACAGACTGCAAACTGTGCTAGTGTGATGAAAGTTCATGCGATAGGTACAGAATTAGGCCATTCAGCCCATCAAGTCTACTGCCATTTAATCATGGCTGATCTATCTTTCCCTCTCAACCCCATTCCTGCCTCCTCCCCATAATTCCTAACACCCATACAAATCACAAATCTGTCAATCTCCACATTAAAAATATCCATTGATTTGGCCTCCACAGCCGTCTGTGGCAATGAATTCCACAGATTCACCTCCCACTGATTAAATAAATTCTCCGTTCTAAAGGTACGTCCTTTTATTCTGAGACTATGACCTCTGGTCCTAAACTCTCCCACTAGTGGAAACATCCTCTCCACATCCACATCATCCAGGCCTTTCACTATTTGCTAAGTTTCAATGAGGTCCCCATCGTCCTTCTAAACTCCAGCGAGAAGAGGCCCAGTATCGTCAAATGCTCATTCATATGTTAATCTAATTATTCCTGGGATCATTCTCGTAAACCTCCTCTGGGGAGGAGCAGCAGTGAGGCAGCAGTGAGGCAGCAGTACTTAAGCACCTGTAATACCTGTGATTCCATTCCTGTTGTTATCTTGAAGCAGACCAAAAATCCCGTGACTCATCCATTTTGGGAAACAATTAAAACGTCACTTTTTAAAATTATATGACTCATATCCATGCACACGTGTCCCTCAAATCACCTACGCCTTTAATTTCCACCCCAGCCCAAACAACATCCTTTCTCATGCCTTTCGCTGTACCTGTTCATTTGTATTAGTAATGTGTAAATATTTAGTTTTGTAAATATTTACCGCTCAATTCATATGCTGTGCAATGCCCATACCTGCAGAGAAAGGTTCGTCTCCTCACCTCCACCAGCTGTCATGTGGCAGAGAGTCCTCTTGAACTTCGGGGGTCATCAACAATTCTGGTATATCACAGAATTCTGAGATACATGACCTGAAGCAAAGTTTGAAATGTGAAAATGGAATTTGAGATCAGATTCTTTGTCGTACATCTACAATTTTTTGATTTTATGGGTTCATGCTGTCAGTTTGCAAACTTGGGCCATTTCACATTTCAGATTTTGTCAGTAAAAAAACCCGTCAATTTATGGACCTGTCCCAATTAGGCGATTTTTTTGGTGACTGCCGGTGACTGTCTTAGTCGTAGCAGGTCGCCAAAAAACCAGCGACTGAACCCCCTGCGACAATGTCTACGACAATGTCTACAACAACCCACCACCTAGTCGTCGTAAAGCTATGGCAAGCTGCCGGCAACCAGCGACCTATTAGGAAGGTCACACCTACGACAACTTACGTCCACCTGCAATAAGCTATGACAGGGTAAGACAATTCAGTCACCTGTCGCCGGTTGACGTAGGTAGTCGCCAATGGAATTCACCGAAGTCAGCACCGGCGACAACCAACGTCACCTGGCGACAACCTACGACAGCATCTACATCAGGAGAAGACAAACTACGCTCATTGGCGTCAAGCCAACGGTCGCCGACTGTCACCGAAAAGTTTTGCATATTTCAAAATCCAACGGCGACCAGAAGAACGCTACGACTATTTTGGGCGATTTGAGGAGACTACTCACGGCCATACAGGTTTCACCCCGCCTGTAGTCACCTAAAAAGTTTCCTAAGTGGGACAGGGGCATTACTTACATAGTGGATGACTGTTGAGGTTAATGATCCCTAAACATAAACAGAGTTTTTGCTAAATATTAATCTGCTTATCAAAGTACCATTGTTTTTGTACAGCAGAATTCAGTATTGTGTTGACCAGAAGCCAATATCTAAGACCACTGCAGAAACCCATCAAGATTTCTTCAATGGAGCTTCCCTACGCTTACAACTCTACCACAAGGGCAGCATGGTGGCGCAACGGTAGAGTTGCTGCCTTACAGTGTTCGCAGCGCCGGAGACCCGGGTTCGATCCTGGCTATGGGTGCTGTCTGTATGGAGTCTGTACGTTCTCCCCGTGACCTGCATGGGATTTCTCCCAGATCTTAGGTTTCCTCCCACACTCCAAAGACGTACAGGTTTGTAGGTTAATTGGCTTGGTATAAGTGTAAATTGTCCCTAGTTTGTGTAAGACAGTGTTAATGTGAGGGGACTCGGTGGGCCGAAAGGTCTGTTTCTGCACTGTATCTCTAAACTAAACTAAACTAAAAAATCTAAAGTCAAGGAGGCAGGTGCATGGAGTACCATCATATCTGTTCTTTTCGAAGTTTTTTTATGCCATTTCCGGTATATAACTTCCAGAGGAATAGATCGGGTAGATGCACAGAATCTCTCGCCCAGAGTAGGGGAATCGAGGACCAGAGGACATAGGTTCAAGGCGCAGGGGGAAAGATCTAATAGGAATCTGAGGGGTAACTTTTTCACATAAAGGGTGGTGGGTGTTTGGAGCAAGCTGACAAATGAGAGAGTTGAGGCTGGGACTATCCCAATTTTTAAGAAACAGTTAGACAGATACATGGATAGGACAGGTTTGGATGGATATAGACCAAGCGTAGGCATGTGGGACTAGTGTAGCTGGGACATGTTGGCTGGTGTGGGCAAGTTGGGCCGAAGGGCCTGTTTCCACACTGTATCACTCTATGACTATCTCCTCTTAGAAGTAAATTATAATTCCATTGTACAGAATTAAAGTTCTGAAACCTCCATGTGACTGCTCGATGGGAATAACTGTACCACATGGTCTGCCGCTGTTCAAAATGGTAGCTCACCAACGCTATCATAAGAGCCACAAGTAAAAGCCACATATTATGAAAGAACAAAATATAGTTTAATGGAATTTTTTAAAATCGGAATGTCATTAGTACAGCCAAATGTCAACCAAACACCTCCGCTCGGTCCACATCAACCAACCTGATCTCCCGGTGGCTCAGCACTTCAACTCCCCCTCCCATTCCGAATCCGACCTCTCTGTCCTGGGCCTCCTCCATGGCCAGAGTGAGCACCACCGGAAATTGGAGGAGCAGCACCTCATATTCCGCTTGGGCAGTCTGCACCCTAGCGGCATAAACATTGAATTCTCCAATTTCCGGTAGCCCTTGCTGTCTCCTCCCCCTCTCAGCTCTCCCTCAGCCCTCGGGCTCCTCCACTTCCTTGTCCATTTCTTCTTCCCACCCTACATCAGTCTGAAGAAGGATTTCGGGCTGAAACATTGCCTATTTCCTTCGCTCCATAGATGCTGCTGCACCCACTGAGTTTCTCCAGCATTTTTGTCTACCTTTGATTTTCCAGCATCTGCAGTTCCTTCTTAAACACTTTGTCAAAAAGTTACTTTGTTCTGCTTTCATTAGGCCTTCTGAACCAGTTCAAATTTTAATCCCTAGCAGAAGAGTTAATTGTGTGAAGAACCATACCTTGATGTCTAAGATTTTCTCTTACCCTTCTATAGCTATTAAGGAGATGATTAATATTGTCAGATGAGAAACTAGAGTACCTCACAGACACCTCCAAGTTATTGATAACAGCGGCAACGAATGGCCTGAAGGACCAGGAAAGAGAAATTGTCCCTTTATTCTCCATCCATCGTTTTGCCCAATCGTGGGCATTGTTCAACTGTTGAAGCTCATCCTCTGATCCATTGAAGTAATCATTCTCCATAATACGGAATGCTATTAATGGTGACATTCAATAACCCAGTCAGCTCTTCCATGAGTGATAAGTCTTTGGACAATCAACTCAAGTGATTAGATTGATTACACAAGTAAATGCAGATACTGGAATCTTGATCAAAACACAACATGCAGGTGATTCCAAACCTTTAAGATTTTTACAAGAAAAGAGTGCTGGAGTAACTCAGCAGGTCAGGCAGTATCTCTAGAGGACATGGATAGGTGAGGTTTTTGGTCAAGACCCATCTTCAGACTGAATGTAGTAGGGAGGAGAAAGTTGGAAAAGAGGTGAGGGTGGGACAAAAGCCTTGGAAGTGATAGGTGGATACAGGTGAGGGGGGGAGGGTCTCGACCCGAAACGTCACTTATTCACCGCAGGTCTCACCATAGATGGCAATTTAAATTGATAAGCAATAATTTCCGGTGATATTTCTGTAATACTACTCTATTAAACAATGATACATATAGCCTTTTAGGGTTTGAAGAAGGGTCTCGACCTGAAACATCACCCATTCTTTCTCTCCAGAGATGCTGCCTGTCCCGCTGAGTTACTCCAGCATTTTGTGTCCACCTTCGAATAAAATGTAACATGAGAGGAAGGGATATATGTGGAAGGAAACAGTCGTTTCTTTCACTTATTTTTGCTTTATCATTATTTAGCCCTTTTTTTCTACAAAAAAAACCCAACAGTCTTTCATTTTCAGTTTCTAACTTGTTTAGTTTAGTTTAGTTTAGAAATGCAGTGTGGAAACAGGCCCTTCGGCCCATCGAGTCCGCACCGACCAGCGAACCCCACATATTAACACTATCCTACACCCACTAGGGACAATTTTTACATTTACCAAGCCAAATAACCTACATACCCTGTACGTCTTTGGAGCGTGGGAGGAACCAAAGATCTTGGAGAAAACCCACGCAGATCACGGGAAGAACGTACAAACTCTGTACAGACAGCACCCGTAGTCGGGATCGAACCCGGGACTCCGGCGCTGCATTCGCTGTAAGGCAACAACTCTACCGCAGTGCTGCCCTTCTGCAATGATGGGCAAGTGAAGAAAGCTAATGGAATGTTGGCCTTCATAACAAGAGGATTTCAGTATAGGAGTAAAGAGGCTCTCCTGCAGTTGTATAGGGCTCTGGTGAGACCACATCTGGAGTATTGTGTACAGTTTTGGTCTCCTAATTTGAGGAAGGACATCCTTGTGATTGAGGCAGTGCAGCGTAGGTTTACGAGATTGATCCCTGGGATGGCGGGACTGTCATATGAGGAAAGATTGAAAAGACTAGGCTAGTATTCACTGGAGTTCAGAAGGATGAGGGGATATCTTATAGAAACATATAAAATTACAAAAAGGGCTGGACAAGCTAGATGCAGGAAAAATGTTCCCAATGTTGGGCGAGTCCAGGGGCCGCAGTCTTAGAATAAAGGGGAGGTCATTAAAGACTGGGGTGAGAAAAAACTTTTTCACCCAGAGAGTTGTGAATTTATGGAATTCCCTGCCACAGAGGGCAGTGGAGGCCAAGTCACTGGATGGATTTAAGAGAGAGTTAGATAGAGCTCTAGGGGCTAGTGGAGTCAAAGGATATGGGGAGAAGGCAGGCACGGGTTATTGATAGGGGACGATCAGCCATGATCACAATGAATCAATGAATAGATACATGATCACAACGAATGGCCTCCTCCTGCACCTATTTTCTATGTATCTATCTATGTATCTATGAACTATTTTCAGAAAATTATTGAGCAGATTTACTGAAAGACGAACTATCTGAAAACTACAGTTCTGATCATAATGTACATTCTTGTTTGAAAGCAAATCATGTTGCAGGAGAGGATTTCTGCTTTCATTAAATGGGGACAAATCAGCATTAATAAATAGGATACCACTTCAATATGCATCAGCATTCCCAGAGTAATTTTTTTTCAATTTTTAAAGCTGCTAGTAATCTCATGAGCTTTCCAGTGAAATACTTTGAGATGATACTGATCTAAAAACACATTTATGGCTGTAAAATATGAATTACTAACTCCTCACGAGATCCAAATTAATTTATTGAGACGTGACATAGTTAACATAGTTATTATAACTTGTATTATCAAAAATGTTTCAACGGCATTTGGCTGCTTATGCATATCTGTGTAAAGCATGTACAGTATTCACATTCCATAAACTAAACTGAACTGAATATAGCCAATACATTAACTGTGCTCCATTTAAGGAAATGCTACAGTTGTGTTCAAAATCATGCTCATATATCATTGTAGATCATTAAATGGAAAAACAACTTCTATGTGAATATATTGTGATCAGCCTTTAACATGCCAGTTTACTACAGTATTGCTGCAATATATATGGAGCCAATAAAATATTTTATTCACAAACTGGAATTCAAAATGAAGAATAAGAACACAAAATAACCCATCCATGGAGCATTTAGATATACCTTGACTGTGACTTAACCATGATACTGTTATGTTCTGATGTTCACATTTTAAAAAGGTAGATTGAATTTCCTAAATCCTGCCTTCTTGAGCCACAAAGTGATTTTGGATACAACATCGAGACATTTTTCAGCAGTTAATATTAATTTATTTGGTCGATCAGTTCGTCTGTAAACGGCTGACTGTTCCTTTAACGGTGATGTTTCATTAATTATGGTATCATTGCTCCTTGGACTGTAATAATTGTCTGTGTGGAGCTCCTGTGAAACAGCCTGGAGAGGCACTTGGAGTACTCTGTCATGCTGTGTCTGCTGCTCCCGCCCGCATCTGTTCAGCTCCTCACCCATCAGGTCACGCTAAGAACCCAGACGTTACAATTCGTATATCGACCGACATAAATAATTAAAGAAGCAAAACAAAGAGACAGCGTGATTAGAGAAGCTTAAATATGGAGAAAAGATCCAGGTTGAATAAACATAGAATTATAGAATGCAGCACAGAAACATGCATGTACTGCCCATCTTGTTGATGCCAACTGTGGTGTCCTTGGCCTATTTGCCTGTGGTAATCCTGTACCCCTCTCCTACTCTCCTTTCCAAGTGCTTATCCAAATGTTTAACTATCTGCCTTATTTGCACAGGGCCACACAAAGTCCCTCCCTCTACTGTCATATCCTATTGTGCACAAGGCCCAGGGGGTCGCGTGATAGAGTAGGCTTTGCGTGACAAGCAGGCGCAAAAGCCTTTCCTCGATCAGCTTCAGAGTCAGTGGAGGAAAGCGGGTTAGTCAAAGCAGAGAAAATCAGACCTATTCAGGGCAGCTGTGGGGGAGGTTGGGTGCATTCGGAAAGGCACATTAGATGAAATGACATTGAACTACAGAACAGCAAAGATGGAAAGGGCATCAGAGGACGGAGGAGTTGACACAATTGGGTTATTGACAATGTGGAGGGGCATTTGGAGAAGCATTCAACATATGGTTTTGTTTATTTAGTGTAGAGTGCATTTTGAAGTGAACCCCAAGCAAAATACCTGCAAGGAATCAATGCTTGTAGTTCTATCGCAGCAGTGTTGATAGCATAGAACATAGAACAGTGCAACACAGGCCCTTTGTCCCACGTTGTTTGTGCTGAATATGATGACATTTGCCTGCACATGATCCATATCCCTCCATTCCCCCATCTATCTCCCTGTGATATGAACCATGTCACCAAGGGGCTTTAAGCAAAACAAGCCTAATGCCCCTGTCCCACTTAGGAAACCTGAACGGAAACCTCTGGAGACTTTGTGCCCCATCCAAGGTATCCGTGTGGTTCCCGGAGGTTTTTGTCAGTCCCCCTACCTGCTTCCACTACCTGCAACCTCAGGCAACCACCTGCAACCTCCGGGAACCGCACGGAAACCTTGGGTGGGGCACAAAGTCTCCAGAGGTTTCCGTTCAGGTTTCCTAAGTGGGACAGGGGCATAAAGTTATAGTTAAGCTGCTTTGCTGAGGGTGAGCCATAAATCATTAAGCAAAATAAATAGTATAATTATTATCAAAAGTCAATTTGCAAGATATTTGATTTCACCGCATAAACGAGATTGTATGAATGGAGGAATCCATTTTCAATTCTAAAAATGCGCGTTTTTGTGTTAGAAGAAACCAGTTGCTGGATTTTATACTTTGACAGAGATACAAAAATATTGTGTTATGTGTCCTGCTACCTTTATCTGTGATTGTCTACATCTTAACCTGTTTACAAGTATTCTTTGAAATATAACCTTAAAGAACAGAAAATAAACTTAAAGTTCTTTGGGACTAAAGAACTTCCTTTTTGTATAAACAAAACTATTTAATGTACTAAAGTGTACATCTCTGGTTTGATACAACAAATTCATCCTTTTATAATAATTGGTTTCTAGTTACTGATGAAGTAATTGGCTCATGATCTTGTTTATCCAAGCCCCCCAAGACTATGTGCATTCTTAGTTCCACTCGCTGATTTGTGTTTAAATCAAGTATCCTTGTTTCTTTCTCTGTGATATAAAACAAACATAGATTAGTCCGCTTGACCTCATAAGGTCCACAGCTTATAAGGTGATTTCAATGATTACAAAGACTCTCTCCTCCAGGGTCCTAAGCTGATGCAGATACACCTGCCCCTTGCAAGAAGGGAAGTAAGGCATTGAGAAATGCAATTTGTTTGGGTCATGACCATCCCAATTTAATTTAATTTCTTTATTTATATAGCACATTTTTAGTCAACTTGCATTGACCCCAAAGTGCTTCACATAATTACATCCACACACACAGGCAAAGGTGGATGAAGTGTCTTGCCCAAGGACACACACAGGCAAAGGTGGGTGAAGTGTCTTGCCCAAGGACACAACGACAGTATGCACTCCAAGCGGGATTCGAACCAGCTACCTTCCGGTTGCCAGCCGAACACTTAGCCCATTGTGCCATCTGTCGTCCAATGATGGATGATGGCAGATCGTGGGAGTGTCATAAGGTCTTAAGGTCATCGTAGATAGGAGTAGAATTAGGCCATTCAGCCCATCAAGTCCACTCTGCCATTCAAACATGGTGGATCTATTTCTCTCTCCTAACCCCATTCTCCTGTCTTCTCCCCATAACCTCTGACATCTGTACGAATCAAGAATCTATACATCTATCTCTGGCTTAAAATATCCATTGACTTGGCCTCCACAACCTTCTGTGGCAAAGAATTCCACAGATTCACAACCCTCTGATTAAAGAAATTTCTCCTCATCTCCATCCTAAAAGAACTTCCTTTGTCATCTTTGCCATAATAGGTGTGAGTGAACAACGTCAAGTCAAACATAGAAACATAGAAACATAGAAAATAGGTGCAGGAGGCCATTCGGCCCTTCGAGCCTGCACCGCCATTCAATATGATCATGGCTGATCATCCAACTCAGTATCCTGTACCTGCCTTCTCTCCTTACCCCCTGATCCCTTTAGCCACAAGGGCCACATCTAACCCCCTCTTAAATATAGCCAATCAACTGGCCTCAACTACCTTCTGTGGCAGAGAGTTCCACAGATTCACCACTCTGTGTGAAAAATGTTTTTCTCATCTCGGTCCTAAAGGATTTCCCCTTTATCCTTAAACTGTGACCCCTTGTCCTGGACTTCCCCAACATCGGGAACAATCTTCCTGCATCTAGCCTGTCCAACCCCTTAAGAATTTTGTAAGTTTCTATAAGATCCCCCCTCAATCTTCTAAATTCCAGCGAGTACAAGCCGAGTCTATCCAGTCTTTCTTCATATGAAAGTCCTGACATCCCAGGAATCAGTCTGGTGAACCTTCTCTGTACTCCCTCTATGGCAATAATGTCCTTCCTCAGATTTGGAGACCAAAACTGTACGTAATACTCCAGGTGTGGTCTCACCAAGACCTTGTACAACTGCAGTGGAGCCTCCCTGCTCCTATAATCAAATCCTTTTGCTATGAAGTCAAGCGTCAAGACAGTTTATCGTGTGCCCTTGGGCTCAGTTTAACTGGTAGCAAAACAATTCATGAGACTTGATGAGCATGGAGGTGGGTGCTAAGAGCTATTACTCTTGCAAACATTTGGGCAGATGCCGTTATTGATGTTATACACTGTCATTTCACCAGATTGAATGCGAGGAACCAGTGTTAAAAAAAAAGTCAATCAATCTTTTCAATGTCTAACAGAGACTGTACAAACAATTGTCTCCACACAATCCATTCCATTTTCCTTAAATCCTTGAGGAAAATAAAACTAGTGGCTGTCCCAGCCTTTATTTGGACAATCAATATTGGAAAAGCACAACCTTACAATCTTTAATGTAAAGATTTCATATTGATTAGTAGGACTGGATGTTACAATCCCTAATGCCCCTGTCCCACTTAGGAAACCTGAATGGAAACCTCCGGAGACTTTGCGCCCCACCCAAGGTTTCCGTGTGGTTCCCGTAGGATTATTTCAAAAAATTCAAAACCGGCCGCTACTAAAAATAGGTTGCCGTTAGGTAGTGGAAGGTCTTACCTGCAACCTCTGGTAACGACCTTCAACTTGCATCGCAAATGGCTTCGACTAAAAAATTACCGATTTTTAAAACGGCAACCTATTTTTAGTCGCGGCCGGTTTCGAAGTTTTCGAAATAATCGCCGGAACATAGAAGAAGCGGAAACCACTTTTGACCATTAGGGAGACTGACAAAGACCTCCGGAAACCGCACGGAAACCTTGGGTGGGGCGCAAAGTCTCCAGAGGTTTCCGTTCAGGTTTCCTAAGTGGGGCAGGGGCATAAGGTTCTTCATCACAGCTGACACCCGGTATTCTTGGGGGTGACCACAAGATGATTTTGCTACCAATCAGACACATCTTCAGTTGTGTACCTCAACGTCACTGGGTGTTTCGGCCTTTTATCACAAGACACCCTCAGTCGAGGCAGGCCCACCGCAGGGTGATCAGACCTGGGTGTGTGTCTTATGGTTAGCCTCTAGATGGTCATGTGGCAGCCCAGACAGCATCTTTCCTCTTCAGCCACAGCCAGTGACTGCTCCATTCGGCTTTTTTCCTTCCACCTTGCTCTCTACCGCTGACTGTGGCTGGTTGGGCTCTGGACTCGTGTCCTTTGAATATTGTAGGTGCTAGTAATCTGAAATATCGACAAAACATATTGGAAACGCTCAGCATGTCGGGCAGCTTCTGTGAAATAACAACGATGTGAACAGAATTGATGTTTCAGACTGGTAATCATTCATCAATAGGTCATCAACGTGAAACATTAGCGTTTTTCTCTCTCCACAGATGAGGGTTGATAAGGGTGGAGGGGCATTTGGAGAACTTGATAAGGGTTTCCAAAATTTGTTGTTTCAATAAAATACACTGTTGGTGTCAATTGTTACGGAGGTCAGATATCTATTTAAATTTCATTTGCATTGCACCAAATTGTTCAGATCACCTTAATAATGGATGCATTGCCATTTGTTAAGCTTTTAAAACTGTCCTCCTGCAAGAGAATGCTTCTACATCCTTTAACTTGAAAGTAGGTTGAGCAAAGCAAAAAAATCACTAGTTGTTCATGCTAAAAGTAAGTAAGTAAGTAAATTTATTGGCCAAGTATTCACATACAAGGAATTTGCTTTGGTGCTCCGCCCACAAGTAACAACATGACATACAGTGACAGTTACGAATGACTCAGAAAACACTAAACATTAATAATAATAAAACATTAATGATAAAACACCATTGATCAAGCATGTGAACCAACAAAATACCAGATCAAAGGGAGGCTACAGATTTTTGGCTGTTGAGTAGAGCAACTACTCGTGGATAAAAACTGTTTTTATGTCTGGCTGTGGCAGCTTTGACAGTCCGGAGTTGGTTAAAAATGGTTAATCTCAAAGCAGATGCTATTTTAGTCCTGATTCGAACAATAATCTCAATATACAGTATACAGGCTGTCAGTCCTGATATTGAGGGTTGCGTTCTGCACGTCTCTTGCTCATGTATGTAGCAGTTTCTCAGGGTTAGGATTGTTCTTGGGAACTGGAGAGAAGCCTTCATGATGCCAACATTTTACATGAAGTTTGAAGAGAGGAAATGCAGACCAATTATCCTGACAAAACCTGTAGGTAAATTGCCAGAAAGGTTGAGAGATGCACAGTGTAAGAATTTGATGGAAAAGGGTTGTCATAGAGAGGATTGACATGGCTTTAAAAAAATAATATCTATCCAACCTCTCCCCATAGCTGAAACCCTCTAATTCATGCAGGATTCTGGCAAACCTCCTCTGCACCCTCTCCAAAGCCACCACATCATTTCTGTAATGGGGTAACCAGAACTACACACAATACTTCAAATGCGGCCTGACCAAAGTCTTATAGAGCTGCATCATGATATCCTGACACTTATATTCAATGGGCCTAGCAATGAAGTCAAGCATCCCATATGCCTTCTTTACCACCCGATCTACTTATGTATTGTATTGTATTCCTTTATTGTCATTCAGACTTTTCAGTCTGAACGAAATTTCGTGCCTTGCAGTCATAACAGAGAATAAAATAATAAAACACACAATAAACACAGATTTAACATCCGCCACAGTGAGTCCACCAGGCACCTCCTCACTGTGACGGAAGGCAAAAGTCTTAAAGTCCTTGTCTCTTCCCTCCTTGTTCTCCCTCTGCGTTGAGGCGATCCAGGCTTTCGATGTTGGGACCCCGCCGGGTGATGGTAAGTAAGTCCCGCGGCTGAATCCGAGCTCCGCGAACGGGCTGATTCAAACTCCGCGGCCCGGGGCGGTCGAAGCTGCCGCCCTCCAGTCCAGCGGACGAAGCTGTCATTGTGGGAACTCCAGAAAACAGGCCACCAACCTGGGACCTGCAAGCTCCAGAAGTTGTCGTCCACTGGGCCCGCGGCCGAGTCCACTGGGCCCGCGGCCGAGCCTCCGAGTCTCTGAAGTCGGGGCGCCGCCGCCACAGCCCCGAAGTCGGCCAGCCTCGCGTTGGTAAGTCCTGGCTGGCTCTGCCTCTGGAGCCTCGAGGTCGGTCCCAGTTAGAGGCCGCCAGCTCCGCCATTAGGCCTCAGCGCAGGCGGAGACAGAGAAAGGGGATACAACAAGAAAAGGTCGCATCCCCACGAAGGAAGAGACTAAAACAAGTTTCTCCCACCCCCCCCCCCCCACACATACACAACTTAAATAAACTGAAATAAACTAAACAGGACAAAAGAAAACAAAAAACAAAAAGACAAACGGACTGCAGGGCAGTGCCGCCACTTCCGGATGTTGCTGCTGCCTTTTGTGAGTTATGAACTTCTGCTTATGGAAGTCCACACACAAGATTAGAGGTTGTTCAGCCAGAGCTAAACACACTTCTCGGCATCTGCAAACAATGGTGTCTGTCTTTCGCTTCTGGTGCTTCTTGTGCGTGGTGGTGGAAAGATTGGTGAAAACAGGGCCGTGATGTGAATGCTCTTTCATTGACCCAGTTTTGAACTTGGACTCCCTGATCCCTCTGCACATCAATGCTGTTAAGGGTCTTGCCATTAACTGTATACTCCCTCCTTACATTGAACCTCCCAAAGTGCTAAAATCCATGTATATCACAGCTACCACCCTACCTTCATCAATCTCCATCTCCCACCTCCATCAGACTGAAGAAGGGTCGAGACCCGAAACGTCACCCGTTCCTTCTCTCCAGAGATGCTGCCTGACCCACTGAGTTACTCCAGTATTTTGTGTCTATCTTCGGTATAAACCAACATCTGCAGTTCTTTCCTGCACATTTAATTATAAAAAACTTTGACAAGGAGCCACATAGAAGACAGTCCTTGCAGATTGATACAGTCTTCAATTTAGATATCGAACTGAAGGCACGATAGATAAAATGAGAGTATTGTTGCTGGGGTAATCGCATTTTACAATTTTTATCAATCATCTAAACAAATATATTGGGTAATATATTTTAAACTCTACATTCCTATTTTATTTTACAGTCCTAATAACCAAATGTAAGAATAAACGGAACATAGATATGCAAATCTATGCATATGACAGAATGACACAATGTACACATGTGACAGAAGCCGATATGTCGTTGGATTTCAGTGGAGAAGCTCTTGTTCTGAAGCCCCTGATGTCTCATAGTGCTTATTTAATGTCATACTCATCGGTTTCCCAATAGTGGCTCAGGGACCACTGCTATTACAATACAAATCCTGACAGATGCTCTTTGACTTCAATAATTGCAGTAAATAGGGATCGCACAATGCATCTGTGAAGTATGCAAGGCTGTGAGTTTGATAACCAGCTAGGAATCTCTGAAACCTCATGACAAACACAGATAAACTGCAAGGGCACATTCAGATTAAATACAAAACAAGTACTTCTCTGCCTTGGTTAAGCAGCTTTCTCACGGGGCGACTTGACGCAAGAGTCAACCAGAGTTTAACATCGTGGGAACCTCGTGCGATAACAGTACGGCATTCGTGGACCACCGTGGAAAAAAGGTGTTCTCAATATCCTATAACTGGCGAAAACTTTGGAACTAGTCGTTCGGTGCGAGTTGATTAAAAAGTGTTTGGAAATTTCAAACTTCAAATCAAATGTCTCTCAAACCTGCTGATTGTATCTGATTCCACTTTTCGTAGCAAGTTCCACTTTTCGACACAAAATGCTTGAATAACTCAGGCAGGAAGCATCTCTGGAGAACATGGATAGGTGACGTTTCGGTTCCAGCTGGGAAAGAGGAGGCAGGATCAAGCGTGGCAGGTGTCGGAAGGAACTGCAGATGCTGCTTTAAATCGAAGATACACAAAATGTGAGAGGGGTGAGGGGAGGGCTGAAAGAGGTGCAAGTCTAGATGGGCCACAGTGGGGTGGGGTGGGGTGCGGGTGAGGGAAGGGTAAGAAATGGGAGGAGAGAGAGGTTGTTAGAGGTTACCTTGTGGCTAGCATCCGTCCATCCATGAGAGATGATGGTGTGGTTTTAGAAACATAGAAAACAGGTGCAGGAGTAGACCATTTGGCCCTCCGAGCCAGCAGCGCCATTCACTATGATCATGGCTGATCACCCAAAACCAGTACCCGTCCTGCCTTCTCCCCATCTCCCCTGATTCCGTTAGCCCTGAGAGCGAAATCTAACTCTCCCTGATAGGAGTAGAATGAGGCCATTTGGCCTATCAAGTCTATGCCATTCAATCATGGCTGATCTATCTCTCCCTCATACCCCATTCTCCTGCCTTCTCCCCATAACCTGTGACACCCGCACTAATCTCTGGGTTAGGCAGCAACACCACTATTGTGCCGCAGTGCCGTTCCAAAATTCCCTGTCTGCGTGTGTTTTAATATCCCAGCCCAGCTTTAAACCTGGGAATGGGAAGGGTGATTTTACAGAAAATAGAACAACACAGGAGGGGACCAGTAAATGGTCAATTAGGGGAGGGCACCAGTAAATGGTGAATTTAGGGAACGCACCAGTAAATGGTGAATTAGGGGAGGGCACCAGTAAATGGGGAATTAGGGGAGGGCACCAGTAAATGGGGAATTAGAGGAGCGCACCAGTAAATGGGGAATTAGGGGAGGGCACCAGTAAATGGTGAATTAGGGGAGGGCACCAGTAAATGGGGAATTAGGGGAGGGCACCAGTAAATGGGGAATTAGGGGAGCGCACCAGTAAATGAGGAATTAGAGGAGGGCACCAGTAAATGGGGAATTGGGGGAGTAAATGGGGAATTAGGACAGCAGCAGTGATAGTCATTGATTGTGTTATGTTATGCACGGATATTACACTGGTGTGAACTTGTATAATACGCTGTGCAGCAAAACTGGACCATGAGCTTAAGATCAAAGATTTGCGTGTAAATTGATATGACTGATAGACACAAAATGGACCCTTCTTCAGACTCTCTCCAGAGATGCTGCCTGTCCCGCTGAGGTACTCCAGCTTTTTGTGTCAATCTTCGACAGATTGGGTTTGCTGTAAATGTCTGTATGTTAATATGTGTGTCTTTTCCTCTTGGGCATTACTTTGTTTCTGTTGGTGGCTCCACATTTTATGATAGCCTGAAGTGTGATAAAGCTTTTACCTCAGCAGTTTGATTGTCAGTGCTTGTTTACCTCATTGTTAAATAAATATATTTTTTACTATCAGCTTGATGTCTGCAATTCTTCATTAACACATCACAACAAGATGAATGTCTCTAATGTTATAATCCCTCTCATGCTGAAACACAAAGTAGTTGAAGGGAGGTGATATAATCACATTTTCATTAAGTTTCATTTTTGAGTGTTCAGGTCCATCAATTGTTGAGCTATTTAAACGTTTGAAAGTTTCACCTCTCGGTAGAAAATAAAATAAGCCAATCAGCACGGTAAATGTGAGACAAAGTCTTTATTCCTATTTGACAATATAAAAGACGACTTCTTGCACATATTGAGAGAAGGTGCATCACACCAAACATTTGTCTATAAAAGGGCCTCGCAAACACGAAAATCAACAAATGAGGCACGCTAGATTATTTTAAACACATTATATTCATTAACCTCCGCAACAAGCCTAAACTCAGGCATTAAAAGGGACAATGCAATGTGCTAAATGGCAGGTTTTGCGGACGAACATCTTATAGGAAGCACTTTTCAGAGGACAACACTAGAAAGTCAGCTTATTTGCTATGCATTTCTGCTAACATGCAGTAGTGTTCCTGTGGTCGGCTACCCATCAATATAGCTGTCCTGCCACGGCACACTCCCCAATTGTGAATTGTAGTAAGCGCAGAGATGGCCTCTTTGCTCTTTCACACCCAGTGAGACTTCCTCTTAATTCTCTTTTTAATTAATCTCTCCCTTCTGCCTTCACGCAAGCGTCCTCGATGCACATAGTGGGCTGCTGCATACAGCGCGTCAATGAAAAAAACCACCATCCTGTACTCGAAACTACTTAGTATAGGCATGTCTCCAAATGAGCCAATTCAACCAAGGGAGGATATTTATAGTGTGTGAAAAAAAAAGTGACATAATTTGTGCCACGTGTAGTTCACAATGTTCATTCAAGATTTAATGGGAAAGCTCGGGAGACGGACAAGTCACTCGCACAAATAACAGAAATGCCGAGTACCGTGGGAACTCTTTATCTACCCCCCGTTATATCGTGTGATATTGTGCTAGACCACGACCACTTCACTCTGGTTACATCTTGCGTCAAGTCGCCCCGTGAAAAAGCGCCATAAAAGAGCAGAAACAAGGAACCGCTGATGCTAGTTTACAAAAAAGGACAGCAAGTGCTGCAGGAACTGAATTGGTCAGGCCACATCTCTGTAGAAAATGTATAGGTGACATTTTGGGTCAGGACCTTTCTTCAGGCCCTTCTTCAATCAGACCACAAACATCACCTATCCTTTTTCTCCAGAGATGCAGCCTGACCCGCTGAGTTACTCCAGAACTATGTGTCTATCTTTGGTATAAATCAGCACCTGCAGTTCTTACTTTCTTCGTAGATCGGTGACTTTTCATGTTAGGAGCCTTCTTCAGACTGAAGAAGGGTCTTGATCTAAACATTACCTATCCATGTTCTCCAGAGTTACTGCCTGACCTGCTGGGTTACACCAGCACTTTGTGTCTCCCTTTGTTAAAGAGCATTCTTCCTCTCATGTGGTTGGTGATATTGGAATCCTTAGAAAAGTTCAAGAGAATGCCAGTTATGCTTGTGAATGTGTCACAAATATTAAGTAGAGTTGCTGACCAAGTTCCTGGATGTAACTGTGCTGGAAAGTACTGCAGATGCGGGTTTAAATCGAACATAGACACAAAATGCTGGAGTAACTCAACGGGACAGGCCACATCTCTGGAGAGAATGAATGGGTGACATCTCGGGTCGATATCCTTCTTCAAACTGGATGTAACTGTTGAATTCTCCACTGATGATGGGTTAAATTGTATTGCTGTAGGAATTGTAAAACTGGCCTGCAACTGCATTAAGCCACTAATGCACAATGTCTGGGCACAGCCTGCAGAATGGTTGAGCAGCTGACTGCTTCCCTACAAAGGCAGAAGAACCACAAAGCCCAATCTGGGTCAGCCAGGGCCTATGGAGCTCAGAGCCTTCATGCTGAAAAGGCAGGCTTTAAGGGCCTGTCCCACCAGCATGCGACCTGCATGCGGCAAGCACAACCTAAAGGGCCGGTCCCACGAGCATGCGACTGCATGCGGCAAGCACAACCTAAAGGGCCTGTCCCACCAGCATGCGACTGCATGCGGCGAGCGCGACCAAACCAGAAGCGGGGGCCGCGCGGAGGTCGAGTGAGTGACATGAAGTTCGAGCGAAGTCCGTGGGAAGTTCGCCCGTGACGTACGGCGTCGAGGCGGTGCGTATGGTGTCGAGGCGGCTGCGGGCCGGCAGGCCGGCAGGCCGTTGCCGCGAGGAATTTTTGAACACGGTCAGTTTTTCGGAGCCCCGCACAACTCCATACGGCTCCGGCGATCAAAGTGGGACCGGTCCCGCGAGGCCGTACGGCTCAAGTGACCACGTTAGGTCGCACTTGCTCGTGGGACAGGCCCTATACCACTATAAATGCTTTGACAGCTGCTAAAACCATTCCTGCATTCCCTCGCTCCACCCTCCCCCATCCCAGTCATCCTACTAGCTCCACTGTTTGGATCCTTGTTCCCCAGACAACATTGGACCATTGCGGGCTCCACCCTTCCTGGATCATTTGTTGCCGGCTCTGCTTGCCTCTGGCCTTTTTTTTCTACCTCCAGTTCCCTCCCGTCTAATTTCAGTCTGAAGGATTCTGACCTGAAACATCACCCATTATTTTTCTCCAGTCGCTGGCTTAGTTACTCCAGCACATTGTGTCTATCCTGAATCTTATCAGTTGTCAAAGGAGTCAAAAGGCTTTGAATGTCCAGACATGTCACTAAGATTGAAGAATATACAACAACATTTTTAATAATCATATTAATATTAAAATGTACTTTAAATATTACAATTAATAAATTAATAAATAATTAGTTATGCCCCTGTCCCACTTAGGAAACCTGAACGGAAACCTCTGGAGATTTTGCGCCCCATCCAAGGTTTCCGTGTGGTTTCCGGAGGTTGCAGGTGGTTGCCGGAGGTTGCAGGTAGTGGAAGCAGGTAGGGAGACTGACAAAAACCTCCGAGCACCTCCGGGAACCGCACGGAAACCTTGGATGGGGCACAAAATCTCCAGAGGTTTCCGTTCAGGTTTCCTAAGTGGGACAGGGGCATAACTACCTTAAAGAAATGCCTTTTCCCCTCCAAAGTGTTCTTCTTATTCGAACAAATGGAGTCAATGAACCAATATCAGACCCAACCTGATGAAGGTTTAGCATATGGAGACTCCAGAAAGTTGCTGTTCCTCTGTTGGATTATGGCAACTTTGTAGCACAGCTAGATGTCTGGGTCTTCCTCAATCACACACAAAGCTCGTGGAAGTGATCCTTATACAGAAGTGTCAGCACGTTTCAGGAATCCCGCACAAAAATACAGAAGGGCAGAACTTACTGGCAATGCTTTGTCACCCATTTTGCAGCTGTAATCTGCTTTGGACGCACCAGAAATCCTTTGACCGAGGAGGATTCAGCTGAGATTCTGCTCTTGGATACTGGTTTTGGGTTAAACCTGGCACTGGATGTGCAAGCTCATTTTTATTTGTGGGGGTTGCAGAGAAGCGATAAAATGATAGGAAGTGAATGTGATGGTGCCAAATAGGTAGCTGCAGAAAACAGATGTTTCTGTCATGGAAAATCAGCTTACAGACAGTTCTCAGGAGTGGAACCCATGCATGGCCCAGGGATTGCTTGCATTTAGTAGTTGAGGTGGAGAATTAATGCTGTCTTTTTTATAACATGGGGCATGTAATAGTTTCAAAAGTTTTCATGGAAACGTAAACATGTTGTTGTCAGATAGGAGCTTTAATAAAATAATCACTTATCTATGAACATGAGCATGAGAGGATGAATAAGGTGGGCACCCTCCATAGTCTATGGAAAAGGGGAAAGCCAAGGTCCTTGAGCAAAATTCTCTTTGCACTAAGAGTGTTTAACGAGAAGGGCTTCTTCATCCATCTCGGAGAAATAATATGTTAAAAGTTTTTCCTTGTCTAGAGAGGTGCTCATCATGCTGCTGTTACAGTGCCAGCCACACAATGGGGAAGGACTATATTGCCAAGGATGATGATTAAAAGTAGTTATGCCTTTTCAGCCATCTATTGATGGCATCACTTGTATGTCACAATCTCGTGGACTTTGCCATTTTCAGAAGATAACAAAAGATGTCTCCTCCATAAGAGCCAACCTTATCTCCTTCTTCCTTAGAAAGCAAAATAAAGCAAGTTTGCATTGATTCTCAAGGATCACAGACTTCCTAATGGTGTGCACAGCCTGCGGTTTCCTTGATATTAACAAGAGCAATGAAGGATTCACAGTAGATCATGATGAACAATGCTTGTTGTAAGGGGAGTTTTGCTGTCTCATGGCAGTGAGAGTATGGTGTTCCCTCTACCTTCAAACTAGACAGGTGGCTAATGAAGACTCGTGACGATTTTGCAACATGTTGAAAAATGTTCACGAGAGGTCTCCTAATCTGAGGAAAGACATTCTTGCCATAGAAGAATGGCAGAGAATGGCAGTGTAAAATGGAATGGCAGTGTAAAATGGAAGAAGTACAGAAACGATTCACCAGACTGATTGCTGGGATGTCAGGACTTTCATATGAAGAAAGACTGGTTAGACTCTGCTTGTACTCGCTAGAATTTAGAAGTTTGAGGGGGGATCTTATAGAAACTTACAAAATTCTTAAGGGGTTGGACAGGCTAGATGCAGGAAGATTGTTCCCGATGTTGGGGAAGTCCAGAACAAGAGATCACAGTTTAAGGATAAGGGGGAAATCTTTTAGGACCGAGATGAGGAAAATATTTTTCACACAGAGTGGTGAATCTCTGGAATTCTCTGCCACATAAGGTAGTTGAGGCCGGTTCATTGGCTATATTTAAGAGGGAGTTAGATGTGGCCCTTGTGGCTAAAGGGATCAGGGGGTATGGAGAGAAGGCAGGTACAGGATACTGAGTTGGATGATCAGCCATGATCATATTGAATGGCGGTGCAGGCTCGAAGGGCCGAATGGCCTACTCCTGCACCTATTTTCTATGTTTCTATGAGAGCCCCGAGTACCTACGAGCAGCTAATACCGTAATTCTCCGAGTTTGAATCAGGGGAAACTCGGGAGAACTCTTGAATTAGCCTGTACAGTGGGACAGCCCCATGAGATATTATTATCATTATTATCATCATCATCATCCTTTATTGTCATCTTGCAAAGCAACAATTGTACAGTGCAAAGTGAGAAGACGTTTCCCAGGGAATACCGGAGCATCGCAGATAAAATGTAAACATTTCACGCATAAACTAAAAAAGATTTAAAAAAAAGCAATCCAGTCCCTGATAAAACAGTACAAATAATTTTTTTTAAAGTGCAGGTAAAAACAGCAACATTAAAATACAAGTAAAAACAGTCATAAAATGTCCAGGGCAGCTGATTTAAGTGGCCTGAGCCAGTGCCAGACTTATAACTCAGTGCCAGTTATTAAATTGTCAGTGTAAAAGCAGCAGAATCAGGTGGAGTGACTGTTTAGCAGCCTCACAGCCTGGGGAAGGAAGGATAGATATAGTAGTGGCATTTAGGGAGACTTTTGGATAGGCATATAGATATGCAGGGAAGTGAGGGATATGGATTATGTGCAGGTAAATAAGAGATGGTCATGGCATTATGTTTGACACTGACGTTGTGGGCAGAAGAAACATAGAAACATAGAAACATAGAAATTAGGTGCAGGAGTAGGCCATTCGGCCCTTCAAGCCTGCACCGCCATTCAATATGATCATGGCTGATCATCCAACTCAGTATCCCGTACCTGCCTTCTCTCCATACCCTCTGATCCCCTTAGCCACAAGGGCCACATCTAACTCCCTCTTAAATATAGCCAATTAACTGGCCTCGACTACCCTCTGTGGCAGGGAGTTCCAGAGATTCACCACTCTCTGTGTGAAAAAAGTTCTTCTCATCTCGGTTTTAAAGGATTTCCCCCTTATCCTTAAGCTGTGACCCCTTGTCCTGGACTTCCCCAACATCGGGAGCAATCTTCCTGCATCTAGCCTGTCCAACCCCTTAAGAATTTTGTAAGTTTCTATAAGATCCCCTCTCAATCTCCTAAATTCTAGAGAGTATAAACCAAGTCTATCCAGTCTTTCTTCATAAGACAGTCCTGACATCCCAGGAATCAGTCTGGTGAACCTTCTCTGCACTCCCTCTATGGCAATAATGTCCTTCCTCAGATTTGGAGACCAAAACTGTACGCAATACTCCAGGTGTGGTCTCACCAAGACCCTGTACAACTGCAGTAGAACCTCCCTGCTCCTATACTCAAATCCTTTTGCTATGAAAGCTAACATACCATTCGCTTTCTTCACTGCCTGCTGCACCTGCATGCCCACTTTCAATGACTGTTGTACCATGACACCCAGGTCTCGCTGCATCTCCCCTTTTCCTAGTCGGCCACCATTTAGATAATAGTCTGCTTTCCTGTTTTTGCCACCAAAATGGAGAACCTCACATTTATCCACATTATACTGCATCTGCCAAACATTTGCCCACTCACCCAGCCTATCCAAGTCACCTTGCAGTCTCCTAGCATCCTCCTCACAGCTAACACTGCCCCCCAGCTTAGTGTCATCCGCAAACTTGGAGATATTGCCTTCAATTCCCTCATCCAGATCATTAATATATATTGTAAATAGCTGGGGTCCCAGCACTGAGCCTTGCGGTACCCCACTAGTCACTGCCTGCCATTGTGAAAAGGACCCGTTTACTCCTACTCTTTGCTTCCTGTTTGCCAGCCAGTTCTCTATCCACATCAATACTGAACCCCCAATGCCGTGTGCTTTAAGTTTGTAAACTAATCTCTTATGTGGGACCTTGTCGAAAGCCTTCTGGAAGTCCAGATACACCACATCCACTGGTTCTCCCCTATCCACGCTACTAGTTACATCCTCGAAGAATTCTATAAGATTCGTCAGACATGATTTACCTTTTGTAAATCCATGCTGACTTTGTCCAATGATTTCACCACTTTCCAAATGTGCTGCTATCCCATCTTTAATAACTGACTCTAGCAGTTTCCCCACTACCGATGTTAGACTAACTGGTCTGTAATTCCCCGTTTTCTCTCTCCCTCCCTTCTTAAAAAGTGGGGTTACGTTTGCTACCCGCCAATCCTCAGGAACTACTCCAGAATCTAAAGAGTTTTGAAAGATTATTACTAATGCATCCACTATTTCTGGAGCTACTTCCTTAAGTACTCTGGGATGCAGCCTATCTGGCCCTGGGGATTTATCGGCCTTTAATCCATTTAATTTACCCAACACCACTTCCCGGCTAACCTGGATTTCACTCAATTCGTCCAACTCCTTTGACCCGCGGGCCCCTGCTATTTCCGGCAGATTATTTATGTCTTCCTTAGTGAAGACGGAACCAAAGTAGTTATTCAATTGGTCCGCCATATCCTTGTTCCCCATGATCAACTCACCTGTTTCTGACTGCAAGGGACCTACATTTGTTTTAACTAATCTCTTTCTTTTCACATATCTATAAAAACTTTTGCAGTCAGTTTTTATGTTCCCTGCCAGTTTTCTTTCATAATCTATTTTTCCTTTCCTAATTAAGCCCTTTGTCCTCCTCTGCTGGTCTCTGAATTTCTCCCAGTCCTCCGATATGCTGCTTTTTCTGGCTAATTTGTACGCATCATCCTTCGCTTTGATACTATCCCTGATTTCCCTTGTTATCCACGGATGCACTACCTTCCCTGATTTATTCTTTTGCCAAACTGGGATGAACAATTTTTGTAGTTCATCCATGCAGTCTTTAAATGTCTTCCATTGCATATCCACCGTCAACCCTTTTAGAATTAATTGCCAGTCAATCTTGGCCAATTCACGTCTCATACCCTCAAAGTTACCTTTCTTTAAGTTCAGAACCATTGTTTCTGAATTAACAATGTCACTCTCCATCCTAATGAAGAACTCAACCATATTATGGTCACTCTTGCCCAAGGGGGCACGTACAACAAGACTGCTAACTAACCCTTCCTCATTACTCAATACCCAGTCTAAAATAGCCTGCTCTCTCGTTGGTTCCTCTACATGTTGATTTAGATAACTATCCCGCATACATTCCAAAAAATCCTCTTCCTCAGCACCCCTGCCAATTTGATTCACCCAATCTATATGTAGATTGAAGTCACCCATTATAACGGTTTTGCCTTTGTCGCACGCATTTCTAATTTCCTGTTTGATACCATCTCCAACTTCACTACTACTGTTAGGTGGCCTGTACACAACACCCACCAGCGTTTTCTGCCCCTTAGTGTTTCGCAGCTCTACCCATACCGATTCCACATCCTGCAAACTAATGTCCTTCCTTTCCATTGCGTTAATCTCCTCTCTAATCAGCAACGCTACCCCACCTCCTTTTCCTTTCTCTCTATCCCTCCTGAATATTGAATATCCCTGGATGTTCAGCTCCCAGCCTTGGTCACCCTGGAGCCATGTTTCCGTGATCCCAACTATATCATAGTCATTAATAGCTATCTGCACATTCAACTCATCCACCTTATTACGAATGCTCCTTGCATTGAGACACAAAGCCTTCAGGCTTGTTTTACAACACTCTTACCCCTTATACAATTTTGTTGAAAAGTGGCCCATTTTGATTTTTGCCCTGGATTTTCCGGCCTGCCACTTTTACTTTTCACCTTGCTACCTATTGCTTCTACCCTCATTTTACACCCCTCTGTCTCTACGCTCACACATTTAAGAAACCCTTTCCCTTTAACTCCATCCTCCACTATCCCATTCGACACCCCACCCCCCTTATTCAGTTTAAAACCACCCGTGTAGCATTGGCAAACCTGCCTGCCAGAATGCTGGTCCCAGACCTGTTAAGATGCAATCCGTCCCTTTTGTACAGTTCCCCCTTACCCCAAAACAGATCCCAGTGATCTAAGAATCTAAATCCCTGCCCCGTGCACCAGTTCCTCAGCCACACGTTCAGGTCCCGTATCTCCCTGTTCCTGCTCTCGCCAGCACGAGGAACTGGAAGCAAACCGGAGATAACAACCCTGGAGGTCCTGCTTTTCAGCATTTTTCCGAGCTCTCTAAAGTCACGCTGCAGAATATTCATCCCCTTCTTTCCGACATCGTTTGTGCCGACATGCACTACCACTTCCGGATGTTCACCTTCGCCCTTGAGGATTTTCTGCACTCTGTCCGTGACATCCTGGATCCTGGCACCAGGAAGGCAGCACACCATCCTCGCATCCCGTCTGTTGCCGCAGAAACCCCTGTCCGTACCTCTCACAATGGAGTCTCCTACTACAATGGCGTTGCCTGCCTTAGGCCTTTTTGGTTTTGGCTCAACAGAAGGGCCTGTTCTTGTGATGCACTGTTCTATGTTCTATGTTCTATGTTCGATGGTGGGGTGGTCAGTACCTGTGGTGCGCTGGGCAGTTTCTACACGGTAGCCTCCTTCCTGAGAGTCCTGAATGGCCATAATGCAAGCAGTCAGTATGCATGTACTCCTGTAGAAGTTTGATAGACTATTCATCACCATACCAGATCTGCTCAATCTTTTAAGGAAGTAGATGTGTTGATAAGCTTTCTTTGTGGTGGCATCAATATGTTGGGCTCAGGTCAAATCCTCAGAGATATGCACGTTTAGGAACTTGAAGCAGTTGACTCTCTCCACCATCATCCCAGTGATGAAGACAGGTTTGTAGATTCCTGGCTTTCCCTCCTGAAGTCAACAGTCAGCTCCATGTGTAGGAAAGAACTGCGGATGCTGGTTTAAATCAAAGGTAGACACAACATGCTGGAGTAACTCAGCGAGGCAGGCAGCATCTCTGGAGAGAAGAAATGGGTTAGCTCCTTGTTCTTGCTGAGAGCAAGATTGTTGTTCTGGCATCATCCGATCATATTATCACTCTCCTTCCTGTAATCAAGCTCCAACAACGGTGGTATAGTTGGTGAATTTAAATTGGAGTGGGGGATAGAACGAGTAGGCAGAGGACTGAACACAGCCTTGAGATTCTCCTGCGTTGTTTGCAAATACACAGGACTAATTGTAGTCCTGTAGGTCTGTGTCCAAGATGGCTGCCGTGAAGAGAGAGTGGACGCTGGCGCGCTTTGGCTGCCGCTGCTCTCTCTTCACACTGTGTTTTTGATTTTCTGTTTTTGGATTGAATTCTGTTTTTAATTTGTGTCTCTGTGATGTCTTTATTACTTGTTATATTCCGATTATATGTTATTCCGATTACTATGTAAGGTGTCCTTGAGATGTCTGAAAGGCGCCCATTAAATAACATTTATTATTATTATTATTAGATGTTAAAAGTCCAAAGTGCCAAATATCAATTTGCTCCCGATGGTGATGGGAACCTTCTGCACTCAACTATGCTCCTCCGATGTTGAGAAAGGCTAGGCAGACACGTCATTGGGGTTATCAAGTTTCATCGACGTTTCGCTGATTGAACCCACGACGTCTCCAGTAGGCTCAGCGGTGCATTCTGGCGTCCCAGAACCACCCCCCTCTGCATCTGTCTTGTCGGTTATTTGCGAGACCAAATGGGGTCTTTCCTCTTCAGCCAGAGCCACTGGCTACTCCACTCTGCCACCCGTGATGTTTTTTTGATGGCCTGGCGTTGGGCTTGTCCGCTGATCCCCAGGTCCTTCATCAGTCTTCAGGTAGATGTTGCCACGAATCCTCGTGTTGATGGTTATTGAGGAGGAAGTGTTGTTGCCAATTCGTACTGATTGTAGTCTGTCACTGAGGATCCAATTATGTAGTTAGTGATGAGCAGAGTCCCATTTCTGATGATGTTCGGGGGGGATGATGGCGTTGAACACTCTGTGGTTGATGAGCAACTGTACATCACTGCCTATTACTTACTCTATGAATTGTAGTCATTGTTGTAATTCTTGCTATTGCTATTCTTGCTATTGAGGGAGTGCAACGTAGGTTTTCAAGGTTAATTCCCGGGATGGCGGGGCTGTCATATGCTGAGAGAATGGAGCAGCTGGGCTTGTACACTCTGGAGTTTAGAAGGATGAGAGGGAATCTTATTGAAACATATAAGATTGTTAAGGGTTTGGACACGCTGGAGGCAGGAAACATGTTCCCGATGTTGGGGGAGTCCAGAACCAGGGGCCACAGTTTAAGAATAAGGAGTAAGCCATTTTGAACGGAGACGTGGAAACACGTTTTCTCACAGAGAGTGGTGAGTCTGTGGAATTCTCTGCCTCAGTGGGCGGTGGAGGCAGGTTCTATGGATGCTTTCAAGAGAGAGCTAGATAGGGCACTTAAAAATAGCGGAGTCAGGGGATATGGGGAGTAGGCAGGAATGGGGTACTGATTGGGGATGATCAGCCATGATCACATTGAATGGTGGTGCTGGCTCAAAGGGCCAAATGGCCTGCTCCTGCACCTATTGTCTATTGTAATACAAGAAATTGTGCAACTAATTTGCAGAAGTCCCAAACAGTAATGACACAATGACCAGGAGGCATAAATGTTGAGAAGGGATAAATGTTGATAAGTACTCAGTTGTAAATGTGGCTTGATCTGCTGATTGCTTCCAGTATGTTGTGCTTTTGTTTCAGATTTTCAGCACCTTGTATCTGGAAAATGCACTTCCAACAGTGCGGTGCTGGAGTGATATTGGTAATGTTGGTCTAGAGAAGGATATCAGGGCAATGTCACAAATGGTTATGTACGGAGGTAATTATCCGTGGAGATAATTCCAGCTGCACTTTTGTATAATTTTAATATGGTGGAAAGATAAGATTTCAGTCTGTCCTTTACCATATTAAGCAAGTGTAGGTTAATTGCAGATTATGATATCAGAGACCATATTTCACTGTCTCTCTCAAGTTGGCCCTGAGGATCTTTAATACAGTATTTAAACTGTAAAAAACAACCTCAATTGAATGTCTTATCTACAAGTAATCTCTGATAATGCAAGACTTTTAATACTTGATGTGTTAGTTTAGATAAGTGCCGAGCTGATGTAATGTGACTGCAGCCTACGATATTCTTCAGGTGGGTAAGAATGCTGCTAAGTGAGTGTAGATGACATATGCATGTGACCCTTAATATAGTTACCTCATCACTACTAACCACTCCCCATATCACAAGTATAATTACAACCTCCCCACCCACATATCGCTCTCTAGTTTCCGTGACAGACCACGTACAGCTGGTGCTCTCTGTAATGCCACAGTATGAATGTAATAAAGAAGTAAAGTCACAGTGTGTCGATAACAAATCTTAACATGGTGTCAGAAGTGGGATAGCGTGTCAGCCACGAACATGTCTTTGCCTTTCCGGAAAACGACGTTGAAAGTGAAACGCTGGAGCTGCAGCATCATGCGCTGCAGGCAGGATGAGGCAACATGGATCAACTTGTTGAGGATGGTGACAAGCGGCTGGTGATCAGTTTCAATGGTGAATGTGTTGCATAGTATATAGTCCTTGAATTTGGAGCAGGCAAACACCACGGCCAGTAGCTCCTTCTCGATCTGTGCGTAGTGCTGTTCGGCAGGGGTCATGGTACGGGACGCGTAGGAGACTGGCAGTTGCAGGCCGTCATGGAGCTGCAGACAAGCGGCACCGAGCCCGAACTGAGATGCGTCGCAGGTGATAATAATGGGACGTTGCAGGTCAAAAAATGTAAGTGTGGGGGTACTGATCAGCTTGGACTTAAGGATGTCGAAAGCTTTTTGGTGTTGAGGGAACCAAGCCCAGGCCGTGTTCTTCTTTATCAAATCCCTCAGGGGTGCACTCAGCTCGCTGAGATCGGGGATGAACTTCCCCAGGTAGTTTACCATGCCCAGGAAATGTTGCAGGCTGGGCACATCAGTGGGTGATGACATCTCGGAGATGGCAGCCGTTTTCTGTGGGTCGGGTTTCAGCCCCGAGGCTGTGAATACATGTCCAACATATGTGACCTCGGGGACGCGGAATCGGCACTTCTTGGGGTTGAGTTTCAAGTTGATCTTCCGGGCCCGGTCTAGGACTTGGCGGAGGTTGAAATCGCGCTCAGCGGCATCCTTACCGTAGATGGCGAAGGAGACACGGATGTCGTCAACGATGATGGCACACGGTAGACCGGCAAACAGTTGCTCCATTGTCCGTTGGAACACCTCGCTGGCAGAGTTGATTCCGAATGGCATTCGGAGGAACTTAAATCTGCCGAAGGGGGTGCTGAAAGTTGTCAGGTTGGAGGAATGCTCGTCAAGCGGTATCTGCCAGAAGGAGCTCTTGGCATCGAGGACAGAAAAGATTGTGGCCGGACCAACCTGTGCAGCGACGTCCTCTACTGTTCTTGTCATTTGATTGTCAGCGCATGAGACGTGGTCGCCCTGTCACTACTTTGTTTGTCTTTTGTTTCCAAGGGGAAGGATGTAGATGACATGTGCATGTGACCCTTAATATAGTTACCTCATCACTACTAACCACTCCCCATATCACAAGTATAATTACAACCTCCCCACCCACATATCGCTCTCTAGTTTCCGTGACAGTCCACGTACAGCTAGTGCTCTCTGTAATGCCACAGTATGAATGTAATAAAGAAGTAAAGTCAGTGTGTCGATAACATTTCTTTACAGTGAGCCAAGCAGATACTTACACGTTTAATTCTTAAATAGGATTAACAGCAGCATTGATTTGTTTTATGAAGTTAAGAGTGCTATCATATTCTAATAATTTCTAAGTATATTACTTTGTAACCACGCATATTTGCTATTACTTAAAAATTGCACAAAAGTGAATTGAAAAGGAAATCACCAGAATTTTCTGATCCTTCAGAAATTATGGAATGTTTTATAAACTGTGTGAATGCCGAAAACATGTTTGCTATTTTAATTATAAAATGTTATACAAGTCCTCCTCAGTTACAAACACCCAAATTATGGACACTCTGTGCTTACCAGCAGGTCGGATGGGAAAGGAATGGAGGGTTATGGTCTGAGTGCAGGTAGATGGGACTAGGGGAAAATAAGTGTTCGGCACGGCTTGTAGGGCTGAGATGGCCTGTTTCCGTGCTGTAATTGTTATATGGTTATATGGTTATATGGGATAGATTTGCCGACTATTGTAGGGGTGTTGGCATCTCCTGCCAGGTGGGAATGGGGCATTTCCAGATGTCTTCTCTCCCCACCAGCACGGCTCCTGAGCCACACCAATCATCCACAGGGGTAAATTTATTCCATAACATAAACAATGCACCTACATAGGGTTTTTATTTAAACAACATAACCGAATAGACCAAACCATCAAACCTCTTGAAGTCTCGCCTCTACTTGTGAAAATTTGTTTCATTATATTCATGTAGTTCGGCCATATCTTACCGTCATCTTTCATTATCTGTCCATTTCCTTTGTGTTTTTAGCTGGAATGTCATTCAATACTGGAAGCACAGAAGTCTCCTCCACCTCTACACTGCAAAGTAAAACGCCAGGGTGTTTGGGTCCCATCAAAACCTCCGTTACTTGTCTTTAATGTCGACGTTGCTCCCTAGCGACTGTCCAAAGCTGAGCCCAACTGTTCACAACCTTTATGCTAGGATTGACCTTGGGACAAGTTTGCAACCACATATTAGTTCCTTCACCGAGATCACTGAATAATGCAACATTGTCCACCTCCAAATCTGCCTCCTTTCAACTGCTGATGAAACACTGAAAGGCCCTGTCCTACTTTCCAGAGTTACTCACGAATTCTCCTGAGTTTTCATCTTGATTCAAACTCGGAGATGCCAGCCATAGGTACTGGGGGCTATTTCTTTTACTCGTGGACATTTTTCAACATGCTGAAAAAACGTCCCGACTTACCTGATGCCCCGATTACCTGCGGTTGGCATTACGAGCCGCTACGAAATATCTACGGACTCCTACGGACTCGCTAAGGACTCTTTTGTTAACTCCATGCCTAACGTTTCCAATATTCTCTTGTTTGGACTCACATTCTACATTCTATAGAAACCAAGATTTATGCAAAACTCCGTTTGTTGCCTTTATTTTCATTTACACTGTTTCTCATTTGGTCACCATACAAGTGCATGCTGACATTTACTGCGCTCTTATTCAATAATGCTCTAATTATAAAATCCTCAAAAGTGATTTCAATCCTATAACCACAGTCCTACCACAACCACAACTATACCCCTGCCGCAGGGTCTCATCATGCTGATTTCCACATCCCTCCTATACATTCATCGAGCTATTTTAATAATTCCACCGTTGTTGTATGTGATTTGGCTTCCTTAATTTTAAGCTCTGAAATTCCCCCCTCCCGCCTTAAAGATCTTCCTAAACCTATTTTTAATCAAGTATTTTCTCACCTGTCATAATCTAATTTTGTGGAGCATT
The DNA here is from genome assembly GCF_010909765.2 of Amblyraja radiata. NCBI lineage: Eukaryota > Metazoa > Chordata > Chondrichthyes > Rajiformes > Rajidae > Amblyraja > Amblyraja radiata. The sequence continues at coordinate 5,383,760 of NC_045956.1, forward strand.
AAAACTTTTTATCAATTGGAGTATAGAGGTTGGAAGGTCATGTTGCAGTTATATAAGATGTTGGTGAGACCACATTTAGGTTCAGTTTTGGGCACCATGTTATAGGAATGATGTCAAGCTGGAAAGGGTGCAGAGAAGATTTACGAAGATGTTGCCAAGACTCAAGTGGCTGAGAAATAGGGAGAGGTTGAGCAGGCTAGGACTCTATTCCCTGGAGCGTAGGATGGGGAGTGATATTATAGAGGTGTACAAAATCATGAGAGGAATAGATCAGGTAAATGCACAGAGTCTCTTGCCCGGAGTAGGGGAATCAAGAAATAGAGGACGTTGGTTTAAGGTGAGGGGAGAATGATTTAATCGGAACATGAGGACTAACATTTTTACACAAAGGGTGGTGGGTGCATGGAACTAGCTATGTGAGGAGGTAGTTGAGGCAAGTATTATCATACATAGATAGGATAGGTTCAGGGGGATATGGGGCAAATGCGGGTAGGTGGGACTAGTGTAGGTGGGACATGTTGGTCGGTGTGGGCAAGTTGTGCTAAAGGGCCTGTCTCCACGCTGTATCACTCTATGACTAATGATTATTCTTAATTTTATTGTTATTTTATTGTTATATACTGGGCGTGCACATCTCTGAAGATCTTTCCTGGTCCGAGAACACTGATACAATTATTAAGAAAGCACATCAGCGCCTCTACTTCCTGAGAAGGTTACGGAGAGTCGGTTTGTCAAGGAAGAGGTCAAGGTCAAAGGTCAAAAGGTCAAAAACTTTATTTGCCATTTGTGCTTACACACATAGGAACTCTTGTGCGGTTGTTCAGAGAGTCAAGTCAAGTCAAATTAAAAATTAAAAAGACACACAGAAGACACATAATCTATAAAAACATATACTACTAGAAATAAAAAAAAGAAAGTGCCTAAAACCCTATATAAAGGGGAAAGTGAGAGCATTGTAACTTGCACAAACCCTATATCAGGACATCAGTTCATTTTGTTTTGGCCAAGAGTCTCACTGTTGCAGGGAAGAAGCTCTTAAAAAAGCGTGTTCTGTTTGTGGCGATACTGTCCGCTCGTCTGTGCCTGAGGTTGTATGTGCAGTTTTTGTGTTTGAGCAGGGAGTGAGCTGGATGTAGTGTGTCTCTGATGATTCTCTCTGCTCTTTTTTGACAGCACTGTGTGTAGATTGTGTCCATGGAGGGGACTTCCGTTCTGATAATCCTCTCTGCAGTCTTTATGATTCTTTGCAGAGCCTTCCTCTCTGTCTGTGTGGTGTTTCCATACCACACCGTGATGCCTGTGGTGAGGATGCTCTATATCAGTCCTTTGTAGACCTGGGTGAGAGGGCGACAGTGCAGACCAGCTTATCTGAGCAGCCTGATGAAGTACAGTCTCTGCTGGGCTTTTTTCACTGTGGCTGCAGTGTTCAAAGTCCAGTTCAGATCTGATGTCACCTGTAATCCCAGGTATCTGTAACTGTCAGCCCTCTCCACCACAGTCCCCTTGATGATAAGGGGCTGCAGGGGGGGTGGATTTTTTCTGAAGTCCATTATTATTTCTCTTGTCTTGTCTGTGTTGAGGCTTAGGTCGTTCACCTCACCATAGGCAAGAATGTCGTTCACCAGACTCCTGTAGCCCGACTCGTCCCCCCCCCCTTGATGAGGCCCAGGATGGTGGTATCATCCGCATACTTAATAATGATGGTATTTTCCTGGGTGGAGACACAGTCGTGTGTGTACAGGGTGAAAAGTTTGGGACTGAGACAGCAGCCTTGTGGTGATCCTGTACTGACGGTGAGCTCTGCAGACACCCTCCTTCCCATCCTCACCACCTGTGGTCTTTCAGTCAGGAAATCCAAGATCCAGTTGCAGGTGGGAGTCGGGACGCCGAGGTCTGTCAGCCTGCCCGGGCGAATGGTGTTAAAGGCCGAGCTGTAATCCAGGAACAGCGTTCTGACGTATGTTCCTCTGCTGTCCAGGTGTTGCAGGATGTGGTGTAAAGCAATGGCCACTGCGTCGTCCACTGAGCGGTTGGGGCGGTAGGCGAACTGGAGGGGGTCGATCGTGCCCGGGACCATGTGATTGATGTGTGTGAGAACCAGTTTTTCTAGACACTTCATGGCAACTGGCGTGAGTGCCACTGGCCTGAAGTCATTCAGGGTGGATGGGTTTGTTTTTTTTGGAACTGGTACAATGGTGGAAAATTTAAAAATACGGGGGACCACTGCTTGGTTTAAAGACAGATTGAAGATGTCTACATACACTCCAGTGAGTTGTTCTGCACAGGCCTTCAGAACTTTAGGAGGGACGCCATCTGGTCCCACAGCCTTGAGGGGGTTCACCTGCCTCAGAGCTTTCAGGACCTGTATGGGTGTCACCTGAAAAACAGTGTCCGTGGGGTTGCAGGGGGCTTTTGAGGGGGTGTCTGTGTTCAGTCTGTCAAACCTGGTGTAGATGGTATTAAGGCTGTCTGGGAGGGTGACATCCTGGGGGTCTGTGGTTGGTACTGTTTTCTTGTAGTTTGTGACTGCTTGGATTCCCTGCCACATACTGCGTGTGTTGTTACTTGTTACTTAGACTCTCTCTAACTTCTACAGGTGCACAGTAGAGAGCATGCTGACCAGTTGCATCGTGGCTTGGTTCGGCAATTTGAGCGCCCTGGAGAGGAAAAGACTACAAAAAGTAGTAAACACTGCCCAGTCCATCATCGGCTCTGACCTCCCTTCCATCGAGGGGATCTATCGCAGTCGCTGCCTCAAAAAGGCTGGGAGTATCATCAAGGACCCACACCATCCTGGCCACACACTCATCTCCCTGCTACCTTCAGGTAGAAGGTACAGGAGCCTGAATACTGCAATGACCAGGTTCAGGAATAGCTACTTCCCCACAGCCATCAGGCTATTGAACTCAACTCAAACAAAACTCTGATTATCTTCAGTTTAAACCATCTTCTGCAGTTCCTCCCTTCACAAAACTAATAGTAAGATTAAACTAGAACTTACCAGTTTGAAGTTTGATCTGTATTTTATGAGGAGTTACGATGAGGGATTACGTGAAGAACCCCGCCACGACGCATGCGTGTCATTCTTCAAAGCAGCGGTGTGAAATCACAGATAACTGTAATGACTAAACATAGTAAGATTAGAGAAGAGATACCAGTTAAGTATATGATCAAGGGTGGGAGTGGAGGGCACGTAATCCCTCATCGTAACTCCTCATAAAATAATGATCAAACTTCAAACTGGTAAGTTCTCGTTTAATCTTACTATTTTACTTCGGAGTCACGTGAGTGACTACGTGAAGATTTTAAAGCTCTGTGATTTCATGCCGTGGAAAACGAGTCCATGCATCACCTCTGCCTTGATGACTGTAGGAGGAATTGTGTTAACATAATTTGGACATGAATTCGACATTGAAATCATAAAATTTATTAACACAAATTTATAACCCCTTTTTATGGGTTTAAATTAATTTACAGAACTTAAATTTGTTTCTGCAAACGTTCCAGGTTTCATTACTGGTTTATTGTAAAATAATTGGAATGTTTTTTCCCCCAAACCATCCTGCTGCCTTGAGGATTTGGTCCATTGATACATCCAACTGTATCGCTGCCGATGTAGCTGCAGCCCTGGTGGAATGAGATTTAAAAATATTAGTATCCACCCCAGCCTGTGTTAGCACCTGTTTCAGCCATCTTGAGATGGTCTGGATCGTCACTTTTTTGTGTGGTTGCTAGTGGCTAATCAAAAAGTGCCTTCTCATTGCCTCTTAGGATTTTCGTTTTCTCCATGTATAACGACAGATGTCTTATTATACACAGACGGTCATCTGTTTGGGTATGACCTAAATTGTATATTGAGGCCTGCTGATCCCTGTCTGTTCTGCTTACTAACTCATAGATATGAAACGTAATATTTTCTGTTGAGGAAGTCATGTTGTCCAGTCTTAGTTTATGCAGTGACTGTACCCTCTGTGCCGTGACCAATGCCATTAGCATGACTTTTTAATGTCAGTCTGTGTAGGGACAGAGCTGTTGCTGGAGACCAATTCCTGAGCATCTTCAGGATAATACTTACATCCCATATTTGGGAGTACCTGGTTCTTGGGGGATTAGTATTAAAAATTCCCCTCATAAGTTTTGTTACCAGTGGGTGAGTCCCAACAAAGTAACACTCTGTCCCCTGCCATAGGTAAGTCGATAGGACACTTCTGGCGCAGTTGATGGCACTGTAACTGAGCCCCTCATCATAGTGGAGGCCTGCCAGATATTCCAGAACAGACGGGATGTTCATGTCTCTGTAGGTGATGTTGTTTTTATGGCAGTGCATCGCCCACTTCCTGATTTAGACCAGATACTGTTTTTTGGTTGACTGTCTTTGGGCCGCCGAAATCATGTTCACTGTTCGGTCCGTCAGTCCTAGTTGTAGTAGAGGTGTTTTTAAAACTCTACAAATTAATAAGTTCAAATGTTTATGGCATGGGTGGCTATCCCTTGTTACGGGATGTAGCAATAAATCTGGTCTATGTGGGATGGTGATACATGGTACTAATACCATGTTTAATACCACTGGGAACCATGGTTGAGTAGGCCAATTGGGTACTACCAATACCAGACGCAGAGTCTTGTTGTATTTTCCTTAATACCCGACTGATGAGGCAGGAAGGAGGGAATGCGTAAATAAACAATCCCCCCCCCCCCCCCCCCCCCCAATGCAGCTAAAATGCATCTGTCGCCGCTGCCCCAGGGTCTGGGTCCCATGAAACATAATTTGATAACTGGCGGTTAAGTCTGGATGCGAATAGATCGATATCTGGTGTTCCATATTTTGCTGTAATAATAATAATAATGGATGGGATTTATATAGCGCCTTTCTAATACTCAAGGCGCTTTACATCGCATTATTCATTCACTCCTCAGTCACACTCGGTGGTGGTAAGCTACTTCTGTAGGCACAGCTGCCCTGGGGCAGACTGACGGAAGCGTGGCTGCCATTCTGCGCCTACGGCCCCTCCGACCACCACCAATCACTCACACACATTCACACACAGGCAAAGGTGGGTGAAGTGTCTTGCCCAAGGACACAACGACAGTATGCACTCCAAGCGGGATTCGAACCGGCTACCTTCCGGTCACCAGCCGAACATTTAGCCCATTGTGCCATCTGTCGTCCCATATCAGCAAATACTTTTTTATTCAACATCCATTCGGTGTTTTCATTAAATTTGCGTGACCTGGTGTCTGCCACTAAATTTAGTCTTCCTGGTAGATAAGCCAGATTGTCACATGATGTCGATTTGTTTCCACCCATGTGGTTAATGTATGCTACCACGGTGGTATTGTCTATCTGTAGTCTAACAAGCTGGTGATATGATCCAGTACAATATGACTTTAGGCCATGGAATGCACCCAACATTTCCAGGTAGTTTATGCCTAGTGTGAGTAATAATGATGCCTCCTGAGCAGTCCATCTACCTCCACAGCTGGTGATGGTATTGGTGGCTCCCCACCCAAGTGCACTGGCATCAGTTTGTAGTACCATGGAAAGGTTACTGACAATGATTGGATTGGAACAAAGCCAGATGTTATCTATCCACCATTTTATTCCATTTTAGCTTGATTGGTAGTTTCATAGGTCTGTCAAAGTGACCTGCATTAATTTAGAGTGCTTGTATTTTTGCTCTCTGTAAGTTTTGGTAATGTAGAGGTCTAAATTGTGTGGCTGGAAAGGCAGCCACCATTTGCCAATTACATTTGCTACCAATCTGATGGATGGTTTGCTGATGTCAATGAGGTTATGCAAGCCTCTATTAAATCTCTAGCCTTTCCCTTAGGCAGAGTCACCGACATGTGAACTGAGTCAATGGTGAAACCCCCAAATAGTCCATAGTAGTGGAAGGCGTTAGTTTAGATTTAACTGGATGGATAATAAATCCCAGTTTTTCAAATAACTGTTTTGTGGCTGTTACAGTTTGTTTGGCCAATTCCAAAGTTTTGCCCACAATGAGTATGTCATCTAAATATGCCATGATCATGTGTTTACGTTTCAAAATTTTTGTGAACAGCCTGGGGCTGATGACCCATTTGGCAGTGCTTTATACTGCCAGAGTTGCCCATCCAGTTGAATTTTAAGTAACATCTGTGGTCACCTCGTATTGGCACTGAATAGTAAGCATCTTTTAAATCGATGCTGGCCATGAAGTAACCTTTGGAAATTAATTGTTTCGCAGTAACAAAGGTATCCATTTTGTCAGATCTATGGTGATGCGACAACCACCATCTTTTTTGTTTTTGATAAATATATTGGACACGAATTCTAATGGTTCGTGTTGAGTTTTCTCAATTACACCTTTTATGTAAAGCTGCTCCAGTTCAGCTTGCGCTTTTGATTTTTCTTTATCAGAAGGCACGAACATTCGGTTCAGTATATGTTGAACTGGAGGGGTGTACTTGTGTATAAACTCTATTGTATATCCCTGGATACTGCTTAAGATGTAAGTATCGGTTGTTAACATGCTCCATGCATTCAGAAAAGAGTGTAGTCTCCCCCCCAACCTCCATGCTCCCTGTATTTTGTAGGGAACCAGACCCACCTACCTCCATAGTTACCAGTAGCAGGTTTACTTCTTTTTGTAGGTTCTTCGCTGCTGTTGTTGCGCTGGTGTCTGGATTTTCAGTTTGGTTGGCGTTGGAGGTCCCCGCATCTTCCAAGAAGGCCGGCCTGGGCCATGGCCTAAAAAGACTCATGTTTTGATTACCGGGCCTTCGAGCTTTCACCAGTTCTGCTGGTGGGTGCGTAGGGGTGCTGTCTTTGGCTGTAGTGTTTGTTGGAGTCCATTTTATTAGTCCAGTAGGTTCTCTTGTTCCTGCACCCCTTGCACACTTGTCTTTCCTTCTGCGGACCCCTCTTCCAGGTCAGCCCAGAACTGACCCGCAGTGCTCCCCTCTGATGAGGTAGAAGCACTGTGCAGCCCTTCAAGAGGTACTGCTGTGGGTTTATCATAGGGCCCACAGTGACCCGACTCCATCTCCCGGAGTCTGTCACATTGGAGCAAATGCTCCACACACTGCTCCATCCGGCTCCAGCGCTCTCGGTCGCTGGTCGCCCGCGGTTGTTCAAAGTCGGACTCCTCTGAGTCCACGACCTTGTTTGTTTTTGTGTCTAGCCTTTCCGCCCGGCTGCGTGGATCTGGCCGGTGCGGAGGCGACATCGGGCACAGCTGATCCCATCTAACCCACCAGCTTTGTTGCAGCCCGTTGGTTTCTCCACCTGTAATTAGCATGGTAAAAACACAAAAAGACCGCAGCTCTTACCTGCAGGTCCAAGTTAAAATTGTCGCTACGGGGGAACGTCGTTCCACCCCGTCTCCTGCCGTTTTCGACTTGTCCAAAAAGTCGACGGTCCCATTTGAATAGTCTCCCGCCCGGCCGTGGTGTTCTGGCCGGCGCGGGACCAAAAGTCGGCACAGCTGATCCCTTACGGGGCTTGTGCCTTCAGCTGCTGCTGGCTCCCGCAACTTCGCGGTCCTCCCCAGCCAGCTTCACTCGCAGCACTTGTGGACACTATTTTGTCCAGCTTCCCCCCCTGTGTAAAAACAGCGCGGGGAACAAAACTACCGCAGAGAAATTTCTTACCTGCAGGTCGCGGTTTCAAACTTACCGCTGCGGGGGAACGCTCCCCCCCGCCTGATGTTTCGCAAGTGTGAAGCGATATGACACGCATGCGTCGTGGCGGGGTTCTTCACGTAGTCACTCACGTGACTCCGAAGTAAAATAGCTGTGCTACAACCAGAGTAGACTATTTTTTTATTTTTTTATTTTTAATTGTTAGTTTGATCATGTTGCTATTTATACACAAATAACAACTATCATCAACTTTTGCATAATTTAACAACTTATTATAACAATTGTTCATTATAAATGACATTTTGTTTCAAAGCAAAGAGATGCCTTGAAGCATTTTGTTCTGTAAGCCTCACTGACTTAAATTTGCACATTTTAAATTTTATTTGCTTACAAGCGCCTTGGGAGATTTTGTATGTTAACAGCGCTGCACAATTGCAAATTGTTGCAATGTTGCTGATTTATGTTGCCCCAGGCACAACTGTAGTCTTAATGGGTCATGAAGGAAAGCCTTGGACCAGTTTGAATTTCCATACAACTTGCATTAATGGGTTTAATACAATAATGTTGTTTTTTTCCACTGGTCTTTTTAAAATTTCAATTCTCCTCCCCCTCCCTTTGTGAACTGGGAAAGCTAGAAGAAGGAGATCACCGAGGGACACCTTCTTCTCAATTATGCAGCACCCATTATTGAGCGACACAGGTCACAGATAATGCTTGGGGGAGAAAATGCATGGCTGAAGAAGTTTTTTCTTCTTTTTTTTGAATTAATTTTATTAGAAGCGATTGTCCAGGGATAAAGCAATCGACGTAACAGTTATACAATTATTGCACAGCTTCATTTTTAACGTTAGAACCTAAATCAAAAAAAAAAATGAAAAGAGAGAAAAAAGAAGAGAATGAAGAAAGAGAAGTAAAATAAGAAAAAGTGAGAAAAATACCCCTAAGCTACCAAAGAAGTGCAAGAAAAAAGAAAAGAAATATGGAAAGAGATGGAGATATACCTCCCCCTCCACACCCATCCCTGGCATCGGGTTTAAATTTGTGTTTAACCATTCTGTTGTTGCAGTAATTCAGTAAAAGGGAACCATGTCTTAAGAAATCCATTGCTTAAAAAATCCATTGCTTTTTCCGCCAAGACAAGCCTAATATTTTCCAAATGTAGTGTCTCGGACATATCAGTAATCCACATCTTCACTGTAGGGACTGTTGTCTGTTTCCAGAATTTGAGTATTAATTTTTTCGCCGTTATTAGGCCGTAATTGGAAGTGGCGGCGCTGTTGAACGGCTGCGGCTCGCCTGCAGTCCGTCTGTTTTTACCTTTTTGTGTTGTTTTTTTTTGTCTTGATTAGTTAAATTTTTGGTTATTAGGTTGTGTTATGTGTGGGGGGGGGGGGGGGGGGTGGGGGGGGGGCTGAAACAGGGCTTTCTGTCTCTCCCTTCGGGGGAATGCGACTTTTTCTTGCCTCCATCTGCGCTGAGGCCTAATGGCGGAGCTGGCGGCCTCCAACCTGCGACCGACCTCAAGGCTCCGGTGGTAGAGCCAGCCAGGACTCACCAACGCGAGGCTGGCCGTCTTCGAGCAGTGGCGGCGTTCGGGTGCTCCAGTGGCAGTGGCACGACTCGGCCTCCGGTGAGGGCGGCCTGGCGCGGGGCTGAGATGCTCCAGTGGCAGCGGCACGACTCGAGGATGGAACGGCGCTCCGGTGAGGGCGGCCCGGCTCGGGGCTAGGACGGCGCTCCCGTGAGGGTGGCCCGGCTCGGGACTGGGACGGCGCTCCGGTGGCTGTGGCTGCCCGGCGCGGGGCTGAGATGACGCTCCCGTGAGGGCGGCCCGGCTCGGGGCTGGGACGGCGCTCCGGTGGCTGTGGCAGCCCGGCGCGGGGCTGAGACGGCGCTCCCGTGAGGGCGGTCCGGCGCGGGGCTCAGACGGCGCTCCCGTGAGGGTGGCCCTGCTCGGGGCTGGGACGGCGCTCCTGTGAGGGCGGCCCGGCGCGGGGCTGAGATGGTGCTCTGGTAGCTGAGGCGGCGTTCTGGCGGCGGCGACCTGAATCCGGGGCTCGGCCACGGGCCAGTAGGCGACATCGTCGGGAGCTCGCAGGTCACAGCTGGTGCCTGTTTTCCGGAGCTCCCGCGGCAACAGCTGCGTCCGCTCGACTGGAGGGCGGCAGCTTCGACCACCCCGGGCCGCGGAGCTTGAACCGGCCCGTTCGCGGAGCTCGGTGAGCCACGGGACTGACTTACTATCACCCGGTGGGGTATCGCCTCAGCGCAGAGGGAGAAGAGGATGGAAGAGACAGTAACCCTAAGATTTTAGCCTTCATCACAGTGAGGAGGTGCCTGGTGAACTCACTGTGGTGGATGTTAATTTGTGTTTATTGTGTGTTTTGTTGTTTATTATTACATGTATGGCTGCCGGCAATGACATTTCGTTCAGACCGAAAGGTCTGAATGACAAATAAAGGATCTAAGTCTAAGTCTAAGTCTAAGTAATTGAGGAAACTTCTTTGGAATATCGTTAATTTAGATCAGGCCTCTAACATACCTAAAGTGATCAGTTTTATATCGGGGTCCAATTTAATTTAAAGTATTTTGGAAAAGATATCATATGTTTCCCTCCAGAAGTTTTGTAACTTTATACAGGAGGCGAAGGAATGGGTTATAGTCGCTTCTTGGAGGAGACATTTATCACAAATGGGAGAGACATTTGGGAAGATCGTGTTTAATTTGGTCTTTGAATAGTAGAGTCTATGCAGTATTTTAAATTGTATCAGGGAGTGCCGAACAGTGAGAGAGCAGTAGTGTATGGCAGAAGAAATTATTCAGAAACAAATTATTCTACATATTTCCTGCAATCAGAACAAGATAATTTCCTCATTAATATGTGCTACTACCAGATGTGAGAATTATCACAAAAGTCAAAATAAATAGAGCCTGAAATTTGAGAGTAAATTTCAGGGTGGGAATGGAGGTGTGTTGGCAGTGGTTGTTGTGTTGTGTGAGCACTTTTCCAGGATATTGCCTCTGATATTGTTTTTGTTGCACTGGAGCTGATAGAGAGGTTATTGCCGGTATAGTCGCAAAATGCTGGAGTAACCCAGCAGGACAGGTAGCGTCTCTGGAGAGAAGGAACGGGTGACGTTTCGGGTCGAGACCCTTCTGCAGACTGGTGGTATGGTCACAAGCCACGGAAAAGAGGTGGAAGCTGTGATGCCTTTTGATTGAAAGTTTCTCCTACCACAGATGAGATTCTGTAGGATTGGATAGTGGCCAATGTTGTTCCTTTGTTTAAGAAGGGAGGTGGAGTGTCACAATGGCACTGCGGTCGGGTTGCTGCCTCACAGCATCAGGGACCCGAGTTTGATCCTGTCTACAGGTGCTGTCTGTATGGACTTTGTACATTCTCCTTGTGACCGCGTGGGCTATCTCCAGGTGCTCTGGTGGTCCTACCACACTCTAAAGATATAGAGGATTGTAGGTTAATTGACGGGTAGTGTTAGTGTATGGGGTGATCGCTGGTCGGCACGGACTGAAGGGCATGGTTCCATGGTGTTTCTCTGAATTCTAAGGTACAGTCTAAAGAAAATTTATATGTCAGTGAGCCTCACATCAGTGGTAGGACAACTATTGAAGAAAATTCTTTGAGACGGGATTTACTACCTTTTCAGAATGGGCAAATTAGAAACAGCCAGCATGATTTTTTATGGAGAAAGTTGTGCCTTACTAACTTGATTGAGTCTTTTGAGGCAGTGATGAAGGCTTCTGCATTTAATCGAACAGCATTACCCATTGCTAGTGTACAGAAGTGCCCCTGACTATTAGATCAAGTGCGAAGGTGAATTCTTCATTCACCCTATCTGTTATTCTTCCTGGCTTCCCCTTGGCTTAAAATGTCTTGAAAACAGAAAAGAAGAATGGTCGGGTGATGGTGAGGGGATTAGATAATGGATGAGGACCTGTCTACTGCCATCTTAAATCGAAAGAGACATTGTGATGATGAGAAAGTGGAGCATGGAAAGAAGGATGAGTCATTATAAAACCTTACTCTCTTTAGCCTCTCCAGCTTATAAGGCAATTTCAATGATTACAAAGACTCTCTCCTGCAGGGTACTAAGCTGATGCAGATACACCTGCCCCTTGCAAGAAGGGAAGTAAGGCATTGAGAAGTACAATTTGTTTGGGTGATGGCCATCCCAATGATGGATGATGGCAGATCGTGGGAGGGTCATAAGGTCATAAGTGATAGGAGCAGAATTAGGCCATTCGGCCTATCAAGTCTACTCCGCCATTCAATCATGGCTGATCTAGCTCTCCCTCCTAACCCCATTCTCCTGCCTTCTCCCTATAACCTCTGACACCTGTACTAATCAAAAATCTATCTCTGCCTTAAAAATATCCACTGACTTGGCCTCTACAGCCTTCTGTGGCAAAGAACTCAACAGATTCACCAGCCTCTGACTAAAGACATTTATCCTAATCTCCTTCCTAAAAGAACGTCTGAAGAAGGGTCTCGACCCGAAACGTCGCCTATTCCTTCTCTCCATAGATGCTGCCTCACCCGCTGAGTTCCTCCAGCATTTTTGTCTACCTTCATTTAATTCTATGGCTGATGTTGGTGTGATCTGATGCTGGAGTGCATCTAAGTGAATGAAGGTAAGGTGGGTCATAGAAAAGGGATTGTTGAAGGTGAGTTTGGAGTCGTATTTAATACAAATAATTATGAGGCTGGTGGTTCAACGACGTCTTGGGAGGTGAAGATGTGTTCCTTCATCTTATGTGCAAGGCCATTGAATATTATTTTCTCTTCTCTGGATCTCACTTTCTCTATTCTGACTACATTTCTCCCCTTCAAACTCTTGGCTACCCAACAACTGATCCAACCTTGGATTCCATTCCTACTTCTAGACACCTAATATCCAAATTCCAACCCTTTATCCTACAATGACCAATTTCTGTTCTCCCACTGTACTGGGATGCCCAAATTTCCAACCCCCCTACGCTAGAAGCACCAAATAGTAATCTTCCACCTCTGCTCTGGAATATAGCTCATCTGATGTCTCACCTTCTGTTGTGGAATAATGTGGCGGCATAGTGGTGCAGTGGTAGAGTTGCTGCTTTACACACCAGAGACATGCGATTGATCCTGGCTTCGGGTGCTTTATGTATGGAGTTTGTACGTTCTCCGTATGACCACACGGGTTTTCTCTGAGCGCTCCGGTTTCCTCCAACATTCCAAGGACGTGCAGGTTTGCAGACTAATTAGCTTCTGCAAAATTATCCCTATGTGTGCAGGATAGAACTAGTGTATCCTAACTGCCATTCCAATCCCCCTCCCATCCGTCATTGAAAGCCAAATTCCCAGTTCATGAGAATCATCCTCGAACAGTAAGTTTGCAACAGATCCACCATCAGATGAGGAAATGCTAATGATGGCATCCTTTGTGAAACATAGCTTTAAATCTCCTGATTTCAAATAAATGTCTCTAAAATTCACTGTACAGCATATCAGTGGAGTGTGAGAACAGAAATTGGTGCATAATGTAATAAAATGAACCTGAAGAAATAATGTGATTTTCATGCATAAGGCACCCTATACAGGTATTTAAACATATTTATGCACCTCAAGCATTTAATTAATTTTGCCTATGCTAATTACTTCTCTGTAGGCTTGTGAACCATTTGATGAATTTGCTGTTTTCAATTCATACCAGATGATTCCAAAGACAAATAGAAGAATAAGCATGTCTCTGCCTGTTTAAAAAAAGTGTTAATATATCAAACATTCGGCCTAGGATACAACAGATTAGTTGTAGTTAATTATTATATGACCTGTGAGTGCAGTTAATGCCAATGCATGGCCTTGGATCGCTTTGAGTTATGTCAATCTCCATGAATTTACATTAATTTTTTACCCTCACATCACTCCTTGGGAACCTACTAAACTGAAGCAACAAATCTGTGCATGTACTTTGCATGGTTTTCTAACTATGCATCAAGGGGTACTTAAAATGATGTCTCAGACGTGCCACATTTCTACTCTGTGCTCGCCGTTGTTAAGGCTCACTGCCAGAAGCATATTTAAACAATTACCTTTGATATGCATTAGCCCTGTTTCATTTACAGGGGCAAGGCCAAACTGGGGGAAATAAATGTTTGGGGTTGTGCACCACCATATCTTTAACGCTTACCCAATTCATGCTTTAATCTTATAGAAACTTACAAAATTCTTAAGGGGTTGGACAGGCTAGATGCAGGAAGATTGTTCCCTATGTTGGGGAAGTTGGACAGGCTAGATGCAGGAAAAACCTCATAATTCCTGAATGCTATTAACCAGGTTTTTAGTACTTTTCAATTCATTGAAATAACCGCACCAAAGCTTCATGAACTTTATGGCCAAACAACTTGCTGAACAGTAGCAAAACCTCATCTTAGATTTTAGTATTTTACTCAGTGTAAAGAATTGTATGGGCTCATAAATCTGACACTACACATTTTTAAGCATAATAGATTATTTCTCAACGTGGGTAACAAAACACAGGGATTGGTATTTCTTTCCGAATTAAGTGGGTGATGCATTCAGCAGAACATGTCATTACAATATTATAGAATCCATCCAATTTTCATACCATTGTTTATAGGTAAATTAATTAAATGCAATATGTAAGTAGCTTCAGGTCTGCAAAATATTTTTCATGCATCTAGTTTGAGGTTTGCAAGGAACAAGGTATTGAAACTTGGCTTGGAGCCAGGCGCAGATTAAATGTTTATCTAACTAAGTGATGCCATGACCATTTGGAAAGATAGAAGAGGAGTGAAATCCTCTTAAGATGTGGTTCCAAGAATTAAGAGCTGCTAGATAATTGGAGACAGGCCGAGAAGCTATCAAAATAATGAAATGTGAGTGACGATCTACCAGGCACTAATCAAGCAAAAACATGGGAAGGGGTCAGGAAATCGGAGCAAGATCCACATGCCTGTGGTTATCTGCAATGTTTCCTGTATCGGAACAGGAAACCATGGCACAATACAGGAAAATAAGCAGAACCTGACCCAGGAGACAATACAACTGCAAGGTCCAGTAGCTGGTAGACGGGTGAAGATTGCCCCATGAACCAGGGGATGATGCAAGCTGTGTATCATAGAATGAACACTGTACTCAAAATGCCTTGGATGACTCTCAGGGCGTTCATTTTCCTTCTGCAATGCAGTCTAGATGTTCAATTAAGATGAGGGAGTGAAGTTGAAATGCCCATCCTTGCTTTTGTTACCTCAAGACTTGATCAATCTTGTAATATCTGGAAAATCAAAATACAAGCAACAGATGTTGGAAATCTGAAATGAAAATTGAAAATGCTGGAAAAACTCAGACAGCAGTTCCGATGACGAGTCTATGACCTGAAATGCTAACAGTTTCTCCTTCTATGGATATGGATGTATTTTTCCAGCATTTTCTGTTCTCGTGGCTGGTCTCCCTCATTCCATCTATCCTAAATTAAAGCCATTCCAAAAATTTGCTGCCCATGTACTAACTCTCCCCAAATCTTTTAGTATGTTTAAAAGTCTGTTTTTAATGTTTCTTTGTGTGTTATGTGTGGGGGGTGGTGTGGGGGGGTAAGGGCGAAACCGTTTCGGCCGCCTCTTCCATGGAGAGGCAACTTTTTTCAGGTCGCCTCCCCCGTGGCCTAACAGCAAGGATCGGCGCGGACTTTCCCGGAGACGCGCCCGGAGCTTCAACGACGGGCGCAGCGTGGACTCTCGGCGCAGTGCGGGCGAGCCCTCGCTGGGGCTCGCTGGAGGGGAGCGCTCCGTTTCGTTGGCCCGCGGCAGCCGGCAGCCTGAAGCTGCAGTCTGCACAGCTCCAGCTGGTGCGGCGTCTACAGCCCGGGATCCCTTGTGGAGGACCCGGGGGGAAGAAGAAGCTTCCACCGCCGGCCCGCAGCCGTCTTCTACCGCGGGTGCGGTATGGACTTATCATCTCCCCTGGAGGGGAGCTTCGACCGCCGGCCCTGCAGACTGCGGTGCTTCTGGCTGCGGCACGGCAGGTACTTTAAAACTTTGACCGCCGGCCTGCGGCCTACACCAGCCTGAAGCCACGGTCTCTGGTTGGGAAGAGCCGATCCTGGACTCACCTTGACTTTGACTTTGTCCCTTACCATCTGGACGCCCGCAGCAACGGCTGTGGAGGGTGGAGGTCCCGACCACGGGGGAAAATGGAGGAGGACTGGCCAAGCTCTGTGCCTTCCACCACAGTGATGAATGCTGTGGTGGATGTTTGTGTAAATGTTTTATTGTGGTTGTGTTCTTTATTACTGTACCGCTGCTGGCAACCCAAATTCCACCGACCTTGCTTGTGTGGCAATTAAATTATATCTATCTATCTATCTATCTATCTATCTATCTATCTATCTATCTATCTATCTATCTATCTATCTATCTATCTATCTATCTATCTATCTATCTATCTATCTATCTATCTAATGAATCTCAATACTTGTTGACCAAATAAGGTTCAAAGTTTGGTTCAAAGGTTGATTTATTGTCACATACACCTAGATGTAGTGAAATTCTTTTTGCCAATGCAGCACATAAAAAAGAATACAAACATAACAATAATAAATAGCTTTAACATAAAAACATCCCCCCACAATGGTTCCCATTATGGGGGAAGGCACAAAGTCCAGTCCCATCCCTAATGTCCACCCATAGTCAGGCCTATTGAGGCCTCCACAGTTGCCTCTACGGAGGCCCGATGTTCCAGGCCGTCCTCGCCGGGTGATGATGTTCCGGCGTCGGGAGAGTCCTCTCAGCGGCATGGGAACCCTGGAACGGCCGCCTCCCTACTCGAGACCATGGCTTCCGGAGCCGAAAAGGCCGTGCCGAATGGAGCTCAACTGGCGATCTCGTCGCGAGATCCCAGGCTCCCGATGGAAAGTTCAGCGCCGCCGCCCGCAGCCGCTCCTCAGACCCGCAGCTCCGCAACGGACCCAGCTCACCGGAGTTCCAACTCAGCGACCCAGGCAAGGCACCGCCCGCCCCGCAATGGCTCTCCAGCGCTGCACCGCCGTCCTCAGACCCGCAGCTCCGCCGCCGCCGATGCCGGTGCCGGTGCCGCTGCCGCCGATGCTGCCGCCGCCGATGCCGGTGCCGCCGCCACTGATGCCGCCAAAGCCGAGGCTCCAGGCGGTCCCCTCGCTCCTCGGACCCGCAGCTCCGCCGCCGATGCCGCCGCCGCCGATGCCGATGCCGAGGCTCCGGGCAGTCCCCTCAGGAAATGCCGCTCCAGGCCCGCTGGTAGGCCGCGAGGACGGGTCGAAAGTGCAGCCCGGAGAAAAGCTGCATCTCCGACCAGGTAGGGACCCTGAAAATTAGTTTCCCCCTTCCCCCCCCCACCCCCTCCCCCACACATAAAAAAGCTAGAACTCCTTAAAAACAAAACACTAAACTAACAAAAAATAAGAAAAAAGAAATGAAAAACGGACAGCTGCAGGCTAGGCAGCCATACCCCCTACAGGTCGGCGCCATTTAAGAAACGCTTCAATTTCCAGAGACTCATAGTCATAGAGCTATGCAGCATGGAAACAGGACCTTTGGCCCAAATAGTCCATGCCAAGTCTAGCACATTGCACTCTTCAAAAGTCATGATCATCTTCAGAAAAACTCAATAAAATTCTTGAGATATGATATCCCTTGTACAAAACCATGCTAACTATCCCTAATCACTCCTTGCTTTTGCATTTGCATGTTGATCCTATCTCTCAGAATTCACTACCTCACTGATTTCTAAGACATTTTGAAATCAATTGCAGCACCTCACATTTCTCTGCATTATACTCCCTGACTGATGAAAGCCAATGTGCCAAAAGCCTTTTTGACTACCTTTTCTACCTGTGGTGCCACTTACAATAAACTGTTTCTACACTCCTCGATCCCTCTGCTCTACAATACTCCCCAGAGCTCTATTATTCACTGTGTAGGTCCTGCCCAGGGTAGTCTTCCCAAAATGCAGCACCTCACATTTCTCTGTATTAAATTCCATCAACTATTCCCTCAGCCAAACTGCTCAACTGATCAAGATCCTGCTGCAATTTTTTAACTATCTACAATACCACCCACTTTAGTGTCATCTATAAACTTGCTAATCATGTTTGCATGTCTTATCCAAATCATTGATATAGATGACAAACAGCAATGGAACCAACATCATGCCTTGATGCACACCACTAGTCACAGGCCTCCAGTCTGAAAAGCAACCTTCCACCATCATCCTCTGCTTACTTCCATGAAGCCAAATTTCCTCTCAAATTTCCAAAGGGCCTGTCCCACTAACGTGACTTTTCAACGACTGCCTTTGACTTTCAAGCTCGAGGGCAGTCGCCTGAAAAGCCTTGAGCTGGATCGGCCGTCAGCGATGAAACCGCGAGCCAGATCGACCGTCTGCACGCACACACACACACACACACACACACACACACACACACACACACACACACACACACACACACACACACACACACACACACACACACACACACACACACACACACAAACACATCGCAAAGGCGGGGGCCAGGGAAAGCGGGGGAGCGCTGTCTGAAATTCACACCCGTAATGAACAGGAAGGTAAAAGACGGCTGGCACAGTTACAGTAAGTCCTTTAGAGAGCACGGAGAGGGGAGGGTGGAAGAGAGGGGGGGAGAGAAGGGGGGGGGAGAGAAGGGGGGGGGGTAGTGAAGGGGGGGGGAGAGAAGTGGAGGGGGGGGAAACATTTTTAAGAAGCCAGACAACTTTTAATAAAGTTTAGCGGGCATTTAACATTACCGGTCGGTTTACTTACCATTTCTTTCTCAACGAGCTTTACCTTCGACTACCTTCGACTACCTTCGATTACCTTCGATTGCCTTCGATTACCTACGAGAGCATTACGACCTACTACGACCTACCTCAACTAAACCTACGAGTAAAAATGTATCGATTGTTTCCATGGCGACCTTTTTTTACTCGCGGGCATTTTTCAGCTTGCTGAAAAAAACACCGCAACCTAACTGAGGCCTCGGGTCTGTGGCGCCGACCTGTAGGGGGTATGGCTGCCTAGCCTGCAGCTGTCTGTTTTTCATTTCTTTTTTCTTATTTTTAGTTAGTTTAGTGTTTTGTTTTTAAGGAGTTCTAGCTTTTTTATGTGTGGGGAGGGGGGGGGGGGGGGAAGGGGGAAACTGATTTTCAGGGTGCCTACCTGGTCGGAGATGCAAGCTTTTACTCCCGGGCTGCAATTATCGCCCCGTCCTCGTGGCCTACACGGGGCCTGGAGCTGCATTTCATTAGGGACCCGCCCGGAGCCTCGGCATCGGCGGCGGCGTTCCATCGGCGTTCTGGTCTGCGGAGGCTGCGGGTCCGAGGAGCTAGGGTGACTGCCCTGAGCCTCGGCATTGGCGCGGCGTCGTCGGCACCGGCCTCGGCGGCGGAGGCTGCGGGTCTGAGGACGGCGGGGCAGCGCTGTAGCGCCATTGCGGGGCGGCGGTGCCTTGCCTGGGTCGCTGAGCTGGAACTCCGGTGAGCTGGGTCCGTTGCGGAGCTGCGGGTCTGTGGAGCGGCTGCGGGCCGGCGGCGCTGAACTTTACATCGGGAGCCTGGGATCCTCGCGCGAGATCGCCAGTTGAGCTCCATTCGGCGCGGCCTTGTCGGCTCCGGAAGCCACGGTCTCGAGTAGGGAGGCGGCCGTTCCAGGGTTCCCATGCCGCTGAGAGGACTCTCCCAACGCCGGAACATCATCACCCGGCGAGGACGGCCTGGAACATCGGGCCTCCGTAGAGGCAACTGTGGAGGCCTCAATAGGCCCGACTATGGGTGGACATTGGGGATGGGACTGGACTTTGTGCCTTCCCCCATAATGGGAACCATTGTGGGGGGATGTTTTTATGTTAAAGCTATTTATTATTGTTATGTTTGTATTCTTTTTTATGTGCTGCATTGGCAAAAAGAATTTCACTACATCTAGGTGTATGTGACAATAAATCAACCTTTGACCTTTGGGTACACGGGAACTACTCTTGAGCATGAAGGAGTTACAAAGACCTCCTAGGACCTCGTGTCGACCATGCTGTGAATATGAGTCGAGGGCAAACTCTTCTAGTCGCGAATTAGGTTGTCGCAGTGGGACAGCCCCTTAAGACATTTTGAGAGGTACATGGATACCTGGTTTTATAGGGATATAGACCAAGTGCCTGCAGATGGGCCAAGTGTAAATGGGGCATTTTGGTTGGCATGGTCCAAGGGTCTGTTTCCATGCTGTACTCTTTGACTATAAATAAGAAAAAAAACACTCATAAAAAATGTCATGTTTATTCATTATTTTTAGGAATGCTAAAACTGAAATACATTGTGAAATGGTTAAGGAATTTTGAAGTATGTATTTCTCTTTCTTTATGATACACAGTAAACACTCATTTTAACGGAACTCTTTATTATTATTATTATTATTATTATTATTATTATTTTTAAATTATTTTTATTAAAAGCAAGTATACAAGAATAAAACATTCGGCATGGAAAATTATTCAAATATTGTACAGCTTCAATGTTGACCTTTTAACCTGAAACTGAGAGAAAACAAGAGAGAAAGACCAAGAGAAGGAAAGGGTGAAAAGTGAAAAGACAGGACCCCTAGACTACCAAAGTAGTGTGGCCATAGAGTGTGTAAAGGTATAAGAGAGGAAAAGGAAAAAAGAGAAAAAAAAAAAAGTGGAGATATACGGCCCTCTTTATAATGGATTTTGGTTACAATGGACCGACCTACCATCAGCGGCTGATGTCACCCCCGGCTCGCACCACCTCCCTGGTCGCCACAGCCCCGGCTGCCACAGAGGAATAAACCATTATAAATTTATAGTTACCAAGTTATGTGGATTGCAAGCATGTTGGACACCGCACATCTTGAGGAAATGCGATTCCTCCTAATAGATAAATCAGACCAATTCATAACGAGTTGGTCTCCATTTGTCGTCTTTTTGGAATCATATGGTGCAACACAATTGTAAAAGCTAACTGTTTCGGGACTGGACGAGGGTTGGTCAAGATTATAAATAATGATCTCCTTACTTCTTTTTTTTTATTTCTTGCTCTCTTTTTCCTATTTTCTTTTCTTCAACTTTCTTCTTTCATTCTTTTTTTTTTCTTTTTCACACACTATATATCTCACGTTTTTCTATCCTTTACTATCTAATTTCTTTTTCTTATTCTTCTTTATTATAATAAAAAAAATAAGAAGCTGTACATAAAATGTATTATGAAAATATATATTAGGCACTTTGGTGCCATACGATTGTACTTACTTCTAATAAAATAAAATAAAATAAAAAAAATAATAATAAGTTACAAAGTTACCCTATTAACCATTATGTTTATAATTATATATAATTCATGGCTTACCTAATATGTAATATCTTCATAAGATCCCTGTTATTACACAAAACATGATTGTTTTTATCTACACGATTATATCTACGAGTGCAGATGACTATCTTAAACAAAATCTTTCATCTCTGCACTTTTGTTCTGATACTTTTTTCACCATCTGTGCCCCAATCCGTGGTTGGCACTTGATTGTAACATGTGTATAAGAATAAAATTGATTGTGGATATTATTTTTTAAATCTTCAAACGTTGCAGGAAATGCGATTGGGGAAACCTTGCAAAGCTTTGCAGAGACTCATATCATAAACAGCACATCATTTACTCTGAACTTATTTAGACATAGATGTCATCACTATAAAATAGCAAGGCCATGAGTGATTGCAATGAAAATAACCTCATTACAATGTTTAGACACAATAAACTGGTTGGATTCTTCCCGCAATTATTTAATACATTTTGTGAAATGTCTCATACTTCCACACAAAATTGTCTATTTCACGAACAAAGCATCTTTTCATTATTTATATCTTGTAGTACAATCACAAAATTATTTGTAAATGGGTTCTTAAAATCATTGTAATATTGCCTGGAGGAATGCTTAGTCTGTGTTGAGAGCATAATCACTTGACTCCCTGTTATAGCCCACACTGTTCGAACTGAAGTGAATGGGTAGCAACAAAAAAAACCTTTAGAACTCGGATGTCACAGCACCATTAAAATGGGAAACCTTGGACTTTCCCAGTTAAATTTGTTAGTCATATTTTGGATTATAAATCCCATTTTCATGAGACATCTGCTGAGTTGCAATTTTTCTTTATAGTATAATGTCATGCCACCAAATTCACGTTGATCATAACAACAAAATGTCTCCATCATGATGGTACACAAAAATGCTGGAGAAACTCAGCGGGTGCAGCAGCATCTATGGAGCGAAGGAGATAGGCAACGTTTCGGGCCGAAACCCTTCTTCAGTCTCCATCATGATTGTGGACAAGTTTTAGTTGGTGGCAGTTAGTTTCATTATCACAGTGTGATATCTCTCATTTCAAGTGCAAAGGTTGAATCTCAGGCCACCAGGGAACACTCACAATGCTCCACAAAAATATTAAGGGTGCATGTAGGTTTTCCACGTGAATGCATAAGATACAGCATGCAATGAAGAATCAACTCCTGAGCAAGAGTTTTGTTTAGTTTAGTTTAGTTTGGTTTAGAGATACAGTACAGCGCGGAATCAAGCCCTTCAGCTCACCGTCCGCACCGACCAGCAATTCCTGCACACTAGCACTGTCCTACACTAGGGACAATTTTTACATTTACATCAAGCCAATTAACCTACAAACCTGTACGTCTTTGGAGTGTGGCATGAAACTGAAGTTCTCGGAGAAAACCCATGCAAGCACCCGTAGCCAGGATCGAACCTGGATGTAAGGGTGCAAGCCCTGTAAGGCAGCAATCCTGCTGCTGCACCACTGTGCCGCCCACAAACACTCTATGAAATTCATTGAAATGTTGCCATTGCTACTTATCCTATTAAGCTCTTTGAGCAAGGGTCAAATTCTGGAGCATTGTCTTTAGTCAAAAGCATTGAGATGAAGGATTTGTGGCCAAGGGAAGATAGTTTTACAAGTGGCAATATTATTAATTGTTTGAGAAACTATATGTAAGACTGATAAAATTAGTTAAGGGCCTGTCCCACTTTCACGAGGCAATTCACGAATTCTTCCGAGTTTTCCCCTGATTCTAACTCGCAGAATGTTTGTAACGAGCCCGTAGGAGATCGTAAGAGTTTGTAGATATATCGTAGCGGCTCGTTATGCCAGCCATAGGTACTCGTGGCATCAGGGAAGTCGGGACGTTTTTTCCAGCCCGATATGTCCACGAGTGAAAATAATGGTCAGGATGAAAGAATTAAGGCATGAAAGTTGGACAGGCCCTTTACTATCTTATGAAATGTATTGCTTTGTGGTGCCTGGGACTCAAATAAGAAGTACATTACCACAAAGTTTCAGAACACAAGACCAAGGAAACACTATTTTACAAGACAGTATAAGCACTCCCCAACGAAGTGTGGCATAATATATACTGGGAGCAAATGCAGCTTCAGGTCTGTATCAATACCGTGGGCACTGCGCCATCAACTGAACTGAAGCATTTAAAATAGTTAGATTCTGCATTTAATATGGAGCTAATTTTGATCAGCTTTTACATGTGCACAATGGCGATAACAACTGCATTCAAATAAGATGAGATAGGTTGGACACGCTGATGGCTCTACCCTTGGTTGCTCATTGATACAGTCGTTCCACTTTGGTGTCAGGAAAATCTGTAGCTCTCTTTCTGTTTCTCACCTGTAATCTCAATGAAAAATCAACAGTAGTCTGAGACAAACATCATAAGCAGCCACTGAGACTGCATGGTTTTGTTGAAACTCTTGCAGTTGACTAGGGAATCCTGGAATTTTTGTCCCTGAATGTTATTGAGTAATGGCTAAATTGGGGAAATACAAAAAACAATGGACATTAGCGTAGTTTGTGACAGGCTACCAAACAGGATACATCCAAGATTTAGCGACACCAACATTTAGTTTCCTGTCTGTAGAAGTGAATTTAATATTGAGTTTTTTTTTTCATGCATGGCATTTGGATTTTGCCCAAAAGCTAATTCCTCATTTCTAAGATGCTTTACAAATGATATGCAGGCTTGTTAATGTCAGTTTTAAAGATGGTAATCATGAAGCAACTGATTGTCCCAAAATACTCGAGGGATATTATCTTTCAGCAAGTTTTCATGATAGGAAACAAGGCTGACTGAGGGTTGCTTCTTTACCTAAATGGATCCTATCATCTCTCCATAAATTGCAAAAACAAATTAAACTCCTACATAAAAGTCCACACTGATAGTGACAAGAAAACCCCATTCACCTTACAATTACTTAATTTCTTTGAAAATTGTTAGAAATATGAATACTATAAATTCACTTTATTAATTTTGGTAGTCTCAAGTGTATTTAAACCATGCAGTACAAAAACTTTCAGGTAGAATATAACATTAATATATACCGTTGACGTGTCTTTCCTAACCAACGTAAATTCTAGTGAATACTTGTCTGACTTGAGTAGTCTAAAAACACACAAGTTTATACCATTACCTAAATACGTTTGTCTCCCCCACCTCCCATCCCGTACATGGATGTGTCTGTGAACGCTCTTTGGCTAAAGAACAGAAACAAAAAAAAATATGATGAAGGTAACATTAATTTCCTTAATTTCCCATGGCAGCTTCTACTGTTACAATGCAAGCTTAATGGGCCTGTCCCACTTAGGCAATTTTTCAGGCAACTGCCGGCAGTCGCCTGAAAAACCAGCAACTGGAACGGCGACTGTAAGAGTGGAACACTCACACACACACATCGCTTCCTTCACCAGCCCGTTATGCAGGCGGGGGACAGGGCAAGCGGGGGAAGCGCTGTCTGAGTGAAATTCACACGGTGCAAAGCCAAGGTGATACCGCGATGAGCAGGAAGGTTGGCGCTTTAATTAAGACGGCTAAAGCACAGTGTACGGTAAAGTCCTTTAAAAGAGGGGGGGGGAAGAGGGAAAAGGGGGAAGAAGGGGGGAGAAGGAGCGGAGACAACTTTTAAGAAGCTAGAGATACACGGCTGTGAAGTTCGGCGGACATTTAACATTACCGGTCGGTTGTCCTTGGTTCTGAAAACTACTGCTTACGTTTTTTTTCCCAATGAGCCAATGACATTCACCAGTCAGCACCATCTTCAACCTACGTGAACCTTCGAGAACCTTTGACCTTCTGGCAACCTACTAGGACCTCCTGGCGACCCACCTACGGCACGAGAATTCTCGCTACACTCCATGGCGGCTTCATTCTAGTCGCCGTTAATTTTTCAACATGTTGAAAAATTTGCGGCGACCATAATGAGGCCGCGACTAGTTCTCAGAATGTGGGAACTCCTCACGACCATGATAGCGACTCCCCGGCAACCACCCGCGAACATGTGGCGACTGCAAAGTCTCCTGCAGTCGCCTAAGTGGGACAGGCCCATAAAGAACAACACCTCATCTGGGCATATGGTAATTTTCCACATTCAGTATCAAATCCACCAATTTGAGATAGTTTTCTTTCTTTTTATTATTGATCAATTTTGCAGAAATCCATTCATTTGTGACATTGACTGTTCTGCATTCTCCATTTTTAAACAGAGCATGGAATTCGCTGCCTATTGAATTAGAAAAGACAGATATGTTATTGGCTAGTTCAGGATTATGTATAGATATATGGATATGCAGGGAATGGTGGGATATGAAACATGCAGGCAGTGAAGATTAGTTTAACTTGATATCATATTCCTCACGGGCATTGTGGGCTGAAAGACCTGTTCCTGTGCTACACTATATCCTTTTAATACAGACTGATCTGCTGGATGTAACCCACAGCCCTGCCATTAGCAACACACATTACAGAAAAAGAAGCATATTCACCCTCTAACAAATGAATGAATTTGAATTGACTCAACCTCATAGCAACCCTAACCACATCTTAAAGCAACTATTCCCTCTGTCCTATCCATTCCTCTCGTCACCATATCAGAAACGTAAAATCTTCCTTCTTATCTCCCTCTTCTAATGAAGAATCTTTGAACTTCCTTGTGAACTTTTGTTTCCAGCTTTTTCAAGTTTTTTCAGACTTTCGGCATCTGCAGTTTTTTAATTTATTTCTAGAGAAGACTCAAGAGTGTTTAATTGTCTACCGATAATGGAGGAATGAAATTCTAATTGCAGCAGCATAACGGGCGTGTAAATGCAATACGTGCAGATAATGCATTGAAGATTTTCGATATTATATTTAAATAACCACATGACTCAAATGTTATGGTTATTAATTTTTCGTTATGATTTCATGGTGTCTGATGTATAGAAACATAGAAAATAGGTGCAGGAGGAGGCCATTTGGCCCTTCGAGCCAGCACCGCCATTCATTGTAATCATGGCTGATCGTCCCCTATCAATAACCCGTGCCTGCCTTCTCCCCACATCCCTTGACTCCACTAGCCCCTAGAGCTCTATCTAACTCTCTCTTAAATCCATCCAGTGATTTGGCCTCCACTACCCTCTGTTGCAGGCAATTCCACAAATTCACAACTCTCTGGGTGAAAACGTTTTTTTTTCACCTCAGTCTTAAATGGCCTCCCCTTTATTCTAAGACTGCGGCCCCTGGTTCTGGACTCGCCCCACATTGGGAACATTTTTCCTGCATCTAGCTTGTCCAGTCCTTTTATAATTTTATATGTTTCTATAAGATCGGCCTCTCATCCTTCTAAACTCCAGTGAATACAAGCCTAGTCTTTTCAATCTTTCCTCATATGACAGTCCCGCCATCCCAGGGATCAATCTCGTGAACCAATCTCGTGATGATTAACTTGAAAAGCTACTTCCATATTTTAGTATATTATTTCTGTGATTCACAATACCATCTTTTGCCCAAGAAACCTCCAGAATGTCGTCTTTAATATTTATTATTTTTATTTTTATTCCACTACATAAAATAGTACCACATAAAAAAAGGCTCTTTGACCCAAAATGTCTGTCCTGACCATGATGCTAAGAGCATTTCCCATCTACCTGTATATAATCTATATCCTTCCATTCCCTCCATATGTCTATCCATCAGTCTCTTCAATGGCACCTTTGTATCTTCCTCAATCACCATCCCCGGCAGCATGTTGTAGGCCCGCACCACCCTCTATGTGAAAACTAAAAGTTGCCCAGAATGTCTCCTTTGAATTTTGTCCCTCTCACATTAAAGCTATCCCCAAAAAGGTTATTTTATTGGTCACATACACCTAGGTGTAGTGAAATGCTTCTTGCCATGCAGCACATAAAGAGAGAATACATACAGAAGAGTAATAAAGACATTTAAACATAAAAGCATCCCCCCACAATGGTTCCCATTATGAAGGAAGGCACAAAGTCCAGTCCCCATACCATGTCCACCCATAGTCGGGCCTATTGAGGCCTCCACAGTTGCCTTTACGGAGGCCCGATGTTCCTGGCCGTTCTCGCCGGGTGATGGTGCTCCGGCGTCGGGAGAATCCTCTCAGCGGCTTGGGACACCTGGAACGGCCGCTTCCCTTACCGGAGACCGCGGCTTCCGAAGCCAACAAGGCTGCGCCGGATGGAGCTCCACCACTGGCGATCTCGGCGAGAGATCCCAGGCTCCACGATGTTTAAAGTCAGCACCGCCGCCCGCAGCTGCGCGATGTTTCAACGGTGGTCTTCAGCTCACCGGAGTTCCAGCGCGGCGACCTGGGCAAGGCATCGCCCGCTCAGCTCTGCGATAGCGCTCCAGCGCTGTGCCGCCGCCGCCGAAGCCGAGGTACTGGGCGGTCCCCTCAGGAAACGCCACTCCAGGCCCGCTGGTAGGCCGCGAGGACAGTTCGAAAGTGCAGCCCGGAGAAAAGCTGCCTCTCCAACCAGGTAGGGACCCTGAAAAGTAGTTTCCCCCTTCCTCCCCCCCCACCCCCCACATAAAAAAGACTAGAGCTCCAACAACAAAACACTCAAACTATTTGATTTTTCCATCCTGGAAAAAGATTCTGACTGCCTCCCTAGATTATGTAAATGGAATTCTCCCACAATCTTGACATAAATAAGAAGCAGGAGTAGGGAAATATCTGCCTTTGC
Source organism: Amblyraja radiata (assembly GCF_010909765.2). Lineage (NCBI taxonomy): Eukaryota > Metazoa > Chordata > Chondrichthyes > Rajiformes > Rajidae > Amblyraja > Amblyraja radiata. Next base: position 5,411,485 of record NC_045956.1, read on the forward strand.
CCCTCTGTGACTGCACAAATAACAAGCAGAGCCCTTGTGAAACTCCAGTGAGTTCTGCCCCATTCCTGCAGCAATCCTCTCCAATTTATTGAAGACTTCAAGCAGAACTTTGAAATCAAACAGATCTATGGCCAATGGAAAACGTATTATGCCTCTCCGGGATATCAAAACAACTTTGTGAGTTTCTGCATACATTTTCACTGCTGTTTAAACTGAAAACAGCTGATGACTAAAATTATCCAGCTATGGGGTCAGGCTTTGCCTTCCCTCTTCAGTGGGCTGGAAATAACCTGACAGAAACTATTCAGATATATCCTTGATCTTTTGAAGGCAGTAAGGGAGTTTTAAAAATGCTTCATTGGCTACTGAAGCAAGGATTTTAAAGAAGTATTTGCCTTTAAAAATATGGTTTACATCAAGCCCATCTATTTACTAGTCTATATCGTAAATCCATGTGATTCCTGTACTAAAACTTTAACTTACAGTTGTCAAAGGTATGGAGAAAAGATTTTAACTCAACATTTCAGTTTAATATTTTAAATTATAATGTAGTTCACTGCTGTCAACAAAGCCCTCTGACACTTCTGGGCCTTCATCCAGCAAATGACTTTGAGGGACTTCTTACTGTTTCCTAGTACGTGGTGGTAACATTGCCACTTTCAATTGTAAATCTCAAGTACATATTTTTACTGTGAGTGAAGAAGGGCATATCTAATCTCCCAAATGCAAGATCCAATCTGCCTAATGGGTCAGGTAACAATCTGCCTAATGGTCTGAAAAGGTGTCTCGACCCCAAACGTCACTTATCCATTTCCTCTCGAGACACTTCCTGACCTGCTGAGTTAAGGGCCTGTCCCACTTGCATGTGATTGCGTGCGTTTGGCGCGACCAAATGGAACCGGATTTCACGCGAAGTTCGCGCTAATTACACGCTAAGTTTGCGCGTGACGTCATTTGCGCGTGACGTCAATCAGCAGGGCAGGAGGCGGGCCAACTGAATTTGGGTGTCGCACAGCGTCGGGCGATGACGTCATCATGCAACGCCACGCGGGGCGGTGACGTCATCGGGCAATGCCACGCGCTAGGCGTACGCCGTCAAGACGCTGCGTAAGCAGTCAAGACGCTGCGTAAGCCGTCAAGACGCTGCGTACGACATCAAGACGCTGCGTACGACCGCAATGCGCCTGCGTGCCGACAGGCCATTGGCGCGCGAAGATTTTGTCCACTGACAGAATTTTGGAGCCCCGCGCGATGTCGGGACCAGCCCCACACACCTCCGCGCTTCTAAGTGGGACCGGCCCCGTGTGGCCATGCGGTGCCCGTACGCCTCAAGTGACCACGAGGTCGTGTAATTTGCGAGCCAATGTCACGTAAGTGGGACAGGCCCTTTACTCTAGCTTTTTGTGTCTACCTTCTGCCTGATGGACCATATGAGGCAGCAGAAAAAATTCTGACCTCAGAACTATTCCTAACATGTGGAATAAGTGGAGCTGTACCAAGGAAATTATGATAATATAATGTTTTGAATAGCTATGGAAATGGACATAGATCACTCCAAGCTTAAAGTCTTCAATTGGGACCCAGCCACTTTCAATGTGATGAGAATAAATCTCGCTTACATAAATGTAAATTAATTGGTAGACATAAAGAATTGCAGATGCTGGTTTATACCAAAGATAGACACAAAGCTGAAGACATAAAGCATCTGAAGAAGGGTCTCGACCCAAAACGTCACCTACTCCTTTGCTCCATAGATGCTGCCTCACCCGCTGAGTTTCTCCAGCATTTTTGTCTCCCTTCGATTTTTCCAGCATCTGCAGTTCTTTCTTAAACACAAAGCTCTGGAGTAACTTTGCGGGTCAGGCAGAATTAAAGGATGGGTGACGTTTCGGGTCAGGACCCTTCTTCAGGTTGAGTCTTCAGACCCATCCTTTTACTCCGGAGATGCTGCCTGACCTGCTGAGTTACTCCAGCATTTTGTATCTATCTTTTAATGTAAATCAAAACTTGGAAGATAAAACTGCAAAAAAAATGGGAGAGTATTAAAATGGAGATGCACATGTGAGTGCATGGAATTGGGATATGGATCATGTGGAGGCAGAGAAGGGTTTGTCTTGGCATCATGTTCGGTACAGTCATTTTGGCCCAATGGCTGGTTACCATGCTGTATTGTTCTAAACTGTATATTCTATGTGCCACAGTCACTGCTTAGGTATATTACTAGAAAATAGAACAGGTTGATTACTGGAAGACTAGAAGGGAGATGGAAAAAAAGAAATAAGAAAGGAAAAGTGACCGTGTGAAAAAGATTGGCAGCAAACATAAAAGGGAATAAAAAATATTTGTTTGCCACTTGAATCAGAGACAATAGACAACAGACAATAGGTGCAGGAGTAGGCCATTCGGTCCTTCGAGCCAGCACCACCATTCAATGTGATCATGGCTGATCATCCCAATCAGTACCCCGTTCCTGTCTTCTCCCCATATCCCCTGACACCACTATATTTAAGAGCCCTATCTAGCTCTCTCTTGAAAGAATCCAGAGAACCTGCCTCCATCGCCATCTGAGGCAGATAATTCCACAGACTCACCACTATCTGTGAGAAAAAGTGTTTCCTCGTCTCCGTTCTAAATGGCTTACCCCTTATTCTTAAACTGTGGCCCCTGGTTCTGGACTCCCCCAACATCGGGACAAGTTGGAAGGGGTGGGATGGGGTGAGCCTGTGGGCTTGGCTTAGGTATAAATGTACAATTTACATCAAACTTCACCAGGAAGAAGATGAAAAGATTGTAAAGATTCTGTAAGGGCTATATTTTGAACAGAAAATGGTTTGTACTCAAAATGGATACATCGCTTTCTTCAGATGGAATGCATCATAGGTAGTTGATGACAGTCAGTAATGGAGAAAATTGTCGAGGTCCTGGCCATAATAATCCAAACATCCCTCAATCCAGGGATGAGATCTGAAGGCTGAAATATTATAAATGTTATATACCGTTGAGCTTGATAAGTTGCTCCATGCATCTACTTAGAAGTCTGAGCAATTCATCTCAGCTCCCCCAAATGACTATATGTAGAAAAACATGGACAATATTTCATAGACATTGTAATTCAGGCAATTTAGAATAAGCGCATGACCAGCATCATGGTGGATGGTCGAAAGTCCTGTTACTATCCCCACTAAACCTTCACCCTGCCCTGGACAACAATCAAGGCTCACAAGTGAAGAATAGCCTCTTGAACAAAGTAACAAAGGATATCCTGCTGTTCAGCTCTATGTAAGTGTGTAAGATAGATACAAAATAAAATAAAAAGATGCAGTATTTTAAATTGTGGAAACTAAAGAGAAACTATATAAACAGTTCCCATACATGTCCAACTTTCAAGGAATGTCATAAGAAGGAAACCTTACTGCCCCTGCCCCACTTAGGAAACCTGAACGGAAACCTCTGGAGACTTTGCGCCCCGCCCAAGGTTTCCGTGCGGTTCCCGGAGGTTTTTGTCAGTCTCCCTACCTGCTTCTACTACCTGCAACCTCCGGCAACCACCTGCAACCTCCGGGAACCGCACGGAAACCTTGGGTGGGGCGTAAAGTCTCCAGAGTTTTCCGTTCAGGTTTCCTAAGTGGGACAGGGGCATTATCGACCTTGGTTTTAATGCCTTATATAATTCATGTGATTAGGACAACTGCCTTCAAGTTACTTATTAACATTTATGCTATTATAGGCAGACAGCCCGCCCACTGTGTAATTGCTTCTCTCCCACATTTATAACAATTTCTAGACTGCAAGAAGGGGAAAAATCAAGTGCATACATTATCGCTTTGTGGTCACAGATGAGTCAATTATATTGTCTATAAACTGAATGCACAGTATGAATATATTTGCTTTATTGTTTTTACAAAATAATAGTAATCATTTCAGTCAGACATATATTCCTATCACTTGATTGCATTTCAAAACTCAATAAAAGACATATCGGGAGGATCAAAGCTAATTAAAAGTACCTAAAATCTCATAATTTTGCATTCAGGTGTTTTTTTATCAAAACACCTAATGATTTTTTTAAATCTATAGTAATAATTAAGTGTAATGTAATAATTTACTATCATCACATCTAGCAAATAATCCTTCTGAAATGTTTACATAACAATAATGATTATTTAGTCCCAGAGCTAGAACAGGCCATTGTTGCTAAAATCTATACAACAGCACGAGGGCATAATGTAAATGGTGCTTTGATTGCCTGTAATTAAGTTGGAGGCATACTGTAAGTCTGCAAAAATATCAACAATGGATTGAGGTAGTAATATAATATGATAAACAATTGATCCCTTTTTCTCTGTGCCTCTTTCGGCTGCTTCTCAAGAGAGCTAACATTGTTTGAAGGTCAACGATAATAATGTGTGTGAACATCATTATTTCAAGTGTATATGGAGTTCACAAAATACCTGGGATCCATAATATTACTTCTTTTAATGAATATCTTTTGAAAATGTTTGAATATGGGCTGCACAGTGGCCCTCTAGGTAGAGCTGCTGCCTCACAGCACCAGAGACCCATGTTCAATCCTGACCTCGGGTACCGTCCATGTGGAGTTTGCACGCTCTCCCTGTGACTGCACGGGTTTCCTCTGGGTGCTTCCGTTTCCTCCGTCATCCCAGAGAGGTGTGGGTTGGTAGGTTAACTTGGTTCTGTAAATTCCCCCTGGCATGTGGGGAGTGGGTGCGAAGGTGGGATAACATAGAACTAGCGAGAACGTGTGGTCGATGTGGACTCAGTGGGGCAAGGGTCCTGTTTCCATGCTGTATCTCTAAAACTAAGGTATGTTGTTTAATTGATCACATACATGGATATATTGAATTGAATTGAATTGAATACCTTTATTGTCATTCAGACCTTACGGTCTGAACGAAATTTCGTGCCTGCAGTCATACATACAATCATACAATAATAAACAACACTAAACACAAATTAACATCCACCACAGTGTATCCTCCAAGCACCTCCTCACTGTGGTGGAGGCAAAAATCTTAGGATTACTGTCTCTTCCCTCCTCTTCTCCCTCTGCGCTGAGGCGATTCCCCACCGGGCGATGGAACAACAGTCCCGCGGCTCACCGAACCCCGCAAACGGGCCGGTTCAAACACCGCGGCCCGGGGGTGGTCGAAGCTGCCGCCCTCCAGTCCAGCACACGCAGCCGCTGGCCCGCGGCTCAACCCCGGACTCAGGTCACCGCCGCCAGAACGCCGTCCCAGCCACCGGAGCACTGTTCCAGCCCCGAGCCGGATCGCCCTCACGTGAGTACCGTTCTCCCTCGGGCTGGGCCACTCCGACGGGAGTGCCATTCCACCCTCGGGCTGGGCCACTCCGACGGGAGTGCCGTTCTCCCTCGGGCTGGGCCACTCCGACGGGAATGCCGTTCCACCCTCGGGCTGGGCCACTCCGACGGGAGTGCCGTTCCACCCTCGGGCTGGGCCACTCCGACGGGAGTGCCGTTCCACCCTCGGGCTGGGCCACTCCGACGGGAGTGCCGTTCTCCTTCGGGCTGGGCCACTCCGACGGGAGTGCCGTTCTCCCTTGCAAGATTACACCTGACTAAATGACTCATCATTACTTGCAGGGATCTCCAAAGGGCTGAACAAGACTGCAATATTGTAGTTTGAGTTGGATTGGTATTTGACTGCACAGTCATGAGTCAATAAAGGGTAAAGAAGGTGGCTGATAATGCATCCTTGCAGGGCAACAGGGTAAAGGATGATTTGTCACCTTACCTTGCTGATTGTGGTGTGTTGGTCAGGAAATCAAAGATCCAATTGCAGAGGTGAGCACTGACTCCTAATTCCACGAGTTTGGAATGGGAATGGGATAATGGTATTGAAAGCAGGGTTGTAGTCTATGAATTAAAGTCTGATGTCTTTCTTACTCGGGTATTCCAGAAATAATTGTAGGGCCAGGGAGATGACGTTAGCCATAGACTTGTTGTGGCGGTAGTCGAACTGCAGTGGATCAAGGTTGCTCGGTAGGCTGGATTTAATGCATTCCATAAATAGCCTCTCAAAGCAATTCAGTATCAGTTTCAGTTTAGTTTATTGTCACCTGTACCGAGGTACAGTGAAAAGCATTTGTTGTGTGCTTTCCTGTCAGCATAAAAACAATACATGATTACAATCGAGCCATTTACAGTGTATAGATACATGATAAGGGAATAACGTTTAGTGCAAGGTAAAGCCAGCAAAGCCCGATCAAAGATATTCCGAGGGCCACCAAAGAGGTAGATAGTAGTTCAGCACTGCTCTCTGGTTGTGGTGGGATGATTCAGTTGCCTGATTACAGCTGGGAAAAAACTGTCCCTGAATCTGGAAGTGTGTGATTTCACACTTCTATACCTTTTGCCTGATGGGAGAGGGGAGAAGAGGGAGTGGCCAGGGTGCGACTCGTCCTTGATTATGCTCCTGGCCTTGCCGAGGCAGCGAGAGGTATAAATAACCAAATAATAACCATATAACAATGACAGCACGGAAACAGGCCATCTCGACCCTTCTAGTCTGTGCCGAACACGTATTCTCCCCTAGTCCCATCTACCTGCACTCAGACCATAACCCTCCATTCCTTTCCCGTCCATATATCTATCCAATTTATTTTTAAATGATAAAATCGAACCTGCCTCCACCACTTCCACTGGAAGCTCATTCCACACAGCTACCACTCTCTGAATAAAGAAGTTCCCCTTCATGTTGCCCCTAAACTTCTGTCCCTTAATTCTCAAATCATGTCCTCTTGTTTGAATCTTTCCTATTCTCAATGGAAAAAGCTTATCCACGTCAACTCTGTCTATCCCTCTCATCATTTTCAAGACCTCTATCAAGTCCCCCCTTAACCTTCTGCGCTCCAAAGAATAAAGACTTAACTTGTTCAACCTTTCTCTGTAACTTAGTTGCTGAAACCCAGGCAACATTCTAGTAAATCTCCTCTGTACTCTCTCTATTTTGTTGACAATAAATGGAGTCAATAGAAGGGAAGTTGGTTTGTGTGATGGTCAGAGCTGCGTCCACAATTTGCTGCAATTTCCTGCTGTCTTGATGGAGCTGTTCCCAAACCATGCTGTGATGCATCCTGATAAATAAAATGCTTTACATGGTGCATCCGTAGAAGTTGGTGAGAGTTATAAGGGACATGCTTAACTTCCTAACTCTTTTAAGGAAGTAACTGTGTTGGTGTGCTTTCTTGGTCATTGCTTCAATACAGGTGGTCCAGGAGAAGCAGCTAAATTACACTTAAAACACAAAGTACTTGTGCTATAACTCAAATAAGAAAGCCAAGCCCAAGGCCAAAGTATTATCTATCTAACTAAATATACCAACCAACAATAAATGACTCCATATGCAAAAAACAGCTACCTACATACTAATTAGCTCTTAAATAAAACTAGTCCTGTAGATGCAAGTATATCATTGGGGTTATCAAGTAGGCATCTCCCTTCATTGGTGTTTCATTGAATTAGGCCCACGTCACCTCAGGAAGGCTCAACACTTTGTTCTGGCACCCCAGACCAACCCCCCCCCCCCCCCCCACCCCCCCCTCAATACCTGCTCACACACCACCTCTGCTACCAGTATCTACTAAACAAAGGAAGCTGCAGTCAACTAGCTCACTCTAACCAATGCTAAACACCTACATCCTATCTTGCACTAATCCTAGCCCATCGTTAAGCTTGTAACATCACAAATATCACCCTTGCATGAGACTGGGATACACTTGCACAGATTACAATTGCAAAGAAATACACAAACTGCATGTCATACGTTTCCTTTCTGCCCCCAACTGACACCATTTCTTCTCCACCAAACACATTGCTCTGCTGCCTCTGATAGCTGCTTTACAGCCTGACGCCAACTCTGTCCGTGAATTCCTAGCTCTCCAAATAGCGAGGTGGTCGATCTCTCTATGAAACCTCCACAACCCACCTCTACCAGACGTACTCTCGCTCTCCGTCCTCACTGCTCAACTGGTGATATTGACTCCGAGGAATTTGAAGTTTTCAACCATCTCCACTTTGGCTCCGTCAATGCAAACTGGGGTATGTGTACCGCTTCACTACCTGAGGTCAATCACCATCTCCTTTGTCTTGCTGACATTGAGAGAAAGGTTGTTGTCTTGACACCAGGTCACAAGGTTCTCGATCTCCTTCCTGTACTCTGTCTCATCATTATTTGATATCCGGCCCACAATGGTGGTGTCGGCTGCGAATTTGAAAATTGAATTAGATTTGTACATGGCTACTTAAGTGAAGGTGTGGATCACAAACATGTCCGAGACACTACATTTGGAAAACATTAGGCTTGTCTTGGCGGAAAAAAACAGATCAATTTCTTAAGACATGGACACCCTTTCTAGGAAATGACAGCTAGGAAAGACATTCTTGCTATTGAGGGAGTGCAGCGTAGGTTTACAAGGTTAATTCCCAGGATGGTGGGACTGTCATCTGCTGAGAGAATGGAGCAGCTGGGCTTGTACACTCTGGAGTTTAGAAGGATGAGAGGGTATCTTATTGAAACATAGAAGATTGTTAAGGGTTTGGACACGCTAGAGGCAGGAAACATGTTCCCGATGTTGGGGGAGTCCAGAACCAGGGGCCGCAGTTTAAGAATGAGGAGTAAGCCATTTAGAATGGAGGAAACACTTTGTCACACCGAGAATTGTGAGTCTGTGGAATTCTCTGCCTCAGAGGGCGGTGGAGGCAGGTTCTCTGGATACTTTCAAGAGAGAGCTAGATAGGGCTCTTAAAGATAGCAGAGTCAGGAGATATGGGGAAAAGGCAAGAACGGGGTACTGATTGGGGATGATCAACCATGATCACATCGAATGGCGGTGCTGGCTCGAAGGACCGAATGGCCTACTCCTGCACCTATTGTCTATTTTTTATGCATCTAGCCTGTCCAATTCCTTAAGAATTTTATATGTTTCTACCAGATCCCCTCTCATCTTTCTAAACTCCAGTGAATACAAGCCCAGTCAACCCATTCTTTCATCATATGTCAGTCCCTCCATCCCGGGAATTAACCTGGTGAACCTACGGTGCACTCCCTCAATAGCAATAATGTCCTTCCTCAAATTAGGAGACCAAAACTGCATACAATGCTCCAGGTGCGATACAGGTCTGGCATAGAACTAAGCAGTGGATGGAAGGTGCATAAAGCTCCTTGGCTCAAGACGTTTATGCTTTATCCCTGGATATCTGTGGACTCAGAACCGGCAGGGATTACAGGAGTTACAGGAGTTACAGTATGTTGATGCATTTAAACAAAGTAATGTGCATTGTTTAATTTCAGCTCACAGCCACGTTAAGGAATATTCAATAAATTGTACAAGGTCATCACAAAGATATATTGCAGGTACTATCGCAATGTTTAAGAAACATTTGAACCGATACATGGCTAGGACAGGTTTAGAAGGATATGGGCCAAACGCAGGCAGGTGGGACTAGTGTAGATGGGACATGTTGGTCGGTGTGGGCAAGTTGGGCTGAAGGGCCTGTTGCCACACTGTATGCCTCTATGACTCTATGAGATATGAAACACTGCTGCTTTTCCACATCAACTTAGCAATTTCTCAAATACCATTCTCAAGTGAGGAAGAGCCATCTCAGCAATGTTTACAGTTAAAATGTATTGTTATGGGGTTTGAATTCACAGAGCTCAGTTTTCCTTCGATAGAGGTCAGCAGTACTACAAGGGTGTGCTAGTGGCTGTTTGCCATACCATGTACAGGCGTGAGACCAGTAGCTGTAATGCAACAACATACTTGGATTCACACATGCAAGTTTCTACATGCAGCTGATCTTCTGTACGACAGATACTGAAACATCTTACACTATCATAAATATTTGTGCCAGCGTTTGCGTTTATCCGTCCAGTTTAAATAACTGTGTCATCACTTTAGTGGGAATCTTGTTTGGATTGTGAAGCTTTGGTGTAGGGAATAAATCTTTTTGCTTATTATTAATAATGGAATATTCTTAGATTCCATCATTAAACTCTAAAGGCCATCATACTTACTATCTGTTGAAATACAATTTGATGTTTTGCTCAATAGAAGATATGTATTTATTTATCAAACCAGAGATATGAACATAATAAACCTTGAGATTTTATGTGGGTAGAAGTGAAGATTGGAATCTCATAAAATATTGCTAAATACTAGTTAGAATAGAATAGAATAGAATAGAATAGAATAGAATGCCTTTTATTGTCATTCAAATAGCTTGGTTCCTGAAGTGGCGGCGCTGTGATACAGCTGCGGCTCGCCTGCAGTCTGTCTGTTTTTACTTTTTATGTTGTTTTTTTTTGTCTAGTTTAGTACATTTTTTGGTTATTAGGTGGTGTTATGTGTGTGGGGGGAGGGTGAAACAGAGCTTTCTGTCTCTCCCTTCGGGGGAATGCGACTTTTTGTCGTATTCCCCTTCTCTTCCCCCGTCTGCGCTGAGGCCTAATGGCGGAGCTGGCGGCCTCCAACCTGCGACCGACCTCGAGGGTCCGGAGGTAGAGCCAGCCAGGACTCACCAACGCGAGGCTGGCCGTCTTCGAGCTGTGGCGACGTCCGGGTAGCGGCACGACTCGGCGCTCCGGTGAGGGCGGACGGCGCGGAGCTGAGACACTCCTGTGCGGCCGGCACGGCTACTGGCTGGAAGGCGCTCCCGTGTGAGCAGCCTGGTGCGGGGCTGAGACGCTGCCGTGAGGGCGGACCGGCTCCCGGCTGGAAGGTGCTTCCGTGGGGGCAGCCCGGTGCGGGGCTGAGACGCTGCCTTGTGGGCGGCCCGGTGCGGAGCGGAGACGGTGCTACGGCGGCTGAGGCGGCGGCGACCTGGATCCGGGGCTCGGCCGCGGGCCAGTGGAGGACAATGTCAGGAGCTCGCAGGTCACAGGCTGGTGCCTGTTTTCCGGAGCACCCGTTGCAACAGCTGCGTCCTGGACTGGAGGGCGGCAGCTTTGACCACCCCCGGGCCGCGGAGCTTGAACCGCGGACTGACTTACCATCGCCCGGTGGGGTATCGCCTCGGCGCAGAGGGAGAAGAGGAGGGAAGAGACAGTAACTCTAAGACTTTTGCCTCCATCACAGTGAGGAGGTGTTTGGTGAACTCACTGTGGTGGATGTTAATTTGTGTTTATTGTGTTTTGTTATTATTACATGTATGGCTGCAGGCAACAGCATTTCGTTCAGACCGAAAGGTCTGAATGACAAATAAAGGTATTCTTCTTCTATTCTTTCTGGTTTGAACAAAATTGCATTTTCTACAGTCTTACATTACAAAAAAACCCAAGACCCACACTTAACACAGTTTACACAAACATCCATCACAGTGAATCCCCAACATCTCCTCACTGCGATGGAAGGCAAAAGTCTTATCTCATCCCTCGTCCAGCAGTCCAACTGCAGCGTCGATGCGAACTGGGGCTCCTGATGTTAAAGCCCCCGGCGGGCGATGGTAAGTCCCGCGGCGATTTAAGCCGTGCCGGGCGATGTTAGGCCCTGCGCTGAGTCCTCTGAACCCCGTGATTCCAGCGGTAGAAGTTGCCGTTGCGGGAGCTCCGAAAAGCGGTCTCACCGGGACCTGTGAGCTCCCGATGTTCCTGTCCACCGGGCCTGTGGCCGGAGCCACTGAAGCTCTGAAGTCGGGTCGCAGCCGCGCGCCACAACAGCTCCTCCCGTTCCGGTTGGCCAGCTCGGCGATGGCGAGTCCACAGGCTCCGCGACTGGAGCCCTCAGGTTAGTTCCGGTTGGAGGCCGCCGCCGGCTCCACGATGTTAAACCCAACGATATTGGGGACCCGACAGGGAAAAAGTTGGGTCCCTGAACAGGGAAGGGATTTTAAATGGTTTCCTACACCCTCCCACCTCCCACATATACACAGCTAAAAAAATAATAAAATTAGAATCAAACATACATTTAACAAGACAAAAATTAAAAAAAGACAGACGGACTGCAGTCGAGCCGCTGCTGTTAGGTGCCGCCACACCACACATATTGACTCCAGAGTAGAGTGAAGACTAGATTAGAGTAGACTAACGGCATTCATCAATAGCAGAACCACAATCAACATCCTTTTGGGAAGTAATTTCAAAATATGTGAAATCTGGTGGAAACTGTTGTACGAAGAGGTCAAAATATCTGGCTGCAATCATGTGGCCATCACTGCAAATTCTAAAACTGAAAAATTGCTGCTGAGGCTTTGGACACTTCAAGTGTTTACCCACTGTATCTTGTTCAACAGAGCCAATGGGCTGAAGAATGGCAGATGCCGTTTAATTCAGATAAATGCAAGGCGTCCCATTTTGGTGAAAGACAAATCAGGGCAGGAAGTGCACAGTAAATGGTAGTGTCCTGGGGAGAGGCCTGCAGGTACATTATTCCATGAAAATAGACATTCATTGATCAGGATATTGAATACACGAGTTGGGAAATAATGTTGCAGCTGTACAAGACATTGGTAAGGTCACATTGGAGTATTGTGTACAGTTCTGTTTACCCTGTTATAGGAAGGATATCATTAAACTAGAAAGGGTGCAAAAAATAGGTTTACAAAGATGTTACGGGATCTGGAGGGTTTAATTTATAAGGAAATCTGGATAGACAATAGACAGCAGACAATAGGTGCAGGAGTAGGCCATTCGGCTCTTCGAGCCAGCACCACCATTCAATGTGATCATGGCTGATTATCCACAATATGTAGCCCGTTCCTGCCTTCTGCCCATATTCCCTGACCCCACTATCTTTAAGAGCCCCATCTAGCTCTCTCTTGAAAGTATCCAGAGAACCGGCCTCCACCGCCCTCTGAGGCAGAGAATTCTATAGACTCACAACTTTCCGTGTAAAAAAGTGTTTCCTCATCTCCGTTCTAAATGGCTTACCCCTTATTCTTAAACTGTGGTCCCTGGTTCTGGACTCCCCCAACATGGGGAACATGTGTCCTGCCTCTAGCGTGTCCAAACCATTAATAATAACCAAGTAACACAGTGAGTCAGGTGACATCTCTGGAGAAAAAGGATGGGTGACGTTTCAGTCGGGAATGTTCGGGTCAGGTTGTGTCTCAAGAAGGGTCCATCCCTAGACGTCACCCATCCTTTCTCTCCAGGGGATGCTGCCCGACCCGCTAAGTTATTCCAGCACTTTGTGTCTTATCTCCCACATTTCTGATGTTATTTTACCCATAGCATCTTTTCTATCAAACGGAAACTTACAGAATTATGGTCATTGTCCCCAAAGTATTCCCCCATTGACACTTTCACCACATGTCCCATTTAATTTCGTAAGATAAGGTTGAGTGCTGCCCTTTTACAAGCAAGATTCTCAATATACCGTCTCAAAAGACTTTCTTGGAAGTACTGAACAAATGCTGTCCGATCCAAGTCCATTACACTAAAGCAATCCCAGTCAATACCACTTATATATTAACACACACACATACCACAATGCTCTTTCATAAAACCACTTTTCTCAGAATAATCCATGATTACAACTTTGCTGGAACATATTCAAAAGTCATGTCTTTTTCTTCATCTTTATGCTCGAAATTTTTTTATTTTTTAAAATTTTATTAGAAGCAATTGTACAAAGATAAAACATTCGGCATCTAAAATTACAAGATTATGTACAGTTTCATTTTTATCCTATAACCTAAATTATAAAAATGAATAAAAGGAAAGAAAAAGAAAGCAAGAAAGAAAAGAAGTAAAAAGTGAAAAGATAAAGTAACGGAGAGCAAGAGAAAGTCCCCTAAACTACCAAAGCATTGTGGCAGAAAGATAGAAGAATAAAAAAGAAAAAAAAAGAAAAATGGAGATATACCTTGCCCCTCGAAAATTTGACTTGTGACCTCAGCAATCTATAAATGTGCTTTGAAATTATATGACGTATTCTGGCAGCATCAAGATTTATCCTTTGAAAATAATACTTTTTGTTTTCAATTTTAAAGCCGTGGAAACGGAACAATCTACCTCTAACTAGAAAGTGGTAAAAGTTTAGAAGTTGTGTGAAAATCAGAGAGAGTGGTTCTTGAAGAATATCTGTCATTTTGCTGAGATGTCGATAATTTTCTACTCACTCTGTTTTAGTTTTGTGTTTGAATCCAGCCAGAGCTGATCTTCCCTTCTCATCAGCTGTTCTAAAATGAAACATAAACATAAGTTTTATTAGAAAGATGTAAGATGGGAAAGATTGGGAATTAAAAAGGTAGGTGACATGTATGAAATGGGAAATCTATTATCATTTCAACAATTAAAATTAAAATTTAAACTGAATAACAACCGATATTTTAAATATCTACAGATATGTGACTTTATGAAGAAATATACACCAAGATTTCACAGTATAATGTTAGATCCACTGGAAGAAGCAATGAATATTAAGGTGGACTCACAAAAAATAATATCATATCTATATAATAGTATTTTAAATACAGAATTACCATCAACAGAGGCAATTAGAGAAGACTGGGAAAAAGAACTAACGATAAAATTTTCAAAAGAAACATGGGAAAAGTATTTGATATATATACATAAATGTTCGATTAATGCTAGACACAATTTAATTCAATTTAAAATATTACATAGATTATATTATTCAAACACTAGGCTGAATAAATTCTACCCAAATATCTCTCCCATCTGTGATAAATGTCTTTCTCAAAATGCCAATATTACACATTCTTTTGTTTCTTTCACAAAACTTCATAAATTTTGGTGTGATATTTTTTGATATATTCGCAAATCTATTTAAGATAAAAATGGAACCTAATACGGAAATGATTATATTTGGAGTAATGGGAGACGGGAACAAATTAAACATACCCCAAAAGTCATTCTTTAATTATGGGTTAATAACAGCAAAAAAACTCATACTTAAATTTTGAAAAAACGCTTAAAATATGGATCAGTAATATGTTGGACACAGCACACTTGGAAGAAATGAGATTCCTCCTAATAGATAAACGACCAATTCTTAACGAGTTGGTCTCCATTTATTGATTTCTTGGATTCATGTGGTGCAACAGTATCGTAAAAATTAAAAGTTTCAGGTATGGGTGAAAGATGATGAAGAATATAAAAAATAATCTCCTAGCGGCGATTTGATAATCTCCCTCCTGCTTTCTTTTCTTGCTTATTTCTTTTCCTCACTCTCTCTTTTTACTCACACACACTAGACTCTCCTCTATCCATTACTATCTCTTTTTTTTTTCTTATTTCTCTCTTTAAAAAAAAAAAAAAAAGAAGTTGTACAGAGAATGTATTATGTTAACATAATTTTGGGAACCACTGTATTGTACTTACTTCTAATAAATAAAATAAAATAAAAAAAAGAAAGATGTAAGACATAAGAAAGTAGAACGCTTGCATCTCGGCAGTAAAGAGTGTTCTTCGGTGGTCAGTGTTGCTGGTAGAATGGATGGACCTTTGACTAGAGGACCACTGTGTGGCATGAATCCTGTGTAGAGGATTAAAAAATGAGAACAGGGCTAGGCAGATAGCAAAATCATAGTTAGTTGAAATACTAAAGCCTCCCCAACTTAATCCCTGAAAAATTACATTGCAATGCTTTCATCAGTGATGCAGAGTCAGGAAATCTTTTTAATCTGTCAGCGTTCTTACAAAAGAAGACATTACATGGAGTTGAGGGCTCATATTTCACGCTCTCCAATATGTATATAATCATCAACAAGTCTGACAAAGTGAATGCCCACCTTAAATTATGACTCTCAAAATGCCTTCGGGGATCATACATCTGAAAAGTGAACACACAGAGATATATGCCTGCAGTGTCTTCAGAGCAGAGTCCTGACGTTAAGCAGACATCCTGAGATGAAGAGACTTGGCCCCTGATGAACCCAGGAAGCTATGTAATAACATCTGGACCTGGAGGAAAATATCACTTTCAAGCAGAAATGCAATAATGGAAGGGCCATTTTTTACCTTGTGTGGGAAGGAAACTGAAAAAATCGAGATGTGGAAGAACGATTAAATCTATGTATTTATTTATTTATTTATTTATTTAAATCTGGAAAAAGATTGAAAGTCTGGGGAATTAGAAATATATAAAATATTACTGACAGAATTTCACAAATAAACGAAGACTGTTTATAGTTTATAGACACGGAGGTCAAGATTCTCTCATTAAATTCTACATTCTTCCAAGAAAGTTCGACAGGAACCTCGGAATGGAAAATATTTATTTAAATAGATATAATTGCATTCTGTGTACTATTAAAATGTACCAAATGCAGGGGTAGTGGGAAAATATAAAGCTTCTGTGCCTTGCATTCTTTTTTGATGCTACTCGTTCTGGGAGGGATGTTCCCAATGTTGGGCAAGTCCAGAACCAGGGGCCACAGTCTTAGAATAAAGGGGAGGTCATTTAAGACTGAGGTGAGAAAAATCTTTTTCACCCAGAGAGTTGTGAATTTATGGAATTCCCTGCCACAGAGGGCAGTGGAGGCCAAGTCACGGGATGGATTTAAGAGAGAGTTAGATAGAGCTCTAGGGGCTAGTGGAGACAAGGGATATGGGGAGAAGGCAGGCACGGGTTATTGATAGGGGACGATCAGCCATGATCATAATGAATGGCGGTGCTGGCTCGAAGGGACAAATGTTCTCCTCCTGCACCTAGTTTCTATGTTTCTATGATGTGCATGGTTAAATTATTCAGCTTAATTAATTGTATCCTGGACAAAATTAAATGACTGCAGTTGTTGCAACCCTGAAATAAAAATGGAAAATGATGGAAATCCTTAGCAAGCCACCCAACGTCCTTGGAGAAGGTAACGTCAATGTTCTCTCACTAGAATAGTTGGAACTTGGTGGACAAGTTCAAGGAATCCTGAAGGTGACAGTATTTGTAGATAAGGTGGTGAAGAAGGTGTGTAGGATATTAGTCTTCCTTAGGCAGGGCATAGAATACAAAAGCAAAGATGTTAGAAGATTGAGGGGGATCTTATAGAAACTTACAAAATTCTTAAGAGGTTAGATGCAGGAAGATTATTCCCGATGTTGGGGAAGTCCAGAACAAGGGGTCACAGTTTAAGGATAAGGGGGAAATCTTTTAGGACCGAGATGAGAAAAAAAAATTCACACAGAGAGTGGTGAATCTGTGGAATTCTCTGCCGCAGAAGGTAGTTGAGGCCAGTTAATTGGCTATATTTAAGAGGGAGTTAGATGTGGCCCTTGTGGCTAAAGGGATCAGGGGGTATGGAGAGAAGGCAGGTACGGGATACTGAGTTGGATGATCAGCCATGATCATATTGAATGGCGGTGCAGGCTCGAAGGGCCGAATGGCCTACTCCTGCACCTATTTTCTATGTTTCTATGTTTCTATACTGCAGCTTTATAGAACATTGGTGAGGACACAGCTGAAGTACTGCATGTAATTCTGGTCATGACATTGTACGAAAGATTTAAATGTACTGGAGATAGTGCAAAAGGAGATCACTGGAATGTTGCCAGGGATGGAGTGTTTCACTTAAGAAGAGAAACTACATGGGCTGTACTTGATATATTTGCAGTGAAGCAGGCTGAATGAGCACCTGACTAAGATATTTAACATTATGAGGGGCATTGACAAGGTAGATTGCAGGAAACTTGATCCCATAACAAATATCGGGATCAACTTATTTTTTAGTATGTTTTAAAGTATGTATTTTGTGTTCCTCGGTGTGTCTTGTGTGGGGGGTGGTGTGGGGGGGTGAGGGGGAAACCGCTTTGGTCGCCTCCTCCATGGAGAGGCGACTTTTTCCAGGTCGCCTCCCCCGTGGCCTAACATCAAGGATCGGCGCGGCCTTTCCCGGAGACGCGCCCGGGGCTTCAGCGGCGGGTGCAGCGTGGACTCTCGGCGTCGAGCGGGTGAGCCCTTGCTGGGGCTCGCTGGAGGGGAGCGCTCCGTTTCGCTGGCCCGGGGCAGCCGGCAGCCTGAAGCCGCAGCCTGAAGCCGCGGTCTGCAGAGTTCCAGCTGGTGCGGCGTCTACAGCCCGAGATCCCTCATGGGGGACCCGGGGGAAGAAGAAGCCACCACTGCCGGCCCGCGGCCAACTTCTACCGCGGGGCTGGCGTGGACTTACCATCACCCCTGGAGGGGAGCTTCGACCGCCGGCCCTGCAGTCTATGGTGCTTCTGGCTGCGGCGGAGACTTTAAATCTCGACCGCCGGCCTGTGGCCTACAACAATCTAAAGCCGCGGTCTCTGGTGAGGAAGAGCCGATCCTGGACTGACTGGACTCTGGTCCTGTCCATGGGGGGGAAATGGAGGAGGATTGGCCAAATTTTTGTGCCTTCCACCACAGTGATGAATGCTGTGGTGGATGTTTGTGTTACATTTTTATTGTGGTTGTGTGTTCTTTATTATTGTATCGCTGCAGACAACCCAAAATTGCCCCTCGGGGACGAATAAAGTGCTTTGAATTGAATTGAATTGAATTGAATATGTCAAAAAGTAGCAGACATGGCTTTAGTATAAGGGAAAGAGGCTTAGAGGACTGAAGGAGAGTGTTTTCACTTTACAGGCAGGTAGAATCTGGAATACATGCCCGAGTGGCTGGTGAATGCAAGTACTATCACAACTTTTACAAAGCTTAATGACCATGTGAATTGCCAAGACATGGAAGGCCATGGACCAGGCGCTGGTAAATGGGGTCAGTATAGACAGGTAATTAATGATCAACATGGATATGGTGAGCTGCAGGGTGGGTATCTGTGTGAATGAATCCATTGCTCTAAAATGTGGATCCAGAAAAAGAAAAGGGGATTAAAAGACAAAACCAATATCTATGATCTAACGGATGAAGATTAAATGATCAAAGGGATAATGGGAAAAGTAAAGATTCTCTACCTGAGGTATACATGGCTAAAGCAGCATTATTATAATTGCTGCCAGCTGAAAAAGTGAGATCAGTGGCGATGATATGAACCTGTTGAAGTCACTATTGAATCTCTTATGCTATAACATTCCTAATCAAAAAAGTGAACCCATCTCTTAAGCTTCAGTTGTAGACTAATAAAGAGGCCAGACTGGAAATAGGGCAAAGAATTGGCTGGAAATCCCCAGGTAGCTCCATAAAACTCATCAAAGTATCTTGAAACAGGAACAAGACGGATCAACAAAGACTGGTTTGGAACTTTGGAGTCAAGTAATGGGCTGAACCCAGCAGCACACTACAAAAGGCAGGAAAAATGACTCTCAAAGGAAATGTTTTTATCCTCCATCTCTAGTTTCCTGTCTCTTCTTCATTGAGACATCTGTTAGCAATCTTGCCTTTTTTATAACCTAGAAGCAGGAAGTGTTGCTCGCTTAGAATGCCACAGTTTTAATGGGATAATATGCCCGAAAAATGGTGGCTTTGCTGGTTCAGTTGTCCTCACAGAAAGTATGTAGGTCTTCAACTCCCCCACAAAAAAACACAGAATCACCAACTATTTCTTCCAATCGTGGCAGATTGGATCATGCTGGCATATTGATTAACAGCGGTTGAATTATGTGCAAGGAAAGGCAATCTGCACAATTTGCATTGAGTTGATAATGTCCTGTAACTAAGTAATTGTGTATTTTTATGGCAAGAAGTTCTTTGGTTGCCATGTTAGTTTACTCACCTGAGCATATTCAATTCCATCAACTCTAAAGATGTAAAAGAATGGCATCTTGAAATGGAAAATATAACCAAAAATACAGTCGGCATGAATTTCTGTTGTTTGGTTGTGACACAGTCTCACAGTTAGAACTGATGCCTCTCAGCGCCAAAGACCCAGGTTCAATGCTGACCTCAGGGTGCTGGTTGTGTAGTGTTTACATTTGTTGCTGGTTTTTTTCTTGGTACTTTAGTTTTCCCTCTCATCCCCAAAATGCATGGATTGGTTGGTTAATTGGTCATTGCAAATCACCTGTGTGTATTCTCAAGTTGTAGACCTGGGCGTGAGGTGATCAGACTGTGTGGAAATAAAAACATTGATTCAATATAGGGTTATAGATAAATAGGTGGCTGAAGGTGGGTGCAGCCACAGTGGGCTGAGGGGCCTGTTTCCTTGCAGTATCCATTAGTTGCACTAGGAACTTCTGGCTTGGTTTGTTTTGGACTATAATGTTTTTTTCATTTATCAAACTTTTTTTTTCTTTTTTTCATTTATTACATAATCTTTTGATTACTGTGTTTTACAAACTTTTTGTGCTGCTGCAAGTAAGAATTACATTGTTCCGTTTCAGTACAAAAGGCAATAAAATACCTGACTCTCTTGACTACTCTGTAAGTATTGTATATCAGTTGAGCTACTTCAGCTGAGCTACCTTTCTTCATGAATCACATTTGTGGTTATATGACAAGCCAATCAATACAATACAATACAATACAATACGGTTTATTTGTCACATTGCACATAAAGTGCAAGTGAAATGAATATGTCAGCAGCGATACAATGATAAAGAGCACACACAAAAACACAATAAAAATTTAGCATAAACATCCACCACAGCATTCATCACTGTGGTGGAAGGCACACAACTTGGCCAGTCCTCCTCCATTTTCCCCCGTGGTCGGGACCTCAACCCACCGCAGCCGCTGCTGCGGGCGTCCAGATGGTAAAAGGACAAGGTACGAGTCCAGGTAAGTCCAGAGTTGGCTCTTCCCCACTGGAGACCGCGGCTTTAAGTTGGTGTAGGCCGCAGGCTGGCGGCCGAAGATTTAAAGTTCCCTCCACGCCGCAGCCAGAAGCACCGCAGACTGCAGGGCCGGCGGTTGAAGCTCCCCTCCAGGGGTGATGTTAAGTGGCAATGCAATAAAAATTGGGATGTGGTTTTAGAGTTCTGGATATAAATGTCAATGTACCTTCAGGAACTGAGCATTTCACTGTCCTTGGTGGAAGAGTTCTGCATTTACAATATTCTTGTTTACAAGCTTGATGAATGGTCTGAATTGAGCACAGGCTGAAATGTATTTGCTAACAGAAAGTTGCATTGCAAAGAGGAGACAGTTCCTTAGCTCCGAATGTGTCTGGCAGTCTGAGAACTGTCGTGATATTGAAAAGTTTGAAGTTTATCCAGTTGGAAAAGTCAGAAGGTGTTGACCTTATGACTTCAAACAGTACAGGAAAAAAAGCGAGAAGTATCTCATTGAAACATATAAGATTGTTAAGGGCTTGGACATGCTAGAGGCAGGAAACATGTTCCCGATGTTGGGGGAGTCCAGAACCAGGGGCCACCGTTTAAGAATAAGGAGTAAGCCATTTAGAACGGACACGAGGAAACACTTTTTCTCACAGAGAGTGGGGAGTCTTTGGAATTCTCTGCCTCAGAGGGCGGTGGAGGCAGGTTCTCTGGATGATTTCAAGAGAGAGCTAGATAGGGCTCTTAAAAATAGCGGAGTCAGGGGATATGGGGAGAAGGCAGGAACGGGGTACTGATTGGGAATGATCAGCCATGATCACATTGAATGGCAGTGCTGGCTCGAAGGGCCAAATGGCCTACTCCTGCACCTATTGTCTATTGTCTATTGGCATGTATTGACAAGGGGTCAGAATGCAAGCTAGTGTGAAAGAACCGAGAACATTAAGAACCAACCAAAAAAGACTTTGTTATAATCTTGTTTTATTCACTCTAGTACAGGATGTGGATGTCACTGATAATGTCCATTGACCATTCCACATTGCCTCTGAACTGAGCCAATTATTTGGTATGTCTGCAGCTCCATGTCTGCCAGAACAGGTAAAGGATGGCAGATTTCCTCTCTTGAAGAATACAATCTAATGGTTTCATAGTCACCATTACATATCTGTTTAAATTTATATTCTGAATTTCCCACAGTGGGATTCAAACTCATGTCTCTAGATCAATGGTCCTGAATTCTAGCTACTGTTCATGGTATCCAGTACTGCATCAAAAATAATAGTAAGATTAAACGAGAACTTACCATGCGTGTCATTCTTCAAAGCAGCGGTGTGAAATCACAGATAATGTAATGACTGAACATAGTAAGATTAGAGAAGAAGATACCAGTTGAGTATATGATCAAGGGTGGGAGCGGAGGGCACGTATTCCCTCAACGTACTCCTCATAAAATAATGATCAAACTTCGAACTGGTAAGTTCTCATTTAATCTTACTATTTTACTTCGGAGTCACGTGAGTGACTACGTGAAGATTTCAAAGCTCTGTGATTTCATGCCGTGGAAACAAGTCCATGCATCACATCTGCCTTAATGACTATGGGAGGAATTGTGTTAACATGATTAGACATGAATCCGACATTGAAATCCATAATAAATTTATTAACACCTAAATTATAGCCCCTATTTATCGGGTGAAATTATATATTTTTTTTTCTTTTTTTTTTTTTTTTATTCTTTTTATTTATTTATTTATTTATTTATTTATTAGAAGTAGACATATTATAAAATGTAGTTACATATTATAGTAAAAAAAAAAACTTTTCATATACATCAGTCATACATTATTAAAATTTTCCATTATCAATTACTTCTGCTTCTAGTATTTTTATTTTTTATAGAAAGCGAGAAAAAGAGAGGGTAGAAAGTTACAAATAAAAAAGAAAGCAAAAAACAAAACAAAAAACAACACAACAGAAAAACAAGGGAGGTGGAATGGGTTACCTGTAATACATCAATGGAGATAGGTTCGTAGGTTATAAAGTATAGAGTATAGTTTTTCATCTGTTCCTGAGTTCAAGTTTCAGCTGGGTCCTCGTGCTGTGCCAATCTATCCCTTCAGATAGTTAATGAATGGAGCCCAAATTTTATGGAAAAGATCTTGTTTGTCCATTAAGACAAGTCTAATTCTTTCTAAGTATAGGGTCTCCGACATTTCCGTAGTCCACATTTTAATTGTGGGGGTTGTAGGGCCTTTCCAAAATTTTAATATTAATTTTTTTCCGGTTATTATACTGTAATTGAGGAAGTTTCTTTGGTTTGTTGTGAGTGTTAAGCTTTGTTCTGATATTCCAAGTATTATTAATTTTGTGTCTGGGTCCAGTTTTGTATTAATAACTTCTGAAGTTATTTCAAAAATATCTGTGGGTGAAATTATATTACAGAACTTAAAATTGTTTCTGCAAACGTTCCATGTTTAATTACTGGTTTATGATAAAATAGTTGGAATGTTTTCTCCATTGACCATCCTGCTGTCTTGAGGATTTGGTCCATCGGAACATCCAACTGCAAAGCTGCCGATGTAGCTGCAGCCCTGGTGGAATGAGATTTTAAAATGTTAGTATCCACCCCAGCCTTTATTAGAACCTGTTGCAGCCATCTTGAGATGGTTTGGACCATCACTCTTTTGTGTGGTTGCTTGTGGCTGATTAATAGTGCCATCTCATTGCCTCTGATGATTTTTGTGTTCTCCATATATAACAATAAATGTCTTACTATACAGAGACGATCATCTGTCGGGTAAGCCTTGAATTCTATATTGAGGCCTGCTGACCCCTGTCTGTTCTGCTTGACTAATTCATAAATATGAAACGTTATATTCCCAGATGAAGAAGTCATGTTGTCCAGTCTTAATTTGTGTAATGACTGTACCCTTTGTGCCGTGACCAAAGCCATCAGCATGACTGTTTTCAGTGTCAGTCTTTGTAGGGACAGAGCTGTTGCTGGAGACCAATTCCTTAGCATAGTCAGGACAATACTCACATCCCATATTTGGGAGTACCTGGTTCTTGGGGGATTGATATTAAAAATTCCCCTCATAAGTTTTGTTACCAGGGGGTGAGTCCCAACAGAATGACGCTCTGTTCCTTGCCATAGGTATGTTGACAGAGCACTTCTGGCGCAGTTGATGGCACTATAACTGAGCCCCTCATCGTATTGGAGGCCTGCCAGGAATTCCAGAACAGACGGGATGTTCATAGATCTGTAGGTGATGTTGTTTCTGTGACAATATATCTCCCATTTCCTGATGTATACCAGATACTGTTTTTTGGTGGACTGTCTGTGGGCCGCTGAAATAATATTCACTGTTCGGTCCATCAGTCCCAGATGCAGTAGAGGTGCTTTTAAACTCTACAAATTAATAAGTTCATATGGTTATGACATGGGTGGCTTTCCCTTGTTACGGGATGAACCAGTAAATTTGGTCTATGCCGGATGGTGATGCATGGTTCTAACACCATGTCGAGTATCACAGGTAACCATGGTTGAGTAGGCCAATCGGGTACTACCAAAATACCAGACGCAGAGTCTAGCTGTATTTTCCTTAATACCCGACTGATGAGGCAGAAAGGAGGGAATGCATAAATAAACAATTTCCCCCAATGCAGCGAAAATGCATCTGTCGCCGCTGCCCCAGGGTCTGGTTCCCATGAAACATAGTTTGATAACTGGTGATTAAGCCTGGATGCGAATAGATTGATATCTGGTGTTCCATACCGTGCTGTAATATCAGCAAATACTTTTTTATCCAACATCCATTCGGTGTTTTCATTAAATTTGCGTGACCTGGTGTCTGCCACTGAATTTAGTTTACCTGGTAGGTAAGTAGCTGATATCCAAATATTTCTCTGGATACACCATTGCCAAATTGTATTAGCCAGATTGTCAAATGATGTCGATTTGTTTCCACCCATGTGGTTGATATATGCTACCACGGTGGTATTGTCAATTTGTAGTCTAACATGCTGGTGATATAACCCAGAACAATATGACTTTAGGCCATGGAATGCACCCAACATTTCCAGGCAGTTTATGCCCAGTGTTTGTAATAATGACGCCTCCTGTTCATTCCATCTACCTCCACAGCTGGAGATGGAATTGGTAGCACCCCAACCAAGTGCACTGGCATCAGTTTGTAGCACCATAGAAGGGTTGCTGATAATGATGGGATTGGAACAATGCCGAATGTTATCTTTCCACCATTTTAGTTCCATTATAGCTTCGATTGGTAGCTTCATTGGTCTGTCAAAATGACCAGCATTAATTTTGAGTGCTCGTATTTTTGCCCTCTGTAAATTTTGATAATGTAAAGGTCCGAATTGTGTGGCTGGAAAGGCAGCCACTATTTTGCCAATTATTCTTGCTACCAATCTGATGGACGGTTTACTGATGCCAATGAGGTCATTGCAAGCTTCTATTAAGGCTATAGCCTTTTCCTTTGGCAAAGTCACCGACATGTGAACTGAGTCAATGGTGAACCCCAAATAATCCATTGTGGAGGAAGGCGTTAATTTAGATTTAACTGGATGGATGATAAATCCCAGTTTTTCAAATAGTTGTTTCGTGGCTGTTACAGTTTGTTTGGCCAATTCCAAAGTTTTGCCCACAATAAGTATGTCATCTAGATATGCCATGACCATGTGTTTTTGTTTCTGCAGAAACGCTAGGGCTGGTTTCAAAATTTTAGTGAACAGCCTGGGGGCTGATGTTAGACCATTTGGTAGTGCTTTATACTGCCACCGCTGTCCTATCCAGTTGAATTTTAAATATCATCTGTGGTCACCTCGTATAGGCACTGATAGTAAGCATCTTTTAAATCGATGCTAGCCATGAAGTAACCTTTGGAAATCAATTGTTTAGCAGTAACAAAGGTTTCCATTTTGAAATGAATATATTGTACAAAAGTATTCAAATTAGTCAAATCTATGATGATGCGACAACCACCATCTTTTTTGTTTTTGGTAAAGATATTAGACACAAATTCCAGCGATTCGTGTTGGGTTTTCTCAATTACCCCTTTTACGTAAAGCCGCTCCAGTTCAGCATGTGCTTCTGATTTTTCTTTACCTGAAAGTACGAACATTCGGTTCAGTACATGCTGAACTGGAGGGCTATGTTTGTGTATAAATTCTATGGTATATCCCTGGATACTGCTTAAGATGTAAGTGTCTGTAGTTAACATACTCCATGCATCCAGAAAGAAGTGTAATCTCCCACCAACCTCCATACTCCCTGCAATTCGTAAGGAACCAGACCCACCTACCTCCATGGTTACCAGTGGCAGGTTTACTTATTTTTGTGAATCCTTCGTGGAGGTTGAGGCGTCTGGGTTTGTGGTTGGGTTGGTGTTGGGGGTTTGCACACCTTCCACGAAGGCCGGTCTGGGCCATGGCCTAAAAAAGACCGATGTTCGGTGTACCTGGCCTTTGAGCTTTCACCAGTTTGTCTTGTTCTACTGGTGGGTGCTGTTTATGGCCGTAGTAGGTTCTTGATGATGTCGCTTTGATGAGCCCCAGGGTTTTTGCCTCCTCATCGAGCTCCTTGACTTGCTTGGATAGGTTACCTCCAAATAGTAAAATTGATGGCTTTATGTTTCCAGGTTTGCACAGACCTGCAAATTTCGGGTTTAAAGCAGGTCGGATGGCACTCTTCCTGATGCTGTTTATTTCGTATTGTGTATTACAGAGCAGTGCCAGTGCGTCCTGTTGATTCTGCGACATCTCCTTTCATCTACTGTGCGGGCGAAAGCTGTTATTCCCGCTGTTAGGAGCTTTAGTACTTTTTGGAGTTTGACATCCATGCCTCTAACTCCTGCTCCGACGTGTTTCAATATGCAATTATTTACAACAGGAACATTCAGGGATGTACAGTTACCCGGTGCCAAGTGTCTTGCCATGGTGTCCAATACAGCCTGTTCCTGTAGCTGGTTAAAGGACATATAATCAATACTGGCAGCTAGTTTTTGTTCCAGGTTTTGGCCAGTTTGGTCTGGCTGGATGAATTGGGACACCATGTCCAGTAGATTTTCACGCTCCTGCACCCCTCGCACACTTGATTTCTGTTCTGCAAACCCCTCTTCAGGGTCAGCCCAGAGTTGACCCCTAATACTCCCCTCTGACGAGGGAGATGCACTGTGCAGACCTACAAGAGGTGCTGCTGTGGGTGTAATAAATTGCCCACAGTGACTGGACTCCATCTCCCGGAGCCTGTCACGTTGGAGCATTTGCTCCATAAGCCGCTCCATCCGGCTCCAGCGTTCACGGTCGCTGGCCGCTCGCGGCTGCTCGAAGTCGGACTCATCCAAGTCAACGACTTTATTAGATTTTTGTTTTGCCTTACCGCCCAGCCGTGTAGATCTGGCCGGTGCGGGGGCGAAGTCGGGCACAGCTGTTCCCATTACGGGTGATTCATGTGCCGCTGGCCGCTGCTCCCCCGCCAGCTTTGTCGCAGCTTTCTTAGTTTTCTTCATTTTGTCCATTGACTCCACACCTGTAACACAGTATGGGGATAACAAAAAAGAACGCAGAGTATCTCTTACCTGACGTTCCCGGCTTTTAAACTTGCCGCTGCGGGGGAACGTCGTTCCACCCCGCCTGACTGTTTCGCAATGCGTGCAGCGATATGACATGCATGCGTCCTGGCGGGGTTCTTCATGTAGTCACTCACGTGACTCCGAAGTAAAATCAATATTTGTGACCATTGTCGTAGTTCATGAGAAATATTATCTTTGCTGAGCTTTATGTGAAAATGTTGGTGTTTATAGGAACACTAAATATGTAGTGTACTAAGTGTATGCAATATAATGTATTCATAATGTGAAGACCATTCTGTTGAAACAACAATCCAAGAGCAGTTATTAAATCATATGTGACTGTGGCCAATCCAGAGATGTGTTTTATTGCAATTATCAAAGTTTGGATTAAATAGTTCAATAACATTCTGTATAGCTGATAGTGAAGAGTTTAGTGGATAAGAGATTGAACGAACTTCCAATTATTCAGATTTATATCTGTGTATCTGTGTGTGTGCATGTGAGAGTGTGTGTGTGCGTGTGAGAGTGTGTGTGTGCGTGTGAGAGTGTGTGTGTGTGCGCGTATGTGTGTATGTTTGTTTATGTGTGTGTGTGTACGCGCGCTTGTGTGTGTGTATAGAGAAGAGAGGGAGAGAGAGAGAGGGGGAGGGAGGGAGAGAGAGAGAGAGGGATGGAGGGGGAGGGAGAGAGGGAGGGAGAGAAGGAGGGAAGGAGTGAGGGAGGGAAGGAGGGAGGGAGGGAGGGAGAGAGAGAGGGGGAGAGAGAAGGAGGGAGAGAGGGAGGGAGGGAGGGAGGGAGGGAGATATGGAGGGTGGGAGAGAGAGAGAGATGGGGGGTGGGAGAGTGTCATGTGGTCAACCAGCAAGGGAAGCTGGCCTTTGACCCAACTTGTCCATGCTGACCAAGAGGTCAAACGTCTTTGAACCTTTCCTATCCATGTACCTGCCCAAGTGTACAAGTGTCTGTAAATAATTTGTTTTCTTATTTGTATATGGCTAACTCATTGCATAATTTAACCCATGTAAATAGTTGATGGTTTGTGTAAGTTTATTACCATTTTTAAGAGGAAGCGGCGTGGAATTATGAATGCAAGTGCGTTTTTAAGGAACAATTATGGTTTTTGATACATTGTTTTTTCAGATATTGCCTGTTTGTTGAGAGTTCAATAAATGATGCTCTGCTGATGGCTTCCTGTCTGTTATTTGCCTTCAGAAGCATCAACACTGAGTGGCTTATAAACACTACAGTAGCCATCATCACCTTTTTATTAAATAAAATGATTACAAATGAATAATTGCCATTGTCATAGATGTTAGTCTTATTTGAAAAGGAAAAACAAAAACTTTTCAACTAATGTTGATAGGTCAGAAGGCTCCCATATACACTGGAGAAGAAATAATCAAAAATGTGAACGAAGAGCTTGTGTTTGCAGGGGGAAAGTACCTGGGGGAGGGGTGGTTTAGGTGGGAAGGGACGAGTTGACCAGGGGGTTGTGGAGGGACCGGTCTCTGTGGAAAGTGGAAGAATGAAGAACTCTGCCTTAAATGTGCAGGTGTCTAATCAAATGGATTAATGAAATGGTGAGTAAAGCAGAAGGATCCAATATTCAACCGAATGTGAAGATTAGATTTGAACTGCACTCACTGCAAGGCTGCACATACTTTCAGCTGCTTTGTTTTGATGTTTTTAAGCAGCATCTGCCTCATCAGCCACCACTCTGCCTCTCAATGCAAATACATTGTGAATGGTACAGGACACACACACACACACACACACACACACACGCACACACGCACACGCGCACACGCGCACACACGCACACACACACACACACACACACACACACACACACACACACACACACACACACACACACACACACACACACACACACACACACACACACACACAGCCCTGTCTCTTTCCTACAATAGATCTTCTGCCAGCAACATCAGCCCTTTGTTCTATGTTATCTTGCTTGTTCAGGAGCACTTCTGAAAGCAGAACGAGTTTGTACAAAGTGTATTGGTAAAACCACAGCACGGAATGCTTGGGATCAGTCAAGTGGAGCTACATCCAATTGCATCTGAATTACTCAGCCTGATCTGAACTCACTAGGCTGACTGACAGGCTGGGGGCATTAAGAACTGCCTCACTGAATATTTGCACTGTGGAGCAAGGATTTGGCAAATCACAGGCTTGTACTGCAAACTAACATAACTCAGAATTTCCCCTGGTCCAGTCATGCCAAAAGCCTCCCATCCTCGTGGCAATTTACATTTCACAGACTGATCACCAGGTGCCAAAGATTCTACGTGGCTCCTGCCAAGAGACAGCGTTACATGTTGGCTGTGAATGTTAAACCGCTTAATTTTAGTTGTTGCATTTATTTCTGGCAAAGGTGTTGCAACACAGGGTAACAAAGAATTTCTGTCTGAGCTTTCAGATTGGCGTGAAACAATGGGACTGTTGTCTATTGATCTAACTATAAAGCCCTGTTCTCAATGGGATTTGTTTTAACCAAAGATGAAATAGAACGCCCGTTTTATGATCAAGAACGTTCAATTTTCTCTGGCCAGAATGCAGGGGGGGCCAGTGGCGGTGGGGAAGAGGGGGGTACAGGGGGCTGCCTGCTGTCACGTGCAGTGGCAGCTCTGGTTCGCCGCTGCAAGCAAAAGATAAAACCATCCGATCCACTTTTTGTAACTTTCTTGGCACCTAAACGTGGCGACTCTTGTGTACTGTGCCTAGGTGTGGTCTGCTGTATGATGTTACCAGGCGGTAGGCAAAACGAAGCGTTTCACTGTACCTTGGTACGCATGACGTTAAAGTTGAATCATTGAATCAATGTAAGGAAATGTTTGTTGCCTTCATGACATACACGATACTATGACATAGTGACAAATCTTTGCTCTATTGCGACGGTATTAAGCTAGAAAATGTTGGTTCTTGGGTTCCATAGGCTGTTGCATAATGAGTCAATGATATATTTTGTCAGAGAGATGCTCGCTGCAAATTGCACATCACCCGTGCTTCAGCCTTATGCCCCTGTCCCACTTAGGCGTTTTTTTAGGTGACTACAGGCGACTAGGCTGTCACCACATGGTGTCGCCTGTATGGTCGTGAGTAGTCTCCTCGGTCGCCCGAAGAATCGTAGCGTTTTTCTGGTAGGCACTGGATTTTGAAATGTTTAAAACTTTTCAGCGACAGTCGGCGACAGTTGGCTTGACGCCAATGGGCGTAGCTTGACTTCTCCTGACGTAGGTGCTGTTGTAGGTGAATTCCTTTGGCGACTACCTACGTCAACCTACGTCAACTAGCGACAGGTACCAGTGACTGAATTATCTTACGTGGACGTAGGTTGTCGTAGGTGTGGTCGTAGGTTGACATCCTAATGGGTCGCCGGTTGTCGGTAGCTTGCCGTAGCTTGACGTCGACTAGGAGGTAGGTTGTTGTAGACATTGTCGTAGGGGGGGTCCATTCGCCGATTTTTCGGCGACCTGCTACGATTATGACAGTCGCAGATGGAAGTCAAATTCTGATAGGACTGATAGCAAACAGCCAACAATGGCCTGTTTCCCTTATCATTGTTCCTTTTTTTGCATATCTTTCATTCATGCGTTCTATATCTCTCTACATCACTGTCTCTCTATCTCTCATTTCCCTGTCCCCTGACTCTCAGTCTGAAGAAGGGCCACCCATTCCTTCTCGCCAAAGATGCAGCCTGTCCCGCTGAGTTACTCCAGCATTTTGGGTCTATCTTAGGACTTATAGAGTAATTGGTAAGGACCTTAGAAATGTTGATAAACAGAAGGACCTTGGGAAGTATTTGAACATAACTAGATGATATAGTAGAAACAAGAAACTGCAGATGCTGGTTGCGAAAAAAGACACAAAGAGGACTGAAGAAGGGTCTCGACTCGAAGCATCACCTATCCGTTCTACAGAGATGTTGCCTGACCCACTAAGTTATTCCAGCACCTTGTGTATTCTTTAGGTGATACAGTAGGTTCGGTACTTGCTTTTGAACTCTGCCTGCAATTAACAAATCACTCTCTTAATTATCCTCAATAAAATAAATTGAACTGAAATAGTGCAGGTCCTACATTGAATCACTAATTGCCACTAGTTCTGTAATTTCCCTATTGAAAATGACAGGGAAAAGGAGCAGCCTTTGTGGTGTAATGTAACGATGGAGTTGTACTGTAGCAAGTGTCAATGTGGTTGAGGGCAAAAAGCTGCTGTATAAAATCTGAATCCTATTAGTTGGTACAAAACAAGAATTATAATCCGTTCCACAATCCTGCCATCCCTACAATGATGACTTTTTCTTGTGCTCTCTGATCTTTGCCACACACCTCCACATATTAATGTATAGAGCAGGGAAGAATAAATAGATTTTTCTGCACATTCATCATAATTAATCCACGAGGAATCTCTTGAACTTCTACAGATGCGCTGGAGAAAGTATTCTCTCGGGATACAGCCGCCTGCTATAGCAACTGCTCAGCTCTTGACTGCCTGAACCTGCAGAGAGTGATAATACTGTTCACTCCATCACACGCTCGTTACTCCCTTCCATCCAGTCCATCTACACAGTGCTCTGGGTCACAATTCAGGACGTATTGTCAAGAATACTCGCCACCCTGGCTATTTACCTTTCTCTCTTTTATCTTCGGGGAGAATAAGCAGGAGTTTGAAAGCCCAGACGTCCATACTCACAGGAAAAACAGCTTTTTATTTTAGTTTAGAGATACAGCACGGATACAGGCCCATTGGCGCACGGAGTCTGCGCCAACCAGCGATCCCCATAGACTAGCACTATCCTACACACTAGGGACAATTTGCAATTTTTTTTCTCCAAAGCCAATTAACTTACAAACCTGTAGGTCTTTGGAATGTGGGAGGAAATCGGAGCACCCGGAGAAAATCCTTGCAATCAGGAACAAAACAAGGTGTCTGGCATTGTAAGGCATAACCTACCACTGCCTGTTTTTGCACTTTTGATTTTTTTGCACAATTTCAGATTGCACATCTTGCTCCATTCAGTTGCTTTGCTCCCGTATTTATTATTGTATTTACCATTACTGCGTTTTTATTCGGAGAGATTCAGGTAATGAAGGAAGTTCATTGCACTCTATGTATATGACAATCAACTAATCTGAATGTGAATCTGAACTACCTGGCTTTAGCTGTTTTTAATTTGTGTATTGGTATCTTCTGTGTAAGGTGACATATTTTACTTCTTTTTTTATTTTATTAGAAGCAATGTACATACATCTTAATCATAATATGCAACATACTACATTTCTTGTACAACTTTTTTTTAATATAACTTTAACCTATGATAGAAAAAGAGAAAAGGAAAAAGAGAAAGAAGAAAAGAGTGAGTATAGTAGTGGAGTGTAGTCCGCAGTAGTTTGCGTTAAGTGAATGATAATGGTTAAGTAGACTGCGTGCTTGAAAATGTGAAAAGAAGAAAAAAAAAAGGCCCCACAGAAACGGGGGCCTTAAGAAGAGAAAAAGAAAATAAGTAAGGAATCTAAAAAAGGTAAGGCTAAGCAAGAAGGAAAGAGAGTGTGCCTAATTCCTAACGATTCACACCCATCACCTAGTTCTAAAAGAATTACTTTCCAGTTGCTACTTATAACATTGTATTGCAACATTTCGTTGATGGAGAGATTTTAAAAATTAATGGAAATACTTATTATTCGGTAAAGGTTTTGTCTAACATTGTTCAAATGAGTCACATTAGCAAAGCACGCATTGGACAGATGTATTTTGTGTGTCTTTCTTTCATATAGATGAATGAAAGAACTGTAATGGCACTCAGTGAATAACTAATGAATTGGCTGAATCATTTTAGAACACTTAATTCAAAACTTAAATCAACCTGCTGTCAAATATGACAAGGTGATTATTTTCAGGATTCTGAGATCCATATCATCTTCATGTAGTTATGAGGGCTGTCATATATGAGGACAGAAAATGCTGGAGTAGCTCAACGCACCAGACTACATCTCCGGAGAACATGGATGGGTGACGTTTCGGTTTAGGATTCTTCTTCAGACTTGAGAAGGATCCCAACCCAAAATGTTCACATCTGTGTTCTCCAAAGATGCTGCCTGACACGACCAAGCACTTTGTGTCTTTTTTTTGCAAGCAAACATCTGCAGTTCCTTATAATATGTCATAGACAATAGACAATAGACAATAGGTGCAGGAGTAGGCCATTCGTCCCTTTGAGCCATTCAATGTGATCAGGGCTGATCATCCCCAATCAGTACCCCGTTCCTGCCTTCTCCCCATATCCCCTGACTCCGCTATTTTTAAGAGCCCTATCCAGCTCTCTCTTGAAAGCATCCAGAGAACCTGCCTCCAGAGGCAGAGAATTCCACAGACACATGTCATATATAACATATATTAGCAGTGTCATTAACATGACGGTAAATTTATTCATGAACATTTTTTTAATCTGTTAATCATGATCACTGATCGGAAATATAATAGAAAGTTTACAAAGCACAAACTTATACGGGCCGCATCTGGTCACATTTGGCTCATCAGATTATCTCCAATGTCAGACCCATTCTCGTTATACAAGTGCCTAGTGTTGTTGGCACATCCTTCAGACACCATATCTTCCTGACACAAACCACTGTTCCTTTGGATGTCAGAAGCATCCAGCAACAAAGATGGTCTTCAATGCTCTGATCAGCTGGGGAACTGCTACTCATAACTGATAAGACCATCATGATGCTGGTCCTGAAATCATTTGGTGATTTGAGTCTGTAGCGCAGCAAACTACAGGGAAGGTAAATTATTTTTAATAAAAGGTTGGCACCTTTAGTTTAATGAGCATTTTAAAATATCTTGTGTTTTATTTAATTATTTTTGTGC
Source organism: Amblyraja radiata (assembly GCF_010909765.2). NCBI lineage: Eukaryota > Metazoa > Chordata > Chondrichthyes > Rajiformes > Rajidae > Amblyraja > Amblyraja radiata. The sequence continues at coordinate 5,445,605 of NC_045956.1, forward strand.
TTTTTATTACTACAGTTTGAATAGCTATTTTAAATATCTCAGTGGCAGAAATATTTCAAAATGTAAAATATTTTTATGGTGACATAGTGGCACAGCTGATAGAGCTACTACCTTGCAGCACCAGAGTTCTGGGTTCGATCCTGACCTAGGTTGCTGTCTGTGTAGAGTTTGCACGTTCTCCTTGTGACCGCGTGGGTTTCTTCCAGGTCCTCCAGATTCCTCCCACATTCCAAAGACGTTTGGGTTTATTGGCCTCTGTAAATTGCCCCTAGTGTGTAGGGAGTGAACATGAAAGTTGGATAACATAGAATTAATGTGAATGTGTGATCGATGGTGGAAGTAGATTTGGTGGGCTGAAGGCCTTGTTTCCATGCTGTATCTCTAAACTAAAAAGTTTTACAGCCTTGACAAGAGGCCAAGCACCCCTCCACCTGACTCTAAACACCCCACAACACCCTCCTCCCACTGCCATCATCAACCACTTTGCATCCTAACAATCCCTATGATGGCTATTTTGGAACGGGCAGGTCCTCTGCAGTTGGCACAGTCACTGACCGGACCAGGCCACCCAGCAGATGTCCAGTGAGACCAGCTCTCTGCCTCTAGCTCCTATTAGTGTGTTCAAGGAGAGACTGCAGGAGGCAATTGTGGGCAAGGAGCCAGCTCCAGCATGAATCATGTCAGTATCTCCTGGCGTTTTCCCTATTTCAAGAGTTTGTCCTTTCATGTTTGATAGGAGAGTGCAGAATGATCTGTTTTGTTTCATTCCCTTCTGCTACTTCTGCTATTAAAGGTGACGCCCCCCCCCCCCCCTCCCCCTCAGCCCAACTTACTACCTGCTTAGTCAAGGGGCAAGTGATTTAATACCCGAGTTGCTCCTTGCACCTCTCTATCATGAGCCCACATTGGCCTGATGCCTTGGTACCTCACCTCTTTCACTAGTGCAGCAACTAATACACCAAACTGGAAAATAACAAAGATACCATTAGCATGCTTGAAATACATAGGTTCTTTATCATTTTGGGTTTCAAAGCTTTGAATTTATTCAGTATTTCAGCACTGTTTCACGAACATGTTCATTTGAAAGCTGAATAGCTTCAGTAATATTTGCCTGCAGAGAGAATGGAGCAGCTGGGCTTGTACACTCTGGAGTTTAGAAGGATGAGAGGAGATCTCATTGAAACATATAAGATTGTTAAAGGCTTGGACACGCTAGAGGCAGGAAACATGTTCCTGATGTTGGGGGAGTCCAAAACCAGGGGCCACAGTTTAAAAATAAGGAGTAAGCCATTTAGAACGGAGACTAGGAAACACTTTTTCTCACAGAGAGTGGTGAGTCTGTGGAATTCACTGCCTCAGAGGGCGGTGGAGGCAGGTTCTCTGGATGCTTTCAAGAGAGAGCTAGATAGGGCTCTTAAAGATAGCGGAGTCAGGGGATATGGGGAGAAGGCAGGAACGGGGTACTGACTGGGGATGATCAGCCATGATCACATTAATTGGCGGTGCTGGCTCGAAGGGCTGAATGGCCTCCTCCTGCACCTATTGTCTATTGTCTATTGTCTATTTTGCTGATTCTCTAGTCTCTGTGCCAAGCTCCTGTCACTGAATATCCCATCTTTCTGGACTCTCTTTTCTGCTTTCTCCGAAGGCCAGTATGTAGTTTGACAGGGGACCACGGAATGGATCGACTGAGCTTACATTCACTGGAATTTAGAAGGATGAGAGGGTATCTTATAGAAACATGTAAAATTCTTTAGGGATTGGACAGGCTTGATGCAGGAAAAATGTTTCCGATGTTGGGGCAGTCCAGAACCAGGGGTCACAGTTTAAGAATAAGGGGTAAGCCATTTAGGTCTGAGATGAGGAAAACATTTTCACCCAGTGAGTTGTGAATCTGTGGAATTCTCTGCCACAGAAGGCAGTGGAGGCCAATTCACTGCATGTATTCAAGAGAGAGTTAGTTGTCACTCTTAGGGCTAACGGAATCAAGGGAAAGCAGGAACAGGGTACTGATTCTACACGATCAGCCATGATCATATTGATCATTGCTTGTAGGGCCGAATGGCCTACCACTGCACTTATTTTCTATGTTTCTATGGAACTTTGTTCTTTGTCCAATTACGCCTACTTGTGCGGCAGCTAAAATGTAAACATCAGTGGTCTATGCTTGCAAGGGACAAGGGCTTACAGAACAGCCAGGCACTGCCTGCTTCTGAAAGGGCCCTCTGGAAAGTAATAATGTGCAGCAATGTTGTCTGATCTTTTTATTTCATCTAAACAGCATGAAAGGGAAATGATTTCCTCCCCCTTCTTTCCCCCAACAGCGCATTAAGTCCTTCATAGTTTGTTTTGGAATTACCATCTACTGTTATACCCATATACGTTCCAGTTTGGAGATAGCTTTCCTTCTTTCTCTTGAGCGTTTAGAAATTTATTCTCAGCTGCTTCGATGAAAGCTCCAAAAATAAATCCAATGATGCTATGTGTTAGTAAAAGGACTGGAATGGAGGTGATGTGGGCATGAGCGCAAGGTTTGATTGTGGCCATGCATTTGAGAGATTTATATGTGAATTAAAATCCCTCATGCACAGATGCTAGCTGTCCGCTGTGTGGGGGAGAACATCTGGATCTGGACAAGTAAATGCAATTTACATTAATCCAATTAATCCAATCTCTTTGTGGAAAAGAGCTTTTGAATAAACAATATCTACTCGGAGTGCAAGGAGTTTGTGGGCAGACTTATTGAAAGCAGATGCTGATACCCAAGATGAAGAGCAAATACCCTGTAGTTTAATGGATGTTGCTCCTGGGAACTTGAGATAATAAACAAGTGTTGATTGAATTAGATTCAAGAGATTCAAGATTCAAGGGAGTTTATTGTCATGTGTCCCAGATAGGACAATGAAATTCTTGCTTTGCTTCAGCACAACAGAACATAGTAGGCATTGACTACAGAACAGATCAGTGTGTCCATCTACCATTGTATAAATATATACACACATGAATAAATACACTGATAAATTGCAAATAAACAGATAATGGGCTATTAATGTTCAGAGTTTTGTTTGAGTTGAGTTCAATGGCTGTGGGGAAGAGGTTGTTTCTGAACTTGGTCGTTGCAGTCTTCAGGCTCCTGTACCTTCTACCTGAAGGTAGTGGGGAGATGAGTGTTTGGCCAGGATGATGTGGGTCCTTGATGATACTGCCAGCCTTTTTGAGGCAGCAACTGCGATAAATCCCCTTGATGGAAGGGAGGTCAGAGCCGATGATGGACTGGGCAGTGTTTACTACTTTTTGTAGTCTTTTTAGTTCCTGGGCGCTCAGGTTGCCGAACCAAGCCACGATGCAACCGGTCAGCATGCTCTCTTATGCATAAATCACTTTATGGAAGATTATAGATCCTTTATATATTATAGTGCCGGTTACTTCAACCAAGATATGGACACACAGCCTCTTGTGTTTCTTACTTGTGAAGAGAGAAAATAATTATAATTGTCTTTGCAACAGTATTGAAGTGTTGCAATCAAGCAGAAAGTCTGAATGCATCTTTACTGGGATTGGAATTGTAATAGTTTAAAATAGGAAATTACCCTTAGTTAAAAAAAAAGTAATGAAAAGATAATGGAATTAAAAGTTAATGTGTCTCTAAGATCTGATAGTTTGTATCTTAAGGTTCTGAGAGGTAACAACCAAGATTGTTAGCTCTTCTCTTTTAAAAATCCAATAAATGAAGATTGTGGGGGAAAATAAAATTGGGAATGACTGCGTGCTGGCGACCTCGGGACTCTGGAGGCAGCTGACAGGACTCGCCCTGAGCTCGCTCCCGTGAGGGCGGCCCAGCCCGGGGCTGGAACTGCGCTCTCGTGAGAGCGGCCTGGCGAGGGGCTGAGAGACTCTCCCGTGAGGGGCTGTGGCCCGTCGGAGTGGCCCAGCCCGAGGGAGAACGGCACTCCCGTCGGAGTGGCCCAGCCCGAGGGAGAACGGCACTCCCGTCGGAGTGGCCAGCCCGAGGGTGGAACGGCACTCCCGTCGGAGTGACCCAGCCCGAGGGAGAACGGTACTCACGTGAGGGCGATCCGGCTCGGGGCTGGAACGGTGCTCCGGTGGCTGGGACAGCGTTCTGGCGGCGGTGACCTGAGTCCTGGGTTCAGCCGCGGGCCAGCGGCTGCGTGTGCTGGACTGGAGGCCGGCAGCTTCGACCACCCCGGGACGCGGTGTTTGAACCGGCCCGTTTGCGGGGTTCGGTGAGCCGCGGGACTGTTGTGCCATCGCCCGGTGGGGAATCGCCTCAGCGCAGAGGGAGAAGAGGGAGGAAAGAGACAGTAACCCTAAGATTTTTGCCACCACAGTGAGGAGGTGACTTGGAGGATACACTGTGGTGGTGTAGTTTGGTTTATGTTGTTTATTATTGTATGATTGTATGTATGACTGCAGGCACGAAAATTTCGTTCAGACCATAAGGTCTGAATGACAATAAAGGTATTCAATTCAATTCAAAACTGTGGAATAATTTAAAATTCTGCACCTTAGGGCCAAACAAAAACAGATTCTTATTTAATGCAAGAGATTGGTGTTTAAAATGGCTTCGATACTTTTGAAATCATTCTCTCTTCCATGCCCAGTGTTATTCGTTGTAAGGTCCTGCATCATAACCCATTTTGTCCAATTTCAGGCATTTTTACAAAAATAAATATTGGAGAAAGCTCGGAGCTTATCGACATCTGGAAAAGTTGATTTTACTTTGTGGACATTCTTTCGGCAGTCAGAGAACAGATGATGTAAATTGTGTCCTTGTATTAAGATAAGAAAATGACTTTGCTCACAGTTTCAAATTGCAGCTGCTTTTTAATAAAGCTGCTTTGACAAGATATCATGGTGTCTCATGTCTTATTAGGTAGGAATTCGGTCAATCAAAAGTTAGACGCAGATCTTTTGTATGAAAGTAAGCATGCAGGTACAGCAGGCAGTGAAGAAAGCGAATGGCATGTTGGCCTTTATAACAAGAGGAATCGAATACGGGAGCGAATACGGGAGCAAAGAGGTCCTTCTGCAGTTGTACAGAGCCCTAGTGAGACCAGACCTGGAGTATTGTGTGCAGTTTTCGGTCCCCTAATTTGAGGAAGGACATTCTGTGCTATTGAGGGAGTGCAGCGTAGGTTTACAAGGTTAATTCCCGGGATGCGGGACTGTCATATGCTGAGAGAATGAAGCAGCTGGGCCTGTACACTCTGGAGTTTAGAAGGATGAGAGGCTATCTCATTGAAACATATAAGATTGTTAAGGGCTTGGACACGCTAGAGGCAGGAAACATGTTCCCGATGTTGGGGGAGTCCAGAACCAGGGTCACAGTTTAAGAATAAGGAGTAAGCCATTTAGAACGGAGATGAGGAAACACTTTTTCTCACAGGGAGTGGTGAGTCTGTGGAATTCTCTGCCTCAGAGGGCGGTGGAGGCAGGTTCTCTGGATGCTTTCAAGAGAGAGCTAGATAGGGCTCTTAAAAATAGCGGAGTCAATGGATATGGGGAGAAGGCAGGAACGGGGTGCTGATTGGGGATGATCAGCCATGATCACATTGAATGGCGGTGCTGGCTCGAAGGGCTGAATGGCCTGCTCGTGCACCTATTGTCTATTGTCTATTGTCTATTGTCTATTCTGTTGAGACTGAACCACATTGTTGCTCCTTCTTCAGCCATCAATTCTCTCCCATGACCGGTTCTAGTAACAGATGACAATGATCAGCTGAACCATGACCACCATGGATTTAATGAGGAGTGACCTTATGGAGGTTTACAAAATGATGAGGGGCATAAATGCGATGAATAGCCACAGTCCAAAATTAGGTGAATAAATAAGGTGAATAGCCCCAGCCCCAGTGTGGTGGAGTCCAAAATTAGTGGCCATGGGATTTAAAGGTGAGAGGGAAAAGGGAACCGAGGGGTAATTATTTTACACAGAGCATGGTGCATGGTGCAATCACGGTGGCACAGCTGTAGAGTTGCTGCCTTACAGCAAAAATGCAGGGCCAGAGACCTGGGTTCGATCCCGACTACGGGTGCTGTCTGTATGGAGTTTGTACAGTCTCCCCGTGATCTGCGTGGGTTTTCTCCGAGATCTTCCTTTCCTCCCACACTCCAAAGACGTGCAGGTTTGTAGGTTAATTGGCTTGTTTAATTGGCTTGATAAAAAATGTAAAAATTGTCCAAGTTGGCGATATGCAAAGTACTGCCCTGCCGACTACAACATTCAGAAGGTTCAGAACGGAACGAGCAGACAGAAGAAGTGGTAGTGGCAAGTATAAGTCTGACATTAGAAGGAAATTTGGACATGTGCAGGAATGGCATAGGTTTGGAGGGATATGGGCCAAGCGCCAGGCTCAGTTAGGAACGTCGATCAGTGTGGATAAATTAGGCCAAAGGGCCTGTTTCCATACTGTCTATTTCCATGCCTCTATGACTGTGCAGGTAGCTCATTGTAAGCTATGGGAAATATAAATTGTAGTTTGGTCATTAATGCAGGTGGTTTTGAGTGCAAGTGTAAAGACATTTTACTGCAATTACATGGGGTCCTGGTAAGCGTGTGTTGTGACTTTGAATGAGCTACACGGAGACTGGAGCTGTAGATGTAAAAGGTCTTTATTCAGCATGAGAACCAGGCATTCAGGATACGATAAAACCATAGTCATCCCCGGAGGGAAATTAGTCCGTCAACAGTCACAACACACGAGATAAACAAAAACTTGAAATTAAAAGTGAAAACAACAAGAAAAAGACAAGCAACTGTTGTCTGGCTGCCGTGTGCACAACGCCTCCGCCGGAACAAATGAACGAACAAACAAACACAGACTTAAGGGCCTGTCCCATGAGCATGCGACTGCATGCGGCAAGCGCGACCAAACCGGAAGCGGAGGCACGCGGAGCTCAAGTGATCCTGTATGAGTTGAAGTGAAGTTCGAGCGAAGTCCGCGGGAGGTTCGTGCGTGACGTACCGTGTCAAGACGCTGCTTACGGCGTCAAGGCGCTGCGTACGGCCTCAATGTGGCTGCGGGCCGGCAGGCCGTTGCCGCGCGGAATGTTTGGACAGTGTCAGTTTTTCGGAGCCCCGCGCAATGTCGGGACCAGCTCCGCACAACTCCATAAGGCTCCAGCGATCGAAGTGGGACCGGCCCCGCGAGGCCGAACAGCTCAAGCAACCAGGTTATGTCGCGCTTGCCGCATGCAGTCGCATGCTCGTGGGACAGGCCCTTTATCCCCTGGGCAGACGATTCTAAACTAGAGCTCCCCCCCCCCCTCCCACCCCCGCCGGGTCCCCATTGTCTTCCCCTCCCCCTCACGCTCATCGACCGTGAGGCCCCACCACCACCGAGGCTCCTCAGTTGCTGCTGAGGCTCCCGTTGCTGCCGAGGCTCCTGCCACCACGATCTCCCATCGCCGCCACCTCTGAGGCTCCTTTGGGGAGCGTTCTGGTCTTCGGTCGTCTTTCTGGTAGGCGACAGAGTGGTTGGATCGGGCCCGCGCAGCTCACCGGACACACCCACTGCGCTCGCGCGTCCCCGGTACACTGGTGGAAACCTTTTCTGGATGAATCCCTCAGTATCATCTCACTGAACTCAAAGTAAGTCAAAGTTTTAAAATCAGTAAGCGCAATACTAACTGCAGCTTATTTAATAGCGTTTCAATAGTTAAAACTACAGTTTGCTTCAATATTTAAATAAATAAATAATGTTGTAGAATTACATTTTTCCCATGGGAGCACATCTCAATTGACAAGATACTTTGAATACTCAAACAGTTGTAGATGGTCTGAAGGCTTCTGACAATCTATATTACTAAAAGTCTGATCTTGACCGCTTTTGGCCTACTGTGCCGCCAACTACGGCCGTCATTTTTGGCCACCTCGCTCAGAGCCCCCCTCCGCCTTTCGGGACTGGAGAATTTTTCCCATCGATGAAAAATCAGAGATATTAATGTTTAAAAAAATTCCCATTCTCTCTGCTAGGGGCTGGGTGGGAGGGGGGAGGGAGGAGGGACTATAAAATATTATAGTCCCTCCTCCCTCCGCTGGTGAGAGGGGGGAGGGACTATAAAACCCGGAAGTGGTGTGCATTACTCAGTCTCTGCAAGATGGAGGAAGCCTGAGGGTCATGTCTCTCTGAGCTGTGAATAACACTGAACACGTGTATACTCAACTGTGAGTGCCCTTAATGTGGTTCAAAATGCTTGCAAAAAGTGTCTTTTTTGGTTCTAAAATGGTTGCAAAAAGTCTATTGGTTCTAAAAGGCTGGCAAAAAGTGTCTATTGGTTCTAAAATGCTTACAAAAAGTGTCTCTATTGCTTCTAAAATGCTTACAAAAAGTGTCTCTATTGGTTCTAAAATGCTTACAAAAAGTGTCTATTGGTTCTAAAATGCTTACAAAAAGTGTCTCTATTGGTTCTAAAATGTTTGCAAAAAGTATCTCTTTTGGTTCTAAAATGCTTGCAAAAAGTGTCTCTATTGGTTCTAAACTGGTTCCGTAAAGTGTCTCTATTGGTTCTAAAATTCTTGCAGAAATTGTCTTTTGGTTCTAAAATGCTTGCAAAAAGTGTCTATTGGTTCTAAAATGCTTGCAAAAAGTGGCTATTGGTTCTAAAATGCTTGCAAAAAGTGTCTATTGGCTGTTGTGGTGGTAACTGCTTTGAAATGATCAGCCATGATCATATTGAATGGCGGTGCAGGCTCGAACGGGCCGAATGGCCTACTCCTGCACCTATTTTCTATGTTTCTATGAAAGGCTGCACTGTAAAAAAATGGCTATTGGGGGTGGTAATTGCTTTTAAATGACTGCATTGGGAAACAAATGGCTGTTGTTGGTGGTGGTATCTACTTTGAAAGGCTGCATTGTAAAAACAAATGGCTGTTGTTGGTGGAGGTAACTGCTTTGAAAGGTTGCACTGCAAAAAACAATGGCTGTTGTTGGTGATGTTAACTGCTTTAAAAAGCTGCACTTCTTAAAAAACATCCTGTTTGCACGAATATTGATTTTAGATAAAACGCTACCACTTACAGCTGTGATTTTTGACCATCTTACTCAGTTCCTCGCCACTCATCAGGTGCAGAGGATTATTCCCATCAATTAAAAATAAAAGTGGTGGTAGTGTTAAAAAAAAAATTTGAGAATCTCTCTACTGTCAATCATGCCATGAAGGACACGCCCCTTCCAGTTGGAGGGGGAGGGATTATAAAACTCATAAGTGTGGGTGTGGCTCAGTCTCTGCAAGATGGGGGAGAGAGAGGTCACGACAGTCTGAGCTGTGAATCAACTGAAAACACTGAATGTCAACTGAACTGTGAGTGTGGTGTTTTGTGTGGTTTTATAGTGGTTTTATGGTGGTTTCACCCTGCTTGAAATGCCATGAAACTGCACTAGCATTTGGTGGCCTTGCAACCTGCTTGAATTGATATGAAACTGCACTTGAATTTGGTGGCCTTGCACCCTGCTTGAAATGGCATGAAACTGCACTTGAATTTGGTGGCTTTGCACCCTGCTTGAAGTGGCATGAAACTGCACTTGAATTTGGTGGCCTTGCAGCCTGCTTGAAATGGCATGAAACTGCATTTGAATTCGGTGGCCTTGCAGCCTGCTTGAAGTGGTCGGAAACTGCACTTGAATTTGGTGGCTTTGCACCCTGCTTGAAATGGTAGGAAACTGCATTTGAATTTGGTTGCCTTACACCCTGCTTGAAGTGGAATTTCAAAGAATGGCCATGAGTCAACTGTTAGTCCACCAGCCGTTAGTGAGCTGCCAGCACATCAGGCTTGAGTGACTGAGCTGCCACCTCAAGAATCCATTGTGCCCACAATGTCCATACTAACCAGTCCCTTCAGCCCACAGTACCCATACTGCATCGGGGGACCAGCCCTCCCGTGTGAACATGGGACCCAACGGGTCCCACTTAGTCTAGTGAAATATAGTTTCCATTTATTGAACCTAAACTTCAGCTCACCTTGTTTAGTGAAAACATCTTATTAACTTTAACTAACAAACTGAACTGATGGCATGAAAAGCATTTAATAAAGGCAAATTCCCCTCTCTCTAAATGGTCTTTCTACAGTAAACATATAGACAAAGGGACATTTGCCTTTATGAGATGCTTTTCACATCATCAAGAAATTCTTAAGCTCCACATAGCCACTGAAGTGCAGCTACTGCTGAAATATAATAAAAATGTAAACTCATTTTAAGGTAAGGGGACGAGGATTTAATAGGAACCTGAGGGGCAAGTTTTTTTACACAGAAGGTATACAGAACAAGCTGTCGGAGGAGGTATTTGAAGTGGGTACTATCACAATGTTTAAGAAACATTCCGCCTGAAAAATATCCATTAACTTAGCCTCCATTGCCATCTGTGGCAATGAATTCCACAAATTCACCACCCTCTTACTAAAGAAATTGCTCCTTATCTAATTTCTAAAGGTATGTTCTTTTATTCTGAGGCTATTGCCTCTGGTCCTAGACGACTCTCCCACTATTGGAAACATCCTCTCCACAATCACTATATCCAGGCCTTCACTATTTGGTAAGTTTCAATGAGCATCCCCTTCATCCTCTAAACTCCAGCAACCACAAGCCCAACGCCTTCTAATGCTCATCATGTGTTAACCCAATGAAATGTGTTCGTTCATCAAATGCTGATCATATGTTAACCAGGATGTTGCCAGGACTAGAGGGTGTGAGCTGTAGGGAGAGGTTGAGTAGGCTGGGTCTCTCTTCCTTGGAATGCAGGAGGATGAGGGGTGATCCTATAGAGGTGTCTAAAATCATGAGAGGAATAGATCGGGTAGATACACAGTCAAGTTCAAGTTCAAGTGAGTTTATTGTCATGTGTCCCTGTATAGGACAATGAAATTCTTGCTTTGCTTAAGCACACAGAAAAATAGTAAGGCATTTACTACAGTACAGATAAATGTGTCCATACACCATGATATAAATATATACACACATGAATAAATAAACTGGTAAAGTGCAAATAACAGAAAGTGGTTGTTAATAATCAGAGTTTTGTCCGAGCCAGGTTTAATAGCCTGATGGCTGAGGGGAAGTAGCTATTCCTGAACCTGGTTGTTGCAGTCTTCAGGCTCCTGTACCTTCTACCTGAAGGTAGCAGGGAGATGAGTGTGTGGCCAGGATGGTGTGGGTCTTTGATAATACTGCCAGCCTTTTTGAGGCAGCGACTGCGATAAATCCCCTCGATGGAAGGAAGGTCAGAGCCGATGATGGACTGGGCAGTGTTTACTACTTTTTGTAGTCTTTTCCTCTCCAGGGCGCTCAAATTGCCGAACCAAGCCACGATGCAACCGGTCAGCATGCTCTCGACTGTGCACCTGTAGAAGTTAGAGAGAGTCCTCCTTGACAAACCGACTCTCTGTAATCTTCTCAGGAAGTAGAGGCGCTGATGAACTTTTTTGATAATTGCGTTAGTGTTCTCGGACCAGGAAAGATCTTCAGAGATGTGCACGCCCAGGAATTTGAAGTTCTTGACCCTTTCAACCATCGACCCGTTGATATAAATGGGGCTGTGGGTCCCCCTCCTACTTCTTCCAAAGTCCACAATCAGTGGACCTGAATAGGGTAATCGGGCAATAGGGCAATCTCTTGCCCTGAATAGGGTAATCGAGGACCAGAGCACATAGGTTAAAGGGGAAGGGGAAAATGTTTAATAGGAATCCGAGGGGTAACTTTTTCACACTAAGGGTGGTGGGTGTATGGAACACGCTGCCAGAGGAGATAGGTGAGACTGGGACTCTCCTAACATTTAAGAAACAGTTAGACAGGTACATGTATAGGACAGGTACACAAAAATGCTGGAGAAACTCAGCGGGTGCAGCAGCATCTATGGAGCGAAGGAAATAGGCAAAGTTTCGGGCCAAAACCCTTCTTCAGTCAGTGCAAGATCAGTCTGAAGAAGGGTTTCGGCCCGAAACGTTGCCTATTTCTTTCGCTCCATAGATGCTGCTGCACCTGCTGAGTTTCTCCAGCATTTTTGTGTACCTTCGATTTTCCAGCATCTGCAGTTCCTTCTTAATCATGGATAGGACAGGTTTGGATGGATATGGACCTAGGGCAGGCAGGTGGGACTAGTGTAGCTGGGACATGTTGGACGGTGTTGGCAAGTTGGGCTGAAGGACTTGTTTCCACGCTGTATCACTCTATGACTCTAACCCAATTTTAAGGCTACAGAATGCAGTGTCCATAATGCGCTGGCTACCTGTCAGCACATTCACCACTGGCATTTTATTCATCTGGCATTGCAAACGTTTTTTGGATCAAGAATGCATCTCCAGTTAAATCATTGTGAAGTCTCCAAATCACAAACATCAGTGGAGCACACATCATTAACTCAGGAATACAGTGAGGTTTCCCACATGTCTTTGTACATATCTGCCTGCAGTTTTGCCTGCTCCGTTGTGATGAGTACTCTCTAGATTTCATGGTCAGATGTAATGGTCATTTATTTCTCCCATTGTCCATTTTACAAAGTAGTAGTATTAAACTGACTAATGTGAAATCTGCTTTCTAGTTTATTCCACAATAGTTTGTTTTCAATGGGGCCCTTGAAAGGTAACGAGTGCAAGACCAGTTTTTAAATAACACAGCAATACCACAAAGATTCTTACTTTGTAACAAAACAAGAAAAAACATGTCCAGTTTCCTTTGTGCTAAACGAGAGGGTAAGGGAAATTTTAACAAACAACTTGGGATGTACTTTATAAATTGCAGGTTAGTTTTAAAGTGAGAATTAAGTTTACAGGGAATGTCACAGTGGTCCATATGGTCTAGTTAAACAAGTCTCTGAAGTATATCTTTCATCATGGAGTATGTAAAGGGCCTGTCCCACTTACGTGTCCTTGGCACGCAAATTACGCGACCTCGTGGTCACGTTGTGGCGCACGGGCATCGTATGACCGCGCGGGGCTGGTCCCACTGAGAAGCGTGGAGGGGTATGTAGTTGCGCGCGACATCGCGCGGGGCTCTGAAATTTTGTAACGAACAAAATCTTCACGCGCCAACGGCCTGTCGCGGAACTGACGGCCAAAGTGGGACAGGCCCAAGACCCTGGCGCGATGCAACGTCTCATCTCCAACAGCAGCAGAAGCAGGCAAATGATTGCCGAACTCGGCCTGGGGCTCATGGCCGTTGCGGCCCGGATCCGCCCCCACATCTACTCCCAGAGCGGGGCCAAGAAAATTGAAGATGGACACAAAATGCTCCACCCTTCCTTGGTCATCTGTTGTTGGTTCTGCTTTGTTCTGGCAGATGGGTGGACAAAGGTTGGAGCTGAAAAAGACATGTGACTAAAGTGGACTAAAGGAGACAGGAAAGAGACAAAAAGGTGTTGATAAGTAGAGAAGAGGCTTGAGAGACCGGTGATGTGTAAACCCAGAGGGAGGGATATAGGTGGAAGGGGACGGAGAGAGGGAAGGGGGGGTAGGATAGTGGATGAATGGGCATGCACTGGGTCAGGAAATGGCGGGGGGGGGGGGTGAACAAGAAAAAAAATGGGATGGGGTGTTAACTACAATTTGGGAATTCAATTTGGGACCTCTCCATGTCCTCCAGAGATGCTGCCTGACCCACACAGTTGCTCCTGCACTTTGTGTTCATCGCAATATTCCAGCATCTGCAGTTTTGCGTGCCTCCATTCTTGCAGAGACAGGAATCTTGAAAACTCCGATCCTCGTTGCCTGAAGCTATGTGGTTATCACAAAAGAAGAAAAATTGGATTTCCATGAAGGAGCGTTCCCTTGGAAAATGTCTATTCTTGTTTCTACCTCTAATCTCGATAGAATCACCCCTGCACATGTCCCTTCATTTGCATTGTACATTGAGAAGAAGTGAGGCCAGCTTGCATGTTACATCAAAGTTGTTAATGTAAGTGAATTAAAAACAAGATCGTTTCTCTCTCTTGTACTGTCTATCCCCACCCTTCCCACTTAAAAAAAAGGACATAAATAAAGACTGTTAAAGTGGCCGATTTAACAAAGAGAGAAAAAAGCCCCATTAATTATAGGATTTCTTTTCCAGAGCACAACGCAATACCACCGAGGAAAATATGAAACTTTGAACTGGTAAAATTGATGAATTGAAGCTGGCTGGAATACAATATGCCTGAGGTTTTCTACCCTGAATGTCAGACCAGACTGCTGACTCACAGCTGACACAGCACTACAGGGTAACCCAATCTTTATTTACATTTTAAGCTTGGAGGTCAGAGTTCATGTGCATTTAGTTCCACCTACATTTAATCTGTGGGTTTAGGTGAATGCTGGAGGTGGCAGATGTACACTCTTGCACTATATTCGCAATGCTGCAGGGCAACTGTGTGGGCCTAAACAATGAAAGACGTGTCCATGGCCATTGCCTGAAGTAGACCATGCATCTATCTGCCTGATATAAGACAAAACATGTTTTTCAAAACGATTTTATTAAAGTGCACATAAAGTTTGATGCATTGTTAACTCATTATCTCCAGAGTCTACAGTAAACTAAACTATTTTAAGGGCCTGTCCCACTTAGGTGATTATTTCGGCGACTGCCGGCGACTGTCACAGTCGAAGCAGGTTGCCGATAAAGCAGCGACTGGACCTCCCTCCTTCCCCCTACGACAATGTCCATGACAACCTACCAGCTAGTCGACTTCAAGCTAGGGCAAGCTACCGAGGACCGGTGACCCATTAGACCATCCACCTACGACCACACCTACGACAACCTACGTCCACACAGGCGACAACCGAAGTCGACCTACATCCACCCGTGACAAGCTACGACAAGCAACGACCCTGTCGGCGACAACTGAAGACAATTCAGTCGCCGGTACCTGTCGCCGGTTGCCGTAGGTTGACGTTGGTAGTCGCCAATGGAATTCACCGAAGTCGGCACCGGGCGACAACCAACGTCACATGGCGACAAACTGCATCATGCTGGTGACAACCTACGACAGCAGCTACGACAGGAGAAGACAAGCTTCGTCAAGCCCACAGTTGCAGAAACGTTTTGAGCATTTCAAGATCCAGCGGCGGCCAGAAAAACGTTACAACTCTTTAGGCGACTTGAGGAGACTACTCACGACCATACAGGCGTCACCCCACGACAATGTGAAAACGGCCTAGTCGCCTGTAGTTGCCCAAAAAAATCGCCTAAGTGGGACAGGGGCTTTAGAAATTTCAAATGTGTCTGATTGGGTAGCTATCTTTTCAGTAGTAGTTCAGTTTACCGGTTTAAACCAGCATCAGCAGTTCCTTCCTACATAGTTTAGCTGATAGATACAGTACGGAAACAGGCCCAGAGAGTTCACGCCGGCCAGCGATCCCCGCACACCAACACCATCCTACACACACTCGGGACAATTTACAATTTTACCAATTAGCCTACAAACTGTATGTCTTTGGAGTGTGGGAGGAAACCGAAGCACCTGGAGTAAAACCCACGCAGGTCACGGGGAGAACGTGCAAACTACGTACAGACAGCACCCGTAGTCAGGATCGAACCCGGGACTTTGGCACTGTAATTGCAAGTTCCTAACCCTAACGCTATCTCATTAAAATGATTGCACAAACAGCCTCTTACTATTCACCATAACAAACGTTAACCAATTGGGCTTTTGGTTTCTGTTAGTTGGACACAATCTATTTAGGTATGGTCCAAGATGTGTCCATTGGTCAATGCGCATGGCATTACAGCAAAAACAGTGACATCATGCAAGCTAAAGGAAGATTGTGAAATAATCCCAGACCACTGAATACTTTATTCCCACTTTTGAATATAAATTAGCTAGAAATTTTAAAGTAATTCACAGTAATAGCCAAGAAAGCGCACCAACGCACATCTACTTTCTTAGAAGGCTTAGAAATTCGGCATTTCTAACTTGCCGAGTTCCTCAAAAACTCTCACCAACTTCTAAGATGCGCCGTGGAAAAATTTTTTTGGGATGCAGCACAGCATGGTTTGGAAACAGTTGCATCCAAAACTCGCCAGAAATTTTGGCAGAGAGTTGTGGATGCAGCCCAGACCATTACGCTAACTAACCTCCCTTCTGTGGACTCCATCTACACTTCATGCTGCCTTGGCAAGGCCACCAGCAAAATCAAGGACCAGTCCGATCACTCTCTGTTCTCCTCTCTCCCATTAGAAGATTGAGGGGGGATCTTATAGAAACTTACAAAATTCTTAAGGGGTTGGACAGGCTAGATGCAGGAAGATTGTTCCCGATGTTGGGGAAGTCCAGGACAAGGGGTCACAGTTTAAGGATAAAGGGGAAATCTTTTAGGACTGAGATGAGAAAAACATTTTTTACACAGAGAGTGGTGAATCTCTGGAATTCTCTGCCACAGAATGTAGTTGAGGCCAGTTCATTGGCTATATTTAAGAGGGAATTAGATGTGGCCCTTGTGGCTAAAGGGATCAGGGGGTATGGAGAGAAGGCAGGTACAGGATACTGAGTTGGATGATCAGCCATGATCATATTGAATGGCGGTGCAGGCTCGAAGGGCTGAATGGCCTACTCCTGCGCCTATTGTCTATGTTTCTATGTTTCTATGTTTCTATGGTACAGAAGTCTGAAAACGCCTACAGATTCAGGGACAGGTTCTTCTCAACTGTTTTCAGATAACTCAACCAACTAGAGAGCAGTCCTGACATCCCACCTATCTCATTGGTGAACTTCCAACTATCTTTAATGGGACTTCACTGAATTTTATCTTGCACTAAACATTATCCTCTTCATCCTGTATCTATACACTGTGGACAGCTTGATGGCCATGTATTGTCTTTGAATAATGTATAGTCTTGTCTTTGACTGGAAAGTACACAACAAAAAGCATTACACTGTACCCTGGTACACAGGACAATAATAAACTAAACAAAACTAAATAAAACTAAGTCAACATTGGATATTGGTTCTGATTAGCATATTGAGAACACCCATATGCCTTGTAAAACCTTTATAGAGGAATCATAACACATAACAAGCTATTCAACCAACAATGCGTGGCTCAGTGTATATCCGCTGTGTGTGCAGTAATATCAATCCATGATGACTATTATTTTTCCCTGATTTTTATAAATGCCTATCTATCCTGCTTCACTAACTAACTGTAGAAGAACATTCCACAATCTTACCTCTAGGTAAAAAATAGTTTATCCTGCTTTCTCTCGTAATTACTGAAATCATTTGATCTTATCTACATTGTCCCATAACCACGTATCTTTAAATGCCTGCATCAAATTGCCTCATGATTACTTCTGTTGGAATGAAATAGTCTCAATGTCTTAGGTCATCCTTTATTTCTTTATAGCTGGCAGCATTTACTTCAATAGCCTTCCTTTAAATAGAAGTTCCTAACTGCAATAATAATCCAACTCAGGCCTTATGATGTTGCAATGACCAATTTGATGTCGTAGCTGAATGAGGAATGTTATCGTGATTCTTTCTCAAATAGAGATAAAGATTCCTCTTTAATGTGAGTATAATTGTTCCGTAGCATTGCTTAAGGCTACAGCTCAAATTCCCAAGAGCTTCTGTTTAGTATGTATGCATTCATTGACATTTGGAAACTAGACTGGGAGATCTCTGTGAGCTGAGTGATTCTTATCGTGGAAAGATTGCACAAAATTGACTTTCAAGATTGTGCAAAGTTATTTTCATGCAATGTGCACTTTGGCCACAGACTTTGACCCACTAGTGACAGCATACTAGTCAAATGCGAACCTGTTTAATTAAGAAGTCAATGACTTTAAAACTGCAAGACCACTGAGCACTACTTTCATCTTGAAAGACATTTTTGTATTCTATGATATATTATTGAATGTATATCAACTTCAACATTTAATGTTATACTCTCATTACAGTTGAAAGAGCATCAAGTTTCCTGTACATGAAGGGTTATAAACAACATACATATAACATCAGAGTTCTAATTTCCTCTGAAGCTTAAAATTCCTAGGCGCTAACATCTCAGATGACCTGTCCTGGGCCCAGCACAAGTTGCCAAATACTCGAACAAACTTCACCATCTGCTTTGTGGCCAGGTACAGCAATTCTAATGCAAGCTGAAGAGAGAGGGGTTCAGCCTTGGCCTTCATGAATACAGTCCACACCTCATTTTAAAGCCTCTACACGAGGCATTGTCTCAAGAGGTTAGGATTTACCATCAAGGATTCCCACCATATGGCCATGCCCTCTTCTCGCTGCCACCATCGATAAAGGAGGCACCGGTCAGAAGTCCCACGCCAGCAGTTTGAAGAACAAAGAGTTTCCTACAGCCAACCTGGACAACCCTAAAAGGCCTGTCCCACTTACGTGTCCTTGGCACGCAAATTACGCGACCTCGTGGTCACGTTGAGGCATCATATGGCCGCGCGAGGCCGGTCCCACTGAGAAGCGTGGAGGGGTATGGAGTTGTGCACGACATTGCGCGGAGCTCCGAAATTTTTGGAGTGAACAAAATCATCGCGTGCCAACGGCCTGTCGCGGAACTGACGGCCAAAGTGGGACAGGCCCAAAACCCTGGCGTGACGCAACGTCTCACCTCCAACAGTAGCAGAATCAGGCAAACGATCGCCGAACTCGGCCTGGGGCTCACGGCCGTTACGGTCCGGATCCGCCCCCACTTCTACTCCCAGAGCGGGGCCAATAAAATTGAAGATAGACACAAAATGCAGGAGTAACTCAGCGGGACCGGCAGCATCTCTGGAGAGAAGCAATGGGTGACATTTCGGGTCAAGACGCTTCTTTCAGACTAAAGAAGAGTCTCGACACGACACATCACCCATTGCTTCTCTCCAGAGATGCTGCTGGTCCCGCTGTGTTACTCCAGCTTTGTGTCCATCTTCAAATGACGTCACGTGCTCCAGACGGCTGTGCGGGCGCATGGAATCGCGCCCGACCTTCGCGGGACCATCTCAGCTCAACGCGACCATGAGGTCGCGTAATTTGCATGCCAAAGACACGTAAGTGGGACAGGCCCTTTAGTGACTGAACTGAGTTGGATTACAAGCCAGCCTGATACTGGCTCAATGATGTTCGCTTTTCAAAGCCTTCAGAAGGACTATCAAAACCTAATGCACAAGATGTTGAGAACCCTGGGTTCTCACCCAGAATGTGTTGCATTATTTATGCTTAGAGCACTCCAAGTATCAGCACAGCAGGTGCACAAAGGATCTCAAACAAAAATTGCAAACTCAGACTTTGCAGGTTACGTCCCTATTTTTCAACTCTGTTTTAATTTACATAGGAAATTTACATAACATTAAAAAATGTAGCACCCCAATCCAATTTTTTGGACATTGTTGTTCACAGATAAACACTTTATGGTGCTTTTTTTTCATGTCTGGTGGGTGGATCGCTACTTACTGAGTAACTACAAGTGCAGCCAGTTTAATGGAAGAACGATGGCATCAAACTCTTGACATGATCTAAATTATAGTATCCGCTCTTTCTTTATCATTGCCACAGAAGTCTGTGGAGGCCAAGTCAATGGATACATTTAAGGCGGAGTTTGATAGATTCTTGACTAGTACGGGTGTCAGGGGTTATGGGGAAAAGGCAGTTGAGAATGGGGTTTAGAGGGAAAGATAGATCAGCATTGAATGGCGGAGTGGACTAGATGGGCTGAATGACCAAATTCTGCAGAGTGTAATCAGGCTCCTGTCAATTGGATATTGGTGATCCTATATCGTTACAGTCACGCAATACCTTCAAGAGAGGAGGCCAGAAGGTTGCCTTTCACTAAATTTCTGCAACAACAGGATGAGGGAGGGGGGGGGGGGGGGGGAGGTATATCTCCATCTTCTCTTTTCTTATTTTTTTTCTTTTCTCTTGCACTTCTTTGGGGTCTTTTTCTTGCTTCTCTTTCTTCATTCCCTTTTTCTCTCTTTTTTTTTTTTCTTTCTTTTTTTCATTTAGGTTTCAACGTTAAAAATGAAGCTGTACAATAATTGTATAATTGTTATGTCGATCGTCTTATCCCTGTACAATTGCTTCTAATAAAATAAATTCCAAAAAAAAAAAAAAAAAAAAAAAAAGAGAGGAGGCCAGGTCAACTGGTGGCAGGAGAAATGCAGGTTTTTACAAAGAGAATGGTTAGTGCCTGGAAGGTGCTGCCAGGGCTGGTGGCTGGAGGCTGTTACAAGTGCAGGTAGATCATGTGCATGCAGGAGAGATTAGTTTAACTTGGCATCATGTTTGGCGCAGACATAACGGGCCAAAGAGCCTGTTCCTGTGCTGTACTTCTCTATGTTGGGACGACAGATGGCACAATGGGCTAAGTGTTCGGCTGGCGACCGGAAGGTGGCCGGTTCGAATCCCGCTTGGAGTGCATACTGTCGTTGTGTCCTTGGGCAAGACACTTCACCCACCTTTGCCTGTGTGTGAATGTGTGTGAATGTGTGTGAGTGATTGGTGGTGGTCGGAGGGGCCGTAGGCGCAGATTGGCAGCCACGCTTCCGTCAGTCTGCCCCAGGGCAGCTGTGGCTACAGAAGTAGCTTACCACCACCGAGTGTGACTGAGGAGTGAATGAATAATGCGATGTAAAGCGCCTTGAGTATTAGAAAGGCGCTATATAAATCCCATCCATTATTATTATTATGTTCCATGTTCTATGTTCACTTTCAGTATACCAATAATTCTATTCTCTGAATGAATTTTCTTTGAAATGTAATTACAGAGCAAACAACAATGCGGTGCGACTCGATCCAATTTCTAGACAAATAGATGTTATCGTGCGTAAAATACAAGTTTCAGCCGGTGGTTTGTTGACCCATGCCCTTCACCTGTGTGTTTTCATTTTGTTATTGACAGAACCATTAAGACAGAGGACAGAGGTCATCACTATCAATATACTAACTGTAATTGATATTTAGAACAGTAAGAAAACTTTCATCAATCTTGAAATCTAGTCTAGAAAGACATGCTTTTCAAAAGTGGAAATTTAATTGTAGATAATGCTGCATTAAAAAATTTAACAATGTAGTTTCATTGGCAGCCACATAATAAGTGATAAAGGATAAAATATTAACAGAAATGTCAAGGAAGACAACAGCTCAGCACCTGCAGAGATCTGAGGTTTCAGATTTGTAAGTGCTTGTCAGAAATGCTCTGGTTTTAATGAAATGATGTGGTAATTGTATAATGCCCCTGTCCCACTTAGGAAGCCTGAATGGAAACCTCTGAAGACTTTGCGCCCCACCCAAGGTTTCCGTGCTGTTCCCGGAGGTTGCAGGTGGTTGCCGGAGGTTGCAGGTAGTGGAAGCAGGTAGGGAGACTGACAAAAACCTCCGGGAACCTCCGGGAACCGCACTGAAATCTTGCGTGGGGCACAAAGTCTCCAGAGGTTTCTGTTCAGGTTTCCTAAGTGGGACAGGGGCATTAGACACTGACCTAAGAATTCATCTTCTCCATCAATGACAATGGTGCCCAAAGCGAAAGGTACTTTGGTCATCGCACACGATCGTGGCGAGTGTAAATTTAAAAGTAAGTTGGGTCCTGGGTTGGGAATGAGGGTGGGTGATTGTGGGGAGAGAGTCTGGTCAAGGAGGTGGTCAAGGAGCCTGGACATTGCCCACAGTTCAGTGCTTTCTTGTGGAAGAGAATAGGGGGGAGGTGTCTTGGGGATAGTTGAAAATCAGTGATTTGGGAAAGAATGAGGAGAGTTTAGGTACTTGAGAAGTGGAAGTAAGGAAAGGAATTGGATGTGTAAAATCAGGGTTATAGTTGTGTCATCAGGACATCGTGGGAAGTGGTATTTGGCACAATTTGGCGCTGACCTGTAGGGGGTATGGCTGCCTAGCCTGCAGCTGTCTGTTTTTCATTTCTTTTTTCTTATTTTTAGTTAATTTAGTGTTTTGTTTTTAAGGAGTTCTAGCTTTTTTATGTGTGTGGGAGGGGGGGGGAAGGGGGAAACTAATTTTCAGGGTCCCTACCTGGTCGGAGATGCAGCTATTCTCCGGGCTGCACTTTCGACCCGTCCTCGCGGCCTACCAGCGGGCCTGGAGCGGCATTTCCTGAAGGGACCGCCCGGAGCCTCGGCATCGGCGGCGGCATCGGCGGCGGCTGCGGAGCTGCGGGTCCGAGGAGCGAGGGGACCGCCCGGAGCCTCGGCATCGGCGGCGGCGGCGGCGGCGGAGCTGCGGGTCTGAGGACGGCGGTGCAGCGCTGGAACGCCATTGCGGGGCGGGCGGTGCCTTGCCCGGGTCGCAGCGCTGGAACTCCGGTGAGCTGGGACCGGCGTTAAAAACATCGCGGAGCTGCGGGCGGCGGCGCTGAACTTTACATCGGGAGCCTGGGATCTCGCGACGAGATCGCCAGTTGAGCTCCATTCGGCACGGCCTTGTCGGCTCCGGAAGCCACGGTCTCGAGTAGGGAGGCGGCCGTTCCAGGGTTCCCATGCCGCTGAAAGGATTCTCCCGACGCCGGAACATCATCACCCGGCGAGGACGGCCTGGAACATCGGGCCTCCGTAGAGGCAACTGTGGAGGCCTCAATAGGCCCGACTATGGGTGGACATTGGGGATGGGACTGGACTTTGTGCCTTCCACCATAATGGGAACCATTGTGGGGGAATGTTTTTATGTTAAAGCTATTTATTATTGTTATGTTTGTATTATTTTTTATGTGCTGCATTGGCAAAAAGAATTTCACTACATCTAGGTGTATGTGACAATAAATCAACCTTTGAACCTTTGACCTTTGATGTTTTAGTTTAGTTTAGAGATTAAGCACAGAAACAGGCCCTTTGGCCCATAGAGTCTGTGCCAACAAGCGACCCCTGCACACTAACACTATCCGACATGCACTAGCGACAAGTTACATATTTATAAAGCCAATTAGCCTACAAACCTGTATGTCTTTGGAGTGTGGGAGGAAACCGGAGCACTGGAGAAAACCCATGTAGGTCACAGAGAGAACGTACAAACTCCATACAGACAGCACCTGTAGTCAGGATTGAACCCAGGTATCTGACACTGTTAAAGGGCTTTTTCACTTTGCGACCTGAAGCAAGACTTAACAAGAGTTTAACATCGTGGGAACCTTCTGCGATAGCAGTACGGCATTCGTGGACCACCGAGGACCTCCGTGGCGCTAACGGCAGGTAGTCATGTAACTTGGTAAGGTCGGGAGAAAATTCAAACATTTTTGAATTTCTCCAAGAGTGACTTGAGCAGCGTTGCAACATTGTATGAACGCAGATGCCAGTGCGATATCCGTGCGATATCCGTAATGACACTTGCGGGTACCGTGGGAACTCCTGCGAACGGTAAACCCGGAAGCTTGACAGAAGGGACATAAGGTGAGTAAAAAAGGTGGTCTCAATATCGCCAATGGACCATGTGTCCATCGAGGACGTCCCACCTAATTGTCATTGTTTGAGAATCTTTTTCACAGTAAAAAGACTTGCAGAGATGCCTCTCAGAAAAGCGCAAAGAAAGGGGTCAAAGAAAGTCAGAAAGTTTTTAGCCATGCAGGTAAATGAGGAGGAGACTCAGCAAGAGGAGATGCCAAAGATACCACTGCCTGTGGGCTCCTTGGAGCAGGGAGAGGGTGATCAAGGTGGATTTGAGATTGCCTCCCCAGTAGTTGTTGCTTCCACAATATTCTCAGCAGACGATAACATAAAGGTTAGATGGCAGAAGGTAAGGCCATATAACTTCAACAGGGAACAAGAGGGGGAACTGGTGGAGTGGTACCAATGCAATGAGATTCTCTATGACAAATCCAGAGAGGATTATAGAAATAGGGAGAGAAAGCGCAACCTGCTGGAGACGAAGGCTGCGGAGTATCCCGGGTGCTCATGTGAGTAACTATAACAATATATTAGTTTATGTACAGGAGAACAATTTAATGTTATCCATGATTTCAAAACATACAATGCTACAGATGTAAAAGTGCTGTTTTTGCAGTTACCTTTAATTTATCTTATAAGTCTGTCTGTTCCCTGCAGCTGCAATGTAAAAGTAGTGGCGGACAGTTTTTACACCCTCTTCGTTTGAAGTAGACAGCCTGTAATTGAAGATCCTCTGTTCCCTAGTTAGATTCCTCTGTGGATATGGCTTCATAATCCAGGGCCGTAGTGCAAAGGCTTCATCAGCAACCATTGCATATGGGATGTCCGGGCTGTCTTCTCCTGACAGAGGTTCTGGATCATGCATGCCTGCTGTTCCACCTTCCATTTTATTTCCAAGCCAGGTTTCTTTCCAAATACGGCCATCACCAACACTTCCAGGTGTGCCCACATCCACATACAGGAAGTTGTAGTTATAATCAACCACCGCCATGAGTACAATTGAGTGGAATTTCTTGTAATTGAAATAATTTGAGCCACCTCCGGGTGGTTTACGGATTGCCACATGCTTGCCATCCAAAGCCCCACATGTGTGAGCAAAGTTCCACCTGTTTTCAAACCCCAGTGCAACTCTCTTCCACGCATCTGGTGTACTGGGGCATTCCATCACTTCAGCTGAATAAAATTGGATGATCGCCTCACAGGTTTCTCGGACAATACCACAGATGTGAATTAGAATTTCCCCTGAATAAGGGGATTAATAAAGTATTTATCTATCTATCTATCTATCTAGATGCTGTTGGTGGCGACAAGAAAGTTGTAAGATAGACTTTTATAAGAATCGCCTGAGGCCAAGTAGCGGAGGGTGATTGCTATGCGCAACCCTGGTTCCAGTGCCTTTCTCATTACAGTGTCAATCTTCTTCAGCAGAGGTCCCAAATTATTCTTTAACTCATTAAAGAGCTCGGGTGAAATTCTGACAAAGTTTGTGAATGCACTTTATCCTCTTCGCACAGCACATTAAGCAGTTGCTCATATTATCCAAATTGAGGTCTCCGTTGAAACATGGGCTTAACCCAGTGAGACTTCCTCTTAATTCTCTTTTTAATTAATCTCACCCTTCTGCCTTCACGCAAGCGTTTTCGATGCACATGTTGCGCTAATGCATACAGCGCGTCAATGAAAATAACAACCAGCCTGTACTCGAACCAACTTTGTATAGGCATGTCTGCAAATGAGACAATTCTACGAACGGAGGATATTTATATAGTGTGTGAAAAAAAGTGACATCATTTGTGCCACGTGATTAACTACACTACAGTCCACGATGTTCATTCACGATTAACGGGAAAGATCGGGAGACGGACAAGTCACTCACACAAATGACAGAATTGCCGAGTACCGTGGGAACTCTTTATCTACCCCCCGTTATATCGTGCGGAACTCGTGCTGGACCACGACCACTTCACTCTGGTGACATCTTGCGTCAGGTCGCACCGTGAGAACTAGCCATAAGGCAGCAACTCTACCACTGTGCCACCATGCCTCCATGCCTCAACAATTACTGAGCAAAGGTGTTGTTAGCTCAAGGAAAGTAGACAACCTAGAATTGAAAGTAAGGTACCGAAACGTTGCCTATTTCCTTCGCTCTATAGATGCTGCTGCACCCGCTGAGTTTCTCCAGCATTTTTGTGTACCTTTGATTTTCCAGCATCTGCAGTTCCTTCTTAAAAACATAGAATTGAAAGTAATTGGGGTTGATTTCCAAGCACTAGACTGGGACTAGGACAAGAAGTCAACAGTGACAGTGCAAACACGAGCCGCCTTCGAAACCCATTGGGACAACGTGATCTACTTTCCCATCAGTTGCACTTGGGGGGGGTGACATCACCGCATGTGCTACTGATGCAGAAATAAGGGTCTCTACCCGAAACATCACCCATTCCTTCTCTCCAGAGTTGCTGCCTGTCCCGCTGAGTTATTCCAGCTTTTTGTGCCTATCACAGCTATACTACCACTGGAACATGATTAAAAATCAAAGAAAAGTATATTTTCCCTTCCTGGAGGAATTCTATTTGTCGTGCGGCAATGGCTTGTGAGGAGAACACCAAGAGTAATGTGAGTATCAGCGAGGGAAATCATTGAATGAGATCCGAGTTGAATTGCCTTGATTTGAGGAAAATTACCTGCGGCTCTGATTGAATACAAAGTGATAACATTTCCTCCAGCAGAGGGGTCATGAACCAGAATAGACAAAAATAAATGGAAAAATCAATGAGAAATAGAAACAATTAATCATAACAACTTGTTGTAATCTGGGATGCACTATTTGAACTGGTAATGGAAGAAGGTTTTGTTGTAATATTCAGTGGAGAACTGGATGGAAATTTGAACAGTAAAATAGCAAGGCTATATGGAGGATTGAGATTAATTGGTTCTATTAACAAGCTAGAACAGGCACAAAGGGGTGAATGGCCTCCTGTTGTGCTATGGCATTTTATAGCTTTGAAATCCAGACATGTGGATACCAGCTTCATTACTGTCTGTCCATTGGCAGTGCTGAGAGGAATGCAAGATTAACAATAGGAGATAGACACAAAAAGCTGGAGTAACTCAGCGGGACAGGCAGCATCTTTGGAGAGAAGGAATTGGGTCAAGCCCCTTCTTCAGGAAGGATGTTTCAACCCGAAACGTCACTCATTCCATCTGTCCAGAGGTGCTGCCTGTCCTGTTGAGTTACTCCAGCTTTTAGTGTATATCTTCAGTTTAATTCAGCATTTGCAGTTCCTTCCTACAATTAACAATAGTTCTGCTTACAGGAGTTACAGCCATGCACAAAAACAGTGGCATTTGCTGCCAAGAGAGTTATTGATCATTGCAAGAGACAAAGATGCTCTTCACCACTCATTTCTGTCTATTCTGGCTTGTGACTCCTCTGCTGGAGAAAATGTTATCCCTTTGTACTCAATTATCCTGGGTAAGATGTGCCACGAGAGTCCGCAACTGTGTTGTGTGACTCTAGGACTGTCAGAACAAACTGAAAAAGGAGGAGTGGAATACTGATATACAAGCGATAGAGGAGTGCAGGGGGCAGCAGCTTGCTTTGGAGAAAGCTGCAATGTACCAGTATACATTCAGAAGGACAATGTATGTTGGATTTGTTGGAATGGGGTTGTAAAGAGCGCTCCGTTTCGCTGGCCCGCGGCAGCCTGAAGCCGCGGTCTGCAGAGATTCAGCCGTGCGGTGTCCGCAGCTTGGGAATCCCTCGGGGGGGACCCGGGGAGAAGAAGAAGGTTCGACCGCTGGCCCACGGCCAACTTCTACCGGGGGCGCGGCAGCGACTTACCATCAGGAGCGGGGTCCCACGCCAGGGATCCCTGGAGGGGAGCTTCGACTGCCGGCCCTGCGGTCTGCGGTGCTTCTGGCTGCGGCGCAAACTTTAAATCTTCGACCGCCGGCCTGCGGCCTACACCAGCCTGAAGCCGCGGTCTCCAGTGGGGGAGGCACCAATTCAGGACATACCTGGACTTACCTTGTCTGAACATCTGGACGCCCACAGAGGCGGCTGCGGAGGGTTGAGGTCCCGACCACGGGGGAAAATGGAGGAGGACTGGCCAAATGTTGTGCCTTCCACCACAGTGATGAATGCTGTGGTGGATGTGTGTGTTACATTTTTATTGTGTTTTTGTGTGTTCTTTCTCACTGTATCGCTGCTGGCAAATTCATTTCACTCGCACTTTATGTGCAATGTGACGAATAAAACTGTATTGTAAAGAACTGATCAGTGGGAAGGACAATAAATCTAAAACCATATATTGTATTCCTTAACATGACATATAGAAATATCATTAGTTTGTCCAGAGTTATGAATTCTGAAATGTTTTCAAGAACTAAAGATCATGAGAAATAACCATTGTGTCATAAAACACAGAAACCGGTCGTCTGGCTTACCATGTCCATGCCAACCATTAGGTCTATGAATACTAATCCTATTTACCAGCACTGGTCTGTGGTCTTCTATGCCTTGGTGAGTCACATATTCAACCAGATGCTTCTTAAATGTTGCGAGAGTTAAGAGCCTGTCCCACGAGCATGCGACTCCATGCGGCAAGCTCGACCTAACGTGGTCGCTTGAGCCATACGGCCTCGCGGGGCCGGTCCCACTTCGATCGCCGGTGCCGTATGGATTGTGCGGAGCTGGTCCCGACATCGCACGGGGCTCCGAAAAACTGACCGTGTTCAAAAATTCCACGCGGCAACAGCCTGCCGGCCAGCAGCCGCTTCGACACCGTACGCACCGCCTCAACGGGCGTGCGCAGCATCTCGACGCCGTACGCACTGTCTCAACGCCGTATGCAGCGTCTTGACGGTGTATGTCACTCGCAAACTTCCTGCGGACTTCGCTCAAACTTCACGTCACTCACTCGACCTCCGCGCGGCCCCCGCTTCCGGTTTGGTCGCGCTCGCCACATGCAGTCGCATGCTGGTGGGACCGGCCCTTTATTGTTCCACCATCTTCTCGGGCAGTGTGTTCCAGAATGGAACCATCTTCCGAGTAAAATAAATTAGAGGGATTTAAAGAGATTTTTCTTTAAATCCCTAATCTCAGTTTTAACCCTACGCCCTCTGATCTTAGACACCTTGCAAAGGAGAAATAAATGCTCGCTATCCTCCCTGTCTCCCATAATATTGGATATCTATCAGATCCCTCCTTAAGGGCCTTCCCCACTTTCATGACCTAATTCATGACCTCTGCCGAGTTTGCCCTTGACTCATACTCGCAGCATGGTCATCACGAGTTCGTAGGAGGTCATAGGAGGTTGTAGGTAGGTCGTAGCAGGCCGTGATGCTAGTCGTAGGTACTCGTGGCATCAAGTAGGTCGGGGTGTTTTTCTAGCATGATGAAAAATGTCCACGAGTAAAAAAGGTCGTGAATTAGGTCGTGAAAGTGGGACAGGCCCTTTATCCTCCTTTGTTCCAAAGAAAACAAACCCAGTCTATGCAGTATTTCCTCTTAACTGAAACATTCCACACTAAACAACATCTTGGTGAGCCTTCTTTGCATTCTTTCCCGTGTAATTACAACCTTTCTTTAGTTTAGTGACAGCAAGATTCCATGGACATTTGCCTCCCATCGCAGCCTGGAATACATTGCAGTAAGGGTTAGAGATTTTGTTTTAGATTTACAGCGTGAAAACAGGTCTTTCGGCCCAACACGTCCGCGCCAACCAGCGACCACCTGTACACTAGATTTATGTTATTCCAGTTTTGCAATCTACACACTGGGGCTAATTTACAGAAGCCAATTAACCTACAAACCTGCACGTCTTTGGAATGCGGGAGGAAGCTGGAGAATTCGGAGAAAACCACACGTGGTCACAGGGAGAACATACAAACACTGTACAGACAGCATCCGTAGTCAGGATCAACCCCAATGCCCTGCGCTGTAAGGTAGCAACTCAACCACTACTTCACTGTACTGCCCATTTTGTCCAACTATAGCTGATAAGTGAGATAAATGCAAAATGCTGGAATAACTTAGCAGGTCAGGCAGCATCTCTGGAGAAAATGGATAGGTGATGTTTTGGGTTGGGCTGAAAGTGAAGATAAAACGGGCTAAATCGGGAGGAGGAGGGGTAATATAGCTACTACTTCTTCCTTTTAAACCTTAATATGCTCAAGGGGCTGAGCAAGCGGGGCTTATGAGGGGGTTCTTCTTTCTCATACATTTCCTTACTTCTAGACCCAGGTATAATGATTGCAGGTAAAATCTCTCCTGTCAGCTCATCCAGTCATATAGTTTGAAAATTGGTATTTAAGCCACCAAGCCTGTGCCAGCCATCAACTAACCATTGACACAAATCCCACATGTATTCTTCCCTCAGCCTGATCAATTTCCCCAAGTTGTGACCACACACCTACACACAATGGATCAATCACCCTACTAGCCATAGGTCTTTGGGAAGTAGAATAATAGCTAAGCACCTGACGGAATCTCACACAATCACAGGGAGAGTGTTGCAAACTCCACACAGACAGAATCCAAGATAAGGGTTGATCTCAGGTCTCTAGTGCCATGAGGCAGTGGATCTACTTACTGCATCTCTGACCTTCTTCTGGAGCTGGTGAATTTAATACTTTGAATTGAATTGAATACTTTATTGTCACATGTGACCCAAGGTATGCAAATAGTCGCCCATAAAGGGTGCTTACAAAGTTACAAATCCCCCCCCCCTCCCCACCTGGGCCAGGTCCCTCTTTGTTCTTCCCCCTCCCTCTCCCTCATGGCAGCCCCCCCCCGCCGGCTCCTCCTTTGTTCCTTCCCTCGACACCGGCGTCCTCACTTCCGCGTCTCTGTCCTCGTCTGTCGGTCGGCACCATCATCGACTGCTGCACTAAACTCTCCACTAACGCTGCTGGGTCGTCTCCGGACACCTCCGTTCCGCTGACCCAGGCCCCAGCCGCGGCCTCTGCAGACCTGTTAATCCTGGCTAAATTGGACCAGCTAGGACTTTAAAATGGGGTTAAGTTTCAGGGTTGCTGGGACATTTGGTCAAATTGGAATTGCTCTCTGCAGAGCTGGAACAGGCTGCGAGACGTGCCAGGAAGTCTGAAACTGAGATACAATTTGCAAGCAAAGAATGGGAAGACTTGCAAACCCTGTCAATCTGGTGCTAAATGCATAGAATGGATTTGGTGGCTACAAACCAGACATACACCTTGTAAATAGCTTGTAAATAATGTTGCAGAGTCTGACTCTGCTAAGTGTTGATTGGATGAGGTGATGAGCCTTGTCTGAGATTTCTGTCAATCAGGGTAAATGTTTCCAAGTTGACTTCATCTCGAAGTCCGTTGTGAATACAATGTATTGAACTGTTGTATCATTGGGTTAGGGAATCGATATCTGTAATTGGGTGATTAAGAGACAACCCCCGTGTGGTTCGGCCCCTCGAAATCCCGGGACATGTAAAAGTCCATGATCACGAGGCTCAGGGTTGATCTTCTGGAAGAGCGCTCAGGACCGTATACCCTTCTGGAGTGCCTCTGTCTGAGCGAGGCCTAGGGGGCTCGGTCAACCCGTGAGGCTAAAAACATCTAACACCAGGAAGGATTTGGAAATCAATGGGCTGTTTATTGGATAATAAAAGAAAGGATGCAACAAGTTAATTTCTGCCTCCTTTATTACTTCTTTGTGGAATCCACCGTCCACCTGTGTGGAGGGGGACTCCGCAGAATATTACGGCCATTGCTTATATATTCATGTCAGATCAGATCAATTCATTGTCATGTACACCATGGTACAATGAAATTCCTTATTTACATGAAGCTCATAGAGTGCATAGAATACTTGAATCAACAATAAATACAACAACAGATGCTAAATAGCAAAATAGTGCAGAGATTGTAGTGTCATCTGAAGTAGTGGAAAAGATGTCACCAAATGCAGCACATATATTTGGATCGTTATGTAGTTAAATAAAACCCGAAAGAGAAAAGTACAAAAATCATAATGTAAATAAATATAAAAACATTCAAAAGTCTATAATTCATCAGTTTTCACTTAGTGATCTTTAGATTAAAAATTTAGCCTGTGTAGATATTCTAATATTTGGAGCTGTCAGTTTCCCACTCATCTTCAGCCATAACTTGGTATAAAATAGGAAAAACAGCCTGGACGTCAGACTACTCCTAAAGATTTTCAAAACACCAGTATTTAGTCAGGTACATCCACTCTTAAATCAGTCCTTCTTTATGTAAGGCACAAAGGGGTTACCTAACTGTTCCCTCTAATCAAAAAGTCTTCGAATTATTATCATGTTCTTTCATGAAGCTTTTAATTTCCAGCTGCTAATTGTGACTCGTATTGTCTATTCAGAGACATCATTCTGATATTTAGGTAAATAGACATTCGCTGCAAGTACATTCAAAACATAACATTCATTAACTTTTGCAAAATAAATGGTGAGATGATAGCATTAAAGAGGGATTAGCATGGAATTTACAAAGAAAATAGAAACATCTACTAAAGAAACATCGGAGTGGCACAGTGGCACAACTTGCTGTCTAATATGCCCCTGTCCCACTTAGGAAACCTGAACCGAAACCTCTGGAGACTTCAAGGTTTCCGTGCGGTTCCCGGAGGTTGCAGGTGGTTGCCGGAGGTTGCAGGTAGTGGAAGCAGGTAGGGAGACTGACAAAAACCTCCGGGAACTGCACGAAAACCTTGGGTGGGGTGCAAAGTCTCCAGAGGTTTCCGTTCAGGTGTCCTAAGTGGGACAGGGGCACAGCGCCAGAGACCCGGGTTCAATCCTGATGACAGGTGCTGTCTGT
Organism: Amblyraja radiata; assembly: GCF_010909765.2. Lineage (NCBI taxonomy): Eukaryota > Metazoa > Chordata > Chondrichthyes > Rajiformes > Rajidae > Amblyraja > Amblyraja radiata. Next base: position 5,477,749 of record NC_045956.1, read on the forward strand.
ACAGAGCTTGCACACTCATCCTGCGTTAACCCCTGGGTTTTCTCCGGGTGCTCCGGTTTCCTTCCACACTCCAAAGATGTGCAGGTTTGTAGATTAATTGGCTTTGGTAAAATTATAAATTGGCCTTACTGTGTGGGGTAGTGCTGGTGTACAGGGTTACCGCAGTTTGGTGTGGACTTGGTGGGCCGAAGGGCCTGCTTCCGCGAACTATGTCTAAACTAAACGAAACATATTTTCTCTAACCTGCTCATAGTTTTCTCAGCTCATAGTTATTGATAGCACGTCAGTGGGTCAGAATTGGGATGTGTTGCAGTTCAGTTCACTTTGGGAAGCAACACATGTGGTAGAAGCTTGTAGGTGCCAACTCAATGGCTCCTGTGGGATCTGCTGGCTCTAGTCTCTATCACAGATTCACCCTGGGTCAAGCAATTGGAAATGTGACCACAGTATCTACAACTATATTTCTGCATTTGTAAGCAGGCTGAGTAATAAAATGAAACAGCTGTGATCATAACATTTAACCTATGTTTTCCTTTCAACAAGTTAGATTTGATTTCTTTCTCATTGAGTGACTAAAGTATCATGTTCAAAAAAATTTGACAAATCTTTCATTGTCTCCAATTTAATGATTTGGTGACAGACATTTTGAGCAAATGTATTGCATCTTAATTCCCTATGATGACCGTACTCTGTTAAAATTTCAGTTGCTTTTGGTTCCACCTTTCTTTCAATTATTATTATCAACTCATCAGGTCAGTCTTGTTTCCAGGATTCAATAAACATAGAAATGGTTAGTGATTCCTGGAAGACAAAAAAAAGAAAGATAACCAGAAGATTTTGGACTAATTCTGGATAGATTAAAACATCACTGAAATGTATAATTTAAAGAAACATTTAGAACGCTTTCAAATCAATATTGTTTACAGCTCAACATATTTACAATTCCAACTTATTTAGTAATTTCAGTCTAGATTGATCTGCATCAATAGACAATAGGTGCAGGAGTAGGCCATTCGGCCCTTCGAGCCAGCACTGCCATTCAATGTGATCATGGCTGATCATCCCCAATCAGTACCCCATTCCTGCCTTCTCCCCACATCCGCTATTTTTAAGAGCCCTATCTAGCTCTCTCTTGAAAGCATCCAGAGAACCTGCCACCACCGCCCTCTGAGGCAGAGAATTCCACAGACTCGCCACTCTCTGTGAGAAAAAGTGTTTCCTCGTCTCTGTTCTAAATACCTTATTCCTTATTCCTAAACTGTGGCCCCTGGTTCTGGACTCCCCCAACATCGGGAACATGTTTCCTGCCTCATGTGTGTCCAAGCCCTTAACAATCTTATATGTTTCAATGAGATCTCCTCTCATATACAATATACAATACAATACAAATTTATTGTCATTTGAGCCCCAGTGAGACTCAAAACAAAATTTTGTTTCCACAACCATACAAACAAAAACAATGTCCTACAGACATACACACAATTAAGTTCACACAAACATCCATCACAGTGAACACACTGTGATGGAAGGCAAAGTCTTTTCTCTCCCCTGCTCTCAATTCTCTCCTGATGTCCAAGCTCCAGGCGGGTGATGATAAGTCCCATGGCCATTTTAGGCCGCGCGGGGCGAATTACGGCCCCGCTCCCGGTCTGAAAGTACAAGGTCGGAGCCCCAGCGTGCGATGGTGAGTCCACGGCCATGAAGCCACGCCAGGTGATGTACGGTCCCGGTCCGGGTCGTTCCAACCCCGCGACACGGGCTGGAGAAGTCGCGTTGCGGGAGCTCCGGGATGCGGGTCTCTCCCCCCAGACCAGCGAGCTCCCGATGACCCGACAGTCCACCGGACCTGCGGCTGCGTTGCTGGAGCCTCCGAGCCCCAGGAGTCGAGTCGCAGCAGCGAGTCACCACCGCTCCCCACGCACCGAGGCCGGCCAGCCCCACGATGGTGAGTAGTCCGCAGCTCCGCAGTCTCCCGAGCCCCCGGGTCGTTCAGGTTGGAGGACCGCTCCACGGTGCTAGGCCCCAACGACAACGGAGACCCGACGGGGAAAAGGTCGGGTCTCCCGAACAGGGAAGAGATTTAAAACGGTTTCCCCCTCCCCCTCATCCTTCTAAACTCCAGAGTGTACAAGCCCAGCTGCTCCATTCTCTCAGCATATGGACAGTCCCGCCATCCCGGGAATTAACCTTGTAAACCTACACTGCACTCCCTCAATAGCAAGAATCATTTAGTAATTTTAGTAAAACATTTTTAGTAACATTTAGTAAAAAGCATCATTTAGTAATTGTCAAACTTTGCACCTTACACACTAAAGCAATAGATGGATTTAAGTCTACATCAAATGTCATAACAATGTCATTTGGGTGTATGTTCAAAACACCCAAGTGTATAAAATCACGAGAGGAATATATCGGGTAGATGCACAGTCTCTTGCCCAGAGTAGGTGGCTCAAGGACCAAAAAACATAAGGTGGTGAAGTGGAAAAGATTGAATACGAATCTGAGGGGTAACTTTTCACACAAAGGGTGATGGCTGTATGGAACAAGCTTCCAGAGGAGGTAGTTGAGGCTGGGACTATCCCAACATTTAAGAAACAGTTGGGCAGGTACATGGATGACAGGTTTGGAGGGGTATGGACCAAACACGGGCAGGTGGGACTAATGTAGCTGGGACATGTTAGCCAGAGTGGGCAAGTTGGCCCAAAGGACCTATTTCCAAACTGTATCACTCTATGTCTCTCTGATTCGAAGTTACACAGATGCATTACAGTACAATCATACAGCTGGTAACTGGAACATGCCAGATTCTGTTTTTTTTAGATCAAATGTTCATCTACAGTATGTTCAGCTTATCCAGTGCATTCAATTTAATGCTTTGAAACACTCAGAACCATCAAACATGTATTGAATAAACTAGAGTAGAGAAAATGAATGTAACTGTTGTGACTGCAGACTGTCCTTGGTAATGGCGGAAGGCAAATATCATTCTTATTATGCCCTCTGAAAATTTTATGTGGTCTGCTTTAAATATTTCTACAAGCTCCTTCCTCAATGGAGACCTTTGAACTAACTTTAATTGGAGTTTATGCGGTTTTATCTTGCACTGGATTTTGTATCCTTTATCCTTTATCTATGCACTGTGCACGGCTTAATTGTAATCATGTATAGTCATTTCTTTGGCTAGACTTAAAAAAAAAGCTTATCATTGTACAGTACCTTGGTAGATGTACTAAACTAAACGGGACTAAATATTCATTCCTTATTGAACGGCATTAAATGCAATGCTTTAAATTGCCATTAGAGTTACTGATCAAGAAAAATATTTATTTAAACAGTTGTCAAGCATATTTTTTTCAGAATGGATTGGCTCCTCAGCAATTCAAAATAATGAATTGAAATAAGGAAAATCAATAGAGAATTATTTCTTGCTGACTGCCGACAGGTAATACGCTTGAATGAGTCTTCAAGTTGCTTAACACACTGAATGGTTGATACATAAATCAACTGTGCAATCAAAGAGCTCAAATATTAATTATAACTTGCTTTACAGAAAGGAAATAGTCTTCCATGTCATAGAGTCATAGAGTGATACAGTGGAAACAGGCCCTTCGGCCCAACTTGCCCACACCGGCCAACATGTCCCAGCGACATTAGTCCCACCTGCCCGCATTTGGTCCATATCCCTCCAAACCTGTCCTATCCATGTACCTGTCTAACTGTTTCTTAAATGTTGGGATAGTCCCAGCCTCAACTGCCTCCTCTGGCAGCTTGTTCCATACACCCACCACCCTTTGTGCGAAAAAGTATCTCATAAAGGTTGCCATTACAATAGAATGAAATAAATGAGTTAACTACATTGTGGAAATTCAAGTACCTTTTAGAATGCTAGACAAATTGCTGTGATATGGATTTTTTAGACCACGATAGGAAAGGAGATTGGCAGCTATTTAAATAGCCATTTGTGATATGCGTCCTGAGGTTTGCCAACTTCAGGCACCATAAATTTTTATAAGAGCCAGGTTTTTGTTTAGAAAATGTTGGCCATTCTGAGGAAGTGGGGATTCCAGCAGGCTTGGAATTTTTGGGAATGTGTGTACGCAAACCTAGAGGTCTCCAGCTTACTGACAGCAGCCCGTCACCTGCATTCTGATGTGGAACTCCTCATAGAATCCAGTGGGGGAACGTGAAGCTGGGCAATTTCCAGCCACCAAGTTGCAGCAAGTTTAACCTACGATACTATACGAAACGATACGGTAGAACTTTAATTATCCCAGAAGGGAAATTGATCTGCCAACAGTCATAAAAACCCAAAATACATGAACATGAAATTAAAGTGACAAGTGGAAAGGCTTGGGGGATGTGCAAAGATTGGGGGGGGGGGGGAGGAGGGGGGCAGGGGAGTCAATCTCAGTCTACCCCACGACAGAAGAGAGAGGAGTTGTAAAGTTTGATAGCCACAGGGAAGAAGGATCTGCTGCAGCTAATCCCCCGTTGATTTCAGTGGTGGAGGACGGCTTACTCCTTATTTAAGAATAAGGAGTAAGCCATTTAGAAGGAGACGATGAAACACTTTTTCTCACAGAGAGTGGTGAGTCTGTGGAATTCTCTCCCTCCGAGGGCGGTGGAGGCAGGTTCTCTGGATGCTTTCAAGAGAGAGCTAGATAGGGCTCTTAAAAATAGCGGAGTCAGGGCATATGGGGAGAAGGCAGGAGCGGGGTACTGATTGGGGATGATCAGCCATGATCACATTGAATGGCGGTGCTGGCTCGAAGGGCCAAATGGCCTACTCCTGTACCTATTGTCTATTGTCTATTGGCTGTTAGAGACTGATAGAAATGAAAATAAATTCATATTTAGAAAAAAATGTCACATTTTGAAAAAAATGTTGTTATTATATCTGTAAATGTCTTTGTTATTAATGGTCAGGTTGTATATTTTTTCTTAAATGTTTTGTTTCTTTCATTATTTTAAAAGTGTTGTCAATTTGAATTCAACTTTACACTTCAGACTTTAGATTTTAGAGATACAGCATGGAACCAGGCCCTTTGGCCCATCAAGTCTGCGCCAACCAGTGATCACCTCGTACACTAGCATTATCCTACACACTAGAGGCAACTTAAATGTTTTTAACCGAGGTCAATTAAGAATGTCTTAAAACTCACCATTACGATTGAGGGCTTCTTCTTGGTGAGCTTCTGGTCGATATGTATATTTCTATGAAAATTGTTCCCAATTGGGCCCCACACCTCCTAAGGCCGGCCCTGTACTCAGCAGCCTATCTACATTTACATCCAGGTCATTTATACATATCACAAACAGCAGAGGTCCCAGCACAGATCCCAGTGGAACTCGTGGAGGAAGGAGCTGCAGATGCTGGGTTTAAACCGAAGATTTAGTCTGAAGAAGGGTCTCGCAGTTGACACCTGGACCCCTTAGACTAATATTATCCTACACACTAGGGACAACTTACAACTTCACCGGAGCCAATTACCCTACAAACTTGTACGTCTTTGGAGTGTGGGAGAAAACTGGAGCACCCGGAGAAATCCCATGCGGTCACAGGGAGAATGTACAAACACTGTCGAAACAGCACCCGTAGTCAGGATTGAACCCGGGTTTCTGGCACTGCAGTTCTACCGCTATGCCACTGTGCCACCCTAAACATCTTGGCTTCTGACCCTCTAGTCTCAATCTCCTTACAGACATACTACAAGCCTTGGTATACTGTCAGATATCACGTTGTCATCTTCACAGCACTAGCCTCCCTCTCACCACCCTGTCTCGGGATACTCATCATGTTCATCTACCAGAGTCCAAGCTATGGCCCTCAGCCACCGGCAGCCAACCAAACCTTTGGATGCCAACAACCACACATGCACTGCTGTATTACCCACCTAGCATTCCCGTTTGATTACATGATAATTTCCTGGCTATTCTGCTTCTAAGCAGATGAGAGGAGGCAAAAAAGACTGAATATATTTGCTTAGCTCCTTACAACCATGCAGGTAGGTGGGCAAGGAAGAGGACATACTTTAGCCAGGCCTGGGGTCCATCTGGTCTCCCATCCCACACACATAACACTCCAGCTCAGCTTGCCTGCGTCTTTGAACTGTGGGAGTTTGTTTGCTTGCAGGGCTTTGAAGTTGCTCTTGTAGTTGGCTTCCAAATATTTACTTTGTATTTATTTAGAAACTGGTTGCTATTTACCAATACAACAAGTAACTGTTCCTGTAGAGTTTGATGAAGTTATTTGTCAAAGGTTATCTTCTGAATAAACGCACTAATGTTGTTTCTAAGAAACTTATTTTCAACTAATTATGAAAACTGAATTAGTTACCTCTCTTCAATGCATTTTGAGGGCAGCACAGTGGCACAGCTAGCAGAGTTGCTGCCTTACAGCACCAGGGACTCAGTTACTTTCTGTGGGGAGTTTACATGTTCACCCTGTGACTGTGTGGGTTTCCTCCACGTGCTTTGTTATTTCCCACATCCCAAAGACGTGTGGAATTGTAGGTTAATCGGATGCTGTAAATTTCCCCTAATGTGTAGGGAGTGGGTGGAAATGTGGGATAACAGAACTAATGTGAACAAGTGATGTAATGTCGGTGTGGACTTGGTGGGCTGAGGGTCTGTTTCCATGCTGTATCTCTAAACTAAAATAAACTAAACTAAGCATCAAGAAGTGCTTCCCCAGTTTAGCAATGCCCATCTTATGTTCCCGCCTAGTTTAGCAATGCGCGATTTATGTGCAAAGAAACGGATATGAAGGAGATTGATGGGATCGATTTGCTGCTTACTGCAGGGCTACAAGCAACTGTTCTTGACAACAGCGACAATGTGGCCACATTTAAACCAGGAAGAAGAATTGTTAGTTGATATCCATATTGCGAATCCTACCTGGAGACTCACCATCGGAGGAACAGCACTGCCCAATTTTAAAACAAATCAATAACATTTAAAACCTCATCTGCCTTTATTCTTTTAAAAGAAAGGCTTGGGCTAAATTTGCTAATGTCATCTTTATAATGGCAAAGCAAGTTTTAAAATGTCCCTCCAGGTTATCTATTCCTCTGGGACAATCTGCATCTGAGGACATCTTGTGTGACCTCTGTTCGAGGTTGCATTTCCAACATTGGGACTGTTTGTATTATGTACAGCTGACAGGAACAGAACCTGGGCAGAACCTGTAATGCATTGTTCACTGCAATAAAAAAATGCCTACCTAAATACGATCTCATTGTATTGGTCACGCCAGAGCTTGTATTCAATAAGGTGTAAAAGAGTTTGATCAGAAATTGAACTAAAAATCACCTCTCAAAACTAATTCACCAAATTCTGAGCCTAGGTTGCAGCAAAGAGGGAACTTATTCGAGGAAAATTCGAGGCCTGATTATAGAAAATTATCAGCTTGAGATGCCTAAATATTCATTGCCGATCAGTAATCACGTTGCACTCTGTGCTCAAATTCATTTTATTGAAGCAATGGATTCGTTTCCATGGAGCTCAGTGCAGCTCAGCTACTCTGTGGAGATCAATACAGAATACAAACACACGGACATGATATAATTAGTGTTGCTGGCCAGCGATTAAATTTTAATTAAAGGCAGAAACTAATCAGTCCTGAACAATTGAACCAGGCCAAGCTTCAGTATTGATCTATGATCAGAAATTCAAGCCTGGTGCATCCATTTGTTAGAAGCTAAATAAATGCCTACGACTCCAAAGGTATTGGCAGAAATGCATAGTCATTATTAGTCATTATTTCTCCATCTTATTAATAAAGGGGAAGAGGACAACACAAAGAGGACGCACAGGGTCATGTATTAAGCAGGTGGGCATACAGTCAGATGTGAAAATAAGGGGCCCTTTTTTGCCCACTAATTAAATTCACACACAGTAGATCAATTAATCTACATTAAGCTGGGAATGGTGCAGAGAAGATTAACAAAGGTGCGGCCTGGACTCGAGGGCCTGAGCTGTAGGGAAAGGTTGAGCAGTCACAGACTTTATTCCTTAGAGTGCAGGAGGTGTACAAGATCATGAGATAGGGTAACTGTACAATGTCTTATACCTAGTGCAGGGGAATCAAGAAACAGAGGACATAGGTTTAAGGTGAGGGGAGAAAGATTTCATAGGAACCTGAGAGATAACTTTTTAACACAAAGGGTGGTAGATGTATGGAACGAGTTGCCAGAGGAGGTAGTTGAGGCAGGTACCATCACAACATTTGAGAAACATTTAGACAGATACATGGATAGGATACGTTCAGAGGGATATGGGGCAAATGCAGGCAGGTGGGACTAGTGTAGATGGGGCATGCAGGCCGGTGTTGGCAGGTTGGGCTGAAGGGCCTGTTTCCACGCTGTACGACTCTATGAGTCTAAGTGCAAAAGGTGTTTCTTATGGTTTGAGATCTTATGTAACCCCGCATGGCATCTTTGTTTAGTATTTCAGCCTTTTTACTCAAAGAACCATATATTAATATGAAATAAAATAAATGCAATAGGGTCTTTGTTCCACATTACAAACCAGTATTCTAGAGAAGAATGAGTAGTCTACAATTAGAATACTATGGGATTCAGTTGCAATGGAAACATGGACCAAAATGAGATGACTTTTCTCACGCCAGAAAAGCATGACATGTCCCTAATTGCACATTTTCTTCAAATCAGCATATTTCTACAATAGGCCTGTTTATTATTCTTAAATTTTCAATTTGCAGTAAGTTTGGATGTAGAATTCATTGTTTGTTTGTCTCGGTCAAAGTTTAGAAATGTGGAAGCCATTTTTGTGTTCAATTGAACTGGAAGTCTGCCAGATTACAATTTTGTTCATGACATTCGAAATGCAGAGGTCACTAAAAGAATGTGAGAACAGTTAGAAAATAGAGTAATCTGTGAGAAATGAATCTGCTGGCTTTAACGAAGCCTCATTTGTCTGTCATCTTTGCCGAGAAATTAAAAATGCAGGTTCTGGGTCATAGAATGGTAGGGCATTTTAGAACATTAAGATTCTGAGCTGATAAGCTAAGTGAGTGGCAATTTTCAGCTGCAGGATAGAAAGAGTAAGTAGTGTCTGCTCAAGCATTTCCCCCCAATGAAAATGAGAAAATGCTGGAAATACTCAGCAGGTTAGGCCACCATTTCAGGTCAGGGACCCTTCATCACTAGAATTTCCTCGCTAGAATTCAGAAGATTGAGAAATTTACAAAATTCTTAAGGGGTTGGACAGGTTAGATGCAGGAAGATTATTCCCGATGTTGGGGAAGTCCAGAACAAGTGGTCACAGTTTAATGATAAGGGGGAAGTCTTTTAGGGCCGAGATGAGAAAAACATTTTTCACACAGAGAGTGGTGAATCTGTGGAATTCTCTGCCACAGAAGGTAGTTGAGGCCAGTTCATTGGCTATATTTAAGAGGGAGTTAGATGTGGCCCTTGTGGCTAAAGGGACCAGGGGGTATGGAGAGAAGGCAGGGATGGGATACTGAGTTGGATGATCAGCCATGATCATATTGAATGGCGGTGCAGGCTCGAAGGACCGAATGGCCTACTCCTGCACCTATTTTCTATGTTTCTATCAAAGGAATCTCATCCAGGTTCATACTACAATATTATCCCTAATTTCTTAGCAGTTGTCGTGAAAGGTCGATAACAGAAAAAGGCAGGGAATGGGGCAGGCTGTGGATGAAAATTCAGAGAGCCCTGCTTTAATAATCATTGAAGCAATCACAGCTGCAAGTGTATTTTTGTTAATAATAGACTGGAAATTGAATGATGCATGTAAAGGTGTATTGATTGAGCTGTGCATTGCAGCCCAATGATTGCATTCGCCATCCTGCCAGTGCAAAGTTCAATAGTACATAAGGCTCAGGCCACCACCGAACAGAGCTTTCCCTCTCCAGAGCCATTGGAGTGCACTCTACCATGAAGTAGCACACAAAGAAAATCAGGTCAGTCCATCTCCAAGCTTGGGGGAGATTGAGATAGGTTCCACAGAGCAGAGGGGCACAGGGGTGGGGAGACGATTAGAAAAGAATTGGAGGATTTAGGATCTCGGAGGTTAAATAGGTCATGTGGTGAAGAGGCTGGGGATGGCTGTTGGATTAGGGTGTTGATCAAGTACCAAATGCAAGGAATGGGCATCAGGTGGGTGGTAGATTGATGGGATATGGATTGGGTGAGGACTCATTGAAGTGGTTTGGGGCAAGAAAATATCCAAGGTTGAGAGCTGGGAATTGGTAGGGATGATGTTGGTATAAGGTCTGTGGGGTTAATGGTCAAATATATTTTACATAAAGCTGATATGCAACCTATGGCATGTTTCATACACACAAATATTTAGATTGATTGTGATTATTTTCCAGTATTACTGAAGCAGTCTTCATAGGCATAATGACAGCCTATCCTACATGAATATTCAATGTCACCTGCGGGCCACATATGTGTGGGATGTGAAGTCAAGAGAAATGGTATCCTGGCATCCACAACGTGAGCCTGGGCACGAGTCTGAAGAAGAGTCCCGGCCCGAAACGTTCCCTACCATGGCCCTCAGAGATGATGCCTGACCCGTTGATTCGTCCAGTGCTTTGTGTTTTACTTAAGATGCTAGCATCCGCAGTTCTTTGTGACTCCTCCATGCATCAGTGTATTAGATGCAAGGATAATCTGGAAGGTAAATGGTAGAGGTCATTAAAATCATTAAAAGTTCATGAATTTCCTTGTGATTGTACAAAATACAATAAAGTACTGTCACATTATCCACTTTGCAGCCTGATGTATTTTATATTTGAACAACAATTTTATCCCTATAGTAAATGTATTGACAATGACAACTTCTTAACATGGGTAAATACAATTACAAAATCTTTGCTACACTAAGCAAATTCCCTCCAATCCCGCTGAGTTACTACAACATTTTGTGTCTTCCCTCAAATCTTGACTGACTGCTGGTACTTTTTCTTGCTCTCTGGTAAATCAGATGTGTTACTCAAAACATTACTTGCTTTAAGACCACAAACTCATAATAATAATAATAATGCTAACAACCTCTCAGTAACTCAGACTGAACCACTTCGACCAGGCTCCATGTTATGTCGAATAGAACAAACAGAACAAGAGCTTTCAGATTAAAAACTTCTTCTTCAGTTCTTAAAATGCTATAAGTTGACTTTGTTCCAAAAGTGTCTCCTTAATTATGGCTTAATAACGGCAAAAAAACTTATACTTCAATTCTGGGAAAATGCACCCACACCAACGCTCAAAATGTGGATTTTAAATATGTCTGAAATGTTACATCTTGAAGATATGAGATTCGTCCTATCAGGCAAATCAGACCAATTTCTTAAAGATTTGGTCTCCATTTATTGACTTATTACAAGCATATGGTGCAACATAACCTTAGAAATTAACTGTTTCAGAACCGGGTGAGGGGTGGGTAAAGAAGATACGAAGCAGGTATATCCCTTTGAATTTTTCTTTCTTTTCTCTTCTCTATCGTTTTTTTTCTTGTTTCATCTCTCCTTTTGTTTTCTCTCGGGCTTTATAGCTTTATGGGCTCTTTCACTATTTTTTTCATGAACTATCAATATCACTACTTTATTTAATATTCTCTTTCTCTCTTTTTCTTGCTTTTGTTACTTTTTTTTACTACTAGATTTTCTTTTGATTTAAAAAAATATATTTTTATTAGAAGCAAACACATATTATAAACATTTCATGTATATCAGTCGTACATTGTTAATATTATCAATTGTGGATTGATTCTGCTTCTATTTTTATTTTATAAGATAGGAAGTAAGAGAGAAAGAGGAAAAAACCCCACAAATGTCAAGATAAAAAAAAGAATGGAATGATTTACTAATAATACATCTTTGGAGATAGGTTAGTGGATTATAAAGTATAACTTTTCATCTAATCCTGAGTTCAAGCTTGGGTTAGGTTCCCGTGCTGAACCGATCTACCCCTTCAAATAGTCAATGAATGGAGACCATATTCTAACAAAAAGTTCTTGTTTGTCCATTAAGACAAACTACTACTAAATTTAAAACAAGAAGTTGTACATGAAATGTATTATGCTATTCATGTTTTATATTATTGTACATCGCTTCTAATAAAAATTAAAAAATTAAAAATAAAAAATTATAAAATGTTGCCATATTATAGATGTTAGAAGTGAGCATCGTAAATAACGAGAAACCTCTCTGCCTTTATTAAAAAAACATTAAGACTGAAGAAACACCATCTGCTCACACATAATTCACCAGATATATTATGTAAAAATGATCAAGTTTCATTTAAATTGCAATCTAATGTATGAACAGTATTGCGATAAAGTACCTTAAGCCTTTTTTTTAACATCTCCTTTTAAAATAGTGCCTTCATAGTTAACAGAAGCAATTGTTATTCTGTTATCTTACCAGTAAGGGAACATCACTCTCAAGAGACACCGTAATCTCATAACAGGCCAAGTGTAAGCAGTAAATCAGAAATTTTAAAAACACTCTCAAGGGATACAAACTTGGTATTCTTGGAATATGGAGGCATGAGCAAGAGGCTTGGAGCAGTAACCATGGCAAGTACAGACAATATAAAAACTGAAAGGTAAAACAGTTTCTCTTTGATATTGTGGGTAAAATTAATATCAGCACATGAATGCCAAGAATAGTCAAGATCAATAAGCTCTTTCATTGCTTATATAAAAGGTCCATTTACAAAAAAATTCATCTAATATTAAATAAATGATCCCTGATGATTTAATTAGTCATGGAATATTGCCTCATGTCTCCACAGTGAGTGGGTTTGGGATATTGTCATACAATACATGCATTGTGTAACTCAAGGATAAATATGTCAATTATTAGAGGCAAAGTTACAATTCTCAAGATTTGTTTAAAAAAAATCAACTTATGGGCTGAATGCTTTCACAGCTATCATATGGATTCCATTAGTTGAGTTTTTTTCATAAATTTGAATAACAATTGACGTTAGAATTTAAAATGGTTTAAAACATATAATTGAATTCAAAACCAGAATGGCATACTTTTGTATTTCACAAATACGAGAATGATATACTTCATTTCATATGCACTTGAATGGATTTTTTTCTATTCCATCAGAACAGCAAAGCTCTATTGAGGTTTTGAAGTATAGTTCATTATAATGTTCATTGAGTTACTGGATGTGGGTACCAGTGTTAACAGTAAATGCCCTGACCTTTCTGTTCTGGGCCTCCTCCATTGTCAGAGTGAGGCCAAACACAAATTGGAGGATGAAGAGCACCTCATATTTCACTTGGGCAGCTTACAACCCAATTGATATGAATATTGATTTCACTAATGTCAAGTAACCCTTGCATCCCCCCTCTCTCCATCCCTCCCCCATCCAACTTGTACTAGCTTCAGTCATCTTGTTGGGTCTCATTGTCTATAACTAATTTTCACCTAGACCCCAGCTAACAATGGGCTGTTTCGTTCATCATCGTTACTTTTTGCATATCTTTCATTCTTTTGTTCTATATCTCTCTATATCACCATCTACATCTCTCGTTTCCCTTCCCCTAACTCTCAGTCTGAAGAATGGTCTCAACCCGAAACGTCACCTATTCCTTTTCTCCAGCGATGCCATCTGAACCACTGAGTTACTCCAGCATTTCTGTACCTATCTTCGGTTTAAACCAGCATCTGCAGTTCCTTCCTACACACTTCTAAATGTTTAGGGTGTTGGGAGGGATGCTATTCAAATGGACTTCCTTGTCCTGCATAGAGTTGAGCATCTCGAGTGTAATTGGTGCTATTTGCATCCAAGCAAATGGAGAATATATCTGTGTGTTGCCTGTGTTAATGGCAAAAAGCATTAGAGTGACAGGGGGTGAATCACTTATTATGGGATACCCACCCCATAACCCACTCTTGGAGCCATGTGTTGTCCAACTGAGTTTCGGGTCAATGAATGTCAAATGTAGTGTCTTTGAATGTTAAGTAGAGGTGGTTAGATACTCTCTTATTCAGGATGGTAACTTATAAAAACCTTCCTTTTCAAGCACATTAGACTCAGACATATGCTCCTTTCTCATTAACTAGAGTGAATCACATTGATATTACATGTGAAGTTGAAGGAATCACTCTTCCACTTCAAACACATTGTTGTCTTGCATCAATGGGCCATGTCAATGTTGGGCAGATCTACATATATCAGTTTTTTTACAAGACGAGATTGAAATCCTGCAGTCAGCTTAATAGAGTGGAATTGCAGCTGCTATCTCCCTACTGCTTTGTAGAGCACATTTGCCAACTTAAATCATTTAGCAAGTGCCTTGCATTGATAACAGCACAAATAAAGAATGTGAGTTCCCTTGACCTGAAGTTGGTTCAAGCAAGCAAAGTATACAAGATTGAATAACCCTTGTTCCAGCTTTAGGAACCAAGAGAGGTGCAATGCAAAATAAACCAAATCCTTCAAGTCAATGGAGAACTTTGAGAGGCTACCTGTATTTTATACCAATCATTTAGCAAGTGCCAAGTTTATGAGAGGTAGAAACATAGAAACATAGAAAATAGGTGCAGGAGTAGGCCATTCGGCCCTTCGAGCCAGCACCGCCATTCAATATGATCATGGTTGATCATCCAACTCAGTATCCTGTACCTGCCTTCTCTCCATACCCCCTGACCCCTTTAGCCACAAGGGCCACATCTAACTCCCTCTTAAATATAGACAATGAACTGGCCTCAACTACCTTCTGTGGCAGAGAGTTCCAGAGATTCACCACTCTCTGTGTGAAAAATGTTTTCCTCATCTCGGTCCTAAAGGATTTCTCCTCTATCCTCAAACTGTGACCCCTTGTCCTGGACTTCCCCAACATCGGGAACAATCTTCCTGCATCTAGCCTGTCCAATCCCTTAAGAATTTTGTAAGTTTCTATAAGATCCCCCCTCAATCTCCTAGATTCTAGCGAGTACAAGCCGAGTCCATCCAGTCTTTCTTCATATGAAAGTCCTGACATCCCAGGAATCAGTCTGGTGAACCTTCTCTGTACTCCCTCTATGGCAAGAATGTCTTTCCTCAGATTAGGAGACCAAAACTGTACGCAATACTCCAGGTGTGGTCTCACCAAGACCCTGTACAACTGCAGTAGAACCTCCCTGCTCCTATACTCAAATCCTTTTGCTATGAATGCTAACATACCATTGGCTTTCTTCACTGCACACAGGTAAGGTGGCTTAACCTGAGAACTGCCCTTGAGCGACCTCTATAACTCAATGCAGAAATTTAAGGAGGCAGCTTTTTTTGAAATGCCAGTAGCCATCTCTGTGGATGCAGTTACGAATCCAAATCCTATCTCTTTGCTTCACTTCATCTCACACACATTTCGATTACCTAACTCCAGAATATTGGACCCAGTATCTTTGCTAGTTGAAATGTCATTTGATCCCCAATTTCTGTAGCAAAAGGAGACTGTTAGATTCCAGATAAAGCACTTCATTAACTTTATTTTAAGTCTACTTTGGTTTTCTTGGCAACAAGGTAGCTCCGGTTAATTCTCTTGTGTCGGTCTGGTTCAATTAGCAGCACTCATTTGTATATCAGGAAGTAATGAACTCCTGTCAAGACACAGGGGCAGAATATAAGGTGATACATCAATGCACCACTGCCTGGTTGCAGTAGTCTTCCTTTAAAGAGACATTAAACAGTTGTCACGGTTGCTTGTTCTAGTGGAAAATGAAATCAATAATCAATTCATTATTGATTAATGAATTGATGAATTTGACATGAAAACCAAGCAGAGCTCACACCGAGGTGCCAGTTAAACTTCCAGAGTGAATAGGCAATAGGTGCAGGAGCAGGCCATTCGGCCCTTCGAGCCAGCACCGCCATTCAATGTGATCATGGCTGATCATCCCCAATCAGTACCCCGTTCCTGCCTTCTCCCCATATCCCCTGACTCCGCTATTTTTAAGAGCCCTATCTTGCTCTCTCTTGAAAGCATCCAGAGAACCTGCCTCCACCGCCCTCTGAGGCAGAGAATTCCACAGACTCACCACTCTCTGTGAGAAAAAGTGTTTCCTCGTCTCCGTTCTAAATGGCTTACTCCTTATTCTTAAACTGTGGCCCCTGGTTCTGGACTCTCCCAACATCGGGAACATGTTTCCTGCCTCTAGCGTCTCCATGCCCTTAACAATCTTATATGTTTCAATGAGATACCCTCTCATCCTTCTAGACTCCAGAGTGTACAAGCCCAGCTGCTCCATTCTCTCAGCATATGACAGTCCCGCCATCCCGGGAATTAGCCTTGTACCTTGAATTAACCTTGTGAAAAAACAAGGACCTGCAGATGCTGGTTTACAAAAAAGACTCAATGTGTTGGGGTAACTCAGCCGGTCAGGCAACATCTCTGGTGAAGGTAGACAAAAATGCCGGTGAAACTCAGCGGGTGCAGCAGCATCTATGGAGCTGAGGAAATAGGCAACGTTTTGAGCCGAAACCCTTCTTCACATCTCTGGTGAACATGGATAGGTGATGTTTCAGGTCGAGCCCCTTCTTAAGTCTTCTTCCAGACTTCCAGCGTGCTGTGGAATAATTGGAAATGGTTGTCTAGCTCCAAGGTGAATTTATTTTCAATCACCTGGCTGAAACAATTTTTCTTTTCATTATCTACCTCTGGTTTGAAGTATTGACTTTAGACTTTACCGATGCCAAGAATATACCAGACACAATGTATAATTCTAACTTTGTGGTTATGGTAGTTCGATCGTGTCTGATATGAACAACTTCAGGGCATTCTGGTAACACTAAGCAGATGGTGTTTCACGATTTGTCATTCAATATATTCAGAATCGCAAAGGAATTTAAGTTGAGGTGATAATCGCAGAACAGGAGTTTAGGCCTGATCTGTACATGGCTTACATAGGGAAGTAATCCACTGGAATCACCAGTGCCTGGGGCAGACACTTCAGAGAGATATCAAGTGCAGTTTGCTGTGAAGAGTTTAGTAAGCGAAGAAACCAGGAGATTAGGTGAATTCATATTTGGTTAAATGAATAGCTGCATAATATATGTATGTAGGTAGACAAAAGTGCTGGAGAATCTCAGCGGGTGCAGCAGCATCTATTGAGCGAAGGAAATAGGAAAGTTTCGGGCCGAAACCCTTCTTCAGACTGATGGAAGGTACGGGGGGGGGGGGAGGAGGGGGGGGGGGGGGGGGGAAGAAAGGAAAAAGGAAGAGGAGGAGCCCAAGGGCTGAGGGAGAGCTGAGAAGGGGAGGAGACAGCAAGGGCTACCGGAAATTGGAGAATTCAATGTTTATGCCGCTAGGGTGCAGACTGCCCAAGCGGAATATGAGGTGCTGCTCCTCCAGTCTTAAAAACATAATATATGTACGTACTTAACCAAATGTATAACTTCTGAAAAAGGAAAAGGTTAAATTGGTAGCAGGGATTGGTTTATTTTTTAAAGGGCACCTTTAGTAACTGGTTATTTAGTGCATTCACTGCACTTTGGTTGAACATTATTGTCTTCATTAAAGGACGTTCTGTTCCAGCTTCAAATACTTTTTTTAATGTTTGCAGCAACATTAAATAAACTCACTGACATTTTATTTCCCTTTACTCATTTCGACTTCCATATCAACTAATCTCCCTCCCAACTTCTGAAGCTCCGATGGGCCCCAGTACCCCCCACTGATCGCTACTCTGACCCACAAATAGGCACACACTCTAGCCATACACCCACGCTGACTCACACACCAATCTTTCCCCTGACAGGTACTTACTGAGAAACTGCTCTGCCCAAGGCCGCATGAGGTTACAGAGAGTTGTGAACGTAGCCCAGTCATATCACAGAAACCAGCCTCCCCCACCCAGCTTCATCAACTCCATCCCTTCACACTGCCCTGGGAAAGCAACTAACATCAGCAAAGACCACGCACACCCCACTCATTTTCTCTTCTGCCCCCTCCCCGTCAGGGCAGAAGTTGCAAAAGCTTGAAAGTATGCAACAAGAAAGAATACATTTCTGGAATCAAATTTCCATTTGAAAGTACCTGAACTCAGCACAATCAATAGACAAGTTCAAGTTCAAGTGAGTTTATTGTCATGTGTCCCTGTATAGGACAATGAAATTCTTGCTTTGCTTAAGCACACAGAAAATAGTAGGCATTTACTACAAAACAGATAAATGTGTCCATATACCATGATATAAATATATACACACATGAATAAATAAACTGGTAGTGCAAATAACAGAAAGTGGTTGCTAATAATCAGAGTTTTGTCCGAGCCAGGTTTAATAGCCTGATGGCTGAGGGGAAGTAGCTATTCCTGAACCTGGTTGTTGCAGTCTTCAGGCTCCTGTACCTTCTACCTGAAGGTAGCAGGGAGATGAGTGTGTGGCCAGGATGGTGTCGGTCTTTGATGATACTGCCAGCCTTTTTGAGGCAGCGACTGCAATAAATCCCCTCGATGGAAGGAAGGTCAGAGCCGATGATGGACTGGGCAGTGTTTACTACTTTTTGTAGTCTTTTCCTCTCCAGGGCGCTCAAATTGCCGAACCAAGCCACGATGCAACCGGTCAGCATGCTCTCGACTGTGCACCTGTAGAAGTTAGAGAGAGTCTTCCTTGACAATCCGACTCTCCGTAATCTTCTCAGGAAGTAGAGGCGCTGATGAGCTTTTTTGATAATTGCGTTAGTGTTCTCGGACCAGGAAAGATCTTCAGAGATGTGCACGCCCAGGAATTTGAAGTTCTTGACCCTTTCAACCATCGACCCTATAGACAATAGACAATAGGTGCAGAAATAGGCGATTTGGCCCTTCGAGCCAGCACCGCCATTCAATGTGATCATAGCTGATCATTCCCAATCAGTACCCCGTTCCTGCCTTCTCCCCATATCCCCTAACTCCGCTATTTTTAAGAATCCTATCGAGCTCTCTCTTGAAAGCATCCAGAGAACCTGCCTCCACCGCCCTCTGAGGCAGAGAATTCCACAGACTCACCACTCTGTGAGAAAAAGTGTTTCCTCATCTCCGTTCTAAATGGCTTACTCCTTATTCTTAAACTGTGGCCCCTGTTTCTGGACTCCCCCAACATCGGGAACATGTTTCCTGCCTCTAGCGCGTCCAAGTCTTTAACAATCTTATATGTTTCAATGAGAAATCCTCTCATCCTTCTAAACTCCAGAGTGTACAAGCCCAGCTGCTCCATTCTCTCAGCATATGACAGTCTCGCCATCCCGGGAATTAACCTTGTAAACCTACGCTGCACTCCCTCAATAGCAAGAATGTCCTTCCTCAAATTAGGGGACCAAAACTCCACACAATCCCTCATGAAAACTCTCTCAATCCACTGACATCTTACCTAATCACTGCACTTTCCAACCCTCGGGTCCTGATCCCAATGGTCAATACCCTCCCCTAGCAAGGCTCCTGTCCTGATCGCTTGACTGCCGTTGAGACCTTTCCACCTCACTAGCAATTAATGATGTGAGGGATGAAACTGCAGATGCTGGTTTTACACCAAAGATGGACACAAAATGCCAGAGTAACTCAGGGGATCAGGCAGCATCCCTGGAGAAATGGAGCAGGTGACATTTCAGGTCGAGACCCTTCTTCAGACATTGCAAAGATATTAAGGTTGAGGTGATAATTGCAGAACAGGATTCTAGACCTAATCTCTACATGCTTTACATGGGGACGTAATCCACTGGAATCACCAGTGCCTAGGGTGGACACTTCAGATAAATAATTGCCAATTATTACCTCAAAGCCAATTATCTGATTGGCAAGTTCCACTCTCTCCCTTTCTCTCACGCTGTGACTTATCTCGTTTATGATCCCTCTACCCTATTTACCACCACCCTGATGCTTAACTGATCCAACTGAGCTCATGACTATCGATCCTTTGGCACAACCTACCCACAGCTCCATTTTAATCCATGGCAATGCCAATCCAGTCATGCCCAAGGTCTCAGACCCTCCTTGCTTTGCCAGCAGCAGACTCATTGCACAAGGATGTATTGGGCTGCTGCTGCAATAATCACCTGCCAAACAACCTGGGGGGCACCAAAATATCTCTTCCCTCTGACCGGCTCTAACATGTGATCTAATTCTGCAGAAAGCCCAGAGCATTTCTTTCTTTCCTTTTGATGCCAGGTTTGCTGAGTGTTTCCGGTATACTTACACAATTCTTAAGGAGTTGGACAGGCTAGATGCAGGAAGATTGTTCCCGATGTTGGGGAAGTCCAGAACAAGGGGTCACAGTTTAAGGATAAGGGGGAAATCTTTTAGGACCGAGATGAGAAAAACATTTTTTACACAGAGAGTGGTGAATCTCTGGAATTCTCTGCCACAGAAGGCAGTTGAGGCCAGTTCATTGGCTATATTTCAGAGGGAGTTAGATGTGGCCCTTGTGGCTAAAGGGATCAGGGGGTATGGAGAGAAGGCAGGTACAGGATACTAAGTTGGATGATCAGCCATGATCATATTGAATGGCGGTGCAGGCTCGAAGGGCCGAATGGCCTGCTCCTGCACATATTTTCTATGTTTCTATTTGCAATTTACAGACATTGCAGTTATTTCAGTTGACTGCAGGGAAGCAGGCAATAAAAATAAGACACATTTGTTCAGAAATTGGATCAATATCTGCCAGATTTTTAATGCATAGAAATTGCTTTAAATTTTTTAAATCCTTTTTTAAAGATTTTGCATCTATTTCTTGCTCGAGAATTAAAACTAAAGGCAGCCGACCCCAACGCACAAATAATTTATAACAAGCAAGGTAAAATAAAGACACAAAATCCCACTCATCAGGGAAATGGATTATGCATTTCTTGGTGTGATACAACCTATCTCCTTTCTCAATTGCATATTATGCCCATGATAATGTCATCAAAGGGGATAGCTTGCTTTGATTATAGACAATAGACAATAGACAATAGGTGCAGGAGTAGGCCATTTGGCCCTTCGAGCCAGCACCGTCATTCAATGTGATCATGGCTGATCATCCCCAATCAGTACCCCGTTCCTGCCTTCTCCCCATATCCCCTGACTCTGCTATTTTTAAGAGCCCTATCTAACTCTCTCTTGAAAGCATCCAGAGAACCTGCCTCCACCGCCCTCTCAGGCAGAGATTACAGTTAAACAGTAGTAGAATCAAAAGGTAAAAATGTTTCAGTTTCTGAAATAATTCACAATAAAATATTGAGTACATTTAATGAAAGTGGTGTATTATATATTATTAAGATTTTTTACACAGAACAAACTATCCTCTATTATGTTGTAAATTATTTGTTGCTGGCAGCCCACGGTACAGTTTGAGGTTTCTATGAAATGGCAGCTCACAGACATGTTAATCCATGGATTCAATATTGCCACAGTATGCCACCCGTACTATAGATCTCCATCAGTCAGGAGGGGTCTCCATGGAGATATCCCTTTAAGAGGACTGACCTAGTCCTTTTGGGTCAGCTCATGAACGATGCGGCAGCTGTCTGTCTCGAAAGCAGCTGCTATCTTTAGTATGCAGAGGTCGGGTTTTAAAGAGCAGTAAGTGAGGATATTTACTGCCCAGGTTCAGCGCAGCTTTTTGGTATTAATCCTGGAATTTTACTTCAGAGTCACGTGAGTGACTACGTGACGAACCCCGCCAGGACGCATGCGTGTCATATCGCTACACGCATTGCAACGAGGCACAGCAGGGGGAACGACGTTCCCCTTAGCAGCAGAATTTGAAAGCCGGGAACAGAAGGTAAGGAGACTCTGCGTTCCTTCCACTTACCTTACAGGTGGAGACATGGACCAGATCCACGAAGGCTGCGAAAAAGCTGGCGGGGGAGAACCGCGGAGTTGCGGGCAGCCAGCAGCAGCAGCCAACGGCACGCCAATCTCCCGAAATGGGAACAGCTGTGCCCGACTTCGCTCCCGCACCGGCCACGGCCGGGCGGTAGAGCGAAGCAAAAAACTAACAGAGTCGTTGACTCTGATGAGTCCGACTCTGAATAGCCGCGAGCGGCCAGTGCCTGTGAGCATTGGGGCCGGTTGGAGCGGCTGCAGGAGCAGCCGCGAGCGGCCAGTGCCCGTGCGCATTGGAGCCGGTTGGAGCGGCTGGGAGCGGGGAACAAGAGCAGCCGCGACGGCCAGTGCCCGTGAGCATTGGAGCCGGTTGGAGCGGCTGCAGGAACTGGAGCAGGAGCGACTTCAGGAGCAGCCGCGACGGCCAGTGCCCGTGAGCATTGGAGCCGGTTGGAGCAGCTGCAGGAACCGGAGCAGGAGCGGCTTCAGGAGCAGCCACGACGGCCAGTGCCCATGAGCATTGGAGCCGGTTGGAGCGGCTGCAGGAACTGGAGCAGCCGCGAGTGGCCAGTGCCCGTGAGCATTGGAGGTAGTTGGAGCGGCTGTTGGAGCAAGTACTTCAAGGTGACAGGCTCTGGGAGATGGAGACTAGTCACAGTGGGCAGCTAGTAAGTCCTACAGCAGTACCTCTTGTAGGGCTGCACAGTGTTTCTCCCTCATCAGAGGGGAGTACAGGGGGTCAATTCTGGGCTGACCCTGAAGAGGGGTGCAGAACATACCCCTAGTGCACATGGGGTGCAAGAAAACCTATTGGATATGGTGTCCCAGTTTATTCAACCCGACCAAACTGGCCAAAACCTGGAACCTAAAATAGCTGCAAGTATCGACTACTTGTCATTCAACCAGCTATAAGGACAGGCATTATTGGACACCACAGCAAGACACTTACCACCAGGGAACTGCAAAACACTGAATGTTCCCAGTGTCAACCAGTGTATTTGAAAACATGCCGGAGCCTCAATCAGAGCCAGGGACTTGAAACTACAGAAAGTTCTGAAAGTCCTAACAGCGGGAATTACGGTTTTCGCCCGCACAATAAATGAAAAAGAAATGACACAAGATCACCAGGATGCACTGGCTTTATTTTGCAACTACCAATACGAGTAAACAGCATTAGGAAGAAGTGCCATCCAACTGGCTTTAGACCCTAATTTGCAGGCCTATGCAAACCTGGAACCTCCAAACCACCAATATTACTATTTGGAGGCAACTTATCAAAACAGGTAAAAGAACTTGACGAAGAAGGTAAAACCCTGGGGCTCATTAAAGCAACGTCTAAAAACTACTTCGGCCAGAAACAGCACCCCTACGCACCACCAGTCGGCCAAGAGAAACTGGTGAAAGCTCAAAGGCCAGGAACACTCAACATCGTTCTTTTTAGGCCATGGCCGAGACCGGCCTTCCTGGGGAATGTGCTAACCCTCAACACCGACCCAACTACAGATCCAGACACCGGCGCCTCAACGTGCCACGGAGGATGCCGAAAAAGTAACAAACCTACCAATAGTAACCATGGAGGTAGGTGGGTCTGGTTCCTTACGAGGTTGGTGGGAGATTACAATTCTATCTGGATGCATGGAATAAATTAACTACCGACACTTATATTTTCAGAAGTATAGGGTTATACCATAGAATTTATACAAAAACATAATCCTCCAGATCAGCATGTACCGAACCGAATGTTCGTGCTTACAGGCAAAGAAAAATCAAAAGCGTATGCTGAACTACAGTGGCCTTATAAAAAGGAGTAATGGAGGAAACCCAACACGAATCACAGGAATTCGAGTACAAAATCTTTATCATAAACAAGATGGTGGTTGCCGCATCATCATAGTTTGACTAATTTGAATACTTTCGTACTATATATTCATTACTAGATGGAAACCTTTGTTACTGCTAAGCAATTGATTTCCTAGGTTACTACATGGCAAGCATCGTTTTAAAAGATGCTTACTATACAGTACCCATTAGAGGTGACCACAGATGTTATTTAACACAATGGATCATCTGGGGTTCACCCTTAACTCAGTTCACATGTCAGTGACTTTGCCGAAAGAAAAGGTTACAGCCTTCATGGAGGCTTGCAGCAAAATCATTGACATCACAAAACCATCCATCAGACTGGTAGCAAGAATAATTGGCATTATAGTGGCTGCGTTTCCAGCCACACAAATCGGACCTTTACATTATCAAAAATTAGAAAGGGCTAAAATACGAGCACTCAAAAATTATGATGGTCATATTGACAGACCAATGAAGCTACCAACAGAGGCCATAATGGAACTAAAATGGTGGAAAGATAACATTAGGCATTGTTCCAATCCAAACATTATCAGCTACCCGTCTATGGAACTACAAACTGATGCCAGTGCACTTGGATGGGGTGCTACCAATTCCATCTCCATCTGTGGGGGAGATGGAATGCACAGGAGGCATCATTATTACAAACACTGTGCATAAATTACCTGGGAATGTTAAGTGCATTCCATGGCCTTAAGTCATATTGTTCTGGGTTATATCACCAGCATGTTAGACTACAAATTGACAACACCACCGTGGTAGCATATATCACCCATATGGGTGGAAACAAATCGACATTATGTGACAATCTGGCCAACACAATTTGGCAATAGTGTATCCAGAGAGAGATATTTGGATATCAGCTACCTACTTACCAGGTAAACTAAATTTAGTGGCAGACAACAGGTCACGCAAATTCAATGAAAACACTGAATGGATGTTGGATAAAAATGT
The DNA here is from genome assembly GCF_010909765.2 of Amblyraja radiata. NCBI lineage: Eukaryota > Metazoa > Chordata > Chondrichthyes > Rajiformes > Rajidae > Amblyraja > Amblyraja radiata. The sequence continues at coordinate 5,502,341 of NC_045956.1, forward strand.
ATTTGCTGAAATTACAGCACGGTATGGAACACCAGATATCGACCTATTCGCATCCAGGCTCACACCAGCTATCGAATTATGTTCATGGGAACCAGAACCTGGGGCAGTGGCAACAGATGCATTTTCGCTGCATTGGGGGATATTGTTTATTTATGCATTCCCTCCTTTCTGCCTCATCAGTCGGGTATTAAGGAAAATACAGCAAGACTGGTATTTTGATAGTACCCGATTGGCCTACTCAACCATGGGTCCCGGTGATACTCGACATGGTATTAGAACCATGCCTCACCATCCATCATAGACCTAATTTACTGGTTCATCCCGCAACAAGGGGAAGTTACCCATGTCATAATTATATAAACCTATTAATTTGTAGAGTTTGAAAGCACCTCTACTACACCTGGGACTGACGGACCGAACAGTGGATATTATTTCAGCGGGCCACAGACAATCCACCAAAAAACAGTACTTGGTGTCATCAAGAAATGGGAAGTACTGTCACAACAATAAACATCACCCACAGATCTATGAACATCCCGTCTGCTCTGGAATTCCTGGCAAGCCTCCATTACACTGACTATGTTAAGAAACTGATCTCCAGCTACAGCTCTGTCCCTACAGAAGCTGACTATGAAAACAGTCATGCTGATGGCCTTGGTCACGGCACATAGGGTCCAGTCACTACAGAAACTAAGGCTGGACAACATGACTATTTCATCTGGAAATTTAACTTTTCACATCAATGAATTAGTCAACCATAACAGACAGGGGTCAGCAGGCCTAAAAACAGAATTCAGGGCCTACCCGACAGATGATCGTTTCTGTATTGTAACACACTTACTATTATATATGGAGTATACTAAGATCATCAGAGGGAAAGAATTGTCACTTTTAATCAGCTACAAACAGCCACTCAAAACAGTGACAGTCCAGACCATCTCTAGATGGCTAAAACAGGTCCTACTAAAGGCTGGAGTAGACACTAGCATTTTTAAATCTCACTCCACCAGGGCTGTAGCTACATCGGCAGCTATGAAGTTGGATGTTCCTATGGACCAAATCCTCAAGACAGCAGGATGGTCAACGGAGAAAACTTTCCAACGATTTTATAACAAACCAGTCATTGAACCTGGAACATTTGCAGAAACAATTTTAAGTTCTGTAATATAATTTACCCCATAAATAGGGGCTATAATTTGGTGTTAATATATTTATCGTTGGGTTTTCAATATCGTATTGATGTCTAATGATGTTAACTCTATTCTCCCCATAATCAAGGCAGATGTGATGCATGGACTTGTTTCCACGGCATGAAATCACAGAGCTTTAAAACCTTCACGTAGTCACTCACGTGACTCCGAAGTAAAATAGTAAGATTAAACGAGAACTTACCAGTTTGAAGTTTGATCGTTATTTTATGAGGAGTAACGTTGAGGGATTACGTGCCCTCTGCTCCCACCCTTGATCATATACTCAACTGGTATCTCTTCTCTAATCTTACTATGTTTAGTCATTACAGTTATCTGTGATTTCACAATGCTGCTTTGAAGAATGACACGCATGCATCCTGGCGGGGTTCTTCACGTATTCCCTCAACGTTACTCCTCATAAAATAACGATCAAACTTCAAACTGGTAAGTTCTCATTTAATCTTACTATTCTCGCGTTCAAGAAAAAGAACATTTTTGATGGGTACCTGGTCAGATTGAGATGCTCTCTGCACCTACATCCAGATGCTGTGAAACCTCAGGGTCAGTCTACAAACTGGGAGCTGCTGAACACTTTAGAAGATGCAATTTCATATTTCCTCCACTTTGAAGGTCATAGTGGTTCCTCCACTTTGAAGACTGCAACAACCAGGTTCAGGAATAGCTACTTCCCCTCAGCCATCAGACTATTAAACCTGGCTTGGACAAAACTCTGATTATTAGCAACCACTTTCTGTTATTTGCACTACCAGTTTATTTATTCATGTGTGTATATATTTATATCATGGTATATGGACACATTTATCTGTTTTGTAGTAAATGCCTACTATTTTCTGTGTGCTTAAGCAAAGCAAGAATTTCATTGTCCTATACAGGGACACATGACAATAAACTCACTTGAACTTGAACTTGAACTACAGTGGATTAGAGTCATAAAGTCATAGTGTGATCCAGTGTGGAAACAGGCCCTTTGGCCCAACTTGCCCATACTAGCCAACATGTCCCAGCTACACTAGCCCCACCTGCCTGCGTTTGGTCCATATCCCTCCAAACCTGCCCTATCCATGTACAGGTATCTGTATAACTGTTATTGATTATTGAATTGAACGGATTATTGAAAGTAAGTTTCCAGGAGCCACTTAAGGACATAAATGCATCGAAAATCTACTGCATGCCTGACTTAGCATTTTCTGTAATCACTAAGTCTCTGAGAATTCCTTATTTTGCCTTGGAATGGAAGCTTCACTTTATTTAGCGAGATGCACGGGTGAAAACATAAGAGCTGAGGAATTATATTTACACTTTTTGTCCATATCACCAGAGCACATGCATCAACAACAAGATGCGTTTATATAATGTAGACACAGTAACTGCAGCTGTTGGAGTAACTTAGTGCATCAGACTTTCTGTCCCGAGCCTCCTCCATCGCCAGAGTGAGGCCATGTGCAAACTAGAGGAAAAAATAATTCATATTCCGCTTAGAAATCTTGCCCAATGAATTCTCCAATTTTAGGTAACTAAACGGCAAACAATGATATCCCCCGCACCCTGTTTATTCCCTCTCATTACCCTCTCCCCCTAACTAGATAGATAGGGACGAGGAGTTTTTGGAAGAAATTCCAGAGTTTCACACCTAATTACCTGAAAGATCAGACCCAATGAAAATAAATAGGTCCAATGCAATTAGGAGACTGGTCAAAGAAAGTGGGACTAAATTGACTCGAGATACAAGTAAACAAGAAAATAAGGACAGAAATAGGCCACCGGGTCCCTGAATCCTACTCCACAATGCTGGAGAAACTCAGCGGGTGAGGCAGCATCTATGGAGCGAAGGAATAGGCGACGTTTCAGGTTGAGACCCTTCTTCAGACTGATGTGGGGGTAGTGGGGGTGGCAAAAGGAAAGGAAGAGGCGGAGACAGTAGGCTTGCGAGAGAGCTGGGATGGGGGAGGGGAAGGAGGGAGGAAGCAAGGACTATCTGAAATTGGAGAAGTTAATGTTCATACCGCTGGGGTGTAAACTACCCAGGCGGAATATGAGGCGCTGCTCCTCCAATTTACGGTGGTCCTCACTCTGACAATGGAGGAGGCCCAGGACAGAGAGGTCAGATTCGGAATGGGAAGGGGAGCTGAAGTGCTGAGCCACCGGGAGATTAGGTTGGTCAGTGCGAACTGAGCGGAGGTGTTGGGCGAAGCGATCGCCAAGCACGCGCTTGGTCTCACCGATGTAGAGAAGTTGACACCTGGAACAGCAGATGCAATAGGTGAGGTTGGAAGAGGTGCAGGTGAACCTCTGCCTCACCTGGAAAGACTGATTGGGTCCTTGGATGTAGTCGAGGGGAGAGATAAAGCAACAAGTGTAGCATTTCCTGCGGTTGCAAGGGAAAGATGGTGAGATCTAGAAACGATAGGGAGATGTCGGAGATGGTCCAGGTGAATTTGAGTGCCGGATGGAAATTAGTGGTGAAATGGATGACGTCAGTTCGTTCTGCATGGGTGTAGGAGGTAGCACCAATGCATTCGTCAATGTAGCGGAGGTAGAGTTCGAGGTTAGGGACATGGTACACCTCGAACAAGGATTGCAAAGAGGCAGGCATAGCTGGGGCCCATGCACGTGCCTTGGATTTGGAGGAAATGGGAGTAGTCAAAGGAAAAGTTGTTGAGGGTAAGGACCAGCTCCGCTAGGCAGAGGAGAGTATTAGTAGACGGAGGTTGGTTGGTTCTGCGGTCGAGGAAAAAACGAAGGGCTTTAAGACCCTCCTGGTGGGGGATGGAGATGTAGAGTGACTGGACTTCCATAGTGAAGATGAGGGAGTCGAGGGCCGGAAAATGGAAGTCATGACGAAGCTGAAGAGTGTGTGAGGTGCCTTAGACATGTCCTTAACTTCCCTTCTGTGTTCTCATCATTCACAATTCTTCAATCTAGCTAATATTTATAGAAACATAGAAAGTAGGTGCAGGAGTAGGCCATTCAGCCTTCTAGCCAGCCATTCAAAATGATCATGGCCGATCATCCAGATTCAGTACCCTGTTCCTGCATCGTCCCCATATCCCTTCATTCCCTTAGCCCAAAGAGCTAGATCTAATTCTCTCTTGAAGACATCCAGCGAATTGGCCTCCACTACTTCTGTGGCAGAGAATTCCATAGACCCACAACTCTCTGGGTGAAAATGCTTTTCCTCATCTCAGTCCTAAATGATCTACCCCTTATTCATAAACTGTGACCCCTGGTTCTGGGCTTCCCTGACATCAGGAACATTTTTTCCTGCATCTAACCTGTAAGAACCTCCTTTAAGAATTCTATATGTTTCTATAAGATAGCCTCTCATCCTTCTAAATTCCAGTTAATAGAAACCTAGTTGACCCATTGTTTATCTCTCCTCTGAGGTCCTGATCTTCAAGGACCCTTTTCCCAATCAACCAGAAGCTGTGCAGGTGCATATATTTATTTATTTGTTTATTTAATTCTTTATTTCGAACAGAATAAAAGAATAAAAAGCAAGTGTGAAACAGCATACAAAAAACAACACAAGAATATTTATAATGTGTCATAAACAATATCTATAAATAAATTAAATCGTATGTGTGTCCGAAAAGGAGCAGGAAGAAGCCAAAGCTTATTAATTCCCACCCCTTATTCAACTGCTTGTAATTATCTTATACAAATGTAGCAGCTATATGTACACCATATGTACACCAGCAGCTATATGTACACCATATGTACACCAGCAGCTATTTGTACACCAAATTATTTACATTTATACACTAATCAAATATTTACAAAGCCATACAAAAAAGAGAGAAAAAAATAAAAAAGGAAAGAAAAATAAAAGAAAACAACCCTCATATGCTACACAGTATCTTAGTCATTAAAGCAGGCATTTAATTATGGATGTCAATCTTCACCGTGAGGTAGCTCCCGAAGTACGCAGGACACTTTGTATGTTTCTGTGTGTTGATATGAACGTTCACTACTGGGGAACAGTCTGATACAATAGGAAGATGTTGATCAATGGCCTTTGCCTTTGTGGATGTGGAGTGGAGTCCCATCCTCAGTGAAGAGTCGATTGCATCTATGTGTACACAAGCACATGTGTTGCTCGATGACGTTGGGCTTGGCGGTGGTAAGGCCTGCAACACTGATCTGCAGTAACGCTAAACCTCGACAGTTGGCGGCATTTAACGGTGCCGCCTGGCCTGGGGAGGCATGGCTTTTAGCGGTCTGCAGACGCGGTAAAGACATTGGGAGTATAAGAGCAAGGAGGTTCTACGGCAGTTGTATAGGGTCTTGGTGAGACCACACCTGGAGTATTGTGTACAGTTTTGGTCTCCTAATCTGAGAAGGTTCACCAGACTGATTCCTGGGATGGCAGGACTTTCATATGAAGAAAGACTGGATAGACTCAGCTTGTACACGCTAGAATTTAGAAGATTGAGGGGCAATCTTATGGAAACTTACAAAATTCTTAAGGGGTTGGACAGGCTAGATGCAGGAAGATTATTCCCGATGTTGGGGAAGTCCAGAACTAGGGGTCACAGTTTAAGGATAAGAGGGAAGTCTTTTTGTACCGAGATGAGAAAATCATTTTTTACACAGAGAGTGGTGAATCTGTGGAATTTCCTGCCACAGAAGGTAGTTGAGGCCAGTTCATTGGCTATATTTAAGAGGGAGTTAGATGTGGCCCTTGTGGCTAAAAGGATCAGGGGGTATGGAGAGAAGGCAGGTACAGGATACTGAGTTGGATGATCAGCCATGATCATATCGAATGGCGGTGCAGGCTCGAAGGGCCGAATGGCCTACTCCTGCACCTATTTTCTATGTTTCGCTTTATGGGCTTATGAGCCTGTAAGCTACTCGTGGGGGAGGCCGCGTAGTGGCTGTCTTTGTCTCCCCCTGGAGACACCAGTGGAAGTCAGCGGAACCATCTAGGCAACACCATTACATCAATGACCCCATGGACGTCCCTGGCTAGGACCTGCCCCGAAAGCAGTGGACAACCCTCAACCGCTTGAGGACAGGCGTCGGACGCTATGGCGTAGCGATGAAGAGGTGGGGCCTCGTGGACAGCGAGAGCCTCCTGCGAGTGTGGGGACCCAACACACACAGTGGAGCACATAGTCACCAGTTGCCCCAAACACCGGCCACCGAATGGTGAACGAGGTCTGATTGACCTGGACGATGACACGTTGGCCTGGCTCGCCCCAACGGAGCTGCAGATCTAAAAGACACACGACAGAAGAAGAAGACATGTGTTGCTTGCATTCTGCAGCTCAACTCCTGAGCTTTGGGAAACCTTGGTTCTGAAATGTACTCACTATATGTTGTACATCTTCCCTTCAAAGCCAACATACAAACCCTTGCTATTCGGCAACTTCAATATCTGCATTTGTCTCAGCTGTTGGATACGTTTAAAACACCATTAGACCATTGCTTTGCACCCCAAGCTAATAAAGTTCTACTTAATCTTATCGGTTACACGTATTATCCTTCAATTTTTTTTATTTGTGTAGAATGCACTTTAAAGGCTTTCAAACTCAATATCAATTCAATTATCCTGGATAATTAGCATTCCCACATTTTTTTCCCGTTCCAGTATTGCTTCCTGGATTCCTTTGTTTTGGAATTGTTTTGTAATTTCACTTCCTCTCGGCTTTTATCAATTTATGTTTTTTATCTCTTCGCCCCAACGAAGGGTCTTGTTTCTTGTGCTCTCCTTCCCTCCTTGCTTTCTTTTTATCTCAAAATCTCTTATCCCTCATTTTCCTAGTTATGGTGATTATTGTTGACCCAAAGTATTAATAGTCCATTCCTCCTTCACAGGTTTGAATAATTAAGGAAATGAAGACCATGGGAACTGACACAAAGGAGTTAAGATCGGCATTGACCAAATACGATCATATTGAATGGCAGATGAGGTTTGAGGGGGCTGGTGGCCTACTCTGCTATTTCATTGTGTAGATCCTGCTAGACATACTGAGCATATCTAATATTTCCTGCTTTTAGTTCCGATTACCAACATCTGCCCTATTTTATCTTGCGATCTCACCTCTATCTTTTTTCCAGATTTGGCCTTGCTCACTTGCACTCAGTACGCAGAATGCGTGTTTTATTTTGTTGCCTGAAATTAGTTCCGTTTAATTCAAAGGGTGCAGATTTGGGTAAATGGAGTACAGCACCATACTGCAGATTGAGCGCAAGTGACCTGGGATGATTTCTGCCCAATGTGTCTTTTGGAGAAAAGTGGGAAAGAGATAAGCGCAAGAAAGAAATATAATTTCTGCAGATCTGTTGAAATGTGAACGATTTCATCTCCAATGCTCACATGACAGACACATGATACAAAAAACAATCTTGTTCCAAGAATGTCTGAAGTCAGTTTTCTGTTGTGGCTGGAGCAGTGTCAGATATTTTTAAACATAAACGTTCTCAGGGTTAATGAATTTTGCATGCTCTTTCAGAGCTGCAAACTGATAGCAACGGTTAGATTCTCATATTTCTGGGAGGCCAGCCTTGTGGTTCAACAGAAAGGAAAATACAAAGTTGTGCCAAATGGCTCTCCACGGTGCAAGGGGAATGTGGCTGTGCTGCCTGTGGCATGTTTTCCCAAGATTTGCACTCTAAATTCCAATTTTCCCTTCCTAACTTTGATACCAAAGCTGCTGAAAACAAGCAGAACATTTAATCTTGAGTCACAATCAGATATCGAAGTGAAAGGAAACCTTCCATCTTTACAAATTTGCTCTATTTTTTGCCTATGTTTATTGTTCCTATAAAGATCCGTGTAGAGAAGCTGCATGCGAAATGCCTGTGCAAGGAGCACACTGGTAATAAATCCTAGGGTTCTCATTATACACGGCTGCAACACATCATATCTAGTATGCAGTGGGTGCAATAACTATAGCACTGTATGGAGTTTAATTATCATGTTAGCTGGAGCTGGGTGTACAGAACTCCCTTACTTCCCACCTTCTGTTTTGAATGTAAAGAGAAGTGCTCATGTCTTATTTTGAAAGCCTGATGCTTTGGCTCATTGTGTGTGTAATGCAGTAGCACATCAGCCATTGTTCCGATCTCATGAAAGTGATACCGCACCCATCCTGTTTAGCTGGAGACATGCTTCCAATTGGCAACACAACAGCTAGCTTATCGCAGGCCCCAAGGGAAAGAACAGATTTAATATGTGTCATTAATTCAACTGTAAACTGTCATCCATCTTAATGCAGGGGAGCCAATTATTAATTCATTTGTACATGGTGGATGTTCTTGTTAAAATATATTTTGTGTGTTCTGTTGCTTTTTATTGGTATGACTGTATGGCAAATGAAGTTCCTCGTATGTTGCAAAACATACTTGGGTAATAAGGTATGATTATGATAATGCAACATTTTGGCTTTAATTCCATCCCATTAACTCATTAGGGTATAATGGTAAGTACACAAAAATGCTGGAGAAACTCAGCGGGTGCAGCAGCATCTATGGAGCGAAGGAGATAGGCAACGTTTCGGGCCGAAACCCTTCTTCAGACTGATGGGGGGTGGGGGGAGGCGGGGAGAAGAAAGGAAAAAGGAGGTAAGGAGGAGCCCGAGGGCTGAGGGAGAGCTAGTAAGGGGAGGAGGCAGCAAGGGCTAACAGAACTGTGAGAATTCAATGTTCATGCCACCAGGATGCAGACTCCCCAAGCGGAACATGAGGTGCTGTTCTTCCAATTTCCGGTGTTGCCCGCTCTGGCCATGGAGGAGACCCAGGACAGAGAGGTCGGATACGGAATGGGAGGGGGAGTTGAAGTGCTGAGCCACCGGGAGGTCAGGTTGGTTAATGCGGACCGAGCGGAGGTGTGTGGCGAAACGATCACCAAGCCTACGCTCGGTCTCACCGATGTATAATGGTAAGCTCACAATGATGCTTAAAAACTAGGTTTAGGAAATAAGGGCCATGCAGCATCGCAAATTCCGTCTATACTATTTTCAAACCACCTCAAACTTTTTGCATGGTTATATTATTAATATCCCTGTCCTTTTCTTTCCTTTACTGATTATTGAAATGTACTTGTACCTATCATATTCAGGGTTTCACAGGGAGGGAAGTGTAATGGGTAAAATATCATGCAGAAAATATCAATACTGATCATGACCAATTATAGTTTAGAAATACATCATGGAAACAGGCCCTTAGGCCCACTGAGTCTGCACCGACCAGTGATCCCCGCACACTAACACTATCCTACATAAACTAGGCACAATTTACAATTTTACCCAGCCAATTTGCCTATAAACCTATATGTCTTTGGAGTGTGGGAGGAAACTGGGGCACACGGAGAAAACCCACGTGGTCACATGAAGGACATACAGACACCATCCGTAGACAGGATCAAACCCAGGTCTCTGGCGCGGCGCGGCAGCAACTCCACCGCTATGCCATTGTGCCACCATTTTATTTTTGTTACTTTAGACTGAATCAAAATTAGGGGATGATGAGCAAGTTAAATTCTGTCTCTCATGCTGCCTTCCAGTCAGAAGCATTATCAATACACAGTGTGATCACAGCACAGAATGCCAGTCTCCCAGTTTAATTCAGCAGAAGACGTTTACAATTCATGGTTAAAATTATAGAACATCTTATTGTGAGTAATTCAGAAGGTCATAAGTGATAGGAGTAGAATTAGGCCATTCGGCCCATCAAGTCTACTCTTCCATTCATCGTCTACTCTTCCATTCAATCATGGCTGCCCTATCTTTCCATCCTGCCTTCCCCTGATAGCCCCTAACATCTGTACTAATCAAGAATGTATCTAACTCTGCCTTAAAAATATCCTCTGTAATTCTGTAAAAATTACAGAGAAGTTGGCGCGCAGCGAGGTTGCCGAATCGAGGTGGCTCGAGTCAGAGCCCCGGGGTCAGGTCGGGCCGAGGGCGAAGTAGGGCTGAGGATAGGTCGGAGCCTTGAAGACGGGTTGGAGCCTTGAATAGAGTCAGGTCGAGAACGGAACCTCGGGGTTGAGACGGGCCACAAGTGGATGGGCCGCGTGGATGGGCCGCGTCTTCAAGACCAAAGGGAGGCCCGGCATGGGAACGTGGCTGAGAACTAACGGGGGACCCAGTGAGGGGGACGAAGAAGGGATGAGTACTATTTGTAACTTTGTCGGTGCCTTTGTGTATTTTGTATGCAAAAACAAACAATTTCACTGCTCCTAGCTAGGCACGTGACAATGACGTATCATTATCATCGATTAATAGGTAATCTGATAAACATCCATAATGCAACAGCTGGACATTATATTGCTCTGATAAGAATAAAACACAAATGTCAATACAATGTTTTTTTAACTTTTTAAATTTTTTTATGTTTTAATGTATGTTTTTAATGTCTCTCTGTGTGTTTTGTGTGGAGGGTGGTGTGGGGGGTGTGAGGGGGAAACCGCTTTGGTCGCCTCCTCCACGGAGGGACGATTTTTTCCATGTCGCCTCCCCCGTGGCCTAACTTCGAGGATCGGGCGGCCTTTCCCGGAGTCGCGCCTGGGGCTTCAGCGGCGGGCGGCATGCAGACTCTCATCGCGGAGCGGGCGAGCCCTCACCGGGGTTCGCCGGAGGGGAGCGCTCCATTCGCTGGTCCGCGGCAGCCTGAAGCCGCGGTCTGCGGAGCTAAAGCTGGCGCAGCGTCTGCAGCCTGGGATCCCTCATTGGGGACCTGGGAGGAGAAGAAGCTCCGACCGCCGGCCCGCGGCCTACTTCTACCGCGGGCGCAGCAGCGACTTACCATATAACCATATGGTTATATGGTTAACGCGGGCGCGGCAGCGACTTACCATCAGGAGCGGGGTCCCTCGCCGAGGATCCCTGGAGGGGAGCTACGACCGCCGGCCCTGCGGTCTGCGGTGCTTCTGGCTGCGGCACGGCGGGAACTTTAAATCTTTGACCGCCAGCCTGCGGCCTACACCAACTAGAAGCCGCGGTCTCCGGTGGGGAAGAGCCGATTCAGGACTTACCTGGACTTTACCTTGTCTGAACTTCTGGACGCCCGCAGCGGCGACTGCGGAGAGTTGACGTCCCGACCACGGGGGAAAATGGAGGAGGACTGGCCAAATTTTGTGCCTTCCACCACAGTGATGAATGCTGTGGTGGATGTTTGTGTTAAAACATTTATGATTGTGTTTTTGTGTGTTCTTTTCATTGTACCGCTACTGGCAAATTCATTTCACTTGCACTTTATGTGCAAGTGACGAATAAAACTGTTATTGATTGATTGATTGATTGATTGACAAAGGAGAGCAGTTAGCAGTATACATGAAGTCACAATTCATTTGTGTGATGGGGCAAATGTTAGACCATGCTCTTAAATGACAGGAAACAAATCATAGCCAGATGCCTGAAGAAGATTCCCGAGATGAAATGTCACCTATCCATATTCTCCAGAGATACTGCCTGACTCAGTGAGTTACTTCAGCACTTTGTGTCCATTGAATGATAGAGATACTTTGCAGGGAACGTGCAGTTTGTGGAATAGTTATCCATAACTGGGAATGGCCTTCAGAACTACATGTTTGAGATGATTTAAACATATTGTGTTATTACTCCAACCCCCTCATTTCTTCTAAGGTAACTTTGAGTGCAATCCCCGCCTACTATTGCTGTTGGATGGATCAGCTGGTTTCCCAAATCTCTAAAGGCACCAAGGTATTGAGTGGCACATCTAAAAATCCAAATTTCTACTCCTTTCCACATTCCATCCTGGCTCCCAGCAATGTCCCAAGACATTTGCAATGGAAACTGCAGGCAATGAAAAAGTCAGGCTTGAATTAGTCTTGTGAACTGCTGTGTAAATAGTGCACCTTGCACAGGCTAATGTGCATCAAGATTCCGGCACATATTTTTCCAATTTCTCCCTTTCCCCTTAAAACTATAACCAAAGGAAATAAAAGTGACTGTGAGGGTGGTTGATTTAAAACAAACAGGAACTTATAATCTCCCCAATGCGAGCTCCATCTGTCCATTTCTCCCACTCACAAACCAGCTTTATGCTTCAAGTTATTGAAGCTCAGATGATCAAATTAATTTCCTTATGTGCTATGCCTCCACAATTTCCTTTGTTCACTTTTAACTTGAGTCCAATCGGAGATGAAAACATTAAATTCCCATCTGTAATATGATTGCTGTCCCTCTGTGAGAACAAAATCTTGGCGTAAAGATTTCTTGGCACAATTGTAGCAGTCGGAGGCTAACGCAGCAACTGGCCTCTAAAGGTCACTGTCAGTTTTGAGGCCGTCCATATGTCAAGCCTCAAGCTTCACCCAAAACAATTTAAGTTGTTCGACTCAAAGATTTTTAATTTGTACTTCAAATCCATGATGTATTCTTTTTCAGCAACAGAAGGAGTGGAACTGTTGACCTGGATTTTGAAAGGAAAGACCGAGAGCTCTGTGGATAAAAACTGGGATTGAAATTGAGAGCTCAACCACAGTCTGGATCTCCATGTCTGAGGCTGAGGGTGCAGAACTTGCTGTGCATTGTTCTCCCGAGTTTTTCTCCATTTGAGACCCTCACAGAGTTTAGTATCAGAGCACAAAGTTAAAACAATCCCCACACAATTACACAAGAGAATCTGCCCAACATATCTGTGGCAAACATCCTTTACAATTTTGAACGGAGATGAATGGCTGCAAGGGACAAAGGGAAATTTTAGCTTATATACTTATTGCGAATGTTTTGGTTTATTTAAATGCTTAAAGTGGTTTGCTTTACTTATCTTTTAAAAGTTAAATAACATTGTTAATTGTTTTGTTGGTTGGATATTTTTAATAGTTTTGTAATGATTTTGAATATTTCCATATGTCAAAAACATTCAAAATATTCTGAGTTTCATAGTTTTTGATAGCTGTCAGGAGCTATGGTGTAGATTACAGTCAAATTGTCGATCAGTCATGGGCCCAGCAATAACTGGCCTTACACTCATCATTGTTTGATGGTGTTTATACCCAGAGAGCAGTGCTGCCCTATGGCGCCTGGCCATTGATAATTGAAATGACTTCATGCAATATTAACTCACTGTCGATTTCTTTCATGGGTCAGAGATGAACATGAGTGGCTCTTCTCGGCCCATAAAATCCAGACCAAAGTTCCTTCATTTTTTTAAATACTCTTACAAATATTCGGTTTTATAAAACAAACTTAAACAGTCATGTTTATTGAAAGAGAGGAACTAGCAAATTTTATGAGGAGCTTTACAAACTAAAATGATGGCTGAGGAAGTCCTGTTTAGTGCAGGATGCTACCTTGGGACAGGGAAGAGCTGTCGGCAATAGGTGGTGGGTGAAGTTACAATCACCAGTCAGCACGGGGGTTGGTGTATGCGATGTGGGTGAGGTATAGTTTTGGTGATCCAGTGGCGGAAATACCGTGGGGGGGGGGCAGGGGGGACACGTCTGAGAGGTGGGGGATGATTCCCCTCATTTTTTGTAATCCGGATTTTAAAACCCGGTGAAATCTCCATTTTTCCGCGAGACAGTGGGGGTAGGACTGCTGATCGAGGGCGCTGATTGGACCAGAGAGACGTCGGTCAGCAGGCAATGGGGGGGGGGGACATGATGATTGAGTGTGATGATTGGAGGAGGTAGGTGTCCCCAGGTCATAAGGTCACAACGACAGTCCTGGACACCAAAGATAGGATCTGCGCTATAGGATCTTTGCTGGACACAGACCTGTGCCTCATCTGCAGCTAGGATCGATCCCGGGTCCCCAGCACTGCAATTGCTGTCGAACCTCCACTGGACCATCCCCATCACCATCCCCACCCGAGTGCCCCCCCCCCCCACCCCCACACCCGGGGGTGGCCAGAGACGTCGGGAGTCAGGTGGGCGTGGTGCCCCCAGGCCCACAGCCAGCGCAGAGAAGCAGCGCTAAACCCAGCTCAACTCTGCCTCTCCCACCCGGGTTAACCTACAGCCCTGCCTGGATTTAAGGGAAATATGGCCCAGGCTTACAGCCTGTGTGGAGAAGCAGTGCTAGCTCCACGGCTCCGTACTGGTATTCCGTCAGTCCAGGCAGGGCTGTAGGTTAATCCGGCGAGACAGGCAGAGTTGAGTTGCATTTAGCGCTGGATTGAGCTGTAATTACCATTCACAGGGCCCACGGCAGAAGCCTTCGAAGCCTCGCGTGTGTGTGTGAGTGTGTGCATGCGCACGCGGCCGCCAAGAGATTGTGTCCCCCCTGTCCCCTGGTCCCCTCCATATTTTGATAGCGATTTCCGTCACTGATGCCAATGACTGCAAATGACTGTCAGTTGGTGGCGGAAAATATTATTGTGGGCCAGGTGGTGCAGAGGAGCGGGAGTTTCAGTTATTTGCTTGATGACCTAAAACCCACCATATACCTGACCCAAAGCCTGATGAAAGCCACTGTCTATTTGGTATATGCCCATAATTTGGTCATAGTTAATCTTTCATGCAAATCGGATGGCAGAGCAACACATGGTTACGTGTTAGACTGTTATAACTATAATCATGTCTAAATACGCAGACACTGACCCCAAACTAAAGTTGATTTTGTTTAGTTCAGTGCAGCTTCACCTTGTGCGATATACATTTCCCCACTTCACCACTGTCATCATGTTATGTCTTGGTGCTTTCCAGAGCACTGTTTGATAATTAGATTCCCAGACTCAGAGCTGGAGCTGTTTCTTTATCCAGACCCGTGCTTTGTGCTAGCTGAGTAATACGATGTTGCTGCTGCGGCACTTTGGAACACCTTGCCGTTGCACATCAGACAGGCCCCCTCACTGTCTATCTTCAAATACTCCCTAAAAACTCATTTTTATTCTCTGGCTTTCGACACTGGCTGAGACATTGCTCCTGTTCTTAGTGCTTTTAATGTCTTTTAATTTTTACTGTTTTTAGTCCTTCGTTTTACGGTTTTTAATGGTTTGTAATAACTTTTTGTCCATGAGTTCTCATGTACAGCACTTTGTGGCAACTGCGGTTGTTTAAAGCGCATTATAAATAAAGTTTATTATTATTATTATTATAGTCAGTAAAGGGAATATAATGCACTGGTGAATGATAAGGTCCAACAGACACAAAGAATATACTTACAAGTATCAATGCATTCTTCACTCAGATATACAAAAGTATAATACTGACAATAATGTAACATTGGTGCTACACGGTCTATTTTCTCAGACACGGGGTTCAAAAATGTATTCACTTTACTTATTTTTGTAATAGCTGCATGATTGAAGTGCGTGTAATGTTGATTATTAAATGTTCTCGCCATTTCTGAACATTTTTAGTACAGAGTGGAAAGCTGAATCACCCATTTCACGTATACAAAGATGTGAGGACAAATGACATGCACTACACATTTGATAGCATAGCCACAATATTGAAGTACAAACTGGAATAGGCGCAGGCAGCCAACATCATCATAAACCCACACCACCCTGGGCATGTTTCCATTTCACACCTACCATCAGGATGAAGGTACAGGACCCTGACAATCATGATCACCAGATTCAGGAATAGCTTTTCCCCAACGACCATCAGGCTCTTGAACACTACGCAACACTTACCACAGCAACTAAGGACTTCTGTTGACAGAGTTTGGTTTCATTAAATACATCCTAGTTTTTACGCCAGTACTATGGTTATTCTTTTTTTTTCTCAAAAAGATTATATATTATCATTTGGGATTGTTTGTATTGTTACAGGCTTATTAAGCTGCTGCAAATAAGAATTTCATTGTTCCGTTGTCAGTATATATGACAATTAAACACTCTTGATTCATGAAATGATTTGGGGTCTCAACCAGATACTTGAGCATTAACTAATGGAAGAAAGCTTCTTCCAGTCCCTTAAATGGAAAATCCATGTTGAATTGACGTCGAGGTGTTTGCCAAGGTAAACGTTGATGAATGCGTTTCCAATGCACTAACTGATCACATTATTCAGGTAAGACAATGTAGGTGTATTAATTGGCCTATGTCAAACTTTCAGCTTCATTTACTTTACATAATTGTGTTAGAAATCACGGAAATTCCAGACCAAACGTATTTTGTCACTCGGCAAGTCAAACATGGTTTTCAGCACATTTAACCGAGCTATTAATACATGGGATATTTGTGCACTCAGAGAGCCAGCATTTTGCAACATTTATTTTAGGTCTCTGAATTCTCTGCCCTCAAGAGCTAATTCATCCTCGCGAATTACTTTGTTGCAACAAAGGTGTTTTTAATATTTGGAGAAGGCTTCTCAGTTACTGTGTGCTCCCATTCTAAATCTGTAATTCAATTGAACTATTTGTCAGATTCAAAATACTGAAGGAAAGAATGTCATTGTAGATATTGAAATTGCATTGAATCACCTGCTGTTATCTTTGTCTTAAGAATATAAAAACTTAATGTACTTTGAATGTGGGGAGACTCTACTGATATGGTCTCCAAGAGAGTGCCGCATTTTAAAATATTTTAATTGTTATAACTTAACTTCTTTCATTTTCTGGGTTTGTTTCTGCTTACATAGGGTTTCACTGGAAATTTCTGAACTATTCGTACTTAAAATTTTGCTGCGTTCTATGATCATCTAAACAAGAAATATAATACCAGAAAATCTGTAAAGAAAATTTGAAGTGGTGGAAAGGGAGACCCCGATAAAAAAAACTTTTTATTATATATAAACTAACAACGATAATACCAGTGATACAAAGAAGTCAAAAGAAGTCAAAAAATAAACTTACAAAGTTCCAATTTATATTTTATTTTTGGTACAGTAAAAATGGCCCTTACAATACATGATCATTAACTTTCTCTTTTAATGCCAATAGTCAATAACCCGTCGTTTAAACCTTCAATTATAGATAAATCATTTACACAATGGGAAAGAATGGGAATCAAAACGCTCGGAGACTTGTATGAATTAGGAAAATTATTATCATTTCAACAATTACAACTGAAATATAATTTGAAAAATAATCGATATTTTAAATATCTTCAAATCCGTGACTATCTGAAAAAATACACAAAAGACTATCATAACTT
Organism: Amblyraja radiata; assembly: GCF_010909765.2. Taxonomy (NCBI): domain Eukaryota; kingdom Metazoa; phylum Chordata; class Chondrichthyes; order Rajiformes; family Rajidae; genus Amblyraja; species Amblyraja radiata. Next base: position 5,519,569 of record NC_045956.1, read on the forward strand.
GTCCTCAGACTTATTGGATGAAGCCATGAAGACAAAGGCTGAATCACCAAATCTAATATCATACTTATACAACATTATTTTAAATATAGAAATGCCTACAACCGATGGTATTAGAAGAGACTGCGAACAAGAACTAGCTATAAAAATTTCAAAAGAGAGCTGGGATAAACACTTACTATATGTGCATAAATGCTCGATCAACGTACGACATACTCTAATTCAATTTAAAACATTACATAGACTATATTATTCAAAAACTAAAATAAATAAACTTTTCCCCAATGTCTCACCCACTTGTGATAAATGTCAGTCACAAGAAGCTACCATAGCGCACTCTTTTGTTTTTTGTATAAAAATCCAAAAATTCTGGAACGAAATATTTGAAATCTTCACAAAATTAATTAAAATAAAACTTGTACCAAAAGCAGAATGGATCATTTTTGGAATGTCGGAAGGTAACCCCGAACTAAACGTGTTTCAAAAGAACTTACTTAATTACGGGCTAATAATGGGAAAAAAGCTTATACTCAAATTTTGGAAAAATGCTCCAATACCAACAATAAAAATGTGGATTTCAAACATGTTCGAAACACTACACCTGGAAGAGGTGAGACTCCTCCTAGCAGGCAAAGCAGACCACTTCCAAAAGACGTGGTCTGCATTTATGGAACTATTACAAGCATAAGGTGCAATAGGAATTTAAAATATAAATGGTACCAGGATCTGGTAACGGGGGGTATAAAATAAAAAAAAATAAAAAAACACGGTTGGTAAATACTTTTTTGTGGAGTTTTGTGTTACAATAGAGCGATTGTTTTTCCTTTCTTTTCTTTTCTTTCTAGGGTCTTATTTCCTTTCTTTACTTCCTTCTCTAACTTCTTCCCTAAGGGACTTTCTTTCCCAACACTTTCCTGCACCTTCACGATTCTTGCTCACTTTCCTTACTTCTTTTATTTCTACCTTTTTTTAAAGCTCGAAAAATGAAGTGGTACAACAAATGTAATAAGATATATGTGATGTGTATTACTGTAATTTACTGTACTTCTAATAAAAAAAATCTGGCAAGTCAGGGATATTAGATCCTGCTCTAATGGGAACTGCAGATGCTGGTTTAAACCAAATATAGACACAAAATGCTGGAGTAACTCAGTGGGACAGGCAACATCTCTGGAAAGAAGGATTGGATGATGTTTTGGGTCGAGACCCTTGTTCAGAACCCGAAACATCACTGATCTAAATTCAATAACTACATACAGAGTTAATAAAACAAAACAAAAAAATCATTGCCTGTTGTGAAATTCCAAGCTCAGATGTGCAGTATCTTAAAATATCTTAAAATCTTAAACCTAGGCCATTTTAGAATGAAATCAGGAAGAATATGTTCATTTTAAAAAATGTTGGAAATCTCTCCTTTGACTGGGTCAACTTAAATGTTTAACCTTGAGATTAATATAAATTTAAACTCGAGATATGGTCCTTGATTCGCCTACTCTGGGCAAGAGGCTCTGTGCAACTACCTGATTTATTCCTCTCATGATTTTATACACTTCTATAAGATCATATATTAATCGTGATTGTATTGAATGGTGAAGAGATCTTAGGGACTGTAAAACCTACTTTATGTCCTGCCTTTCACATTGCAAAAGAAATCCTTATATAGCCACAACTAATAAATGTCCTATTAATAAAACAATTTGATTATACTTGGCATCAGCAGATGAACAACTTCAGTCTAAGATATGAATACCTGAGATTCCCAATGCTACAATAATGGAAAACAAAAATTCCCAAAAATGCAGAACTACAATGTACAGAAGAAAATGAGAAAATGTGGTAATGTGCCCTTCTTTGGTGAATGTATGCATGCTTTTGTTAGCTGGTTAAATTGTCTCTGCTGCCGAGAAATTCATTTACTGCAGACAAGTCTCTAACCAGTCTGCTAAAGTAGTGCATGGGGATTATTAAAGTGCACTGGACTCTACGTTAGTGCATACCTTCTAGCAGAAACAAATAGTAAAGTTCAGATGTGTATTATCTTTACAGTTAAAGAAAAATCTACATTGCAATGAAATGTATCTACACTGTTTTACAAATGAAAATCAAATTCCAAATAAAAATACTACCACCTCCACACATGCAGGGATTTTTTTTAATAGATTTAACTTGTAACATTGTACTTGGGAATTATGAGCTATAAGTTGCAGCTTATGATATTAGCAGTTAAGTGTATAACATTTTGATATTCATCTGATATATTATTTCAATGGAGGAGATAATCCTTTATTTTAAACAGGTTAATGGGAGTAATTTGACATTTAAGTCAAGTAGGAAATTCAAACTCAAATAATTTTGCCTAAACCTATTATAAGCCAGCACACTTCCAATTTTAACAGAGATGGTTTTCGAGAAGTGAAAATAGATCCAAAAATGTCCCATTTTAATAGCTAAATCAGTCTATGTTTCCATCTTTAACATCAATGAAATTTAAGGCCCTGTCCCACCAGCACTCGATTGCATGCGTCTAGCGCGACCAAACGTGGTGGCTTGAGGCGTACGGCCTCGCGGTTTGCGGTCCCACTTCCAACCGTGGAGCCGTCTGGAGTTGTGCGGGGCTGCTCCCCACATCACACTCACCAATCAGCTGGGCAGGAGGCGGGTCGACTGAATTTGGACGTCGCACGGCGTCGGACGGTGACGTCATCGCGCAACGCCACGCGCTAGGCGTGTGCCGTCAAGACGCTGCGTACGATGTCGAGACGTTGCGTACGCCCGTTGAGGCGCTGTGGAGTTTAGAAGGATGAGAGGCAATCTCATTGAAACATATAAGATTATTAAGGGCTTGGACACACCAGAGGCAGGAAACATGTTCCCGATGTTGGGGGAGTCCAGAACCAGGGGCCACAGTTTAAGAATAAGGAGTAAGCCATTTAGAACAGAGACGAGGAAACACTTTTTCTCACAGAGAGTGGTGAGTCTGTGGAATTATCTGCCTCAGAGGGCGGTGGAGGCAGGTTCTCTGGATGCTTTCAAGAGAGAGCTAGATAGGGCCCTTAAAAATAGCGGAGTCAGGGGATATGGGGAGAAGGCGGGAATGGGGTACTGATTGTGGATGATCAGCCATGATCACGTTGAATGGTGGTGCTGGCTCGAAGGGGCAAATGGCCTACTCCTGCACCTATTGTCTATTGTCTATTGTCCTACCCTGCCTCTTGTAAAGGTGCCATTCCCTACTCTCAATTTCTCTGGTTCCATCGCATTTTCTCCCAAGGTGAGGCTTTCCATTCTCTCACATCTGAGATGTCTTCTTTCAATAGTAGACATGGTTTCTCCCTTGGTGTCGTAGATTGATCCCTCACCAATGTCTATTCTGTGATGCACACAGTTCTGCTCTTGCTCCCCCTCTCCCCACATGAAACAAGGATAGAGTTCCCCCGGTCCTCACCTTTCTCCCCACCAGCCTCTGAATCCAACACTTCATTCTCCAAGGTAGACACAAAATGCTGGAGTAACTCAGCAGGTACAGGCAGCATCTCTGGATAGAAGGAGTGCGTGACTTTTCGAGTCAAGCTCCTTCTTGAGACTGAAGGAAGGTCTCGACCCAAAACGTCACCCATTCCTTCTCTCCAGAGATGCTGCCTGTCCCGCTGAGTTACTCCAGCATTTTGTGTCTACCTTCGATTTAAACTAGCATCTGCAGTTCTTTCCTACTACTTAATTCTCCAACATTCCACCACCTTTAACATGATCCCTCCACCAGTCAGCTCTTTCCATCCACGCCTCTTTATGCTGTCCACAGAGAACTCTCCTTCAGCATCTCTTTGGTTCACTCATCCCTTCTCACTCAAACCAACCCTCTCCCCCCCCCCCCCATTGCCACAGACGGCAGTGGATCCCACAGATTCACCACCCTCTGACAAAAAAAAATCCTCTTCATCTCCTTCCTAAAGGAACATTCTTAAATTTTAAGTTAATAAATCTTTGCAGGGGACCAATTTAAAGTGGGTCTGTGTATTACCATCTAAATATAGTGCATTCCTCAAGTGACAGGATTTCTGGCAACTCTACATTCACCACACTAGCATCGTCTGCCACAAACAGGAAGCAAGATAATGATACCATATGGGAAGCGAACTTTACATGTTGTGTTGAGCCTGCGATGCATCTGTTGCTTGTCTCATGGGCAGATCCTCTCCCTAGGAAACTAGTAAGTTACATTGAAGCAAATTATCTTCACAGACTTTTATTGAGAGCCGAATTCTGCTTGTGTGTGGGAAAGGAATGCAGTGCATAGTACTTCTTCAGAACGGAAATGTGTCAAGAATTAGAGTAGCTACTCGTGACCAAAGTTTTCTCGATTGGAAAGAGCAGTTCTGAATGTGGAAGGCTTAACTGAGCTGTTGTGAGCCTTTCAGTTTGTGCCAACATCCGATGTAGTGAATCGGATTTGACAAGGGAACTCAAGGTAAAGGAACCATTAGGAGGCAGTGACCATAATATGATGTTTTCATCTGCAATTTGAGAGGGAGAAGGTAAAATCGGAAGTGTCAGTATTGCAGTTGAACAGAGGGGACTATAGAGGCATGAAGGAGGAGCTGGCCAAAGTTGACTGGAAAGGGACCCTAGCAGGCATGACGGTGAAACAGCAATAGCAGGAATTTCTGGGAATAATCCAGAAGATGCAGGATCATTTAATTCCAAAGAGGAGGAAAGATTTTAAGGGGAGTAAGAGGCAACTGTGGCTGACAAGGGAAGTCAAGGACAGTATACAATTTATAACATAGCAAAGATGAGCGGGAAGCCAGAGGATTGGGAAGCTTTTAAAGAACAACAGAAGGTAACTAAAAAGGCAATACGGGGAGAAAGGTACGAAGGTAAGCTAGCCAAGAATATAAGGATAGTACAAGCTTCTTTAGGTATGTGAAAACGAAAAGATTAGTTAAGACAAATGTGGGTCCCTTGAAGACAGAACAGGTGAATTTATTATGGGGAACAAGGAAATGGTAGATGAGTTGAACAGGTACTTTGGATCTGTCTTCACTAAGGAAGACACAAACAATCTCCCAGATGTACTAGGGGACAGAGAATATAGGGTGACGGAGGAACTAAAGGAAATTCACATTAGTCAGGAAATGGTGTTGGGTAGACTGATGGCACTGAAGGGAGATAAATCCCCAGGGCCTGATGGTCTGCATCCCAGGGATCTCAAGGAGGATGCTCTAGAAATCGTGGACACATTAGTGATCATTTTCCAATGTTCTATAGATACTGAATCAGTTCCTGTGGATTGGAGGGTAGCTAATGTTATCCCACTATTTAAGAAAGGAGGAAGAGAGAAAGCATGGAATTATAGACCAGTTTGCCTGACATCGGTGGTGGGGAAGATGCTGGAGTCAATTTTATTAAATTAAATTATTATAATTCAGTTATTTATTTTTAATTACTTTGCAAAAATTTCTGAACACTTGTTTTTGCTTCTTCATTATGGGGTGTTGTGTGTAGATTGATGATAAAAAAATGAATTTAATCCATTTTAAAATAAACCTGTAACGTAACAAAATGTGGAAAAAATGAAGGGGTCTGAATACTTTCTGAATGCATTGTGTATACATACAGTGATCTTTTTTTCTCTCTCGTTTATCATATTGTTTACAGAGTACTATGTTTACATATTCTGTTGTGCTGCAGCAAGTAAGAATGTATTTGTTCTATCTGGGACACATGACAATAAAATACTCGTGACTCGTGATCATATTGAATGGCAGTGCTGGCTCTAAAGGCCCAATGGCCTGCTCCTGCACCTATTTTCTATGTATCTATAACTTTATCCTTAATCTCTGGTTAAACATTATTGAGCTTCAAGAAACCTGACAACTGAAGTAACATAAGTACAGAAGCACAGAATGATGTGTGAACCAGGAGAAGTAACAATGTCTTCACTCAGGCTTCCAATGGAGTCAACTGGTAGTTGCCCTTCACAGTTACCTGTCAGAACAAAGATCATTTATTACATTACACCCCACTGTTCTTAACTCATTAGAGTAACTCAAGCTTCAAGCATCTGCAGTTTCTTGTGTCTCCTGAGTAATGTGTAAGGTCGCACTGCATTGAATTATCTGACACAAACCTACTCACTTTCTATTGCTGCCTTCACTCCACCTTTTCATTGCGGATACCATTAGGTCCTTCCTGTAAACCTCTCCCCATTGTCCCTGGTCTCCACAGCTGATCATTCCCCTGATCCTATTCCAATCCTTTCACAAACCAAACTCACCATCTAACTCCTTTGCATTGCACAGTCTGGACAATAGGCCTTTTTGCACATTGAAGCATACATCACCTTGATTTTACTGTCGTTGGTGGGGAAGGGGGAAGAGACTTGCAAACTACACAGAGCTGTTTTATTGCGTCTTCAAGCACTGTACAACTTCCAGCACTGTTTACTTTATTGATTGGAATTCTTGCGGGCCAGACATTTGCAGCTTTTAAAGGAAGTCGGATTAGAATGACAATGATTTAAGGGCCTGTCCCACCAGCATGCGACTCCATGCGGATCGCCGGAGCCGTATGGAGTTGTGTGGAGCTGGTCCCGACATCGCGCGTGTTCAAAAAATCCGCGCGGCAACGGCCTGCCGGCCCGCAGCCACCTAGATGCCGTACGCACCACCTCGACGGGCATGCGCAGCGTCTTGACACCTTACGCAGTGTCTCGACGCCGTACGTCACGGGCGAACCTCCCGCGGACCTCGCTCGAACTTCACGTCACTCACTCGACCTCCGCGCGGCCCCCGCTTCCAGTTTGGTCGCGCTTGTCGCATGCAGGCGCATGCTGGTGGGACAGGCCCTGTACGGGGATCACTCGACCTCCGCGCGGCCCCCGCTTCCGGTTTGGTCGCGCTTGTCGCATGCAGGTCGCATGCTCGTGGGACAGGCCCTTTACACCATGGTCAGTGACTGTCTGAAGAATGGTACCGACCTGAAACATCACCAATACATATTCTCCAGGTAGAGATGTTGCTGGAATCATTGAGTTAGTCCAGCATGGTGTGTCTTTTTTTTGTAAACCAGCATCTGCTGTTAGTTCTTTCTATATAGTTTTTTTTTAAATTATCTGTTCAAACAATGGTTCTAATTCATGCCTTCTCTATTCTCATCTCCCTCTATTCCCTTATCCCTTAATCACCTAATTAGGATATTCTTAAATATTTACCAGTCTCCAACTTAAGACTTTAGACTTTGGACATACAGCATGGAAACAGGGCCTTTGGCCCACCAAGGCCCCGCCAACCAGCGATCACCCTGGATGCTGGTACCATCACACACAAACTATTTACAATTTTTTTACAGAAACCAATTATCCTACAAGCCTGTACATCTTTGGAGTGGGGGGGGGAAACTGGAGCACCCAGAGAAAACCCACTTGGTCACAGGGAGAAGGTGCAAACTCTGTACAGACAGCACCCGTAGTCAGAATCGAACCCAGGCCTCTGGTGCTGTAAGGCAGCCACTATGCCACCACACCTCCCCAACACTTGTAGTTCATTTTACAAACCTAAACATGTGATTCACTAGGGTTGCACATGCCACAGGTAATTAGTAAAAGCAAATGGCAGAATTATATAGAACTTTGCGCAGCACAGGAACTGGCTCTTCAACCTCCGATATCTGTGCCAAATACAATGCCAATTTATCCCTCTATTCTCTGCCTATTCATATGCCTGCCTAAATGACTTTTAAATAATGCTATTGTATCTACTTTCACCATTTCCCTAAGAATTACAGGCACCTATCACTGTCAGTGTAAAACATTGGCTCATAAATCTTATCTAAAATTGCACCCTCTCACTGTAAAGTTATGCTCTCTAGCTTTTGACATGTCCACCATGGGGGGAAAAACTAAGCATCTATCCTGTGCAGCTACCCAGGCATAGCCAAGAGTATTAGAGAAGTGAAGAAACATTTGGAGAAGAAGATGGTGCATGAATGTTGGCGTAATAGATGTTTCATTTATATCAAGTGTCAGAAGAAACATAGAAAATAGGTGCAGGAGGAGGCCATTCCGTCCTTCGAGCCAGCACCGCCATTCATTGTGATCATGGCTGATCGTTCCCTATTAAAAACCCATGCCTGCCTTCTCCCCATATCCCTTGACTACACTAGCCCCTAGAGCTCTATCTTATTTTTGTTGTTGGTTTTTTTTGTTCATTTTATTAGAAGTTAATACAGTACAAAACAATACAGTGGGACCTAATTTTAGGTGCCAACTATGTCATACCGTAATACATTCTATGTACAACCTCTAGTTTTATGTTTTTGAAAAGGAAGTTAAAAAAAACAAAAAATAGAGAGAAGAAAAAGAGGAAAAATAGATAGTAGAAACTAGAAAAACGTGAAGTGTGTATATAAGAAAAGAAAAAGTGGAAAGTAGAAATAGGAGAAAAAAGAAATTTTCAAATCTTTATTCGGAGATGTAAATCTATCCACGTCATGAACTGAAATCAGCAATCTTTACAGTACCGCTGCATCACATGATTCCAAAAAGTCGATGAAAGGAGACCAACTCCTTAAGAATTGGTCATATTTATCTATTAGTCGGAGTCTCATTTCTTCAAGGCGTGCTATGTCCATCATATTCCTAATCCACATTTTAATAGTTGGTATAGCTGTATTTTTCCAAAATTTAGTATCAATTTCTTTCCGATTATTAACCCATAATTAAAGAATACTTTTTGGTCTTTGTTTAAATTGATATCTTCTACTGTTATTCCAAATATAATCCATTCCGTATTAGGTTCTATTCTTGATTTGAAGAGCTTTGTAAATATATCAAATATATCGCTCCAAAATTTATTCAACTTTGTACATCCTACAAATGAATGTGTTATATTGGCATTTTGAAACAAACATTTATCGCATCTGGGAGAGACGTTTGGGTAGAATTTATTCAACCTCGTTTTTGAATAATATAGTCTATGTAATAATTTAAATTGAATTAAATTATGTCTTTCATTAATGGAACAATTATGTGTGTTCATCAGATACTTTTCCCATCTATCTTTCGGGATCTTTATCATTAGTTCATGTTCCCAATCTTCCCTTAGTGCTTCTGTTGAGGGTAATTCTCTATTTAATATACTATTATAAAAATATGATATTAGCTTTTGTGAATCAGCCTTAATATTCATTGCTTCTTCTAAAGGGTCTAAAAATATAGTTTGAAATCTATGTATATATTTCTTCATAAAGTCACATATCTGTATATATTTAAAATATTGATTATCATTCAGTTTAAATTTTGATTTTAATTGTTGAAATGATAACAATTTGCCCAATTCATACATATCCCCTACTTTCCTAATCCCCAGTCCATCCCATTGTTTATATGTTTTGTCGATAAGAGATGGTTTGAATGCGGGATTGTTCAATATTGGGGTTAGTACTGATAGATTATTTAATTTCAAGGATAATTTTATTTGTTTCCAAATTCTTATTGTATTGTGAATGATTGGGTTCTTCTTATATATTATACTATTCAATTTTATCGGTGAGAACAAGATCGTTCCTATATCGTACGGGAAACACTCCTCTTTCTCCATTCTTATCCACTCCGACTGGTGAGTGGAACTATCCAACCAGTACATTATGTTCTTAATATGCACTGCCCAGTAGTAATACGTAAAGTTAGGTAATGATAAACCCCCAGCTTCTTTAGGTTTACACAAATGCTTTCGTTGAATTCTGTGTGCTCTATAATCCCATATAAAATTAGTGATATTAGAATCTAGTTTTTTGAAAAAATATTTTGGAATATATATTGGGATCGCTTGAAACAAATATATTAATTGTGGTAAGAAAGTCATTTTTATAGCGTTAATTCTACCTATCAATGAGAGCGGGAGCGTTTTCCAAAATTTAATCATACCTAGAGCTCTATCTAACTCTCTCTTAAATCTATCCAGTGATTTGGCATCCACTGCCCTCTGTGGCAGGGAATTCCATAAATTCACAACTCTCTGGGTGAAAAAGAACATTAAAGATTGTGTTGGGCCCCTATAAAGCAGATCCAAACCACTTGTCAGATTGTAACTCTTGTCCAGACAGAGCAATACATCTTGAAATAGATAGGGTCCAGACAAGTAAAAATAGTGAACATCTTTCAATTTTCTTGGAAAGGTGCTGTAGAATCCTTTGCATTGATCTGAACGGATGAGTTGTTTCTTCAGTGTAATGTCTCCTGCAATAGGGTAGCACTCTCCCTGTTCTGCACTGACGAAGCAGCTTTAAGCTCCTCAGTTAAAACATCATTCCATTAACAGACATATGAGACCTTACTCAGACCTTACTCAGTGACCAACAAGTTTCATTGACCAATCTATCTTTATACCTAGGATTCTTCCCGTTTCCTCTTATTTTCATATTATCTGCAAATGATTTTCTAAGTACAGATGAACTAAGGGAACAAAAGTATTTTCAGAGCCTCATTAAGCACCATTACATACTCCATGTAATTCTGAGACCAACCTTATCTCTTCTATTTCCTTCCTGATGACGAGTTTTCAACTTTCCGCTCACTTCAAAATGCTACATACTAATTTGTTGTGTGGCATCATATTCAAAGGCATTTTGAAAGCTGACTCCATTACATTTCTCCAGTCTATTGTATTTATTTTCTTATCAAAGAATTCAGCTTTTTCAAACTCAAGCTCTCTACATTTTTGGGGATCTGTGTTTCACTGGCAAACCCAGAATAAATTACCCATTCCTCATGGCCTTTGAGAATGATTGCATGCAGTTCAGGTCACCACATTACAGGGAGGATCTGGAGGCTTTGGAAGGGAGCGATATGGATCAGGTGCAGGAAGATAAGAATTTGTCTTGGCATCATTTTCAATACAGACCTTGTGGACTGAAAGACCTGTTACTGTGCTGTCTGATTCTAGGGTCTATAAGGTGGTGGTGAGCTGCCATCTTATAACCATATAACCATATAACAATTACAGCACGGAAACAGGCCATCTCGACCCTTCTAGTCCGTGCCGAACACATAATCTCCCCTAGTCCCATATACCTGCGCTCAGACCACAACCCTCCATTCCTTTCCCATCCATATAACTATCCAATTTATTTTTAAATGATAAAAACGAACCTGCCTCCACCACCTTCACTGGAAGCTCATTCCACACAGCTACCACTCTCTGAGTAAAGAAGTTCCCCCTCATGTTACCCCTAAACTTCAGTCCCTTAATTCTCAAGTCATGTCCCCTTGTTTGAATCTTCCCTACTCTCAGTGGGAAAAGCTTTTCCACGTCAACTCTGTCTATCCCTCTCATCATTTTAAAAACCTCTATCAAGTCCCCCCTTAACCTTCTGCGCTCCAAAGAATAAAGCCCTAACTTGTTCAACCTTTCTCTGTAACTTAGTTGCTGAAACCCAGGCAACATTCTAGTGAATCTCCTCTGTACTCTCTCTATTTTGTTGACATCCTTCCTATAATTAGGCGACCAAAATTGTACACCATACTCCAGAATTGGCCTCACCAATGCCTTGTACAATTTTAACATTACATCCCAACTTCTATACTCAATGCTCTGATTTATAAAGGCCAGCACACCAAAAGCTTTCTTTACCACCCTATCTACATGAGATTCCACTTGCAGGGAACTGTGCACAGTTATTCCCAGATCCCTCTGTTCACCTACATTCTTCAATTCCCTACCATTTACCATGTACGTCCTATTTTGATTTGTCCTGCCAAGATGTAGCACCGCACACTTATCAGCATTAAACTCCATCTGCCATCTTTCAGCCCACTCTTCCAACTGGCATAAATCTCTCTGTAGACTTTGAAACTCTACTTCATTACCCGCAACCCCACCTATCTTAGTATCATCTGCATACTTACTAATCCAATTTACCACACCATCGTCCAGATCATTGATGTACATGACAAACAACAGTGGACCCAACACAGATCCCTGTGGCACCCCACTCGTCACTGGCCTCCAACTTGACAAACAACCATCCACCATTACTCTCTGGCATCTCCCATTCAGCCACTGTTGAATCCATCTTGCTACTCCACCATTAATACCCAACCATTGAACCTTCTTAACCAACCTTCCATGAGGAACCTTGTCAAAGGCCTTACTGAAGTCCATATACACAACATCCACTGCTTTACCCTCATCAATTTCCCGAGTAACATCTTCAAAAAATTCAAGAAGATTAGTTAAACATGACCTTCCAGGCACAAATCCATGTTGACTGTTCCTAATCAGACCCTGTTTATCCAGATGCTTATATATATTATCTCTAAGTATTCTTTCCATTAATTTGCCCACCACTGACGTCAAACTAACAGGTCTATAATTGCTAGGTTTACTCTTAGACCCCTTTTTAAACAATGGAACAACATGCGCAGTACGCCAATCCTCCGGCACTATTCCCGTTTCTAATGACATTTGAAATATTTCTGCCATAGCCCCTGCTATTTCTACACTAACTTCCCTCAATGTCCTAGGGAATATCCTGTCAGGACCTGGAGACTTATCCACTTTTATATTTCTCAAATGTGTCAGTACTTCCTCTTCTTTGATCCTCATAGTTTCCATAGCTACTCTACTTGTTTCCCTTACCTCACATAATTCAATATCCTTCTCCTTGGTGAATACCGAAGAAAAGAAACTGTTCAATATCTCCCCCATCTCTTTTGGCTCTGCAGATAGTTGGCCACTCTGACTCTCTAATGGACCAATTTTATCCCTCGTTATCGTTTTGCTATTAATATAGCGGTAGAAACCCTTCGGATTTACTTTTACCTTACTTGCCAAAGCAACCTCATATCTTCTTTTAGCTTTTCTAATTTCTTTCTTAAGATTCTTTTTACATTCTTTATACTCCTCAAGCACCTCATTTACTCCATGCTGCCTATAACTATTGTAGATCTCCCTCTTTTTCCGAACCAAGTGTCCAATTTCCCTTGAAAACCATGGCTCTTTACAATTTTTACGATTTCCTTTCAACCGAACAGGGACATAAAGATTCTGTACTCTTAAAATTTCACCTTTAAATGTACTCCATTTCTCTTCCACATCTTTCCCATAAAACAAACTGTCCCAATTTACTCCTTTTAAATCCTTTTGCATCTCCTCAAAGTTAGCCTTTCTCCAATCAAAAATCTCAGCCCTAGGTCCAGTTTTGTCCCTCTCCATAATTATATTGAAACTAATGGTATTGTGATCGCTGGACCCGAACTGTTCCCCAACGCATACCTCTGCCACCTGACCCATCTCATTTCCTAACAGGAGGTCCAGTACCGCCCCTTCTCTAGTAGGTACTTCTATGTATTGTTGCAAAAAACTATCCTGCACACATTTTACAAACTCCAACCCATCCAGCCCATTTACAGAATGTGTGTATTAATCTTGAGCTGCTTCATTCTCCATATCAGTTTTCTGCTCTTTGTCTGTGGAATTCTCTGCCTCAGAGGGCGGTGGAGGCAGGTTCTCTGGATGCTTTCAAGAGAGAGCTAGATAGGGCTCTTAAAAATAGTGGAGTCAGGGCTTATGGGGAGAAGGCAGGAACGGGGTACTGATTGGGGATGATCAGCCATGATCACATTGAATGGCGGTGCTGGCTCGAAGGGCCAAATGGCCTACTCCTGCACCTATTGTCTATTGTTTATTGTCTATTGTTTTTCTTTAGTTTAACTATTTTCTTACAACACATTAATATCAACTCCAAGATCTTGTATTCATGACTTCAGTAAGCACATATTAAATCTTCTTTCTAATTTCCACATCGCAAACTGAAACATTTTCTCTACTCAGTGGTCCAAAATGATATTAAACAATTTATTGAAATGATTGTAGACATTATTTCATTTAAAATAATTCTTTCTTCACACTTCAATAGACAATAGACAATAGACAATAGGTGCAGGGATAAGGGGATAAGGCAGGAATGGGGTATTGATGGTGGATGATCAGCCATGATCACATTGAATGATCATGGCTCGAAGGGCTGAATGGCCCACTCCTGCACCTATTGTCTATTGTCTATTGAATGAACAAGAAGAGGTTATAGAGAAATGACCATTTATTTTAGAGCCACATAAGATTATTACAGAGTCGCAAGTTTAAATTTCAAAAAGTTCCAAACGGCCTGTAGCGTGATATTAGATAGTCCATCTTACATTAAAAATTATTGCGATTCTACTGATAATGATCAAGAGATAGAACACACCCACATAAACACGACATGCTGTAAAAGTCCCCCTAATGTTGGCAAGGAGAAATGTGAAAAATATTGTAAAGGGTAACGGCAAAGATAAAACAGTTATGAATCATTGAAGTGAATCAAGAGGAATGCTAACATTGGGGAGAAGTTGATGACATAATGATGTAAATATGTGTGGCAGTCCAACAGTAATGAAACATGGAGGAGCAGTATTTAAAGAGTAAACAATGCAGTGACTGATTTTCCTTTAATTTTCCATTGGCAGTCATAGTGTGGTCTCAGTGCTCAGGAAATTAGCTGGTGATGAATAAGCACTCGTTGGGAAGCATTGATGTTTTTTTTAAGAGGCATTCCTAAAATATTTGAAGCAAAGAGGCACCATGTCTGTGAAAAGTGACAAAGGAAGATAGTTTAGTGCTGAGCAGTTCATTGAGAATAACATTAAAGAGAAGGAGCAGAATACACTTGGAAGGAAGACAGCTGGGGGTGGAGCTGTAGAATACTAAGGAGTAAAACAGTGTATAAAGCTGGAGGTATTGTGATAGTGAAGTGGTGATTTAGATAAAGGGCATAAATAATCTGTGCATTAGAGTTTGGAAAAGGTGCACAGATTCCTTAAACGTGAATCGAGTCTGCAAAGGGGCACTGGCCTGAAATGTCGCCTGTACATTTTTTCCAGAGATGCTGCCTGGCCTGCTCAGTTACTCCAGCACTTTGTGTCTTTCGTAAACATGATATGGGCTGCAAGTGGCACAGCCTCACACACCAGGGCAGCATGGTAGCACAGCTGTAGAGTTGCTGCCTAACAGCGCCTGAGACCCGGATTTGATCTTAACGACAGGTGTACGGAGTTTGTCGGTTCTCCCCGTGACCACATGGATTTTCTCCGAGATCTTCGATTTCTTCCCACGCTCCAAAGATGTACAGGTTTGTAGGTTATTTGGCTTGGTATAAATTATTAATTGACCCCAGTGTACATAGGATAGTGTTAATGTGCAGGGACCTCTGGTTGATACAAACACAACCAGAACGGTTTTTGCACTGTATCACTGAATTAAACTAAACTAAACTAAATTCAGGTTCAATCATGACATTGGGTCCTGTTGGTGTGGAATTTGTATTTTCTCCCTGGGACTGTATAGTTTTCTCCGGCTGCTCCAGTTTCCTCCCACATCCAAAAGACGTGGTCGGTGGGCTAATTCGTCACCATAATCATGTGTGTATGGTAAAATGGTAGAGTTTGGGGAAAGTTGATAGAATTTAGGGAGAATGGAATTAATATAGAATTTGTGCCAATGAATGGTGAGTTGGCCTCGATAGACCAAAGGACTCAATTCCATGCTCTATTTCTCTTCAGATATTCTCTTCAGATATTCAAAGGCCTATGAGAATGAGAAACATTGGAGCAGACAAACTGGTATTGAGAACATGTGTGAACCATCTTTGCTTTTCAAGATTACCTTCCAGCAACGAGAAGATCTGGATGTTTGCATTTATATTCCAGGTGTGGCCATGAATGCCCATGGCTGATATTCCTCACACTTTCACATTCAAGTTTGAGAATTCAGAGACTGAAGCCCCATCAGAAGAATGTTGAGGATGAGGTGCCAGTGATGACATTCCAGGCGGAAGGGCAACATAAAAGAACTGTTATTTGACTTACAGTAGCTGCAGTAGACTTCAAGCACCGAACCAAAAGGAGGAGGATTCTTTTCCCTTTGGAATGCAAAATAGAAGAAGATTTGGAAGTGGCTGGTGGGAGTGGATGACGCAAGCTGAAAACATGCAGAATGGTGGTGAGAGAGGTGAGGAATGAGGAGGTGGCTGGTGAGAATGGATGAGGAAAAATGAAGACATTTGGAGGGGTGGTGAGAGTGAATGAGGAACAAGGAGAATAATTTGGAGGTGAGAGAGGATGAGGTAGTACAGCTTCCTGAGATTTTAGAAGTACAGCTTTATATGAGGTGAAGGACAAATGGGGCTTATGTGGCTGTGGGTGCAAGGGCTATTTGCCAAATAATGAAAGGCCTAGATCGAGTGAATGTGGAGAGGATGGTTCCACTAGTGAGCGAGTCTAGGACCAGCCTTAAAATAAAAGGATGTGCCTTTAGAATGGAGTTGAAGAGGAATTTCTTTAGCAGATGGTGATGAATCTGTGGGACTCATTGCCACGACTGCTGTGGAGGCCTTCTTTAGGTATTTTAAAAGTGAAGATTGATAGGTTCTTCAATAGTAATCGTGTCAAAGGTTTTGGGAAGAAGGCAGGAGAATGGGGTTGAGAGGGAAAAACAGATCAGCCACGACAATCAAGTCAATGGAGTGGTAAAAGCTAGCTTCTTCCATCTTCGGACGATAGCTAAAATAAAACAATTCCTCCAGTTTGATGACCTCGAAAAGATTATCCACTTATTTATCTCCTCCCGCTTAGATTACTGCAACTCCTTTTACACTGGCATCAGCCAATCATCCCTGTCCCGCCTGCAACTGGTCCAAAACGCCGCAGCGAGACTACTGACGGGCACCCGAAAAAGGGACCACATCACCACGATCCTGGCCTCTCTCCACTGGCTCCCTGTGCGGTTCCGAATAAATTTCAAGATCCTCCTTTATGTCTACAAAGCCCTTAACGGGCTTGCCCCAACCTACATCAAAAGTCTGCTTACCCACCACACCACCTCCAGGTCCCTCAGATCGGCCGACTTGGGGTTACTGAACATCCCGCGGTCTAGGCATAAGCTCAGGGGCGACCGCGCCTTTGCGGTTACAGCTCCTAGACTGTGGAACAGCATCCCTCTTCCCATCAGAACTGCCCCCTTCATCGACACCTTTAAGTCGAGACTTAAAACTCATCTTAACTCTCAAGCCTTTCTTGATGTCCTCTGAGGGAGGGCTATATGTATGTATTTATGTATGTACTTAATCTATGAACCAATGTTGTATAACGTTAGTACCTCCACCAATGTAAAGCACTTTGGCCAACGAGAGTTGTTTTTTAAATGTGCTAAAGAAATAAAAGTGACTTGACTTGAATTGATCCAATGGCAGAGCAACCTTGATGGGCCTAATGATCCAATTCTGCTCCTATGATAGAAACATAGAAACATAGAAATTAGGTACAGGAGTAGGCCATTCGGCCCTTCGAGCCTGCACCGCCATTCAATATGATCATGGCTGATCATCCAACTCAGTATCCAGTATCCCGTACCTGCCTTCTCTCCATACCCATGACGTATGATCTTATGATCATATGAAGCTCCAGTCAACCAACCCCTGACATTGGATGGCACTATCATTGCCATATCCTTGACCATCAACATCGAACATCAACATTGACTAACGACTCAACTGAACCAGAAACATACACCTTCTGACACGACAAAGCATTTTCATCATCTACAAAGCACAATTCCGGGACATTATCAAATGCTCTACACTTGCCTCCAGCAGCATTCAGGAAACTCCACTGCATCCAGGACAACACAGCCCACTTGACCAGTACCCCTATCTCCTACCTAAAGATTCATGCCCCTCTAATACCTGTACACAGTTTATGCCATCTGCAAATGCATTGCAATGTTCGCTCCCAAAACTGCAACCTTCGCCACCATGAAAAGAAAAGGATTGTAGGCAGAGTGGAACACCACCACAACAAGTTCCCCTTCAAGTCATACACCGCTCTCAATTGTAAATACTTTGCATTCCTTCATTGATACCGAGTTCAAATTGTGAAAAACACTAATGTGCAACATTGAAGAAGTGCCTTCACCACACAGACAGGAGCAATTCACAATGGTGGTTTATTTACCGCCTACTCAAGGGCAATTAAGAACAAGCAAACAGTCTGGCCTTGCCAGTGATGCCCACATCTGGAAAAATGTATGAATAAAATATTAGTAAGTGCTGAATAGAGTTGTATAAACGATGAAAGCATCACTGATATTAATAGGGTTAAGGAGTCTGTACGGAGTTCGTATGTTCGCCCCGTGACCGTGTGTCTGATATCTTCGGTTTCCTCTCACACTCCAAAGAGGTACATGTTTGTATGTTAATTGGCTTGGTATAATTGTAAATTGTCCCTCGTATGTGTTGGATAGTGTTAATGTGCGGGGACCGCTGGCTGGTGAGGACTCGGTGGACCGAAAGGCCTGTACTGTGCTGTATCTCTAAACTAAACTAAACTAAGGAATGTATTTTTAATAAAATCGTTAAATTGTTACCATTCATGATTAAGGATCAACAGTAGAAAATGGGTCCCACAGTTATTTTAAACATAATAGAAACATAGAAACATGGAAAATAGGTGCAGGAGTAGGCCATTCGGCCCTTCGAGCCTGCACCGCCATTCAATATAAATCATGGCTGATCATCCAACTCAGTATCCTGTACCTGCCTTCTCTCCATACCGCCTGATCTCTTTAGCCACAAGGGCCACATCTAACTCCCTCTTAAATATAGCCAATGAACTGGCCTCAACTACCTTCTGTGGCAGAGAATTCCACAGATTCACCACTCTCTGTGTGAAAAATGTTTTTCTCATCTCAGTCCTAAAAGACTTCCCCCTTATCCTTAAACTGTGACCCCTTGTTCTGGACTTCCCCAACATCGGGAACAATCTTCCTGCATCTAGCCTGTCCAACCCCTTAAGAATTTTGTAAGTTTCTATAAGATCCCCACTCAATCTTCTAAATTCTAGCGAGTACAAGCCGAGTCTATCCAGTCTTTCTTCATATGAAAGTCCTGACATCCCAGGAATCAGTCTGGTGAACCTTCTCTGTACTCCCTCTATGGCAAGAATGTCCTTCCTCAGATTAGGAGACTAAAACTGTACGCAATACTCCAGGTGTGGTCTCACCAAGACCCTGTACAACTGCAGTAGAACCTCCCTGCTCCTACACTCAAATCCTTTTGCTATGAAAATGTTAAACATTTATCGAAAATAGTATAACAATTAGTATATATTCCCTTTTGAAATTATGGATTTCATAGAGGAAGGAAATTAAATGTGGAAGAAGATAATGAATAATAAATTGTGAACTGGGATCTTGCCAATTAAGATAATGTTCTCATGACGAGCTTATTACTGACACTCCACTTTGTTTTAATATAATGATCCAATGATCCAACAGAACTTAAACTTTTGATCATCTAAAATAAAAAAAGCTTTAAAGTTAATAGAGCACATGCCAAAATATTATCTGTACAACATTTGATTTGGAAAATATAAGGATTTATCATTTGTGAATGAGGGAATGGAAGGGTATAATTTTACATTTTTACTGTTCAGGAATTATCATTGGATACAATAATTGCACCAGCATAATGATATTGTCCTGAAAGATTTGATGTGGCAGAAATTAATCTGTGCTCACACATGCTAAACACGTGTTGGTGCACCAGTCACTGGTTTCTTCACCTACATTCATTAACATCTAATGCGTGGAGATGAGTAAGCCACACATTTGATCTTAATTAATGCATTTCGTTCAAGTGACTGCCTGTGTTTTTGAATACTAACCTGCGTTTCTGCCATTGCCATGAGACAGATGTTCATTTATATTATTGGATTTAAACTACGCCTTGTCATTTTTTAATTTTGTGTCCAAATTCAGATTGTACAATTCAATTCAAAAACAAAAGTTTGTTATTTATGTGGACATAATGAAAAACAACTAGCAGCAATAAAACTTTATTGGCTTTTCTTATACATTTTGTGATCACTGGCTTGTCCAAAAAGTATTTTCTCACAAAGTGGATGTAATTGCTGAAATTACCCTATCGTCCATGATTAATACACCATTACAATAAACATTCAAACTGTACTTTCTTACACAGAATGGACTTTATGATCCAGAGTTTGCCAACTGTGAATTTTCTGCTTTAATTTTCACTCACTAATATCTAGCATATAATTTCTATGTTACTATATTTCATTTATTGTATTTATCTGGAAAAATGAACCTTTTAGGAGAGAAATTGCTATAGCTTCTTAGTAAATTGACTTAGAAAATAGTCTACAGGGACCCATCTCATTTGGAAGTTATTGCATGAAACTATGTTGTGAATAAATATTCTGTTAAAAATGTTGGATCAATATGACGTTGTAATCCATTTAGCTTTGTTTGGTATTGGCAATGATATTGGCGTATTATTGCCATGTGTATCAAGGAACAGTAAAAAACATTGTTTTGCGTGCTATCAGGCAAAACATACTATACATGATTACAACAGGTAGTGCAATAGAGAAAATAAATAGTCCAAAAAATAATATTTCAGCTACAGAGAAAGTGTAAAAGTCACTGAATTATTTAGATGAAAGTAAAAACGGGAACTAATGGTTGTGTCCCTTATAAGAATCACTTTTTTAAGTGGTCCTAGTTGTCGAGCGCCTAGATAAATTGCAACTTAATTGGCTACTGTGGATTATCACTTAGCAACAAGGGGAAGTTAATGGTCATGTGAGAAAATAATAAATTGTAGGACTGGTGGAAAATATGGAGAGTAGATATGGGACTGCTGGGAACCAGCATGGATCCGATGAGTTAAATGGCCTCTAGTTTATATTAATAAGGAAGCATGTAAGTTAAGCCTTCAAGCACTGCTTAGGCAGAATTCTCTTGGAACAGTGTGCACGGGTTTCACTTTTATTCTGAGATGCAGTTCTGCTGGCTGATACAGCAACACATGTCAGGATGGCAATGCTCGAGATCCTCTGTAAGAACTTGTTTATTTTGGTTACTTATAGAAGGTGGTGTTAGTGCACACAGGAGCCACCAAAGTGTTGTGGAGATTCCATAATAGTTGGTAACAGCCACGATAACTAATGATAAGCCTCTTCATGATTCTTTGTGGATTAGTAGCATTAGCTCAATTTACCGCAATGATATGTACGCTAAATGCAGCTTAAATTAGCTTAACGTCATATTTACTCCACCTTGCAGACACTTTAGTACATAAAATATCTGGGGCTAAATGCTTTTTGTAATGTTAAGCTTGATATTTATTCCCCTGATCCAAAAAATAATTCTTCCCCTATTCTGCTCCTAAAAAAAAACAGAGAGAGAGGAGAAAAATCCTGGCAGTTTTACAATGACTGCTTTCAGAATAACAAGAACAGGCTTATGAGAACAAACCACCTGTGGACAATACTCAGAATGCAAATCAAAGAGGAAAACATGCAGTAATCAGAGAGAGAATGATAAATAATCAGTGAATCTCCCATTGTGTGGCATGTTAGTCATAGTTTATACAGATAAGCATTTTATAATTGAGGCTGAACAAAAGTTTGCAGTTAATGGCAAGACCCTTTCCAGCATTGGATTG
The DNA here is from genome assembly GCF_010909765.2 of Amblyraja radiata. Lineage (NCBI taxonomy): Eukaryota > Metazoa > Chordata > Chondrichthyes > Rajiformes > Rajidae > Amblyraja > Amblyraja radiata. The sequence continues at coordinate 5,541,124 of NC_045956.1, forward strand.
CTAAGGGACCCTAGAGTCCAAGTCCATAGTTCCCTGAAAATGGCAATACAAGTATACTGAGTGGTGAAGGAGGAATGTAGTATGTTTGCTTTCATCAGTCTGGGCATTGAGTATAATGCCCCTGTCCCACTTAGGAAACCTGAACGGTAACCTCTGGAGACTTTGCGCCCCACCCAAGGTTTCCGTGCGGTTCCCGGAGGTTTTTGTCAGTTTCCCTACCTGCTTCCACTACCTGCAACCTCCAGCAACCACCTGCAACCTCCGGGAACCGCACGGAAACCTTGAGTGGGGCGCAAAGTCTCCAGAGGTTTCCGTTCAGGTTTCCTAAGTGGGACAGGGGCATTAGTGGGACAGGGGCATAAGAGTGTATGAAAATGCACAAGGCAAGATTAGTAAATTTGCAAATGACACTAATGTGGGTGGTATCATAGATAGTGAAGATGGTTATCAAAAGATAGAAGGACCACGGTCAGCTGGACATGTGGGCCATAGAATGGCTAATAGAGTTTAAAACAGATAAGTGTGAGGTTGCAATTTGGGAAGTCAAACTAGGCTAGGGTAAGTCCATCCCAGTGGGCTCATGGGGGTGTTGTAGGGCTGAGAGATCTAGGAGCATGAGTACATAGTTCCCTGAAAGTGATGTCACATGTAGATAGTTTATTGCGTATAGAAGTCGGGATGTTATGTTACAGTTGTATAACATGTTGGCGAGGTTACATTTTGAGTATTGTGCTCGATTTTGACCACCCTGCTATCAGAAGGATGTCATTAATCTTGAAAGAATGCAGGGAAGATTTATGAGGATGTTGCCAGGATTGAGTTCTAGGGAGATGTAGATTCGAAGATCATGAAGGGAATAGCTAGGGTGAATGCACTTTAGTGTGGCCTTTACCCATAGTAGGGGAATCAAGAACCAGAGGACTAGGTTTAGTGAGAGGGGAAAGATTTAATAGGAACCTGAGAGGCATCTTTTTCACACAGAGGGTTGTGGTTATATGGAACGAGCTGGCAATGGAAATAATTGAGGCAGGTACTATAACAACATTTAAAAGACATTTAGACAGGTATGTGGATAGGAAAGGTTTAGAGGGATATGGGTCAAATGCGGGCACATGGAACTGGAGAATGTGTGGCTTAGAAGGGATTAGCAATATGTTTGGACAAACTTGGATTGTTTTCTCTGAGGCTGAGCAAACACCTGATAGACATATATAAAATGATGAGAGGCATAGCTAGTCTAGATAGTCAGTACATTTTTCCTAGGGTGATATGTTAAGATATGTTAAGGGAAAAAGAGTAGCAGGAGTCAAATGAAGGCAGACACGGGTGAAATAATTATGGGTAACAAGGAAATGGCAGAAGAGTTGAACAGGTACTTCAGATCTGTCATCACTAAGGAAGACACAAACAATCTCCCAGATGTACTGGAGGACAGAGGATCTAAGGGGGTAGAGGAACTGAAATAAATTTTTATTAGGCGAGAAATAGTATTGGGTAGACTAATGGGACTGAAGGATGATAAATCCCCTGGGCCTGATGGTCTGCATCCCAGGGTCCTCAGGGAGGTGGCTCTAGAAATAGTGGACGCATTGTTGATCATTTTCCATTGATTCAGGATCAGTTCCTGTGGATTGAAGGATAGCTAATGTTATCCCACTTTTCAAGAAAGGAGCGAGAGAAAATGGGGAATTACAGACCAGTTAGCCTGACTTCGGTGGTGGGAAAGATGCTGGAGTCAATTATTAAAGAGGTAATAATGGGGCATTTGGATAGCAGTAAAACGATTAGTCCAAGTCAACATGGATTTATGAAAGGGAAATCATGCTTGACTAATCTTCTGGAATTTTTTCAGGATGTGGCAAGTAAAATGGATAAAGGGGAGCCAGTGGATGTAGTGTATCTAGACTTTCAGAAAGCTTTTGATAAGGTCCCGCACGGGAGACTGGTGACTAAAATTGGAGCACATGGTATTGGGGTTAGGGTGTTGGCATGTATAGAAAATTGGTTGGCAGACAGGAAGCAAAGAGTAGGAGTGAACTGGTCCTTTTCAGAATGGCAGGCAGTGGCGAGTGGAGTGCCGCAAGGCACATGGGGCCGCAACTGTTTACCATATATATTAATGATTTGGAAGAGGGAATTAGGAGCAAGTTTGCGGATGACACAAAGCTGGGTGGCAGTGTGAAATGTGAAGCGGATGTTAGAAGGTTGCAGGGTGACCTGGACAGGTTGAGTGAGTGGGCAGATGCGTGGCAGATGCAGTATAATATAGATAAATGTGAGGTTATCCATTTTGGCGGCAAAAACAAGGGGGCAAATTATTATATCAATGGGGTTAGGTTAGGTAAGGGAGAGGTGCAGCGAGACCTGGGTGTCCTTGTACACCAGTCACTGAAAGTTGCCTTACAGGTACAGTAGGCAGAGAAGAAAGCTAATGCAATGTTGGCCTTCATAACAAGAGGATTTCAGTATAGGAGTAAAGAGGTTCTTCTGCAGTTGTATAGGGCTCTTATAATACCACATCTGGAGTATTGTGTACAGTTTTGGTTTTCTAATTTGAGGAAGGACATCCTTGTGATTGAGGCAGTGCAGCGTAGGTTCACGCGATTGATCCCTGGGATGGCGGGACTGTCATATGAGGAAAGATTGAAAAGGCTAGGCTTGTATTCACTGGAGTTTAGAAGGATGAGGGGGATCTTACAGAAACATATAAAATTATAAAAGGACTGGACAAGCTAGATGCAGGAAAAATGTTCCCAATGTTGGGCGAGTACCGAACCAGGGGCCACAGTCTTAGAATAAAGAGGAGGTCATTTAAGACTGAGATGATTGGCCCAGCACGGGAGCCTGACTGAAACTTGAATCCAGGATTAGATGAATAGTTACATTTTATAACCTACGGACCAATCTCCTAAGCTGTATTATTGATAATTTACTCTTTTTTTTTATTCTCTTTTTTTTCTTTTCTCTCTTTCTATCTATAAATAAAAATAAACAAATTCTGCAAAGCCCTCATACATATTAACAATTGACGGGACATCACCCTGTACTTAGCTTCATGCCATTCTGGAGCCATGATAGCCACTAAAAAATAGTTTCTACCCATGTGCGGTAAAAGAGCTTAACTCCAATAGTGAACACTGGGAAGCAAGAAGTAACTTCGAGGAATACCGTTAAATTCTTTTAAACTCTTTTAAAAATGTATCTATTGTTTTACTATTAACTGTACATATGTGTATTGGTTGTTGTGTTGTATTTCTTTTAACGGAGGAGAAGCAAATGGAATTTCGTTGCTCAGTTTTGTGCAATGACAATAAACATATTCTATTCTATTCTATTCTATTCTATGAACCTCATGGTCTTTGCAGCCTTTGCAAAAAGATGCCAAGCAGGTTTAGCAAAGGCAGAAATCCTCCATTTTGTCAGACATTAAAGTGGCCAATATTATCATATCCACCTGTTGAATGGACACCCAGCTCCGAGATTGTTTGTAAATTATCTGCTCTCCTTTTACTTTTCATATTGCTATCTCTATTTACTGGTTGCTGGTTATTACCTTTAATTGCACGCCGCCATGAAACAATCGTACACTTTTGCTCCTTCACAGCTTCTCTTGGGTCTCTTCAGGCATTTAAAGCCTGCAGACAGTTGCTTTCACAACCATTTTCCATCCAGCTTTCTGCTGATCAGCTAATCCCTTGGTCATAGAGCAAATTTAAATTCAGCATTTGCAACAGATGTTGATAATCATCATGTGTTTTCCTCTCTCCCGTTTTGGCTGTCTATCTTTCTATTACTGCTTTCTGCCTGTCTTCCTCCCAGAACCCTTTTCTTAAAGTAACTACGCATTGAAAACATTCAAATGTTTATGAGTTATACTGTCTTCAAACACAGTAACCATTCTTCCTATGTCCTGTCAAATTATGATGAGATTTTTGAAACTAATTATAGAGGGAAATGAAACTTACAAACTCAAATTCTGGTACATTTGAAACAGCTACCTCCTCAATTCAAGTCAGGGAGGCTTCCCTTGTGTTGGATAAAAGGCCAATGCACTTATGATCCCGCTTGTGGAGTCTGCGGGCATGAACATTGAATTCTCCCAATTTTGTTAGCCCTTGCTGTCTCTTCCCCTTCCTCAGCCCTCGGGCTGTCTCCTCCCATCCCCCAGCCCTCGGGCTCCTCCTCCCTTTTCCCTTTCTTCTCCCCCCCCCATTAGTCTGAAGAAGGGTTTTGTCCCAAAACGTTGCCTATTTCCATCGCTCCATAGATGCTGCTGCACCCGCTGAGTTTCTCCAGCATTTTTGTGTACCTTTCGATTTTCCAGCATCTGCAGTTCCTTCTTAAACACTTATGATGGTGGTTGTATTCAGGTTTATAAATGCAGAATATCCACTTGCTCAGTTTGTTTCCAGGATTTTCCATCTGTCAGATGTCCCAGCTTAAGTTGCTGCCAATAATGGTTTGACTCTAATAAGAAAAACATTAGGAGGCAAACGAAAGCAAGAGTGAGGGAATGGAAATGGAAGATTATCTGAATGGCTGGTGTTTGTTTTTCATTATAATTACCAATCTGGAGCGCTCTTAAGAATTTACAGAAAAATGTTTAGCCAAGCTCATCCGTTAATTCAAAACATAGCTAAACATTCCAGGCAGAGATTTAGTCTCCGGAAAGGCCGGCATCTTAAATAAATCATTTAATAATGATAATGGGTATTGGATTTGCCAGATTTTATTCTTGATGAACATTAGCTGTGATTTGCTGCATCCCTACCTCTGAGTCTAAATATTTTGGGTTCAAATCCCAGTCAGTAAGTCCTGAGCACAAAAGTCTGAGTTGACAGAGCAGTGTGATGGTGAGGGAGCTTCTGACTTATGGAGACAAAGTTAAACCATGTTGCACCTACCCACTGAGGTTATGGAAGATCCCAGGTTACACATTCCCTTCATACTTTTACATGCCATTGAAAGAATGTTGTGTGTGAAGCAAAATTGAGTTGGGAAATTCCATAAAGATTGTTATGTTGAATAGTGGGGTTCCCTGGTCGATGGGTTTCCATGTTTAATACCGTAATGAGCCTAGTTTCTGTATGCGTTATTCTATTGATCTGTTGATCTGTTCCTGGTCCGAGAACACTAATGCAATTATTAAGAAAGCACATCAGCGCCTCTAATTCCTGATTACGGAGAGTCGGTATGTCAAGGAGGACTCTCTCTAACTTCTACAAGTGCACAGTAGAGAGCATGCTGACCGGTTGCATCGTGGCTTGGTTCGGCAACTTGAGTGCCCTGGAGAGGAAAAGACTACAAAAAGTAGTAAACACTGCCCAGTCCATCATCGGCTCTGACCTCCCTTCCATCCAGGGGATTTATCGCAGTCACTGCCTCAAAAAGGCTGGCAGTATCATCAAGGACCCACACCATCCTGGCCACACACTCATCTCCCCGCTACATTCAGGTAGAAGGTACAGGAGACTGAAGACTACAACGACCAGGTTCAGGAATAGCTACTTCCCCACAGCCATCGGGCTATTAAACCTGGCTCGGACAAAACTCTGAACATTAATAGCCCTTTATCTGTTATTTGCACTTGATCAGTTTAATCATTCATGTGTGTATATATTTATATAATGGTATATGGACACACTGATCTGTTCTGTAGTCATGCCTACTATGTTCTGTTGTGCTGAAGCAAAGCAAGAATTTCATTGTCCTATCAGGGACACATGACAATAAACTCACTTGAATCATGATCTTGAATACCTTGCAGCTACCAATACTCAACCTTGGAAACCAGCCCCTTAAGGGATATATTACAGGTAGCAGTCTTCCAGGATTGAAGTGTAATACTGCTTTAAGTCGGGATGAAGCAAAAGAGGAAGAAGGAAGAGATGGTGCTCTTCAGGACTCAAGTGACTTGGTCAGACAGAGCAGTGCCTGCAGGAAGCACGTCCTGTGTTCATGAGGGCCAAAAAGATCCCCATTCTGTTCAATGTTTAACTCACAGCCAAGGTAACTAAAAACCAATGTGTCTGTAAATTGGTCAGTCTTTATAGGCACATCAGTCTGAGATTGACTGTTTGTTGGCCCATTGCTGGGAATTTCAAGACCTGGAGCATCGCACACTTCTGGGAAGAAAATTGGGTAAGTCCACAACCTGAGGCAGGATAGAGAGCAAGTCGGTGGGAAAAGAGGGGATGGAATTGGGAATGGGAAGGAAGTTTAGGATTTGAAAGTTCAGGATTGAGGGATTAGAATGCTCGGCTGAGAGTCTACTGCCAGGATATGATAAACACCAGTCAAAGGGTGAAAGCTGACTGGTCAGGTTGAGGTGGATAGTTGATGGGGGCATGGATCCGAGATAAATGTTTGGGGATGCCATCCACAGTTGTCGACAATTGGGCCATGTGGATGGGTGGTGATCCTGAGAATTAGTAGTCAGATCTGGTTATCTCACAGGTCTATTTCTCACTGATAGGTGGGGAGGGATATTAGGTTGTTGCTGAGATTGGGTGCTTTCCATAAAATGGTTCTAAGCACATTAGGACTGCAGCTCCAGCCAGTTTTTTTTAAATTCCCCATTATGCTAAGGTGAAACACCTGGAGTATTATGCGAATTCCCCTAATTTGAGGAAGGACATTCTTGCTATTGAGGGAGTGCAGTGTAGGTTTACAAGGTTAATTCCCAGGATGGCGGGACTGTCATATGCTGAGAGAATGGAGCAGCTGGGCTTGTACACTCTGGAGTTTAGAAGGATGAGAGGGAATCTCATTGAGACATATAAGATTGCTAAGGGCTTGGACACACTAGAGGCAGGAAACATGTTCCCGAAGTTGGGGGAGTCCAGAACCAGGGGCCACAGTTTAAGAATAAAGAGTAAGTAATTTAGAACGGAGACGAGGAAACACTTTTTCTCACAGAGAGTGGTGAGTCTGTGGAATTATCCGCCTCAGAGGGCGGTGGAGGCAGGTTCTCTGGATGCTTTCAAGAGAGAGCTAGATAGGGCTCTTAAAAATAGCGGAGTCAGGGGATATGGGGAGAAGGCGGGAATGGGGTACTGATTGGGGATGATCAGGCATGATCACACTGAATGGCGGTGCTGGCTCGAAGGGCCAAATGGCCTACTCCTGCACCTATTGTCTATTGTCCATTGAAAGCAGACGGAGACTTTGTGAAAGCCTGCATCTGTATGAGTAGCCTGTACTTCGCAGGAGTCTTGCATACACTATTACAAATTACGGGAGTGCGTGCCATAGGATATCTCTGTATATATTTGCATAGCCTCAACATATATCAAAGATGTAAAGCAGTCAGTGATTTTCAAATTTGCTTAAATTTCTGTTAAATATAAAGTGCCTAGGGCACACTAATTATGGTGCAATATAATCCAATATTATATTATTATATTAATGTTTCAGGGAGCTTGTTGTGCACAAAATGGCTGTTATGTTTCTGACACTACAACAGAATCAACACCTCACTGCCTTTAAGATGTCTTGAGATTTCCTAACGTCTGGGTTCCTGCTACCTCTGGATATGGAGTGCCTGGACACAGCATAAAATCCTCTCAAATACTTCATTGGTAAATATTTATTTAACAAGGAAACAAAAGAATCAGCGATTCATTGTATGAAACTGTATTGGATTGACAATTCAAAACTAATGTATTGAGAAACAAGTACTTTCCATTGACTCCATCCTCAGCAAGGTCACCAGCATAAACACAGACGAGTCTCAACCTGGTCACTCCCACTTCTCTCCGCTCCCATCTGATTGATGTTACTGTATATAACATAAATATATTGTGGGAGAAAAAATTGTTAATGCGATGATGTGTGATATTTAAATGAAAAGCGTGGCTCTGACTTATAGACAGACATGCATGTAGGCACACGGAATAGGAATAGGAATACTTTATAATCACATATGACAAGGCACAGTGATAATTTTTGCTTATGTACCCAATGTATACAAATAGCGGCCACAAAGTTACAAAGCACGCTGGCTCCTCCTTTTGTCGTCCCTCCCCCCTCAACAGCAGTCCCCCCCCCCCGCGCCAGTTCCCCCCTGTCCATTGTTCTTCCCCCACGGCATTCCCCCCCACACCATTGTTCTTCCCTCCCTGCTGCTTGCTTATGCATTCTTGAATATGTCAAGTATATATACTAGAAGAAAAGGAAATTAATAATGGATATTAAATAACCTCATAGAACCTCATTCAATGTTGAGTTTAACTTCCTGGAGAATTTCGGGGGAAAAAACACCCCAAAGCATTACATATAATGAGATAAGAATTTGTCATCCCTTTCTCTCTCCATGCACAGTCTTTGCAACAATCGACATTCTCTTTGTTTTTGCAATGCTCCTTGAATTACCCCATTATTTCAGTATATCCACAAGCTCTTTTCCTCTTACTGCTTTCGAAATCCCTCATTTCCTGTAATCTTTGCAATTTACATTCCTCTTTATCATGACTATTTCTATTACTATCATGGTTCTTAACAGATATTTTGGGAAGTGTAACGATTTTCCTTTGAACTCCAGGATTTGGGTGAAAAATGATGATCGCGCATTCTTAGGTAGTTGCCAATCTCTGCTGCAATCAGTAACTCTGGTAGTATCCTTCAGAAATATAAGGAGTTAATTCTTGGAGTGAACAGAGACAAATATCACTTGTAATTAAGAAAGGCAAAGGTATCTACAGAGTAGCTAAGATACATCTGGAATACATGAAATGCATAGAACATGAAACATGGCTCGTTGTTGTATCCACTATCTTTCAGCTAAAGCGCTAGCTACAGTGATAGGTTTTTTTAGGAAGATAACAACAATCTTCTCCATAATTATTGCAGATGCTGGTATAAACCGAAGATTTGCATTTTGTATCTATCATCCCCATAATTATTTGCATATTGGAATCTCACCAGAAGTTTTAAGGCAGGCTAACCAGTATCCCAACCCTCTCTATGTTCATAAGCCTTAACTTAAACGCTGCCCCATCATAGCCCTCATCAATTTGCAATCTGTTCACTGAGGATCTAGTGCACAAGGCATCCACTCTAACCAATCCAGTGCAGCTCATGTGCATGGTAACTCACCATGTGGAGATCCAGACATAGAGTTCTTTATTAATATCCACAATGTACCTGGATCTGAGCCTGCGGAGTTGACAAATACGACCAAATTTACATAGTGTTTTATTCATCCCTTTGAATGGAGTAAGGACTAATCTAAAATAAGAGAGGCAAAAATTCATAGGGAACTAAAGGGGGCTAGATTCTAAGTATGAGACACACATTTAAGATGACCACATGTTTTTAAGAGGAAAAATGAGAAGTGTGATATAAGAAAAACGGCTAAGCATGAGCAAGTTGTCATCTTGATCCCATCCTGTCCACCGACCATGGGATTCAAACACCTTTTTGCCATATCCTTCCATTCTTAGCATTCAACCAAGTAGACTCCACACAAGCCTTTTGCTCAGGTTGATCACAATCTTCTCCTGCAAGAAGTTGCTTTACTCTGCGTTTGTAATATGCCAGCCATCCCTGAATAGCTAGAAGTACGAGCAAGGTGCGTAGTGCGCATGATTATTGAAGTAATATTATATATGTGAATGCAATGGTGCAGTTGTGTGCAGATGAGTTTGTTGCTGTTTCTAGCTGGTCTAGATCAGATCTGTGAGGTCCCAGACTTTTTCTGGCATAGACACCAAGTCTACAGTGCATCCCTATGGGCAGTCCTTCAGACTACCACTTCACCTCAGCCCTGGTTTCTTCCTGCATCATCACACAAGATATCTCTCCACATGTCCATGCAAGAAATTGTAGAGAGTTATGGACGTAGCCCAGACCATCACGCAAACCAACCTCCATTCCATTGACTCCATCTACACTTCGCGCTGCCCCAACAAGGCCAGCAGCATCATCAAAGACGAGTCTCACATACAAAACATAGAAACATAGAAAATAGGTGCAGGAGTAGGCCATTCGGCCCTTCGAGCCTGCATTGCCATTCAATATGATCATGGCTGATCATCCAACTCAGTATCCTGTACCTGCCTTCTCTCCATACCCCCTGATACCTTTAGCCACAAGGGCCACATCTAACTCCCTCTTAAATATAGCCAATGAACTGGCCTCAACTACCTTCTGTGGCAGAGAATTCCAGAGATTCACCACTCTCTGTGTGAAAAATGTTTTTCTCATCTCGGTCCTAAAAGATTTCACCCTTATCCTTAAACTGTGACCCCTTGTTCTGGACTTCTGCAACATCGGGAACAATCTTCCTGCATCTAGCCTGTCCAACCCCTTAAGAATTTTGTAAGTTTCTATAAGATCCCCCCTCAATCTTCTAAATTCTCGCGAGTACAAGCCAAGTCTATCCAGTCTTTCTTCATATGAAAGTCCTGACATCCCAGGAATCAGTCTGGTGAACCTTCTCTGTACTCCCTCTATGGCAAGAATGTATTTCCTCGGATTAGGAGACCAAAACTGTACGCAATACTCCAGGCTACTCACCCTGGCTACTCCCTCTTCTCCCCTTTGCCATCAGTCAAGAGGTACGGATGGGTGAAAACACACACCTCTGGGCTCAGGGGCAGTTTCTTCCCAGCTGTTTTCAGGCAACTGAACCATCCTTTCACCAACTAGACAGTGGTCTTGACCTAACATCTACCTCATTGGAGAGCCTCAGAATATCTTTAATCTGACTTTACTGGACTTTATCTTGCACTAAACATTCGTCCCTTTATCCTAATTTCAGTACACTGTGGACTGCTTGATTGTAATCATGTATAGTTGTTTCACTGACTGGATAGCATGCAACAAAACAGCTTTTCACTGTACCTCGGTACTTGTGGCAATAATAAACTAAACCAAGCTGAACTAAACTAAACTAAGATGTTAAGGCTTCAGTGAGGCACTGTGTTCACTTTTAGGCACAAGGCCACAAAGTGCTGGAGTAACTCAGCAGGTCAGGCAGCATCTCTGGAGAACATTTTTATGTCTGTTTTGCCACGATATTTGCTGGCACTGCACAATCACTTAGATTCTGTGTTCACATCCCTTTTGAAACCTCCAGCCAGACTGGTTTCAGCTGGGCCTCTTTAAATTATTTGTAATTAACAATCTCAAAATGATTTAAAAAATATCATGATTGAAATCCTCTTAGTGCTCAAGTTATTGCATTCATGAAAATAAAGCAACAGCCCTGGGGTAACTTGACATAGATCTGCTATTTAGTGCCATCCTTGCAAATAATTTCCAGAGATTAATTCTAGAACAATATGTTGTATACAATATATGTCTTGGTCCACTTTACTATATTATTTTATGGACTTGTAACGATTAGATGAAACAATTTAGCAGTATAATTATTTCCACTTTTAAACAAATTCTAACTTGAGTACTAAGTGAAGAATCACACACTGTATCAGTGACAAGCTGAGTCTTGTTGCTTCAAAGGTAGTCACAAGAAGCTCAATGTGTCTCATTAAGAGTTCACAGCAGAAACGTGGTCACATGTCAGTGTGATTATAGCACTATGGCTATCATTTAGGACTGAAATAGTAACAGAGATAAAGGAAATTATATTAGGATGAATGGACACTGATGTTTCCATAAGTGGGCCAGGGTGATGCAACACCCGTCACATTGCCTCTCTGGAATTATTAGGCACCTCCACGTGTGGAAATATTTATCATATTCCCATCCCACCCAACCTACTTCCCTTCATACCACATGTGTGGTCGAAAAAAAAATCATGTTATGATTAGAATGAGTCATTTTTGTTCATTTTATACCAAGTCTTTGGGAATACAAACAGTACCTTAATAACTCTGTGATGACATGTGGGGAGCATTTGGCTTTTCTACTTGCTAAATGAAAGTGTTATAGCGGAAAGAGTGAAGTTTAAAATCAAGAACAGTAACCACAAACCTCTTTGTTCTCACATATGTCATTACCATCTTCTTCTCAAGATATGTTAATCTAGGACAAGATAACTTGGATGGGAATTGGGTATGATGTTTTCATTCTTGTGACCATTTTTAGTTTAGATTCAGGTTGCTAATGAGTGGTCAGGCCAGGAGGTGGATGCAAGGAGAACTGATGGAAATTACACCACACTATCACCACTTTGGTTCATCAGAAACCAAAGTTGGAACCAAGCTAGTCCATAGAGCTCAGTGTAAAATAACATAATGCACAGCAGACAATGTAGGGATAGGGATCACTTGCAGGCAGGGAAGAGTTTCCCTTGGCATTACGTTTAGCACAGACATTGTGGGCCGAAGAGCCTGTTTTTGTGCTGCAATGTTCTATGTTAATTGACATTAGCTTCGTGTCTGGTTTATAATTTCTAGCTCTTTGTCTGATGTTCTATTTTTCACAAAAAAAATCATTTCATTTCTGAAAGAAAGCTGCCTAAGCGGATGGAATGTAATTTATTTGTCTGATGATTTGCATCAGAAGAGGATTTAAAATGTTTTTCTGACAATAAGGAATAACGGTGCAATGCTATAAAATTGTTGCAGTATAAAAAATGCTTTCCCCAGCCCTAATAAATATGACCCATTGAATTCCTCCAGCAATTGTTTTTTCCTTGATTTTATCATCTGCAAACTGGTGTGTCTCTGGGAGATATTTTAGTGGTTGCCTCCAGAGTTTGTTCCACTGCCATAACAAGATGCGGCCATCTTGGGTGTCACCCATTTTTATGCACACTATATGTCCATAAGTGATCTGCAAGTTTAAATTCAAAATGTTCTTCATTTCATCTCACAAGTGATAAGAGCAGAATTAGGCCATTCGGCCCATCAAGTCTACTCCCATTCAATCATGGCTGATCTATCTCTCACTCCTAACCCCATCCTCCTGCCTTCTCCCCATAACCTCTGACACACGTACTAATCACAAATATATCTACCTCTGCATTAAAAATATCCATTGAATATCCATCTTAATTAAAATATTCCTTTCCTTAGATCTTCTTACTTTTATCAGTCTCCCATGATTCCCATAAAGCTTTTAAAATCTAAATTTAGCATCACTAATCACCTATTTTTTTTTAATACCACAGTAATAATGCTCAGGTTGTGTTTTCAATATATAATGAGATTTCACATTGGTATATGAATATCAGAATTACATTCAATTCTATCTTTTAAATAGAAGTGTCAGGGGTCTTGTTTTAAAAAGGCATTGTGTATTTATGTTTTTCATCAGTGCAAATTATTTTTGATAAAACATTGTGTCTTTAAGGAAGCAGGAGTTGAAATTATTATTATTTTTAATTTTAGCAAAATCGTTAACTAATGATAACCCATATTTCCCACAAGAATGCTTTGTTATTAACACAAATCTTATCACATGTCAATCCTAAGGCCCTATTCTGTACAAATAGTCTATTCTGCCAAGCTAAAGAAAAATTCTTAATAAGCTTTGTATTAGTAAATTCCCCTTATTTCATTAATAGAATTAAATAATTTAGCTCACCATCTTATTATTCTGCGGGCGGAGTCTCGGATACGCCACAGAGTCCTGGTGGGAGCAGTGACTCGGGGAAAAGCTAGTTTGGGAATCTTTCCAACTCCCCAGTTTGACTGGTGAAGCCGTGCTGCAAGCGGAGTGTCGGATACGCCACAGAGTCCTGGTGGGAGCAGTGTCTCGGGGAAGAGCTGGTCTGGGAATCTTCCCAACTCCCCAGTTTGACAAGGCCAAGGGGAAGGAGGGGCGCAGGCTGGTCCAGGAGGAGGTGAGGGCAGTGGTGGAGGAGAGGTGTACCAGAGCAGTTGGATTGAGGCAGCAGGGAGCCTGGACAAGGTGGGAGCAGGCCATGGACCGAAAAGTCACATGGACTGAGCTCTGGCAGGCTGAACCACAGCGCATCCATTTCCTGATCCAGGCAGTGTATGATGTCCTGCCCAGCCCATCGAACCTCTTCATCTGGGGCAAAGCGGAATCTCCAGATTGCCCGCAATGCTCAGGCAAGGGGACGTTGGAACACATCCTGAGCTGCTGCCCAAAGGCTCTTGGGCAGGGCCGGTAAACCTGGCGTCATGACCAGGTTCTTAAACCCATTGCAGAAGCCATCAGCATGGGAATCAGCAGCTGCAGACGAGAACGCCCCACCACCCAGATGACCACCTTCGTGAAGGCCGGAGTGCAGCTGCCAAGAACCACAGCAGCCAGGAATCAGTCAGGAATCCTGCCGACTGCGCAGGACTGGCAGCTTTCTGTAGACCTGGTGAAACAGCTGAAGTTCCCACAGCACATTGCCACGACCACCCTGAGGCCAGATATCCTCCTGGTCTCACAGGCGACCAAAAACATTGTCTTGTTGGAAGTGACAGTGCCGTGGGAGGACCGTCTGGAGGAGGCCCACGAGAGGAAGATGACCAAGTATGAAGAGCTAGTCATAGACTGCCGCAAGCAGGGCTGGAAGGCAAGGTGTATGCCCATCGAGGTTGGCTGCAGAGGTTTTGCAGGGCAATCGCTCTACAAAGCCTTGAGTGCACTGGGCATCAACGGAGTGGCGAGGGGAAGGGCCATCAAGAACACCACAGAGGCAGCGGAGAAGCCCTCGAGATGGCTCTGGATCAGGAGAGAAGGTCCATGGGGAGGAGCGAATGCACCTGAACACAAGTCGTGGTCTGATCAACCACAGCTGGGTCGCCTGGGTGAGGGTGTCTGATGTTGAAAGACCCGAAACACCCAATGACTCCAGGTTACATCACTGATGATGTGTTCAGGAGCATCGATAGATGTGTTTTTTTAATCAATTCTCACCACACAGGGTTCTTCCTGCAAACAGTTCGTTAAGTCCTTTTGCCAACATTTATTTTTCACTATCACAGTCTTTGAACATTTACTATCATTGCAATAATTTATTCCTTGGAAAGATTCATTATTAGGGACTTAAATTTGAGCTAACAGTGATACTGAGAACTAAGGTTATTTAAGTGCACTTGGAGTGTGTGCTTTATTTAATTAATATCATTCAAAACATTTTACCAGCATTAAATCAGGATTTCTTTTACCTCTTAACAGAGACTGTTGAAAGGAAAAATAATCATTTGTTCAAACAGATGTTATAGATATGAACCAGATGTATGGTACTTATAAAGAGTCACATCCTTTCTTATTAGCATTACTTGTTGCTGTTCAGTGATGGCATTTCCTGTTGGTGATGTCATGCTCCAAGAATTTCAGCCAACAGTGTACAAAGACCTTACACATATTTTACCACATTTATAACTTTATTTTGTTAAGCAATTCTGATTTACAGAATTAAAAACATGGCATAAAATAGAAGCTATGCAGATCATCAGACTTGCTCCATCTTTCAGTAAGTTCATCATTAATCCTTTTTTAAGTTGATCCTCAAATCTTTAATTCTTGAGCAAACAAGTAATCTAGTGTTGAGTTTTAAATATGGTATTCACACCCCCCTCTGATTTAGAAACTTCAAAAGAGTCATAACCCTCTGAATGATGACATTTCTACTCATCTCCATCTCTAATAAGTGACACCAGTCCAAAAATGCACGACTCTCCCCACTATCCCGCGACTCGACTCTCCAGCCAATTGAAACTGTCTTGTAATACCTACTGTGTCAAGCACTCTTGGAATGTTAATAGCCCCAACATGTTGAAATGCAGCATTGCTTTTTTCCCAGACTGTAAATATCTGTGCCACTCCAGATATTCAAACAGATTATTTCTGGTCATGGTTTTACACACTTGATGCAAATCCCATATCAGTTGTTCACATGATGATACCATTTCCTATTCACCACTCAACCTCCTTTATTCCCAGCTCTCAATCAACCAAACCACCCAACCTCCCAATCACTCAACATCTGTAATGGAGGCCTGGATCTCTACCACAAATGTGCCCTCAGCTGATCTGATAATTGCTATCTAATGGCACGATTTTTCCTGAAACATTCCACCCCCACCACATTGCCCCATTAGCTAGTTAACATGTTTCTGATCAAACACCCCTCTCCCCCCATCACATACTCAGTTTCCACTCCTCTGTCATTCATCTGATATCTGGCCTTAATTTTGCTCACTGGCAACCAATGCATACGTCTCACTCCCTCCTAGCCACTTTCTGTTAAAAAAATGCAACATTAATCAACTCTTTCAACATTATCTGCAGCATATTTAAGAAGAGAATCAGGAGGGCATAAAGGGGGCAGGAGGTAGCTCTGCCAGATAAGATTAAGAAGAAGCTAAAGAGATTCTCCCTCTAAGAGATTAAAGAAATATTAAGAGATTAATCTCTCTTTTAGATTAAGGAGAAAGAGGGTGACCATAGAGTGAATAGGGTCCTCCAGAAACTGAAGCAGGGGAGGGGGGGGGGGGGGGGGGGGGGAGGGGGGGGGGGGGGCGGCAGGGAGTAGATGGGACTGTTCCGTGAACTTTAGTAACTTTGTCTGCACCACCAAACGTGGCGACACATATGCATTGCCTAGGCGAGGGCTACTCTAGGCGAGGTCTACACTAGGCGAGGTCTACTCTATGATTTTTTTCAGGTTCTATGCAAAGCAAAGTATTTCACTACACATAGGTACATGTGACAATAAAGTATAATTGAAATCATTGAATACCTTGGAGAAGGTAATGAAGGCAAATTAATTTTGGGACAGTTAATGAAGATGTCTTGAGGACAGTCCGTCTTAAGGTTGAGGAGGGGCCAGATGTCTTAAGACATATGAAACTAGATACGTCTCCTGAGTTTGATTAGATCTATCCAAGGACACTATGGAAAGCTAAAGAAGAAATTGCAGGAGCCCTGGTTAAATTGCCATTAGACATGGACAAGGTGCCAGAGGACTGAAGGATGGCTAGTGTTGCACCTCTTTTTAAGAAGAGCTGCAAAGGAAACTCTGGGAACTATAGAGCTGTGAGCCTAATACCTGTGGGAGGCAAGTTACGAAAGAGGAGTCTGAGGGATAAAATATATATGCAATTGAATAGACATGGGCTGATTAGGAATAGTCAGCATTGTTTTGTACGTGAGAGATCATGTAACTAATTTAGTTGAGATTTTTGAAGAAGTAACTAACAAAGTTAATGAGAGCAAGGCCTTGGACAGTTGATTTTTATGGAGTTCAGCAAGGTTCTTAATAACATTCTGCAGAGTAGGCTGTTCTGGAAGTTTAGCTATCATGGGATCCAATGAGAGCTAGTCAACTGGATACAAAATTGGTTTCATGGAAGGAACCGTGACAGTGCAAAGTTGCTTTTCAAACTGAAGGACTATGACTAATGTTGTGCTTCAGGGTTTGATGCTGGACCCATTGATGTTAGTGGTTTACTAGACTAAGTGGGACCCATTGGGACCGAGTCACATGGGAGGCCTGATCCCCCAAAGCAACCCATTCCCCAACGCAATAATCCACCACTCACCCAATCCCCCAACGCAATATTCCATCACTAACCCATAGGGTGGGGGGGGGGTAAATGGTGTCAGATTGCCGATTGTCACCTATAACTGAGTAAGGGATCATCATTGTGTAAGTGGTAGAGACAAACAACTGCAGTTGCTGGTTAATACACAAAAGGGCACAAAGTGCTGGAGCAACTTAGCAGGTCAGGCAGTATCTCTGGAGAACACGGATAGGTGACCCATCTTCAGACTCCCAGTCTGGAACTTGGCCTCGGATCCAGGTGAGTTGATGGTTCCGGCCCGCTGGCAACCGGGGGAGAGATGAGGGATGAGGGACGAGGATCGGTCAATTGTCGTGGCGTGCGGGTGGCCAGAGTGCTGGTAAGGGTTGGCGATGGCAGTGGCAGCAGCAGCTGGAGCTGTAAGTGGCCAGGGAGGTGCAACGGGCCGGAGATGGTATCGACAGCCATCAGTAGGTCCGTCCGCTATAACCAAAATCAGTTATAAAGAAGTCCATTAAAAAGATAGCTTATTGTAGTGCACTTGATGTGTGAATTTTACCTATATATTTGATAAAATCCAACAAATCATACTGATCAAAAAAGGTAAGAGCCCAGGGGGTGCAAGGGTAAATAGCAGGTGGCTCCAAAATTGACTGGAGCCAAATTGATTTTGAAACCCATTTGCCCTGAAGAGGTCCCCAAAGTTAAGTACTATGTTGCATGATTTTCAAGTACAACACACTCTTAAATATCTTAGCCTTCAGATGCATTACCTCCACCTTCACAAATCCGATGTAGGTGTATAAATGCTTAAACACTGGTAAAGGAAAGGATCTATGGACACAGAACCTATTTTTCTTCTGGTCCCTGGACACATAAATATTGCCTCCAATGTATGACCTGCAGTAACTTATGCAGCACACCCAGTCCTTCACCACTGAAGCACTCTTAGCAGAGTGCAATAAAATAGAGAACCTTCAGTAGACTTTACCAAAGGCACCCAAGGACCTTGCAACAACTTCTTGAATAACAAACAGTTTTTAAGATAGTTGCCTGCCCCTTTCTCAGCATCAAATGGGTGTGTAACCTTTTAAAAAAGCAGCGGTGAAAGGTGTTATCACTGTATGTGTCATGTGCATCAAATACTTCATACACAGGGATGTTGAACAACTGGAAGTACTGGGTTGGATTTCTTTAAACACGTGATCTTATCAAATGACCACATCATTGCAATTTACATTTTTAAGAACACAACAAAATTCAAGTGCACGCTGCTTAAAACCAGTGCTGAGTCATCCAATTTCTAGGGACATGGTTCTTCTCATTTTTCTTTGATCGGGAGAGTTTTTTTAAATCTGATCTGGAGTTAATACAATTGATTTATGGTTTATGATTGATTTCTTAATATTTAAGTTATACAAGTCAAACAAGAACTGTCACTGCTTACCATCTGGCTTCAGTGAATCATTGTTTACATTGATATTATTGTGGGCACACTTCTCATCTACCTCGGTTAATGGCCACATCTTTGAACTATACAGAAGGACTATCTAGTCTCGGATTAGTATCATTCACAAACTAATTGTGATCAGGCTTGTACTTAGCATTATTTGTCCAGGACACACTTCTGTGCCTATTGAAGAAGGTGCATTCCTGCCATTTATTGTGAATCTTTGTGTCTGCACTTTGAGCAGCTGCCTTAGCTTTTGTACCCTTATCCCACACATCATGCTTATATGACTGTGAACTATTCCAGGTGTCTTTGTGCCCCTATTCAGCAGTTCCATATCTAGACTTTGATCCTCTAACCCAGGGGCCACAACGCCCTAAATAGTGGCGGTCATGTTCAAAAGCACTTAACCAAAATAACATTTCTTCAGCTGTTTCGGGAGTTCAGATTTGAAGATGTGCAGAATGCTGTTGATAGCTATTCAGCAACTAATTAAAATAAAAATCAACTTTCTGAGCAATTGCTACTTACATTTAATCAATTTACCTATTAATACACATTCTATAATCTAAAGGTGTTTCACAGGTTGGGTTCTAGAGGGGCAGGCTATTAATCAAAAGATGAAAATTAAATCAATGAACATGTAATTGTGACAAAGTGTTTAAGAAGGAACTGCAGATGCTGGAAAAACGAAGGTAGACAAAAGTGCTGGAGAAACTCAGCGGGTGCAGCAGCATCGATGGAGCAAAGGAAATAGGCAACGTTTCGGGCCACAACCCTTCTTCAGACTGATGGGGGGTGGGGAGAAGAAAAGAAAAAGGAAGAGGAGGAGCCTGAGGGCTGAGGGAGAGCTGAGAAGGGGAGGAGACAGCAAGGGCTACCGGAAATTGGAGAATTAAATGTTTATGCCGCTAGGGTGCAGACTGCCCAAGCGGAATATGAGGTGCTGCTCCTTCAATTTCCGGTGGTGCTCACTCTGGCCATGGAGGAGGCCCAGGACAGAGAAGTCGGATTCGGAATGGGATGGGAAGTTGAAGTGCTGCCCGCTCCAGGTACTCGCCACCCTCACCACCACCAAAAGTTAGCCCGCACATCTCCTTTAAACTTTGTCCCTCTCACCTTAAACCTAGCCCTAGTCTAGTATTTGATTTTTCCATCGTGGGAAAAAGGATCAGACTGTCTACCTGATCAATGCCTCTCATAATTTTGTATACGTCTATCAGGCTTCACCGTAACCTCCGGCATTCCAGAGAAAACAGTCCAAGACTGTCCCTGTTTTCCAGGTGGAGGGAGAGGAGAGGTGGAGCTAAGAATGCATTGTTTTAAAGAACAGCTTTTTAGAGCTGGATATACACGACAGATTACCTTTCTGTCTCAATCTGCAAAGAGTTTAAGGAGGAACTGCAGATGCTGGAAAATCGAAGGTACACAAAAATGTTGGAGCAACTCAGCGGGTGCAGCAGCATCTATAGATGCTGCTGCACCCACTGAGTTTCTCCAGCATTTTGTGTACCTTCAATCTGCAAAGACTTCTTCTTACATTTAATCAGGCAACGCACATGTGGCAAGACAGATCCAGTTGGAAATTTTCATCCTCTGCTTTGAAAATGGACTACCAGATGATTTAATTGTTAAAGATTTGACCTTTCTGCCAACAGATGCTGCCTGATCCACTGAGTACCTCCAGATTTTTTGCTTTTTATTTTCATTGTGTTGTTGGGTACAGTGTTCCGGTCTCTTGACCAAATGATAAAGGGACAATTACATATTGTGCGCAAAGAGGGTCATGGCGGGTCATAGAAACATAGGTGCAGGAGGAGGCCATTCGGCCCTTCGAGCCAGCACCGCCATTCATTGTGATCATGGCTGATTGTCCCCTATCAATAATCCCATGCCTGCCTTCTCCCCATATCCCTTGACTCCACTAGCCCCTAGAGCTCTATCTAACTCTCTCTTAAATCCATCCAGTGACTTGGCCTCCACTGCCCTCTGTGGCAGGGAATTCCATAAATTCACAACTCTCTGGGTGAAAAAGTTTTTTCTCACCTCAGTCTTAAATGACCTCCCCTTTATTCTAAGACTGTGACCCCTGGTTTTGGACTCGCCCAACATTGGGAACATTTTTCCTGCATCTAGCTTGTCCAGTCCTTTTATTATTTTATATGTTTCTATAAGATCCCCCATCAACCTTCTAAACTCCAGTGAATACAAGCCTAGTCTTTTCAATATTTCCTCATATGACAGTCCCGCCATCCCAGGGATCAATCTCGTGAACCTACGCTGCTCTGCCTCAATCACAAGGATGTCCTTCCTCAAATTAGGAGACCAAAACTGTACACAATACTCCAGGTGTGGTCTCACCAGAGCCCTATACAACTGCAGAAGAACCTCTTTACTCCTATACTGAAATGCTCTTGTTATGAAGGACATCATTCCATTAGCTGTCTTCACTGCCTGCTGTACCTGTAAGCCAACTTTCAGTGACCGGTGTTCAAGGACGCCCAGGTCAGGCAGCATTGGTGGAGGATCTCAGTGATGGCGGCATTGGTGGCTGGAGGAGTGGATCGGTGCCGGTGAACGGGCTAGGGGGCTCACCTCCCATGCCCTCGGGTATGCTCTAGGGTGTTCCAGGTTGGTGGCTGGAGGCGACCCGGGTCACGGAGGCTGAGCAGTGGTGGCAGGAGGGAAGGTTTCTGGGTTGAGGTGTTGGTGGATGGGGCTGCTGGAGGCCCTGCAGCAGCCAGGAGATCGTATGGATTAGGGGGCGGCTGGAAGCCCCTCAGAGGTCGAGCGTGTGAATCAGATACAGCCTGCAGCGGTATGGAGCGGAGGAGGATATTGACAACATTGGCTGCAATTACAACCCTGTGGTACCACCAGGACAATGGGCCTTATGGACAAGTTTAAGACACCAAATTTGGCCTGATAACGGCGAAAACATTAATACTTAAATTTTGGAAACAGACAACAGTCCCTACAGTGAAGATGTGGATCACAAACATTTCCGAGACACTACATTTTAAAAACATTAGGCTTATCTTGGCGGAAAAACCAGATCATTTTCTTAAGACATGGACACCCTTTACCGAATTCTTACAACAATAGCATGGTGCAACACAAATTTAAATTTAAATCCGATGCCGGGTTGGGTGAGGTGGGCGGGGGGGGACGAGGGGCAAGGTATATCTCCACCTTTCTTTTTCCTTTTTCTTATTTCCATATCTTTCTGCCACACTACCTTGGTAGTTTAGGGGACTTTCTTTTGTTCTTTTTCGATCTATCTTTTCACCTTCTATTCTTTTTTCTTTCTTGTTTTCTCTTTCTTTTCTTTTTTCATTTTCATGGTTAGGTTATAAGGATAAAAATGAAGCTGTACAATAATTGTATAATTTTAGATGCCGAATGTTTTATCTCTGTACAATTGCTTCTAATAAAATTACAACAACAACATTTTTAAGAACTTTGAAACTTGAAGGGTACATGGTTGATGCCAAAAATGTGGCGACACTTCTGTACTGCATCCCTGCACTAGTTTTACACTCTTGTATTTAAATATGATAGTGCCTATTTTTTACTAACATTTTCACTGAACTGTAGGCAAAAAAAAGAATTTCACTGCATGTGACAATAAAGTACCATTGAGTTAAAAGAGGATGATATTATTTGTTAACTGCATGCAAAATTACAACGGGAGACAAAATGCCTTCAACCCAGGATGGGGTCCACTTGAGAGCACTTGTGTTGAGTAATGCACCAGATAATTTATTGGTTCTATATTTATAGCATTCATTTACAACAGGCAGAAAGGCCAACACCAAACACTGACTTTGGTAGAGAAACAACCAGAAATCATGTACTTGAATGAAAATCCCATTGAGGAATTCACAAGATAAAATATGAAAGACACTTTAATAAAAGTTGAGGAAGGGTTATATTTTCAGATTTGGTTAATACGGTACTTATGAAAGATTCCCTGATGTTTCACTATAGTGAACAGAGGTTGAGCTAACACTGCAAAATAATTCCCCCTCTTTGAAAATAGGAGTGGATAGTCTGAAAGTTTACTCAGTAACGCATGCAGGAACTATTAATCATCTCAACTTGGACATGCACACGGAGTGGATGCAGAAAATGGTTAAAGTTCTCCAAGATAAGTACATTCAGAAAGTTGGCTTCTTATGGTTATATTGTATCAGTTCAATAAATTTGTACCAATTCTCAATCCCACATAACAAATTTCATGTAAATGCATTGAAAATATGCAGTATGTATACTTGCTTATTTTTTTGCAAAAATACTGCATAATACTTTCGCTAAAAATTTACTTAGATGCTTGTGGGGTTTTCTATATTACATTAAAAAAAAGGGTGGAGCTTTCACTGCATTGAAATTGCCCAAAGAGCAGCAATGTGGCTAGCATATGCACCAGGGTGTCAGGGAAATCAGCATGTCATGAGATTTGCTGGGAGACATCAACAAAATAGATTAAAAAGACCTGCTGTCGACTGGACCTGGCGTCCATATGTTGCCAGAGACTGGCTGGTTTTCCACAGTATCAATTCCGCACATGCCAATCCAAATTAAACAAGAATGTTTGAAAAGTCAATAGAGCTTTCACTTTATCAATGCAAAGTTCATGTTGAGCCACAGAAAGACATCTCTGCATGTGTATCGGCAGTTAGCCCGTGTCCTTGTGGGGAGAAGAATGTCCATTGCACAGGCGCACTGATACAACTCATATTGCATAGAATCTGATATACGTCTTCAGACACAATATTATTACTTGTCTTCTCATTGTCCAGAGATACCAAAATACTCCTTCCAGGTGAAGCAGCATTTTACTTCTTCTCCTTTCTTCACTTTAGAGGTACACAGATACAGCGTGGAAAAAAAGGCCCTTTGGTCCACCAAGTCCGCGCCGACCAACGATCACACCGTATGCCACCACTATCCTACACACAAGGGACAATTTACAATTTAACCCGCCAATTAATCTACAAACCTGCATGTCTTTGGAGTGTGGGAGGAAACCTGAGCTCCTGAAGAATATCCACGTGGTCACAAAGAGAGCGTACAAACACTGTGCAGTCACCGGATTCAACCCGGGTCTCTGGCACTGCAAAACAACTGCACCACTGCACCACTGTGCCACTCAAATTTCAATCTAGTATACAATATTTGGGGCTCTTCTTTGGGGCTCTGCAGTTGTACAGAGCCCTAGTGAGACCACACCTGGAGTATTGTGTGCAGTTTTGGTCCCCTAATTTGAGGAAGGACATTCTTGCTATTGAGGGAGTGCAGCGTAGGTTTACAAGGTTAATTCCCGGGATGGCGGGTCTGTCATATGCTGAGAGAATGGAGCAGCTGGGCTTGTACACTCTGGAGTTTAGAAGGATGAGAGGGTATCTCATTGAAACATATAAGATTGTTAAGGGCTTGGACACGCTAGAGGCAGGAAACATGTTCCCGATGTTGGGGGAGTCCAGAACCAGGGACCACAGTTTAAGAAATAAGAAGTAAGCCATTTAGAACGGAGACGAGGAGACTCTTTTTCTCACAGAGAGTGGTGAGTCTGCGGAATTCTCTGCCTCAGAGGGTGGTTCTCTGGATGCTTTCAAGAGAGAGGTAGATAGGGCTCTTAAAAATAGCGGAGTCAGGGGATATGGGGAGAAGGCAGGAACGGGGTACTGATTGGGGATGATCAGCCATGATCACATTGAATGGCGGTGCTGGCTTGAAGGGCCAAATGGCCTACTCCTGCACCTATTGTCTATTGTCTATTCTTGTGGTCCCCACATATTGGGGAAAATAAACAAAGAATGTGTAATTGCTTTGCTAAACATATCCATCAGGCTTCCAGTCACTCATCATTCTTACTCTCTTCTCTTAGTCTAAAAAGAAACTCAACATAAACTCAAGGAAGAGCATACCCCCTTCTGACATAGCCTTTAGGACTCAATGTTGGATAATCAGCCCTTCCAGCCTTGTTCCTTTTCACATTTTCATTTTCTCTTCTTTTGACTATTTTCTTTTATTTTGAACATAGAACAATACAGCACAAGAAAAGGTCCACAATGTCTCTGCCAAACACGATGCCAAGGAAAATGAATCTCACCTGCCTACACATGATTCACATTCCTCCATTCCCTGCATATCTATGAGCCTATTTTTTTAATTAAAATTTTTTTTTTATTAGGAGCAGTGTACAAAAGTATAAACCGTGGCATATGACATAATACATTTATTGTACAGCTTCCATTTTAATTTTAGCAAAGATGAAATAGAAAAAGAGTGGACAAGAAAGAAAGAAATTGAATGAGAATGTGAATGTGTAAGAGTAGAACTCCTAAACTACCAAATGAGTGTAGTCGAAGATTGAGTAAGTAAAAGAAATAGGAAAAACGTAAAGAAATAAAAAGACAAAAACGGAAAAAAAAGTGTTGATATACCTGCTTCATTTCTCTCCCCACCCATCACCCAGTCCGTAAATCGGTTTAATTCCGAAGTTGTGTTGCACCATACTATCCTTGTAATTAATCAATGAAAGGAATCCATATCTTTGAAAATTGCTCTGATTTTCCTGCTAAGACAAGTCTCATATCTCCAATCTATGAGCCTATCTAGAAACATTTTTAACACCACATGTTGTAGTTATTTTATTTTATTATTCACCAACATTCACCACTCAATATCAGCTGGCACCAAATCTACTGGCAGGGTAAGTGAATCAAAGTCAATGCGCTCTCTCAGGCAATCATCTCCAAGAACAAGGCCCTCATTACAAGCAGCTCCAAGAGACACACGGCCCTTATTGCCACAAACCCCAACCTCACACACCCAAATAAGACACTCTATTCTGAGACAAAAGAAACAACTGTGTTCTCAAAGTTTCCTTGAGAAAGTAAAACATCCCCACCCATTCATTGAGTTGGGCACTTGAACAAGCAGGGGATGGAGGGATATTGACCAGGTGCTGGCAGACGGGATATTGCGCAGTGCTGGCAGACGTTTAAATCAGCACAGATGTCGAGGGTTAATGAGCCTGTTGCTGTGCTACAATGTTTTGTGTTCTATGATTCAGTCCATGACCACTCACACCAATGAAGCACATTTGATATTCCATTGTCAAATTGGGATGTTTTTGCTGGATATTCAGAGGCTGAGGGGCAACCTGATAGATCCATATAAAATAATGAGAGAAGTAAATAGTGCAGAGAGTCACAGCCTTGTCCCTAGGGAGAAAATGTAACAAATACTAGAGGCCTTTAGTAGAAGGTGAGAGGTGCAGTTTAAAGGAGATATGCAAAGGCAAGTATTTTTTTTACACAGGCAGATGGGTGCCTGGATATGTTGCCTGGGGATATGGTGGAAGAAGATTAGATAGCTACATTTAAGAGACATTTGGAAAGACCCATGAATAATGTTGTGTATGAGAATATGATTAGCATATTGGAATGTCTTGCGCAATTATACGCATGCGCAGAGAGACTCAAGATGGCGATTACAATACAAAAAGCATGTTAATTGCTGGTGTGTTCAGAGTCTTATTTTAAGTCAGTTTCCAGTGCAAATACATATCAAATAGGCAGTGTATAGAGGTATAGACATGCACAAGTCGATGGAACTAGTTAGATTGGCATCATGGTCGGTAGAGACGTGGTGGGCCAAAAGGCCTGCTCCTGTGTTGTATTCGAAGCTTAAGTTGCCATGGTGACAACATGTTGAAGTCCAGTATTTACAGTGAAAGGAGCACATCACTTCCCAAACCTACCCGAGCTCTTGCCCCACCTGTGGCCGAGTCTGTACCTCCCATGTAAGCCATTTAGAACGGAGACGAGGAAACACTTTTTCTCACAGTGAGTGGTGAGTCTGTGGAATTCTCTGCCTCAGAGGGCGGTGGAGGCAGGTTCTCTGGATGCTTTCAAGAGAGAGCTAAGAGAGAGCTAAGAGAGCTAACTTCCCCACAGCCATCAGGCTATTAAACCTGGCTCGGACAAAACTCTGAACTTTAATAACCCATTATTTGCTATTTGCACTTCATCAGTTTATTTATTCATGTGTTTTGTAGTCAATGCCTATTATGTTCTGTGTGCTGAAGCAAAGCAAGAATTTCATTGTCCTATCAGGGACACATGACAATAAACTTGAATTTGAACTTGAACTTGATAGGGCTCTTAAAAAAAGCAGTCAGGGGATGTGGGGAGAAGGCAGGAATGGGGTACTGATTGGGGATGATCAGCTATGATCACATTGAATGGCGGTGCTGGCTCGAAGGGCCAAATGGCCTACTCCTGCACCTATTGTCTATTGACAATCACCTCAGAATTTACATTACTAAAGTGCAAGTGAGTCATTGTTAGCCCCTTAAAAGCATCCGAACAGGACCAGCAACATCACCTGCAGCAGTCTACAAACCTGTCCGGAGAGGCTCAGCCAAAAAAGGGAGAAAGCGCAGGAGAACATCAGAGAGATGGCAAGAGAGAAATAGTTAAAGAACGGTTTGCACCACTTTCCCAGTATTTCTATGATTCTTCTGCTGAAGCTACAGTTTACGTCCGAACAATAATACAGTGTGCTGCCCAGTCCACGTTGGGAGATCTTGGTTATTCTGACCACAGAATTAAATGATCTCACCCTTTATATTGTTTGCACATTCGCTGTTGTCACAGTTATTTGTTTACTATGCCTCTCCATGATGCTAAAGGGGTAAAATGAGATCAATGAGCTATTCAAGGTAAAAATGTCGGCTCTGCTCCACAAATGTAATTTGATTGATCCCTTGCAGTCCAGTACTATCTTGGTTCCGGCATCCGAAAAACTGACCGTGTTCAAAAATTCCACGCGGCAACGGCTTGCCGGCCCACAGCCGCCTCGACGCCGTACGCACCGCCTCGACAGGCATACGCAGCGTCTCGACGCCGGACGCAGCATCTTGACGCCGTACGTCAAGCGCGAACTTCCCGCGGACTTCGCTCGAACTTCACGTCACTCACTCGACCTCCGCGCGGCCCCCGCTTCCGGTTTGGTCGTGCTCGCCGCATGCAGGCGCATGCTGGTGGGACAGGCCCTTTAGTAACTTGGAAATCCACAGGCATTGGCGGGCAAGTGGTCCAACATTTTTTAGGCTGCCGTTTCCGTGCAAATCATAATCCAACATTGCCAAACAAATGCAAAGTGTTTTGCCGCTAACAATTTTCAGTTGGATTCCTTCACCTCTTAGACAAAAAACAAATCATAATATAAAGGCTCCCCAAAGCTGCCACACCTGATCGGTCTTTGTTTAATTATAATTACTAACTATTTCTCCCAGGTTTTGATAATATATGCTGAATCAAAAGCCGTCTGAACCTACATGGTTGTGAATGGAAATATTCTTCGAACTGAATTACGATTACCTTGGCAAACTTAATACAAGCTACGTAGTTTGTTGTGGTGTTGAAGAAGGAACTGCAGATGCTGGAAAATCAAAGGTACACGAAAAAGCTGGAGAAACTCAGCGGGTGCAGCAGCATCTATGTAGCGAAGGAAATAGGCAACGTTTCGGGCCGAAACCCTTCTTCAAACTGATCGGGAGGTGGGGAGGCGGGGAGAAGAAAGGAAAAAGGATGAGGAGCCCGAAGGCTGGGGGATGGGAGGAGACAGCAGGAGGGCTGAGGAAGGGGAGGAGACAGCAAGGACTAACAAAATTGGGAGAATTCAATGTTCAATAGCTTTTCGTGGTCTTCTTCTTGCGAATGAAACATAAACCGAAGGAATAGTTCGATCTCAAGCCTGCCGTTGAGCAGCCAGGTTGTTGTCTGGCTTTTTGTGTTGTTATTAAATTAATGATTGTGTCATACGCTGTAGAACCATATTTCATTATGTGACTTTCTACGCTCCCCCACAATAGAATTCAATGTCTGGGCATTTTTAAGAATGTTTTCCAGCTCAAGAACATTATTAGCCCTGAAAAGTATCTCCATCCACATTGTGTAGAATGTGAATTATTCATCCACCTCGTTAAACGCTCCCCTGCTGCCTGTAAAATCTGTTTGTACTTCAGCAGCCACCTGCCAAAGGAATACTCCAGTCTCTTGCCTAGTTGCACTTTTATTCCCGGGTTGCTCCATTATTTGTAAACACACGCTGCATACTTGCTTTAATGTTACTGCAGACATTGGTTGGTGTCACTTTAAGAGTACTGCTACCTACCATTGAACAGCGACAGACTGAAGCTCTCCCTGCATGTCTTTGATCTGATCTCAGATACTGCAGGAGCAAACATTTTCTGCCAATTCCTCCAACGGGATCCCACCATTAGCCACATGTTCAAGTTCAAGTTCAAGTGAGTTTATTGTCACGTGTCCCTGTATAGGACAATGAAATTCTTGCTTTGCTTAAGCACACAGAAAATAGTAGGCATTTACTACAAAACAGATAAGTGTGTCCATATACCATGATATAAATATATACACACATGAATAAATAAACTGGTAAAGTGCAAATAACTGAAAGTGGTTATTAATAATCAGAGTTTTGTCCGAGCCAGGTTTAATAGCCTGATGGCTGTGGGGAAGTAGCTATTCCTGAACCTGGTTGTTGCAGTCTTCAGGCTCCTGTACCTTCTACCTGAAGGTAGCAGGGAGATGAGTGTGTGGCCAGGATGGTGTGGGTCTTTGATGATACTGCAAGCCTTTTTGAGGCAGCGACTGCGATAAATCCCCTCGATGGAAGGAAGGTCAGAGCCGATGATGGACTGGGCAGTGTTTACTACTTTTTGTAGTCTTTTCCTCTCCAGGGCGCTCAAATTGCCGAACCAAGCCACGATGCAACCGGTCAGTATGCTCTCGACTGTGCACCTGTAGAAGTTAGAGAGAGTCTTCCTTGACAATCCGACTCTCCGTAAACTTCTCAGGAAGTAGAGGCGCTGATGAGCTTTTTTGATAATTGCGTTAGTGTTCTCGGACCAGGAAAGATCTTCAGAGATGTGCACGCCCAGGAATTTGAAGTTCTTGACCCTTTCAACCATCGACCCGTTGATATAAATGGGGCTGTGGGTCCCCCTCCTACTCCTTCCAAAGTCCACAATCAGTTCCTTGGTTTTGCTGGTGTTGAGGGCCAGGTTATTGCGCTGGCACCATATGGCCAGTTGCTCGATCTCTCTTCTGTATTCTGACTCATCCCCATCAGTGATACGCCCCACAATAGTGGTGTCGTCAGCGAACTTGATGATGGAGTTCGCACTGTGGTTCGCTACGCAGTCATGAGTATATAGTGAGTACAGCAGGGGGCTGAGCACACAGCCTTGAGGTGCTCCCGTGCTGATTGTTATCGAGGCTGACACATTTCCACCAATACGAACAGACTGTGGTCTGTGGATGAGAAAGTCGAGGATCCAGTTGCAGAGGGATGCGCAGAGACCCAGTTCTGCGAGTTTGGTAACCAGTTTGGAGGGGATGATTGTGTTAAATGCCGAGCTGTAATCAATGAATAACAGCCTGACATATGAGTTTTTGTTGTCCAAGTGGTCCAGTGCGGAGTGGAGGGCCAGCGAGATCGCATCCACCGTTCATCTGTTGTGGCGGTACGCGAACTGCAGTGGGTCCAGGTTTTTGTCGAGGTAGGAGTTGATTTGCTCCATGATCAACCTCTCAAAGCACTTCATCACCACCGGCATTAGTGCCACTGGTCGATAGTCATTGAGGCACGTCACCTTACTCTTCTTGGGCACTGGTATAATTGATGCCCTTTTAAAGCAGGTGGGGACCTCAGACCTCAGAAGTGAGAGGTTGAAAATGTCCGTAAAAACTCCAGCCAGTTGGTCCGCACAGGTTTTTAGAACACGACCGGGCATGTTCCCATCTCCACCCCTTTCCGCCTTCCGTAGAGGCCGTTACCTCCGCAATTCCCTGGTTAGCTCATCCCTTCCCACCCAAACCACCCTCTCCCCAGGTACCTTCCCCTGCAACCGCAGAAGATGCAACACCTGTCCCTATACCTCCTCCCTCGACTCTATCCAGGGACCCCCGACAGTCCTTTCAGGTTCGGCAGAGGTTCACTTGCACCTCTTCCAACCTCATCGACTGTATCCGTTGGTCAAGATGCGGACTCTTCTACATCGGCGATACCTAATGTAGATTGGGCGATCGTTTCGCTGAACACCTTCACTCAGTCTGCCTGAACCTATCTGATCTCCCGGTTGCCAAACACTTTAATTCTCCTTCCCATTCCCACACAGACCTTTCTGTCCTAGGTCTCCTCCATTGTCAGAGTGAGGCTAAATGCAAATTGGAGGAACAGCATCTCATATTTCACTTGGGCAGCTTACAGCCCAGTGGTATGAATATTGATTTATCTAACTTCAGGTAGCCCTGGCATTCCTTTCTCTATCCCGCCCCCACCCAAGTCGTACTAGCTTCTCGTTTTCACCCTACAAACAAGTTTCCTTTCTCATCGTTACTTTTTTGCATATCTTTCATTCTTTGTTCTTTATCTCTCCACATCACCGTCTCTATCTCTAATTTCCCTTATATCTAACCAGTCTGAAGAAGGGTCTCGACCTGAGACGTCAGGCATTCCTTCTCTCCAGAGATGCTGCCTGTCCCGCCGAGTTACTCCAGCTTTTTGTGTCTATCTTCGGCTTAACCCAGTATCTACAGTTCCTTCCTAAGCATGTATTCTAACTTGATTGGCAATGCTACCTCAGTGACTTCATGAATGATAACATCAAATCATAACATTACACATAAATCCAATCAAGCCCAACTCAAGTACAATAGGTTGAGTGAAGGGAAAGATACAGAATGCAGAATATAGTTATCAACATTGTAGCATAACAGTTCCACAAAGTTCAATATCCGGAATGGGGTAGAGGGGATGAGTAGGAAGGAACTGCAGATGCTGGTTTTACTGAAAATAGAAAAGAGCTGGAGAAACTCTGCAGGGCAGGCAGCATCTCTGGGGAAAAGGAATAGGTAACGTTTCGTGTTAAGACCTTTCTTCGGATTCCTTTTTCCAGAGATGCTGTCTGACCCGCTGAGTTACTCCAGCTTTTTGTGTCTACTTATGAGGTAGAGGAGAATTCGACAGACTATCCTAATAATAGAGGGGAAGAAGCTGTTCCTGAGGCTGGTAGTATGTGCTTTCAAACTTCTGCTGTTCTGCCTGATGGGAACGGGGAGTAGAGTGAATAAACACGATGGGAAAGGTCTTTGGTCATGTTGCCTGCTTTCCTGACTAAATGGAGTCAATAGTGGGGAATGTGGAGTAGAATGAGTAGAAAGTGGGGAATGTGGTCTGTGTGATGGTCTGGGCTACATCCACAACTCTCTGCAATTTCTTGCCACCTTGGGCAGAGCCTTATTTATGTACAAATACACTATGTACAAATACACTAGAGTGAAATCAGACAAATCTCCCAGTAGATTTACTGAATCATGGTTGCATCAGGAAGGAACTCCGCAACTCCTTCAAATACAACCATTATGTAATGGAATTTATTTTGTGGATGTAGATTTTTGATGATTTTTGAAAGATGATTTGTGCTTTTGTTAAATTGTTAATGATTGGGTTCAAATTGTTTTGAATCTTTATGCTTTGGTGAAGATTATGTTGAAGCATATCAATAAGTAAGTTCGGTATTCTGAAAAACGGAAGGAATCATGCAATTTGTCAAAGTTCAAACGCTATAAATAAAAATCGAACAAAGCGCTATAGATTCGGTGAGTATAGTTTGGCTCAGATTTTTTGTCTTTTTTCAAGTTTGTATTTGTTAGGGGGTAGATACGAGTGGGTGGGGGAGGGGAGACTGGACCGGCTCTCGGCAGCTGCACATACACAGAACCGCGTGTCATCCGCAGTCAGGATTGAACCCGTGTCCCCGGCGCCACAGGCGCTGCCGAAACGCCACTGGACCATCCCCAGTCATCGTCCCCCCCACTGGAGTGTCCCATCCCCACCCGGGGGGCGGCCGGAGACGTATGGACCGACGGGACACCGGCCCCCAGTCAGCACGGAGAACCCACAGGCCCACAGCCAGCACCAACTCATGCCCAACCTCGCTCCAACTCCAGAGGAAGCCGCTCCCCAATGGGCCGCTATGGCGACAAGTGCCAGTTCACCCACGGCCTGGCCGAGCTGCGCTCCCACAGCCGCCACCCCAAGTACAAGCCATACCTTGCACACCACCGGCTTCTGACCCTACGGTACCCGGTGCCACTACATCCACAACCCTGAGGAGTGAGAGCCCCAGCCTCGCATGCGACATAGCCCCAGCCTGGGCTCAGCCTCCTCCAGCCCGGCGCTCAACTGTGCCCCGATCTGGAGTTGGAGATGGTCCGGACTCTGGGCTTGGGGCTGGGCAAGGGAGGGGCAGGAGGTTGCTGCTGCCGCCAGCACCACCATCACCAACAACACCAGCAGCTCCAGTGGGCACCCGGCCTGCCCATGGCCAGCAGAAGCCTGTCCGCAAACTCTCTCTCCGACCAGGATGACTCCAGCAGCTGCAGCTCCAAGTCGCCTGTCTTCGAGCAGGGCCGGTGGCTGCCCATCTTCAGCAGGATCTCAGTGTCGGATTGGGGGGTGGGGGGTGGAGGTGGAGGGCTGCCGGCCAACCCGGCGGGACAGGCAGAGCCGAGCTGATGCCAGCGGCTGCAAGTCTGGAGCCGCCCCGCCAGTCCAGGGCCACCCCGGACACCTCCGGAAAGGGACGGGACACGGGGGAGGGGACAGGGACGGCCCAGCAGCAACTCAACAGCACCCACAGCGACGAAGAACCGGGCCCAACCCCGACCACGGATGAAACGCAAGCCTGTACACAATGCAGCAACACTGTTGCCGAGACTGTTTATAGCTAGTGACCTATGACCTGGGCATGCACAATCGGAATACCGAACTCGCTTATATACATATAGTTCCTGTTGCATTTTGTAAGCCAATGCTAGTATTTTCTATAAGTTTCCCCTTAGAAGAGAGTTCATGGTGAAGATAACCATATGAACTATCATATCTGAGGAAAGACATTCTTGCCATAGAGGGAGTACAGAGAAGGTTCACCAGACTGATTCCTGGGATGGCAGGACTTTCATATGAAGAAAGATTGGATAGACTCGGCTTGAACTCGCTAGAATTTAGAAGATTGAGGGGGGATCTTATAGAAACTTACAAAATTCTTAAGGGGTTGGGCAGGCTAGATGCAGGAAGATTGTTCCCGATGTTGGGGAAGTCCAGAACAAGAGGTCACAGTTTAAGGATAAGGGGGAAGTCTTTTAGGACCGAGATGAGAATTTTTTTTTTCATACAGTGGTGAACCTGTGGAATTCTCTGCCACAGGAGGTAGTTGAGGCCACAGTTCATTGGCTATATTTAAGAGGGAGTTAGATGTGGCCCTTGTGGCTAAAGGGATCAGGGGGTATGGAGAGAAGGCAGGTACGGGATACTGAGTTGGATGATCAGCCATGATCATATTGAATGGGTTTAAGGGCTGAATGGCCTACTCCTGCACCTCTTTTCTATGTTTCTATGTTTCTAACATCAATATAGAGAAATTCCCTTCATGAATTTCTATAGGAAAACCAACCAGTCATGACTCATTTATATTTGTTCTGTTGGTGACGAGCATTTGTTGAACCAATTGATAAGATTGCTGTCATAAATGTTCTCTCCGCTGTCTGTTTAACTGAAATAAAAATATAATGTTGGAAATACTCTGCAGGTCAGGCCACATTTGTGGGAGGAGAAAAGAAGCTATCAGAGAAACGCTCTGTAAACTGTTTTATTTTGCCCTCAGCGCTAATTTAAAGAAATATTTTGGTGGATTGTTGTGTAAAATCATACACAGTTTAATTTTAAAACCTCCAACAAGCAGCAACAAATAATAGTCGATCATTCGGAGGTACACAAAAATGCTGGAGAAACTCAGCGGGTGCAGCAGCAAGCAGCAGCAGCGAAGGAAATAGGCAACGTTTCGGGCCGAAACCCCCCATCAGACTGAAGAACCCGCTGAGTTTCTCCAGCATTTTTGTGTACATTCGATTTTCCAGCATCTGCAGTTCCTTCTTGAACACATAGTAGATCATTCACCAGCTTTAATGACTCTCTGCTACCCATTGTCTGCCATGACCAACAAAGCAAGCCTCCTCCCTTCCTTTTGAAATGCTTTTCTATTTCACACCAGAGATCCAATTCGAGCCAGAGCAAACATTCAACACAATTTCTGTCATTAAGAACACAAATAACATCTTCACTCATTCAAAAGTAATTGTTCTATTTAAAACAAATGGTGGAAAAGCAAGAGTTTTCAAAAGCTTTCAAAAGAACAGGCTGTAGTGCTGCCATTACATAAAAATGAAATCTGACCTTTAAATGTACACTGACATTAGAGATTGTAGTAGTTCTACTGGAAACTGGCCTCAAACGTTGAATCCTCAAGATTTTTTCCAGTGCCATAAGACTGAATAGTATTTTTTTTCTAGAGATTGAGACTATTTTCAATCAATACACGCCACTCTGAAAATCTGCCCATACTTACAGATGGGATCTCCTCAAGTGTATTTCTACTTCTGATGCACATCAGATGGTGGAGAATCTTATTTATGTTGTCACACAACACAAGTAGTAGCAACACAAGTGGTAAAGAAGGTGGATGGTGTACTTACCTTCAAAGGTCGGGGCATTCATGTACTGCTTTATAGGACTTTGGTGAGGTCACATTTGGAGTATTAAGTGCAGTATTGGTTGCCCCATTACAAGACGTATGAGGAAACTTTGGAGAAAGCATTTTTGAGAAACCAATACAGAAAAGGTTTACCCCTATCTACCTCATTGGAGACCTTTGAACTACCTTTAGTCGGACTTTATCGGACTTCATTGTTATATCTTTACACCATATATTGTACTCTTTACCCATTATTAGTGCATTGTGGACAGATTGATTGTATTAATTTATTGTTTTTTCTTTGACAGGATAGTCCTAAAAAAAAAGTATTTCATCGTGGCTCGGTACACGTGACAATAATATACTAACCTAAACTAAATAAACTAAAGAATGCTGCCTGGATTAGAGGGTCTTATCTACAAGAAGTTGAACAAACTTAGATTGTTTTCTCTGGAATGATGGAGATTGAGGGGAGATCTGGTCGATGTACATAAAATTATGCGAGGCACAGTGAGAAACTTTTCCCCAGGGTGGAAATGTCAAGGATCAGAGGGCATAGCTTTAAGTTAAAGGCGCAAAGGTTTTATTACTGAGAGAGCAGTGGGTGCATGGAATTCCAAGGATGGTGGTGGTGGCAGATACCATAGCAGCATTTAAGAGGCTTTTAGATTGGCGCATGGATAGGCAGGGGATGGAGTGATATGGATCACTTGCAGGCAGAAGAGATTAGTTAACCTTGGCATTATATTCGGCTTGGACATAGTGGGCCGAAGGGCCCTTTCCTTTGCTGTACTATTCCATGTTCTCTCAAGTGCCTTTTATTTGGCACAGCTGAGACAAACATGCTTACAAAGTGTGACACAATGCTGAGATACCATTCACTTCCCCTAACCTACTGCCTCCCTTTTGGGATCCTCAAATCCAGTTGGTACAAACTGCAGGAGTTACTTGAAATTATAGAAATCAACGTTTATGCCACTGTGTAATGGACATCCAGTTACGCCAAAAACTACAAGTTTCTAGTGGCATGTCAGACAAAACCCAACAGAATTTGCATTATAGTATGCAGTAATTTCCACGTTAGTGATAAAATATTGAACACTTAAAGTGGACTGTTCTGATTTGTAGAAAGTTTGGTATCCAAACTTTTATCTTATTCATATAGATTACTTGCAAATGTAAAATAAAATTGTTATGATGTATCCACGATTAAGATGCGTGGGTGGTAAATGGTAACTGATTCCTGTGTGGAAATTTGAAGGACTAAGCTTGCTGATCGCCATCTAGGGAACAACACTCACTTGTGTGTTGCCAAAGCCTTTGACATGGCAGGTAATGGCCCAGTGTCAATTCCTCACCCGTAGCCAATCTTGGGTAATCTTACCAGCTGTGGTGTTCTCCGAATCAAATAAAGTGCTAGAGATCAGCACTGCCGCACAGCAATGATAAATGGGTGCACAAAATCTAGGGAATAGCTTTATGTCCTGTTATCACTTTGGATGAAACACCCTTTAAGCATATTGATGGCTGAGGATTCCTGGTGCCCCACACAATTTACAAGTATGCTATCAAGAATCATAATGTTTAGGAGAGAAGGAGAAGGCATAAGGTGCCTCGGGTTCTACAGATTCAGAGTAGCTTGTAGTTCACTGGTCAGTGATGTCCTGTTTCAATAGAACTGTCTGCAATTGTTTAGAGTCGCTGTCATCAGTATTTGTTTGAAAGGTTATTTGATGAGATTTAGGTTTCAAACTGATATGCACCTGGCTCTAATTTGGTTAACATAAACATACGTTAAATCCAGGGCCTAGACAAATCACAATGAGCATATACTGTATTTCTCTTTAGGAATAAAAAAAATGCTTGTGTTTAAGGATTAGGAATAGTTTCAATTGACATTGTTCTTACGCGTGGAATGGATATGACTTGAACGAGGCCAAAACAACTGTTTGCATAGCAAGTGTTCAGAAATAAAATTAAGAGATTTGAAAGCTTATGAATGTATCAATTTGATGACAAATGTCAGCACTGAATCTATGAATGGGAAATAAAAAACATATATTTCAAGGGATGTTACTGAGCAATCTTTTCAGATCTGTAGTAACATCTCTTACGGAATAAATTCTCCATATTTCAGAATCTCCAGGTAATTGATCACGGACAGTCTGCGCCTGAAGTATTCTGATGTTTAGATACTGACAAAACCTGGCATTTTAAGGATTGTGCTCTGGTATTCATGATTAGAATCCGTATAATTGCAGCTGTAAATTCCTGACAGGAATTAGAGGTCAGTAAATTGCTTGTAAATTTCAGGCTCTAGGTCAAAAAATCATCATGAAATCCCTGGCATTCTTTCTCTCTTTTTATGATTGTTTTACATTGGTAACAAAGTGTGACATCTGGAGAGCGAGGGAGACATACCAGATGAAAGACTTTGAATGGCTCTGAAAAAGACAAAAGTGCAGCAGCCAGGAGTAATAATACAAGGTCAAAATATTCTCTAATGTTATCAGAATGGAGGGAGATTCACACCAATAGAAGCAAGAGGGTGATAGTCAAAATGTGGTGCAAGCTGTCAATTTAGTGGGGCATTAACCAATTCCTTTACTTATACACGTGCCTGTGGTCATCCCTCTGCCAACTGATAATCTATATCACTAAAACACTTCTCTTGTTTGTGTGTATGTATATGTGTGTGTGTGCGTGCGTGTATGTGTGTGTGTGCGTGTGTATATGTGTGTGTGTATGTATATGTGTGTGTGTGTGTGTGTGTATGTATATGTGTGTGTGTGTATGTATATGTGTGTGTGTGTGTGTGTGTGTGTGTGTGTGTATGTGTGTGTGTGTATGTATATGTGTGTATGTGTGTATGTGTGCGTGTATGTGTGTGTGTATGTTTATGTGTGTGTGTATGTGTGTGTGTATATGTGTGTGTGTGTGTATGTGTGTGTGTGTATGTGTGTGTGTGTGTGTATGTCTGTGTGTGTGTGTATGTGTGTGTGTGTGTATGTATATGTGTGTGTGTGTGTGTGTGTGTGTGTGTGTGTGTGTGTGTGTGTGTGTGTGTGTGTGTATGTGTGTGTGTGTGTGTGTGTGTGTGTGTGTGTGTGTGTGTGTATGTGTGTGTGTGTGTGTGTGTATGTGTGTGTGTGTGTATGTATGTGTGTGTGTGTGTGTGTGTGTGTGTACAATCTGGTTAATTCCTATTTTCTTCCAAACTCTAGGCCACAGCCTTCCCATTTTTACACATCCTACTCATATTTTTCCCCTGGAGGCGGTAAACATCTTCCCGTCGCATTTCCACCTATATTTCTGAACATTTTGATCCTTGAAATTTTAAAAACAGCCCAATCACACCCATTTTGAGAAAACAAAATCAGAGTGACGTCTCAATGCATTCGCAAGGCAGGACTGGACACTCTGGGAGAGAGGGGCACTCC
Source organism: Amblyraja radiata (assembly GCF_010909765.2). Classification (NCBI taxonomy): domain Eukaryota; kingdom Metazoa; phylum Chordata; class Chondrichthyes; order Rajiformes; family Rajidae; genus Amblyraja; species Amblyraja radiata. Next base: position 5,580,046 of record NC_045956.1, read on the forward strand.
AGCGCTCGCGGTGGACAAGGATTGGCGGCGGCTGCCGGCTGCCTGGTGAGGAGGCTGCTGCTGTGGGCTGAGCCTGGAGACTGGGCCTGGGCTGGAGCCGAGCCTGGAGCTGGAGTGAGGGCCGAGCCCGGGGATGGGGCTGAGACAGGGGGCGAGAAAGAAGCCGCCGGTGGAACCAAGGACGAGCCTGGGTCCAGGGTCAGGGACGGTGAAGTCGGAACCTGCACTGGAACCCAAGCAGCGGCCGAGCTGACGGCTGCCGCGGGAACCAACGACAAGCCTGGGCCTAAAGCCAGGGCCGGGTTGAGTACGAGAACCAGGCGAGTCCAGCCCTGGCGCTGCTCTACGATCTGGGTTAAGGTCCTGGGGCCAGGCAAATGGGAATGAGGGAGGAGGTAGTGAGCCGAAGAATGAGGTAGGGTTGATGGGGTATCTACCCAACTCTCACTCTCTCTATAACCCCTTCCTTACCTGCCTCCTACATCCATACTCCCATCCTCCCACTCTACCCCTCCTCGCCCACCCACTCCCTCTCTACCCCCTCACCCTCCCCATCCCTCTCTACCCCCCCTCTCCCTCTCTACCCTCTACCCCCTCCCTCTCTACCCCCTCCCTCTCTGCCACCAATCCTTCTCTACCACTCCCTCTCTACCCCCCCCTTCTTTACCCCCACCCCTCTACTACCCCTCCCTATCTACCCCCCCCCCCTCACTCTCTATGGAGTGGTGGCTTTTGGTACAAATGGGTGAGTGCTGTAATATTGCATGCCGGGACCAGCCCTCCCCTGTGATCTGCCCCCCCCCCCCCCCCCCGTGTTGAGGGACAGGACCCAACGGGTCCAACTTGTTCTAGTCTTCTTTAAACTTCAGGGGCTCATCCATGACCCAATGTAGATCCCCAAGTTAGTTCCATATATGTATGTGACTGCTTTCAATGTATATACGGGGCATGGACTCATTGCCAATACAAAGACAAAAGAATTCAAAGTTTATGAGTCCCTCCCCAGTTTGATCCACACTGCGTCATGGGGATTTCCTCAAAGTTATTAGATTCACTCAGGTAGCAAGTTGATGGTGAACACAACAATAGGAGGATGGACTCATTGTGAAAACAGAGCTTGATCTCCACATGGACCACAGAGTGATCGCTCCAAACATCATGTTTATGGATGCTTCCTCAAAAGATAGATCAATACAAATAAAGTCCAATAGGTTATTTATGAATCTGAAGAAGATTCTGAATCAGAAGAATTTGCAGAAGGGTCTCGAACTGAAAGGTCACCTTTCCATGTTCTCCAGAGATGCTGAGTTATTCCAGCTTGTTGGGTCCTTTTTAGGTTATTCCTTCATGTTGATGCCCTAATCTGTTATAAGTCCATGCAAACAGTCATGTCCATCAGGACTTCAACAACCCAGTCAATAAAATAAAACAACTGTGAATAATAAATATAGCATATTCATATACTCAGAAGTATATATCTGGTGTTTTGATAATTTCAAATATTCTTCCAACACAGAGAAGGAAACATGATTAATCAGCTAAGGATGAGTGGCAGATAGTAATTAGCAGGAACTTATCTTGAAATGTATAATGTTTAATAGAACTATTGGGGTTTTGGATTCAGTACTGAGGAAACCTAAGTCATATAATAATAATAATAATACATTTTATTTGCGGGTGCCTTTCAAAGTCTCAAGGACACCTTACAGAAATCAACAAGAGAGAAAAAACATATAGTCGGAGTAAAATAAATAATAAGGACATCACCAATACACAAATTAAAGACAGAATTCGCTCCAAAGGCAAAAAATCAAAAACACAATGTGAAGAGAGAGCAGCGGCAGCTAAAGCGGGCCAGCGTCCACTCTCCCTTCCGACAGCCATCTTGGACACAAACTAACATATTCACATTACACACAAAAAATCATCCCCCCACAATGGATACCACTGTGGGGGAAGGCACAATGTCCAGTCCCCAACACCAGTTCTCCCAAAGTCAGGCCTATTGAGGCCTCCGCTATTGCCTCTACGGAGGCCCGATGTTCCTGGCCGTTCTGGCCGGGTGCTGTTGCCCCGGCGTCGGGAGAGTCCTTTCAGCGGCTGGGCCACCTGGAACGGCCGCTTCCTAACTGGGGACCGCGGCTTCCGAAGCCGACAAGGCCGCGCAATATCTGAGTTGACTGCTTAGTACACTGCTCCCACCTAAGGTGAGCCGGTCCAGCTGATGGGAGAGATAACACCCAGGAATGGCAATGGCAGTCTTGAACATTGGCTCAAAAGGTTGATTTTGAGTGCTGTTAATTCATTTCAGTCGGGAACCGCATCATAAGTTAATAATGTAAGAACATCCATGCCAAAAGATATTTATTGGTTTCTTGGTCCTCCAAAATATTCCAAATGAAATTTAAACTGGAGGTGGTGGAGGGAAGACTTAAACCAGAAAGGGTTTTTTGGGAAGAAAGAGCTACCTTAAATTTAGTTGTATCTGGTTGGGTAACTATGGTAGGGTGAAGACTATTCCATGCTTTAATTGTGCGGGGGAGAATGAATTGCTGTATTGGTAGCTGGGATCTCAAATTGGATCGAATGCCCTCATCTGCTCCTAATTGGTTTGGGTTTGGTGTAGGTTTTGTAATCTGTCGAGCTGACCAGTTTAGTTCCAGTTTAGAATTCATGCTGCATCCATTTGAAGCCAATGGCAATGGAAACTTTCCACCAAGATCCAGCAAGCTCTGTGCTGATCTTTCAGCATGTCACTTTCAGTAAATCACGGAACATTCAAAACTAGGAATTAAAACAGAAATTTTTGGGATACTCAGCAAGTCAGACATCTGCAGAGAGAGAAAAACATAGATACCATATCGGCACTGATAAAAGCTCATTTTTGACAATGGGTCAATGATCTGATATGTTAACACTCTCTCTCCACTAATGTTACTTGATCTTTCTTACGTTATAAACAGAAGGAAGCTATTTTGGCCAATTTTCCGAGGCCTGCTCAAACAATCCCATTCCACTATTTGTACCTTCAACTTATTCTCACACATACGTAACTATTCCCCTTTGATTAATTGGCCTACACTTAGGTAATTTATAGTAGTCAATTAACCTACTGCAGCGAGTTGGGGATGTGGGAAGAAACTGAAGTACCAAAGGATTAGGAGCATTTTTGGCCAGAACAAGGGAAAAAGTGAATATATTTGTAGAAACAGATTTAGTCACAAAGTCTGGTGGCATTCTTGCAGTGATTATGCATGATCGAACTACAAAGAGTTGTGCTTTTTTTAAGCCATTTTAAAAGTGAAAGAACAGTGATGCTAAAATATGGTGGTGACCATCAGACAAAAAGTTTACAGCCGTATAATAAAATAATTTGCGATCAAGTAATAATAACAATAAATAATATAATCAATCAAAAACTATTTCATGGTTCCAGATTCTTTCTCTTAATGTAATATTTAATATTACAAATTCATAGAAATTGTTACAGTTATATTAATATAATAAATATTTTTCTGTTACATAAATCTTCATTCAGACTGTTCTGTATTAATTGCATTTGCATCCTTTTTATAGCAACAATTTAATGTAACACTGTCGATGGTGCTTTACTAGGATTTTGAAATTTAGGACACATAATTTAGGCATGTTGTCACAATTCCAGAATCTTTACAAATGTATATTCTTCTATTTAAAGTGCCAGCTTTGTATATGTATGTGTATATGTACATTGACACTTGGCTGAATATGTTTGGTAACCCGTATCTGAATAATTTAATCCACCTTTTGTTTACTAACTGGAATATCAGGTGTTCGTTAGTGCCGAAAAGAAAAATTCCATGTGAGAATTGAATGCTGAAGCACTTCAATTAGACTCTAATTTACGATTTTCAATACCTTCATTAAAGCCTTGCATTTATTACAAGCTATTCCAAAAAGGATAGGGTTGTAGCGAATGTATTTAGCCCGAGGTACAATAATGTGAGCTGAATTTAAATTGTCTAATGTCCGCGGTGATTTGTTTTAAATGTGGCACTGCCATTTAGGTATTTCGACTGATGGAAGAGGCTGTGGAGGCCAAGTCAGTGGATATTTTAAGGCAGAGATCGACAAATTCTTGATTAGAACTGGTGTCATAAGGGTTATGGGGAGAAGGCAGGAAAATTAGATGAGGAGGCAAAGATCAGCCATGATTGAATGGCGGAGTAGACTCGATGGGCCGAATGACCTAATTCTACATATAACTTGTGAACTTGTGAAGATCTTTATTATTTCTCAAAACAATTTGAGATACAAATTTGTAAAACTTTACTAATCTAAACATAAAACTGGAAATAAAACAGGAATCGGATCTTCAGCCCACTATGCCAGAACCAACCATGGTGTTAATCTAAAATAATCCCATCAACAGGTCTGTATCCTTTATTTCCTGCCTGTCTAAATGTCTCTTGAATGTTGCTATTGTATTTGCTGTTATCATCTTCCCTGGCAGTGCATTCTAAAGCACGTACCTCGTAGATCTCCTTAAAACATTTCCCATCTCATCTTAAACCAATGCCATCTAATATTTGATATTTCCATCCTGGGAAAATGACTCTATCTACGCCTCTCATCATTTTATATACTTCTAACGGGTTGCTCCTCAACCACCAAAGCTCTGAGAAAACTATCTAAGTTTGTCAAACCTTTCCTTACAGCTAATACACTTTAATACTGGCATCATTCCTGTGGACCTCTTCTGCCAGCTCTCTAAATCCTTCACATACATTTAATAGTGCAGTTACCAGAACTGCACACAATACTCCAAATGTGACTTAAACAAAGTGTTATACAGCTATAGCATAATTTCCTAACTTTTAAACTCAAAATCCTAGCCAGCAAAGGCATGTATGCCGCACACCTTCTTTACCATTTTATCAACTTGTAATACCTCTCTTGGGGAGCTATAGACTTGTGCCACAAGATCGCTCTGTACATCACTGTTCCCAAGGATCTTGCTGTTTATTTTTACGTCTTTCCTCTTGCAATTGACCCCCAAATATATATCATCTTACACTAATACAGATTACATTTCTCTGCCCAAATTTCCAAATTATCTACATTCAGTTTTATCATTTGACAACCTTCCTCACAATAATACCTACAATCACAAACCTTCCTCACAACCAGAGCCCTAAGAGAATGCAGAAAATCAGAACGGAAGTACAAATTTCTGATAAACTTCAAATTTCCTTTGAACTTCTGAGAAACAATCTTCACAAATACCAGGAAGCAGTAAAATTTGCAAGAACAAAATACTTTTCCGCCCTTATTTCCAAAAACGCTCATAACTCCAAGGTCCTTTTTAGTACCATCACCTCTATCATATGTCCTGCCCCCAGCACCAGCTTAACTGGGTCCCCTGCTAAGTGCCAGGAATTTACTACAATTTTCACTAGCAAAGTTAAGAATATCAGATCGAATATTTCACCTCCCGTCCGTGACCTGGCTGTCTGTCATTGGTCTGTTCTTCAAAATTAGACAGTTTCCAACCCATTGCTCTACCCTCCCTTGTAAAACTGGTCACCACCTTGAAACCTACTACCTGCCCCCTCAACGTTGCCCCCTCTGCCCTTCTGAAGGATGTAATTACAATAGCCGGTCCCAGCATCCTTGCCATCATCAACAGCTCTCTGGCCACTGGCACTGTTCCTACCTGCTTCAAGCATGTGGTGGTCCAGCCCCTCCTGAAAAAACCTAACCTCGACCCCACCTTGCCAAGCAACGACAGACCTATTTCAAAACTGCCTTTCTTTTCAAAAGTCCTTGAAAAGGTAATTTTAAGTCAACTTATGCCTTACCTTCACCAAAATACTATCTTGGAAACTTTCCAATTGGGTTTCAGGGCGCACCACAGCACAGAGTCTGCCTTGTTGAAGGTACATAATGACCTACTGCTCACCATTGACTCCGGCGACTGTGCAATCCTGCTCCTTCTCGACCTCAGCGCAGCATTTGATACTGTCGACCACATCATCCTAATTGACCGTCTCCGGTACGGGGTTGGTATTGATGGCACTGCCCTGAGCTGGTTCATCTCCTACCTCAAAGGTAGGAGTTTCTCTACTAACATAGGCAACTCTTTCTCCTCCCCAGCTAGCCTTTGCTGCAGGGTTCCACAAGGTTCCATCCTTGGCCCCATTCTCTTCTCCCTCTATATGCTCCCCTTAGGCCAAGTCATTCAAAGGCACGGCTTTTCCTTCCATTGCTACACAGACGATACACAACTCTATCTCCCCCTGAAGCCCAACAAACGATCAAATCTACTTAACCTTATCCACTGCCTCGAGGATATAAAGTGTTGGATGGCCCAGAACTTCCTCCAACTAAACGAGAGTAAGTCTGAGGTCATCCTTCTCGGCCCCTCGGACTCAATCAAAATGATAGCAGGCAGCCTTGGAAACCTTACCCCATTACTCAAACCTCACATCAAAAACCTTGGCGTGATATTTGACTCAGCATTGAAATTTGCAAACAAGTCAATGCCGTGGTAAAAGCTAGCTTCTTCCATCTTCGGACGATAGCTAAAATAAAACAATTCCTCCAGTTTGATGACCTCGAAAAGATCATCCACACATTTATCTCCTCCCGCCTCGATTACTGCAACTCCCTTTACACTGGCATCAGCCAATCTTCCCTGTCCCGCCTGCAACTGGTCCAAAACGCCACAGCGAGACAACTGACGGGCACCCGAAAAAGGGACCACATCACCCCGATCCTGGCCTCTCTCCACTGGCTCCCTGTGCGGTTCCGAATACATTTCAAGATCCTTCTTTATGTCTACAAAGCCCTTAACGGGCTTGCCCCCACCTACATCAAAATCTGCTTACCCACCACACCACCTCCAGGTCCCTCAGATCGGCCGACTTGGGGTTACTGACCATCCCGTGGTCTAGGCATAAGCTCAGGGGTGACCGCGCCTTTGCGGTTGCAGCTCCTAGACTGTGGAACAGCATCCCTCTTCCCATCCCTCTGCCCCCTCCATCGACTCCTTTAAGTCGAGACTTAAAACTCATCTTTACTCTCAAGTCTTTCTTGACGTCCTCTGAGGGAGGGCTATATGTATGTATTTATGTATGTACTTAATCTATGAACCAATGTTGTATAACGTTAGTACCTCCACCAATGTAAAGCACTTTGGCCAACGAGAGTTGTTTTTTCAATGTGCTATAGAAATAAAAGTGACTTGATTTGACTTGACTCTACAGCTTCACCAATTTCCATGTAATTGGCAAATGTGCTAATCATATTAGAACCAAGGAACTAAAGATGCTGGTTAATACGCAAAAGGACACACAGTGCTGGAGTAACTGAAGCCTGAAGAAGGGTCCAAACACGAAACGTCACAAGCCTGAGTTACTAAAGCATTTTGTGTGATTTTACTCATCAGACCACCTACATTTTCATCCAAATCATTAATATATATTTTGAACAACAGACTGCAGACACAAGGGACAGCAGGTGCTGGTTTACAAACAAAAAACATTTTTTCAAACTGATTGTATTAAGGGGGAAAAAGCTAGTAAAGAGATAGGTAGACAAAAGTGCTGGAGAAACTCAGCGGGTGCAGCAGCATCTATGGAGCGAAGGAAATGGGAAACATTTCGGGCCAAAACCCTTCTTCAGACTGATGTAGGGTGGGGGGGTGGGGAGGGGGGGGCGGGGAGAAGAAAGGAGAAAGGAAGAGGAGGAGCCCGAGGGCGGAGGGAGTGCTGAGAGGGGGAGGAGACAACAAGGAGGAGGAGTCAGCAAGGAAACTACCCTGGTCACAGGCCTCCATTTTAAACAACATTTCCCTCCACAACTATCTTTTGACTTCTCCCTACTACCCAAATTGGAATCCAATTGTCTAACTCACCTTTGGACTCCATGCACTCTAACCTTTCAGGCTAGATTGTCCTGTAAAAGGCAGACCACCTATTGCTTACCGGACTCATAAGTCAGTAACTGTACTGAGTTCAGGGGCTTATCGGCTTCCTCGCCACAGGAATATTCTGGATGGAAATATATCCAAAGAGATGGTTATTACCTGACAATATTGGTCATCTAACAAATGAAGCATTCAGAAAAAAAAATAAATGGGCCTCTCATGCAAGGAAAATGGCTGCTTTGGTCATTCCTCCTCCATATTGCATGTCAATTATTCCTGCTGTTTGAAGCAGGCAAATATCAGAATGGACCGATATGTGCCCGCCAATTATTATGGCTGCAACCAGCTGAGAAACGTGCTCCCAATATAAACCGTACAGTCATAATTAGTAACTTTCAGCAGGGGACAAAATAATAGCTCAAGGAACTAAATGAATTCCAGGCATAAGATTTTAAAAGATAAGCCTATGTACAGGCCTCGAGAGAGCAGTGTCATAAAAAGCTGCTTTGCATTCAAGGAAGGATGCAAATATATGCTTTACCTATCCCGTGCATTTCAATGAATCAATATCAAAGTATGTGTCTGCAGTTCTGTCCCTGGACCAAGTATTGCCAAAAATTCAAGCTGTATTTGAGAATTTAGTCCTTCACACTTGGGCTTTGGTATCACACAGGGTAATCCAACTAATTATTCGACTGGCAGTTCTCTTGATCAAAGAAGAGAGACATGTAACAATTGATTTCTACAATAAGAACACTAATTGCTACTTATAAATATAATTTATAATAATGGCTTACAACAGCGCATTTTTGCTAATGATAATAACGAGAAGCTAAGCATCTACATTATTTAAATAATTAGCAGATTAGCATTGCATTTATGAGGGCATGATCCATTTCTAAGAGTTCTGGCAATGTGAAGACTAGGTAATATAACTCTGTAGATTACAACAGATTATTATTTAATGTTAACAATTGAAAGTATGCCCTGTGCTTTGGGATACAGTCTTGTGTGAGGTAAGTGTAAGCTTAATTAACTTCAGTTACTACACAGTCAAAAACCAAGAGCTTTGGCGCCAACTGTAAAGATTAATTCATATTCCTGTCATTACTGCCTTAATTAATTTCATTTCAGCTCTTCCAAATGTGCAGTTTTCAGTCCAAATACCTGGAATAACAAAAGTAATGGTTTATTTAAAAAGTGAGTTCTCTGCCAAGGACAAAATCATTTGTAGATATTATCTGGTCAATTTCTGTGGTTAAAAAGCTGAAGAATCAAAGATTTTCACAAAGTTGCTCTCTTCACAGTGAAAAAACACAAGTACTGTCAAATGAAAAAAAACCCCAGCAAAGATGAATGGACAATAGTAAAAAATTATAGCAGCCTGCAAAGGAACAAACATGTTGATTTAGATCCACTTGGATGGGGAAATATAACCTAGAAAATAGAATCATAGAATTATACAGTACAGACCCTATTGCCCAACATGTCCATGCCAATTAAGATGCCTACTTGAGCTTGTCCCATTTGCCTTTGTTTGGCTCATATCTAAACCATTTCTACCCATGTACCTGTCTAAACATCGACTCCACAGTCAAAAAGGCACGACAGAGGATGTACTTCCTGCGGCAGCTGAGGAAGCACAATCTGCCACAGGCAATGATGGTCCAATTCTACATGGCCATCGAAGAGTCTGTTCTCACCTTCTCCGTCATGGTCTGGTTTGGCTCAGCCACCAAGCACGACACCTGGATGCTGCAGCGAATCGTCCGATCAGCTGAGAAGGTTATTGGCTGCAACCTACCCTCCATTGATGAACTGTACACTGCAAGGGCCAGGAAGCGAGTGGGCAAGATCATTTCTGACCCCTCTCACCCTAGCCACAAACTCTTTGATTCACTTCCCTCTGGAAGGCGACTCCGGACTACCAAAGCTGCCACAGCCAGACATAAAAACATTTTTTATCCACGAGTAGTTGCTCTACTCAACAGCCAAAAATCTGTAGCCTCTCTTTGATCTGGTATTTTGTTGGTTCACATGCTTGATCAATGGTGTTTTATCATTAATGTTTTATTATTATTAATGTTTAGTGTTTTCGGAGTCATTCGTAACAGTCACTGTATGTCATGTTGTTACGTGGGCGGAGCACCAAAGCAAATTCCTTGTATGTGAATACTTGGCCAATAAACTTACTTACTTACTTACTTAAATGTCTTTTAAAATTTGTAATTGTAAATGCCTGTCTCTGGATTGGTTCTTATACTGCTTCTAACTAACTTGTGTATTAAAGATCATCATGGGTTTAGCCTCATCATCTTCAGTGGTTGTTTATACAACAATAACCAGGCTGTAATCACCGTTGTGATAGTGAGCTACATTTTCCTTAATGCATTAAATTACTGTAGTTATCCCTCTTGCCAACCATCAACTCTCCAAATATTCTGCACAAAATACATAGGACCATTACACCATTAACATATAACATTCGACTTCCATTGTTATTGTCACAGATTTATTCCCATGAAATAATTCATCCATTTCATCACTTATGGTTTGCATGGTTCTGAATCTATTGTTGTGAAGATGTCTCACTGAATTAATCTGAGAGCTACATCTACAAATCATATCACACAACATTTAGGAAGATAACATTTTATGTTTGTTAAATAAAGCTTTATGATGTGCCATTTAAGAGACTTTTGGAGAGGCAGATTGATGTATAGGGATTGGAGTGATATGGATTGTGGGCAGGCAAACAAGAGTGGCATCATGTTCGGCACTGGCATCGTGGGTTGAAGGTCTGTTTCCTTTGCTGTACTGATCTATGTTCTATATATGTATTAGTTACAGAAGCTATCACTTTATGAATATACTGGACATTTTGTAATTTCAGTTATACTCTCTGGAAGGAGAAATGCTTTTTAAGATTCCTATCTTAATACCACATTTATAGCTCAGGAACAAAATCAATCTTACAAACCAAATAATTAAAAAATAATGCCAGCTATTTAGTTTTGTTGGTATATGATACCAGGCATTTTTTGGTTTCCTTTGTTAAAATATTTAACTAGTAAGTTGCTGGAAGCATGAGCTGATGAAGTTGTGGCAAGGCACTGGGAATTTAGTTAGGACCAATGCCATCGCTTTTCAGCAATGCGAGTTAAAAGATTAAGGGTCAGAAGAAAATGTTGAAGAATGGGTGAATTGGAGCCAAACTTGAAAAAGAAATAGACAAGAGAATGTATAAATGGAGAATGAAAAAGCACCAAAGAGAAAAATACTTACTTTGTAAAATTTATAATAAAAATTACTGATTGCAATCTGTGAGTCAGGAAGTCGAGTATTCAGTTGCAGAGGGGGTTGCTAATTGCTAGGACCAAGAGTTTGGAGATGGGTGTGGTTGGAAATCTGGTGTTGAATGTGGAGCTACAGTCAATAAATAGGAATCTGACAAAGATGTTTTTGTTATCCAGATATTCCGCGAATGAGCGTAGGATCGGAGAGCTGGGATCTGCTATGGATCTGTTATGGTAGTAGGCAAATTGCTGTGAATCAAGGCGATCTGGATGGCGGAAGACACAGTGCACCATGACCAGCCTCTCAAATCACTTCCCAATGGTGATGTCAGAACCACTCGTTAAGGCAAGAGGATGATTGTGGTCTTTGAGCAGTTTGGGACCTCAGATTGGAGAGGGGATAAATCAAAAATGTTTACTAATACTCCCATCAGCTAATCCATGCATTTTGTGAGGACGTTGTCATTCTGAGCAGTCACATTCCACAAATTCACTCTCAGGAAGGCTATCTGCGACAGTGACATGGTACAGATGCAACTGAGGCCGTCAAGGTGGGCTGAAATCATTCCACTGAACTTCTGCTGACAACAAGATAGAATACATTGACTTCATTAGGGAATAGGGTTGCCAACTTTCTCACTCCCAAATAAGGGACAAAAGGTCAAAATAAGGGACAAATTCCGACTCGGCCGTGGCTGGGTGAATGATGAGTTGGCCCGGGTGTTGTACTGTGCACAAAGCCCAGCCGGTGGGTCAGCTGAGGAGTTTTGGCCCGGGTGCCGGACTTTGCGTGCGACGTTGAGCGCAAAGTCCAGCATCCCATCCAAATCTTGAACCGATGATCGGCCATGAGAAGAATGGGTGGTGGTGTTGGCGGTAAGCGAAGGTCTGTAGGTCGGACAGCTGACTGGGCTGCCAACCGACGGGGCCACGGGCGAGGCGCTGTTGCTGCACTCCATGGGCTGCACTACATCAGGATGGGTGAGGCGGGGCCGGACGTGGCGCTCCGACCAGACAGTCTCCTCGACCCAAGTAGTAGCAGTCAAATACGGGACAAGCGTGGTCCCGTATGGGACAAACCAATTTAGCCCAAAATACGGGATGTCCCGGCTAATACGGGACAGTTAGCAACCCTTTTGGGGAGGGTTGCGTTGTTGCCAGCAAATCTGTCTGGCCACTTTATTGGCCTGTATAACCTGCAAGCCTGCCAGAATTGACAGATGTCTTTGTACTTAGTCTGGGACTCTAGTTGGGTCTCAAATTGTCTGGAATTGCTCTGGTCATATCTAGATTTCCTGTACATGTTTGACTGTGTCAATTGATTAGCTCTTTGAGACACACAGCAGCCAAAACGAAGCGAAGATATAGAGGAGCAGCTATTTTGGAAGCAGCCGCTTTGGAATAGACTGTGTGACGGGGTGTACTGCATGAGCGTAAGAGTTGTCGCATTAACTCAACAAGCTTCAACAAGAAAGCTGAGCAGAGAGTGATGGCAAGATAAGGAATAGTCCTTTATTTGAAACCTACTTGTTTAGTCTAAGTGCAGTCGGGATGGCAGTGATATGCTCCTCCTGCAGGATGTGGGAAGTCAGAGAAAATTCCAATGTCCCAGAGGACTACGTCTGTGGGAGGTGCACCCAGTTGCAGCTCCTGACTGACTAGGTGAGGGAACTGGAGCTGAAGCTGGATGTACTGAGGATCGTCTGGGATATTGAGGCTTTCAAAGCTGAGAGTTTTAGTGAGGTGGCCATGCCATGGGCACAGGTAGAAAATAGATGGGTGACACCATGAAAGGGAGTAGACAGTGCAGGATTTTCCCCTTCCTTTTCACCTCAAATCCTTTTGGATACTGTTGGACGTGATGACTGCGCAGGAGAAAGCAGCAGCAGCCAGGTCTGTGGCACTAGGTTTGGCACTGAAGAAGGGGTGGAAGATTGCAACCTTCACGTGGTCCTCTCTGTTTCGAGGAATGCAACCAACCCGGCGTGCACAATCAAGTAAGATCAAGTAGCACAAGTTGTCCTACAACTTTAGGCTGTGCACGCCATACGCAAGAAGAAGAAGTAGGCACTGAGGAACAGCAGGATAAAGTCAGATAGGGCTAAGTGATAGGAGATGCTGCAGGGGAGGGGAGGGGGGGGGGGGGGGCAACCAAGAGATTCTGAGATTGCAAGATCTTGTTCTGATCCATATTTTTCTCCTGGGTACCAGATGAGACATGCTCAAGCTCCTTCTTCCAAAAGGTTCATTGCATGTGCTTTGTAGCAACAGATTTAGCAAAGTAGATGGCCCAATAACTCCCCTGCAGTCAGATATATGAAGAATCTGCAAATCCCTCTGTCAGCTTCTCTGATATGAAGGCCAGCACCACATCAACGTTTAGATGAGAGGTTATCAAAGGGTTTAGATGAGAACAAGAGGGAGATTCCAGACCACTCATTTAGTCTAGATGAGTTGACTAGGTCTATCCATTCCTTTGAGATGAATAAAACTCCTAGAATTGATGGCTTGCCGAATATGCTTTAATTGGTTCTGATTGACTGGACCAGTCATGTTGGAAAAGTACATCACTAGTAGCAGGATTGAATCCATGCGCAAGGCCATTATTAATCTCATCTACAACTAGTGCGGAGGGAGGGCATGGTACAGATAACAAATATGCATCCCATCTCACTATACAAGATTCTGTTCAGGGCAAAGATAGATACAAAAAACTGGAGTAACTCAGCTGGTCAGACAGCATCTCTGGAAAAAAGGAATAGGTGATGTTTCAGATCGATGCCCTTCCTCAGACCCTTCCTGGGTTCAAACCAGCAACTGCAGTTCCTTCCTATGCATTCTGTTCAGGGGCATCGCCAATGAAGACAAATCCATTCTGAGGTTGATTCACCCACTTTAGGCTTGCACTGTACCCAGTACGAAAATCTCTGACGCATTGGTCTGATTGCCTACTTGCATTGCAAGGGTTATGGGCATTAGCTTAATCAGCATAGACCAGGATAAGGCATTGACAGATTATCACACATGTATAAAATGAAAATACTCTACAAAATAAAGTTTGAGGATCAAATCGATAATTGGCATGGATATAAGGAGTCAGTCCAAATTAATGGATGAGAAAGGGAATGTTTCCTGACCAAATCAAAAGGCAGGCACTGCTGCCCTCTTTCCTCTCGACTGCCTTTGTGGAGTATCGAGACAATTGTTGAATCCATCAGGAAGGATATGGACATTAGAGAAGTTATGCTCTCAAGCACATTTTTTCAGTGGCCTGGAATCTGATTCCAAAAGAAAATTCAAAAGGCAATGAAAGCCTATTAGGGTGGCACAATGACTTAGCTGGGTGACACAGTGGCACAGCTGATGGATAGAGTCACCTACCTCACAGCGGTAGAGACCCACATTCGATGCTGACCTCAGGTGCTGTCTGTGTGGAGTTTGCACTTTCTCTTAATAACTGCATGGGTTTCCTCTGGGTGCTCTAGTTTTCCTACCACATCCCAAAGATATGTACGGGTTTGTACGTTAATTGTCCTCTGTAAATTGCCCCAAGCATGTAGACAGCAGATGGGAAAGTGGGATAATGTAGAATTAGTGTGAACTCTATCCATGGACTATCTGAAGGGCCTGTTTCCATGCTGTATCTCTAATCTCTCTCTGAACTAAATATGTAATTTAGTGGAGTTAATTGTCAAAAGGACAACAACTTGAGAGCTTTTTTCAAAAAATGATATAATGTACCAAATTGAGCCTTCTATGTCGCATGATTTTAAGAATTAACCATTGAATATTCAAAGTCAGACAAGAAAATTTTAAAAAAGCTGCCATTGGATAGAGTGCCTATAGCACACATTTAAAATCAAATCTTTTCAACATCATATTTTATGGAAGGATGTCTTAACATATGTACGCTATGTAATATTCCAATCCACACAAATGCAGCCAACTCTCAGCAGGGCTCTAGAGTGGCTTAGGTAGCCACTAATTTAGAGTCAAACCACAGAGAGCTATTGAACGCCTACATTGTCAATGACACCAACATTTTGCAAAAGAAGCACAAAAAATGATCACAAATAATATTATTATCATCACTAAATTATTACAATGTCAATTTTCAAAAATCTGCAAGTGGAACACAAGTAGAGAACTCTAAATTACCATTAACTCATAAATCAGTTTGTTTATTTTTGGTTGGCAATTTATCAATTTTGGGGGCTCTATGAGTCCAACCCTAATTAGACTGAATTTCCCTCAGTTGGCTTTGAAGATACTCAGGCATAGAGAATGTAATAGTTTTCACTACAGCATTCATATGCATCTCATGAAAAAGCCAATTGTCCTTCACAGCTATCATGGGATAAGTGGAGTTGAGGACAAGATTAAAAAGATTATGGAATAAAAAATAGATAATTTTTAATTAATTTGCCACTGAGTTTTCTTTCTCTTCGTAGTTTTTGGCCATGTTGCTGCCATTTTTCCCTAGCCGTAGTAACGTTCTTGCATTCTTCCTTTAGTTGTTCTTCCATCATTCTTTTGCTGCCATAACCGTTCCACGCTCCTAATAAGAGGCTGAAGCTCAATTTCAGAAGTTAACTTTTCTATTTCTTATGAAGAGTCACTGATTTGAAGTATTCATTATATTTCTCTCTCCACAAATGCCGCCTGATTTTTTGGGGTTATTTTGTTCTCTATTGGCAAAACTGTCAGCAAATGACCTTGAGGCGGGGCAGCTAAACCATTAGCAAATAGACAAATGTATGGCAAACAGTTAATTTGCTCAAAGACTGTCTATTTAAAGACACCAAGAGGCTGAACATGAAATAAACTACAACAATCGTACTGTGTTTTTGCCAGAAAAATGAAGTGAAAGATATTCTATATAAATGATGTACTTCAATTCAATCTCAATCATTAGTCAAGTCAAGTGCGTCTAATTGTCATATGTGCTGTAAATGACTTAGCAGACACAAGTCTGTAGTTTAATCTCCTTTAATCATAATACATAGTAGAGCAGTACAGTAGGTTGTGAGTTTATCACTACCGTTAACATGACTACTTAATGTAGGAAATGGGTGTTAATATAAAGCGTACAGTAAGGTGGAGTTAGTGATGTTACACCTTGGTTCACACGCAATAACCAATCTACATCCTTCCCCGTAAAAATAAAAGGTTGTTAGGTAAATTTAAACAGTGAATGTTAAACACACGTAATTAAACGTACTCGCCGTATCTATCAGGAGGTCGATTAATTCGACCCGAACACGTACGGACGAACCCCTCTCCCTCCGCACGAGCAATGTTAGTGGGGGAGGGAGGCAGAGAAGGAAGATGCTGTTGGCGACAGTTGAGGTGACTGGCGGGGTGAGCATGTGGGAATGTTAACGTGGTTAGAGGGGGTAGCCAACCAAGGTGGAGAGTGCACTCTGGGAATGGGAACTGGAGCAGCAAGGGGCTTAAAAGGCAGAGGTGGAGCATATGGATCAGCTGGAGGTGGTCGAGGTTCGTTCACAAGCAGCAGATGCTGATGCCTATGTCTGTACAAAACACCATCGGCGTTGATAAGGTAGGAGTGGGGTTCCTTAGACGGGCTGATAACGAAACCCAGTCGGGTATGTCCCACATTAGTCTGCATATGGACCACTTGACCCTGCAATAGCGGCTTCAGTGGTTTGCTGGACTTGTCATAGGAGCCCTTCTGGATGTTGTGTTTCTCCTGATTGCGCTTCTGGACCACAGCTGGATTAATTACCTGTGGCTTCAGCTTTCGCTGGGCAACTGGTATCGGAGGTCGTGTTGTCAGAGACATCAGGCGTTGAGCAGGTGAACCCAGGACCCCGTCCCTGGAGATGTTTCTGAGATTCATAAGGTCGAGGTAGACATCAGACTTGGCAAGGTGGGAGCGTTCCATTAGTTGTTTTGTGCTCCTGACGGCTTGTTCAGCGAGCCCGTTGGATTGGGGGTATTCAGGGCTGCTTGTAACATGGTGAAAGTTCCATCGTCTGGCAAAGTGTTTGAATGCTTGGCTGGTGAATTGTCTTCCGTTGTCAGTTTGCAGACGAACTGGTGCACCGAATACAGAAAAGTGTCTTTGAAGTTTTTGTATAAGCATGTTGGATGTGATGGTGGGCAGTATGTCGAGTTCGAACCAGTTGTAGTAGGAGTCGACTAGGACTAGGTAGTGTTTACCATGCCATTCGAAAATGTCCGTTGCTAGAGATGTCCAAGGCAGTGCTGGTGGGGGTTGTTGTAGCAGAGGCTGTTTCTGTTGGTGGTGCCAAACTGTTGCAGATGGGGCAGGATGCTGTTCTGTCCCGTATGTACTTGGACATCCCAGGTTAGTAGAACATGCTCTGTGCATGAGCCAGCGTGGCCTCGGTGCCTGGGTGGCCGTTGTGTACCTTTTTATAGTATTCGTCTTGTAAGGATGATGGGATCACGATTTTGTGACCCTTAACAATGACACCGTCTTGTATTACCAACTCATCACGGACTAGGAAGAACGGCTGTACCTCCAAGGGTGTGCTGGACTGTTTTCTGGCCAGCCTCTTTTGATAATAGACGAGAGCAGCTGTAGAGTCCAGTCAGCGGCTGTGTGTTCAGCCAGGTGACGCAGGCGTTCCGTGGGAACAAAGTCGACATTTAGAACAGTAAGCTCATCACATTCATAAGGGATGTCGTTCACTGGAAGCACATGGCGCACGAGAGAGTGTCAGCAACGAGCATATCCTTTCCTTATTTGTAAACAATTCTGAAGTCGAATCGCTGGAGCTGCATCATCATGCGCTGCAGTCGTGCAGGTGCTGCATGGATGGGTTTGTTCAGGATGGTTACAAGTGGTTGATGGCCGGTTTCAACTGTGAAAGTGTTCCCAAAGATGAAATCTTTAAATTTGGAGCAAGCAAAGACCTCAGCTAGCAGCTCCTTCTCGGTTTGGGCCTAGCACTGTTTGGTGTCTGTCATGGTGCGAGAGGCATATGATACAGGTAGTACTGAGTTCACTGAGATTGGGTATGAACTTTCCCAGATAGTTCACCATACCCAGAAATCGTTGTAGGCTGAGCACATCGACAGGGGCAGGCATTTCGTGGATGGCTGCAGTTTTCTCCGGGTCTGGCTTCAGACCATTGCGAGTGAATACGTGTCCGACATAGGTGACCTCTGCAACGCGGAACTTGCATTTCTTGGGGTTGAACTTTAGGTTAATCGCGCGTGCCCTGCACAGAATCTACTTGAGATTGTGGTTGTGCTCCGCTATGTCTTTACCATACACCAGGATATCATCTACAATGATGGCACATGGGAAGCCAGTCAACAGCTGTTCCATGGTTCTCTGAAGGACTTCGCTAGCCAAATTGATACCAAATGGCATCCTGAGAAATTTGAAACCGCTATATGGCGTGGCAAACGTAGTGAGGTTCGAGGACTAGTCATCCAGAGCAGTGGTTCCCAACCTTTTTTAGCTCATGGCCTCCTTGGGCTCTTTAATTTTTCTGTGGCCCTCCCTGACATTATTAGCGGAAAAAAAGTGGCCCCCTTCATTGAACCTGTGGCCCACTAAATCCCAATTTTTTTCTGTGGCCCCCCTGAAATTTGCCATGGCCCCTTTGGGGATCTGATCTAGAGGTATCTGCCAGAACGAGCTTTTTGCGTCTAGTACAGCGAACACTGTTGCGAAACCAATTTGGGCCACGACGTCTTCGACAGTTCTCATCGGATAATGTAGGCGCTTGATTGCAGTGTTTAAGTCTCTTGGATTAATGCACACTTGGAGCTCGTCTTTGTCTTTCTTTTGCGTGACGACCATGGTGGGGACCCAGTCTGTAGGGTCACTGATTTCCACGAGTACACCCATGGACACCGTGTTTTTAAGTTCAGTCTGGATTCTGTCACGCATGGCATGTGGCACACGGTGGGGGGCATGGACAACTGGGTCAACGGTGGGGTCAACGGCAATTTTATAAGTCACAGGCAGCTTGCCCAGCTTGTCATCGAACAGATCAGGGTAGTTTCGAGTTGCGTCATCAGATGTAAGTAACTTGTGAACGGAGCGGTCGAAAGAGACTAGCCCAAGGTCCTGGCATGCATGGATGCCCAGTAGAGTCACAGAGTTTGATTTTAGGATGTAGAAAGTCAGATTCTTAGCTGTATTTTCCAATACACATTTGAAGCTAGTTTTTCCAAGTGGATGCAAACCTCCCCCTCATAGGCATGCAAGGTAGAGCCGTCTCTCGTCTCATTATTTCTTATCTTGTTGGAAACATTCAGGGACATTACATTCAAGCGCGCCCCGGTATCCAATTGGGCCTTCACAGGCTTGTTATTAATTAGCATAGACACAGAGGGATCCAAGAGCTTACCAGCTGTGTGGAGGAGGGTATGAACAGTGGACTCTTCATATGAGCTAATTG
This sequence comes from Amblyraja radiata, assembly GCF_010909765.2. Taxonomy (NCBI): domain Eukaryota; kingdom Metazoa; phylum Chordata; class Chondrichthyes; order Rajiformes; family Rajidae; genus Amblyraja; species Amblyraja radiata. Next base: position 5,599,659 of record NC_045956.1, read on the forward strand.
GATCATCCTCGTGGGCAGATTCAGGCTGGTCCTGAGAGTCTGAAAATATTTGGTCTTGTTGCAACAGGTGCAGATTAGAAGTCGAGCTAGAATTGCTATTCCCACAGAACCTGCAGTAAACGGCGAAATGGTTAATCTTCTTGCAATAGTTGCATGGTTTACCGTTCGCTGGACAGAATAGCCGTCCCTTGTTGTGGAAGTAGTTACAGTTTGGACACCTTTCCGGTAGTTCATTCATAAATCCTCGATTAGCCGTTCGTGGCGGTTCATTCACAAATCTTCTGGTGGCTGTCGGTGTGGCTCGTTTAATAAAGCCTGTCAGGTTTATACTCTTTTTCTGAGTGTCAAACTGGCCGCTCAGTGGGGCCACAATTTCAGACATGTGGCAGGCATGCACAGCTTGTTCAAGAGTCAGATCAGCATTACGTAGTAGTTCCATCTTGAGCTTTTGGTCAGACATGCAACTGACAAGTTTGTCCCGTATTAACTCATTGGACATTGCCCCGAAGCGACATCGCTGAGCCATGTATTTTAAATCAGAAATAAATCGTTCAACAGGTTCATCAGGAAGCTGTTGTCGCGTGAAGAACTTGGCTCTTTCCAAGATACGGTTAGAGGGTAGGTCGCACAGTTTGTGGAATTTACGTAGCAGGACATTGGGGTTACGCCAGGGTGGTGTGGGTCTTTGATGATGCTGGCTGCATTTTTGAAACAGCACCTCCTTTTGAACCCTTTGATGGTGGAGAAGTCAGTACACATGATGGACCGGGCAGTGACCACTACTTTTTATAATCTCCTTCATTCTTGGGCATTCGAGTTGCCAAACAAGGCTGAGATACAACCAGTCAATATGCTGTCTTGTGTACACCTGTAGAAATTCAAGGGAGTATTCGTCGACATATCAAATCTCTCCAATTTTCTAGGGAAGTAAAGGTATTGAGGGGCTTTCTTTATGATTGCATCAATGTGCTGGGCCCAGGACAGATTTTCAGAAATATGCACACCTAGGTACTTGAAGTTATTGACTCTCTCCACTATAAAACCCATTGACGAAGACAGGTTGTTGTTTTTTCCCTTCAAAAGTCAATAATTAGCTCCTCGATCTTGCTGACATTGAGAGAAAGATTGTTGTTTAATGCCAATATGGTCATGAAGTTTGATTGGCATGGAATTACATAATTATGCCTAATCTCTGGGAACAGTATTGTTGTCATGTATAGCAATTTACAGCCACATTTGGCTAATACGCAGACTTAACTAAATATCATGCAGAGAATATTGCCAAAAGCTCATTTAAGCTAATTTGGCAAATAGATTTTGAGTCTTATTACATTTTCTGTTTATATTTTAATATAAATTAAAAGCTATAATAGTAGAAATAGTTGCTGAAGTACAATAAATACATTAAAAAAAATAAGAGATTTAAGCAACAGGAATCTCTTTTGGATAGGTTTAATGAGCTAATATTTTCTTTTACTGCTTTGTGCTTATACACATTAGTATTCATGGAATCTTTTTGATATGGATGATTTGACAACATCAAAAAATAATAGCTCATTTATATTCTTATAAGAATAGAGCACTAATTACTTGGGGAGAACAGTAAATCAAATTGTTTTTGAGGTGGTTGTTCATTTCATTTTGGAGGAAAAGCCTGATTAATCTCAGAAGTGCATTTGCCAATCATAGTTACATCAAAAAATGGCAATTTCAAATGTCTGTAAGGAAGCTTCTTTGCATGAAAACAGCTGAAAGCAGCAATATGAAGCAGTGCTGGATTGAGCAGCTTGGTTCACCTGCACAAATAATTTAAATTCAGTCTTTATGATTTTGTATTTCTTCGTGTATACTTTGCAAGTGTATTAAAGTTAATCTGCATATCAGTACAGAACTGTGAGGTTTAGTTTAGTTTAGAGATACAGCGTGGAAACAAGCCCTTCGTCCCACTGAGTCCACGTCGACCTGTGATCAGCCATACACTAGTTCTATCCTACACACTAGGGACAATTTACAGAAGGCAATTAACCCACCAACCTGCATGTCTTTGGAATGTGGGAGAAATCCGGAGCACCTAGAAAAATACCAATTGGCACAGGGTGAATGTATAGACAGCATCCGTAATCAAGATCGAACTCATGTCTCTGGTGATGTGAGGCAGCAGCGCTACTGCTGTGCCATTGTGCTGCCCTATATTAAAATTTTAAAATTGTGTTTTCACAAACAGTATTTCAGTATTAGATTCAAAATGTAAAACATTGAGACATAATTGAGAAATAGCTGAACTGAACCACTGACAATGATCTTTATTCATTCAATAGGTGTAATTTTGACTGAGTGATGCGTTGACTACTATTCATTAGAAATTGATATTATTTCTAACCAATTTATTGATTGCCCATTTTTATCGACAATAACATCTGTACTTGGGTAGTTACTGGAGAGCATTCTGAGGGATAGAATATACATACATTTGGATGGACAAATGCTGATTTGGGATAGTCAGCATGGTTTTGTAAGTGAGAGGTCATGTCTTACGAATCTGATTGAGTTTTTTGAAGATGTGACCAAAAACGTTGATGAGGGCAGAGCTGTAGATGTATATATGGACCAGCAAACCATTCGACAAGGTTCCACATGGTAAGCTGCTCTGGAAGGTTAGATTGCAGTGGGATCCAAAGAGAGATGGGTGAATGGATAGAAAATTGGCTTCATGGAAGAAAGCAGAGGGTGATGGTGGAAGGTTTCTTCTCGAACTGGAGGCCTGTGGCTAGTGGTTCGGGTAGTTACTGGAGAGCATTCTGAGGATTTGGTGCTGGGCCTATTACTGTTTGTCATATATATCAATGATTTGGATGAGAATATGCATGGCAAGATTAGCAAGTTTGCAGATGATACAAAAATGGGTGGTATTGCAGACAGAGATTTACAAAGATATTGGCAGGACTCGAGGGTCTGAGCTACAGGGAGAAGTTGAGCTGTCTAGGTACTCTATTCCTTAGAATGCAGGAGGATGAGGGGTGATCTTATAGAGGTGTATAAAATCATGAGGAAAATAGATCAGGTAGATGCACAGAGTCTCTTGCCTAGAGTAGGGGAATCGAGGACCAGAGAACAATGGTTTAGGTAAAGGGGAAAAGATTTAATCGGATTCTGAGGGAGAACTTTTTCACACAAAGTGTGGTGAGTGTATGGAACAAGCTGCCAGAGGAGGTAGTTGAGGCAGGGACTATCGCAACATTTAAGAAACAGTTAGACAGGTTCATGAATAGAACAGGTTTGGAGGGATATGGGTCAAAGGCAGGCAGCTGGGACGAGCGTAGCTGAGATATGCAAGTTGGGCCAAAGAACCTGTTTCCACGTTATATGTCTCTATGACTCTCTGACTCTAATAACAGATTTTCCCTTTAGATCTGCTTCCCACATGCCTGGCTCATGATCACAAACTGATGTAAATTAATTCCTTATAGAGGGGATTGCAAATCCCAAGTAAATCAAATTCAATCAGATGCCTGCCAGAACTTCATTTTGTGTTATGATTACAATGATTTATTTTGCTAAGCCAAGCACATAACCACAGAGCCCAAGTTCATGAATGTCTAGCAGTAGTTCAAGCTAACCAGAAATAACACTGTTTCCATTGCCTGCAACCACCCTCTGTGGTGTATTGCAAGACACCAACAGGTGAAAATGCATTCCTGGAGAAGACTGATATTTTGTCTGATTACATTTCAGGCAGCAGCATGCCTTTTGCTGAAGGCATGTTCTACTTTTCTCATAGATTTCCGAGTGAAATTGAGTGCCAAAGAGTCAGAATCTTTTGGTCTTCTTCTCCTGATAACAAATTTTGTTCCATTCTAGCGACTCAAAGATGAATCACACCACGGGCTAAATGCAAAGTATGCCACCCACAGAATAGATTAGGATCCTGCATATCAGGCCAGCTGCACATTCAGAAAGGTAAAGCCTTGTAATTGTATTATAATAAAATAATTCTTATGTCATACCCTCAATAGGATGTGCATATAGTTAATAGCACAGGAAGCAGGCAATTCTCATGGCTTACTGAGGGAGTTGCACTTGACTCTGTGGGACTGAATGGACCCAGACCCACTGGAAATATATAATATTCTGTGTCTAACCAGTCAAGATCCACGAGGGCATTATCACCCTCAACTACAATCAAAAGGAGGAGAGGAAGGACATCAGAAATTGACAACCTAAATCACTGTTGTATGTGGTTTACAGGATCCTATCCAGGGTCATCATCAATTGTTCTGGGACAGGTTATTCACCCAGATCAAACCTTTACCCAACTGGAAAATCTCTGACAGACTTGTGCTGCTCGAACATGCTTTCACCTACCTGCAGGACAATGGGTGTAGACAGGTGCCTGGTCAGCTTGGACAAGGAGAAGGCATTTGACATAATATCACATGCATAAATAATGGATATGCTCTCCAAAATTGGCTTTGGCAAATAATCAGTGATTGGATACAACTGCTATACACAGACTTCAGTAGTACAATCCAAATTGGTAGGTTGGAAATAGAAAGCTTCTCCGTCAAATCTTGTCATGGAAAGTTATCCACTCTCCTCTGCCTTGCTTCTGCATTGTACGGAACCTTTTTGCTGAGTCCATTTGTAAGACGTTTATAAGAGGAAGTGGATTGGCAGTGGGGTGGGATCTCGTGCAGCTCAGAAACACGTGAGAGGCTAGAAGTTGGTATGGAGGGTGGTAGTATGGAAAGGTTAGTGGACAGAATAGGCAGGTGAAAGGCAGAAAGCGAGGAAGGAAGGTTGGTTTAATCTGCACGTATTTTAATTCAAGGGGCTTGACGGGTAAGGCAGATGAGCTTAGGGCATGGGTAGGTACGAGCGACTGGGATGTTGTAGCCATGACTGAAACCTGGTTATGTGAGGGGCAGGACTGGCAGCTCAATACAGGAGCTTCAGGAAAGACAGGGATGAGGGAAAAAGAGGAGGGGAGGGGAAGTTGCATTGTTGATTCAGGAGGATGTCACGTCTGTGTTCAGAGGTGACATTACGGGTAGTTCATCTAGTGAGGCTATATGGGTGGAACTGAGGAACAAGAAAGGGATGATCACCTTGTTGGGGGTGTACAACAGACCCTCGAATAGTCAACGGGAATTAGAAGAACAAATGTGTCGGGAGATTGCAGACAGCTGCAGGGCAAATAAAGTTGTTGTAGTAGGGGATTTTAACTATCCCAATATAGACTGGGAAAATGATAGCGTGAAGGGTTTAGATGGGGTGCAATTCCTCAAAAGTGTTCAGGTGAGTTTTCTTAAGCAGTATGTGGAGACTCACACACGCGAGAGGGCAACGCTGGATCTAGTATTGGGAAATTGGGAAGGGCAAGTTAATGAAGTGTGTGTGGAGGAGCCTTTTGGGACCAGTGACCTCAGTTCGATTAGGTTTAAGATAGTTATGGATAGGGACGGAGAGGGTTCATGTGTTAAAATGCTCAACTAGGATAAGGCCAACTTTGAGAGTATGAGAGAAGGACTCGCTCAAGTTGACTGAAGCAGGTTATTAGCGGGGAAAGGAACCGGCCAAGTGGGATGTTTTTAAAAGTGTACTGAAGAAAGCTCAGGATGTTTACATCCCCGTTAGAGTGGGCACACTAAAGGCAGGAAACATGTTCCCGATGTTGGGGGAGTCCAGAACCAGGGGCCACAGTTTAAGAATAAGGAGTAAGCCATTTAGAACGGAGACGAGGAAACACTACTTCACACAGAGAGTTGTGAGTCTGTGGAATTCTCTGCCTCAGAGGGCGGTGGAGGCCGGGTCTCTGGATACTTTCAAGAGAGAGCTAGATCGGGCTCTTAAAGATAACGGAATCAGGGGATATGGGGAGAAGGCAGGAACGAGGTACTGTTTAGGGATCAGCCATGATCACATTGAATGGTGGTGCTGGCTCGAAGGGCCGAATGGCCTACTCCTGCACCGATTGTCGATTGTCTATTGTGTCTTGAAAGAGGTCAGGGATACTGTCGAAAAAGTACTGAAAGTACTGTCGTGTTTGAAGGTAGGCAAATCTCCAGGGCCTGATCTGATATTTCCAAGGACATTGTGGGAAACTAGAGAAGAAATTGCGGGAGCCCTGGTTGAAATTTACGAGTCGTCCTTAAATACAGGAGAGGTGACGGAAGACTGGAGGGTGGCAAATGTTGTACCTCTTTTCAAGAAGGGCAGCAGGGAAAATGCTGGGAACTATAGGCCGGTGAGCTTAATATCTGTCGTTGGTAAGTTACTGGAGAATATTCTGAGGAATGGGATAGACAGGCATTTGGATGGGCAAGGGCTAATTAGGGACAGTCAGCATGGTTTTGTACGTGGGAGGTCGTGCTTCACAAATCTAATTGATTTTTTTGAAGACGTGTCCAAAAAGGTTGATGAGGGCAGAGCTGTAGATGTTGTGTACATTGACTTCAGTAAGGTGTTCGACAAGGTTCTGCATGGTGGTCTGCTCTGGAAGGATAGATCGCATGGGATCCAAGGAGTGATAGCTGAATGGATAGCAAATTGGCTCCATGGAAGGAAGCAGAGGGTAATGGTGGAAGGTTGCTTCTCAGACTGGAGGCCTGTGACTAGTGGTGTGCCTCAGGGTTTGGTGCTGGGTCTGTTACTGTTTGTCATTTACATCAATGATTTGGATGAGATCATATAGGGCTAGATTAGAAAGTTTGCTGATGATATAAAAGTTAGTGGTTTTGCAGATAGTGAATATAGTCGTGAACGATTGCTGCAGGATCTGGATCGATTGGCCAGATGGGCGGAGAAATGGTTGATGGAATTTAATGTAGCTAAGTGTGAGGTGTTGCATTTTGGGATGTCGAACAAGGGCAGGACCCACACAGTAAATGGTAGGCCTCTGGGAAGTGTTGTAGAGCAGAGGGATCTAGGAGTACAGGTACACGTTTCCCTGAAGGTCGAGTCGCAGGTAGATAAGGTGGACAAAAAGGCTTTTGGTACTTTGGCCTTCATCAGTCAGAGTATTGAGTATAGAAGTTGGGAGGTCATGTTGCAGTTGTATAAGACGTTGGTGAGACTGCATTTATAATATTGTGTTCAGTTCTGGGCACCATGTTATAGGAAAGATATTGTCAAGCTTGAAAGGGAGAAAAGATTTACGAGGATGTTGCCTGGAATAGAGGGTATGAGCTATAGGGAGAGGTTGATTAGGTTGGGTCTCTATTTCATGGAGAGCAGGAGGATGAGGGAATATCTTATAGAGGTATACAAAATCATGAGAGGAATAGATCGGGTAGAGTCTTTTGCCCAGAGTAGGGGAATCGAGGAACAGAGGACATAGGTTCAAGGTGACGTGGAAAAGATTTAATAGAAATCTGAAGGGTAACTTTTTCACACAAAAGCTGCCAGAGGAGGTAGTTGAGGCTGGGGCTATCCCATCGTTTAGGAAACAGTTAGATAGGTACATGGATAGGACAAGGTTTGGAGGGATATGGACCTAGAGCAGGCGTGGGGCTAATGTAGCTGGGACATTGTTGGCCGGTGTGGGCGAGTTGGGCGTGTTTCCACACTGTATCACTCTATAACTCTATGATGATGCCAGACAGTGGGGATACTCAAATCAAAGTCTCGCTTCACCATCTTCTACCAGGACCTATGGTCAGTTTCGAGATTCATCAGCATCTGTGACCAGTTTGAGGCCTTGCAGACCATGTAGATTAGCAACTGGCCTGAATGATCTTCCGCTCCCATTACCATCAAGTCTGAATGTATGGCTAGGAAAGGTTTAAATGGAAAAGGGGGAAATGTGGACAAGTGGGACTAGTGTCGTTGGTCAGCATGGGCAAGTACGACTCTTTGACCTGAAGGTACTTGAAATCTGGTTCAGAGGAGCATGTGGTAAAAATTGTCTGGCAACTAGCCAAGTGAAATAAAAATTTGGACTGTGCGAATTGTGCACTCTCACGATGGCAGGCAAGGTAAGTAGGCTTTCAGTGTTGGTGTACATGGTTCAGTTGCAGCCATCTTCAGTTTTATCTGGAGATCCCAGATGAATTGCTTCAGACAGCTCATGATGCATAGGTCTATTGAGAATAAGGGAATAAGTGTACCAGCCTTGCCCTTGTCCTTATGTGTGCCTTTAGGTGTGGCAGTTCTTACAAAAGACATTTAAGTTTCCTCAAGCATTGTCTTTACTGTGATGCATGTATTAAACTGGTCCTTTAAAAGGCCCAATTTTCCCCTCTACTCTTCTGACAGGTTGCCCAATTCTACATGGTGTCCCTTATATTCCCCATTACTCTATATATAGTACTAATGGGTATAGCCACTAAGGCCTTCTTGTCTGAAAATAGAGTTTGGTCGAAGTCTGGAGACCAGAACACATTCCTTAATATCATCACACTAGTCAAAATATAATTGTTTTTAAATTTAGAATGGAGTAGAGTGCTTCCTACCATTGTGTCTTCTGTGCAACTTGAAAACACACCATATTCAAGTGTTGAGATCTAATTTTGCAAGACTGTTGATAGCAAGATTTCTGTTGTGAATACTCACAAGGTGCCTAAGTAGAGCACATGCTGCTTTCTTTACAATGACACCATTGATGTGTGACTTGCTAAAATACACTCATGCACACAGATACATTTCAATCTAAATCAGCAACTCACAGCATCCAAACATTAGAGACCACAATTTTCATAGCTCAGTAACGTTGAGATTTTCCTAGTCTTAATAATTCATTAGTCTTGCTTGAAAAAAGTTATAGACTACACCAACGGAATAGCTATATTTGTTTTTTTTTTAAATGTTTTTTCCACTGGTGATAGAGACATTTTGATAGCCCCAGAGAATCTAGATTTATGACACTGGACCTCACAGTAACCAACCCATAAATAAATTCATGTACCTAACTAAATCTGATCCTGCAGACTGTTTATAAAGCTGCATGTTTCTGAAGCAGAAGGTTGTTGTACTGTATCAGATTGCTGTCTGACACCTGTCCTATGTTGTATATAGATGTTAAAAAAAAACTTCAGAATAGATTTCAATCCGACTGAATTTAGATCTATCTGATCTTCAGCTGTTTTAAAAGCTCTGGGTTACCACAGCAGTAATAAGCACAACACAGATCAACCTAGACTGTTACTAATGCCAATACTATCATTTCATCTATGTACTTTTTTCTTCAAAACTGGACCGATGGATGTGCCCAGAAATTGAAATGATCTTATCAAATCTTCTTGATATACTTACAAGCCAGAATCTTCGTAGTTATGAACACAATAATGAAAACTTCAAAGAAGTGTTTACAAAAAAGCATTATTGGTCTGCTTTGAAGGTTAATATAACGGGTTATCAGTACGGAATGAATATTTACAGATCTTAAAATGGATAAAAAGGTTATCCTATCCATAAATTCGATGATATAATTATAATCTTCATGCCTAAGACAAATTCTTTTTTAATATCTCTCTACTTGTTCTGAAAAACAACCCATCAAATATGTGTAAATTCTTAAATTTTAAAATGTTGAAAAACAACAATATCCTAAGAGTCTAAGAGCTTGGTAATTAAACGATTTCTAGTTGTTGGCATCGTGATGTCAACCACAAGACACCGGGCAACTTTTATTACATCTGAACCAAGAGTAACGTTTCTACCTTGAGCTTTTACAGCCCGATTGAATTTCAGCATATTGTCACTTACTGTACAAATTGTTCTCACTACTGCAGAAACATCTTAGTAACAATTTGTTCAGTTATCATCTTTATATTTCAGCCAATTTTTGCCAACACAGCTAAAGTTGAGGCCTTTCAGCTTTGTTTTGTAAAAATCCCTGACATCCAGTTGAGATGATTTGTTGGCATCAATTTAATTCGGAGTGCTCAAAGTGATATGGCAGTCAAACCCAAATCTATTTATTTCTCTTTGAATTGCCATTTGCTATATATGATGGTCTCCGATCCAGAAATAACAACTGTGGAATGTTCTTCTGACTGTTTTGATTAGAAATTGTATTTTATTGTTATATCACAACATTCAAAAATTACAATATTCTGGTTAGCATTTTTTAAATACAGATACTGTACAATTTATCGTGAATAAAAACTCATTGACCAAAGTACTTAAAACAGCACACAAAACTTAAATGAAATATGAACAAGCTTTATAAACACATTATCATTAATTTACTTTTACCTAAAAAGTTGCTTCACATTACTTCAGAAACAAATCCCATCATATATTTTGTAACAAGCTTTCTTTAGGTACCGTAATTTTTTTCCATGGTAGAACTGTGCAATAATATCTCAGCAACCTTTACTTCCCATTTGGCTGTCTGTGAGAATCATATTGGCTGCTCAGCCTACTTGTCATTATTATTAAAACCACACAGATGGGAACAAACCCAGTATTTGGTGTTTATCATTTTTGTCTTAGAGAAGGCAAGATTGTGCACCTTCTGGACCAACTGGTGCTTCCACTTGTTGCTTCAGGATTTCCACCTGCGACCAAGAAGGAATGTAATATATTTTGGACTTAAAATGGTGTGAACTTGGAAGGGGATTTACGGGTGATGTTATGTTCATGAGCCCACTACCCTTGTTTTTCCAGATTGTACAGATCATAAAGAAGGAGGTGCTGCAAAAGAAAATATATTGACGAGTTGCTGCAGTGTATTTTGTAGTTGATGCATACTGCAGAATTGGGTGCTGTGATGGAGTTGGTGCATATTTATTGCAGTCAATGAGGAGTTAATCAGACTGGATGCTTTGACCTAAATGTATTGTTATTATAACCAACAATTTTTGTTCATCTCCAGGCATTTGGACACTGTTATTAGCCAAGCCTGGGTATTGCTCTCATTCAATATCTCATCATACTCCTGACTTGAATTGTGCACATGGCAGAAAGATATGGAAAGAGGAGGTGAGTGACTATTGCTGCTATGGATTCTTTGCCTGGTTCATTAACTGGGAAAACTCTCCATTGTTTCTGTAGGTAATAAATATCAACAAATGTTGTCTTTGACTTCTGAGGTACAGCTGTAGCTTGGATATATTATGATGTTAATCCATCACTTGATATTTTCTAACCACACCTTTAATTTCTTCTCTTTTTCCCCTTTTTACTGAACTATTAAACATTCATTTTGAGAAGTTGGTGCCACCCATAACATGCTGGTTTTCTTTTGTTTATTGTTATAAAATATTTTTTTCTTTGTATTTGTTTGATTTCTAGATACAAAATCCTCAGGATCTTATGCTTGCAAACATTTTTTTCTGGCTTGAAGTCCACATTTCAGTTATATGTGGAATGTGTACCTCATGGATTTAGCTACTGCATGCAAAAATACTGTTAATCATTCTGCAGTTCCCATTGCTAACCATAGTCTACTACAACAGCTGATGTCTTCTTGGAGGTGAAGTTGAAATCTTGGTATTTAAACATGCTTGGCTTTTTCAAATGCATGCTGTTCATTGCTAATTAACATTATTGAATTGAAAGTTGTTAATTAAAATGCTGTTTGGTTCAAAATTATTTTTCATCCTATAAGTGCCAGCTCTTTTTCCAGTCCTGTTACAATTATTGTTCCTCCTCATCCATCAGCTAAATGCTTTCACCAATTCCAAGACTGGTAATAACTCTACCTCCTGTGGATATAATTTCACCCCTATGGATTCAATTGTTTTTTCGTATGGCTGTATGGTAATTCGCATATCACTGTACCTTAATTGGTACACGTGACAATAAAGTACCTTTGAAACATTTGAATCTCCTACATGATGTTGAATGTTGGACAAAAAAGGACATCTCTGACTAGCTCCCATTGTTGAAGAGCTGCCATTGCTCAATTTGCAATCACTGCACTGAATTTTTAAGTGGGAATCAAACTATTTTCACAGTCTCATTAACACTATATTGTGATCTGCCTGAGTCCAAGATTACAGACACTAATCACCATTCTTAAAAGTGAATATATCTGCAGGAAGCTATCGTGTGTAGGCGTTTTTCCCATAATGACTGTGATGAAATATATTTACAAACTATGAAACATCAGACCTGTCCTTCTAGTAACGTAACCTATATCATAGGTGCAAATTAGTATTTGGTCAATTGTGTTCCCCTGGATGACGATTATAATGTATAGAATAACACTCTCTGGCACTTGTATGACGCAAATATTAATTGTTACACATCAACTTAAATTTGAACACAGAGATTTGAAATTTGACTTGCTGGGTCTATTCTGAATATATCCCATTTAACACAATGGTAGTACCGTTAAACACAACAAAGTCTCTCTATGTGAAGAAACAATTTAGCCCTTGCAAAAAAAACTGTGTGGCAGCCACTTTTAGCAATTGTGATATAAACAGATTCATCTATGATAAAATTAGTCTCTTGTTGATTCTCACACCACCACCCACAGGCCCAATCTGCAAGTCATATGCTTTGTGACTTGACTGGTTTGGTCCCTTGTGTAACTAAGCATATGTTTCTCTATCTCTCTCTCTCTCTCTCTCTCTCTCTCTCAAAACTAAATTATAAATTAGTGTGGAGGATATAAGAAAATGTTTTCTAGTTCAGCATGTTGAGGAACTGAGGGAACAGGCTATTTTACATCTATTGTGCAATGAGAAAAGGTTAATTGATGATGTGGTAGCTGAGGGGCAAGGATAATAATGATAGTTTTATATAACTTTCAGGATTATTTAGTTCAAACTGAAACTAATATCTTGAATAACAGTGAAGCAAAGGACAGTAAAGACATGTGATGTCCGTCAGCTCTGGATAAATTAAAAACTACATTTAAAGATATGAGAGTAAATAAACAATGGCAGTTTACACATTTGTTGGATATTTTAAGTTTGTAACCAGAAGATGAGGGCAAACCATTGGGTGTGAGGTGTCTGGACTTTGAGGTCTTCTATAAGATGCCAAAGGAGATTATTAATCAGAATCAAAGCAGTGTATTAGGAATATACTGCATGGATTGTGGATTAATTTAAAAAGAAAAAATCAAAATAATTAATTTGTAACTAGTGGGATGCTGGGTTGGGGATTGTGTACCAAAATGTTCACTATCTACAATGACAGTTTGGATGAAGGGTGCAAATATATATTCATGTTTGCTGATGATGCAAGAGTAGATCGATATGTAGCTGGTGAGGAGGATGCAGGAAACCTCATTGGCAATTAACGTAGGTTAAATTAATGGGCAAAAGCATGGCAGATAGAATATAACATGAAAAATTGTGAGGTCATTAATTTTGGTTCAAAAAAATGTTTTTTTGAATGGCTAAAGATTAAAATGTGTTTGTATTCTGAGTGATTTGCATGAATCACTGAAAGTGCTAATTTGGATGGCAAGCAGTATGTTGGCTTTCACTGTGAGAGGATTTGAATGCAAGAATACAGGTCTTAATCCAATTAGACTACATCTAAAATATTCGTAGCCAGTACAATCTCCCAAGCTAAGAAACAATATGCTTGCAATTGAGAGAGTGTAGCAAAGGTTCACCAGATTAATTCCTGTGATGGCACCCGTGATCCAATGAGAACAGATAAAACAAACTGGGGAAATTCTCTTGAGTTTTACAGAATGGGAGGTGATCTCACTTTAAGTATAAAATTCAGGGCTTGGCAAGGGTATCTTCCTTGAAAATAATGTGTTGGCCATCTAGCAAACTTGTTTGAAATTAATGTGTTAGCCATCTAGCAAATGTTTAAAGTTTTCTACTCATGAGTTATGGAAGTTCAAGATGAAATACTTTGATATTCAGGGAATTATGGGATTAGTAGTACAGAAGTAAAAGATTAGCCACAATCTTACTGAAATACAGAGTAGGAAGAAGGAGCAGATTGCCCTAGTACATCCGATCATCTTCTTCTTCTTGCGGATGAAACATAAACCAAAGGAATAGTTAGATCTCAAGCCGGGTGTTGAGCATCCAGGTTGTCTCTGCGTCAATGTCTGCCAGGCCCTGAGCACCATTTGGTGGGTGGTAGAGCGGGCACCCAGAGATGACATGGTTGGCTCCGATCATCCATTCCTATGATTCTTAAAGTCTCTGCACAATTCTTGCAACCAGGCAGTGGGGGCACTCAGGTCAAAACCTCCCTGTACATGGACGATGTCGCCGTCTTCTGCTCAGATCCAGGGTCAGTCTGCAGATTGATCAGCATCTGCGACCAGTTTGAGTCGGCCACGGGAGCCATGGTGAACTGCTGGAAGGGTGAGGCCATGCTCTTTGACAACAGGCCTGACCAATCTCCGTTCCCTTCACCATTGAGCCTGACTTCTTGAAGGTGCTGGGGATCTGGTTCGGGGGAAGGGGGGGCGGAGGTGTGTGACAATTGGCTGGAGCGAATAGGCATGGTGGGGAAGAAACTGGAGCTGTGAAAGCAGCGCTCCCTCTGTATATCGGGAAAAATGTGGTCATCAGGTGTGAGATACACTCGGGGCTGCTGTACTTGGCGCAAGTGTGGCCTGACCTTCCCTCCTACACCACAGGGATCACCCAGGCCGTCTTCCAGTTCATATGGGGGTCGAGAATGGACCAGGTGCGATGGGCCACAATGCACAAGTCGGCAGACAAGGGGGGTAAAAGCGTGCCCAACGTGGCCCTCACCCTGATGGCCACCTTTGTGTGTGGCTGCATCAGGTGGAGCGTAGAGCCGTGGGCACCAAGTGGCACTACCTGCTGAGGTTCTACCTGTCCCCGGTGTTGCAAAGGATGGGCCCGGCACAGATGTCATGAAATGTGCTAGTCAGCTGGACATTGCCGCCCCATCTGTCGCACGTGGAAAAGTTCTTCTGGACCAACGCCTTTGACCACAAGTCCATCCGGCAGTGGTCAGCATGGAACTTCCTGCAGGCACTGCAGAGAAATGACTCCATGGATCCTGTGGCGTGGTTCCCAGAGCAGACTGCCTAGCTTTTCTGGCGAAATGCCTCATCGCCAGAACTCACCAACGAGCACCAAGCCCTGGCAGATCCTTCCTGCACCGTCAGAACCTCACTACCAGCACACGTTGCCCTCGGGACGGCTGCTGAGGAGAAGGTTGCCCACCTCTTTGCAGAGTGTGGACTTGCAAAGCGAGTCTGGAGAGGTTTGCAAGGGTTCCTGTCACGATTTATTCCGATCAGCTCTGTCACAGAGGACTCTGTGATTTACGAACTGTTCCCAGGGACACATTCAGTGACTGACTTTGAGTGCTGGTGGAAGGTCATCAAGACGCCCTTTGGTCTGCCCAAACTTTATTATCCTCCCAGCGGAGCGAGATGTCCTTCCAGATATGTTGCCGACTGGCCCGCTGCAGATTGCTGAGGGACACACTGAAGATTGGTGCAGCCAACGCCAAGGCTCTGTGGGGGAGGACCACAGTCTAAGGTCCTTCCGCTGCTGGACATGGGGGGGGGGGGACAGGGTGTGGTGGAGACCCCCCTCAAAAATAAGGGAAGGGATTCCACACCAGTGGCCACATGAGTGGTAAGTGTGGATGATAAATTTGTGTAAACAGTATTAAATGTTTATATAGCCTCTGAGAATGTCAGATGTTTTTTTTGCACTGTTCCTGTATTGTATATATTTATTAATTGAATAAAGTCTATTTTGAAATTTAAAAAAAAAATAGGTGTTTGTCTTGGAAGAATACTAATTCAGTAGGTGAGGAGGTATTATCCATGGTAATTGGAGGTTTCCTTGCCTATTTCATCTAATGACATTAACTGAAGCATAATTTGGGACACTGAGAGGTTACTTGGTTTGGTAAGAATTAAAGCATACAATCATGTACAATCATATAAACAAGTTTGGTGAAGTACAGGTACAATGAAAATCATGCTTGCAAATGCTTCACAAGCACATGGACTCAAACAAGCACAAATTACACCTAAAATTCTGCAAAAGTAAAAAGACTGCAAAAAAAAAGACATTAGTGCAGAACACAATTAGAAAAAAAACAGGTCCATGGTAATGCAAGAGGTAGCCAGGTGTTTCATTATTGAGATAGGATTATGGTTGTGCGACTACCAAGAACCTGATATTTGTAGGTACAGGGCTGCCAACATTGGGTGAGAATTGGGAGTGAGAAATTGCGAGAGACCAAGCCCGAGGGAGCATAGCGACCGGGGCTGGGAGGAGGGGTTTCCCCTCCCATTGGTACGGAACATTCGCATTTTTCAGCTTGAAATTGTGCAATATGGTGCTTACTGTAGCGAGTCTTTTAACTTACACTTGAATGCAATATATATGCTTTAAATTGGATTGGAGCGTTTTTGAAAGGGGGGAGGCTGTGCGATCACTGATCACTGGCCTTGGGGGTACCCGGTGAGGGAGTGGAGCAACTGAGTGGGGAGAGGGTGTGGAAGAAGGGTGTCCCCCCCTTACAGGGTAGGAACTTTTTGAAATTTGATGTATTAAAATCATGTTTTAGTGCACTGTAGAAGTCCACTAACTTCCACCATTTCTACCCAGTGCTTGGTACTTCCAGCAGCCACTGGTTGTCCTCCAGGATGCACCGAGCGGCAGCCTGATCCATGCCGGTCACCTGGGCGAATTTGGCACAGAGACTCTCACGGCAGCGGCGCAACGCTTCGACGCCTCCGACGGCCTGGGGCTCTTGCACTGAGGCTGCTCCACGGCCGGAGCTGCAGTGAGCGACTCGCCAGCCCAGCAAACACTGGCCAGCCCCGCTCCCCGTCTGCATCTGTCCCCGCCGCTGCTTCTGCCTCCAACACCCGCGGCCCATGCAGTTGATATGAGTTTTGAAATTTTCGTTGATCACAGAATATCTCACAAGAGCGAGAAATTTGTGATCAGCATGAGAATTTGGTGAAATGCGTGATTCTCACGCTCAATGCATAGATGGCAGCCCTGCCTCTCTATCCCTCTATCCCCCTCTCTCTCCCCCCCTCTCTCTGTCCCCTTCTTTCCACCGCTCTCTCTCCACCTCTTTCTCTCCCCTCTCTCTTCCTCCCACCTCACCCTCATCCCTCTCTCTCCCCCCTCTTCCGCTCTCTCTCCTCAACCCACCCTCTCTCTCCCCCTCTCTCCCCTCCCCTCTGTCTCTCCTCTCACCCCCTCACTCTCTCCCCTTCCCTCTCTCATCTCTCTCTCCCCCATTTCTCCCTCCCACCTCACTCTCCCCCTTGCTCTCTCTCCCCTCTCTCTTTCTCCTCTGTCTCTATCTCCTCTTTCTCTTTGCCCCCCATCTCTCTCTCTTTCCCCGTTTCTCTCCTTCCCCCTCTCGCTTTTACCACCCCTCTCTCTACCCCCTCCCTCTTCTCTCACTCCATTCCCGCCCGCTCTGTCTCTCCCCTCTCTCCTCTCACCCCCCTCTCTCTCTCTCCACCCTGTCTCCTTCCCCGCTCTCTCTCTCCACCTCCCTTTGAGAGTCTGTCCCTTCGGCACAGAGACTCTCGCGGCAGCGGCGCAACGCTTCCGACGCCTCCGACGGCCCGGGACACTCACACTGAAGCTGCTCGATGGCCGGAGCTGTTGCGGGCGACTTGCCAGCCCCGCAAACACTCGACTGCCCGGCAAACATTCGCCAGTCCCGGCTCCCCGCATCTGTTCCCGCCGCTGGTTCTGCTCCCATCCCTCCCTCGGCCCCGGCTCTCCAACACGCGCGGACCATGCAGTTTATCCGAGTTTTGAAATTTTCGTTGATCACAGAATTTCTCACCACAGAGCGTGAGAAATTTCTGATCAGCGTGAGAGTTTGCTAGAGGGCGTGATTCTCACGCTCAAAGCATGAGAGTTGGCAGCCCTGAGGTAAGTAGCTGTTCCTGAACCTGGTTTTGTGTAACTTCGGGCTTCTGTATCTCCTGCCCGATGGAAGCAGCAAGAAGGCATCGTCCAGATGATGGGGATCCATGGTGAAAGACACTACCTTTTTGAGGCAGTGCCTTGTGTAGATGCTTTCCACGGTGGAGTAGCCTGTGCCTGGAATTAACTGAATGGAGTCCACGTGCTTAATTTATGACATGTTTAAATTGTGACATACTATTAAACATTGATGTAGTGGGACCTGACTAAGCTAGTTCATGGAGTGCAGAAATTTAACTTGCAGACACAGCATGCAATTAGGAAGGCAAATGGTGTATTTGCACTCTTTACAAGGTTTAGGAAGCAATGGACATTTGACGTTAAGAGACTGCTGAAAATGTTCAAAATATAGGGTGCGTGGAGATATACTTAGCATAAAACAGTACAAAACAAGAACAGGCCATTCAGCTGACAATGTCTGTGCTGAACATGATGTCAAGACCATTATTTACCTGCTGGCACATAACCCACATCCCTCCATTCCGTGCATAATCCTTATGCCTATCCAAAACTCTTTTAAATACCATTAACATATCTGCTTCAATCACCACTCCAGCAGCACATTCCAGGTACTCACTACCCTCTGTTTAAACAAATGTGCCCCACACATCTTTTAAATTCTGCCCCTCCCACCTTAAAGCTGTGCCCTCTAATATTTGATTTTTTGATCCTGGGAAAAAGATACCGACTGTCTACCCTATCTATGCTTTGCATAATTTTATTAACAATTCATGTCAATACATTTTCAAAATAAAAAACATGCTCATCCTGGAAGCATTGCAGCATTGATTCACTAGATTGAATCCTGGAATGGACAGTGAGGAATGGGAAATGAGAATTGACTTGCTCAAGCTAGAACTTTGAAGAAATTATCTAATTGAAATATTTAAGATTCCGAGAGAGAGAATGGACAAGGTAGATGCCAAAAGGAATAGGTAGTTACAGGACACTGATTTAGCCATTTACAACTGTGATGGAGAAAGATGTGAATATTTGGGCAATTCAACTCTACAGCACTTTTCCTTAACGTAAATACTAAGTAATAGTTGTTCAGGTCATTTCTTTTGTGGTGGGAGATTGCAACCTTCACGTAGTCCTCCCTGTTTCAAGGAATGCAATCAACCTGGCGTGCACAATCAAATAAGATCAATTAGAACAAGTTGTCCTACAACTTTAGGCTGTGCACACCATACGCAAGAAGAAGGTCATTTCTTTTCATTTGTAATGGAAATTGAACCTTTTTCTACTACTTTATTCTTCATAAATACATGAACATTTGCATCACTGAATAAGATAACTGGGTTTGGATGATTTTTGTATGAAACTGGCAATCTGAATTAACTCATCCATAATACATTTCCATTTTTAGTCTGTTCGTATAATGTGTGATGGTAATTCTAAGAGTCGAAAAGCTTATCTAATTTATACAATTATAATTAATTATTGAACATCACGACACAAGAAGTAATAGTTATTGCATCTTTCAAGTACTAGATAGTTTTATGCTAATGTCCACTATTTGATATCTTAATTTCTGGCCAGTGACCGTGACTTCCAGAACTCATGACAGATTTTATGTTTTGGGCTTTTATACATGTTGATCTCTATAATACACTGTTAATATTTAAATGAGATTGCATTCCTACATTGGTAGATATATATACAAATTTATAATTCAAAAGCAAAACTTACATTTTTTTCCCAGAAGCCCATTTCCAAACCTTATCTACTATTGTAAGGAAAAAAAATCATTTTATAGTGGTTGTCTAAAGTGTGAAAATAGTTTTAAATGCTGTTTTGGCATAATCACTTCCCCCATTGTCAAACCATCTAAAGTACCTCCCTTCTGCGATGCAAGGATAAAGTATTTCACTGTCAAAAGCAATGTGATCTCAAAGCATTGCCTACTCAGACTTCTTAAATATTGTTGGCAATCAAATACAAGTTGGATAAGAATCAGAATCAAAATCAAAATCATATGCCAGTGGGGCTGGAAACAATAAGAGCACAACGGGCTTTCACAGCACATAACTCTCATCTATTGTAGCTACCATTGCTATAATCATTATTAACGTGAAGAATTCTGAAAACTGAAAAGAAATAGTTTTGTATAATGAGGCTTCAGTGACACGTGCTTTCCTTTGCTGTCCACATACATGTCAGCTAATACTCTTCACATAGCATTATTTCATTGACACACCCCATCTGCTGGATACACTTGAATTGCATCATGCTCGCTTGGCCATCATCTCTGCCCTGGCAGTCTGTGGTAAGCTACTTGGCTGGCGTTTCCCCACACCAACCTTCAGGGTTTTAAACCTTAAGCTTTGTAGTCACTACTTGCTTATACTTTTTTTCCTGTTTTCCATACCCTCTGCAGGGCATCTCAATTATTTTATCTCATCTATTGTTTTGTGGCGTCTCCTACATTAAGGGAACTTATTATATTGTTTTATTTTGGTGATGTCATTCATATTAGGTTTTGTCTTACACATGGGCCATGTATAGAAATACGCTGCTGTTTAATCATGAACACATATGTCAAGAGAGTCAAAAGTGTTTAATTATTATAT
Organism: Amblyraja radiata; assembly: GCF_010909765.2. Classification (NCBI taxonomy): domain Eukaryota; kingdom Metazoa; phylum Chordata; class Chondrichthyes; order Rajiformes; family Rajidae; genus Amblyraja; species Amblyraja radiata. Next base: position 5,620,063 of record NC_045956.1, read on the forward strand.
GTGTAGGAAAGAACTGCAGATGATGGTTTAATTCGAAGGTAAACACAAGATGCTGGAGTAACCCAGTGGTACAGGCAGCATCACGGGAGAGAAGGAATGGGTGACGTTTCAGGTTGAGACCCTTCTTCAGAATGATGCCAGGCCTTATTATAATAGTTATATTATTATATGTATTGGCAACATAACAATTATATTTTTACTTGCTACAGCTTTTCAGATCCATTAATGCAATAACACACAAATAAATATACAATAACTAATAACAAAATAAATTAATATAAATAATTAATATCCACCAAATACTTAAAAAAGAACGTTTGTGGTGTTCCATACTGCACTGTAATGTACTGGTTGTTTTTGATTTTTTTTTCTCCCCAAATGCAAATTAAGCCACCAGCAACAACCCTGTAAAACAGATATGCTGATATATAAATATTGTAGACTGAATGAGAACATTATTTAATACATTTCATTGCTCATAAGATCACAAGAAACATGGAAACTTCAAATTGGATGCTGCACTGATTGTGCCCCCTCCTAGGCAGTTAAAATCCTGTAAGAGCCTAACCAGCGTCATCCGATTGGAAACAACACCGACTGAAGCTTGCCTCCAGATGTGGAAGAACAGACTAGCCACTGTCCCTATTTCCACCAAGATGGGCACACACCAGCGCTTACCACCAGGTGCTGATGAACACCGGCTGGAGACGTCTCAACCGACTGCGAACCGGGATCGGGCGGTCAAGGGTGACAATGCACAAATGGGGCTACATGGAGGGTACAACAACCTGTGACTGTGGCACACAGACCCAGACAATGCAACACCTACTGCAATGCCCATTGCTGGATAATCCATGTACCACTGCAGACCTTTCACTTAATACTCCAATAGCGCAAAGATGTGTACAGCAGTGGCGAGCCACTATATAGCACAAGGACACGAAAGAAGAGGAACTGGATCTTGCACCTTCATTTACCATCACTCACACCTATTTTGGCTTCCAATCATAGGTCTGATTTTCAGTCATATACCTCTTAATCTTTAATTTTCATCAGCCAACTCCCCTTCTGAAAACTAATCTTCTCCAACAGGCTGTACATTGTCAGCTTCCTTTGTCTTATCATTGAAGTCCATTGACTCACATCTAGTCTTTAAAAACCCTAATCTTTAAAAAACCATGGACTTACTTCATAACCTGTCCTCCTCTCCACTTCTTAATCATAATCTTTTCTCTCTTTTGCAGGTGTTGGTAACCCCCTTTCTAATTTTTAACTGACTAATCTGCAGGTTATAATGCTGCTGTGAAGAATCTGATCACATTTTCATTTATTAAACATACCATATAATTCCAGTTGTTGTTCCTAAAATCATATTACATATCTGCTCAAACTTAAATTGAGGTGGTTTCTATTTGCCAAACTTTATTTAATTTATCCTAATTGTGTGAAACGCACTGGCTGTTCAAAGTTATTCTGCATACTTAACATTAATGAAGCTGAATGATGACTGGAGGTAGAGGTTCCTGCCAAAAAAATCACTGGCAAAGTTCCTCTGCAGCACATACTTCATTCCTTCCTCAAACATAATTGAGATCTGAACATGACTCAAATCTTTCTGGAGCATTAACAATAGACAATAGACAATAGGTGCAGGAGCAGGCCATTTGGTCCTTCGAGCCAGCACCGCCATTCAATGTGATCATGGCTGATCATCCACAATCAGTTCCCCGTTCATGCCTTCTCCCCATATCCCCTGACTCCACTATTATTAAGAGCCCTATCTAGCTCTCTCTTGAAAGCATCCAGAGAACCTGCCTCCACCGCCCTCTGAGGCAGAGAATTCCACAGACTCACCACTCTCTGTGAGAAAAAGTGTTTCCTCGTCTCCGTTCAAAATGGCTTACTCCTTATTCTTAAACTGTGGCAGGGTGTGAGGTTAAAATAACCTCACACCCTGCCCGTCGTTTCCCAAAGCTTGAACACGAGAATGGAGCTCGTTGGTTTTACTCTTATGGACAGGATGGATGCACGTGAAAGAATGCATTATTTCTGTGCCACAACTGTTCTACGATTCTGAATACTGCATCTTTGGCCCCTCATTCTTGACCTTATCAAAACTGGGAACTTTATATTTCAATTTATCGAGTCACAACTGTAATTGTATTCATAGAATTGCATAATGTTCAACATAGAAATTGCTCTTAAGGCTCACATCATGAATGCAAATCTACAGTAACCTATCTATCCACAGTAATCCCACTTTCCCATGTTAGGCCAGTGTCCCTCTTTTTCTTTCCTAACCAAATACTTCCCCAAGTGCCTTTTAAAAATATTTAATTGTATCTGCCTCTACTGCCTCCTCTGGCAGCATATTCCAAATGTTCACCAGATCTTGTGTGTAAAAAGTTGCTCCTTTCAGATCCCCTTCAAATTTATCCTCACCTTGTAACTTGTGCTCTCTAGTTCTAGACTCCTCTGTTCTGGGAAGAATAATTAATTTATCCTACATATGCCCCACAGAATTGTATGAATCCCAAACTTCAGTGGGAAAGAACCCCACGCTATCCAGTCTCTCCTTGTAGCCTCAGCCCTCTAAACCAGGAGGTCCTCTGTTGCACTCTCTCTATAGTAACACCACCTCAGGACTTTCATATGAAGAAAGACTGGATAGACTCGGTTTGTACTCGCTAGAATTTACAAGATTGAGAGGGGATCTTATAGAAACTTACAAAATTCTTAAGGGGTTGGACAGGCTAGATGCAGGAAGATTGTTCCCGATGTTGGGGAAGTCCAGAACAAGGGGTCACAGCTTAAGGATAAGGGGGAAATCTTTTAGGACCGAGATGAGGAAAACATTTTTCACACAGAGAGTGGTGAATCTGTGGAATTCTCTGCCACAGAATGTAGTTGAGGCCAGTTCATTGGCTATATTTAAGAGGGAGTTAGATGTGGCCCTTGTGGCTAATGGGATCAGGGGGTATGGAGAGAAGGCAGGTACGGGATACTGAGTTGGATGATCAGCCATGATCACATTGAATGGCGGTGCAGGCTCGAAGGGCCGAATGGCCTCTACTCCTGCACCTAGTTTCTATGTTTCCTTCCTGCATTGTGGCCACCAAAACTCTGCAGAACAGATATTGAACTGTGAGTTTCAAACACAAATAATACTGAGTAGTGGTTCATGAGACGAGCACGACAGCCTTCATTGACTCCATGTCCAATCAACTAGTTCCCTTACCGCCTCCCGAATAGAATGTCTCGCTGCAAGGGGGGCGAAATCTGCGCATGTGCCGCGCAGTGCATCCTGGGGTTTGTAGTCCGGTTGCGCTTCACTGGGGTGTCTGCGCGGCACTGAGACCCAAGGGGGGGAGGGGGGGGGTCAATATACTACAAGTCCCAGAGAGGGGTCGGGTGGACAGAGCGAGGGGCGGTTGGTTAGGGGTTGGGTGGGGAGCACTAGCTCGCGCAGCCTCGGGGAGTAACGGCCGTCCCCGAGCCGGCGCGCACGCGCGGGTGGGTGGGAGCGAGCGGGCGGGAGACGGGAGAGAAGGATCGAGAGCGAGCGCGAGCCGCCGCCGGCAGGAGGCGAGGAACCGCCAACAGGCAGCCGCTCCACCCACCTCCCTCCCTCCCTCCCTCCCTACAGGGGCAAGGGGGCGGGGGCGGAACTCTCTGCCCGGGGTGGGACTGCCTCCAATTAGGCTCCAGCCAGCACACACAGAGAGAGGGAGAGAGAGAGAAAGAGACCGAGTCTGAAGGAGAAAGCGATAGGATTTCCTGGCACTGGGAGTGGAGCCGAGGGATCGGGACGGGAGCAGCCGGGGAAACAGAAAGCGGGGCAGGGAGAGAGGGAGGGAGGGACCGGGATCAGCTGGGCTGGGCTGGGCAAGGAGGTCGAGACCTGCCCCGGTGTTTGGAGCAGGGAAGGGGGGTTGGGATCAGCAGGGAGTGGGGGCGGAGGATTTGGGATCAACCGGGACACACACACACACACACACACAGGCGAGGGATCGGAATCGGAATCCGCCCGGGTGTTAGGAGGTGGAAACGGGGCAGAGGATCGGGATCAGGAGCAGACGATTGAGATCAGCCCGGCGTTGGGACTACGAGCAGGGGCGAGGTTAACCCAGGACAAGACCGTCCAGTAATGTTTTGAGACTTTGTGGAGTGGCTTTGCCTGGGTCGCAGTCTTATCGAACAAGCGAAAGGACGGCGAGCATTTGAAGTGGAAGGCTCTCACTGAGTGGGGGAAAGACTCCAGAGCCTTGCACCCGCTGGAAACTGTTCGTCTTCCTCTCGAAGAATCTTTGTTGTGCCGAGTTTACGATGTGGAAGGCACCGAGAGATCGCGGACAATTGGGACCGGTCTGCGAATGAAATAATCCGCATGGAACTACGATGAAGAGAGCGATGAAGAGAGCATCGAGGATATTGATTATTTTGAGATCGGTGGAAGAATAAAACTGAAGGAAACGACCAGGCAGATTGAAAATAGCGTGCAAATGGTTGGGTATTGCATCCAGCGTCCTCTCGTTATGATGTGGCTAATGGGTAACATTGTGAACACATTTACTGGATTTGTCACTGTTTAACCAACAAAGAGTAGCCGGAGAAAGAGGGAAATGGCTCAACTTTCGCTGCAGGTGTTTGACTGCAGGAAATATTAGCTGCAGTTCTTTTTTTTTAGTTAAATCTTGTGTCTGTTTTGATATTAAATCTTCTCCCATGCAATATGCAATGAGCCAACTGTAAACGTCGCACCGAAAGAAAATCGGCTCTGCACACACAAAATGTCTCAGAGTTTATTGCAAGGAAAACGATTTTTCTGCCGGGAGTGGGTTTTCCATAAATTCCAGCATTGTCTTCAAGAAAAGAACAATGAAAAAACATTTGGGACCTCTAATTCCAGCGGAAATACTGGATCCTCCGGAAAACACATCGGAGGAATCGGGGGTATTTTGGTGGTCGGGGGACCTGGAAGTGGGAAGACGGCACTGTGCACAGAGTTGGTTTGGCCCACCTGTCCGCAGCTGGTTCAACGGGGATTGCATCGTCAGACACTCGCCTTTCACTTCTGTAAAGCCCAGGATGCAGACACGCTCTGCGTTAGCAACTTCATTCGGAGCCTCGTTTCTCAGATTCGCAACAGCAGCCTGGTCCAAGGATATGAAGAGAAACTGCGAGATCCGGCCGTCCATAGCCTACTGCAGGTTGGCGAGTGTGAGAGGAATCAAGGGGAAGCGTTTAAAAGGTACAGTGTGCAAAAAAGTGAGCAGAAGCCTTCTAAGGAAGATGCTTCAATTAAAAAAAAATGCTTATTGTGTGTACATAAATGAGTGATTTAATTCGGGATATTGTCTTTTGCTTTTACAAAAATATCCATAAATTATTGTGTAATTTCTGTGAATAACAAATATTGTGCTGATTGTAAAGACAAAGCCGGGATTCTATTTCTGCAAACCTACATTACAAAATTTCCACCATGTCAATGTAACATTTATCTTGTCAATAGATACTTCTCATGATGGAATGGCAACCCCAGAGTGCACTCTTGTTCTACATGAGGCCAGTTCATTGGCTATATTTAAGAGGAAGTTAGATGTGGCCCTTGTGGCTAAAGGGATCAGGGGGTAAGGAGAGAAGGCTGGTACAGGATACCGAGTTGGATGATCAGCCATGATCATATTGAATGGTGGTGTAGGCTCGAAGGGCCAAATGGCCTAGTCCTGCACCTATTTTCTATGCTTCTATGATGCTCTGACATTTAGTCCCTCACACCTCTTCACTTAGATCATAACTGATTTGCACCATATCCAGCTTGCCTACTATCTTAAATCTTTTATCTAACAGTTCATTAGTTGACACATTTTCAATATCCAAATATGAAATATTCAAACCAATTAAAATTAACTGGGGTAGACTATACTCTATTAAAAGATACAATGTCAGATGTTTTAATGGTGCTGTATATAATTATACTGCAAACTAACTGTGCTGGCCATATTGTGTCGAGGTTTCCTCCTGCTCTCCTGAGTCATTGTAAAGATAAAGCTTTCTCATAAGGAGCCAAAGCGCTGCTGACTATGTCCTAACATGTACTATTCATCCATCATTCCTGTATTTGCTTTATTATACGAGCTCCCATTTATAAATTCTCACCCGTGCTTACAAATCTCTACATGGAAGCATCAAGTCATGATTGCACAGTTCAAGGCGTCTTGACAGTTTTGACCTCCTTGCAACCCTAATGTACCCTATAGCAAACTGTGATAGAAGGTGAAATCAGGAGAATATTTGAGTTCCAATAAAAGTTTTTGAGGCTATTTTCTGAGATTCAGTTCCCTCTCTATCAATTTAGGTACTGGAGAGAAATGCTTACATTTCCAACTAGTTTGCATTTTTCTTTCCTTTCTGGAAAGGAAAGTACTTAAAAATTGCTTGTGCATTTGCCAGTCTGAAGAAGGGTCTCAACCCGAAACATCACCCATTCCTTCTCTCCAGGGATGCTGCCTGTCCCGCTGAGTTACTCCAGCTTTTTGTGTCTATCCTCTTTTTAAACCAGCATCTGCAGTTCCTTCTTGCACATTGCTTGTGCACTGTTGAACCAGCTACCTAAACTGATAGTTTTAAGGTTTAGCAAGCGTCAGTACTTTTCCAATAACTGACTGCCATTTCATGTAGCTATTTCAGATGAAATCTTGCTTTTTTTTACATTGACCATTAAAGTTTACAGCTACCCTTGGATAATAGTCTCTTGTAGTCTATAAAATCTCAATTCGTATATATTTAGGATCTTGCATATTTTTGTGTATATTAGGAATACGTACAGGGAGTTGATAAGGTTCATAAACTGCTGCAAGTCATTCTGTGGATGAAAGACAATCGGTGTAATCTGAGTACATATATGACAGCGTTCTGACCACATGTTTTATAAAATGAGAAAAAAATTGGTATAATCTGTTTCAAAAGTATGTTTTCAATAAGAGTGCCACTATCTTAGAAAAGAGAGTGCCAGAGAGTGCCACTATTGTCTTCAAAATTTCCAACCCAGGAGGCCATTTGGCCAGTCATGACCAAGCCAGCTGAATAAGCCCTATTCAGCCAAATCTCACTATACAGCTGTTGATTTGTAGATCATGGGACATCCTGCTCATTTATGTAATTATTTTTAAGTGTGCCTTTACCACACTTCCAGACTCCAAGACTGGGTAACAAACATAGAAATTCATAACTTTCCTGAGTTTACTCTTAAGCATAAATCTTCATTGACTATTTATTGACTGTCAGTCTAATTTCCCCTCAGCCTTCTCTATTCCAAAGTGATCTAACTCAAGCCCTTCTTTCCTAGTAATGAAATTACTCCAGCTTTGACAACATGTTTTAAAAGCTCCCCTGATTCCCACCCCCTGGCAACCCCCCTCAGTGTCATTGCACGCTTCCTGTAATCCAATGACCAGACTGCACTTAGTACTATAGCTGTGGCCTAAATAATGTTTTATGCATTTGGCAGACAGAGCCATTGTAAACCTTTTTAAATAAAAATTCCATTGGCAGCAAATAAATAGCTGCTGCCAACGGCATTTATTGCCTGGTTTGCTGTTTTGAACTTGGCTTCCAGCTATGTAGACCAGTAACACGGTTTCCATATTTCTGATATGAATAAACTTTTTCTTAGGCTTTATGAAAGGTTGTGGTCAGATTAACAAGTTCTAACTATTTGTGTATGCATTTTACTATCAATCCAAGGAACTAATCCTCCTTCAATCAGGATTATAAATGCACACCAAAGGTAGCACAAAATGCACCTAAAAATATGGTGCCAAATGTTGAAAGCTAAATCATAGCACTGAGTGGATTTTAAGTAGCAGAAGCAGTATGCGTTCAACTGACAAAAGCCACACCAAAACCAAAGGATAAGATCAAAGCTCTGGTATGGCAGGATTGCAGTTGATAATAGTGGTTACCAATTAAACAGGAGGAATAGGAAAATAGATCTACATAGGATTCCATTACTTTGCATTGCATTTAGCTCTGGATCACTTTGGCAATAAGAACTATTATGTCAGGATGTTATTTAAGGAGTACAGCTCAGCATTGAACCATAAAACCAAATAAGCTTATCTCTAAACTTCTAGGCCTTGGCTTTAGGGGCCTCCATCTGTAACTGACTTCTAGTTTCCCTGGCCAGCAGAACTCAGTCAGTTAGTATAACTGGCCAGCAGAACTCAGTCGGTCATTATGTATACTGTTTACTCTTAGCATTGTGTGAACAAGACATTTCATTGCACCTTCTTGCATATGATAATAAACTAAACTAAATCTGCCATGCACATCCCATTCATGAACTGAGCAAGAAAGTATAAACGATGTGGCTTTTGCATTTGCTTTCGATAGGAAATGCTGAATGATTCATCTTGTCTCTATCTTGAGGCACTCATTATCATAGAAGCTAATGCAGCCAATTAAATTAATTCCAGCTGGCTAATTTTTTTAATCAACAAAGGGCTGAATGCACTGAATATAGTTTTTAAAAAAGTGCATCTTTATGCTGCTTGCTCTGGAATGGGCTGATAAAGGACAATTGCCAGGGAAATTTCACCTCCAGAAAGAGAAATAAAACACCTCTCAATATTCATTAACATTACTATAATTAGCAAAATGTGCTAAAGGAACTTAGTTGGTCAGGTCAAAACATTGCCAATCCATTTCTCTTCATATATGCTGTCTGTCCTGACTTCCTCCAGCACTTTTTTTGCACAGGATTCCACACCTGCAGACTCCTGTGTCTCTCTTACTGTCATTCGTCTCCTTCCACCGACATCATGAGTTCTGACATTAAATAGAAACTTCATATTCAGTGGCACAGACCACTGGAATCTTTTGACTTGTCACAGCTCTTGCACTGTCTGCATAATGCAAGCGAAGGGCATAAAATACATTGTACTGAGTGATGGTATGCTCTCTAATTACCTTGATGAGTTCAGCCCCACCGTTCTTGAAGCTATAACCATGCAACAAAATGCCCAACCCATTATTTTAAATATAAACATCCTCCACCACAGATGCATTGAGGTTGTTGTATTTGCCATCAATTCGAAATCCTACAGCAATTTAGGATGTCTTAACAAGGATTTTCCAAGCGCACAACAAGAAAAATTAGGGTCAGTAGACAGATGTTAGCTCCTTCATGATTTCCACCAAATCACATACGATCTTATAGAAACATCTCAGCTGGAGTGATATCCTGAAAACTCTTCCTAAGAAAGAAAAAAAGCTGGGAGGGGGCATTTAGGGATGGATAATAAATCTTGGCCTTGTTATCAATTAATTCCCTGTTCAATTGCATACATTTAAAACATAAATGTGCAGATGCCTTAAATTATGTAAATGTTGAGATATAGCATCAATATGAACCAAATCTATTTTGCAAATGGTTTTAATCTAGAATGTTATTGAGAATTTGTTATCAATATCATTGTAAATGGAAAGAGTTATGTCAATGTGAAAAGATGCACATCAACAGTGTTAACTTTTATACTTGACATTAGATGCCATTCTCTCTCTTCTGTCCTTCATGCATCTTACACTATTTGCATTAATGAAGTTGAATTACTGCTCTAAATTAAGTACCCTTCTTTTGTTTGGCAATGCAGTTTGTAGATTTTGAATTTAGTTATCTATTTAACAGTTGGGTGTATCAGTACAGTGACTTAATAACTCTTGTTAATTATACGGAGCAGATTTATTGAATCTGCATTTGTTCATATCGAAAGATTACATTGACATTAATTGGCAGCACACAATCAAGGAATTAAAGCAAACATAATAACTTAGGGAAGTTATGCCAATGAGGCCAATAAGGCCTTCTCACACAGGAAGGTGAAACATTCCTGTGTTTGTTGGAACAATCAAAGTGACTCTTTCTGGAAATCTTAAGCATTAAAAAAAAAAAAATTTAAACATTCGAAAGAAAAAAACCAAAATCAAGTTTGTATTCAATTGTATACAATTGAGATGATTTATCATCTGGTACAATTGAGTTTTTCTTGTAGCCAAATTACAAAATATCAAATGCATGCTTGGAATGGCTGTGTCTGATCTAGTTTGGAAACTGATGGAGGCACATGCCTTGAGTATTTAATTTGTGTTTTGCTGTGCTTAATGGAAGTGCAATGTAATCTCTTGCTTCTGTCTACCACAAAAATAGAAGGAATTCAGAACAAAACAATACTTAAATATTCACTTAGTTAGAGAGATCTATCCTGAATCTGAAATATGAGCCAAGCTCTTGTTGTGACATGTTTGGGGAAGAAAAGTAACTTGACTTTCTTGTTAATTTGTATATATTTTTTTAATTTATATGTTTTGTAGATTAGGGATGCCACTGATAAGGCCGGCATTGTTGCCTTTCCCAATTTTCCCTTTAGGAGTTGGTTGTGAACTGCTTTCTTGATTCACTGCATCCTTCTCATGAAGGTGTTCATATAGGGCTGTGGAGAGGAACTTGGATTGAACAACAATGAAGTACTGGGCAATATATTATGTCAGGATGGGATGCAACTTTTGAGGAACATTTTCGGGCCATTATTGGACATTAAACTTGTTGCTCTTCTCCTCCTTGGTGGTAGAAGTTGTGAATTCAGGAGATGCTGTCAGACTAACGTAGCCAAATAACTGCAGTGCACCTCTATCCACAGTCAAAATGTCACTCACTGCAGCCATAGTGTACCTTTTGTGTACGGGTTGGATATGACTAGAGTACCAAAATGGTAGTTAGCTTAGTCTAGGATAGTGTTGGGTTGTATGTGTTGTTGCTGCATTCAGTCAGGCAAGTGGGGAGTATTCTACAGGTTGAACACAGATTTTTCTGGCAACTGATGGTCCGCCCATCCCTACAATATGGACAAAATAATGAGAGCTCAGTTGAAATTCCCTAATGGGCCACTGATGGCATTGCCAGTGGTGAACGCCCTTTCCGGTCGTGTACCTTAGTTGTTAAATAATTAACAATGCTCTCAATCTCAAAGACACTAGAGCAAACTCTCGTTTTAACAACTCCGTTAGAACAGATGTTGGACATAGAGGACGGACCTACTGACCCATTCCTTCTCCCCACCCGTTTAGAGCTTTTTTCTGACGCCGCTCCCAACTCTCAAACTCTTTTTCACCCACTGAATGGATAAAAAGTGCTGGAGTAATTCAGCGGGTCAGGATCTCTGGAGAACATGGAGAAGCGGCATTGGGACCCTTCCTCAGACTGTTTCCGTCAGCTGAGTTACTCCAGATTTTGGGTTTCCATGTTCCCCATAAATCACCGTTCGCCCCGCCCCCCCTTACCTGCTGTCGCTTCAAAGGTGGATTGGGTTGGCGAGGGAGGAGGATGCGGCAGTGGTTGGGGGAGGGAGACCATGGTGGTGATGGGCTGAAGGCAGTTGGGGGATAAAGGGAGGGGGTGGAGGAGGCGGCGACCAGAAAGTCTGAAGCCGTGGCTCCCCCCTTCACCCACTGCTCCCTCTTTCTCCCCCTACCACTGCTGCCCCCATCTCCCCCACCACCACCATCTCCTCCTCCTCCCCATTTATCAGTTATTTTGAAGTTCTATCTACATGTAGTTATGCACCGATTTACTTGCTGCAGAGTTGGTGAACATGATGCAACTATTAACCAATGTTCCAATTATTATGGAAAGAAGCTCAACAAAGCAATAGAAAACGGCGGGCCTTGGGAACCGTTTTGTGAAACTCCTGCACTGATGTCCTAGTGCTAATGCGATACATCTCCGATTACCACCACTATTGTCCATTGCTGTTGGTATGCCAGCCCCTTGATGCCTATTGACTCGAGGGTTCCTCGATGTCACACTTAGTGACGTCAAGAAAAGCCTCTCATTTTGCCTTTGCAATTGATCTCTTTGATGCACGTTTGGAGTAAAATTGAAATGATATGCAGAAGATTTGTAGCTGTTGAAAAGCAATGCTGCTGTCTTTATACCAAGGAAAATAATTATTTTGGTCTTGATGCTTGCAAGTAGAATCAAGTGTTATAGTGGAAAGTTTGCTGAAGAAATGGTGTCAACATTTTTTCATCAAGCTTGTGCTCTTAGCAAATGTGATTTTGATTGTGTTTGTATGCCAAGTGGACCCACTACACCAGTTGTCTGGATGATTTGCTGGTAAGTCTTGGTTGGCTTTGCTATTGAATTCCTTGCTATTAAAAGCAGGTATGAAATTACATTATCATTTGGCATTATTTTATAAATTTTCTATCTTGGTGGACTGATTTGTACATGTGTATAATGTAGTTCTTCAATTTTGCCATTAATTGGCTGCATGATATGCTTTCTCTGTTTAAAAATGCTATAAAATGTTTGTCTAATTATGCAAAATATATAAGTATTATTTTCACCTGTTCATAAATCTCCCCAGTTCAGTTTAGGGTACACTCAAGAGAAACATATCTGCCTTGAGGGTATTAACCCGTGAAGGACATAAAGTTACATTCCCTTGGAGAAGATCAGGGAAATATCTTTGTGCATGGTATTGTACAGGATTAGCTAAAAACCCTGTTTGTAGCCGATTATATGCACTGTAAACATGAATGCTGATACATGTTTAAGCAATAGGATGTGAAGATTTCTGCTGTTTTGAAGATGAGTGAGAGCTTAAATTGAGCCATGCAGGGCAGGGTAGGTTGCTGGACGATGGAAGATAGGAAAAAACTGCTCACAATAGTTCTATAATTTTCCAGATTTTTAAGGAATCAGTTCTCCTCAGTGGCCTACAATACTTGAGAAGATTATACTTTGATAAGGACGTTTTGTGAAAATCTGCTAGCTGTCACTCCAACTTTAGTAGGACAAGAATGGATTTCATAGTTCTCCAGAATATTTTTTCTTTCCTGTTAAGAGTATGTCATAATATTCACATTGACATTGGAAAGTTCTTGTACCTTCCAAATCCATCTTTAAGCAGAAGGTGGACCAATAAGTTGTCTCTGGCCATAACTACAGATATTTGGTTTGTGTGTAATATGTCCATTTTGCTATGCCACTCTGACCTGTTAACTTGGGTTTGAGGCTGTCACCCTGCTGCATACCACATCCCCATCCCATGTTGATCATAGCAGGATGATGCCCAGTTTGAACCTGACATGATCTCCTTATCAGTGATCATAGGTGATATTGACGAACGTCATTATCATTAGAAATCTCTCGTACAACCTCAGTGTATTAACTTTAATAATTAAGAATTCTCTACATGCACAAGCCTTTTATAACATCACTGGCAGACTCTAGCTAATCCAGTGATGTTATAAAAGTAGTTGACATTAGTTTGTGTAATGCAGCTTTGGTGATTTGATTCAAGGTAGCTTTAGTGATTCAACAATGAGTCTATTTTCTTGGAGTCGGCAGAACATTCCTATTACAGTTGAGCACTCAGTGAACATGAGGTTCTTAATCATGTTTGGGTGCAATCCTTATATTTGAGTGCAAACTTGGGAAAGGTGCTGTTTTGGGACAATCATATCTTCCTATCATTTTGTGGGTCTTGAAAGCATGTGTCTTTGTGAGACAATAGACACTAGGTGCAGGCGTAGGCCATTCAATGTGATCATGGCTGATCATCCCCAATCAGTACCCCGTTCCTGCCTTCTCCCCATACCCCCTGACTCCACTATTTTTAACAGCCCTATCTAGCTCTCTCTTGAAAGCATCCAGAGAACCTGCCGCCACCGCCCTCTGAGGCGGAGAATTCCACAGACTCGCCACTCTCTGTGAGAAAAAGTGTTTCCTCGTCTCCGTTCTAAATGGCTTACTCCTTATTCTTAAACTGTGGCCCCTGGTTCTAGACTCCCCCAACATCGGGAACATGTTTCCTGCCTCTAGCGTGTCCAAACCCTTAACAATCCTATATGTTTCAATGAGATCACCTCTCATCATTCTAAACTCCAGAGTGTACAAGCCCAGCTGCTCCATTCTCAGCATATGACAGTCCCGCCATCCCGGGAATTAACCTTGTAAACCTACGCTGCACTCCCTCAATAGCAAGAATGTCCTTCCTCAAATTAGGGGACCAAAACTGCACACAATACTCCAGGTGTGGTCTCACTAGGGCTCTGTACAACTGCAGAAGGAGCTCTTTGCTCTGATATTCGATTCCTCTTGTTATAAAGGCCAACATGTCATTCGCTTTCTTCACTGCCTAATAGAACACTTTCGATTTGATGTTCAGCCCTTTATTTGCACGTGTTTGGCCTATGTTTTGCTTCGATTTGCTGTCAAGTTAATTGACAGCACAGTGGGTAATCTGGAAAGAAGCAGTTGCCAGTGTATGTTCATTTGGATGAATTTGTTTATTGACCTGCATTTTCTAGGTTAGTATTTGGGTGAATTTGTTCACCATTTTTGCAGATGTTAAAATCTTTCCGTAGATTTATTTCCTTGGTAGGAAGTTCCATTGCAAATACCGCGGCTGAATTTCTCTCCAAGTTCCATATACTACCAAGATTTATTTTTGATCATGCTTAGGTTAGAATCTACATTAGTTTATTCCTGTAAAGTGCACTGAGATACATTGAGAATTTTTTTTGCATGCTAACCAAGCAGATTATATCATGCAAGTACAACAGGATGTGCAAAAGGAGAAAGGAAACCAAGTGCAGTGTTACAGCTCAAGACAAAGTGCAGATTAAACAAATGTGCAAGGAACGCCATGAGGTAGATTGTAAGATCAGGAACATATCATTAGCAAATGAGAGGTGCATTCAAAAGTTTGATAACAGCAGAGCAGTTGTCCTTTAAAATGTGTTGGTAAGTGCTTTCAAGCTTTGTTTCTTCTGCCCAACGGGAGAGGAAAGAAGTAAGAATGACCTTCATGGTCTTTGATCATGGCAGCTAATTTCCCAAGGTAGCATGAAGTACAGATGGAGTTGATGAAAGGGAAGGCTGGTTTGTATGATGAACTGGCTGCTTCTGAAACTTTCTGCAATTATTTGAGGTCAGATAATAGGTATGTTGCAAAACCTACCTTAAGCGTCGCTGCAGATCTTATCCAAGCCCGTGTGTGCGATTTTGGCACCGTTGAGAGGGGGCCGGGTTTAAAACGCGATTTTCCCTAGGCTATTCAAATCGAGGTTGTTCAGCCTACTTAGTTGCTGACGAAAAATCGCTTCAAGTTTCGTTCGCTGGAGCTATTTTTAAATTTAATTGGTTAGTTTAATTGTTATAGTAGGTTAAAAATTATCCTCTAAACCCGCGACCGCCGACAATGGGACAGATCTCATACAGGGGACAACGGAAGGTAGGTTGTTTATTTTTACATTAAAAAGGGCTTCTTAAGATCCCTTTATACAAAGTTTTATGTTGCGAGTAGCTAATTTGGGGCCACATTAAATCCCGCAATATTTTTCTGGGCATATGGGGTACAAATTCACCGCAATGGGAACGTTCTAAACCAGCGTGTTCCACAGAGTTCCACAGGATCCCACTCGAAAGCTGATTTAAATGGCCATTAATTTACAGCAATTGAACACTAAATTCCTTCCATTTGGCCTATAAATTAATGTAAATGAGATTTAAAAATCATGTTTTATTGTGAATTCTTTGTGAATGTTATTTGGACACTTAGGCTATTTAAAAATGTTAATCTTTTCTTAAGAAATGGATAGATGTTTAGATCTAGTAATTGAAGTTTGGAATTAGCTACAATTGGGTAACTAACTAATTATATGCTTTAATTTCAGGTCATCCAAGTAAGATTGTTTCATATTTGTTTCAGAATGCTTCAATCTATAATAACTGAAAATTTCTTTCAGTTCTCTTAGTTTTTAAGAAAGTTATGGCCATTTCACTGTCCTCGATCACAGCTTTTGTGTTAAGTCAATGGAAAATCAATAGGGAACAAGATGCTAATTTCCGAGTATGAAAATGGCCATAACTTTTTTAATACTGAAGATATGAAAGTGAATTAGGTGTCAAATTAAACTTATTTTTGTGCTTTATAAATTGCAGACTTGATTTTTAAAATCTCAAAATGTTGTAACATTGCTACAGATAAGAGTCCAACCATGTCTAAGGTCCTCCAAAGCAGTATTTGATGATTGACTGAATCATGTACTCTAGGAGTTCCAGCGTTTCTTCATCTTAATTAGTGGTGTTACATCTCTAATTGTTACTAAAGCTACAAGAATTCAAAATGATTTGTAGTAGTTCATGATGAATTTATCAAATTACTTGCTCTAAATTATAGTGGTTTTTGTTCTTGGTTATTACGTGACAACGATGCCTCTGTTTTCTACGGATTGTTGCTTGGTTTCCTGATTATGGACCATGCTTTTTCGCTATTATGACTTAAATTTGTGGTTTTCATTAATCCTAGCATGACATTTTTTTTCTTCTGCCCATCCAATACACTTTTCTGCAGCAATCATACAGTTCCCTCCTAATGTTAACATAGAAACAGAAAATAGGTGCAGGAGTAGGCTATTCGGCCCTTCGAGCCTGCACCGCTATTCAATATGATCATGGCTGATCATCCAACTTAGTATCCAGTATACTTTGGGCTAAAGATCCATCATTTATTTATTTGCCTTTGTACTCCACAATTTGAGATTTGTAATTGAAAAATAATCACATGTGGTTAAAGTGCACATTGTCAGATTTTAATAAAGGGTATTTTTTATACATTTTGGTTTTACCATGTAGAAATTACAGCAGTGTTTATACGTAGTCCCCCCATTTCAGGGCAGCATAATGTGTGGGACACAGTAATGTCATGTCAATGAAAGTAGTCATGTTTAGTATTTTGTTGCATATCCTTTGCATGCCATTACCGCTTGAAGTCTGCGATTCATGGACATCACCAGTTGGTGGGTGTCTTCTCTGGTGATGCTCTGCCAGGCCTGTATTGCAGCCATCTTTAGCTTATGCTTGTTTTGGAAGCTAGTTTTATCTTCAGCATATAAAAGGCATGCTCAATTGGATTCAGATTATGTGATTGACTTGGCCACTTAAGAATTGACCATTTTTTAGCTTTAAAAAAACTCCTTTGTTACTTCAGAAGTATGTTTGGGATCTTTGTCTTGCTGTTGAATGAACTGCCGGCCAATGAGTTTTGAGGCATTTGTTTGAACTTGAGGAGATGGGATGTGTCTATACACTTCACAATTCATTATACTACTACCATCAGCAGTTGTATCATCAATGAAGATAAGTGAGCCAGTAGCTTCAGCAGCCACACATGCCCAGGCCATAACACCCCAACCACTGTGTTTCACAGATGAGGTGGTATGCTTTGGATCTTGGACAGTTCCTTCTCACCTCCATACCTTGCTCTTGCCATCACTCTGATATGTTAACCTTCGTCTCATCTGTCCACAAGACCTTTTTCCAGAACTGTGGTTGCTCTTTAAAGTACTTCTTGGCAAACTGTAACCTGGCCATCCTATTTTTGTAGCTGACCAGTGGTTTGCATCTTGCAGTGTAGCCTCTGTATTTCTTTTCATGAAGTCTTCTGTGGACAGTGGTCATTGACAAATCCACATTTGACTCCTGAAGAGTGTTTCTGATCTGTTGGACAGGTGTTTGTGGATTCTTTTTTATTATAGAGAGAATTCTGTCATCAGCTGTGGAGGTCTTCCTTGGCCTGCCAGTCCCTTTGATTAGTAAGCTCGCTAGTGCTCTCCTCTTAATGATGTTCCAAACAGTTGATTTTGGTAAGCCTAAGGTTTGGCTGATGTCTCAAACAGTTTTATTCTTGTTTCCCACTCATAATGGCTTCTTTGACTTTCATTGGAACAACTTTGGTCCTCATGTTGATAAACAGCAATAAATACTCCTAAGGTGATGGAAAGATTGGCGGAAAGATTAGGTTATGAGACCTCTCTTATACCTGCATGAAGGAGGCAATTAAACACACCTGAGCTATTACAAACACCTGTGAAGCCATGTGTCCCAAACATTATGATGCTCTGAAATGGGGGACTATGTATAAACATTGCTGTATGTTCACATTGCATTAACAGAAACTGCTTGTAGTTTATTTGATTTCATGTTTGCCATCGCTCCATCAAGTTTTCAAGTTGACAGAATGGAGCAGTTTTTGATGTTACAGGTGGGTCAGATTTCAATCATGAATGAGATGATAGTGTGTGGGATTGGATCCACAATTATCTTGCTTAATAGTACCATAGTCATCTTATTGACAAAGATGAGGTCAAGGTGATAGACTATTGTTCACATGAAAAGCGACATAAATGCAGGACACGAAACGCGACAAATATTCAGGACACGAAAAGCGACGGAAATTCAGGATGCGAAAAGCGACATAAATTCAGGACGTGAATAGCAATGAAAATTCAGGACACGAAAAGTGATGAGAATTGAGGACGGGAAAAGCGACGAAAATCCAGGACAAGAAAAACGATGAAAATTCAGGACGTGAAAAGAGACGAAAATTCAGATCGCGAAAATAGAAGAAAATTCACGATGCGAAAAGTGACGAAAATTTAAGATGTGAGATGCAACTAAAATTCTGTACGCGAAAAGTGACCGAAATTGAAGACACGAAAAGCGACAGATATTCAGGACGTGTAGAGCGACCAAAATTCAGGACGCGAAAAGTGACGTGAAATGCACCTAAAATTCTGTACGCGAAAAGCAACAGAGATTGAAGACGCGAAATGCGACCAAAATCAAGATGCGAAAAGCGATGAAACTTCAAGGATGTGAAAAGCAACGAAAATTCAGGATCGATAAACGACTAAAATTTTATCGCGAAAAGCGACGAAAATTCAGGATGTGAAAAGCGACATAAATGCAGGACACGAAACGCGACAAATATTCAGGACATGAAAAGCGATGAAAATTCAGTACGCGAAAAGCGACGAAAATTGAGGACACAAAAGGAGACGTAAAATCAGGATGCGAAAAGCGACGAAAATTCAGGACAGATAAAGCAACGAAAATTTAGGACGGAAAAAGTGACGAAATTCAAGACTCCAAATACAACAAAAATTCCGTATGCGAAAAGCGACGGAAATTCAAGACGCAAAAAGTGACAAGAATTCAGCACGCGAAAAGCGACGAAAATTGAGGATGCGGAAAGAGACGAAAATTCAGGACGCGAAAAGCGACGAAAATTCGGGACGTATAAAGCGACGAAAATTCAGGACTGGAAAAGTGACGAAAATTCAAGACGCGAAATACAACCAAAATTCTGTAGCTAGATCGAGCTACATACTGAATAGCTAGATAGGTTGCTAGATGGCGGCATATTGGATAGTTAGGTAGCTAACTTGTCTGACTTGCTGGATATCTAGATAGCTAGCTAGACTGAGCTACATACTGGATAGCTAGATAGCTAGCTAGACTGAGCTACATACTGGATAGCTAGCTCGTCTGAGCTAGGTAGCCAGGTAGCTAGCTGGATGGTTTGTACTAAGCTGCATACTGGATAGCTAGTTAGCTGGACAGCTACATATTTGATGGCTAGATAGCTTTCTAGACTGAGCTACATACTGGATAGCAACAGCTAGCTAGATGGCTATATACTGGATAGCTAGCTCGACAGAGCTATGTACTGGATAGCTAGATCGCAAGATAGATGGATAATGGATAGCTGGGTAGCATGCTATGAGCTATATGCTGGATAGCTAGATAGCAAGCTAGATGGCTACATATTGGATAGCTTGGTAGCTAACTAGATTGAGCTATATGTGGCTAGCTAGATAGATAGCTAGACAGCAACATACTGGATAGATAAATAGCTAGCTAGCTATGAGGCATACTGGAAAACTAGGTAGCTAGACGGATGGGGGGGAGAAATAGGGGGGATTTAGGGGAGGGCACCTGTAAATGTGGATTTAGGGGAGCGCATGTAAATAGGAGGGGGATTTAGGGGAGGGCATCTTTAAATGGTGAATTAGGGGAGGGCATCTGTAAATGTTGAATTGGGGGAGGGCACCTTTAAACGGTACATTGGGGAAGGCAACTGAAAATGTAGATTTAGGGGAGAGCACCTGTGAAGGAGCAATACAATATGAGCAACAACTGAAGCTTTGCAATAACTATTGTGTTGTTACACCGATCCACATAAATCATCTAATATAATTGTTTCCCCCTCATTACTTTATTCTCATGTGTACCGAGGTAAAGTAAAAAGATTTTAGCAGACCAGTTAGCAGAAAGACAAAACATGATCACAATTGAACCAGCTAGATGGATACATACTGTATAACTAGGTAGCTAGCTAGATGGACAGCTAGGTAGCTAGCTAGACTGAGCTACTAACTGGGTAGCTAGGTACATGGCTACAGAATGGATAGCTAGTTACATACTGGTGTTTCGTATTTACAAACAACGGAATTGGAGGAACAGCACCTCATATTTTGCTTGGGCAGCTTACACCCCAGTGGTGTGAACATGGTCTACTCTAACCACAAGTAACCCTTGCTTTCCCTCTCTCTGTTCCCACCGCCACTTTATTGCTCTGCTCGTTTCCCTGTTCGTATCTCTTCCATGGCCAACAATAGACAATTGTGGGCTCCGCCTTTCCTGGGCCATTGTTTCCGTCTCATTTTTTCCGTACCTTCCCACACCTCTCATTTCCATTTTCCCTGACTCATAGTCTGAAGAATGGCCTCGACCCAAAACGTCACCTATTCCTTTTCTCCAGATATGCTGCCTGCCCCGCTGAGTTACTGCAGCTTTTGTGTCTATCTTCGGTGTAAACCAGCATCTGCAGTTCCTTCCTCGATGCAGATTCGGTGGGCGGAAGAGCCTGTCTCTGCACTGTATCTCGAAACTAAACTTAACCAATCAACATTGATACCCAGCTCATTTATTCACATTATTTATACATTATATATATTTACATTATATATACTAATTAAAATTTAAATTGTCTCTCATGGGTGATCATTGGCGGTCACTCGAAACGAGTACGACAGTCCTCTCCATACCATTGTCAAGGTGATAGACTATTTTTCTAGCATTTTTAATTGAAATAGCTTGGCATCGGATATTGCATAAATTGTAGGTCATCATCTTAATGTGAAGTTATAATAGATAATAAGTGTGGTTTCTTTTCCAACTATTGTTTGTGTGGAGAATTCATGTTTTTGTTTTTGGATTTGTAGACCGAGACATTGTTCATTAATTGTTATTAATTTTGTCTTGATTACCTTTTCTGATGTTAAAGATTGTATTATTGTACTGTTCGTGCAATTCAAAAACCAGCCACCCCAATGATGGTCAATAACTGATTGGCTTTATTTGTCTTTGAAGAAACACATATCTGGTATAAGAATAGCCATGCCGTGGCTTTGGGAGTTTTTCGTATAGCAAATGCTGCTAAAAACATCTAAGTAAACCAGTAGAGTTGCTGCTTTACACTGCCAGAGACCCGGGTTTGATCCTGACTATGAGTGCTTGTCTGTATGGAGTTTGTATGTTCTCCCCGTGACATGCCTGGGTTTTCTCCAGGATCTTCAGTTTCCTCCCACACTCCAAAGGTGTACAGGTGTGTAGGTTAGTTGGCTTGGTATAATTGTAAAGTGTCTCTAGTGTGTGTAACGTTATTGTGCGGGGATTGCTCTTCGGCGCGGACTCGGTGGGCCGAAGGGCCTGTTTCCACGCTGTATCTCATCTCATCTAAACTAAATTAAACTAAGTAAACGAACAAAATGTGCCTTTCAATGAGTTCAGAAATTGGGAAATTAGTTTGTTTGTCAATTGGTGAATCTTAAAATTGTTTGATTTAGAAATTAATTTATTTTGCACATTATTTATAGTTTTGATTGTAAACTAACTGCCTGGAGGTGGCAATTAAGTTAATCAGGTGATCTGGTGACTGGGTAAGGCAGTCCCTGGGTTATGAAAGGGTTATGTTTCTGAGAAATGTTCGTAACCCAATTTGTTTGCAAATTGGAAATGAACAGATACAGTGCAGCAGAGAGTCACAGTAACTGCTGTGACAGAGAACAAGCAGGCCCGGAAAGGGCCAACTCACTGGCTCAGTGTGTGAGTCTGCTTCGTGCCTCCAACTATGCTCGGCTCTATCCCCTGATTGTTATGATTCGTTCGTATATAAAAGTGTCCATAGGTCAGACTTTCATAACACATGAGCAGTGCGTGAATAAATGATTATTGTCTAGGCGTTGAATGAGTACTTGAGTAACTTGGATTAGTTTAAATACATTTGTAAATGAGTAGGCTTTGCTGATGCAGAGTGGATTTAAACGGATTCCATTGTTAAAGTTCTAAAGTCATCAATTTGGTTAGTGAGGCAGAAGTGCTGTTTGTGCTTCTGATGCAGGGTTTGTGAATGTTTCGGGAGGTATAATGTTTCTGCTTGGTAGACTGGATTTAATGCGTTCCATAACTAGCCTCAAAGCATTTCATGATGGTGGTTGTCAAGGCCACTGGCATCATGCAGAAGTGGGACCCAGGATGCAGGAGAGTATGCCGTAAACTTAGTCCAATATGTCTGAGGTACTTGCTATCTGAATGAATATGTATGGATGAGAAATTTGATTCCTATATCATCTCGAGGAGAGAATGAAAATTTAGTGGAAAGGGTCAGATTTGGGATAATTGATACTGTTCTTAGCAGCCTTGAATGAGAGTCTCAAAGGTGAGTCAGAGCTTGAATCGGGAGGTTCCAGATTCTGTGGTCTATACAGGAGCGAGTGATGTAGGTGGAGCTAGCAAACTGGAGGCACATGGGCTTGATTTCATACCTCTCACAGCAGCAGAGTACATTGTGATCAGAGTTGAAAATTAATTATTCCACAGTGTGTGTGTAGAAAGGACAAGCAAAATGGAAAGGACAGGGCAGAAAAGTTTGTGAATGTTTGGGAATTTGAAGGATGAAGATGTTGAAGGGTATGGAAGATCTGATCACATAATGTTGATGATATTGATAAATTATTTTAAGTCTATTTTTAAATTGTGCCATATAAACAGGAATAGTCAGAAAGAATATACAATAAAAGCTGACAAGGCGTAAATAACAGCTTGTGCAGAAAATCAAGAAAAGCTTCTGAATACTATGATCATGAGGGAATTTAATATTTATAAACACCGAACAAGTCAAATTGCCAAAGGTAATTGGACGAGTAGTGTGTTAAAGTACTTTTGAAGCAGTTTCCTAAAATAACGTGATGAAAGCAGTGAGGAAAAGGTTATCTTAGACTTTTATCTAGTGCAGTGAGCCAGTGTTAATTGATAATCTCTTAGTAAGAGATACTCTTGGAAAATGTTATCACATTATGATTAAGACGCACACAATCAGAAATTAGAATTTTGAATTTAAATCCACCTATGTACTTGCGCAGTATACTGGTGAGAAATGTGTCATTTATCAGTAAATGATGACAAAAAAATTCAGTATTTTCAACACATATTACATAACAAAAATAAAATTTAAAAATATCCAAGGTAAAAGCAAGTAATCCATGTCAACTAACAATATCATGGTTAATGTTATATGAAAAGTAGAGGCTTGTAACTTTCTCAAAGTGTAGAAATTCTGAGGATTATGTTTTAGGAAGCTATTGAGTTAGTAAGGATGAATCACAGTGTTGTATAACATGGAAATGACCGTCACATCCATGCTGACCTATTTGACTATACACTAATCTAATTTGCTTGCATTAGATCCATATCCTACCATGACTCTCCTATTTAAATACCTGTCTAAATGTCTCTTAAATGTAGTGATCGTGTCAGACTACACAATCTCCTCTGGCAGTGAGTGTAACCTCTCAGTGTAAAACATTTATTTTTTAACTTCTTTCAATTCTCCTTTGAAACACTTTATGCTCACCTTAAACTCATGCCCTCGTGTTTTGATAAAATTAGATAGTGGAACCAATGGAGAAAGTGATAGACATTATTGAGTCACTTAGGTTTGGGCTTCTCCAGGGCAACAGGCCAGAAATCCTTGAAATCTGTCACGGGTGGTTCTGCAGGATGTTATGTCAGTCCAGCAAGTCCCTTCAAACACTTACATCCAGAGTCAATGTAGTAATCTGAAAATGCACAACGGCAAGATTGAACTTGCTTGACACCAGTCTGAGCTTCCATTGCAATGTTCAAATTTTTGATTTAAGTTGATTGTGCAGCAATGAAAGCTGACACATAGACCAATAGATATTTTTTAAATCATAAACATGTCCACAAATGTTTTTATGGACTTTGCACCCGTTCCATTTTTTTAAATGATGAGTTCTTAGTTAATTCTATTGCAACATATTAATATTGGTACAAGTGGATAAGGGATTAGGTAGGTAGATGAACTGAGCTGCCAGTGAGGCCAGAAGAACATCAGAACAACAAAACAGAAGGATGTAGTTTTTCATTCCTCATGTCTGCTGTGCAATTCTTGTGGCTGATTCTTAATTTATTTTGAAACTGTAAAACTGGTTGAAGATAATCCTAAGAAAATAAAATTACCCCAGTATTTATTTGTCAAGCCCTGTCAGAAATGTGTTTATTTCTGTCCTATCACCAACTAGAGAGTGGTCCTGACCTACCATCTCCCTCGGACTATTTTTAATTGGACTTCAGAGTCTGAAGAAGGGTCTTGACCCGAAACGTCACCCATTTCTTCTCTCCAGAGATGCTACCTGTTCTGCTGAGTTACTCCAGCTTTTTGTGTCTATCTTCGGTTCAAATCAGCATCTGCATTTCCGTCCTACACATTTAATTGGACTTTCCTGGACTTTATCTGGCACTAAACGTTATTCTCTATCCTGTATCTGAACACTGAGGTCGGATTCATTGTAATTATGTATAGTCTTCCTGCTGACTGGATCGCACGCAACAAAAAAACTTTTCAGTGTACCTTGGTACAAGTGACAATAAACTAAACAACTCAAACGGATAAAGACCTTATCTGGTTAACCACTTTATAATGGCAATGTCATGCTTTTCCAGTGTCTTCCTTTCCATTGCCATTACTACAGGTAAGTAGGAGTGATCTTACGCAGACCAAAAAGAACAGCTCTTCCAGTCATTATTTCCAGTTTTAATTGGTTATTTATTGAAGTAGTTGTACAAACAAAGAGATGAACATCCCAAGTTCTCCTTATTCTCATACAAGTTATAGCTTTCTGTTCTCCCTGATCTGGCGATAACTGTGTACTCTCCAATTCCTGTGCCTGGTCTGATCAGGTTTATTGTCACAAGGAGGAGGAGCCATCTTGGGGAACGGCTGCTAACCAGCAGCCGTCCGTTTAATTCATTTTTTTCCCAGTTTTTAGTTAGTTTGTTCGTCGTTTTTTCGGAGAAATTGACTTCTTATTGTGGGGGGGAAGGAGGTAACCTTACTTCTAGGTCCCTACCTAGTCGGTGAGGCAGCTTTTTCTCTGGGCTGCCCGTCGACCCGTCCTCGTGGCCTACCAGCGGGCTTGGAGCGTCGTTTCCTGGTGGGGACCGCCCAGCACCTAGGCTTCGGTGGCGGCACAGCGCAGGAGCGCCATCGCGGAGCGGAGCGGGCGATGCCTTGCCTGGGTCGCCGCGCTGGATCGACGCGCTGGAGCTCCGGTGAGCTGGACCGCCGAGAGCAACACCGACATTAACATCGGGAGCCTGGGAGCTCCAACTCGGTGCGTCCTTGTCGGCTGCGGAAGCCGACAATCCCCTGCTAGGAAGCGGCCATTCCAGGTGGCCCAGCCGCTGTGAGGACTCTCCTGACTCCGGGGCAAGACCACCCGGCTAGAACGGCCAAGAACATCAGGCCTCCGTTGAGGCAACAGCGGTGGCCTTAATAGGCCTGACTTTTGGGAGAACTGGGGTTGGGGACTGGACTTTTGTGCCTTCCCCCACAGTGGTAACCACTGTGGGGGGATGACTTTTCTGTGTGTAAGGTACTTTGTTAGTCTGTGTCCAAGATGGCTGTCGGAAGAGAGGGTGGACGCTGGCGCGCTTTAGCTGCTGCTGCTCTCTCTTCACATTGTGTTTTTTTTTGATTTTGTGTCTTTGGAGCGATCTCGATCTTTAATTTGTGTATTGATGATGTCCTTATTATTTATTTTTCTCCGACTATATGGTTTTTTTTCTCTTCTGTTTAATCATTGTAAGGTGACCTTGAGATTTGAAAGGGGCCCGAAAATAAAATTTATTATTATTTATTATTGAACACTCCCTGTCCCCTAAGCCCATATGTTATGCCCCTCTATGCATCAAATGACTGCCCCCAAGTGTCCAAAATAATACTGCTAGAAATATCTAGACCAAATAATATAATATGCCAACAGTAACTAGCCTAAACATAAATGGCTCCTACATACTTCTCATAGACCAGACCTTGCATCCTTTGAATCAATCTGCTGTATGTTAATTGTGGTCCCTCTTATGCAAGTATATCTTTAAATAGAAAAAGCTGATCTGCACAGTCTAATCAGGATTCTGCGTAATTATAGATGTGGTTGTTATGTGGTTATAGTCAAGAAATATCTCATAGTACACATAAGCTTTGCGATGCCATTCTGAGGTTTGAAATAACACTAAGCAAAGATCCTATAGCGGACACTCCTGCTAAATGCAATAGGCTGACGTGTAGTACGCAACGGAACGGAACGTGAGCCTTTTTTTCATCCATTTCCGTAACCGGACCCGACCCGACTCGCAGTGTAATCAACGTTGCGGGGGAACAGTTTGTGTTAATAAATTTAAATGTTGAAAAAGAGGAGAAGATTTTTTCCAAATAACTTTTATTTTAACGAGGATGTTTCCGTAACCGGCTACGATCTTTGGTGCGGAGACAGAAGCCGGTTACGGAAATGGGGCCTTAAATTACCCATGATTCTGCCCATGACCGTACTACGTCTTTTTCGTCGAGTGGACTATCTTGCTCGCTATAGGATCTTTGGCCCTAAGTATATGAAGTTCAGCTGCAACATATCCATCCATTAACTTTCTTGCAGTGCTGCACTTTGGACTTTGGGGCCAAGGTCCTAACATTAAACTCCATGTCTACTCCTTATAATAAACATAGCAAATAATACAAATACACAGTAGGTCAGGTTGCGAATGTGGGAAGGGTAACAGAGTTGATGTTTCAGATGAGTCGTCAACCTGAGAAGTTAACTGTATTTCTCTTCCCAAGGATGTGGCCTGTCCTATTGAGTATTAACAGCATTTTCTAATTGTAGATTTGCAGTTTCTGCATTTTTTAAATTTTTCACATTCATTACCTTTTTATTGCAGGCTGGAGAATTGCCCACCCTTCCCCAATCAGCTTCCTGAGGCTGAGCCACCTTGTTCTTTTACTCTTTCATGCGGTTGTGGCAAGATATCCATTGTAGCTATAAACCCTTAAAGAGTGCTCTTCCCATGTTTAGGCATTATCCTTTCTTTTCCAGATCTGAATCGGATTACAAAGAACCACCAGCATCTGTTGCAGCCGCAATGTACCTTCCCTTTGAGGCACAGACCAGCTTTATTTAGTGAAGCTGAACTTAAAATTATGCCATCATTAATTCTGTTTTCCCCATGCAAACAGAATTAATGCAGTTGGTTCAGGCTGCTTGCAGAATTCAATAATAATGACTGCAGAGTACAACCAATGCTATCTTTGAATGGTCCTGGGCTAATCGGGCATCCTGATCTGCTGCTCTGAGCCGGCCCTGCTGTGTGCCCCCCCCCCCCCCCACATATGCACTGTCTCCCTCGGATGGTCATGTTGCACATCGACCAGGCACAGACCTATTTGCACTTTATACTATTTTACTATTTATAAATCGTGTTTCTCTGGGTATCTAAATTTTATTAGTTGTTTAAGTTATGACATTGGATGGAAGCTGCATTCCAAATCTCGTTGCACCTATGTGCAATGACAATAAAAGATATTATTATTATTATTATCTCTGTTTTTGTGGGCTATATAAAGTTTAGCCCCGACAGAATTTAAAGCAACATTTAAATAAAAGTTAGAATGTGAATTCTAATGTCAAATTGCATCCTGCAAATACAATTAGGGAAAGAAGAATATGGTTGAAAATGTAGCAAAGTGGCAAGAAAGAAAAGGGAAAATTAATGTGAAAGTAAAGACAGTTCGACAGTAATTGGAGCTTATCATTCTATGAACCGTTTTTATACGTGTGTACTACAGTGTTGCACACTTGTATTTGAATGCAAGTATCAGTGATCTTTGATGACACTTTACTGGAGAAGTGGAACATGCCTGGACAAGAGCCCCCAGCTTCCACATTTGAGATGCATGTGCAATTAGGAAAGTAGCTGTCCGATTCGCCTGTATCTAGCAATGTTACAAAATTTTGAGATTTTAAGAATCAAGGCTGCAATTTATCCCATCAGATAAAGCATAAAAAGAAGTTTAATTTGACACCTAATTCACTTTCATATCTCAAGTATTTAAAATGTTATGGCTATTTTCATACTCGGAAATTAGCATCTTGTTCCCTATTGATTTTCTATGGACATAATAAAAAAGCTGTGATCGTGGACAGTCAAAAGCCCATAACCTTCTTAAAAATTAAGAGAACTGAATGAAATTTTCAGTTATCATAGATTGAAGCATTCTGAAACAAATATAAAATAATCTTACTTGGATGACCTGAAATTAAAGCATATAATTAGTTAATTACTCATTTTTAAATAGCCTAAGTGTCCAAATAATATTCACAAATAATTCACAATAAAACATGATTTTTAAATCTCATTTAAATTAATTTATAGGCCAAATGGAAGGAATTTAGTGTTCAATTGCTGTAAATTAAAGTCCATTTAAATCAGCTTTCTAGTGGGATCCTGTGAACGCGCTGGTTTAGAACGTTCACATTGCGATAGATTTGTGCCCTCAAATGTCCAGAAAAATACTGCGGGATATAATGGGGCCCAAATTAGCTACTCGCAACATTAAACTTTGTATAAAGGGATCTTAAGAAGTCCTTTTTAATGTAAAAATAAACAGCCTACCTTCTGTTGTCCCCTGTAAGAGATCCGGTTGCCGGCGGTCGCGGGTTTAGAGGTTAATTTTTAAACTACTATAACAATTAGATAAAGCCCTTAAAAGTAATAATAGCTAAAGCGACGGAATCTTCCAGCGATTTTTCGTTAATAATTAACTAGGCTGAACATCCTCGATTTGAACAGCCTAGGGAAAATCGTGTTTTAAACCCGCCCCCCTCTAAACGGCGCCAAAATCGCGCACACCCGCAGCGACAGATTTTCAGTGACGCTTCAGGTACGCTTTGCAACATACCTACTGTATCATACTTATAATTACAATATTGATTTTGCTGCAAAATCCAGACTGCTTATTTCCTTCGCTCCATAGATGCTGCTGCACCCGCTGAGTTTCTCCAGCATTTTTGTGTACCTGCTATTTGATTACCCTTTATGCCCCTGTCCCGCTTCGGAAACCTGAACGGAAACCTCTGGAGACTTTGCGCCCCACCCGAGGTTTCTGTGTGGTTCCCGGAGGTTGCAGGTGGTTGCCGGAGGTTGCAGGTAGTGGAAGCAGGTAGGGAGACTGACAAAAACCTCCGTTGTGTTGTTTGCAGATGGGCACCTCACAATTTTTTTAATATTTTAAGTACAGGATTCCCACTAATATTGTTGCACAACAGAATGATTTAAATGCTATAATATAAACTCCTTGACTTGACATATTCCCAATTACATTAAGAATATAGCTTTACAGGCACCTCCATGTATCCCTTGATATATTTATCAGGTATTCATACATCATATCGGTACAGTTTTCAGTGTTTTGACCGTTTATCATTTAGGCTAGCAGGATCTCTATATATTAAATTTGTATTGGATACAAATCTCTAATCATTTTATAATCCTGTACATTTACGTTCTCCTTGATAAGAGATTTTAGAATTAAGAGAAACTTTTTTTGAATGTGCTTAAGATTAAAATAATATGGCAAATTCACAAATGCATTCAACTAAAAGCTAAAAACCAGCATTGTGCAAGCATTGCAGTGTTTCATGAAGTGCAAATTAAGTATATTTTGAGGTTTGCTCAGGTGGCTTGTGAAGTTCAAAGATTAATATATACATAGAATTAAAATGTTATCTTCCAGTTTGAACAGAATGCATTATTAATGTTTACCTTGGATCTATGTCAGTTTGTGATGCCCGCAGAATAAGTCAAATAAGCTCTGAGCAATGCGTTGGCAAAAAAAAACTTTAAATCTGTAATTTTAAGAATTTTGTTCCTTGCTGTTAGTGAAGGAGCACTGTCAACTTGGGTAGATACAAAATGCTGGAGAAACTCAGCGGGTGAGGCAGCATCTATGGAGAGAAGGAATAGGCGACGTTTCGGGTCGATACCCTTCAGACTGATGTCGGGGAGGGTGGGGGACAGGAAAAAGAAAGGAAGAGGTGGAGACAGTAGGCTTTGTGGAAGAGCTGGGAAGGGGGAGGGGAAGGAGGGGGAATGCAAGGGCTATCTAAAATTAGAGAAGTCAATGTTCATACTGCTGGAGTGTAAACTACCGAAGCGAAATATGAGGTGCTGTTCCTCCAATTTGCTCTGGGCCTCACTCTGGCAGTGGAGGAGGCCCAGGACAGAAAAGTCAGATTGAGAATGGGAGGGGGAGTTGAAGTGCTGAGCAACCGGGAGATTAGGTTGGTTAATACGAACTGAGCGGAGGTGTTGGGCAAAGTAATTGCCAAGCCTGTGCTTGGTCTCGCCAAAGTAGAGAAGTTGGCACCTGGAACAGCGGATGCTGTAGATGAGGTTGGAGGAGTTTTGTTAAGTACCCCTCAACTGCGATTTTGCAAAGGCTGCGTGGGTAACCAGCAGCAAGTATTTGTGAAGTCATGTTAAGTAGCAGTGTAAATTATTAAATGCTGAAAACTTGGCCTTATATGTTACTGGTTTAGCATTTCTTAGCATGTAAGTGCTGAATGACAGCATTAAAAGAAAGCAGCCAACGTAATCAACATGCTCATTTTGAAATTAGAAGTCCCACAATTCATTTCTAATATTTTTTGATTATATAACATTAGTTATCTTTTTGAGGGTGGTTTCCGAAAAAACCTTTCCCTGTAATCCAGTGTCACCACCGTACTTAGTGGGCAGCAAATGTGGTGAGGTAAATCACTGCCCAGTATATTGTCTAGTCTGATCTTGCTGGTACGAGCAGAAGTATGAAGATCCATTTTGATTCACCTGTCCACGCTCACAGTTCAAAGCAATCTCTCATACAGCTGTACTTACTAGAATTGCTCAGGCATAATTGAGTTGCAAATGGAGTAATTGCTGTCTTGTACCCAATACATGTTGATTCAGTGATGAATATTTAAAATAAACAATGTCATGTTGAATGGATTGATAACATAGTCAATTGCAAGTTTATGTTGGTGGTTTGAGACAAGAGTTTTACACAGGAGGAGTTCCAAACTTGTAACACTCATTAGGGCAAGAGGATATCAGTATTTGAAATGATAATGTGTTACTCAAAGTCAACTTAACCTCCTCTATAAATGCAAGATAACATTGCAATAGCATGACTGTTTGCCATTTTTACTGAAATGAACTGGTGGTGCTAATAAATCTGAGCATATTAAGCACTGTAATGAGCTTTGAAAGGACACAAAACAAATGACCCACTATATATTGATAAGCATAATCTATTTGTTACTGGAAATCTGAAATGAAAGATGCTGGTCAGGCAGCATTAGTGCCTCTACGTGAACCTAATGGTTTTCTTAAATTGTAATGCAGTAGCATTTTTGTTGGTTGATGTAATCCTTGGTAAAGTGCTAAGCCATAAAGCAATTGTGCGTTCTGCTTTCTGATGAATTAACTGATCTCTGGATTTACGAAATTTGTTAGGATGTTCCCACACTAGTGAGGCTAAAAGTAGGCAGAATTCCCATTCCTAATGGCTACTACTAAAGCAATGCAGATAGACAAAATTGAATGAAGTTGCATTTGGTTTTGATCGGGATGCTTATTTTGGCTATGTGACCCCATGGTTAAATTAGCTCAATTTAGATGAAGGCTCTCTGTTTGTGCTGATCCCTGAATCTCAGGGTGGTGGTAGGTGTGGGGAGGAGAGAGAGAAATATAAAGCATTGTTTCTCTATCTAGTCACCCTGCAATAGCACTCTAGCATGCACAGTTCTATGGGTGTGAGGTGGTGGTAATGGGAAACAACTGTGGTTTTCATGCTATCTATGTTTGCATATGAAAAATAGAATCTTGCCAATAATGTTTAAAGAATCAGGGTCATTCTTAAAATTGTGAAGATATAATGATTGACACGATGCCATAGTGATAGTGCTACTGCCTTACAGTGCCCGAGACCCGGGTTCGATCCTGACTACGGATGTTGTCTGCACAGAGTTTGTACGTTCTCCCCAAGACCTGCGTGGGTTTTCTCTGAAATCGTTAGTTTTCTCCCACACTCCAAAGACGTACAAGTTTATAGGTTGATTGGCTTGGTATAATTGCAAAATTATTGCTGGTTGTAGGGTGGTGTTAATGTGCGGGAATAGCAGGTTCGTGCGGACTTGGTGGGTCGAAGGGCCTGTTTCCGCGCTCTAAACTAAAAACAAAACTGATAAGTGAAGAAAGTTAGAAATAAATAAAAAGTAGAACTGAGTATGACGTGACAATATAATTTTGCTTGGAGTGCAAAATGTTAACATTTCTTGGACAGCCATGCATGCGCCTCCTTTGTGGCCAGAGGTGTTATTGCATCACGGGTGCATGCTGTCCAGGGAAAGACTGTCATTTGGCACTCGAAGTCCAACCTGATCTTTCCTGTGCAGCACAGGGTGGGATCCAAATATGGAAGTGTCTTATTTTTTTCATCCTTTATGCTTTTCCATGTTTCCATATCGACTGCCATCCCTACCTCTCACTCCTAGTCATCCTCCAGAACACCACACAGGCACATGTGACTAACTCTATCCCACCACCACCAAATCAGATAATTTAATAACACATTTTTAAACGCTCTGCTGGTGTGCCACTCCAGTTCTCATTTTGTGCACATGTTTTAGGTGTACAGCACAAAGAGCCGCGTGTATGCACATGTACACATGGACAGGGTAATTTAGTGCGTGTTTCTGCTGCATTAAAGAACTGTGTTACTGGCTTCTTTGTTATATTAGAACAGAAGATGGCGAAAGTTATTCTTGTGAATGCAGATCACAGCATTAATCCCATTTGTTTTTGCACTGAACCTAGGTTATAATAAATAATTAGCCTTTTCATTAACTACAATTTCAGTAATCTGTCCAATCTATAGCATAGGTGTGATGTATGACGTACTACAGTTCTACATTTATCTGGTTCCCATTCGTTAGCTTTAATTTTTGTTTTTATAGAAAAATATATTTACTGTTATCTTGATTAAAACGTTGTACAGGTGCACAACCTTTTATCCGAAAGCCTTGGGACCAGACACTTTTCGTAATTCAGAATTTGTCGGTCTTCGGAATGGAAATTATTTAGCGTAGATTTTAATGGCTGGCTCAGTGGTAGAGTGCTCGGCTCATATCCGCAAGGTCGCGAGTTTGCGCCTTGATCCTGGCAGTTACTCGATCGCGAGTTTGAGTCTTCAATGTCGTTTTTTCTTGCAGAATAAATGTTTGTATGAAATACAGTGTAGGAGAAGTGTACTGACTGTGTGGGCAGAACTTTGGAAGTGATTGCCCACCAGTCTAAAAAGCCGCTGTGTCTCCCTGTCCCTGGGATAGCAGGGGGCGATCAAACAGCACAATACCCCCCTCCCCCTCCAACTCCAGAGGAATCCGCTCCCCGATGGGCCGCTACCAAAGATCATAGAGGAGCTCCTCTATGATCTTTGGCCGCTACAGCGACAAGTGGCAGTTTGCCCACAGCCCGAGCTGCGCCCCCTCATCCGCCACCCCAAGAACAAGACGTACCTTGCACACCATCAGCTTCTGCCCCTACGTGTTCCTCTGGAGTTGGAGCGGGGCTGGGCTGCAGTTGCTGCTGGCTGTGGGTCTCTGGGATCTCCGTGCTTGCAGTGGGCCTGGGGGTCGGTGGGCGGCGGTGGGAGCTGTGGACCTACGGACCTACCTCCGTGGAGCTAGCCAGCTTCGGAGCGTGGAGAGCTGCGGGGGCGAGCTGCTGCGACCCGACTCCGGTGGATGGTGACACCGGGAGCTCGCGGGTCTCCGGTTGGAGACTGCTTTGCGGGGCACCGGCAGCGGCGACTTCTCCCGCCCGAATTACGGGGTTGAGAGCAAACATCATAGAGGTTGAGAGTGACCTGGAGGGGGGCCTTACAACGCCCGGCGCGGCTGTAAATTGCCGCGGACTTGCTAGCGCCCGCCGGGGGCTCCAACATCAAGACCGGGGCAGGGCCCTACATCTCCCGGCGTGGCTTTGAGTGGCCGCTCCCCGATGGGCCCCTACGACGCCCCGAGCTGCGCCCCGTCATCCGCAACCCAGGTTCCTCTGTAGTTGGAGTGGGGCTGGGCTGGTCTCTGGGATCTCCGTGTTTGCGGTGGGCCTGGTGGTCGGTGTCCAATTGGTCCTGACACGGTCCTGCTGCATCAATCGCCGACGTGAAGACAGTGCAAAGCCCCCGCGCCGGTGCAATGGGCGGGGAGCTGGAGAGGGGAGGGAAGGGGTCACACACATGGCCGGGAAGCAGAGGGGTGTAGGTGGGGTGATACTGAAGCGAGCGACAATCTGCTGCTGCCTGCCCCGCTGAGTTAAAAAGTTCCCACGCAAGACTCACGAAACACTGTATATCGTGAGTCTACCGTGGGAACTTTTTAATTCAGCGGGCAAGCAGCAGCATATTGTCAATTATTAACCCTCCCGCGCAATATACCCTCATCTTCTCTTTTATGAATGGGGATTTAGTTCCCCTTTCTTCGAGGACCGACCGGAGGTTCCGCTGTCACCTCTGCGGGCCGCCCTCGGTGAACGTTTTCAAGGACCTTTCTTCAAGGACCGAAAAAATGGCCGCTATTCGGAGGTTTTCGTTATTTGGATCTTCGGATAAAAGGTTGTGCACCTGTACTTTATTTGCAGATTCTACAAGCCGGACATATATATTTAATTCATGACAAATAAAGCATTTCCATGCCTAAATGATAATTATCCCATTGATCCCTCCTATTAATCTGGTTATTTAAATTCCCGTTATTAGGTATCACAAGTCATGATGGTAATTTTGAAGGAGTTAGGATCATAGAGTCACACAGCATGGAAAAGATGCTTATATACAGTTGTACAGCACAGTAGTACCTGCCTGAGTATAATCTGCTTAACCTTTCGTATCTACGAACCTGTCAAAATATATTTTAAATGTTGTTATAGTAACTGCCTCAACTATATCCTCTGACAGATTGTTCAATATGTCCACCACCTCTGTGTGAAAAGCGTAAGAAGGTTGTCTTGTAACAATTGAAGTTCAGGTCTTGAAACTTTTTCTGTTTTAGGTTGTTTTTTGTTTCTACAATGCCCTCCATAATGTTTGAGAACCCATCATTTAATTATTTGCCTATGTACTACACAATTTGAGATTTGTAATAGAAAAAAGCACATGTGGTTAAAGTGCACATTGTCAGATTTTAATTAAGGCCATTTTTATACATTTTGGTTTCACCATGTAGGAATTACAGCAGTATATAGAGATAGATATAGATATCTATATAGAGATATCTATATAGAGATATAGATATATAGATATCTATATATAGATATCTATTTATAGATATCTATATCTATATATCTATATCTATCTATATAGATATAGATATAGATATAGATATATATATATATATAATCTATAGATCTATATCTATAGATCTATATCTATATATCTATATATATCTCTATATATATCTCTATGTATATATATATATAGTGGTTTCTTTCCCCCCCCCCCCCCCCCCCCCCCCCCCCCATTTCAGGGCACCATAATGTTTGGCACACAGCGATGTCATGTAAATGAAAGTAGTCATGTTTAGCACTTTGTTGCAAATCCTTTGCATGCAATGACTGCTTGAAGTCTGCGATTCATGGACATCACCAGTTTCTGGGTGTCTTCTCTGGTGATGCTCTGCCAGGCCTGTATTGCAGTCATCTTTAGCTTATGCTTGTGTTGGGGGCTAGTCTCCTTCAGTTTTCTCTTCAGTATATAAAAGGCATGCTCAATTGGGTTCAGATCAGGTGATTGACCTGGCCACTCAAGAATTGATCATTTTTTAGTTTTGAAAAACTCCTTTGTTGCTTTAGATGTATGTTTGGGATCATTGTCTTGCTGTAGAATGAACTGCCGGCCAATGAGTTTTGAGGCATTCGTTTGAACTTGAGGAGATAGGAATGTGTCTATACACTTCAGAATTCATTATGCTACTACCATCAGCAGTTGCATCATCAATGAAGATAATTGAGCTAGTACCTTCAGCAGTCATACATGACCAGGCCATAACACCTCCACCACCGTATCTCACAGGTGAGGTGGTATGCTTTGGATCTTGGGCAGTTCCTTCTCTCCTTCGTACTTTGCTCTTGCCATCACTCTGGTATAAGTTAATCTTCGTCTCATCTGTACACAAGACCTTTTTCCAGAACTGTGGTTGCTCTTTTAAGTACTTCTTGGCAAACTGTAACCTGGCCATCCTATTATTGCGGCTAACCAGTGGTTTGCATCTTGCAGTGTAGCCTCTGTATTTCTGTTCATGAAGTCTTCTGCAGAAAGTGATCATTGACATATCCACACCTGACTGCTGTAGAGTGTTTCTGATCTGTCCGACAGGTGTTTGGGGGGTTTTCATTATAAGCGAGTTTGGTATTCCGACTACGCATGCCTAGGTCATGGGTCACTGGAGATAAACATTGGATCTGTTGTGTGTTATCTTTGGTTATCAGACCTTCATTTCAGTGAATGCTTTGTGCTGCTCCTTGGGGTCGCGGTCGTGGTCTATTTTCTTGCCGCCCCCGGACTCATCCATTCCCGTGCCGAGGGATTCGATAGTGGAAATGGCCCGACCCTTGGGAGCCGCCACAGGACCCCCCCCCCCCGCCAGAACAGGAGGCACAAAACGCACCGGCGGGCGTACTACCCGACTGGCAACCACCGGCTGGTCAATGTCCAAATGTGCCGGCTTTAACCGGTCAATCGACACGGCCTCCGGTCGGCCCCCAGCCAGCCCCCCATGTCCAACACAAAGGTTGCCTGTCCGTGCTCCAGCACCCTGAACGGGCCTTCATAGATAGGGGCAGTCCTGGAGGGCCGATGGTACGTGTGGGCGGAATGTCCCATGACGGGACGTCAGCACGGGCACGAGCCTGTAGAGTGGATGATGGCATTCCCTGCTGCCCCGGCACTGACGGCACAAACTCCCCAGACACTGAGTAGCTACCCGTAAACGAGCTCCGCTGAGGATGAGACCAAGTCCTCCTTAGGCGCAGTTTGGATGCCCAGCAAGACCCACGGCAGTTAGTCCATCCAGTCCGGGCCGGAGAGAGTCGCACCTTCAGCGCTGCCTTGAGTTGCCGGTGGAACCTCTCCACCAGGTTGTTTGCCTGCTGGTGATAGTGGTGTGGTGCAGCCGAACACCCAACAAGTGAGCCATGGCCGACCACAGCTCAGAGGTGAAATGTGGCCCCTGGTCCGAGGAGATGTCCACCGACACCTCAAAGTGAGCAATCCAGTGTGCGGACAAAGCACGAGCGCATGTAGCCGTTGAGGTATGGCCTCCGGCCACCGCATGAAGCGGTCTACCATCGTAAGTAGATGGGTGATGCCCTGGAACTGCGGGAGTGGCCCCATAATGTCCACGTGGAGGTGGTCGAAACGCCGGTGTGGTAGACCGAACTCCTGGAGGGGAGCTCGGACATGGCGCTGGATTTTTGCCGTCTGGCACGGAATTCAGGTGCAGGCCGTGTCACATGAACTAAGCAGCCACAAGGGCCGTCGTCGCCCTGATGGATGGGTGAGCCAGTCCGTGGATCATGTTGAAAACCCTCCGGCGCCATGCAACAGGGACGATGGGGCTCGGCTGACAGGACGACACATCACACAGGATTGTTGCTCCTCTAGAGGCAGGGTAGAATAGTCACTGCCGGGCGCCACTACGAAAACAACGTCAACGGCGGGGCGGAACAACGCGTCGGCCCCTCGGTTCTCCTTCCCCGCGATGAAGCGGATGGAGGTGGTGTACTCCGAGATGTACGCCAACTGCCGCTGCTGTCGTGCGGACCAGGGGTCGGAAACCTTTGCCAGGGAAAATGTGAGCGGCTTGCGGTCCATGTAAACGGTGAATGGGTGGCCCTCCAGGAGGTAGCAGAAGTGGCGCACCGCCAGGCACAGAGCCAGGAGCTCGCCGTCGAAAGCGCTGTACTTCGTCTGGGCGTGGTTGAGGTGTCGGCTGAAGAAGGCCAGGGGCCGCCAACCCCCGTCCATCAGTTGTTCCAGCACGGCACCAACCGCCAACTCCGAGGCGTCCAGCGTAAGGGCGTCCTTGGGAGCCGCCACACCCAAATATAACCAGCATGCAGATCATGCAGTGCCTCGGCCCCACGGGTGGGCTCTGAACTAACCCTTATTGGAACTTTAGCGAGCAACTTGTTAACTGGCGCAGGGGCTGCCTGTGCAAGAAATGCAACTTTCGCTGGAAATCACCAAGCACCCATCTACATTAATCTAATTTACCAGTAGTTGGTCCAGAACCTTTTTTGCCTTGGCGATTCATATCCTTTTAGATACAGAAGTGTTATGAGAGTCTCTGCTCTACCACTTTATCAAGCAGTGTGCTGCAGAATGCTGATTTTTACTTCCTCAGATTCCCTCTAACTCTTTCGCTCCTTATATTTAACCAATGCCCTCTTTCAGCTATCTCTGCTATGGAGAAAACATTTACTCTATCCACCCTGCGTATGTCCCTCATAATTTTGTACAGCTCTTAATCTTTTCTGATCTCCTCTCCATCGTCTCTACTTCAAGGAATCAAATTCAGCCCAGTTCTCGCAACTGAAATTATCTATTCCATTACAAAGCCAAAAAGAAAAATAAAACATGAAAAAAGGATCAAGATCATTAAAACGAGTTGAAATAAATGATAAAAATGTAAACACCTTTCTCTTGGGAGCTGATGTCCACAATTCATATTAATAGAATAAAAAATCAAGTGTTCAAAAATCAAGAAATCTGAAATAAAAAACAAGTTTTGGAAACACTGAGCAAGTCAGACATTAGCATTCTGACCTGCAGAATTTTTATTTACCAAATTTCTGTTTTCAATTCTTTCAAATGGGATTAAACATGGAAACTTAGAAGTGTTCAAGAAGGAACTGCAGATGCTGGAAAATCGAAGGTACACAAAAAAGCTGGAGAAACTCAGCGGGTGCAGCAGCATCTATGGAGCGAAGGAAATAGGCAACGTTTCGGGCCGAAACCCTTCTTCAGACTGATAGGGGGTGGCAGGGAGAAGGAAGGAAAAAGGAGGAGGAGGAGCCCGAGGGCTGGCGGATGGGAGGAGACAGCTCGAGGGCTAAGGAAGGAGAGGAGACAGCAGGGGCTAACAAAATTGGGAGAATTCAATGTTCAAGCCCGCAGGCTGCAGACTCCCCAAGCGGAATATAAGGTGCCGTTCCTCCAATTTCCAGTGTTGCTCGCTCTGGCCATGGAGGAGACCCAGGACAGAGAGGTCGGATTCGGAGTGGGAGGGGGAGTTGAAGTGCTGAGCCACCGGGAGGTCAGGTAGGTTCTTGCGGACCGAGCGGAGGTGTTCGGCGAAACGATCGCCCAACCTCCGTTTGGTCTCACCGATGTAGATCAGCTGACATCTAGAGCAGCCTGCAGTAGATGAGGTTGGAGGAGATACAGGTGCGACAGAGGTTCACCTGTATCTCCTCCAACCTCATCTACTGTGCGACAGAGGTTCCACAGGCTCAGTCATAATGTTCCAGCCTGAGAGTTGTGAACTCTGGAAGATCACATCACCCTATTGGATGCCATGTGAAGTCCACTAAAACAGCACAGGCAGTTGGTCAGAAGATGTCTCTGTCAATTTAAACTGACGGCTGTGCTGAACCCAGAACTTCTGCGTGGATATGCAGCTAAATCCTGGTATTATCTTTGGTATTGATGGGTTTCACTGTTATTTGGAAATGTGAGTCATGTAACCAACATGCTTCCAAACCAAATAGGCATTTAACATGATCTGTCTCCGTATATACTTTTACATGGTTCATGTTCTGTTAAATCCATACCCTGATCAATGCACCCTTAGGTGGTCAGGATATTCATCAAAATACTAAATGTAAGTCATAACAATGGACTTCTTAAGTGCTTGTTATATGTA
Source organism: Amblyraja radiata (assembly GCF_010909765.2). NCBI lineage: Eukaryota > Metazoa > Chordata > Chondrichthyes > Rajiformes > Rajidae > Amblyraja > Amblyraja radiata. Next base: position 5,660,353 of record NC_045956.1, read on the forward strand.
TGGCAAACCATATTAAAAAGAGATCTTGTAGTTTGATATTTTATCCTGCTAGTATGTTAGCAAACCCTGTATTTTTACAATACTGCACGCAATAATGTGTCAAAGGGAGTCAAATTTCAAATTCCTTCAAAAAAGTTGACACGCATTTTATTGGGTTCATGCCTAACATAGTATCAACAAAAAAATATAAGAAAAGATAGCATATTGATGGCATGTTTCCGAAAATGGCATCAGAATACACAAATACATTTTGTGTAACTGTTGTAACGTGGTATCCACCGACACATATTTCTTATTCCTTTCCCGACACACATCATACACACAAATGCACGTTGTGGTGGACACTCAAAGGTTTGGTATCCCAGAAAACGAATGTTACATTATTAGCGAAAACTAAACATTTTCACCAATGTGATTTAAACGGTACATTACCTTATGGATTTGACCTCTTTCGATGGCCGACGATTCGTCAGAAGGTTTGATTAGGGATGATTTTTTAGTAAGTAAAATGTCTCCGTAATGATCGTTGTGGAGCTTCTGGAAGTTGACACGAAGGAATGAAGTTAGCGACTTGGTCTGTACGAAAGAGAAACAAGAGACAGTGTATTGCCGGGACGACAGATGGCACAATGGGCTAAGTGTTCGGCTGGCAACCGGAAGGTAGCCGGTTCGAATCCCGCTTGGAGTGCATACTGTCGTTGTGTCCTTGGGCAAGACACTTCACCCACCTTTGCCTGTGTGTGAATGTGTGTGAGTGATTGGTGGTGGTCGGAGGGGCCGTAGGCGCAGATTGGCAGCCACGCTTCCGTCTGTCTGCCCCAGGGCAGCTGTGGCTACAGAAGTAGCTTACCACCACCGAGTGTGACTGAGGAGTGAATGAATAATGCGATGTAAAGCGCCTTGAGTATTAGAAAGGCGCTATATAAATCCCATCCGTTATTATTATTATTATTGCCAAATTGAAGATTGGCTTGTTTTTTTTGTCTTTCAAGTTCAAGTTCAAGTGAGTTTATTGTCATGTGTCCCTGTATAGGACAATGAAATTCTTGCTTTGCTTAAGCACACAGAAAATAGTAGGCATTTACTACAAAACAGATAAATGTGTCCATATACCATGATATAAATATATACACACATGAATAAATAAACTGGTAGTGCAAATAACAGAAAGTGGTTGCTAATAATCAGAGTTTTGTCCGAGCCAGGTTTAATAGCCTGATGGCTGAGGGGAAGTAGCTATTCCTGGTTTTTAGTTCTTAGTTTTGATGACCAATTTATGTCCAAAATTTTTTTATAATTGATTTTAAGTCGGAAAATATATCGTAAACGGTCGTTGCGTTTTTGACACCATGATGTTTTTGATATATTAAATTGGAAAATAAGAAAAAATAATTAACTCAGCCAAAAATTACTACTACCATAGGATACCTCGTTGGGTTTTTGAAAAGCAATAGAGGTTCGGAGCCTCCGTGGTTTAACTTACGGAGGTACCAACCCCGATAACGGTCGATAACGTGACAATGGGCACCAAGCACAACGACCATTACGGGATCTTTGCTAGGCGGAATACCAGACGTGCTACTGTATTTTTCTCCTGGTATTGATGAATATATTTCTCCTGGTATTGATGAATATATTTCCTTAGATCATTAACAAAACGTATATGTATGAGGGGCCATATGAAGTTCATGACTAAATGTGGCAGAGTTTTTAATGTCACATTTTTGGTGTCCAAAATGGTGGTAAAAAGATGAAAAGTTGTCTGTTATGAAAAAAGTTTTTGACTTTCGGTCTTGAAGTAATCTAATTTATAACTGTTATTCGTAAGGTTTCACATGATAGGTAGATTTTTGTGAAGTACAGTGTAATGTTGTAAAAACCTGAATAATAATCTTGTTCCTCAAAATTTCTCCAATATTGTAAAAAGACTCATACTTCAATGAAGATCACTGTTTTATATTGAATTACACATGGTTTATGGCACAGAAACAGTCCGTTGACCCAATTGAGCATGGTTTATACCATAAATGAGCCTCCTCCATCCATTTTCGTCCAGCTCTATTAGCGCTAAGCTTTTGATCCTTCTATTTGTACAATTTTTATTTCTTAAAAATGGCAGTGAATGCTCTCTGGTAGAAAATTACATTCTAACATTTCTCCAGATAACCTTTTCATAATTATTGCTATCACTTCATCCTGTTTCCTAGGGAGGACAGTAGCATTTTTAATGAATGAACCAAGCAAACATTAAATAAATGCAGTGATTTGATTGTGGAGGGTAATTTACACAAAATATGTAGTTGTAATGACCATACAAATTGAAGGGAAAATATAATCAGATGCTTTAGTGTATGAATCCGTTTTACCACCACAATAGTATTTTTTTTCATGGTAAAAGTGTCCCAAGGTTAAACAATCCCAGTCAGTTGGCTTATGTGATAAATATATGCAATCTAGTTACTGAAAGAATTGTCTTCATTCATTTATGCACGCCTTTGATAACAAGGATCTTCTTGTAATATCACTATATTATCACTGGCCTATCCTTGGCTTAGGTGAAGAGACCAGCCTCACAAAGTGGGTCCTTAGACATTAATAAATGACAGGATAAATGAATCTCAGCATATCATGTGGATGGCATGATTATTTTTTCTTTTATACCCAGCAGATTTGTTATTTTCTCCGAACGTCATCATTCTCCACACTAAGAACAAAAAAACCGCATTAAAGAAGCATGCTATAGAGCCCTTGGAAATACTGAGTAGGTCATCCCCAGAGAGGAAGTTCCATAGTTAAAATGGGATATAATAATGACTCGTGCACTCGTAGAAGGAGGTTAGAATTGATATTCAAGCCGATGTACAGATGAAGAATCATATTGTCACAAAAGATAACCATAACATTAGTTTCATCAGAAAGCCACACGCCCTCTACTTATCTAACCAAAACATCTTATTTGCGGCATTGCAGATAAACACTATTTTTATAATTACTGTATATAAATTGGTTGAAAATATATTGAGCCTAAATCAAATCAATGGAAAAATCTTTTTTGATGTATCTAAAAGAATGTGATTTTCCCATCACCACCCCCCCGCCCCCAAACCTCCAAGAGCACCTCGTGCAGGTTTTCTCTGTATCTGGCGTGTGAGAAATTTGCCACATCAGCTGTTTACACACAAAAGGATGTGTGTGAGTACATCTGTTTGTCTGGGTATGGAAGCTCTGCATTAGAAGATACAAATCAGTAGAATGGTGAAGAGGTTTAGAGGTTCATACAGGCATCCACCTTTTCAAAAAACGGAATCGTCCACAGACAAAGTCATGCTGACTGGCTCTAATTATTCCATTCTCTTCCAAATAACCTAATTATCTGTTCTTTTCCTTGCCTGAGAGGATGGTGCTGCTGCACTTTGACGGCAAAATTGATTTGATGACTGGGTGGAGGGGTGGCAGGCAAAAATAGTGTATTAGATGAGGGCATGGTCAGGTATACAAGAAGTGCTTTGTGTGATATGGGTAACTAGGTGGGTGGGAATCATTTGCTGGGTTGTCAGTTTTAATTTTGGTGGAAGGACTTTATAGAACTAAATGGCAGATATATAATTCAAAACAATTGTTTTATTGTGACATGTGAGAATTTTTGCACAAGTTTTTAAACTTCTCAGTGAAGCTTTGTGCATGCTGCCAGATGAATGTTGCTCCAACCACAAGTCATATTGCAAGGCTTATTGTTTTTTCAGCATCGTCTGGCATAATTCATCCAACGTGGAGTTTAAATTGTAAGTTTTCAAATTAATCTTTGTAGGTAGGCTGTTTTAATTTACAAAAGTCATGGATATATTGAGATAGCATCTTCAGGTGAAAATGGTAGTCAGTTTAATCCACACGCTATTGTTCGCATACAAAAAACTCACAAAAATGTGTTGGAGAGGAACTGCAAAATGCTCCAAATTCCTGGACAATGTGTATCACTTTACTGTGGGCCTCCTGAAAATTGGAACATTGACAGCTCCATTGATTTTATCGGGGTGCATCACAACCATTAGACAATAGGTGCAGGAGTGGGTCATACGGCCCTTCAAGCCAGTACCGCCATTCAATGGCTGATCATCCACAATCAGTACCCTATTCCTACCTTCTCCCCATATCCCCTGACTCTGCTATCTTTTAAGAGCCCTACCTCGCTCTCTCTTGAAAGTTTCCAGAGATACGGCCTCCACTGCCCTCTGACGCAGAGAATTACACAGACTCACAACTCTCCGTGTGAAAAAGTGTTTCCTCATCTCCTCTCTAAATGGCTTATTTGTGGACGATTCAGTTTGGGAACAGCTCCATCCAAGACCGCAAGAAATTGCAGAGAATTGTGCATGCAGCCTAGACCATGACACAAACCAACCTCCATTCCATTGACTATCTACTCTTCACGCTGCCTCGCCAAGGCCATGGGCATAATTAAGGGCCAGTCTCACACCGGTCACTCCCTCTTCCCTCTCCCATCAGGCAAGAGGGACAGATGTTTAAGAACGCATACTTCTAGATTCAGGGACAGTTTCTTCCCAGCTGATATCAGGCAACCGAACGGTCCTCGCATCAGTTAGAGTGCAGTCCTGACCTCCCCCCCCCCCCCCCCCCCCCCCCCCAGCTACCTCATTGGAGACCTTTGAACTCTCTGGTTGTATCCTTTACCTGTACACTGTGGACATCCTGCTTGTAAACATATATAGAGTTTTTCACTGAATAATACACAAACAAATGCTTTTCACTGTATGTTTCGATATGTGACAATGATAAACTAAACTACAATTCCTTGCAAATAAAATAGTTGGTATTTAATGATATAAGAATCCTTGTAATGATTATATTTATGTGTCTACTGTGTCATACAGCACAGAACCAGGCCTTTCGGCCCAACTCGCTCATGCCAACCAAGACGCTCCATCTATGCGTCCCACCTGCCTGCTTTTGCCCCACATCCCTCTAAATCTTTCATAGCCAGGATCTAAATAAATGAGATTTGGCCCAGAAATTGAACAAATGAGATTTGAGAGGTGGAAAATGTCTCAATTCTTACTTTTTCCATCTTGCCTTTGTTCTTTTCTCCATCTAATTGTTCCTTTAAAAAAAAAAACACTGGGTTTGATTGTTTTTATAACTGTTTCCTTTCCTGTTCTTGTTTCAATCTCTGTCATTAATGTTCATTGATTAAACAACCCAGATACATAAAATATCCCAGATGCGTTTATAGCTTTTTTCTATCACTTCTGGTAATTTGTGATTATTAAATATTTTGAGCTGAAGTGCAAAAAAAAAAAAAATCTGACTATTGGGCTGCTTTTTCAGATGCTTGCCTCTTGCAAATCCGGAGGATTTTGTCCAGTTTGAACAGAATGCTAACCCTAATGCAGCATGATACCAATAGAAACATGAGTAGGCCATTCGGCCCTTTGACCAAGCGCCGCCATTCAATATAATCATGGCTGATCATCCAAAATCAGGACCACGTTCTGTTTTTTCCCCCCATATCCCTTGATTCCCTTAGCCCTAAGAGCTAGATCTAACTCTCTCTTGAAAACATCCAGTGAATTGACCTCCGCTGCCTTCTGTGGCAGAGAATACCACAGATTCACAACTCTCTGGGTGAAAAGGTTTTTCCTCATCTCAGTCCTAAATGGCTTACCCCTTATTCTTAAACTGTGATCCTTGGTTATGAATTTATTGTGATGTATTCTGTGAGTGCATCCAAAATGTCACACATGTTCACATTTTCAACAATTTAGTTTATTTCCTTTTGATGAGCAAAATAAGTGCAAGTAATTATTCCCGAGGACATTTGGCATACAATTAAAAATAGCCCAGGCTTTCAAATGATTTACCAGTAACCATTTGAAAAACACATATGCAGAAAGAGTTTGATGTATTTACATGTGTTCAAAAGGGAACTGCAGATGCTGGAATATCGAAGGTACACAAAATTGCTGGGGAAACTCAGCGGGTGCAGCAGCATCTATGGAGCGAAGGAAATAGGCGACGTTTCGGGCCGAAACCCTTCTTCAGACTGATGGGGGGTGGGGAAAGAAAGAAGGAAAAGGGGAGGAGGAGGAGGAGCCCGAGGGCGGGCGGATGACAGCTAGAGGGTTAAGGAAGGGGAGGAGACAGCACGGGCTAGCCAAATTGGGAGAATTCAATGTTATGTTGCCCTACACTTAATCCACCATGTATTACGTTTGTAGCCAATCCTTTATCTCGTTGCAACTTTCTTGCTGAATTTAATACTGTTGTCCACATAGAGAACTGAAAAATAGAACTGGTGACAATGACTTTAGTCAACAGATGATTAAAGAAAAATAGAAAATGTTGAAAGCTGGGTAGTTCTTTTGGTAGAAGGGTCCAGCACCCTTTCCAAGAACTGGAGATGTTTTGACAAAAATCCATATCTGAAATGTTAACTGTTTCTCCTTCTACGGATGTCACTTGTGATGTTGTGTATTTAAAGCATATTGTTTCAGATTCCCAGCATCTGCAGTTTTTTGGTATATTCTTCAATAAATTGTTAAATGTTTAAGACATTTCTAAAGCAGCAGTTGAGTAGTTTCCCTGTTGGCACTGTAATATTAATGGAGGTAATTACTGTGGCCATATAGTGAATTAATAATTGTTCTTTTCTTCATTTCTTTATAATCTTTATTTCAAATGTTCTTTTTGAATTAAATATCACTATCAAACCAAAAATGGACAATTGGAGGCTGGATACAAAATGCTGGAGTAACTCAGCGGGACAGGCAGCAAATCTGGAGAGAAGGAATGGGTAATGTTTCGGGTTGAGATCCTTATTCAGATCTACGAGGTTAGATCTATATAGAAATCCTGGGGATTAATTTTGATAGTAGATATGTTGAGGATAAAGGATAGAATGGTATGATATGATTGTAATGCAGTCGAGCAGTCCACTATTGTCTGTCGAGTCATGTTAACGGCTTTAAACAAGATAGTTCATGTGTACTTAAATGTAGTTTGCAGGATGTTTGCACTAACATAGTCATAACATAGTGTTAATCAGTTGTAAGCTTGTTTACATTTCTCAAGTAGTTTTATCTGAGTTTACCTGTTTGCTGCTGAGGAAGAGAAAATTGATTTGCCAGACCTCATGACAGGACCAGTAGTTCTATAGAATTTCAGAAGGAAAACACTATAGAAGGAATAAAGAGTAGAGTGCTAACACCTTTTGGAACCACCATTGTAATATAAAACTAACATAAATAATTGGTCATACACAAAAAAGCTGGAGAAACTCAGCGGGTGCAGCAGCATCTATGGAGCCTGTTTCCCTCACTCCATAGATGCTGCTGCACCCGCTGAGTTTCTCCAGCTTTTTTGTGTACCTTCGATTTTCCAGCATCTGCAGTTCCTTCTTAATTGGTCTGTGAGACCTGAATATTTTACTTAACTATTGATAACAGCAACAATGATGTTTCAGAATACAAAAGGGAGATCAGGAACTATTGTTATGGTGCAAAAGGAAAAAAAAAATAGCCTTTTACGTCAGCAGGACAGGAAGGGTGGTTGTTGACCAAAGGAAGCAGATGGGTAAATACACCGTGTCCCAATCAACAGAGCTGCTGTAGAGAAGCAACCTACCCTGGTTCCTTCACATTGATGCCATGATTAAGAAAGCACATCAGTGTCTTTAGTTTCTTGGGTGCTTTCTTAATCACTGCAACAATGTGAAGGGACCAGGTTTCTTGTGATATTGGATGCTGAGGAACTTGAAGCTGTTGACCATCTCTGCAGCAGCTCTATTGATGAGGACAGGGTGTGTTCGTCCCCCTGCTTCCTTGGGTGTACACCCAGATTTTTATGTTGCTGATGTGAAGGGTTAATTTGTTATTCTGGCACCATGACAAAAGGTTCCTGATCTCCCCACTGAGAAGATTCTGCAGGTCCACAGGGATTATTTTGATCTTCTACAGATGCACTGTATAAAATATACTGATAGGATGTGCCTGATATGGTAACCAGTCTGCTCTTGACGGGCAAACCTGAATAGAAAGTTGTACACAGTCCTGTCCATCACATGCTCATCATTTCCTTCCATCCAGGTCATCTTTATGGTGTGTTGAATCAGGAAGGCTTGGATGTATCATCGAGAATGCCTGCCAGTCTGGCCATTCCCCTTTTTTTCACTTCTACCTGTGGAGTATTCTGAGGGATAGGATATACAGGCATTTAGATGGACAAGGGCTCATTAGGGATAGTCAGCATGGTTTTTAGCGTGGGGGGTTATGTCTCACAAATCTGATTGAGTTTTTTGAAGATGTGACCAAAAAGGTAAATGAGGGCAGAGCTGTAGATGTTGTATATATGGACTTCAGTAAAGCATTCAACAAGGTTCCACATGGTAGGCTCCTCTGGAAGGTTAGATCACATGGGCTCCAAGGAGAGATAGCTGAATGGATTGAAAATTGGCTTCATGGAAGGAAGCAGAGGGTGATGGTGGAAGGTTCCTTCTCAGACCTGTGGCCTGTGACTAGTGGTGTGCCTCAGGATTTCATTCTGGCTATAGATTGTCATCTATATCAATGATTTGGATGAGAACCTACATGGCAAGATTAGCGAGTTTGCTGATGATACAAAAGTGTGTGGTTATGCAGATAGTGAAGATGGTTGCGAAAAATTGTAGTAGGGTCTTGATCGATTGTGCAGATGGGCTGAGGAATGGTTGATTGAATTTAATTCAGAGATATGTGAGGTGTTGCATTTTGGAAAATCTTAGGCAGGACCTACACAGGGCTCTGGTGAGTATTGTAGAGCAGAGCAGAGGGATCTAGGAGGGCAGGTGAATTGTTGGAGTACTATGTGACCTGTCTAATCTCTAAGTAGAAGCCACTACTTAGCTTTTAATATGTGCTTAAAAGATCATGATTCTTGAATGGTAATAGATAAGAAATCTAATTAAATTTACAGTTCCACTTTAATTCGATGGTGAGAATGCTCTTATCGTAATCAAGACTAAAAGTGAACAATTACTTGAAAGAAAGTCTATATTTGACCCTGCTCAGGTTGGCTTCCTTATAAAAAAAACTTTTTCTTTGGAGAAAAACTGCAGAAGGACCTCTTTGTTTCTATATTTGATTCCTCTTGTTATAAATTGTTATGGTCGATGTGGGATAAAGGGCCTGACTATGCTGTATGACTGACTCTCTATGTGACTTAATAGGGTGTACACAGGGATGCTATTTCCTCAGAGTTCAAATATTGAAAGTAACAGATTCAGTGGATGATTTTATGGAGACACAGGGAACTACAGATGCTGGTTTACAAAAAAAGTCACAAAGTGCTGGAGTGACTTGGCAGATCAGGAAGCATCTCTGGAGAAGAAAGTTAGATGATATTTCAGGTTGGTACCTTTCATCAGACACTTTATGTCCCTGGATTCAATTATTTAGAAATTAATTACACTTTTGATCCAAAGAGGAATTTTGTTCGGATCTATGGTTACACTGTGAAAGTTTATATGGAAGATTCATTTTTAAGTGACAAGTAATATAGATTATTCATCAAATAACACCATTTATTTATTCCTCAAATAACCAGGAATAATCCTTCCTACACATGCTTATCTTGAAGTTGTGCATGTTTCCTGAAAACCAATTTGAAAGTTTAGTTAGCAAATACAATAGTGAATATACATTTTTATTTGGAATTCTATGTGGTTACCATCAACATTCCCTTTACTTGTGTCATAGAACAAGACCCTAAACTGTTAACATGTTTCAATACTGGAAGGGCTGTACAACTGTGCTATTGATTTTCCAACTTGCTTCTCAGAGTGTAGCATTTCTCTGAAATGCCCAGATCAGTACTGGGGCTTCCTTGACACAGGTGCCCTACTGCATTCACAGAACTCCTTTGACAGCCAGCAAAGCCATTCCTCCCCAGACTTGTGTACTGTGTGTGACTGCAAATGTCGAAGTCTTGAGACATATTTTCCTTTTCTAAAATAAATGGCAAAATAATGAAAAATAGTGTAAAGGAAATTACATTTGAAGCACTGTAGACATTTTCATGCACTACAGTTGATTGAAACCATTGAAGCTAACTTCAATAACAAAAGACTACTTGTATGTGGCCACTAATGACTCACATTGATTTGAATGGTGATAGGTATGTTTGTCCCTGAGAGCTGGGTAGCTCACGAACAACAATATTTGCTGCTGGATTCCAGGTAGAGTCCATTAGAGCAGCTGTGGGCCTACTGTTCGAGCTGCAAATGCCCCATTATTTACATTGAATTTACAAAAATACTGAATCCTTTGGTGAAGAATGCTCAAATCAGTTGAACAAAGTTTTATAGCAGGGAAAACACTAATGTACTGGCTTCTCCAAAAACACTCCAACCATTGGTTGTCATTACTTCCAAATATTGCATGTATACATGAAATAATTCAAATGTTTACAGTCGGGTAAGTACATATTCCCAATGAGATACAATTTAACCTATAAACTTAAACGCTTTATATCAAAATGATGTTTAAAGGAATTTCTCTAGCTTATGAAAGTTCAACTTTTTACTTTATAGGCGACAGGGATCCCTCAACTAAGTAACTTTAATAAAGTTGTGTGAAACTACGCTCTTGTTCTAAGTAACCTAAATGGGGGAAACGTCATCTCAGCATCCTCTTTACCAATTTGTGTATGATTCAATCGGGTCACTCACTTCATATCCATAAAAAACTGCAGTGTGTGGAGGGTTAATCTTCTTAAGGTTTATAAATCTGCTTAACCTTCATTGGAGCGAATCGTTATTCTTTCTTAAATATGAGATTAAAATTTACGCAGTATTCCAAGTACAGCACACCATTACCCTGTATCATTGCATCAAAACCTTCTGCTTTTATACTTTATATCCTGTGTAATAAAGACCAATATTCCATTACCCTTTGTAATTGCTGTACCTATGTTTCTTACACTAAGACCCTCAGATCCTTGTGTAGTCAATGTCTTATAGTCTTATTCTTTTTCTTCGAGTTTTTCATCCAAAATGGATTGCCACAAATGTTCATATTTTATATTGTAGTCAATCAACTTGTTAACTATGCGCTTGTCCGGTCACTTAATCTACCTCTCTCCCTATCCAGGTTTGATCCTTATAATTTGCTAACTCATCTATTTTTGTATCATTACCTTAAGGAATTGTATTTTCAAAGATGTGTGAGATTTGAGTAACCGGTCTCGTGTTTCCTTCTTTAAGGTGTGTGCTTTTGCCACTTTTGGGAATAAAACCACCTCAGCAGAATCTCTTCATCATTGTGGACTCAATTGACGAAGGCTGCAATTATGCTGAAGGAGAGCAAAGACCAACAGGCTTGACAAGGACTATTGCAGAGCTTCTAGCATCTCATCATGACTTTTTCCCACCGTGGCTAATGCTTGTCTGCTCTTCCAGGAGGCAAAGTAAAATGGTGACAAAAATGTTCACAGGTGAGCTTGTTTTTCTTACCTTATCATAATATGAACCCCAACTGTGTTGTATTGTTCAGTAGACATCTTCAAAATTCACTCTTATGTTCTGAGAATGTGAGCTTCCGGCTTGATTGATAGGTGAGTTACCCAATCTTATTCTGTCTAGCTGAAGGATTGTTCCCAAAGACAAACACATGTTAATGTCATTGCCAACATTTATTTGCTGTTTACTTCTCAGAATCCAATAATCTTTAAATCTCTTGCCACTACAAACATTATTCATATTAAGCAAACAACTACAATGTTAAGGGACCACTGCTGTATTGGATGTAACATCTTTTGTATGAGACATCGATTGAAGGTGCTATTTGTCCTCCTAGTCAAACCTCATTGACAAAACCAGAGATGCTTCCCCTGTCACCTGACAAACATTTTTCTTCAACTGACATTAAACTCACTGTAGGCATTTGATTAATTGATGTTTAATTTAGAGGTACAGCACGGAAATAGGCCTTTAGGCCCACCGAGTCTGCGCCGACCAGCGATCACCCCACAAATTAGCACTGTCCTACACACTAAGGACGATTTACAATTTTTGCCGGAGCCAATTAACCTACAATTAGCCACACAACGGCTTTCCCAACTCCACTCTTGCGGACTCAATTAGCACAGCTTGTTTGCTCAGCCCCGCCTCCGGGACTTTATTCTCCAGCGGGTGCAGGAAGGGGCATTACCTTCATGGTGACTGACAGACGAGAAGACCAATCTGCTGATCTCATGATTTTTTAAACCTTCATAACTTTTTCCATATTTCACTGGTCAGAACAAAACTTGGTGTCTTGGAGGAGAATGGTGAGTAATGTGGCGAAAAAATCCTAGCGATATAGGGTACACCGCAGCTACTCCCTTGCTCCCCCTCCCCATAGTCCCCCTAGTCCTTACCTTCCACCTCATCAGCCGTCACATACAACACATAATCCTCTGAAATTTCCGCCACCTTCAACTGGACCCCACCACTAGCCACATTTTCCCATCTCCACCCTTTCCTTCTTCCGCAGAGACTATTCCTTCCGCAACTTCCTGGTTAACTCATCCCTTTCCACACAAACCACTCCCTCCCCAGGTACCTTCCCCTGCAACCGCAGAAGATGCAACACCTGTCGCTATACCTCCTCCCTCGACTGTCCAGGTACCCCGACAGTCCTTTCAGGTTAGGCAGAGGTTCACTTGCACCTCCTCCAACCTCATCTACTGTATCCGTTGTTCAAGATGTGGAGACCAAACGCAGACTGGGCGATCGTTTCGCGGAATACCTTCATTCAGCCCGCGTGAACCAACATGATCTTCCGGTTGCAGGACACATTAGTTCTCCTTCCCATTCCTACACAGACCTTTCTGTCTCCTCCATTATCGGAGTGAGGCTAAATGCAAATTGGAGGAACAGTATCTCATATTTCGCTTGGGCAGCTTACAGCCCTGTGGTATGAATATTGATTTCTCTCACTTCCGGTAGCCCCAACATTCCCTCTCTCTATCCCTCCCCCACTCAAGTCGCACTAGCTTCTCATTTTCACCCTACAAACAGCTTACGACAAGTTTCCTTTATCACCGTTACTTTTTTGCATACCTTTCAATCATTGTTCTTTATCTCTCCACATCACCATCTATATCTCTTTTTTCACTTCTCCCTAACCAGTCTGAAGAAGGGTCTCGACCCATTCCTTCAGGTCAGCAGGTCAGGCAGCATCTCTAGAGAAAAGGAATAGGTAACGTTTTGGGTCAAGACCCTTATGTACAACCTGAAACGTCACGTATTCCTTTTTTCCAGAGATGCTGCCTGGCTCACTAAGTTACTCCAGCTTTTTGTGTACATCTTCGGTGTAAACCAGCATCTGCAGTTCCTTCCTACACATTTTGTCTGCTTCAGGGAGACTGATATTCAAATTGGAGCCAAGACATTCAGAAGAGTAGATAAGAAACGCTTCTTCATGCAAATGTTAGTGTAGGTGACCATGTGTTATGGGCATTTGGTTAATGGAAATTCACCCTTCCAGAATTCACAAATCATTCAAAGAAATCATGCGGAAGAAAATAAATAAATCAATGCAAAATTGATTTTAATTCCAAATACGATTTTCGACGTATGTGTTGATGAAGCAGCTTCATGCGGTAGATTTACACCGTACAACACCAGAGACCTGGGTTTGATTGTGACGACGGGTGCTGTCTGTACTGAGTTTGTACGTTCTCCCTATGATTGCATGGATTTTCTCTGGAGTGCTACAGTTTCCTCCCATTAACCGAAAGACATGCAGGTTTATAGGTTAATTGGCTTCTGAAAATTGTCCTTCGTGTGTAGGATAGAACGAGTATATGAATTATCACTGGTAGGCCAAAGGGCCTATTTCCAGGCTGTGTCTCTAGCCTACTATCTATGATTGAAACCACCTCCCTCCTTCCATCCATATCACTGGGATCGCCTATGAAGATATTCTCTCAAAAAACAGATTCTCGCACAGTTAAAGTTTAAATCTGAGATTTCCAGATTTTTGCTAGCTGCATGAAGGAACTCAGATTGAAGGCAGGTAGATGGAATTTGAATCCACATTAGCCATTATTTTATTAAGTCATGGAATAGGTTTAGGGTAGGTACAAACCTGCTGTTCCATGTACCCGATTCAAAAGCATTTCAAAGAACTGATATTGTACAGTCCAGATTTTACAGTTCTATATGAAGTTTGAACTTAGTTGAGAAAACAAAAATGAGCTGTAGAAGAATTAATTGAGCAAATGAAGTTGCAAAATATCCATCCTGTGAAGTGTTAATTTTGCATAAACAGGACAGGATTGCACACATATCTGCAAACATAAATTTATCAGTGTGTCAAATATGTTTTAAGTACATTTTGTGTAGATTTATTTCAAGTATGCAGTTTTGTTTTTGTTGAGCAATTGTTTACCCCTTCAGCATATTTGTACTGGGTGATTATAATTGGAAAGCCAGTCTTTAATACTTCTCAGATCTTTGGTTTGAAGATTTAATTATTTCTGCAATGAAGGTTTTGTCCGCCAGCTTGAAAGCCTGTCGTCTTAAAATACCATTTGCAAGATTTAAACAAAAAAATGCCATTGACATCAATGAATGTATATTGTAGCAATTTTAAAAAAAACTGGTTTACATTCTTTTCTCCTTGACCTTTTGCAATATCAACATGAACAAGAAAGTAAATAAATTTAAATAATTGCTGATAGTATTAAATCTTAGTATTGAGGAAGGGTCAGAGCCGCCCACTCCCTGTTTAGATTCCTTCCAAAAATAACATCATGACAGATGGAATGCAGAGTAGAACGCGGATAAATAATCACCATATATATTGAAAGCAATAACTATGCCTGTCCCAGGTATTGCGCAATAATCTAAGTTCAAACCTGTGTTATAACAGAATTTGCAATGAAATTGACATACAATTTTATGGTAGTTGTGATATAAAAGTATTTAATTGAAGTGTCGAGACAGAAAATGACTCTCTTACCAACTGTAGCAGCGCAGCTGAATCGATCTGTTTTCCACTTCCTGTAACTTTCCCGTCCATTTAATGAATTCTGATTAGATTAATTGTGATTTATACTATATAAACTTGTCGATTAACTTAGTTTGTGGATGTATATTGTGTAAAGTCTTAATCTTAACTAGACAGGCAACTTCTAAAATAAGACAATTTCATACTTCTGAGAGAAATTACAGTGACAGGGTTTTCATTAATTCTTCTGGATTGCCACGTGGAATGAGGAAGTAAAAGGCCTGACCCACTTGGCAATTTATTTTGGCGACTGCCGGCATCATTGACTGACGTATCAGGTCACCGAAAATTTTACGGCGTGATGCGACGGTGACGCGGCTTGATGACGTATGAGGCGCGGTGTTTTTTCAAATGTCGCACCATTTTGTCGCTGCTGGATTTTGAAATGTTCGAAATCTTTTGGCGACACTGATATGACACCGGCAGTTGCCGAAAAAAATCACAAAGTGGGACAGGCCCTTAACTCTTTCAAAAGCATTTCAGATGTATTAATGAATTCATAGATGTATTCAGATATTTTAACAAAAGATGGATACAGAATCTACAATATATTGAAGAAGGTTTTGTCTGCGATGGCAGAATACACAATGCTAAGTTATATTGTGAATCCTGGAATGATATAGCTACAGACTAATCTACAACATCTTTACAATGTATGCTTTGTTGACCGCAATTGATCTTAAATTGGCAAACAATATACATAAATGATTTGGTCCACATTTTTTCGGCTTTTGATAGCATGTTGAACAATGTAATCTGTAAATCTCATCATCAGAAGCAATCCAATGTACTTTTGATGCCAGTATAGTTCTGCACCTCCGAATAATCTAAATGTGCTACTTGCACCATACCAACCAACCCACCTGACCAGTGAACGAAATAGTAAGGTTGTTGATTGAATGCCTGGTAATCCAGAATTTAATTCATTAAGTACTCTGTGTGAAAATTAAGTTAGTAGTGCAAAACAGTTCCATAACAAAGAAACATTCAGTTTTATATTGCAACCAGTTTGCTTCTTCTGGAAGACCAATTGAAGGCAGTTCAAAGGGATGTAGTGGACCAATTCCTGGTTGTTCTATCACAAGCACTTCAAGAATATATTTATATTCTTTGGCGTTTAGAAGAATGGGGTGATCTTGTTAAAACATATGGGATCTTTAAGGAACCCGACAGCAGATGTTGAGATACTTCCAATAGAGGAAGAATCTCAAATAATGGATATATTTACAAGATTAGGGGGTGGAACTGACATGTATAACTTCCTCCTGATGCTGGCGAATATCTGGAATTCTTTGCTCTGGAGTATCATGGAGGCTAGATTGGATTGGATTGGATTCAATTTATTGTCATTGCACTTTTCAGTGCAACAAAATGGTTTAGCCTGCAGTCATAACATAGAATAAATAACAAACACTCAACACAGTTTAAAGTCCCAAAGTTATTGTCTCTTCCCTCCTTGCTCTCCCTCTGCGCTGAGGCAATCCAAGCCTCTGATGTTGCGACCCCGCCGGGTGATGGTAAGTAAGTTCCGCGGCTGAATCCGAGCTCCGCAAACGGGCCGGTTCAAACTCCGCGGCCCGGGGCGGTTGAAGCCGCAGAAGCTGCCGCCCTCCAGTCCAGCGGACGCAGCTGTAGTTGCGGGAGCTCCGGAAAAACAGGGCACCACCTGTGACCTGCGAGCTCCCAATGATGTCGTCCACTGGCCCGCGGCCGAGGCTCCAAAGTCGGGTTGGAAGTCGGGTCGCACCGCAACCACAGCCCCGAAGTCGGCCAGCCTCGCGTTGGTGAGTCCTGGCTCTGCCTCCGCAGCCTCGAGGTCGGTCGCAGTTGGAGGCCGCCAGCTCCGCGATAGGCCTCAGCGCAGACGGAGACGGGAGGATACGGCAGGAAAGGTCGCATCCCCCCCCGAAGGAAGAGTAAAAAAACATACCACACCCACCCCCCCACACATACACAACTAAATAAACCGAAATAAACTGCAACAACGGGACAAAAGAAAACAAAAAACAGAAAAGACAAACGGACTGCAGGCGAGCCGCAGCTGCAAGGCAGCGCCGCCACTTCCGAAAGGAATTAGGAGTTTTAAAGAAGAATTATATTATTTTTGGAATTGACAGTATGGGGAACTGCACAGAAGTGGAGATGAGCTTGGGCAGATCGGCCACAGTCATATTGAATTGCAAGGTAGGCTTGAGGGTCCAAGTGGCCTACTCCTGCTATTTTGCTGATGTTTACTCTCAGGGCTTGGTGGAAAGTAATAAAAAACTGGTGGAAAGTAATAAAAAACTTTATTTGTAGTGCAGCTTTCTCAATATATAAACAATACAAATGGAAAGATGATGATTGGTTCAAGGCCAACATTGCTGCAAGGAAACCCATCGTTGAGGATAAGCTGTCTTTACCAATGTAACAAAAGCCTAACTGAAAATGTTCTAATATATCCGCATTAAACTTCATCTGCCATGCATCTGCCCACTCTCCCAACCTGTCCAAGTCACCCTGCATTCTCATAGCATCCTCCTCACAGTTCACACTGCCACCCAGCTTTGTGTCATCTGCAAATTTGCTAATGTTACTTTGAATCCCTTCATCCAAATCATTGATGTATATTGTAAATAGCTGTGGTCCCAGCACTGAGCCTTGAGGTAGGTACCCCACTAGTCACTGCCTGTCATTCTGAAAGGGACCCGTTAATCCCTCCTCTTTGTTTCCTGTCTGCCAACCACTTCTCTATCCATGTCAGCACACTACCCCCAATACCATGTGCCCTAATTTTGCCCACTAATCTCCTATGTGGGACCTTATCAAATGAGATATCCTCTCATCCTTCTAAACTCCAGAGGGTACAAGCCCAGCTGTCCATTCTCTCATCATTTTGAATTGGAATGTCGACCTTACAGGAAGATACTAAATTGAAGTAAGGCAAATTACAATTAAGGTAAATTAGCAGGAGCTCGGGAGGATACATTGGGAACAGTTGCTGTTGGGTAAATCAACATGTGGGAGTCGTTTAAAGGCCAATTGATAAACGTTCGGGATTGATATGTCCCAGTAAGGAGGAGGGACAAAGAGGGAATGTTAGGTGACCAAAGCTGTTGTAAAATGGAAGTGTGTGGAAGTTTAAGAAGATGGTGCTTAATGAAATTAGACAGGACCTTTTAGAAATATAAAGCGAGGAAAGAACTCGAGTGGTTGATTAGGACCAAAAGGGGTCACGAAATAGCTTTCGCAAGTCCAATTAAAGAAAATACCAAGGCTTTCTATACCTTGATTAAAAACAGGGGAGTTGTTCAAGAAGGAACTGCAGATGCTGGAAAATCGAAGGTACACAAAAATGCTGGAGAAACTCAGCGGGTGCAGCAGCATCTATGGAGCGAAGGAAATAGGTAACGTTTCGGGCCAAAACCCTTCTTCAGACTGATCGGGGGTGGCGGGGAGAAAGAAGGAAAAAAGGAGGAGACAGCTCGAGGGCTAAGGAAGGGGAGGAGACAGCAAGGGCTAACAAAATTGGGAGAATTCAATGTTCATGCCCACCGGATGCAGGCTCCCCAAGCGGAATATGAGGTGCTGTTCCTCCAATTTCCTGTGTTGCTCACTCTGGCAATGGAGGAGACCCAGGACAGAGAGGTCGGATTGGGAATGGGAGGGGGAGTTGAAGTGCTGAGCCACCGGGAGGTCAGGTAGGTTCTTGCGGACCGAGCGGAGGTGTTCGGCGAAACGATCGCCCAACCTCCGCTTAGTCTCACCGATGTAGATCAGCTGACATCTGGAGCAGCGGATGGCTATCTGGACTACACTTCTTCCCACCCTGCCTCCTGTAAGGACTCCATCCCCCACTCCCAATTCCTCCGCCTATGCCGCATCTGCTCCCAGGATGAGGCGTTCCACACCAGGGCATCTGAAATGTCCTCATTCTTCAGGGAACGGGGATTCCCCTCCTCCACCATAGATGAGGCTCGCACCAGGGTCTCTTCCATACCCCGCAACACTGCTCTCTCTCCCCATCCCCGCACTCGCAACAAGGGCAGAGTCCCCCTAGTCCTCACCATTCACCCCACCAGCCGTCACATACAACAAATAATCCTACGTCATTTTCGCCACCTCCAACGTGACCCCACCACTCGCCACATCTTCCCATCTCCCCCAATGTCTGCCTTCAGCAAAGACCGCTCCCTCCGCAAGTCCCTTGTCAATTCTTCCCTTCCCTCCCGTACCACCCCCTCCCCGGGCACTTTCCGTTGCAACCGTAAGAAATGCAACACCTGTCCCTTTACCTCCCCCCTCGACTCCATTCAAGGACCCAAGCAGTCGTTCCAGGTGCGACAGAGGTTCACCTGTATCTCCTCCAACCGCATCTACTGCATCCACTGCTCTAGATGTCAGCTGATCTACATCGGTGAGACTAAGCGGAGGTTGGGCGATCGTTTCGCCGAACACCTCCGCTCGGTCCGCAAGAACCTACCTGACCTCCGCTGGCTCAGCACTTCAACTCCCCCTCCCATTCCCAATCCTGGGTCTCCCCCATTGCCAGAGTGAGCAACACCGGAAATTGGAGGAACAGCACCTCATATTCCGCTTGGGGAGCCTGCATTCGGCGGGCATGAACATTGAATTCTCCCAATTTTGTTAGCCCTTGCTGTCTCCTCCCCTTCCTTAGCCCTCGAGCTGTCTCCTCCCATCCCCCAGCCCTCAGGCTCCTCCTCCTTTTTTCCTTCCTTCTCCCCGCCACCCCCTATCAGTCTGAAGAAGGGTTTTGGCCCGAAACGTTGCCTATTTCCTTCGCTCCATAGATGCTGCTGAACCCACTGAGTTTCTCCAGCATTTTTGTGTACCTAAAAACAGGGGAGCTAGGAGGGAGAAGATAGGGTTGCTTAAGGATAGAGTGAATTTGTACTTGGAGTACTTTGCATCTGTTTACATCAAGGAGAAAGACATACAGCACATTGGAATCAGTGTGCAGAATATTAATATGCAAGGGCAATTTGAGATTAAGGAGGAGGTGTAGGGGTTTCTGAAGTGCAATAAAGTGCCTTCATCCCTTGTGGTTGACGGCAAAAGAGGAGATTGTAGATGCTTTGACAAAGATATTTGTGTCTTCAGTAACCATAAGTGAAGTCTCAGAGGACTGGAGACGATTCCTTTGTGTGAGAAGAGAAGTACCGAGAATCCAGGGAATTATAGCCAGGGAATTAGCCTCACATCAGTGGTAGGGAAGCTAGTGGAGAGAATTGTTTAGGATAGGATTAACTCCCATTGGAAGAGAATGTGTTAATAAAGAGCAGTCAGCATAGTTTATACGGGGCAGGTCGTGTCTCACTAAATTGATTGACGTTTTTTTGAAGGTGATGAAGATGATCAATGAGGGTAGAGTGGAGGATGTTGTCTACATGGATTTTAGCAAATTATTTGATAAAGTCCCCATGGTAGGCTGGTCCAGAAGATTAAATTCACAGGATTAACAGTAACTTGGTTAGCCCACAGAGATTTGCGTTCAACCCATTTTGGAGACTGTCTACTGAGTGTAGGAATTGAATTGGATTGAATTTAGGTCAGTGACGAAAACTTTCTGAAGAAGGGACTTTATGAAGAAGGGTCTCGACCCAAAACATTGCCTATTTCCTTCGCTCCATTGATGCTGCCTCACCCGCTGAGTTTTTCCAGCATTTTTGTCTATCTCAGAAGCAAGTTGTTCGGTCAAAGACGACAGTGAAGCGGGCAGTTGTTTAAAATCGCAAGTGATCCGCCATCAAACACTATCATCGAACAATCCCAACCTTCATTTAAAACAGATGTCCAGGTAGAAAAAGAGGGAGCACATTTTTCCATATTTACAGCATAATTCGTAGCTTCAACATTACACATTCGACCAGGAATAACTATTCTGTTTCGTCATTTAGTTACATCATAACCATTTTTTTTCAATCTTAAATTTGTTTACAAGCTTTTGACCCCCTTTGTGCTTACTCTTACCAACATAAATGCAATGATACCAGTCTTGTGAGTCTCGATTGATTCAATGTTAACAATTATCTAACTGAATAACAAAATTACTCCCATCTCAGCATGATTTATGATTTCCAGCCCTCTAATTCTCACCGTTATGCAGCATTATTGTGGATGCTCTCACCAGAGTAGATATAGGCTCAATTCTCTTAAAAAATATATTTGCATCGTATTAAGACAAAGGTTTTATCCACAAATGGATGCAAGCTGAGTGTATGCAATCTTACACTTCTTTTAATTATTTCCATATTTTCCTGTGCGACAGGGCCATTTGGTCTGTTGAGAACATGCCAGCCCACAGAACAATCACAGGTCCCTGCTAATTTTATCTGTGATCCATTCTCCCAACATTTAATTCAACTTGCCCACTGTTCTGCCACTTACCTATAATGTTAGGAATATGTTAGAGTGGCTAATTAACCTGCACATCTTTAGGATATGCGAGAAAATCAGAGCACCTTAAAGAAACTTGTATAATCACGGGAAAACTATGCAAACTGCACACATACAACATTGGAGGTGAAGTACACCTCCTGTCCACGAGGCAGGAGGTGTACTAACTGTGCCATTCATGTGCCTGTTATAAGTTCATATTTTCGCACCAAAGGGGCACATTTCCCCCCCGCAAAGTTTCCCTGCGATTCATTTTCTCTACATTTCCATCCAAACATCGTCACAGAGGTCGATGCCGTATTTCAATTCATGCGCGTGTTTTGGCATTATTTTTTTTGGATCCACCCTGCATCATCTAATTTTGGAATATGAAATTAAACCAAGAAATAAGTAGATAACAATGCAAAACATGCCAATTCAAGGAAAGTAAAATTCAATATATGGCATTTCTGAAGGCTAATTTGAAACCTTCAGTGCCATTTTTGCAAACTAGCTTGATTAACACTGAAAGTAGAATCTATTTTGCTTGACATAATGGAACTCCTAAAATTATTTCATCTCCATTCTTTCATCATATGACGGTCCCTCCATCCCGGGAATTAACCTTGTGAACCTACGCTGCACTCCCTCATGTGCCTGTCCAATATTTTCTTAGAAACAACTATCGTCTCTGCCTCCGCCACCACCCCCAGCAGAGTGTTCCAGGCACTCACTACCTCGTACATCTCCTTTAACCTTGCCCCTCTCATTTAAAAGCTATGCTCTCTAGTCCTTGATATTTGCATCCTGGGAAAAAGGTTCTAACTGGTTACCCTATTTATGCCTGGACCCTTGGACTTTTCACTAGACTACCTGCGCAAGACATTAATTAATCTTGCATTGTCTCTGGACAATAAAGGAAACGGGTTTGAGATTGGATATATTTCCAGTTGTATTGTCTCTCGTCAGTCTGTAATAGATGGTAGACCTCAGCAGGAATCTGCCTCCAATCTTAATGGGTATAGCATCATACTGTTTATTCCACTGGATTAGTATTCCAAAGACCTAGACTAATGATCTGTAGGGTAAACATTGATTGATTAAACCAACAATTTATTGCTGTGAAGAACTATCTAATGAAACCAAATAGGTGAAATTAATAGAAAACAGATAAATCTTATTGAAATGAATCATTGGTCTACAATCCATCAGAGAGATTCAAGGACATGATTGTAGCTAAATATCTGGAACCTCTCAGTAGAGGTTACCAGCATTATCATAATATCTGAGATGAAATCATTGTAAAAGCTATTGAGCATGCAAAATTATTTTAAAAAAATACATGTAGATAATTATTTTTTTGAACAATGCATGACCAACTCATCAAGATACGATATGGATCTTCACTGAAGTTTTAAGAAATGAAGCAGTACAGTTATAAAGCTTTTTTGCATCATGATTTGGTTAGATTTAGCGTAACAATGAGTAACCATGAGTAGGCAAACAATAGATCAGGAATAAAAGATCTCTATTGCGGAAAGTCAATTTTACCACCTGCGAAAAAACTGAAAAACAAAAAATCTGCGATACAGAAAAATTGAAATAAACGCAGAAAATACTGGAGATACTCAGCAGATTATGGCATTGTTTGTGAAGAGAATGAGATTTAATATTTCAGATCTATGATCTTTCATCAGAACTGGAAGATTGAGAATATATGTTGTTTTAAAGTTGCTGTGTAGGGGATTGATGAAGAGAACAACAAGAATGTCTGCAAAAGGATGAACATAACATTATCCAGCTGGTAGAAATGCTGTTGTGATATAAAGTAGGCAACAGATGCTTTTTAATCTTAGCTACTCTATCTGCAACATAGCGAAGATTAATGAAGGCAGTTGAGAGAAAATAATGCCGAAATTCTGATATGTAAATAACAGTAGGTGCTAAAAATCTGAAAATAAAGAAAAAGTGCTGGTAATATGAATATCCTTTATCTGTAAAGGATATAAAAGAACATGCAGAGCAAGGCAAATATTTTTTTTAAAGGGGCATTTGTTGAATAAAGATTTGTTCAATATGACAGAAAGTCTCATGGAGTACAGAAAGTGATGGAGTGAAAGGAAGACAAAAGGAAGTAATATGGAAGATAGACACAAAAAGCTGGAATAACTCTGCGGGTCAGGCAACATCTCTGGAGAAAAGGAATAGGTGACACTTCGGGTCGAGGCCCTTCTTCAGACTGGAGAATACATTTTATTCTAATATCTCTTAATCACTTTATTTCTGAGCATGTATAATATTGACTTCCAGCAGTAACAATAAAATGAATGATTCTGTAACTATTTTCTTTTGATGAATATGTTATCCTTGTGCAGAGAGGCAGACTTCTTACGACATAATTACAAGGGTTACCTGCATTGAAACATTGTCAGTGTTGTTCACGATAGATGAGATGTGACCGGAATGACCAGATAGATGAGATGTGACCGGAATGACATATCCGGAAGTGGCGGCGCTGCCTCAGTAACTGCGGCTCGCCTGCAGTCCGTCTGTTCTTTCTTTTTTTGTTGTTTTCTTGTCCTGTTTTAGCTAGTTAATTTGAGTTATTAGGTTGTGTATGTGTGGGGGGGGTGGGAGAAACTTGTTTTAGTCTCTTCCTTCGGGTGGGTGCGACCCTTCTTGTCGTATCCCCCGTCTCCATCTCCGTCTGCGCTGAGGCCTAATGGCGGAGCTGGCGGCCTCCAACTGGGACCGGAGGCAGAGCCAGTCAGGACTTACCAACACGAGGCTGGCTGACTTTGGGGCTGTGGCGGCGTTCCGATTCAGGGCTGGGGCGGTGTTCCGGCGGCGGCGGCCCTGCTCGGGGATGTTGCGGCGGCGACCCGACTTCGGAGGTTCGGCCGCGGGCCCAGTGGACGACACCGTCGGGAGCTCGCAGGTCACAGGTTGGTGACCTGTTTTTCCAGAGCGCCCACGGCAACAGCTTCGTCCGTTGGACTGGAGGGCGGCAGCTTCGACCACCCCGGGCCGCGGAGTTTGAACCTGCCCGTTCGCGGAGCAAGGTTGAGCCGCGGGACTTACTTACCATCACCCGGTGGGGTCACAACATCGGAGGCCTGGATCGCCTCAGCGCAGAGGGAGAACAAGGAGGGACGAGACAAAGACTTAAGACTTTTGCCTTCCATCACAGTGAGGAGGTGCCTGGTGAACTCACTGTGGTGGATGTTAAATTTGTGTTTATTGTGTGTTTTGTTATTTTATTATTTGTAGGACTGCAAGGCAACGAAATTTCGTTCAGACCGAAAGGTCTGAATGACAATAAAGGATACTTTGACTTGACTTTTTTTTGACAGCAGGTCAATGATGTTGGATTGGAATGCAGCAAAAATATACTTAGGTTTTCCGGATGAAAAGCTGCTAGTTAAACCTCACAAGTATACAACGCTTTAAAAAATGATAATTCAGCTGTTGCCCTGTTGTTTGTTGGTGTCTGGATTCATGATCAATGACTTCTTTCATTCAGCCATTTCTTGGTCATATAATCATTTGTATGAACTATCAGTTGCAGTTGGTGGGATTGAATGAAAAGCACCAAACATAAAGCCATGTGCCATTTATCATTGAAAGATGAATCAGTTGACCTTGTGTGGATTTATTTTTTAATGCCATTATTGTATCTCAACCCATTTTGGCCTATCTCCAGTTCCTGCAGTCGCAACAGCTGATTTTCGAAAGATGCAGAACAGCTTGGATCCTGGGGTGCTTGTCTCTCTCATGTGGTTTGGAAGCTTATTTCCATGAGTTTCCAACCCACATGAGAAAGGATGTAAGAACAAAACTGTTATACACAATTCATATTTAATTAGTGATTGGAGAAGTATGCATGGGTCAATTGTACTTGCATATTTCCACTGTCGTGTTCGTAGTATACTTTACCATGCAGTATTTCACTACCAAGTTTGTTTTATCTCTTATTATTAAAGAATAGTGAAATTGCTACTTTCTACTACTTCATGCCTTGGATTGATTAAGAAAGCACTGAGTTCTGAGGCCCACATCTTTCTTGCTTTAACTGTATAAAAGAAAATATTTATCACTTGGCATTTGATGCAAAAGTATACATTAACTGAAAGATTGCATTGTTTGGTGAACGAAAGAGTTAACAAATTGGATGTCTTGTAGAACACCTTGTTAACCTATTATTTCTTACCTTGGATGACTTGCGGAAGTTGAATTGTCTTGACTTTAAAATGCATCCAATGATTTAATTGCTGACCTTGGCTCACAAGAAAATGCCAGTTGCAAAAGTGCTTGTAAATTATTTAATGTTTTCATTATTCAATTTTCCACAAAACAAAATCTGAATGAAAATAACATGGGTCAACTCAAATTCAACTCGCGTGTAGAGAGTAAATATGAATTTACACCAACAGATCATTTGTATATTTTTTAAAGCTAACTATTTCTCATTTGGCACAAGCCATGAGAAGAAAAGACAGGATCAAGAAGAAATTGTAATAAAAGGGAATTGTAGGTGCCGGATAAAGAAAGACAAAGATAAAGAGAGACACAATACTGAACTAACTCAGCGGGCCAGGCAGCATCTATGGATAGGTGATGTTTTGGGTTGGGACTTTTCTGCAGACTGATTGCAGGGGTACTGGGGGAAAAAAGCTGGAAAAGAGAAGAGGCAGGACAGAGCATGGCCAGTAATAGGATAACATTTGCAATGGTCATTTTTGACAGATTGTTGGACAAAGGGCAGAGAACAAAGACAGGTGTGAGCCCAAAAGGATAAAGAGTGGTGAATTGTGAAACTCGAGGGTAGAAAAGTTGCGAATTATGTAGCTATTGGAAGGGATGTAGGTGGAGAGGAAGGGGAGGGGAGAAGGTCACATCTTCCCAACTCAATCTCCTTCCGCCTTCCGTGGAGTAGCTCCCAATGCGACTCCCTTGGTTGACTTATCCCTTCCCACCCAATCCACCCCCTCCCCAGGGACTTTACCTTGTAATCGCAGGAGATGTAATATGTCCTCCCTCACCACCTTCCAGAGACACCTGTAGTCCCTCTAGATGAGACAGGCTTACGCGCATCTCCTCTAACCTCATCTACTGCATCCGATGTTCCCGATGTGGCCTCCTGTACATCTGTAAGACCGGGGGTAGACTGCAACTGCTTTGCCGAACACTTGTGCTTGGTCTGCCAAGGCCGACTGGATCTCCTGGTTGCTAACCATTCTAATGGCCCTGTCCCACTTAGGCAATTTTTCAGGCGACTGTCAAGTTGCCGGCAGTTGCCTGAAAAACCGGCAACTGGAACGGCGACTGTCATAGTGGAACACACACGCAGACACTTCCTTCACCAGCCTGTTGTGCAGGCGGGAGACAGGGCAAGCGGGGGGAGTGCTGTCTGAGTGAAATTCACACGTGCAGAGCCAATGTGATACAGACACAATGAACAGGAAGGTTGGCGCTGTAATTAAGACGGTGAAAGCACAGTGTGTGGTAAGTTCTTTAAAAGATGGGGGTAGAACGAGTGGAGACAACCTTTAAGAAGCCAGGGATGCTCGGCGGACATTAAAACTACTGCTTACGTTTTTTTTCCCAATTCACTGGTCAGCACCAGCTACACCTACGAGAACCTTTGACCTCCTGGCAACCCACTAGGACCACCTGGCGACCCACCTACAGCACAAGAATTCTCGCTACACTCCATGGCGGCTTCATTCTAGTCGCTGCTAATTTTTCAACATGTTGAAAAATCCACGGCGACCATAATGAGGCCGCGACTAGTTTCCCAGAATGCGGGTACTCCTCACAACCATGAAGGCGATTCCCCGGCAACCACCCGCGAACACGTGGCGACCATGTGGCGGCCGCAGAGTCTCCTGCAGTCGCCTAAAAAGTCGCCTAAGTGGGACAGGCCCATTACTCCTTTGGTCTGAAGAAGGATCTCGACCCAAAACATCACCCTTCCTTCTCTACAGAGATGCTGCCTGTCCTACTGAGTTACTCCAGCTTTTTGTGTCTATATTTAGCATCTAAAGTTTTTTTGTTTCCTAATTATAATAAGGTTAGCAATTAAGTTTGAGTTTAGTTTATTATTACATGCACTGAGGTACAGTAGAAAGCTTTTGTGTGTGCTAACCAGTCAGTGGAAAGACAATATATGATTACAATCAAGCCATTCACCTTCACGGGAGGGTGGGGGCTCAAAAACGGAATCAGTTAAAACAAGGGTTTACTATACGTTGATTCTCATAGTGAGAACTTCCTTTCCTGAGCCATTCTGAAATGGCTTAAAGTCCTGGGAGCAGAACTACCAATATGTTCTAACAGCTGTCAAGTCTTCTAAAAGCCTTAAATATATCTGAATGTCTTAGACACTGCAAAATATGTTTGAATGATAACTAATTAAAATGATATCTTTCAAAGACTGAAATGTATATATCATTTTTATCCAGCATTAAAACATTTAAAGTACTTAATTAATTCAAATGGTGAAATTTTATTTCGGTTATTTAACAATGAGATTTTTTTTTTAAATAATTGCTGAAAGGTCAGAAGGATTATGTAGTAAAGTTAAGATATGGCCAATCTCATTCTTATATCAGTTATCTCAACTCTTTAAATTGACACTTAACCACTTAGCTCAATCCATGATTTCATATCACCCTCAATACTAAGAGCCCTTATGTGGAATAACTTTATATCTAGTACCTTATAGTCTGCCGTTTGAAAATATTCTAGCTCTCTTGTACATTTTTACAAATGTATAAAAAGGGAAACATGGTTTCCCTTTCATTGAATAATGTTAGCTCTCCCTAATTCTATTTTGTATTTTGAAGTAGTGTATTATCATTTTCTTAATAATGGATTACTGGGATTTGCCAATTATATTGAGATAACTGATCTCTTGACAACTCTTGAACAGTACAGTTGTTGCTTTTCAATCCATTGGGATCTTTATAAAATCTAGAGAAATGTTGGAAATTCACAATCAATTCCTCTACTCTTTCTGCAGCCACATTTTTTTTAAATCACAGGATAGAGGCCATCAGATTTAGAAAATGTATCTGTGGCATTTTAAGGATTGAGTGAACTCAGTTGATACTGAGCAGAGTGAATAAAAAAAAATGGTAGGAAGCAACTGCAGATGTTGATTCACACCAAAGATAGACACAAATGCTGGAGTAACTCAGCAGGTCAGGCAGGATCTCTGGAGAAAAGGAATAGGATTGAGACCCTTCTTCACTCTTCAGCCTAAGAGTTAGGGGAGAGGAAAACTAGAGGTATGAAAAGGTTCGGAACAAATCAGCGCCTGCACCGATGACCAAGGAGCCCACAATGGTCCATTGTTGGCTCTGGAGGAGGTGATAACGAAGGAATATAAACAGTGAAACTAAAAGAGCAGGGCGAGGAAGTGGTGGGGAGAGAGGAAATGCAAGGATTACTTGAAATTAGAGAAATCAATATCGTTGTAAGTTGGGTTGCTGGGTTGTAAGCTGCCCAAGCGAAATATGAGGTGCTGTTCCAATTTGCATGTGACAGTGGAGGAGGCCCAGGACAGAAAGAAAGAATGGTCAGTATGGGAATAGGAAGGAGAATTGAAATGTTTGGCAACCGGGAGATTGCGTAGGCTATAGCGTACTGAGCGTTGGTGTTCAGCAAAACAATCGCTCAGTCTGCGCTTGGTCTTGCTGATATATAGGAGTCCGCAGCTAGAACAGCGGATACAGTAGATGAGGTTGGAGGAGGAGCAAGCGAACATCTGCCTCACCTGAAAGGACTGTCGGAGTACCTGGATGGAGTCGAGGGAGGAGGTGTAGGGACAGGTGGTGCATTTCCTGTGGTTGAGGGCCACATCTATGATAGGAGTGGGGAACCCACGTCCCTAAAGAATGAGGACATCTCGGATGTCCTGGTATGCACACCTCATCTTGGCCACAGATACGGCGGAGACAGAGGAATTGGGAGTAGGGGATGGAATCTTTGCAGGAGGCAGGGTGGGAAGAAGTTTAGTCTAGATAGCTGTGGGAGTCAGTAGGTTTGTAATAGATATCAGTCGATAGTGTATCTCCTGTGATGGAGACGGTGAGATCAAGAAAGAGGAGTGAGGTTTCGGATATGGTCCAAGTGAATTTGCGTGCAGGATGGAAATTGATTATGAAGTTAATGAAGTCCATTAGTGCTGCATGTGAGTAGGAGGCAGCCCCGATGCAGTCATCAATGTAACGGAGATAGAGTTCAGGAACTGGGCTAGTGTACGCCTGGAACAGGAATTGTTCAATGTACCCTACAAAAAGGAAGGCATAGCTAGGGCCCATGCGAGTGCTAATGCACTGCCTTTGATTTAGAGGAAGTGGGAGGAGTCGAAGGAGAAGTTGTTGAGAGTGAGGACCAGCTCTACTAAGCGGAATAGAGTGTTCATAAATATAAACTTAATTATTGCATTTGACATAAATCATTTGAATTCTACAACATTCCTGAGCAGATATGGACAAAACAGACTAAGTTACAAAGAATTGAGTTGTAAAGAAGAGTGTGAAAACTGTGTTGTATTGAGGTACAGTGGACAGCATGGTGCTGCTGCTGCTGCTGCTAAACATCTTCAAGGACTCATATTAAATCCTGACCTCTGGTGGTGTTTGTAGAGTTTCTACAAGTTTCCTCTGGGTTTTCCCCTAATGTATCAGTTTCCTCTCATTCATGAGGTTCTTTGGCAACTGAGCATTGCATCTCGGTGTGGAAAAATGGCAAAATAATCAAATGGGGAGCTGTGAGAGGGAAATAAGGATAGGGGAATTGGAACCAGCAGTGAGCTGAATACTTATCTTCTGCTTTCCAGTAAAACAACCTCCAAGACAGTCTTAAAAGCAATCAAGGGGAAATAGGGAGATAGTAATGACATATAACTGGTAGTTATTGGAGCATTACTTCAGAAAAGGCGAGAGGATAAATTATAAAGCTAATTTAGGATTGATGTCAGCCAGCACTTCACAGAAAATAGTCAACAAATGACATGGAATCCCAAATAAGGTAATAAAGGCAGCAAATGGTTGAATCATTTGAGGGTCGATCATCTATAAGGTTCAGGTATGATGGATTGAACAGCTTTCCATAAAGATACCCAACATATGCTGAGTTCATCGGTAAAGTGTGCCTATTACTGAGCCATGTAATTCATAGTCTATGCTGATGTTTTGAGTTAATAATCTCATTTGGGTCAGGTGTGGGTCTTCTCAACTGACATAAGTTTCCTTTGGGTAGGGATGGATACATTTGCTAGTCCTATTATTAGTCCTTCAGAAAACCTGCTTATGGTGAAGAGGAGACACAAGGAATTGCAGATGCTGGAATAATGAGCACAACACAAAGTGCCAGAGGATCTCAGTGGGTCAGGTAGCACCTGTGGAGGGAATGGATAGACGATGATTCAGGTTGGGGACCTTCTTCTGCCTATCAATTCCTTCGACAGATACTGTCTGACCCGCGGAGTTACTCCAGCTCTTCGTGTTTTGCTTATAGCAATTTAATGTGGGAAATGTAGAAGTAATTTGCTTGCATCCAATAAGTAGGCAGAGGGGCACAAGATTTTTATCAGCAGGTCGATATTTAATTAAATTGTTATGGTGCAGTATAGTGAGTACTGGGACGTTTGATTTTTAATGCTCCTTATTCTTAAATGTTTTCTTGATTTTGTATGTGAACCTTAAAAACTGAGCTTGGGTCCATACATTTTCACATGGACCCAGAAGAATCTACCAACCAGGTCAAAATTATAAAATTACAAACACTGCATTTTAACCACTGCGTTAGAAACTAGCAATGTCCAAGAACAAGAACAAACCACATGATACATGTGAAAAGGCACCAATGTGATCTTGATCTGTTATCTGCCAACTAAAAATGATCCGGTAGGCGGCGCGGCTCTCGCCAGCAGCGGCCTCTGCAGTCCGTCTGCGTTTTTATTATTTTTTGTCTATGTTTTAATGTAGTTTTTGTTATTTTTGTTGGGGTATGTGTGTGGGGGGGTGGGGGTGGTGTGGGGGGGTTGGGGGTAACTTTTAAATCTCTCCCTGCACGGGAGACCCGACCTTTTCTTTGTCGGGTCTCCGTTGTCGTTGGGGCTGCAACGAGGAGCGGCCTCCAACAGGAAGACCGGGGGCTCCAGTGCCGACACTCACCTCACCGTCGCGGAGCTGGCCGAGTCCAGAGCGGGTGGAGCTGTGGTGGACGCTGCTGCGACCCGACCCCCGGAGATTCGGTGGATGCAACTGCGGGTTTGGCGGGCGGTGACACCGGGAGCCCGCGGGTCCCTGGAGGGAGACCGCTTTTCGGGGCTCCCGCAACGGTGACTTCTCCCGCCCGAGTTGCGGGGTTGAAGAGCACCTGGAGCGGGGCCTTACAGCACCGCCCCGCGCGGCTTGGAATGGCGGCGGGCTGCGAGCGCGCACCGGGGGCTCTAACATCAAGAACCCGGTGCGCGAACTTGTATTACCCGGCGTGGTTTAATGGCCACGGGACAATTCGCCATCGCCCGCCGGGGGCTTTGACTTTGACTCTGACATGGGGGGGGGGAGAGTGCAGTGGAGAGAGAAGTTTTTTTGGCCTTCCATCACAGCAATGTGATGGATGTTTATGTAAAATATGTTGTGTCTTGGGTCTATTGTTGTAATGTATGGCTGCAGAAACGGCATTTCGTTTGGACCTCACGGGGTCCAAATGACAATAAATTGAATTGTATTGTATTGTATTGTATTGTATTATGGTCTACATTCATGGAAATTTTTAGTTGGCAGCAATGATGAATTTAGAGGTTACTGCAGAGGGATAACATTCAAGTACTTATAGAATGAAATTAATTTGCTTCTCAAAGTGGTCCTTGTGTTGCTCTGATGTTATTTTTGATGTTTATACCTTTTCCTTTTATTTAAAGTTTCCTATACATATGCTTTTTAAGACTTCACAAATATTTATATGACGCCTTAAACCATGGAGCTAAAAAGTTAATAGCAATATAAAATCCTTTTAATTTATTTTTTAATTGCTTATGTCCTGAGGAGTAGTGGAAGAAACATTGTGGAATACATAAGACAGTGATTGTATTCATATAATTAGATTTGCTTTTAGAGGATGTAGGAGATTGTACCTTGTGGGATGTTTCTTTGGCCTGAGGTATTGTGTGACTGGAGACATTCCTCTGATAGCCAGGGGCCTCAAAGGGAAACAAGGAAGTGTATTTGGGTAGGGATTGTTTATGGTGAAACAGAGGACATTAATAAATCAAGGAAACGTATACACAAGGTCCAATTCAATGTTGAAAATAACATCTTCAATAAAAAAAATCAAACTATGATGTAAGAGACAAAGTTGCAGGGTCATGGAACTGTAATTTGTGACTGGTATGCCATAGTCTGATAGGTTGCACCAAACCATGGGAACTTGACTGAAATGAATAGATGTTTATCAAAATAAAGCACTTATTTGCCTACAGGCACATTGTAAGAGATAAGTGGTTGAACAGAAGTCTCCCTCTTCCTGCAGCAAAATGACTGTCAACTAATGAAAGAAATGTGTTTGAATTCATTAGGATTTTCATTTTCTCTGTGGGCTAGCCTTATGGTCTGAAGCGAGACAAAGAGCCACAGACAATAATATTCAGCATACAAATACCTTAAGGTGTGACTGAAAAAGTAATGTAGCTCAGTTATCCAGCAGCATAGCAAGATAATTTATGCATTGTTTTTAGGACAATAATCACAAACATAAAAAAATACCACAAACTTCCTACGGTTTTACCATGTGAAGTTAACAGCAATGTGTCCGTTATTGCTGTGAACAGCAGCAGGCTAATAATGTCATGGCTTAGCATTAATTTATTCATTTTACCTGAACTTGATGGAAATCAGTACTTAGAACAAAAATGAATTGGTGACACCACTTGACAAGAAACTGAATCTCACTTTGCACAGTTAATACTGGCATTGTAATGTAAATATAGATATTTATTGGTACTGCAACCTATCTGCATCTTTATCCCTGAATAATGGGGGTTTGTCATAGATAGATGCAGTGTGGAAATAGGCCTTTTAACCCACCAAGTCTTTTCCAACTATCAAAAACTCATTTACACCTCTCCGAAACTCATCCCATTTTATTCTTCCCATATTCCCATCATTCATAACCCCCGAGACACCAAAGACAGCAGATGCTGGAATATAGAGTTAATAACTATCTGCTGGAGGCAATCAATCTCTTCCTTTCTTTTTCCCGCCCCCACCCCCACATCAGTCTGAAGAAGTGTCTCGACCCGAAACGTCACCTATTCCTTCACTCCATAGATGCTGCCTCACCCACTGAGTTTCCAGCATTTTTGTCTACCTTCGATTTTTCCAGCATCTGCAGTTCTTTCTTAAACATCTGCTGGAGGAACTCAGTTGTCAGGCGGCATCTTGTGAAGAATAATGGTCAGGTAACATTTCAGGTCTAGGCACTTTATCTCGACCGAAAGAGTGGAGAGGAGCTGGCCAGTACAAAGATGTGAGGGAGGTGGGACAAAAGTTGGCATGCAATAGGTAGATCTGGGTGTGGAGGGTGAATTGATGGATTAAATCAGGTGGGGAGGGGGGGGGGGGGGGAGGAGAAAGGTGGATAAAACAACAGAGACTGGCATATGATAGGTGAGGGTAATCAGGGTCAGAAAATATTGGAATCTGATGAGAAAAGAAGGTGGAGTATGGGACAAAATAGGGAAACGGGGTGGCCAGATGGGATCACTCCCCTCTCTCCCACATTTGACCACCTGGATCCACTTATCACATGTAACTCTTGCCCCAGACAAAAGAATCAACCTGAAAATCAATTATCCATTTCCTTACATAGTGCCTGACCCCTGAGTTCCTGCAGTAGTTTATTTTTTGAAATAGATTTCATAACTTGGCTTTACATCCCATGACATGCGTTCCGCCCATGATTTGACGCAAAGGCAACTGGTTTGGGAGCAGATTTACAGATGGCAGTAGTCGGTCCATTCCTTATCTAACGACTAAGTCATATTTGAATTCATGAGGAGAAACAGGATCATGTTCTGGAAGATTATTTGCACGTTTTCCTTTTATGACACTATCTATGGGGAATAAGTCTGGAGTCTATTCACTGTATCCCTTTGCTAACCAATTAATTACATGCCACATTCTTTTGTTCTTTCAGAATCACTGAATTTCTACTAATCTCTATTGCCTATTTTAACAATGCCCTGCATTTTTGCCCTTCCATTCAAGTGAAATAACTTTAATAATATTTATTATTTGGCATCAGTTATTTTTGCTCAAGTTATTTTTGCAGTGTTCTGAACTTTATTCGCCAACAGTCTGTCTGTCCTTTCCTTCTTTGTGTTTAAATAGTATGTTAAATATGTCTTTAGCTAGTTTTATGTGGGGGGGGGGGGAATTGGGGGAACCTTTTCTAATCTCTTACCTCGACGGAGATGCGATTTACTTCCGTATCGTATCTCCGTCCGCACTGCAGCCTAACATCGAGAAGTTAGTGGCCTTTGTTGGAGACCTACTTTTGAGAGTTCTACCGCGGGTGCCTAGGGGACTTTAACATCGCAGCGCCCATGGTCCCTTTGCAACGACTTGGGAGTTTCGATCACCCCAACGCAGGAGCTTCGGCCGCCGGCAACGGGAGTTTTAATCACCCTGATGGATGGTTCGACTGCCCCGACCACAGGAGAAATAAAGAAGAAGAAGTTTGGACTTTTTTGCCTTCCATCACAGTGAGGAATGTGGGGAATCAGCGGATGTGGTGGATGTTTATGTTACCTTTTATGTATTTGTGTGTCTTTTTTTTTCCATTTGGCTGTATGGTAATTCACATATCACTGTAACTTAATTAGTACATGTGACAATAAAATACCTTAGAGACCTTTGAACGGTTCAGTCAGCCTTTACTTGATTCAGTTATAAGAGAGCTCTCAGCACCTATTCTTTCCTCCAGCCTTTCCATCACCTTTGGAAACTTTTATTGCTGTTTATCAACATGAGGACTGTTGTCCTGTTAAGTTTCACTGTCTATACAACTCATTATCATTTACCTTACAGCCAACAATAGACTGTTGTGGGCTCCACCCTTGATCATCGTTGCTTTTTGCATATCTTTCATTTGTTCTATGTACCTTCTATATCTCTCGATTCCCTTTACCCTGACTCAGTCTAAAGTAGGGTCTCGACCGGAAACATCACCTATTCCTTTTCTTCGGAGATGCTGCCTGACCCGCTGAGTTACTCTAGCTTTTTGTGTCTATCTTTGGTGCCACTATATATCTGTTCAAGAATATATAATTAATCATATATTACGCTGACGGTGAATAGGGTATCATCGGCATAGTATATCTGGTCTTTAAGTGATATTTAGTTGGGGCATAGCTATACATTAAAGGTAAGAAAAGCTTGTGAGGTTTCAGAGGTAGGACTGTTTGAACAAGAAAATAAATCATGGTTAATTATCCACTAGACTCGAGAGGTAAGATCTGTTTAACTGTGTAACAAGGAGGGGATATTAGAAGATGGTCTGATAATTTCTGTTGCAGTCTGGAAAGGCAGATACATATGCCAAATAATTATTGTTCAAAATCTCTGAAGTGAAAAGAGAAGTTGCAGATGGCCTACTTGTTGGGATGTTATAAAAGGCCAAAGGTTATGCAATCAGGGCTGAATTTATAAGGTTCATCAAGAAGTTCAGCCACGAGTTCACTGAACTTCTACTTTAATAATATTATCTTACTGCAATTCTTTCTCTTGCAGGCTTCCGAAAAATTAGCTTGGATGATCTACGTAAAGCCTACATAGTGAAAGATGTCCAACAATATATCCTGCATCGGCTGGACCAGGAAGAAGCATTGAGGCAGCATCTGACAAAAGAAACAGCTGAGATGTTGAACCAACTTCATATTAAAAGCAGTGGTTGTTTCCTTTATCTCGAACGTGTCCTTGATGGAGTGGTGGAAAGTTTTATTATGCTGCGAGAGATTAGGGATATTCCAGGAACACTGAATGGACTTTATCTTTGGCTTTGTCAGAGGCTTTTTGTGCGAAAACAATTTGCAAAGGTGCAACCTATTTTAAATGTAATTTTGGCTGCTTGCAGGCCATTGACGACTTTGGAATTATATCATGCCGTTTGGACAAAAAATATGACCCTAACCATGGAAGAGTTTCAGCGGAAATTAGATATATTATCAAAGGTTCTTATAGATGGCTTGGGAAGCTCGAAAATACTGTTTCATTACAGTTTTGCGGAGTGGTTGCTTGATGTGAAGCATTGCACTCAGAAATACTTATGTAATGCTGCAGAGGGCCACAGAATGTTAGCTATGAGTTACACTTGTCGTGCAAAAGACCTCTCCCCCTTGGAGGTTCAAGAGTTGGCGCTGCATCTACTTAGTTCTAACTTACAGCTCGAGACGCATCATTTGGCTTTGTGGATGATTTGGAACAGTACACCTATAAAAGGAGCGTTGTCAACAATGATTCCTAAAGAACAGGAAATACTACAGCTTTTGGTAAAGGCGGGAGCTCATGTGAACAGTGATGATGACCACACATCATGCATTGTTCGACAGGCATTGGAGAGAGAGGACTCCATTCGAACTCTATTAGATAATGGTGCCTCGGTTAACCAGATTGACTCTAATGGAAGAACACTGTTGAGTAGTGCAGCCTACAGTGGCAACTTAGATGTAGTTAATTTGCTGATATCTAGGGAAGCTGATCTGGAAGTTGAAGATAATCATGGGCAGACAGCACTTACACTAGCTGCACGGCAAGGTCACACCAAGGTTGTTAATTGCCTCATTGGACATGGTGCTAATATAAATCATACTGACCAAGATGGATGGACAGCACTCAGGTCAGCAGCTTGGGGAGGACACACTGAGGTGGTTTCTGCACTTCTTTATGCTGGAGCAAAAGTGGATTGTGCGGATGCAGATAGTCGAACTGCTCTTCGAGCAGCAGCATGGGGTGGACATGAGGACATTGTTCTAAATCTTCTCCAACATGGAGCAGAGGTTAACAAAGCAGATAATGAAGGAAGAACGGCACTTATTGCAGCAGCATACATGGGGCATCGAGAAATAGTCGAACATCTGGTCGATCATGGTGCTGTGATAAACCATGAAGATGTGGATGGAAGGACAGCTCTGTCAGTTGCAGCATTGTGTGTCCCTGCAAGCAAAGGTCATGCATCAGTGGTTAGCTTACTGATTGACCGAGGAGCAGAAGTTGACCATTGTGACAAAGATGGGATGACCCCACTATTAGTTGCAGCCTATGAAGGTCATGTGGATGTTGTTGACTTGCTTCTTGAAGGAGGGGCAGATGTGGATCACACGGATAATAATGGTCGTACTCCTCTTCTGGCTGCTGCTTCCATGGGCCACGCATCTGTCGTGAACACCTTGCTGTTTTGGGGTGCAGCCGTGGATACCATTGATAGTGAAGGAAGAACAGTATTGAGTATAGCCTCAGCACAAGGAAATGTAGAAGTAGTGCGTACTCTGCTGGACAGAGGACTCGATGAAAATCATAGGGATGATGCCGGTTGGACTCCATTGCACATGTCAGCATTCGAGGGTCACCGAATAGTATGTGAAGCACTTATTGAACAAGGTGCTAGAACTAATGAGGTGGACAATGATGGTCGAATCCCTTTAATACTGGCAGGTCAGGAAGGCCATTATGACTGTGTACAGGTTATGCTTGAAAACAAATCAAATGTGGATCAGAGAGGCTATGATGGAAGGAATGCGTTACGTGTTGCATCATTAGAAGGTCACAGAGATGTCGTCGAACTTCTCTTGAGCCATGGGGCCGATGTTAATTGCAAGGATGCTGACAGCCGCCCAACTTTGTACATCCTGGCACTTGAAAATCAGCTAGCAATGGCAGAGTATTTACTAGAAAATGGAGCAAATGTAGAAAGCACAGATGCTGAGGGGAGAACTGCCCTACATGTCTCTTGCTGGCAGGGACACGTGGAAATGGCTCAACTTTTGATAAACTATCATGCTGATGTTAATTCTGCCGACAATGAAAAAAGGTCTGCTTTACAGTCTTCAGCATGGCAGGGGCACATGAAAGTTGTACAGCTGCTGATTGACCACGGAGCATCGGTAGATCATACATGCAACCAGGGCGCCACTGCTCTTTGCATTGCAGCCCAGGAAGGACATGTGGATGTTGTCCAAATATTGCTAGAACATGGTGCTGATCCAAACCATGCAGACCAGTTTGGGCGCACTGCAATGAGAGTTGCTGCAAAAGGTGGCCACACACAAATTATAAAGTTATTGGAAAAATATGGAGCCTCTGGTTTAAATGGATGTAACCCATCGCC
Organism: Amblyraja radiata; assembly: GCF_010909765.2. Taxonomy (NCBI): domain Eukaryota; kingdom Metazoa; phylum Chordata; class Chondrichthyes; order Rajiformes; family Rajidae; genus Amblyraja; species Amblyraja radiata. Next base: position 5,699,172 of record NC_045956.1, read on the forward strand.
AGTTCATACAATGGAGCAGACAGCCACTCAGTCTGTCACTGTGAAAATGCAGTCTTTGACAATTAAGTCAAATAGCTCAGGCAGCACTGGTGGAGGAGATCTACAGACTGCAATGCGGTGCTTTTCTAATGGTCCTCAACATCCTTTTAGTTCACCTTCTGAATCACCAGATTCAACAGTCGATCGACAGAAGTCCTCTCTGTCTAATAATTCACTCAAAAGCTCCAAAAATTCCTCACTCCGCACAACCTCATCCACAGCCACAGCCCAGACTGTACCTATGGACAGCTTCCATGGTATGTCCTTCACAGAACAGATACAGCAGCATTCTTTGCCGCGCAGTCGAAGTAGGCAGTCTATTGTATCTCCATCTTCTACTACACGTTCCATAGGACAGCATGCTGGCTCCCCATCCAGTGAACATGAATGGGGACAAATGAAGTCCAATGTGAGATCTAATAAGAGCAACAAAACTGGGCACAGTATGACCAGTGAAAGTTCCAAATCTGCTTCTTCAGGAAAAAGAACAGCACAGAATAAACAAAACAGCTCTCCTCAGCCAAAGGTTTTAGAATATGAAATGACACAACTTGACAAAAGAACAGCCATAAATAAAGTGGTGCAGAATAATACAGTATCACTTAAGCAGACACCACATGATTCACAGTGTAAAATCCTGATCCCACAGAGTCCGCAGGAAAACACAAGGGCTCAGCAACAGTTCTTAATTCAGCAGCAAGGGGAGCAGAAGAAACGGAATGGAATAATGACAAACCCAAATTACTTACAAGGGAATCCTGTTTTCTTGAGCAGAGTTGCTGTTCCAAGGAGTGCACAGGAAAGAGCACATAATGATTGTTTGGAAGGTTATCCATTAGCAGAGACTGAACTGAGTCTGAAGCAAGCCTTAAAATTACAAATTGAAGGGACAGACCCAAGCTTCAATTACAAGAAAGAGACGCCATTGTAGCAGGTACCTTCAAGCTTATTTTCTGGTTTCTCTAACATATACAGTTATTACTGTTAAAGATCTCAATTTTATTTAATAGGTTCAATATCTTTACACGTGATGTCATCTGTCACAGGAATATATGACGAAAGATTGAAAAGACTAGGCTTGTATTCACTGGAGTTTAGAAAGATGAGGGGGGATCTTATAGAAACATATAAAATTATAAAAGGACTGGACAAGCTAGATGCAGGAAAAATGTTTCCAATGTTGGGCGAGTCCAGAACCAGGGGCCACGGTCTTAGAATAAAGGGGAGGTCATTTAAGACTGAGGTGAGAAAAAACTTTTTCACCCAGAGAATTGTGAATTTATGGAATTCCCTGCCACAGAGGGCAGTGGGAGCCAAATCACTGGATGGATTTAAGAGAGAGTTAAATGGAGCTCTAGGGGCTAGTGGAGTCAAGGGATATGGGGAGAAGGCAGGCACGGGTTATTGATACGGGACGATCAGCCATGATCACAATGAATGGCGGTGCTGGCTCGAAGGGCCATATGGCCTCCTCCTGCACCTATTTTCTATGTTTCTATATGCAATAAACATTTAGGAAGGAACAAAGAAAAGAGAGTAGGCATTTTAGTCCCATGATATGTCCACCATTTCAGTTATGCCATGGCTGAAATGTACTGTCACTCAATTCTTCAAATGATTTAAAGATACAGAATGGAGACAGGCCCTGAGGCCCACTAAGTCCACGCCGACCATCAATCACCCGTTCCCGCTAGTTCTATATTATCTTACTTTCATGCACTAGGAGGTGGGGGGGAACCGGAAAACCCAGAAGAAACCCACATGGTCACAGCATCCGAGGTCGGGATCGAACCCAGGTCGAACGCTGTGAGGCAGCAGCTCTACCAGCTGCGCCACCCTGCCACCAGTGGTTTCTCTCAGTTCCTACATAATGATATTGACAGATTCATTGTATCTAAATCTGTATATTTGATATTGTTAATTTAAGTGGAAGCTAATTTGATTTGAATCTTCAGAAGAAAAATATAGAATGTAGTAATTTCTTCAAAAAGGGTATATTTTAGCAAACAAAACAATGACTTGGATAGACACAAAATGCTGGAGTAACTCAGCGGGGAAGGCAGCATCACTGGAAAGAAGGAATGGGTGACATTTCGGGTCAACACCCTTCTGCAGACTGATGTCAGGGGAGTGGGCGGAACAGAAATAGAATGCAGTCGGAGACAGTAATGGGGCCTTTTCACGGGGCGAGTTGACGCAAGATGTCACCAGAGTGAAGAGGTCGTGGTCCAGCACGAGTCTCGCACGATATAACGGGGGTAGATAAAGAGTTCCCACGGTACTCGGCATTTCTGTTATTTGTGCGAGTGACTTGTCCGTTTCCCGAGCTTTCGCGTTAAATCTTGAATGAACATCGTGAACTACACGTGACACAAATGATGTAACTTTTTTTTTCACACACTATATATATCCTCCCTTGGTTGAATTGGCTCATTTGGAGACATATTTTACTGTGTATGTGGGAGACACAGATGGACTGAGCTACCTCGGTCTTACTGTGTGGGAGAGGGGGAGAAAGAGACGTACACTCACAGAGGCAGAGTCTCTCAGCCTGTGTAAGAGGGAGGGAGAGAGAGAGAGAGGCACACACAAGGTGGATGTGAAATCTCACCTGCCTGTTTCAGTGACAGACACCCGCCGCCAGTAAATGAAGACACCCCCATCTGTCTCCCCCTCCTCTCCCTCGACTCCCCCACCTTTCCCTCCCAACTCCAGTCCCGTCCCGACCCCCTGGGAAACTGAATAGAGCAACAATATAGATATAGAAACTGAAACAATATAGAAACTGAATAGCGCAACATGGCAAAAACATCTCTGACACGCTTTACCCCCTTTCTTTGAGATTTTCTGGGAGCCATCTCTGCAAGTGTTCCTGTTAAAAAGATTATCCAACAATGACAATTAGGTGGGACGTCCTCGAAGGACACGTGTTCCCTTGTCGATATTTTTACTCACCTTCTGTCCCTTCTGTCCAGCTTCCGGGTTTACCGTTCGCAGGAGTTCCTACGCGCTATATGTCTAAAATCTGAAGTTAGGTAATGTCTAAAGGAACTGCAGACGCTGGTTAATGCTGGTTAATACGCACAGAAGGACACAAAATGTTGGTGTAACTCAGCAGGTAAGTCAGATCTGGGAAGAAAAACATAAAAAGCTGGAGTAAGTCAGCGGGTCAGGCAGCATCTCTGGAGAAAAAGAATAGGTGACGATTCGAATCGGAGCCCTTCTTCAGACAGCCTAATCGGAATTGAGTCTGAAGATGTGTCTCGTCCCGAAACATCAGCTTTTTTTCTCCAGAGATGCTGCTTGACTCGCTGAGTTACTCCAGCTTTTTGTGTCTGTCTTCGGTTTAAACCAGCATGTGCAGTTCACTCCTTACACGGGTCTCTGTACAACATTGATTGGTAGCGTTCCGGACCCCTGGACCCGAGGACTCCGACCTGTATCTCTCAAAGAAGTACATGTGAAAAATTTCTCACGGACCATAAAAATGCGTAACCTTTCAGTAAAGTCCCTTTTAAAGTCCCTTTTAAAGATTATAGTTATTTTCTTGAATCTCATTAACATAACTCAGGAATAAGTTGATGTCCATATGCGGATGCAAATCTTTATTTTTATTTATTTTTTAAATTCAATCCCACAGAAGATAATTTTTACTCACCTTCTGTCCCCTCTGTCCAGCTTCCGGGTTCACCGTTCGCAGGAGTTCCCACGGTACCCGCAAGAGTTATTACGGATATCGCACTGGCCACTACGTTCATATAATGTTGCAATACTCAACCACAAGTGTACAAGTCAATCTTGGAGAAATTCAAACTTTCTTGAATTTTCTCCCGAGTGACCAAGTTACACGACTACCTGCCGTTAGCGCTACGGTGGTCCACGGTGGTCCACGAATGCCGTACTGTTATCGCACGAGGTTCCCACGATGTTAAACTCCGGTTAACTCTTGCGTCAAGTCGCCCCGTGAAAAGGCCGCTTAAGACTGGTGGGAGAACTGGGAAGGGGGAGAGGATGGAGAGAGAAGGAAAGCAAGGGCTATTTGCGGTTAGAGAAGTCAATGTTCATACTGCTGGGGTGTAAGCTACCCAAAGCGAAATATGAGGCGGTGTTTCTCCAATTTGCGCTGGGCCTCACTCTGACAATGGAGGAGGCCCAGGACGGAAAGGTCAGATTGGGAATGGGAGGGGAAGTTACAGTGCTGAGTAACCGGGAGATCAGGTAGGTTAAGGCGGACTGAGCGGAGGTGTTCAGCGAAACGATCGGCGAGCCTGCGCTTGGTCTCGCCTATGTACAGAAGTTGACACCTGGAACAGCTGATACAGTAGATGAGGTTGGAGTAGGTGCAAGTGAACCTCTGCATCACCTGAAAAGACTATCGGGGTCCTTGGATGGTCGAGGAGGGAGGTAAAGGGACAGGTGGTACATCTTCTGCGGTTACAAGGGAAAGTACCTGGGGAGGGGGTGGTTTGGGTGTGAAGGGACGAGTTGACCAGGGAGTTGGGGAGGGAACGTTCTGCGAAAAGCAGAAAGGGGTGGAGATGGGAAAATGTGGCCAGTAGCGGGATCCCGTTGGAGGTGGCGAAAGTGTTGTAGGATTATATGCTGTTTGCGACGGCTGATGGGATGGAAGGTGAGGACAAGGGGGACTCTGTCCTTGTTGCAAATGGGGAGAGGGGGAGCAAGAGCAGAGCTGCGAGATATCGAGGAGACCCTAATGAGAGCCTCATTTATAATGGAAGAGGGAACCTCCGTTTCCTAAAGAATTAGGACATTTTCGATGATCTAGTATGGAAAACCTCATCCTGGGCGCAAATGTAATAATAATAATAATAAATTTTATATTTAATGGGCGCCTTTCATACAAAATCTCAAGGACACCTTACATAGTAGATCGGAATAGAAACATATAATCGGAGTAAAACAAGTAATTAAAGACATCACAATGACACAAATTAAAAACAGAATTCAATCCAAAAACAGAAAATCAAAAACACAGTGTGAAGAGGGAGCAGCGGCAACCTATTCGTGCCAGCGTCCACTCTCCCTTCACGGCAGCAAATGTAGTGTAGACGGAGGAATTATGAGTGGGGGCAGAGTCTTTACATGATGCAGGGTGGGAGGAACTGTAGTCTAGATAGCTATGGGGAGTCAGTAGATGTTGGTCTATAGTCTATCTCCTGTGATGGAGACGGTGAGATCCAGAAACGGTAGGGAGATGTCGGAGAAGGTCCAAGTGAATTTGTGCAGGATGGAAATTAGTCGTAAAATTGATGAAGTCAGTGAGTTCTGCATGGGTGCAGGAGGCAGCATCGATGCAGTCGTCAATGTAGTCAAGGTAGAGTTCGGGGATAGGACCAGTGTGCACCTGGAACAGTGATTGCTCAACATACCCTACAAAGTGGCAGGCATAGCTGAGGCCCATGGGAGTGCCCATAGCTACACCTTGGATTTGTAGGAAGTGGTAGGTGTCGAAGGAGAAGTTGTTAAGGGTAAGGACCAGCTCTGCTAGGCGGAGGAGAGTATTGGTAGACGGAAATTGGCTGGTTCTGCGGTCGAGGAAGAAATGGAAGGCCTTAAGACCTTCCTGGTGGGGAATGAGGTGTAGAGTGACTGGACATCCAATTGTAAAGATGAGAGAGTGGGGCCCTGGAAAATGGAAGTCATTGAAGTAACGAAGAGTGTGTGAGGAGACTTAAACATAGGGAGGGATTGGACAAGGGGAGATAGGATGGAGTCGAGGTATGTGGAAATGAATTTGGTGGGACATGAACAAGCAGAAACAATGGGTCTGCCAAAACAGTTCTGTTTGTGGATTTTGGGGAGAAAGATAAAATTGGGCCGTGCGGGGCTGGGAACGATAAGGTTGGAGGCTTTAGAAGGCAGAGAGCTGGAAGTAATAAAATCAGAAATGGTGTGTGATATTAAGGTCTGGCGCTCGTCTGTGGGGACATGGGACCAAGGATAAGTAGGAGGAGGTGTCTGAGAGTTGTCGCCTGGCCTCAGCCCGGTAGAGGTCAGTGCGCCAGACTACCACGGCGCCTCCCTTGTCAGCGGTTTGATTATCAAGTCGGGGTTCCTGCAGAGTGAGTGGAAGGCTGTACGTTCAGGGGGGGAGAGGTTAGCGAAAGAGAGGGTAGTGGACAAGTTGAGGCGGTTGATGTCCCACCGGCTATTGGAAATGAAAAGGTCTAAGGAAGGTAGAGGGCCATCCGGGGCAATCCAAGAGGAGGGGGTCTGGTGGAGACGGGAGAAATGGTCATCACTGGGTGGTGAGACTTTCTCATAGAAAAAGGAGCGGAGGCGACGGAGGAAGAGCTCTACATCATGGCGGACCCGGAACTCGATGAGGTTGGGGCGGAGGGGAACAAATTTTTCCTTGCTTTCCCTCTCTCTCATCCCCTCCCCCTTCCCAGTTCTCCCACCAGTCTTACTGTCTCCGACTACATTCTATCTCTGTCCCGCACACTCCACTGACATCAATCTGAAGAAAGGTCTCGACCCGAAACATCACCCATTCCTACTCTCCAGAGATGCTGTCTGTCCCGCTGAGTTACTTCAGCATTTTGAGTCTTATCTAGATTTACACCAACATCTGCAGTTCTTTCCTACACAAAATGACTTGGAGATTGGAAATAAAGATGGAACATGATGAACATGTTCTGCGTGTGAGGCAGCATCTTTGGAGAAACAAAAGTAACAAGGAAAGGAGGGAAAACAGCACCTCATATTTAGCTTGGGAAGCTTACAATCCAGCTGTATGAATATTGACTTCTCTAACTTCAAGGAACCCTTGCTTTCCCTCTCTCTCTCCCCATCCCTCCCCCATCCTAGATCTCCGACCAGTCTGACTGTCCTCCTGATTAAATTTTAGTTTTATCTCCGTATGCTTCCTTGTAATCTTCCCCGAGCCTTCTTCTTATCGAGACCACACACAAGATTAGAAGTTGTTCAGCCAGAGCTGAACACACATCTCGGTATCTGCATACAATGGTGTCTGTCTTGTCACTTCTTGTGCTTCTTGTCCGTGGCGATGGAAAGATTGGTGGAAACAGGCCAGCGACATTAACGCTCTTTCCTTGACCCCTTCCTCGAGCCAATGATCTATTCTACATTTTCCTTGCACTTTGTCCCCTTTAATGTCTTATTTTCACACCTTATCCTTCCATATATCTGTCTCCCTCTCCCATGACTCTCAGTCTGGATGGATCTCAACCCAAAACGTCACCCATTCCTTCTATCCAGAGATGCTGCCTGTCCTGTCCAGCATTTTGTGCCTATCATAGGAAAAATTAGAGATATATTCAGTTTTAAAAATATATAAAGGCAACATAAAGAGTGAGGGATAGAAAAAACAACAAAGGGGAAGATCTGTAATAAGTTGGAGAACAAAAGAAATTAAATAACGTGAATGTTATTGCCTTTGATTTGGTCCCTACTCTGTTGCGTATTACTTTGTTCTTTCCCCAGCTTCCCTATTTCGCTGCTGTTCTATCTGGTCAATACCTGTTAAGCCTCTAAGGTTTTTCATTTCTCATGCAAGATCATGAATCTGAAATATCAGCTGTCTAGCTGCTTGACATCAGAAGTATATAGATGACTTTTAGATTTTCAGTTTAACTACCCGAGGCCCTGATCATGCATCTTTATATCACTCAATCATATTTTTATCTTGCAAATTATTGTCCAAGTGGTGAGCAAAAATCTTCTGGCCCTTAGAGTGGTGTTTGTTCAGCAAGAGATACTGACATCAAACATCAGTTCCATTCCCATTCACGGTTGAGCATACCTTAAAAAGTACAGTAAGTTTGTCTCACCTGTAGGAGGGGAAAGAAACATTTTTTTTTCTCTGTCAAATAAAACGGGCAAATTTGACAGCTCCGGTTTCCACACACACTCCAAAGACGTACAGGCTTGTAAGCTAATTGGCTTGATAAAAATTGGAAATTGTCCCTAGTGTATGTAGGATAGTGTTAGTGTGTGTGGATCACTGATCAGCACGGACTCGGTCGGAAGGGCTTGTTTCCGCACTGTATCTCTAAACTAGTCTAAACTAAACTAAAGAAAGACCGAGCAATCTCAGTAACAAGTCCCTTCCCAATTATTGCTATGTTTGGAAATCAGTTCAGTCCAGTAAGAATTCTCATCATGCATTCTAAGAAGCAAATACCACTATATCTAATTAACTATTTAAATATTTATAACATTTTAAATAAAGATTGGGTTTATATAAGATTATGCAAGATGCATAAATCATTTTTTTAGTTTTAAAATCGTAATAAAATTACAGAGCCCACACGTAATTAGTTTTTTGAGCTCAGATTGGTTCCTATGTTGTAATTATTGCTAATAAGTATTTTTTAAATTCACTTAGATCCTGTACAAAAAGGATATTTTAAAATTAATTTGTAATACCTTAAATTCACAGAATTTCATTTGACAGCATTGGTAAAGGCTGTAAACAGAACAAGCTTTAGAAGTGTGCTGGATTGTTCAAGCAATGGTGTTACCTCTGTGCTAAGTTATATATGCATGGAAATCCCAATGTATCTGATATTTCATGCATAAAGTTTGGTTTCATATTGGTTTATTATTGTCATATGTACCAACATACAATGAAAGACTTTTGTTTTGCATGCTATTCGGGCAAATCACCCCATACATGAGTACATCAGGCAGTGCAAATTTGAAAAGAAATAGTGCAGAAAATAGTGTCCCAGCTACAGGGAAAGTGCAGATAAAAATTAAATGCAAAGATCAAAATGGGGTAAATTGGAAGGTCAGAAATGTATCTTTATTATAGGTCCATTCAACAGTCTGATAACAGCACAGCTGAAGTTGCTTTTGAATCAAGCAGTGTGTGTGTGTGTTTTCAAGCTTTTGTATTTTCTGTCCAATGGGAGGGGGGAAAAGGAGAGAAGCCCAGGATGTGAGTGGTCCGTGGTTATTTTGGTTGCTTTCCCGAGGGAGCATGAAGTATGGATGGAGCAGGGGGTTTGGGAACGCTGGTTAGCAAGATGGATTGACCTGTGTTCACAACTGAAATTTCGTGCAGTCTACAGTACTACTTCTCCTTTGACCTGCCATGGGCCTGTATTCCCAGAAGTCAGAGGGGTGTTGTATGTTTTCAAGTAGGGTTTGAGAACATTGTTGAATTGATTCCTCTGTCAAGCTGGTAATCCCTTCCTTTCACAAGGCACAGGGGTCTGGCAGTTTAAGGCACAGGATGCACAAGGGGCTCACAACATTCCCAGGAAATTTCAGGCCATTAGACATAGATAAAGTGAGTGGCTTTGTTTTGTGCAATTATTTTGGGGAGTGCAATTGATATAACAGTGCTAAATTAATGTAATAGGAGCCTTGAAGCTGAAAATGTTGGACTGGAAGAGGATTTTGAACTTGGTTTGCTTAGCCTACCAGAGAATTCATAGGTGGCATGGTGCCATCCCTCCAAGGCTGAGGGGCCTGCTATACATAATTTAAGTCTCAGAAACATATACAAGGACAATTCGCCGATGCTGATGAGACCATATTATTTTATGCTGGGTTTGAGATATTTGCCTTCAAACAACCTGTTCCATCAGAAATCAAAGCCTTTCTTAAGACGGTGAAGAATTTCACCATTGCTGTCTACTTTCAGTGAGATGTTGTTCCTTAGATATGGGACATGGTCTCGTCATAGACCGTTATTGTTGGAGGGAGTGTTCTGCAGAGGGCAAGCTGACCTTTGGGGATGGAGGGAGGACGGGGTAGAGCCAACTGCCGCAAAAGTGAGGCCATGCTCTTTGGCAACTGGCCTGACTGATCCTTCATCCCCTTTTCTGTCAAGTATGACTTACTTGAAGGTGCTGGGAGCAACTGAAGAAGGGCTCGATCTGAAACACTACCTATCCATGTTCTCCTGAGATGCTGCATGGCCCACTGAGTTACTCCAGCACTTTGTGTCTTTTTGTGTATTAACTAGCATCGGCAGTTTCTGTGGATCTGGTTCAGAGGAGCTGGGGTATATAGTAAAAATGATTGGAATGGAGATGGAAGATCAATAAAAAATAAGAGCATGGGAGCAGTGCTCCCTCTTGATGGCAACAAGAAGTTTGTCAGGTATGAGTGATCTCAGTGTTGCTGGACATGGTGTAGGTATGGGCGATACCACATTTCTCTACCATGGCAGACATCTTCCATTTCATCTGAAAATCCAAGATGGAACACGCCCAAAATGTCACGATGCACATGTCCCCAAATAATATCAGGGAAGGGGGAATATTTACCTTATCCTGACTCCTATTTTTGTGGCTGTGTCAAGCTGTGCATAGAACCTAAATACGTAAACATCAAGTGTTACTGAATTCTGAAGTTTTACCTGTTCTAGAGCAGTGGTTCACAACCTTTTTTAGCTCATGGCCTCCTTGGGATCTTTTAATTTTTCTGTGGCCCCCCCTGACATTATTAGCGGAAAAAAAGTACTTCAATATTATAATACCTTCCATAAAAATATCAGTGTCTATTAATTGCACATATATTCTCTTTTATTCTATTCCACAACCATCAAAAATATTTCAACTACATAGATTTAAATGTATTAGAACAGAAATTTAGGAGGCAACTGGGTGGTAGCTCTGTGGCCCCCTTCATTGAACCTGTGGCCCCCTAAATCCCAAAATGTTTCTGTGGCCCCCCTGAAATTTGCCATGGCTCCAGGTTGGGAATCACTGTTCTAGAGGATTAGCCTGACCTTGTTGCTGCTCAATATTCCATTCATTTCAATTAGCTACCCTACCTGAATTTTGTAGGAAAGTTCCATCAGTCAAACATCTTGACCACAAATTGATGAAGCAGGGAGCAGCACAGAATATGCTGCAGGCTCTGCGGGGGGGGGGGGGGGGGGGGGGGGGGGGGGGGGAGGTGCTGAATCCAGTGAAAGGGCTTCTCGGGCAATTTGTCAAAACCATTTGGCAGAATGCCTCATCCCAGAACTCGCAAAAAGTACCAAAATCTTGCCTGGCTGGCAGTGGGAGGCCCTCCTTATCAGATCCTTCCTGCACAAATCCTTCTGACTCCCAAGGCAGCTACAATGAAAATTAGAAAATTGCCCAACTCTTTATAGACTTTGCAAAGAAGATCTGGAAAAGGATGCAAGAGTCTTTGTTGAGATTCATTCTGAGTAACTGCATATCAAGGACGACCTGATCTGTGGGTTGTTCTTGGGGATGTTTACTGAGGTAAAACTACTGCTGGAAGATCACCTAGTCGGTGAAAGGTGTACTCTGGCCTTCCAGAAATCTGGTGGTCTTCTCATACAATGAGATATCAGTTATGCCCCTGTCCCACTTAGGAAACCTGAACGGAAACCTCTGGAGACTTTGCGCCCCACCCAAGGTTTCCGTGCGGTTCCCGAAGGTTGCCGGAGGTTGCAGGTAGTGGAAGCAGGTAGGGAGACTGACAAAAACCTCCGGGAACCGCATGGAAACCTTGGGTGGGGCACAAAGTCTCCAGAGGTTTCCGTTCAGGTTTCCTAAGTGGGACAGGGGCATTAGTAAATGATGTTGCTTGGCACATTTAGGACTACAGGAATATGTACTGAGATATACACTGAAGCTTGGTGCATCCAATGCAAAGGCTATATGGGGACGGACTGCAATCTAAGTTCCTGTTGTTCCTGGGCATGGAGTAGCTGTATCCTGTGTAACAGCCCTGCAAGCACCTGAACAGCGTATGATGCAAGCAAGCTCCCATACATTCAAAAGTCTGACTTCCGATCACGTTCATTTCTACAAGCAGCCGTTTCCTTTGTACATTGGATGAATGAGAGCACTTAATTATTAGGGTAATAGATAGGGTGAATGCATGGTCTTTTACCTAGGTTGGGGAATCAAAAACAAGAGGGGCAACTTATTAACTCAGAGGATGGTGGGTATATGGATCGAGCTGCCAGAGGAAGTAGTTAAGGTAGATACTATAACAGCATTTAAATTACATTTGGACAGGTACATGATAGAAAAGGTTTAGAGGGATATAGGCGAAAGGCAGGCAAATTGGACTAATTTCGATGGGCATCTCGATTGGCATGGATGAGTTGGGTCAAACGGCTTGTGACCGTGCAGTATGGCTCTACGATTTTATGACTTGTTGGGAACACAACTTGAACCTGCTGCCACATCAGTTCGCTTGAAGTTGCCACTTTGAGAGCACCGTTTGTGATTGTTTGCAAATGCACATGTGCTGTGCAGTGCATTTTGCAATTATCACACCTCTCAAGTAAAACATGGTAGACGTGATGGCTGTGCATTTAAGAAAAGGAAAACCATCACAATGGCAATTATAATTAAAATTAGCCAACAGGAAAAGGGAACACGCCATTGTAAATTGGCAAACGCTTTGTGTTTGATTTGTTCAGTGCGGGGTACCATCATAAAGGACAAAGCGTGCATTTTCGAGCACATTAAAGGGTTGGCCCTGATGCAGGTTGCAATTGTTACAAAGCATTGAGGTGGTTTGATAATTGAAATAGAAGAACTGTTGGTGACTTGGCTTAGAGTTCAAAATCAATGCTGAATTTCCTTTAGCCTAATAATTAATCAAGAAAAGTGCCTATTCAAAGATTTGAAGCAAAAGCTTGGTAATGAAAGTGAAGAATGTGTTGCAAGTGGAGAATGATTTAACAGATGTAAAGCAAGGGCTAATTTGCATAACATTTTGGAGGGGAAAATATAACATTAAACAGCAGACTAGGCAACAGTGAATACATTTCCTGATGCTTTGGCTCTGGTCCGGTAAATGGGGAGAGGGACTATTGTGCTGAACATGTGTTAAAAAGTAGATAAGACTGGTTTATATTGAAAATGTATACTGAATGTACGTACATTGCAAGGGAAGAAAAGACTGCTCCAGGTCAGAAAGCAGAAAAAGAGACACAAAAGACTGCTGAATGCAGTCAACCTTGCATTCCCTCTCTCTCTGTCCCTCCCCCACCCTAGAGTTTAGTTTCACTCCTTACTTTCACTCGTTATCACCTTCTCCACAGCCAACAATGGACCATTGTGGGTTCCACCTTTCCTTGATCATTGTTGCTGGCTTTGATTCATCCTTTTGCATAGCTTTCATTCATTTGTCCTTTATACCTCTAGTTCTTCATATATATAGTTTCCTTCTCCCCTGATGCTCAGTTTGAAGTGGGTCTCAATCTGAAACGTCACCTATTCATTTTCTCCAGAAATGCTGCCATATCCGCTGAGTTACTCCAGCATTTTGTGTCTATCTTTGGTGTAAACCAGTATCTGCAGTTCCTTTCTACACATTTTCAGAAATGTTTAGTTTCTCTTGACTACATTGGTTAATTTGCTGTCACTTTGGAATTCTGCCAAACAATCAAACTAACCCCATGTACGAAAGCCTGAATATTAGCTCACCTTCAACTGTGATACAAAATAGCATACTATGTGTGACTTTGGGGAAAGTTTTGCTTAAAATAATAACAAATAGCTGCTATCCAGTGAACATAGCTTTAAAATGTGTGTGTGTGAGGGGATCTATCGCAGTCGCTGCCTCAAAAAGGCTGGCAGTATCATGAAAGACCCACACCATCCTGGCCACACACTCATCTCCCTGCTACCTTCAGGTAGAAGGTACAGGAGCCTGAAGACTGCAACAACCAGGTTCAGGAATAGTTACTTCCCCTCAGCCATCAGGCTATTAAACCTGGCTCGGACAAAACTCTGATTATTACCAACCACTTTCTGTTATTTGCACTATCAGTTTATTTATTCCTGTGTGTATATATTTATATCATGGTATATGGACACATTTATCTGTTTTGTAGTAAATGCCTACTATTTTCTGTGTGCTTAAGCAAAGCAAGAATTTCATTGTCCTATACAGGGACACATGACAATAAACTAACTTGAACTTGAACTTGTGTGCATGTGGGTTAACACTGGGATCATATCCAATGGTTCTTTGTCAGAAAGTTTACTGTTTCACAACTTATATTGACATGAAGATAGGTTTATTGGCAGGGGTACCAATGAGCATCTGCAATATTTATAAAATGGAGGTTATCATGAAATTAAATACTATTATTTCATTTAAACGATATAATTAATTACTAACATGCATGAATTCAATGTGATCCTTGGCATTAATATATGCAAATGTATTTTAATATGTACATTGTTTAAATGTTACAGATATAGCAGAATGGATTTCCTTGAAGTGCGGCATTCCCATCATCCTTTGCTGCCAGCAACCCAAAGGCACTAAAGTAACTGCACCCTCAGTGGAACTGGCCTGGCTATGAAGAAGTTATTCTATATCAGTTTTGAATGCACCTTTACTCAATGAAAGCAGCAGAAGTGACGTTTTACTACTATTATAAAGTTTCATTAAAAACTATTTTATCTGTACCCAAGTTTTGCTCTTTAAATATAACCATATACATATATATATATGCTTTATATATTTGTGTACATTATACTTTCATAAAGACAAACCAGTATATAATGCTCAAACAATTCTAGTTATTTTTTGTTGCATTGGGGAGAGATAAGAATGCAGAATGCAATTTAAAATATGTCCTGTCTGAGAGAAAACAAAGGCTGTACAAGAAAACAATGCATTCCTGATGATCTAGTTCTGAAGTGGGCTGCAGATTGTAGCAAAATATGCTCAGCCAAATACTATGAGCTTCTATTTGAATTTGTACCATGATTACACATGAAGTTTTTGTCCTATCTCTCCTTTAAATTATTTAAGAAGTTGATTTCATAATCATGATATCCACATGAAATGAAAATGATACGGGAATGAGTTGGTCTCATATTTATTTTGTTTTCTTATTATGCATTGATGTATTCGTGAAAACATGCCAAACAAAGGGCAACTTCATGATTTTGGAAAGAGGTTTGTATTCTTTGTAATGAATTTAAGATGGATGTACAAAATGTAATGGTGTTCAAGAATACACAGTGATTTTTATATACAGTTTTCTTTCCCATTTTGACAAAAGGGTATCCGATAACCAGCTGCATAACATGTATGACGGAAAAGAGAATTGCTTGCTATTTGTTTGTGGTTTTTTGTGTGGATTAAAAGGTGTGTCACTGTAAGGTGTTGAAGGTATTGATGGCAGGACTACTGTGGTGTATTGCATGTCGATACTTAGACAATACTGATTCCAAAGTGGGATCAATTTATGTCCTGTAGATTAGAATTAGGTGTAGCCTCTTGGGAGAAAAGTTAGACGTTTATATTCTAACACAGTATTTTTGTCCCTGTGGGACTATTCTCTTTGATCAATATTTTAAGCCTGCAGTTTCAGATTTTGAAAGTGTTGACTTTGGCTCTTCAAGATTTATCATGTGCCATTACACCACAGAATCCAAACTTGAATCCTTGGTTCAGTGAAGCAGTAATAAACACAGATTCATTTTGGTTCTTCTTTGTGTTTTATTACACCAGGAGTGCTTAAAAATTAAAATAATGCCTGCGGCCTTTATTACTATTTAAGTTTTTTTAAATATCTCTAAGAACCATTCTGGTTAGATAATAGCTACAGCTTGATACATAAGGTGCTAAGATTTTCAGAAAGGGTGTTTGAATTCATATTTTGGTTTGAACTCATTAGAAATACAATTTTTAATGTTTCTATGTAAATACTGTAAAGTGAAAAATTCCAAATCTCTGTTTCTTCCGATTCCTGTTTTGTCCTTATTTCAAATTCCCAGTAGTTCCAGTCAAGTGGATTGGGGTTGGTGAGTAAATTGTTTAAAGTATAAAAGTATAAAGACTCAAACAATTGAATCTATTCTTATAGTCAGTCTCTTGACTGGAACCAGACTCCAAATCTTTCATTTACCAGTTTAGCCACTTATTTGATTCTATGGAAAAATGCCTACGGTTATTTATATATAATTTGGATGAAAAACATCTGTGGAACCCTCAAGCTCTACTCTTCTATCTTTAACTCCAGGCAGTATTTGAGTTCTGTATGTTTCTTTCATCTTTTATCCAATTTTGTTTTGATATGCAAATCTGTGTTTATTCAAATAATCACTTAACAGTATTTCAGTTAGTTAGATTTACACTTCAAACATTTGGTTTTGTATTTGGTTGTAAATAGCTTAAATGTACATTGAATTTTGCATTGTAAGATTTTATTTTATTTCTGTATTATATTGAGCAAAAAATTCTTATGTATAGTAAAGTGCTTAATAAATATATTTGCTTTTCAGCAGGTTGACTTTAATTTAATGTCAACAATATTTTGGCTTGTATGTGATTGTGTGAATTTACTTCCAAAAATAATTCAGTGTATCCCAAATTGTGCGAGGGTAGCAAACCGTAAGAATTGTTTATTGCTTGATTGAAGAGAGTCTCTCAAAAAAAACAAATTTGTTATGGTGATATATGGTTTATCAATGTTTTCCTTGATACTAATATGGGATATTAGCGTGATTAAAACCAGCAATACAAGGAAACTTCTTAACAGTTTATTTAGAATTTTGCATAATTATCATCTCCACCAGTGCTTTTTTTATGACAACACATGTTCCATTCAAACTAGATTGACATATAGCAGCCAATAGTCACGTGAACTGGTATTTGTGCACCAGAAACCTTTTGTCTGCATAAGATGCACTGATCTCTACTAATATTACTAACGCTCTCCAATAAAATGTTCACCCAACTCCAACAATGTTTAGCAGAAGTAACTTACAAAAATCAATCAAATTGACTTTAACATTTATAAGCATTTGGAACTGCTTAAAATAAGGTGACAGTGCAACCATGGTGCTGCTAATAATGAATCTGCTGCTTATTAGGAGGTATGGTTGTGTGGTAGTTCCAGATACTCTTATGTAGCTTCGATACAAATCTTGGGTAAACAATACAAATGAGCAACTAAAGCTGTTAAATTGATTCGTTATAGCAACAGATCAGAAAAGACCACATAAGTGGAAAAATTGTCCTTAATGTTTGTGTCATATTAATTGAATTGCCCTTACCTGCAGGTTTATTTGTACCTTGACAAATAATTGTTTTCCTGTATCTCCTTTTGTACATTTTATCTCTACAATGCTATGCCCTCTCTTGCTACCTTACTGCTATTTTTCTCTGAAATGCGTCCATTCTAAAATCTCTAAAAAAACTCTAAATCAGATGCCGTTGCTTTCTTTCCAATTGGCTTATCTTTCCCAATATCTCTGACTAATACTTAAATCTTATTTTCATTTCTCATTCCAAGCAGTACAACAATGCGCGTGTTATGTAATTCAATGTAGTCATACAGCGTGAAACAGGCCCTTTGGCCCATCTTGCCCATGCCAACCAACAAGTCCCACCTCCCTGCTTTTGGCCTATATCCCTTTAAACCTATCCTATCCATGTATCCATCTAAATGTTTCTTAAACATTGTGATAGTGCCTGCCTCAACTACCTCCTCCGGCAGTTCGTCCATACGCCTACGTGCCTTGTGTAAAAAAAGGTTGCCCCTGAGGTTCCTATTTAACCTTTCTCCCCTCATCTTAAACCTATGTCCCCCGGTTCTCAATTTCCCCTACTCTGGGTAAAAGACTCTCTACATTTACTCTATATCTACTTCTCTCATAATCTTGTTTACCTCTATAAGATCATCCCTCATCTTCTTGCACCCCAAGAGTGTACCTTCTACACAACTAATGCTTCCTAAAATTCCCTTACCTTGTGCATTTACAAATGTTGAAGAATTGTTTAAGGAAGAACTGCAGATGCTGGATAAATCGAAGGTAGACAAAAGAGCTGGAGAAACTAAGCGGGTGAGGCAGCATCTATGGAGCGAAGGAATAGGCGACGTTTCGGGTCGAGACCCTTCTTATTCTTTGTTTTTCAGAACCCTTCTAAAATCCTGTGCTACACCAAAATTATGGCGAGTGAATCATTAGGCTGTAATTTCTGCCAAGGGTTGGTTTTTAATTATTAGTGTTGATGCTATGGGTTACAATACTTAGATATGAAATCTACATGAGTTCAGTTCAATATTCATGTTCTCAACCATATTTTTACAAAGTTTATTCTAACCTTAATAAAATACAAGAATTATTTATTATTCAACCCAATTATCAAGCAATATATTTTGCAGATTGATTTGAGATCATAGCGATATCATCACAGGAAAATACATGAGTTGATTGACAGGAGATTTCATTAAAGGCAAAATTTTGCATTTCTAAAGCAAATTCTAAGCCAATAAGAACTACATTTATACTGCTCCAGTCCACAAGGCTGCCATGGTCATCAGCTATTGGTGGCTTGATTTTTTTTAATAAGATTCCAGACATCTGGTATGGGAAGATCAAAAGGAAATTAGAAATTTAAGCAGCATTAGATGTTAAAAGAAAGGCAGGAACATGTGGAAAATTAAATAAGAATATTATGATTAATTGTCTCTCTTCTGCAGCACCGAAGCACAAGGCTGATTTAATTTTTTTCCACCTAAGTATTTTTCTTCTCTTAATTATTAAAACACATGATTTCTACCGCAAAGATTCCACTGTTTTCAAGCATATTTTTGTCTTAACAATTTGCTTTCTCCCTTTTCAGTCTGGCACCCTTTTTAGTTATTTTTTGGCCTATCAGTCATGGATTCCTTTTTGAGTATGACAGAAAAATAAAACTTTCACTTGCATCTCATTTCTCTGAACTACAACCATAGGGGAGAGTAAATTAAAAGCGTCTGTGATGTATCAGGTGGTTTTAGTTTCTGCACATAAGAGCAATATACAAGATGAACAGTGGATCATGATTTTGCAGCATTTGCAGACTGGAATTACAGCTATTAGTTTGAGCAACAACATTTATTTTTCTGAAATGAAACAAACTAGGTACTTTCCAAAGTGATATCAGACAAAAATTGATACCAAACTGATGAAGGTAGTAAGTCAAAGATACCTCATACCCAGCCTGACTCTGAACAACAATAGCAAGCCACCGAGAATTCCCTGCTGCCAACCTGCGCTCACCTGCAGTTAACACTTGGTTGTTATAGTTTAAAGTTTAAACTTTTGAGGTACAGTGTGGAAACAGGCCATTCGACCCAACAAGCCCGTGTTGACCACCAATCACCCCATACACTAGCACTACCCTACACACAAATGACAATTTACAGTAGGTTAGTCAATTAACCTACAAACCTGTACATCTTTGGAGTGTAGGAGGAAACCAGAGCTCCAGGAGAAAAGCCATGCAGTCACGGAGAATATACTAACTCCGTACAGACAGCACCCATTGTCACGATCAAACCCAGCACGCTGGTGCGGTTAATGCCCCTGTCCCACTTAGGAAACTTAAACGGAAACCTCTGGAGACTTTGCGCCCCACCCAAGGTTTCCGTGCGGTTCCCAGAGGTTTTTGTCAGTCTCCCTACCTGCTTCCACTACCTGCAACCTCCAGGAACCACACAGAAACCTTGGGTGGGACGCAAAGTCTCCAGAGGTTTCCTAAGTGGGACAGGAGCATTAACTCTACCACTGTGCCGCCCAATAGCTGGCACTTCACTTCCAAGCGGCTGCAGATTGCAAATTAATCCCTCCATAAATGACCAACTTCCCCCAACATAAAAACACTCTGACAGCCATGCCCCCATGCTTACTGACTGTCAAACATATTAATAGACTTTGAGATGTCTGGGAATATCTCTGCAGGTTTCATGGGCTGATTCACTAATGTGATTGATGAACTTCCAGGCAATTTGATCCTGGATTCTAGCAGTCAAACATCAGATACAAATGATGATGGCAAGAAGTTTTCAGGGAGGTCAGGATGTGTGTTCTCATTTGAATAGCTTCAGAATTCAGTCAGATTGTCAAACCAGTCCTGTAAAAAATAATGCACACCTGGCTTAGGCAGCTTTTAGATGTAGGATGAGGAGCTATTCATGCTTTCTCATGAAGTTATGGAGGCTTTTCAAAGATATTACAACATTCCTGATATTACCTTAAATTTCAGCGCTAGATAAGAGGCAACAACATTATTAGCACAACATTCATTTCTTCTCAAACCAGCATACATTATAACTAAGGTACACACAATTGCTGGGGAAACTCAGCGGGTGCAGCAGCATCTATGGAGCGAAGGAAATAGGCGACGTTTCGGGCCGAAACCCTTCTTCAGACTGATGGGGGGTGGGGAAAGAAAGAAGGAAAAGGGGAGGAGGAGGAGGAGCCCGAGGGCGGGCGGATGGGAGGGTGGGAGGAGACAGCTCGAGGGTTAAGGAAGGGGAGCAGACAGCACGGGCTAGCCAAATTGGGAGAATTCAATGTTAATGCCATAAGGACGCAAGGACTCCAGACAGAATATGAGGTGCTGTTCCTCCAATTTCCGCTGTTGCTCACTCTGGCAATGGAGGAGACCCAGGACAGAGAGGTCGGATTGGGAATGGGAGGGGGAGTTGAAGTGCTGAGCCACTGGGAGGTCAGGTAGGTTATTGCGGACTGAGCGGAGGTGTTCGGCGAAACGATCGCCCAACCTACACTTGGTCTCACCGATGTAAATCAGCTGACATCTAGAGCAGCAGATGCAGTAGATGAGGTTGGAGGAGATACAGGTGAACCTTTGTCGCACCTGGAACGACTGCTTGGGACCTTGAATGGAGTCGAGGGGGGAGGTGAAGGGACAGGTGTTGCATTTCTTGCGGTTGCAACGGAAAGTGCCCGGGGAGGGGGTGGTGCGGGAGGGAAGGGAAGAATTGACGAGGGAGTTGCGGAGGGAGCGGTCTTTGCGGAAGGCAGACATGGGGGGAGATGGGAAGATGTGGCGAGTGGTGGGGTCACGTTGGAGGTGTCATAAAACATCCACAGCCACAAAAATGCTGTGAAATGCAGGCAGTAAATTTGGATCTTCCAATTTGCTCACATACCTATGAATTCTGACCCAGGATACTTAATGTGGGATAATCTACATAGAATTATGAGCAGACATCTATAAATCCAAGCTATGATTCTAAAAATGAATTTATTATTGCTTAAAAAAAACTTAAATCTCAGGACGATAAACTCTGCATTTATATGTTACTTCCCAGAGTTTACACCATGTATGGCAAACTATAACAGAAAATCTATTTAATAAGCTTCTGTAGTTGCAGCAACAATCATCTGCTATGATTGCCAGAATGTTTGATTCATATTAGTGGAAAGAAAGAGATTCTGTCATTTGTAATTTGGTGAAATGTGTTTGGATTAGGAGGCTACTTCACATGAGTGTGTGACTTTTATTTATATGTTACCTTTCTATACTTCTACAAATACTGCCATTCACCTAGAATAAAATTGCTTTGGTGTCCGTGAAGCAATGTGGTGTGGGTTTATTGCAATGAAAATAAGATTCCACAGTGAAAATTATTTTTGAGTCATTAAATCATACAGCACAGAAATAGGCCCTTCGGCCCAACTTGTCCATGCCGACCAAGTTGCCCCATCTACACCAGTCTCACTTGCCCACATTTGGCCCATATTCCTCTAAACCTCCCTATCCATGTATCTGTCCAAGTGTCTTTTCAATGTTGTTAAAATACCTGCCTCAACTACCTCCTCTGGCAACTCACTCCATATACATGGGTTCCTATTAAATTGGTCCCCACTCATATTGAACCTATGTCCTCTAGATTCCACTATTCTGTGTAAAATATTCTATGCATTCACCCTATCCCCCTCATGTTTGTATACCGCTATATAAGATCATTACTCACCTCCTGTACTCCAAGGAATAAAGTCCTTTAGCCTATCCAATTTCTCCCTTTAGCTCAGGCCTCATGCCTGGGATAATTCTTGTAAATCTCCTCTGGACCCTCTCCAAAGCCAACACTTTATTCCTCAGGTATAGCGCCCAAAACTGCTCACAATAAGGTTTCAGGTTAGGACCCTTCAGACATGTGCCTGACCCGCTGAGTTACTTCAACATTTTGTGCCTTAAGATTCCAGCATGGCAGTTTCTTGTGCAGTTTCAAATAATACCTGTTATCTTGTCAGGCCTTATTTTCCATGACATAGATGGAGGCCACTTGGTCTATGGTGACTCTCAGAGTAATCTCCTTAATCTCATTCCCCATTTATTTACTGCAGCCTGTGATATCCCACATGCTCATTGGCTCAACCTGTTTCTCATGTACACCAGTGGGAACTTAAACTAGTCAATTAGGCTAGTATCGGTTTAGAGTAACATCATTATAGTTGCATAATAACTGAAGCAGTAGTAAGGCATTTGGCCTCTCATATCCACTCTGCCCTCAATATTATGTTGACTGCTCTATTTTCCCAGTTAATTTCATGTCAGTAACCATCATACTGATTCCCTACACACCATATCAACATCTGCCTGAATATTCTCAGTGAATGAATCTCCATAGCCCTCTTGGGCATAGAATTCCAAAAATGAATCACCCTCTGCGTGTATAAAGTTCTTTTCAACTCAGACCTGAATCCCCAACTTATTTATTTTATATATTAACCCCATGTACATTCAAACGCTGGCTATTCCATGTGGAACAGTAAGCATTTCTTAGGCTACCTGAGCCAATGTATACTGACTCCAATTTTTTTAATTGAAAGCAAAGTCTGGGAATACTCAGCATATCAGAAATAGTCTGGGTGGGAGATTGCAACCTTCACATGGTCCACCCTGTTTCAACAAATGCCATCAACTTGGCATGCACAAACAGAAGATCAAACAGAACAAGTTGTCTTACAACTTTAGGCTGTGCATGCCATACGCAAGAAGAAGAAGAAATAGTCTCAGGTCAATGAGTATCAGAACTGAAAAAAGTGACAAAAGTCGTTTTTGAAGTGGCAGAGAGAAGGGTGAAGCGAACAGATGAAACATCTGGGTAGGATGAAGATGAAAGTTTTTCATGTTGCCATGATTGTTTTCAGCACCACTTAAGAGGGAAAAGTGACTGTTGCGTTAATCATAGCTTATTTATGTGGACGAGTGCAAGTTTGCAGAGAAAACATGCTGGAACTGTAAGATGCAAAACACAGCAGTTGCCAGAAATTTGAAAGGAAAGAAAATGCTGGAAATGCTCAAGTTTGACCACATCTGTGGAGGGAGAAAAACTGAATTGATGTTACAGGTGGATAACATTACATTTGAGTTTGCTGGTCCAGAGATAAATAGGAAAGGCTGTTGAAATGAAGTTGTTGAACTCATTATCGAATGCCAAGGGCTAAAAAGTACCAAAATGGAAGATGAGGTATTGTGCTTCTTTGGAATAGTGTGGGATGGCAAAGATAGGTAGGAGTAAAATGGAGAATTAAAGCAACAGGCATACTTACAGCATCAAGGTGTTTGTTTAGTCTGAGCTCGATCATTTGCCATCTTTGATGTCTGAGTGTGACACAGCAATGAGCAAGAGCAGCAGCTGCCACATCAATATCACTTGTCTGCACACAGTGAAAATATATATTTGTCCTAAATGGATCATATTGAAATATGCTAGTCTTGAAAATCACTCACAATAAAGCGAAATCAAATAATACATCAATGGTGAAGAATTATAATTGAGGGACCACAAAGAAGTAGAAATCATTTTTGTGGCTTCTCTCTGTGCCATCAAAGAAGTTGTGTGCTGCATTATTAACCATTCTATGATGGGTTGTCAGAGATCCCACACAAAGAAGAAGGCTTGTTCTTGTGAATGTGCAAAACCCCCCAGATTCCGACATATACTTTATCCTCTTCTGTCAGCAGACTGCGTGGGCACCAGCCTTGATATGAAACATCCCAACTGTGCACCTCATCTGGGCAGTACAATGGATGGACATATGCCCATAATACATGTCTTAGGCATGCCATTTGCCTGGTGCATTTACCAGTAACCCGCAACCCTCTGATGGGCACGAGTGCTGCTCGATGCCAATTAAAACATTTGACATTTTGTACTTTCCTCACCCGATCTGCAACAAATTAATTATAACCACAGTGCATCTTGTCGTTGCAAAAATATATTAACAACACCTTTGTTTTGTTGAACTCACTCCCATGAATTGCTGGTTGTAGCTTCCGCAGTGAGCCATATCAATAACATATTTGGTGTTTTTTGAGAAAACAGCTGTTCGTTGTCAAAAACTAGTATGTCGAAAATACAGTAGAAAGATCAAGAGACTTGAAGTAAAATAAAGGATTGTTGCACTGGTTTACATATTGGTAAAGGAAACCATAAAGTATGGTTAACAAAAATATATCATCTAGGAAATCTGTCCACTTAAAGGAGAATTATCAAAGTATTTTCAGCTACAGTAATATAAGCTTCTGGTTTTGGCGTTGACATTGCACTCCCATTGAAACTTGTGAGAAGAGAACAATAAAGTCAACGATTTCATAGAATGGCTCAGAACATGTTTTTCTACTAAGATCGAAACAGAGAACAGATGATGGTGGTAGTAAAAGTTTAATAAACTACAGTTAGTGTACTGAAAGTAGTTTTCTTAAACTGAACCACATTGCGAACCACAACCAGAATCGTGACCTGAAGAACTGGTAGCTTGGATTAGACTGGATAGCTCTTTTCTGACCAGTATTAAAGCAATGGATGGAATTGTGTGCTGAACAGTTTTTATGTCTCTTTAGAGGTCTGATAAACGACTCCTGGAGTTTTTAACAATACTTTATTCGAAAGTTCAAGTTGCAGCATACAGGTTCAACAGACACGTCTGGCCACATCGGTGGTCAGCGCTGAACTAACCCGCGCGCGGGAAAAAACGCGCGAAAACAACAGCCCCGCCCGAGTCACGTGACCGCGGCTTCCAAACGCCGGGTTCGAAATCTGCGTGCGCTAGCAGGCACTGCTACATCTCCATGATTGAATTAATCATACAAATAAAATGCTTGCATTGACTCACCAGTAAAAAGTAGCGGTAAACTAATGCCGGCTACACAAAGCCGTGTAAGAAGAGTACTGCAATTATCATGGGTTATTTTAATTTGTACATTGATTGCACTAATCAAACTGGGAGGAATTGGTGGAGTGCAGCAGGATTTTTTATGAGAACAGTATGTTGCAGAACCAAACTGGGGGGACAGGCTATTTTAGATTTGGTCATGTGTATTGAGGTAGGATTAATAAAAGATGTTGTGGTTAAGGATCCCCTCGGGAGGAGTGATCACAGCATGGCGGAATTCCAGATACATTTTTAGGGTTAACAGCTGGGATCCATGACTAAATGCCTTCCATTTAAACAAGGGCAATTACGATGGATTAAGTATAGAGGTGGCTGTACCTTCTGAAAATTATCCCAATTAGAAACAGTTCTAAGGAGAAAGATGAAACGTCCGTAGTTAATAAAAGTGGTTAGGGAAAATATTAAGGCTAAGATTATTGCATACAAATTGTCAAGGCCTAGTGTTAGTCCAGAGGACTTGGAATGTCACCAGAACCAGCAGCGTCAAACGAAAAGTTAATAAGGAGGAAAAACATTGATATGAGAGAAAAACTGACAAGTAATATTAAAACATAATGAGCTAATAATGGGAATTTAGGAAATGTTAGATAACCTATTGAGTCATAGATCATATAGCACAGAAATGGGCCCTTTTGGCCTAACTCATCCATGCTGATGAAGAAGCCCCCATCTAAACTGGTTCCATTTTCCGTGTTTGGCCCATATCAATCTAAACCTTTCCTATCTACGTACATGTGAAAATGCTGTTATAGCACCTGGTACAACTACCTCCTCTGGTATATCCAGGTGACATATATGCCCCTCAGTTTCCTATTAAACCCTCTCACCTTAGGTAGGCAAAATTGCTGGAGAAACTCAGTGCTGGGTGCGGCAGCATCTATGGAGCGAAGGAAATAGGCAACCCTCTCACCTTAAACATGTCTTCAGGTTCTTGATTTCCCTACCCTGTGTAAAAGATTCTGCTTTCCTTATGATTTCATACACCTTCATAAGATCACCCCTCAGCTCCAAGGAATAAAGTCTTAGCCTGCCCAACTTTTCCCTATAGTTCAGTTCCTTGATTCCTAGTGACACCCTTATAAATCTCTTCTAAACTCGTTCCAGCTTAATGCTATCCTTCTTACAGCAGTGACCAAAACTGAACACACTACTCCAAGTACAGCCTCAACAATGTCTCATACAACTATAACATAACGTCCCAACTTCTATTATCAATGCCCTGGCTGATGAAGGCCAACCCATCTTTACCAACCTATCTACCTGTGAAGCCACTATCAGAGAACCATGCATCTGTAATCCTCTGTAATCCATAATATTTCCGCTCTACAACATTTCCTAGGACCATACTGATTACTGTGAAGTAATCAGGGCCCAACTATTGTCTGTGAAATCAATACATTGCATCAGTCTTCATGAAATATCCCAAACATTTTTGATGGCTCTGTTTCAAACAGTATGTCAGAATTTGTTATATACTTAGGCAAGAGACAAGGCGCGAAATAAATTAATGGGTCTAAAGCCAAACAAGCTGCCTGGTTCCGTGACTTGAACCAAACATTTTAAAGGAAGCAGCCATTGGTTGTTTTTTTCAAAACACATAATGTTGCAGAAAAATGCCAGTGGATTAGGATTCCACAACAGTGACACTATTGTTCAAAACACAAGCAAAAAGTGTCTAATTATTACACCTGTTTAATTAAAATGTGTTGTTGGGATAGGTACTGGAGAAATCATGGAAGAAATAGCTAGTCATTTTATGGAATCAAACTATCTCAATATTATAAATGACAGGTTTGGTGGAAGTCTTTGAGGTTGTAACAAGCAAAATCTATACATATTGTGTGTTTGGATTATCGGAAAGCATTTGACAAGGTGCCACATAAAAGGTTGGTGTCCCAGGAGAAAACCCAAGATACCTGAGGAAATATATTCATGTGGATTGAACATTGGTTGTTATATGGAAGGCAGAGTCATAGAAACATAGAAACATAGAAATTAGGTGCAGGAGTAGGCCATTCGGCCCTTCGAGCCTGCACCGCCATTCAATATGATCATGGCTGATCATCCAACTCAGTATCCCGTACCTGCCTTCTCTCCATACCCTCTGATCCCCTTAGCCACAAGGGCCACATCTAACTCCCTCTTAAATATAGCCAATGAACTGGCCTTGACTACCCTCTGTGGCAGAGAGTTCCAGAGATTCACCACTCTCTGTGTGAAAAAAGTTATTCTCATCTCGGTTTTAAAGGATTTCCCCCTTATCCTTAAGCTGTGACCCCTTGTCCTGGACTTCCCCAACATCGGGAGCAATCTTCCTGCATCCAGCCTGTCCAACCCCTTAAGAATTTTGTAAGTTTCTTATTTATATTTTTTTATTAAAGGTAATCAATTACAATGCTTCAAACAACTTTATATCAAATTAATTCAATTTGCATTAAGTAAAACACTAGTAATACTTATCTACTATTTTTTTAGAAATAATGATAGAGAAAGAATAGAACAGTTATAAATCATTAAGATAGTGATTAAATAATAATTTGATTATATATAAGAAAGAAAAGAGAAACCACAATATGTATTATTAATAACACTACTACAAGTGATAGTATCAATAAAGACATATATGTTAATTCCAATATAAAAATGAATTATTCTCACCAAATCCCGCGGGGTGCACGCCGAGCTGTGTTGCCAAGAACAGCTACTTCTCTAAATACTGTATATATGGAGACCATATCTGTTCAAAAGAATTATACTTGTCCAATAGGACAAATCTAATTCTTTCCAGATGTAACGTCTCCATCATCTCTGTTGCCCACATTTTGGTTGTGGGGGATAATGTTCCCTTCCAAAATTTCAATATGATTTTTTTCCCAATTATCAAACAGTAATCAAAGAAATTTCTTTGATTTACTGTAAGTGATAGATGTAAATCCGGAATTCCAAATATTATTAGCTTTGGGTTAGGGTCCAATTTAACTTTGATGACTTCAGAAATAACTTTAAAAATTTCTGTCCAGTAATAATTCAATTTAGGACATGTAACGAAACTATGTATTAAATTTGCCTCTGCTTTCTTGCACTTATCACAAATAGCGGAGAGATTCGGAAAAATACTATTTAATTTAGTTTTCGAATAATGTAACCTATATAATACTTTAAATTGTATCAGTATATGTCTGGCGTTTAATGAACACTGGTGTATTCGTTGTAGACTTTCTTCACAGTTTTCTTTTGTTATAGCCAATCCCATTTCATTTTCCCATGCTTGACGATATATTTCCGTTATTGGATTCTCCTTATCCAAAATGATGTTATATATATAGGCTATTAATTTTTCTGTATTTGGATATAAATTAAACAGTTCGTCTAACAATCCTGCTTCTTTATTTTTATAATCTTGTGTATTGGATTTAATATAATCTCTAATTTGTAAATACCTAAACAAATGTTGTGGAGACAATCCATAAATATCTTGTAACTCCTGGAATAAAAGAAATTTTCCTTTTCTATAAAGGTGTTCTATCCTTGTAATTCCTAAATCATCCCATTGTTTAAATCCCCCATCTAATATAGCAGGTTTAAACGATGGATTATTCATAATTGGTAATCTAAATGAGAGATTATCCAAATGTAGAGTCTTAACTATTTGTTTCCAAATACGTCTATTATTATATATTATTAGGTTGTCTTTATAATATTTTTTTTGTACTTCCGTTGGTGCAAAAATTATCGAACCTACATTGAAAGGTAGACAGTCTTCCTTTTCTATATTTAACCATGACGGTTCATGATCCATATTTACCCACCAGAAATTCATATTCTTAATCTGAACAGCCCAAAAATAATATAAAAAGTTTGGAAGTGCTAATCCTCCATTTATCTTAGCTTTGCATAGATGTTTTTTATTTATTCTGTGATTTTTATAATCCCAAATAAAACTATTGACAATATTATCAATTTTTTTTAAAAAAGTTTTCGGAAGAAAAAAAGGAATAGCCTGAAACAAATATAACAACTGCGGTAGAAATACCATCTTTATGGCACTTATTCTACCAATCATGGATATAGGAAGTGTTTTCCAATATAAAATATTTTTTCTAAGTTTATCTAATAGTTGAGGATAGTTGGATTTTATTAATGAGTTATGAGTTTTAGTTACGTTAATCCCTAAATATTTAAGTTTGTCTGTAACTACTTTTAATGGGTATTGTTGTAATGTATTTAGATTTATTCCTGTTATTGGCATAATCTCGCTTTTATCCCAATTAATCCTATACCCAGAAAATGCACCAAACTTAGTTATAATGTTTAGCAGGTTGGGAATACTAATTTCCGGTTTTGTAATATAAATCAAAACATCATCTGCATATAAAGAAATTTTATTAATTGTTGTACCCGTATTATAGCCATATATTTCAGGTTCAGATCTAATTTTTTCCGCCAATGGTTCTATCACCAATGCGAACAATAAGGGTGATAACGGACATCCCTGTCTGCATCCCCTAGAGAGTTTGAATTTGGCTGATAAAATTTGGTTAGTCAAAATTCTTGCCATAGGATTCGAGTATAAAATTCTTACCCATTTACAAAATCTATCCCCCAATTGAAACTTTTCCATTATATTAAATAAATACATCCATTCCACCTGATCAAACGCTTTTTCTGCATCTAGTGATATAACCGCTAGTTCCGTATCTCGTATTCTTTTTGAATATATAATATTAAACAAACGTCTGAGATTATGGGATGAGTAACGTTTTGGGATAAAACCTGTTTGATCATAATGTATTAATTTAGAGATCACTAAACTTAATCTCCTAGATAAGACCTTAGTTAATATTTTTTGGTCTGTATTTAAAAGGGCAATCGCTCTATATGATCCAGGATCTTCCAAATCCTTATCTACTTTAGGGATGAGTGTAATTGTGGATTCATTTAAAGATTCTGGTAATTTTCCTTGGTCATATGCATATCTATACATTATTTGTAATCTTGGGGAAATCAGATCTTGAAATTTTTTATAAAATTCTGCACTCAGGCCATCTGGGCCCGCTGCTTTTCCGTTCTTTAGCGAACTAATTGATTCTATAATGTCTTTTACTGTTATTTCAGCATTTAACAATTCTCTACCTTCCTGATCTAAGCTATTGATTTGACATTCTTGTAAAAATATTTCCATACTATCTGTTTGTCCTGTTAGTTTTGACGAATAAAGATTTTTATAATATTGTAAAAATCTATCATTAATATCTTTTGGAGTAATTAATATATTTCCATACTCAGATCTAATTCCGTGTATCATCTTCTCATCTTCTAATTTTCTAAGCTGTCGTGCTAGTAATTTTTGTGGCTTATCTCCAAATTCAAAATACACTTGCTTAGTTTGTTGAAAAAGTTTAATCACTTGATTAGAATATATTTTATTTAATCTATATTTTACTGATGCAATTTTATTACTTAACTCTTTGGAAGGCTGTTTTATATTTTCATTATCTAGACGTTTTATCTCATTTTCTAAATTTTGTTCTATTTTTCGATTTTCTTTATTGAGATGTGCTTGTGCGGATATTATTGCACCACGCATGAATGCCTTAAATGTGTCCCAAAATAGTGATGGAGAAGTTTCAGGATTATCATTAGTTTCAAAAAATAATTTAATCTGATCCATCACATATTTACAACAGTCATTGTCCTTTAATATCTGAGGGTTAAATCTCCAGGTAGTAGTTTTATTAGATATATCTTTTAATTTTATCTTAAATGTTAATGGCGCATGATCCGAGATGATAATATTATGATATTTTGCATCATACGTAAAAGGAAGTAATCTAGAATCTATTAAAAAATAATCTATCCTCGAATAGGTTCCATGTACGGGCGAGAAAAAAGAATATTCTCGTCCGGATGGATTATCTAACCTCCAGATGTCTTTAATATTAGATGTATTGATAAAAGCATTTATGAATTTACTTGATTTCGAGGCAGCTTTCCTTTTTGCAGATGATCTATCTAGATAGTTATCTAAAGTACAATTTAAATCACCTCCAATTATTAAATTGTGTTGAGTGGATATAGGAATATTATTAAATATTTTCTTAAAAAATAATGGATTATCAAAATTAGGGGCATATATATTCATTAAAATTACCTTTTTTGAATATAATTCCCCTGTAATTATTACATATCTGCCTTCTTTATCCTCTATAATAGAACTTTGTATGAAAGGTATACCTTTGCGAATAATTATTGCAACTCCTCTAGATTTATGAATAAATGTAGAATGATACACCTTAGAAATCCATTTAGCTGTTAATCTATGTTGAGCATCTTTTTTAAGATGAGTCTCTTGAAGGAAAATGACATCTGTCTTCAATCTGTTCAACTGAGCTAACACCTTTCCCCTTTTAATTGGTTCATTAATTCCTTTTACATTCCAACTGCAGAAGGTTACTCCATCACCCCCAGTCTTCACCTTTATATCATGCATTTTACTATTAGGGCGGCTTTTTTTGGAGTAGCCTTCTTGACTCCCCCAGCTCCCCGTTGCACCCGGACATCAATCCAATGAGAATTTCTATCCACCTTAATCCGCATCTATGTCTTCTTAAACTAAATACACAATATCCTTCACATCTACATTCAAATAATATATAATATAAGATCAATAAAAAACAAAAACAATAAGAAATATCAATAATAAAAAAAAAGTAAAGGGTGTTAATAGGGTGCTCAGAAAAAAAAGAAACTACACTTGTATAGTGTGTAGTATGTGAAGGTGAAAGCCACACTAACGTGGCCATTAATCTAAAGACTTCCGTTTTTTTAATTAAAAAAAAAGATGTTAATTATACCAGCTCCTATCTCAAATGCTATATATATTGGGGTGGGGTACTAACTTTATATACTTAGTACTTAGTAATTATTTCTATTATTCATATTACTATTTGCTAATTACTAATATCAATTGTATTTAATACTATAATATGTAATACTATTATCATGGAATAATTAAATATTTTCTAATAATTAATACAGAACTACTACTAAATGCCCATTATTCCACTTCCTTCTAAGTGAGTATTTCATAACCACAGGTCGATGATAAAAGTTCAGTCCTCTCCTTCTCCCTCGGGTTCTTCCTCCGCATCTTCTCTCTCTTCATCTTCTGGCTTCTGCTGTATGCCTCGGGCGAATTTCAATGCTTCAGTATGCTTAACGAAACGATATTCCTTGTCATCATAAGTTACTCTCAGTATTGCTGGGTACATCAAGCCATATCTCAGATTCTTAGTATTCTGTAAATTCCTCAGGATACCTTTTGTTTCTTTAAATAGTGCTCTTTTCTTGGCCACTTCTGCTGGGAAGTCTCTAAAAATACTGATGTTGTCTCCCTCGTATTTCAGGTTTCTCTTTTTTATTATTATCTTCATCATTTCTTCGAAGACATGGTCAAAGGCCACTTTTACAATCATTTGTCTGGGCGATGAACCTATCCCAGGGGCCCGTCTTAGAGCCCTATGAATTTTGTAAGTTTCTATAAGATCCCCTCTCAATCTCCTAAATTCTAGAGAGTATAAACCAAGTCTATCCAGTCTTTCTTCATAAGACAGTCCTGACATCCCAGGAATCAGTCTGGTGAACCTTCTCTGCACTCCCTCTATGGCAATAATGTCCTTCCTCAGATTTGGAGACCAAAAGTCAAAATAGACAAGCTTTTTCAGACCGGTAAATCCTGAATTCTACTATATACCTCCACTGATCTGATCTCCACTCCAGAGGCGTGTGGGGGCCAGGTCATTGTGGTATATAAAAGAAGTGGAGAAAATGTTGAAAGATCAAGGTATTGTGAGTTAAGGGTAAGAAGAGTAGATATGGCCTGGGGGCAGATTACCTATGGATGGCCAGGCAGGCAGTTGTTTAATCCTGTGCCTTTTTGTTAGGTTTATGAACTCTGCCTCCTTTTCTATTCTTCTCAAAACAATTAATCTGGATCAAGAATCCATGGGGGCTTAATCAATACCAGATGATTTCAGTGAAAAGATATGTTAATTGATTCATGATTCAGGATACACTCTCAGCAGGTGACACTGCAATTATTTAATTTACTTAATGAAATGCAGATTATGTCGGGTCATTTATTTGATGCTTACACCAACACTGGAAAGTCAATCAAAAGCTACTTCTGACAGAGGAACCTACATACAGCAATATATTCAAGAAAAGGCATGCAGGTTGGTAAATTAATTGGCCATTCTAACTTGCCTTTTATGTTTTGCTGAGTTTGAAAGTCCAGCGGAGTTGATGAGAAATTGGGGAGAGTAAAAAGTAGGATTAGTGTAAAATCAGCCTAAATTGGCTATTGGTGTAATTGGGGGATATTTTACCCACATTCACTCTCCGGAGAAACTGGTTCAAAGCTCATGAAGTTATTGGAAATAGGCACGGAGAGAAGTGGCTAAGATCGGCTTGGGAGCCAGGAAGTAGAGTATGTTTCACCTACCATTCACAAGTGATCTACACACACTTTGGAAAGGGCTGTAACTCGCACATCAGACTCCTGCCCCTTATGCCCCTGTCCCACTTAGGAAACCTCTGGAGACGTTGCGCCCCACCCAAGGTTTCCGTGCGGTTCCCGGAGGTTTTTGTCAGTCTCCCTACCTGCTTCCACTACCTGCAACCTCCGGCAACCACCTGCAACCTCCGGGAACCGCACGGAAACCTTGGGTGGGGCGCAAAGTCTCCAGAGGTTTCCGTTCAGGTTTCCTAAGTGGGACAGGGGCATAACTGTTACTTGTCTAATCTGCTCCATTACATAATTTAATGGGTAAATGGAGACTTTAGACAATGGTCACTCCAAGATCAGGAACTTTGTGATCATTGTTATTATCATGAGGGTTTAAAATTATTGTTTTGGTGTGAGGCAGCCATGTGCAAAAAGACAACATTTACTCACAATGATTACTTTGATGTTCTGCAAGTAAAGGGACCTGTCCCACTTGCGTGTCCTTGGCACGCAAATTACGCGACCTCGTGGTCGCGTTGAGCCGCGCGGTCCCGCGAAGGTTGGGCGTGATTACATGCGTACGCACAGCCGTCTGGAGCGCGTGACGTCATTTGAAGATGGACACAAAGCTGGAGTAACTCAGTGGGACCGGCAGCATCTCTGGAGAGAAGCAATGGGTGATGTTTCGTGTCGAGACTCTTCTTCAGTCTGAAAAGAAGGGTCTTGACCCGAAACGTCACCCATTGCTTCTCTCCAGAGATGCTGCCGGTCCCACTGAGTTACTCCAGCATTTTGTGTCTATCTTCAATTTTCTTGGCCCCGCTCTGGGAGTAGAAGTGGGGGCGGATCCGGACCGCAACGGCCGTGAGCCCCAGGCCGAGTTCGGCGATCGTTTGCCTGCTTCTGCTGCTGTTGAAGGTGAGATGTTGCGTCGCGCCAGGGCCTTGAGCCTGTCCCACTTTGGCCGTCAGTTCCGCGACAGGCCGTTGGCGCGCAAAGATTTTGTTGGCTACAAAAACTTCGGAGCCCCGCGCGATGTCGCGCACAACTACATAACCCTCCGCGCTTCTCAGTGGGACCGGCCCCGCGCGGCCACACGATGCCCGTGCGCCTCAACGCAACCACGAGGTTGCGTAATTTGCGTGCCAAGGACACGTAAGTGGGACAGGCCCTTTTGTAACAGGAGAAAACAGGGTCTGACCTTTTGACATAATTATGGCAAAACTTCTGATATTCGCCCTCAATACTGTCAGCAATTTCAGTGCAAGTGTGGCTCTAATATGGAAGTGGTGAAGCTGTTGTTAGTTGTTTGGCCCAGTCCTGCAGAGTGCAATCCGAGATTGAAACTGAGATGGAAATCAATGAATTAATCTTCAGATTTATTGTTGTCATGCATCCCGAGGAACAGTGGAAAGCTTAGTTGTGCATGTAATCAAATCAAATCAGAGAATAGTCAAACTCAAGTACAATAGATGCAGCAAAGGTGAGAATAGAGTGCAGAATGTATTTCTCAACATTGCAGCACATTAGTTCCATAGATAAAGTCCAATTTTTGAAATGGGGTAGAGGTGAATCAGTCAGTACCCCAGCTAAAACAAGGACCATTCAGAAGCCTGACAACAGAGGGGAGAAACTGTTCCTGAATCTGGTGGTTCATGCTTTCAAGCTTCTGCCTGATGGGACTGGGAAGAAGAAGAAATGCCCAAGGTGGGACGTCTTTGATTATGTTGGCAGTTTTTCTGAGGTGGCCTAATTGGTGTAGATGGAATCAATGGTGGTAAGTCTGGATGGAATAGGTTATATCCATAACTCTGTGCAATTTATCTGTGGTCTTGGGCAGAGCTGTACCCGAACCAAACTGTGATGCAACCCAACATTATGTTTTCTATGGTGCACTTGTAGAAGTTTGTAAGAGTCACTGGACACATTGTTGAATATCCTCAAGTCTCCCAAGGAAATAAAATGTGGATATCAAATATGTTTGAAACATTACATCTGGAAGAGATGAGATTCCTCTTAGCAGATAAAGCAAACCAATTCCAAAAGACGTGGTCTACGTTTATGGACCTATTACAAGCATGAGGTGCAATAGTAATTTTAAAAAAAGAAATAAATAAATAAATGGTATCAGGACCTGGCATTGGGAGATAAAACAACAAAAACAGACTTGGTTGGTAGTCTTTCTGCGGAGTTTAATGTTATAATAGAGCGATTGTCCTTACTTTCTTTTTCTTTCTTCTCTAGGGTCTACTTTCTTACTTTACTTCCTTCTCTAACTTCTTTTCTAAGGGGCTTTCTTTTCCCAACACTCTTCTGCACTTCACAACTCTTGCGCACCTTCTTTACTTTCCTTACTTCTATCTTTTTCTTAAAGCTTTAAAAAAAAAAAAAATGAAGCGGTACAAAAAATGTATTAAGATATATGTGTTGTGTGTTATTGTAATTTACCGTACTTCTAATAAAAAATTTTAAAAAAATTAAAAAAAATTAAAAAAAAAAAAAAAAAAAAAGTCTCCCAAGGAAATAAAGGCATAGTATGCCTTCTTGGATTAACAGCCTTGCCGTTTGGGGCATGCTTCCTGAAGTTGATAACTAGCTCCTTCATTTTTGCTGACGCCGAGGGAAAGGCTGTTGTCTTGACACCATGTTACTAAGTTGGCTATCTCCTTCCTGTACTCACTCTCATCATTGGTAGACAAACGTGCTGGAGAAACGTGCTATTGTCTATTGACCCACCCCCCCACACCCGGTAGAGTTGACTTTTCACAATGCAAATCAAACCTCATAAAGCTTCTAACAATGACAAAATAGATGAGGGAAGGAAGGATTCTTTTAGGTTCCGACAATGGACCAGTCTGTCCGAAGCTCAGAATTATTTATGAAGTGTATGCAGACCGGTTTAGGTTAGTGTTCAAGAAGGAACTGCAGATGCTGGAAAATCGAAGGTACACAAGAATGCTGGAGAAACTCAGCGGGTGCAGCAGCATCTATGGAGCGAAGGAAATAGGTGACGTTTCGGGCCGAAACCCTTCTTCAGACTGATAGGGGGTGGGGGGGGAGAAGGAATGAAAAAGGGGAGGAGGAGGAGCCCGAGGGCGGGGGGATGGGAGGAGACAGCTCGAGGGTTAAGGAAGGGGAGGAGACAGCAAGGGCTAGCAAAATTGGGAGAATTCAATGTTCATGCCCCCAGGATGCAGACTCCCCAGGCGGAATATGAAGTGCTGTTCCTCCAATTTCCGGTGTTGCTCACTCTGGCAATGGAGGAGAACCAGGACAGAGAGGTCGGATTGGGAATGGGAGGGGGAGTTGAAGTGCTGAGCCACCGGGAGTTCAGGTAGGTTCTTGCGGACCGAGCGGAGGTGTTCGGCGAAACGATCGCCCAACCTCCGCTCAGTCTCACCGATGTAGATCAGCTGACATCTAGAGCAGCGGATGCGGTAGATGAGGTTGGAGGAGATACAGGTGAACCTTTGTCGCACCTGGAACGACTGCTTGGGTCCTTGAATGGAGTCGAGGGGGGAGGTGAAGGGACAGGTGTTGCATTTCTTGCGGTTGCAACGGAAAGTGCCCGGGGAGGGGGTGGTACGGGAGGGAAGGGAAGAATTGACAAGGGAGTTGCGGAGGGAGCGGTCTTTGCGGAAGTCAGACATGGGGGGAGATGGGAAGATGTGGCGAGTGGTGGGGTCACGTTGGAGGTGGCGAAAATGGCGGAGGATGATTTGTTGTATTTGCCGGCTGGTGGGGTGAAAGGTGAGGACTAGGGGGACTCTGCCCTTGTTGCGAGTGTGGGGATGGGGAGAGAGAGCAGTGTTGCGGGGTATGGATGAGACCCTGGTGTGAGCCTCATCTATGGTGGAGGAGTGGAACCCCCGTTCCCTGAAGAGCGAGGACATTTCCGATGCCCTGGTGTGGAACGCCTCATCCTGGGAGCAGATGCGGCGTAGACGGAGGAATTGGGAGTAAGGGATGGAGTCCTTACAGGGGGCAGGGTGGGAAGACGTGTAGTCCAGATAGCCATGTGAGTCAGTGGGTTTGTAGTGTATGTCGGTCAGAAGTCTATCCCCTGCGATGGAGATGGTGAGGTCAAGGAATGGTAGGGAAGTGTCAGAAATGGTCCAGGTGTATTGGAGTGCCGGAGTTGGTGGTGAAGTGGATGAAGTCAGTCAATTGTGTGTGGGTGCAGGAGGTGGCCCCAAAGCAGTCGTCAATGTAACGGAGATAGAGGTCGGGGATGGGGCCCTGGTACGTATTGAACAAGGATTGTTCGACGTACCCGACAAAGAGGCAGGCGTAGCTGGGGCCCATGCGTGTGCCCATAGCTACGCCTTGTGTTTGGAGGAAATGGGAGGAGTCAAACGTAAAGTTGTTGAGGGTGAGGACCAACTCCGCTAAGCGGAGGAGGGTGTCAGTGGCTGGGTATAGGTTGCTCCTCTGGTCGAGGAAGAACCGGAGGGCTTTGAGGCCATCCTGGTGGGGGATGGAGGTGTAGAGTGACCGGATGTCCATGGTGAAGATGAGGGGGTGAGGGCCCAGGGAGTGGAATGCGTGGAGGCGGCGGAGAGTGTCTGAAGTGTCTAGAACATAGGTGGGAAGGGATTTGACCAAGGGGGATAGTATGGAGTCAAGGTATGTGGAGATGAGTTCGGTGGGGCACGAACAAGCAGAGACAATGGGTCTGCCGGGAGAGCCGGGTTTGTGGATTTTGGGGAGAAGGTAAAACCGGGCCGTGCGGGGCTGGGGAACGATGAGGTTGGAAGCTTGGTTGGGCAGGGCGTGGGAGTTGATGAAGTCGGTGATGGTGCTAGATATGGTGGCCTGGTGCTCGTCAGTGTGGTCATGGTCCAGGGGTAAGTAGGAGGAGGTGTCCGAGAGTTGGCGCGTGGCCTCAGCTTTGTAGAGATCGACGCGCCAGACTACCACGGCACCTCCCTTGTCGGCTGGTTTGATAACCCAATCTGGGTTTTTGCGGAGTGATTCAATGGCAGTGCGTTCAGGGGGGGGGGGGGGGGGGGCGATTGGAGTGAGACAGGGGAGTGGAGAAGTTGAGGTTTAGGTTAGTGTCAAGTTTAGGAAAAGTGGAATACCTTTGTCTTAGTCAGAATGCATAAGTTTTTTAACTTTTTTTTTGCCCGGCAAATCAACAATGATGACATTGGGGTCATTAATTTGATGTGAAATGCTTTGGCAGTTCTTAGGAGGGCAATGAGGAGCTGTGTAAAATAATTGTTTTTCTCTTTCTTCCTTCTATGAAGAATACATAAATCATACAATGTCCTTACAATTTAACTGACTTAACTGATGTAGAAAAGTGCATTTTGCCAGAAACAGTACAACAGCCAAACATTTTGCTGATCTTATTACCATATTGCAACTTTTATACCGCCTGCATAAACTTCTGAATAACATTTATGTTATTTCAATCAGTTAAAAAACTTCTAACATCTGTTTTTTAGGGATTTTATTTTTAGTTCACATTCAGGTTGGGTCTTGTAAATACATCATGTTTTACAAACAGTGTAAAAACTGAGAACTCGTTGAGCAAAATCAGCAGAATTCGATATAAAAAAATCTCTTCATACCAGGCTCCTACTAAACAATGGGGATAATATATTATGTGGATTCTTTCCCTGTAACATCATCAGAATTCATTTCACTTGCACTTTATGAGCAGAATTAGGCCATTCAGCTCATCATAACTGCCATTCACATCACTCCAGTCCTCAAACAACTTCACTGGCTTCCCATCTCCCACCGGATCACCTACAAAATCCTGATCCTCACCTACAAAGCCCTCCACCATCTGGCCCCCCCATTTCTCACTGACCTCCTCTCCCCCTACCAACCCTCACGGTCCCTCAGATCCACATCAGCCGGTCTCCTCTCCATCCACAAGTCCAACCTCCGCAGTTTTGGGGACAGAGCCTTCTCCAGGGCAGCTCCCAGGCTCTGGAACTCCCTCCCCCAACTGATCCGCAATTCCGTGTCCCTCACCATCTTCCAGTCCCGCCTCAAGACCCATCTCTTCACTTCTGCCTATCCTTAGCCCCACGTCCCCCTCCCTTTTCATCTGTGCTTGAATTGCCTCATACTGTGTTTTGAATTGGATTCTGTCTTTACTTTGTGTACTAGTCATGTCTCTACTATTTATTTCATTCCCCTTACATGTTTTTCCTCTACCTGCTAAATTTTTGTAAGGTGTCCTTGAGACTCTTGAAAGGCGCCCATAAATAAAATGTATTATTATTATTATTATTATTCAAACATGGCTGATCTATCTCTTCCTCCTATCCCCATACTCCTGCCTTCTCCCCATAACCTCTGTCACACTTTATGTGCAAGTGCCGAATAAAACTGATTGATTGATTGATTGATTGAAGAAATGCCATGGAAAACACAGGAAAGAGTCAAATGATATTCAGATAGTTTTGGGCACGTTCTGCAGAACTTTCTCCAATGCCACAATATATGTGGCATATTAATCCTAGGATTTTGCTTCCCGTGAAATACACAGCCTTTGAAGAGTACGCCACTTACTGTACTTTTGTTGTTGCTTTTCTAATGAAAGTCATCATCACTGCTCTCTTGGATCTTATTGTTGCTTGAATTTGGATTACGATCTTGCCCTGAGCAGAGAACCATTTCTGTGCAGTCGGAAGCCGGCTTCGAGAGGAATCAAATATTGTTTTCCTACAAAACAAAAGACACAGGCCGAGACTCCCCTTAAAGTTGCTCCTGTTCAATAGCTGTAACTTAGGTCATAAGTGATAGGAGCAGAATTAGGCCATTCGGCCCGTCATAACTGCCATTCAAACATGGCTGATCTATCTCTTCCTCCTAACCTCATACTCCTCCTGCCTTCTCCCCATAACCTCTGTCACCCGTACTAATCAAGAATCTATCTTTGCATTAAAGATGTCCATTGACAGCCTCCATAGCCTTCTGTGGGAAGGAATTCCACGGATTCACCACCTTCTGACTGAAGACATTCCTCCTCACCTCCTTCCTAAAGGAATGTCCTTTAATTCTGAGGCTGTGACCTCTAGTCCTAGATTCTCCCGCTAGTGGAAACATCCTCTCCACATCCACTCACTATTCGGTAAGTTTCAATGAGATTCCACTCATCCTTCTAAAATCCATGTGGGGGATGGAGGTGCAGAGTGACTGGACGTCCATGGTGAAGATGAGGGGGTGAGGGCCTAGAGAGTGGAATGCGCGGAGGATGTCAAACATTCATCAGATGTTAAGCCACTCATTCTTGAGATATTTATTGTAAACCTCCTCTGGGCCCTCTCCAGAGCCAGCACATCCTTCCTCAGATATGGTGCCCAAAATTGCTCGCACTACTCCACATGGTGGCGCAGCGTAGAGTTACTGCCTTACAGCGCTTTCAGCTCTGTATCTCTAAACTAAACTAAGCTACTCCAAACGTGTCCT
Organism: Amblyraja radiata; assembly: GCF_010909765.2. NCBI lineage: Eukaryota > Metazoa > Chordata > Chondrichthyes > Rajiformes > Rajidae > Amblyraja > Amblyraja radiata. The sequence continues at coordinate 5,740,071 of NC_045956.1, forward strand.
GACCAGTGCCTTATAGAGCCTCAGCATTACATTCCTGTTTTTGTATTCTAGCCCTCTGGAAATAGTTCCTGAGTAGTTCCTGAGGATTGGAGGGTAGCTAATGTAACCCCACTTTTTAAAAAGGGAGGGAGAGAGAAAACGGGGAATTACAGACCAGTTAGTCTAACATCGGTAGTGGGGAAACTGCTAGAATCAGTTATAAAAGATGGGATAGCAGCACATTTGGAAAGTGGTGAAATCATTGGACAAAGTCAGCATGGGTTTATGAAAGGTAAATCATGTCTTCGAGGATGTAACTAGAAGAGTGGATAGGGGAGAACCAGTGGATGTGTTATATCTGGACTTTCAGAAGGCTTTCGACAAGGTCCCACATAAGAGATTAGTATACAAACTTAAAGCACACGGTAATGGGGGTTCAGTATTGATGTGAATAGAGAACTGGCTGGCAAACAGGAAGCAAAGAGTAGGAGTAAACGGGTCCTTTTCACAATGGCAGGCAGTGACTAGTGGGGTACCGCAAGGCTCAGTGCTGGGACCCCAGCTATTTACAATATATATTAATGATTTGGATGAGGGAATTGAATGCAACATCTCCAAGTTTGCGGATAACACGAAGCTGGGGGTCAGTGTTAGCTGTGAGGCGGATGCTAGGAGGCTGCAAGGTGACTTGGATAGGCTGGGTGGGTGGGCAAATGCATTGCAGATGCAGTATAATGTGGATAAATGTGAGGTTATCCACTTTGGTGGCAAAAACAGGAAAGTAGACTGTTAGAATCTAAATTGTGGCTGATTAGGAAAAGGGGAGATGCAACGAGACCTGGGTGTCATGGTACACCAGTCATTGAAAGTAGGCATGCAGGTGCAGCAGGCAGTGAAGAAAGTGAATGGTATGTTAGCATTCATAGCAAAAGGATTTGAGTATAGGAGCAGGGAGATTCTACTGCAGTTGTACAGGGTCTTGGTGAGACCACACCTGGAGTATTGCGTACAGTTTTGGTCTCCAAATCTGAGGAAAGACATTCTTGCCATAGAGGGAGTACAGAGAAGGTTCACCAGACTGATTCCTGGGATGTCAGGACTTTCATAGGAAGAAAGACTGGATAGACTCGGCTTGTACTGGCTAGAATTTAGAAGATTGAGGGGGGATCTTATAGAAACTTACAAAATTCTTAAGGGGTTGGACAGGCTAGATGCAGGAAGATTGTTCCCGATGTTGGGGAAGTCCAGGACAAGGGGTCACAGTTTAAGGATAAGGGGGAAGTCTTTAGGACCGAGATGAGGAAAACATTTTTCACACAGAGAGTGGTGAATCTCTGGAACTCTCTGCCACAGAAGGTAGTTGAGGCCAGTTCATTGGCTATATTTAAGAGGGAGTTAGATGTGGCCCTTGTGGCTAAAGGGATCAGGGGGTATGGAGAGAAGGCAGGGATGGGATACTGAGTTGGATGATCAGCCATGATCATATTGAATGGTGGTGCAGGCTCGAAGGGCCGAATGGCCTACTCCTGCACCTATTTTCTATGTTTCTATGTTTCTAAATGCGAGCATTGCATTTGCCTTCCTTGCAACTGATTCGACTTGCAAATTAATATACCAGCATTCCCAAGTCCCTTTGCATGTCCGATTTCTGGATTCTCTCCTCATTTAGAAATTAGTCCACACCTCTGTTCCTACTATCAAAATGCATGATTCCACATTTTGCTGCACTATATATTCTATCTGCCACCTCTCTGCCCACTCTCCCAACCTGTCCAAGACCTTCTGCAGAATCCCTGCTTTCTCTACACTACCCGCCCTACCACCTATTTCCGTATGAATCTGCACACTCGGCCACAGAGCCTTCAATCCCCTCATCCAAATCATTAATATATGTGAAGAACAGCGGCCCCAGCACCGACCCCTGTGGAACGCCTCAAGTCACTGGTAGCCAACCCGAAAAAGCCAACTTTATTGCTGCTCTGCCTTTTGCCATCCAGCCAACCTGCTATCCATGCTACTATCTGCCCTTTGATACCATGGGCCAAATATCACCATATTCCTCACATGTGGCACCTTATCAAAGGGTTTCTGAAAACCTAGGTAATAAAATATCCACAAATTTTCCTGTGTCTGTCCTGCTAATTATTTCTTCAAAGAATTCCAGCAAATTTGTCATGGGAGACCCCCTCCCCTTCACGAAGCCATGCTGACTTTGGCCTATTTTATCATGAGCCTCTAAATACTCTGTAACCTCATCCTTTATAATGGACTCTAAAATCTTACCAACCACTGAAGTCAGACTAACCGGCCTATAATTTCCACTATTCTGCTTTGTTCCCTTTTTGTACAACAGGGTAACATTGGCAATTTTCCAATCACCTGGAACCACTCCTGACTCTAGTGATTCTTTAAATATCACCATTCATGTCTCCACAATCTCTAAAGCCACTTCTTTCAGAACCCTAGGGTACAGCCCATCGGTCCAGGTGACTTATCCACCTTTAGCCCTTTCAGCTTCCCAAGCACCTTATCCTTCGCAATAACCAACCCACTAACTTCCAGCCCCTTTTCCTGGTGTCTTCCACTGTGAAGACTGATGCAAAAAGGTTATTCAATTCCTTTGCCATTTCTTTATTTCTCATTTTCACTTCTCCTGCATCATTTTCCAGCAGTCCAATGTCCACTTAATTGGTTTTGTGAGATCACCCATGTTGGAAGTTTTACTATTTATCTGGCATTTTTCATAATTTACACATGTATCACTTCTATGAACATATATCTCTTCATTACATGCTAAAATATCTGACCCATTCTTCAACCTCTGCACTGAGCGACTGGTGACATTTACATTTCACAAGCCATGTATCCTGCTTTCATTTAAATTCTCTTACCAATGCCTATAATTCTTAGTTTCATTTGGGCTTAGTCATTTCATTGACTATTTTCTCGTATTCCTCAGCTGTCATATGGACCTACCTCATGGCAACTCCACTTCTATATTTGCTGCTGGCCACAAACTCACGTTTAATTATTCTTCTGACTCTACGCTTGCTTTAGTTATTCTGCAATATTGATTTTCTCAGTCATAATCCTCTACGAGAATCCCCAGCACTGGTGCCCCAGTCCATGTGCTCGGCCTCTTGTGGTGGTGCCCAATATAATCGGGTCCATGGCTGCAGCAGCGTCCCGCTCCATTGACACCTTGATCCGGCCACATCAACCCGTGAACCTTTGTCCCCCGCCTCACCCGCCCACTGTTCAGTCTTTGTCTCCCTGGGGTGCCTCCCTCAGTCCACCTCATAGGTAAGACCCCAATCCATTTACCAGCATCTTTAATTCCCTGCATCCACCGACGCCGCCATCTTGAAGCTTATCATTGCCATAGAGGAAGTACAGAGAAGGTTCACCAGACTGATTCCTGGGATGGCTGGACTTTAATATGAAGAAAGACTGGATAGACTCGGCTAGTACTCGCTAGAATTTAGAAGATTGAGGGGGGTTCTTATAGAAACTTACAAAATTCTTAAGGGGTTGGACAGGCTAGATGCAGGAAGATTGTTCCCGATGTTGGGGAAGTCCAGGACAAGGGGTCACAGTTTAAGGATAAGGGGGAAGTCTTTTAGGACCGAGATGAGGAAAACATTTTTCACACAGAGAGTGGTGAATCTCTGGAATTCTCTGCCACAGAAGGTAGTTGAGGCCAGTTCATTGGCTATATTTAAGAGGGAGTTAGATGTGACCCTTGTGGCTAAAGGTATCAGGGGGTACGGAGAGAAGGCAGGTACGGGATACTGAGTTGGATGATCAGCCATGATCATATTGAATGGCGGTGCAGGCTCGAAGGGCCGAATGGCCTACTCCTGCACCTATTGTCTATGTTTCTATGTTTCAATTCACAGTTGACCAGCTCCGGCGTTGACCAGTGCTCTCTCTTCACACCTCCTCTCCAGCCCTTGGGTACAAGCAGGGCTCGGAGGCTTGCCTCTGGTGGGCAGGTTTCCCAGCTCTGTAGCAGTGGGCCAGGCCTGATGCTGGGGGAAGGTGCAGCACCAAAACTAGTAATCAGTAATTAATTCCCGGCTGCATGTTATTGTTTCCGTCGTACAGTGGTCATTACATTTGCCCGATACAAAAAGGCCCAAGGTGTCAAACAGAGCAGAAACATTTGACAGCACAGTGACTCAGTTAGTTGTTGACACCGCCACACAGCTCCAGTGAGCTGCTCCTGAAAGCTGGAGGTGAGGAGATGCAGGACAAAGCCTCAAAAGTAATAGGTTAATATCGGTGAGTGTGGTTTTTGTTAGATGGGCGGACAAAGGCCAGAGGTGGAAAGACAGAAGGTGTGAGACAAAAGGATTGAAGAATTACAAATTGGGAAGCAAGAGGGAGGGGGAGAGGAGGAATAGGTGTAAGTATCAAAGTATCAAAGGTATTTTATTAGTCACATTCACATACACCCAGGTGTAGTGAAGTGAAATGCTTCTTGCCATTTTGCAGCACACAAAAAAAAGAATACAGACATAACACCAATAAGAGTCTTAAACACATAGAACATCCCCCCCACAATGGCTCCCACCATGAGGGAAGGCACAAAGTCTAGTCCCCAACCTCAGTTCACCCATAGTCGGGCCCATTGAGGCCTCCACAGTTGCCTCTACGGAGGCCCGATGTTCCAGGCCGTTCTCGCCGGGTGATGTTGCTCCGGCATCGGGAGAGTCCTCCCAGCCGCCTGGGAACCCTGGGACGGCCGCTTCCGCACTGGAGGCCGTGGCTTCCGAAGCCGACAAGGCCGCGCCGGTTGGAGCTCCACTACTGGCGATCTCATCTAGAGATCCCAGGTTCCTGGTGTAAAGTTCAGCGCCGCCACCCGCAGCTGGTCGCTCCACAGACCCGCAGCTCCGCGATGTTGTTCCCGGCGGTCTCAGCTCACCGGAGCTCCAGTGCGGCGATCCAGGCAAGGCATCGCCCGCTCCACGATAGCGCTCCAGCGCTGTGCCGCCGCCGAAGCCGAGGTTCTGGGCGGTCCCCGACAGGAAACGCAGCTCCTGGCCCGCTGGTAGGCCGCGAGGACAGGTCGAAGCTGCAGCCCGGAGAAAAGCTGCCTCTCCGACCAGGTAGGGACCCTGAAAGGCAGTTTACCCCCCACATAAAAAAGTCTAGGCCTCCAAACAAAACACTTTAACTAACTTAAAATAAAAAGAAAAAGATGAAGAGACAGACAGCTGCTGGCTGGGCAGCCGTGCACAGGACAGCGCCCCCAAGAGAGTAAATGTAATGTTATTTATATAGCACGTTTAAATCAACTCACATTGAAACCAAAGTGCTTTACATAGAAGAAATAATTAAGTTTCCGTACATCCATAGAAAAATTAAAAAAAAAGAGAAATGACACAACACATTATAGAATTCAACATGAACGTCCCCCCCACAACAGAATCAACATTTTCCACTGTGGGAAAAGGCATCAGAAAGTTAAGTCCTCTTCCTCTGTGATCACCCGAGGTCGGGGCCTATTTGTGGCCTCCGCAGCCAGTCCGATGTTTTCAGGCCCTCTTGCCGGGAAGATGGAACTCCGGCATCGGGTGAACACTCCTCAGCGGCTTGGAATGTCTGGAGTGGCCGCTTCCTCCCCGCGCTGGTCGGAGTCCGACTCTGGCGATCTCGGATCCCAGGCTCCGCGGTGTTTTAAATCCAGCGCCGCCCGCGGCTGGATGCTCCGTGGACCGCAGGTGTGTTCATATGGGGCATAGTGCGGGGGGGGGGGGGGGGCAAAGAAGGGGCGAGATATATGGAGGATGAAGGGAGAGGGAGTGAGTTAGGGAGTTACCTAAAACTGGAGAATTCATTGATCATACTGTACAGTTGCAAGCTACCCAAGCGGAATATGAGATGCTGTTGCTCACTCTGGCAATGGAGGAGGCTCAGGGCAGAAAGATCAGTATGAGAATGGAAAAAGGAGTTAAAATGGCCAGCAACCGGGAGTAACCATTTGAAGAAGTGTAGCCTTTTGAAGAAGGGTTTCAGCCCGAAACGTTGCCTATTTCCTTCGCTCCATAGATGCTGCTGCACCCGCTGAGTTTCTCCAGCATTTTTGTGTACCTTCGATTTTCCAGCATCTGCAGTTCCTTCTTAATCCGGGAGTAGGTCTTGGCATCCCAAGTGCAAGCGTTCAACCAAACTGTGTCTTTTTTTGTCAACCAGCTTCTACAGCTCATTGTTTCTGTCCGTATTGGGAGGTTTGCTTGTGCTGTTCTGGAGGTTTTGAACAAATTTAGCAGGGAGATGGGACATGGAGTAGATGTATAGTTCTGGGTGAGCTTTAATCAAACATCGAAGCAAAACGAGGGCATTCCATTAGCTGAGGAGACATAGGTGGATTGAAAGGTCAAATTGACCTATTTTAATGCAAGGAGCATGAATGGTAAGGTGGATGAACCTAGAATGTTGACCAGCACAGGGGAATATGGTATTATTGCAATCACCGAGTAATAATTAGAAGAACAACAGGACTGACAATACAACATCCCAGAGTATTGAAGTTAAACGTGTGTTAGGGAGCGATGTAAAAGAGGAGGGAACATTGCATTATTGTTTATGGAGATCACCACTGCGAGAATGTCTGAGGTGTTCTTCAAGTAAAGACCATGTGGAGTGTGTTTAGAATTTAAAAAAGGGAGTCATCACTTTGCAGGGACCACACAGTGAAGCAGCAGATATGCAGGCAAGTCTCAGAGGGATGTAAGATTCCAATTGATCAATATTAATTGAAATTGTCTTTGTGTTGAAGTATTAGATGGGGTGGAATTTCTAAAATGCATTCAAGTGAACTTATTTTACCAGTACATAAATAGTCATATATATAGTTGTATTAGGGTTGGGACAGTACTAGATCTTATCCAAGACAATAAAGCTTGGCAAGATTTGATGTATGAACATTTTAAGGATAATAACCATAACTTGCAAAGTAATCATGGAAAGGAATACAGGTATCAAGTCAAGTTTATTCGTCACATACACATACGAGATGTGCAGTGAAATGAAAAGTGGCAATGCTCGCGGACTTTGTGCAAAAATAAAAACAAAACAAAAACTACAAAACAGAATGGAACAGAAACACATTCACATATTACATAGATACACAAAAATGCTGGAGAAACTCAGCGGGTGCAGCAGCATCTATGGCGCGAAGGAAATAGGCAACGTTTCGGACCGAAACCCTTCTTCAGACTGATGGGGGGCGGGGAGAAGAAAGGAAAAAGGAGGAGGAGGAGCCCGAGGGCTGAGGGAGAGATAGGAAGGGGAGGAGACAGCAAGGGCTAACAAAATTGGAAGAATTCAATGTTCATGCACCCAGGATAGGAGTTTACAGTCCTAATGGCCTCTGGGAGGAAACTCCTTCTCATCCTCTCCGTTTACACAGCATGGCAACAGAAGCGTTTGCCTGACCGTAGCAGCTGGAATGGAAGAGGTCTCCCATGATCTTGTTGGCTCTGGAGTTGCACCTTCTGATGTATAGCTCCTGCAGGGGGGGCGAGTGTAGTTCCCATAGTGCGTTCGGCCGAACGCACTACTCTCTGCAGAGCATTCTTGTCCTGGGCAGAGCAATTCCCAAACCAAATCGTGATGTTTCCGGACAAGATGCTTTCCTGTAAAAGCATCCGGTATCCTGTAAATTATGTATCTGAATTTTGGGAAAACCGGTTTCAATATCATTAATATCATCATTTGGTTGTAAGCATGTACATCCTCATGCCCATCATATTGTTAGTTTTGAGTTCCAGTCATCACCCCCCATAAAATTCTGCAGTGTATCCAGTAAAGTACATGAACAAGACAGGGTGGATACTAATGTTTCTACTAATAAATTAATGACTGCAAATATAATCATGGCTAATCCACCACCTCAAGTTCACTTTTTGCCCATTCTCCTCATCTTTGAATCCCCATTTGTGTCTGTGGATACTCAACAACTGAGCATTCCCAATCTTCTGAGGTTGAGAATGTAAACATTTACACTCCTCCTCAAGAAATTATGAGATATGTCTTCTCACCTTTGTCTTAAAGGACCGGTTCTCTCTTGCGTCACTTCCTGACTCTTCAGCTAAAGGAATCATCTCATTGCACTCTCATCTCATACACCTTCAACACTCATTGGATCTATTTTGTCTAGAGGTGGTAATAATAATAATAATACATTTTATTTATGGGCGCCTTTCAAGAGTCTCAAGGACACCTTACAAAAATTTAGCAGGTAGAGGAAAAACATGCAAGGGGAATGAAATAAATAGTAGAGACATGACTAGTACACAAAGTAAAGACAAAATACAATTCAAAGCACAATATGAGGCAATTCATGTACAGATGAAAAGGGAGGGGGACGTGGGGCTAAGGATAGGCAGAGGTGAAGAGATGGGTCTTGAGGCGGGACTGGAAGATGGTGAGGGACACGGAATTGCGGATCAGTTGGGGGAGGGAGTTCCAGAGCCTGGGAGCTGCCCTGGAGAAGGCTCTGTCCCCAAAACTGCGGAGGTTGGACTTGTGGATGGAGAGGAGACCGGCTGATGTGGATCTGAGGGACCATGAGGGTTGGTAGGGGGAGAGGAGGTCAGTGAGATATGGGGGGGGGCCAGATGGTGGAGGGCTTTGTAGGTGAGGATCAGGATTTTGTACGTGATCCGGTGGGAGATGGGAAGCCAGTGAAGTTGTTTGAGGACTGGAGTGATGTGATGCCAGGATTTGGTGTGGGTGATGAGTCGGGCGGCTGCGTTCTGGACCAGTTGGAGTCGGTTGATGTAGGTGGAGCTGATGCCAAGGAGAAGTGAGTTGCAATAGTCCAGTCGGGAGGAGGTGAAGGCATGGATGAGTCTTTCAGCAGCGGGAGGTGTGAGAGAGGGCCTGAGTTTGGCGATGTTGCGGAGATGAAAGATGGAGGTTTTAATGACATGGCGGATGTGAGGCTCAAGGGAGAGGGTGGAATCAAAGATCACGCCAAGGTTGCGGGCCTTGGGAGATGGGGAGACAGTGGTGCCGTCGATGGTGAGAGTGGGGTTATTGATTTTGCTGAGTGTGGCTTTGGAGCCTATGAGGAAGTGGTGCGTGGAAAGCAATCCCCACATCAACTTCCACCCCAATAATTATGAAGTGAATTCAGAACGTGCTTGTAGCTGTGAAACGCAAATGTTTTATATACTCGGCAGAAGCAATCGGATTCAATTTCCCATGCATGCTCTTGATACTATTCATCAATTCCAAAATCTTGTGTATCTTAATAAGGTCATATTTCATCCTAAGTTCCAAATAAGTGTAGGCCAATCTTCTTCACCCTCTTCATAGGACCTAGGAATCAATCAACCAAATCTCCACTGGTCTGACACCACTGTAAGTACATAGTAGAGGAGGAGCCATCTTGGAGGAATGGCTGCTAACCAGCAACCGTCCGTTAAACTCGCTTTTTTTAAATGTTTTTTAGTTAGTCCTGTCTCGTCCGTTTGGAGAAATTGACTTTTTAATGTGGGGGGTAGGGGGCAATTTTATTTCTAGGTCCCTACCTGGTCGGTGAGGCAGCTTTTTCTCCGGGCTGCCCGTCGACCCGTCCTCGCGGCCTACCAGCGGGCTTGTAGCGCCGTTTCCTGGCGGGGACCGCCCAGCACCTCGGCCTCGGTGGCGGCACAGCGCTGGAGCGCTGTCGCGGAGCGGAGCGGGCGATGCCTTGCCTGGGTCGCCGCGCTGGAGCGACGTGCTGGAGCTCCGGTGAGCTGGACCGCCGAGAGCAACACCTCCGGGCTGCGGGTCTGCGGAGCGGAGCGGGCGGCGCCGATTTCAACATCGGGAGCCTGGGAGCTCCAAACCGGCGCGGCCTTGTCGGCTTCGGAAGCCGCGGTCTACAGCTTGGAAGCGGCCGTCCCAGGTGGCCCAGCCGCTGAGAGGACTCTCCCGACGCCGGGGCAAGACCACCCGGTGAGAACGGCCAGGAACATCGGGCCTCCGTAGAGGCAACTGCGGTGGCAGGCCTGACTTTGGGGTGAACTTCGGGTTGGGGACTGGACATTGTGCCTTCCCCCGCAGTGGTAACCATTGTGGGGGGATGATTTTCTGTCTCTACGTAATCCTGTTGGTCTTTGTCCATGATGGCTGCCGTGAAGGGAGAGTGGACGCTGGCGCGCTTTGGCTGCCGCTGCTCTCTCTTCACATTGTGTTTTTGATTTTCTGTTTTTGGACTGAATTCTGTTTTTAATTTGTGTCTTTGTGATGTCTTTATTATTTATTTGACTCAGATTATATGTTTATATTCCTGTTAATCTATGTAAGGTGTCCTTGAGATGTCTGAAAGGCGCCCAACAAATAAAATTTATTATTATTATTATTATTATTATTATTATTATTATTATTATAGTCCAGTGCCTCATGAGATTATCTTTCAACTCAAAATTCAACAGTGAAAGAAACTCACACAATAGAGAAATTGAGAAAAATCATGCATGCCCAGGACACAGGCTGCTTTACCCCACTGTGGCATTAGGTGTGGATTTTGATGAGTAACTTAGTCAGAAAACCTTTCAAAATGGGAAAAATATACATGAAAGAGTTTCGGTAAAGTAATGCCAGACTCAATATAATTGTGTTGACTAAGACTGACGTCAGTTTAAATGAATGCTTTCTTTTAAGGCCATAAAACCTCTTCAGGGGTAAAGAAAAGGAGGATCAGAAACACCGATGGTGCACTATACTATTGTATTGTGTTTTACTGAAGTTGCAATTAACAAGAAAAAAAATCCATGATCTCTAATTCTCTAACCTCTAATATGTAGTTGTGATAATTATTGCTTTGAAATCTGCTCTGATTTGTTAATGACCAGGCAATGCCAATCCCAATAAAGTATACAGGACTCTGAAAATGTGTAACCAGACACCTGGATCAATGCACGATACTTCAGAGGGCAGGGAGTCAACCTAAACACAGGAACATTTTGCCAAAACTGGGGAAAGATTTCTTCAACCTGCAACCAGATACAATATCCGTAAAAGACAACTGGGTGTGGCTGAGAGACTCTTTAAATAACACTGTTACAAATCATGTTCCTCAAAAACACATTAAGGGCCACATGTGTCCTCCTTGGTTTTCGTCAAAACTGAAACGTCTCTGCAGTAAGAAAGAGAAGTTTTACATCCGGGCCAAAAAAAAGGGGTACAAGACTGGACTGGGACAAGTTTACTAGAGTGCGAAAACAAATCGATCGTGCAATTAGGAGCGCTCATAGACAACATGTTTCTTCTATTTATCTTTTGCCTTTTATCTCCAAGATCATGGAGAAGGTAGTTTATGCGCAGCTGAAACTCTTCCTGGATGAGCACAATATTCGGGAGGTTTTCCAGTCTGGATTCAAGGCTATGCATAGCACAGAGTCGGCTCTGCTAAGGGTCTTCAACGACATCCTCCTGGCAAACGACTCAGGTAATTATGTGGTTCTTGTCTTGCTGGACCTATCTGCCGCCTTCGATACAGTGGACCATGGAATTTTAATTTCCAGACTACAGCACCAAGTGGGCATTTGTGGCAGTGCCCTGGGATGGTTCAGGTCCTATCTGGCAGACAGAACCATGCGGGTAAGCCTTGCTGGCTTTGAATCCTCCTCCACTCCCTTGGTATATGGGGTTCCACAGGGCTCAATTTTAGGGCCCCTGCTCTTCTCCTTATACCTACTTCCTCTGGGCTCAATTTTAAGAAGGCATGGCATCTCCTTTCACTTTTATGCAGATGATAGCCAGTTATATATGCCACTCAGGAAAGAGGAAGACTATTCTTTAAAATCACTTCTGTCTTGTCTTGAGGACATTAAGTCCTGGATGGCCTTAAACTTTCTGGGACTTAATGAAGAGAAGACAGAGGTGATTTTGTTTGGCCCCAATGGCTGCCGTGAACCTCCCTTTGTTGACTTGGGTCCACTGGCATTGTCTGTAAAGCCAACCGTCTTGAACCTGGGTTTTAGGATGGACGGTGATTTTAAACTAGACAAACAAATAGGCGCGGTGGTTAAGTCCAGCTTCTTTCACCTAAGGAAGCTGGCAAAGGTGAAGCCCATTCTTGAGCGGGAGCATTTTGAAACAGTAATCCATGCCTTTATTACATCTAGGCTGGATTACTGTAACGCACTCTACTCTGGAGTCGCACGAGCTTCATTGGCTCGTCTCCAGCTTGTTCAAAATGCTGCCGCTCGCCTTTTGACTGGAACTCGAAAGAGGGAGCACATTATGCCAATTTTGGCCTCCCTACACTGGCTCCCAGTGCACTTTCGAGTTCATTTCAAAATTCTTTTATTTGTTTTTAAATCGTTGAATGGGCTCGCCCCGCCTTACCTCTCTGAGCTGCTCCACCTATATGCTCCTGCCCGGTGCCTCAGGTCAGCTGATCAGCTGCTCCTTGAGGTACCAAGGTCTAAGCGGAAGCTCAGAGGGGATAGAGCCTTTTCTGTTGCTGCTCCGGCACTCTGGAACACCTTGCCGTTGCACATCAGACAGGCCCCCTCACTGTCCATCTTCAAATCCTCCCTAAAAACATATTTTTATTCTTTGGCTTTCGACACTGGCTGAGGCATTGCTCCTGTTTTTAGTGCTTTTAATGTCTTTTAATTTTTAGTGTGTTTTTTATAGTCCTTCGTTTTACGGTTTTTAATGGTTTTTAATTGTTTGTAATAGCTTTTTGTTCATGATTTCTCATGTACAGCACTTTGTGGCAACTGTAGTTGTTTAAAGTGCTTTATAAATAAAGTTATTATTATTATTATTATTATTCTTGGGGGAGAGCAACCCAAGGCTTTTTGGAGATATGTGAAATCCAGACGGACAGATAACACTGGTGTCCAGATGCTTAAAGTGAACAACTGTCTGATCACTGAGGACCAGGGCAAAGCAGAAGCTCTTGCAAACCAATTTCAACACGTTTTCACCCGGGAATGTACGGAGCCTTCATCATTTCCAGATCTACCGCCCAGCCCGTATGCTGATATGCCTGCTATTAAAATTGAGGTTGAAGGTGTCAAGAAGTTAATCTCTACATCAATATAACAAAAGTTATTGGACCAGACCAGATACAGAGTCAAGCCCTCAAGATCGCGGCCAAAGAACTGGCTCCAGTTTTGCAGTTCATTTTCCAACAGTCGCTTGACTCGGGTGATGTTCCGCTGGATTGGAGGAAGGCTAACATCACTCCTCTCTTTAAGAAGGGTTCAACCACCAACCCGGCGAATTATCGTCCTGTTTCATTAACGAGCATTTAATCGATAGTAATCTGATGAGACACGTTAGCAAACATAACATTCTTGCTGACAACCAACATTCATTTAGGAGGCATAGATCATGTGAGTCTCAGCTTATCCTGACGACAAACGACCTGGCCAAGCACCTTGATAGCAATGTCATCATGGATTTAGTTGTGCTGGACTTTTCTAAAGCATTTGATGTCATCCCACACCAGAGACTGCGATGGAAGCTTGACTTCTACGGTATTCGTTCCAAAACAAAACGATGCATTTCCAGCTTCCTGACAAAACGTCATCAGCGCGTGTGTGTGAATGGAAAGAGCTCCGATTGGCATCCAGTGTTGAGTGGTACACCACAGGGCACAGTACTTGGCCCACACCTATTTTTGCTTTACATAAATGACATCCATGAAAAAGTCACAAGTACGACCAGACTATTCGCTGATCATTGTTTGCTGTACCGTCCAATTAAGTCAGCTGATGATGAAGATGCTCTTCAAAAGGATCTTGATACAATGGTTGAGTGGTCACAACAATGGGGCATGCAGTTCAACCCTTCCAAATGTGAAACCATGCGTGTCACCAGAAAGAGAAATCCAGGTGAAACATCTTTCAATATACTTGGTGCCACCCTTGACGAATCCAAACAAACCAAGTATCTTGGCATCAAATTAGAACGATCTACGTTGGAATGGTCAGACTCATCATGCAACGGTGAAAGCAACAGGTGTCCTAAATTCTCTGAGACGCAACTTTCATTATTGTTCAACTTCTGTGAAAGGTATATCTCACTGCTTTAAAATGTACTTAATGTTCCGAGCTAGTTAAGTATCTTTGATAACCAGAACGAGAAGGAATATTGAGCAAAACACAAAGTGTTCGAGTAACTCAACAGGTCAGGCAGCATCTGTCGAGAGAATGGATTGGGTTTCCAGTCGGGGTCCTTCTTAAAACTCAAAGAAGGAATATTTCTTGGGCCCATCATAAATACTCTGCTTTGCTGGCCAATGGACTTTCCCAGCAGCTCCCATCCCTATCCTATGTTGGTGATCATAATCTCCAATAAATTTATTTCCAGCGCACCACAATTTTATCTCTCTCAATAATGGACTGATGCCACTTGGAACAGGATCACATTTAACCAATGTTGGGGTGGAATGTGCTCAGCCCAGCCCAGAGCCTTGTTGGCTGCTGCTTGATTCAACACCCTACAGACCCTCCACTGCTGGATGGGATCCTTTCCACTGTAGCCTCCGCTCCACTACCCTTCTGTGAGAAACAAATGCCACAAATAACAACCGCACTTCACACAGTGAAACCAAAGGTCTTCCCTAGATACTGTCCTTCCCTGTTTTTAACAGCCTGCCTTTCAGGTGTGTTTCACTGCTTCAAAATATCCTTAAAGTTCAGTTAGTAAAGTGTCTTTGGTTGAAAGATACAGCATGGATACAGACCCTTCGGCCGTAGACCCTTGGTTGATGCTGACCATCATAGGTTGAACGCCAACCCGTTCATGTTAATTCAATGTTATCCCACTTTCGCATCCACTCCCTACATATCACAATCAAAATAATACTTTATTAGCCAAGTATGTTTGGCAACATACGAGGAATTTCATTTGCCAAGTTAGTCATACAAATAAAAAGCAACGGAACACACAAAACACATTTTAACATAAACATCCACCACAGTGACGCCTCCACATTCCTCACTGTGATGGAAGGCGAAAAAAAGTTCAATCTCTTACATTTGCTCTCCCGCGATCGGGGGACTCGGGCCCTCTGTTGACGGGATGATCTTGACTTACGTAGCCGGCGGTGGGATCTCCGCATCGAGGCGATCAGCTCCTGCATTGGGGGGAATGGCAGCTCCCCCACGCCTGACAATCGAACCCCACGTCGGGGCTGGTCGAACCTTCCGCGACGTTGGAGCCCCCGACATCCACGGCCTCTCCCGAGACTGCAAGCTCCCGATGTAAAGTCCGCAGGCCGTGGTTGGAGCAATCTCAGACAAGGGATCGACTCTGATGTAAGTTCACGCCCCGCGGTGGGGTCCAAGGTCAGCCCGAGGAGGGCTCCAACTCCATTGATGGTAGGCCGCAGAGCCGCAAAGAATGCGATCCGAAAATTAATCGCATCTCCGGCAAGGTAAGTTTCCCCCAACCCCTCCCACTCCCCCCCACATAAAACAAACCGGAGAACATTTACACAATCTTTTAACACACACTAAAAATTTTAAAAAGACAAAAAAAACAGACTGTTGGTGGGGCTGACAATTGAGTGGTGCCTTTGGTGCTCATTAGGGGCAATGTACAGATGCCAATGAATCTACAAACCCACACCTCTTTGGAATGTGGGAGGAAAGCAGAGCACCCAGAGGAAACCCACTCGGTCACGGAGAGCGTGCAAACTCCATACAGACAGCACCCTAGGGCAGAGGTAAACCTGGGTTTCCAGCACTGTGAGGCAACAATGCCATCTTACCGCCAGACCAGATTAAAACTATTTAAATAACTTTAAAAAATAATTGAAAATATATACATATTTAGTTAAAATATATTACACTATTGTAAATCAATTAAAAACATAACATGAAATAACAATAAAGAAAATTAAACAATCATGTTTAATCTGTATACTCCACTAATGAAAGAATTCAATGCTACCCAAGTGAATGGGTTTGCTGCTGGTTTGCTCAGCACCACAGTCTCTCAGATAAGTATAAATTACAAATTCCATACTGAATAGCACAGATTACCCCCAGATGTTGAAAATCATCCTCCATTTCTTTCATTATAAACTACTTTCCTACAAGGAAATATCCAGTAGTTAAGCCCTGACCACACACAAGGCCACAGCCATAAAAGTAGGTGTTACTGACTCTTTTTTAATATAAAGCAGTATTAACATGGGTTTAATTTTGTACCATACCTATGGCATTACTAAGCTGCTTGTAGGAGGAGGTTTGAAGAAAATTAACAGACTTACAAAACTTGTTTTAAAGAATCCATTGGTGCAT
This sequence comes from Amblyraja radiata, assembly GCF_010909765.2. NCBI lineage: Eukaryota > Metazoa > Chordata > Chondrichthyes > Rajiformes > Rajidae > Amblyraja > Amblyraja radiata. Next base: position 5,756,324 of record NC_045956.1, read on the forward strand.
TTTTAGCTGTCCTTAGCTCACACAAATATACATGTGTATAGAAGCAAACATATCTTCAAGAATCTATCCATTCAATTTAGTTGCAGCATGCACATACATTGCTGTCAATGGGATTTGCATGTTGAGTGAAACATGAAACCTATCTTAATAGAATTTACTTGGATTAAGAAACCACCTTGCAATGTGGTAAAGAACCAAACATTCTGCCTGGATTCCGTTTTGTGAGGCCATCGATTACAAAGACCACACGAAGTGAGTTCCAAACGTATTGGCTGGCTATTTTCTCAAAAAGCAGTACTGCAAATTGATTCTTTTTCTAATATTAACTGCCTGAGGGATATGAGATTCTCAGATGGAGCAAATTCAAATGTCACCTCTTAAAAGCCATCATCAAAAGGATTTATGGCCTTGGTTAAATCCAGATTAAGATCCATTTTGCAGAATGTTTATTCAGTCTGAAGAGGCTACTGACCCAAAACCTCAGCTATCGATGTTCTCCAGGGATGCTGCCTGGCTCAGAGTCACTGCAGCACTTTTTGTCCTTCTTTGTAAACCAGCATCTGCAGTTCCTTAATCTACTTTACTCCCTCTCAGATATTTGGCTTCACCAGAAATGCAGAAAGATTGGGTCCTAATGAAAATGCATTTTTTTTTAATTTCCCAATTCAACTAAATAATTGGTAGTCTCTTTCAGTCAGTTTTGAATTTACCGCTAACATATTTGGAATGGTACTCAGAAACTTAAGTAAAGGGCCGGTCCCACGAGCATGCGACTCCATGCAGCAAGCGCGACCTAACGTGGTCGCTTGAGCCGTACGGCCTCGCGGGGCCGGTCCCACTTCGATCGCTGGAGCCGTATGGAGTTGTGTGGAGCTGGTCCCGACATCGCGCGGGGCTCCGAAAATCTGACACTGTTCAAAAATTCTGCGCGGCAACGGCCTGCCGGCCCGCAGCCGCCTCGACGCCATACGCACCACCTTGACGGGCGTGCGCAGTGTCTCGACGCCATATGCAGCGTCTCGAAGCCGTACGCAGTGTCTTGACGCCGTACGTCACGTGCGAACTTCCCGCGGACTTCGCTCGAACTTCACGTCACTCACTCGACCTCCGCGCGGCTCCCGCTTCCAGTTTGGTCGCGCTCGCCGCATGCAGGCATATGCTGGTGGGACCGGCCCTGTACGGGGATCACTCGACCTCCGTGCGACCCCCGCACGGCCCTTGCTTCCGGTTGGGTCGCGCTTGCCGCATGCAGGTCGCATGCTCGTGGGACAGGCCCTTTAGAATGCCACTTGTAGAATTGTATAGAACTTGTGTAGACTTGTATAGAACTGACTATACTAAAAATGCTGAAATTGCATGAGAATGCTGAAATTTGCAGAGTTTTTTTCTTTTTGGAATAAAATATTTTTTAAGCATCCAACATGCAACTGGAATCATTGACTTGACAACTTTTGAAGGAAGAGTGGTTGTTGTTTATGTGTAAAGGTTTTATGGGATGATGGAGCTTAAAACCTGTCTTTTGACTTCAGAAGCCTTTTGATTTTGTTCCAGAATTCCAATATTTACAGTCCTTTCTTTTGATTCTTGTGACAATTTTTGATTTTCTGAGATTCCCATGTGGCCTTAAAACTAATCCGACCATCATCAGGAATGGTTGGATCCCTGCTGCTTCAGAGAAGCAACATGCTGAACAGCTAAACCATTTCTTTCAGATGCTGACTTGCCTTTTACATTCAGATTATGCAGATATCTTGGACACTACTGTGTAATAAGGCACCGCAAGTGGTGTTGTTTTTGGTACCAGAAGGACAAGGAACATTGAGCAAAGCACAGAGTGTTTGATTAACTCAGCAGGGCAGCCAGCATCTGTGGAGGGAATGGATAGAGTTCCCGGTCGGGATCCTTCTTAAAACTCAAATAAGGAATATTTCTTGGGCACTAACATAAATACTCTGATTTGTTTGCCGATGGAATTTCAGCAGCTCCCACCCCTATCCTATGCTGGTGATCATAATCTCCAATAAATTGGACCAGTTTATTTCCAGTGCACCATAATTTAATCTCCCTCAATAATGGACTGATGTAGATCCAGTTAGGTGTTGTGGCAGATGACCAATTAACTCCGCAGCTTGCCGACCATCATATCCAAGTGGTGCCTGGTCCTCCTCAGTGGCTCTGACCTCGACGCACTAGAATAGGGAAACACCGCGCCAGTTGGTTGCCCAGAGGATGTGTTGATCAAATCAGTAAAGGGCCTGTCCCACGAGTATGCGACCTGCATGCGGCAAGCGCGAGCAAACCGGAAGCGGGGGCCGTGCGGAGGTCGAGTGAGTGACGTGAAGTTCGAGCGAAGTCCGCGGGAAGTTCGCGCGTGACGTACGGCATCAAGATGCTGCGTACTGCGGCGAGACGCTGCGTATGCCCGTCGAGGCGGTGCGTATGGTGTCGAGGCGGCTGCGGGCCGGCAGGCCGTTACCGCGCGGAATTTTTGAACACGGTCAGTTTTTCGGAGCCCCGCGTAATGTCGGGACCAGCTCCGCCCAACTTCATACGGCTCCGGCGATCGAAGTGGGACCGGCCCCTCGAGGCCGTATGCCTCAAGCGACCACGTTAGTTCGCGCTTGCCGCATGGAGTCACATGCTCGTGGGACAGGCCCTTAAGAAGTTTATTTAAATACCAAAGCTTCATTGCGCAACAAAAATAAATACTGTCTGTTAATGCTTTCAAACTGGGGTGATTCTCAGATTCCGCAATCATGTAAGAAATTACTATGGAAAATAATAATTCAAAAGGGCAATGAATGGGTATCCAGTGAGGTAGCACAACTATTTAAGAAGTATTTTGCCGACCGTTGCTGCGGTATTGTTATAATAATTTCGAAGCATTATTATGTCGTTCAGTAAAGTGCTAGAAAAATGAGTTTCATACCAACTCTTCCCCCCCCCCCCCCCAACCGAATGTAAAATAGAACAGATACTTTCACACAGATGATTATTTGCTGATTTAATAGATATTTGCATGATTACCATTTGTCTAGCTGCAATTTGCAGGTTAGTTAATGAAATACAGAACAATTTCCTTTATATTCATCCCTGAATTATTTTTCTGAACATAAAATGAGATTAAACAAAAATTGTTAGTTCATATTTGAGTGGAGGTTTTGTTATTTTTCAGTATCATCAATGACATTCAGTGACAATTGTAGTTGGGAGCCCCTTGAGCTTGTCCCATCAGACTCCACACTCAGTTTGGTGACAATCCTCCTAGAATTACAAGAGGGAGTAGACCATGTAAGTCCGTAATGTGAATTATTCTTTTGCAATGTTATCCGTTCTTTGTGTTTAAATGATACTAGACCAAGGGCAGACCCGTTGGGTCTGCTCCCCCAACGCAGCCGTTCCCTACCCGTAGCCCCCACGGGAGACGTGGTACTCCAACTCAAGCGGCTCAGGAATGAGCAGTGCGGCTGGTTTTAAATGGCGTCTTTGAGGCGAGATGCGGGCGCCAGCAACCGTTATGTTCGCCGGCCAGCAGGAGGCGACAAAATTAGTGAGTGGGGGGGGGGGGGGGGAAGAAGGATTTAATGAAAAATGTGGACATAAACATAACGAAATCTAATGAGGAGTGGATAGTTGGAATGAAAAGTGAAATGTCTACCGAAATGGCTGCTTCTATGGGTAAGAAGCCAGTTTATTTTTGAAATATTGGGGGGTGGGGGTGGGGGGGGGGGGGGGGGGTGGGGGAGAAGGATTTGATTAAAAACGTGTACTTAAACACGACGAAATGTAATGAGGAGCGGATACTTAGAAAGAAAAGTGAAATCTCTACCGAAATGAAAAAGATCTCGGCGATTGAGCGTCTGGATTCGGCGTGGCAATGAATCAAAGGCAGAAAGGCAGCCGGACGGCAGGCGGCAGCCACAGAGTTTTAATAGTATAATATAGAAGATAGATAGATAGATAGATAGATAGATAGATAGATAGATAGATAGAGAGATAGATAGAGAGATAGATAGAGAGATAGATAGAGAGATAGATAGATAGATAGAGATAGAGAGATAGAGATAGAGAGATAGAGAGAGAGAGAGAGAGATAGAGAGATAGAGATAGAGAGATAGATAGAGAGATAGATAGAGAGATAGATAGAGAGATAGAGATAGAGATAGATATAGATATAGATAGATAGATTGTCTAACGGATTGATATGGAATGCTATGTGGAAAAAATAATGTCAACTTTATGAAATGAGATGTGTCGCATAATGCTATAGGACATTTTGAAATACTGTAGATGACATGGGTTTTAATTAAAAGGTAGTGTAAGATATAGCATGAGAACAAGGCAATAAAGCATAGCCCATACCATGACCCATGGCATTGTCTTGCTTTTTCAAAATAGCCCAGCAGACATCCTCATTATATAGTATTTGTCCTATATTTACACTTTTCCCTTTAATACTATGAATTTGTGCAATGTTTTTTTCAGACTGGAGAATAATTTCTTACAATTTGCTCATTCTTGACACCTATATAACCATATAACCATATAACAATTACAGCACAGAAACAGGCCCTCGACCCTTCTAGTCCGTGCCGAACACTTATTCTCTCCTAGTCCCATCTACCTGCACTCAGACCATAACCCTCCATTCCTTTCCCGTCCATATACCTATCCAATTTATTTTTTAAATTATAAAATCAGACCTGCCTCCACCACTTCCACTGGAAGCTCATTCCACACAGCTACCACTCTGTGAGTAAAGAAGTTCCCCCTCATGTTACCCCTAAACCTTTGTCCCTTAATTCTCAAATCAAATCTCCTGATACAGATCTGCAAAGGTTTTACCTTAAGATAGTTTAAATCTCAACTTTGTTCCACTCTTTGGATCAGTCTAAGTGCTGGTTTGGTACCATGTAATCTACAATATCAGATTTGATGATGGTATGTGTAGATTGCACAAACATCAATATGGTACCATTGGGTGCTTTGTGCTTTCAGCTTCCCTGTTTCCTGAAGGCACCATGCACCAAGTATGAACTGTGAATGACCTTTTAACAATGTAAATTGGCATTTTCTGCAATACATGAGTAAACCAAGTGTAATAATAATGTCTATCTAAAAAGTGTGTAACTCATTTCAAGGGATCAACATTTTGTTCCATTCTGCCCATAATTGATGCTGCTTCTAAAGCATGTGAAACTACGGTAAGTGCTGTTCATATTAGACCCAAGTGAAGTTGAAGAGGAAAACAAAGCTATGAATAGTTATCCAGGAGAAAGCATACGACCATAACCTTACAACAATCAGAGCCCTTTATTAGCATTATTGTATTGTTGTTTCATATATCAAACAAATTAAATAAATAGTTTAGCCAGCTCCACCATTCAATGTGATCATGGCTGATCATCCCCAATCAGTACCCCGTTCCTGCCTTCTCCCCATATCCCCTGACTCCGCTATTTTTAAGAGCCCTATCTAGCTCTCTCTTGAAAGCATCCAGAGGACTTGCCTCCACCGCCCTCTGAGGCAAAGAATTCCACAGACTCACCACTCTCTGTGAGAAAAAGTGTTCCCTCGTCTCCGTTCTAAATGGCTTACCCCTTATTCTTAAACTGTGGCCCCTGGTTCTGGACTCCCCCAACATCTGGAACATGTTTCCTGCCTCTAGCGTGTCCAAGCCCTTAACAATCTTATATGTTTCAATGAGATAGCCTCTCATCCTTCTAAACTCCAGAGTGTACAAGCCCAGCTGCTCCATTCTCTCAGCATGTCAGTCCCGCCAATAAAGGCATTAGATTCTATATTTCTAAAGAGTGTTTTGAAAATATTTAGTATTTTGCATTCTGGAAAACAATATTCATTGTCTGTTTTCAATAATCTCAATACATTTTCCAGAATACAAAATAATAAATATTTGATATACTTATTGTACGTAGAAATCTTCTATGAAGTGTCTTCTGCAGCCAAGAGCACAGAAAAGTTTAAGCCAAAAAAAAGCCACTGGTAACTTTTCAAATCTTCAAATCTTAAGAAGGGAACATTTTACTTTGCATTTTAGGAGTACAGATTTCACAGCATCGTTCCAATTTCTTATAAGTATCATTGCTATCAAACCAATTGTACACTTCAAGTCTTACAAAACCAACGCTGTAATTAAGATGGCTCAAGCACAGTGTACGGTAAGTCCTTTAAAAGATGGGGGGAGAAGGAGGGAGAATGGAGGAGAAGGAGAGGAGACAACTTTTAAGAAGCCAGAGGTACACGACTGTGTAGCTCAGCGGACATTTAACATTACCGCTTGGTTCCTTGGTTCTGCAAACTATTGCTTACCTTTTTTCCCGTCAATGAGCCAATGAAATTCACCGGTCAGCACCGGCTACAACCTGCGAGGACCTTTGACCTCCTGGCAACCCACTAGGACCTCCTGGCGACCCACCTACGACACGAAAATTCTCGCTACTCTCCACGGCGACTTCATTCTAGTCGCCGCTAATTGTTCAACATGTTGAAAAATTCTCGGCGACCATAATGAGGCCGCGACTAGTTCCCAAAATGCGGGAACTCCTCACGACCATGAAGGCCGCTACCCGGCAACCACCCTGCGAACACGTGGCGACCATGTGGCGACCGCATAGTCTCCTGCAGTCGCCTAAAATGTTGCATAAGTGGGACAGGCCCATTAGTCTAACCAATTCTACACTCCAAGTAATTCAACAACAAATCCATTGTAATTATCAGCTACTTTACATTATATTATATGAGCTAAGCTTTGGTGTTGAATGTGAGGAAATACAATGGTTCCCTATGATTAGTAAGTGAATTATAAACCTACAGTATAAACATTTTTGACAGCATTGTTATATTACCGGTAACAGTGTGTATTTTCACCATTGAAGTAAATAGTGTGCTAGAAAATAAATCAAAGCTGATTATTTCCTGGAGTGAAACGTGGTAATGCCATTACTGGGCCATTTTAAGTGATTTGAAAATTGGACCAGACATTATGCACCTGCCATGATTTCCATGTCATTCTTGCATTAATCTGCTATTGTGGGGGAAATTATTTCATGGTGACCTGAGAATGCCTGACTTCATGCAGTAACTAGGTTTAATTAACTCTATTCCCAACTATGACCAAACAAAAAGCAAATCCTGTATTTACTGGAGAACATGAATAGGTGATGTTTCGGATCTCGACCCAAACTGTCAGCTCTTCATGTTCTCCAGAGATGCTGCCTGACCTGCTGAGTTAGTCCAGCATTTTGTGTCCCTTTTTAGTAATCCAGCATCTGCAGTTCCTTGTTTCTCATTTTATTTACTATAGTCCTTTGGATGTCATCTCTCATGTTATTGACCTCTACACCTGCTCATTCACTGATCAAACTCCTGTCGTCCATCTACAATTAGCTGAAGCACTGAATATCTACATCCCAACACAGGTTCCAATCTCCACACCACTCATTCTCCCCACTCGTCATTGTAATCTTCAACACCACATGTACACTAGCCACAATTGGACTCTCAATGTCTGAACACTCTCTTACACATCCCATCTTGGGCACTGATCATGTTTCCGACTACCTGTCATCTCTCAAAACCCCCCCTCATCCCTCCCCCTCCCCAACAACACAGCCCCACCTCACTCCCTTCCCCTCCCCCAACCTCTATATTCTACTGGTTTGAGTTTTAAAAATGCACAGAGAAAATTATTCATAAGTTTGGCAAGGGATGTTACTGAGTTTAGTGAAATGATGCTATGGCCAAATTAGTCATTGTTGAAGGAAGGAACTGCAGATGCTGGTTGAGTCTGAAAATGGGTCTAGACCCGAAACATCACCCATTCCTTCTCTCCAGAGATGCTGCCTGAGCTGCTGAATTACTCCAGCATTTTGTGTCTATCTTTACATGATTCCAAATTTAGAAGATCCTAGACTAAGTGGGACCCGTTGGGTCCCATATTCACACTGGAGGGCTGAACATGGGACCAAACGCAATATTCCACATCTCCACCAATTCCAATATTGGTGGCCAGTGGGGGTGGGGGGAGGGGGGCTTTCTGGAGCACTAGTATGGGTGTTGTGGGCTGAAGGGACTGGTTTCTAGAGGGCTAGTATGGACATTGTGGGTCAAATGGATTCTTGGGGTGGCAGCTCAGTCACTCAAGCCTAATGTGCTGGCAGCTCACTCATGCCTGGTGGGCTGGCAGTTGACTCACTTGAAATTCCATTTCAAACAGGGTGCAAGGCCACCAAATTCAAGTGCAGTTTCATACCACTTCAAGCAGGGTCCAAGTCCACCAAACTCAAGTGCAGTTTCCTACCACTTCAAGCAGGGTGCAAGGCCACCAAATTCAAGTGCAGTTTCCTACCACTTCAAGCAGGGTGCGGGGCCATCAAACTCAAATGCAGTTTCCTACCACTTCAAGCAGGGTGCAGGGCCACCAAACCTGTGCAGTTTCCTACCACTTCAAGCAGGGTGCAAGGTCACCAAATTCATGGGCTGCTTCATGCCACCAAATTCAAGTGCAGCTTCATGCCTCCAATCAGGGTGTAAGGCCACCAAATTCAAGTGCAGTTTCATACCATTTCAAGCAGGGTGAAACCAACACAAACCCCCCATAAAACCACACAAAACACCACATAAATACCACACTCACAGTTGAGTAAACATACAGTGTGTTCAGTTGATTCACAGCTCAGACAGTCGTGACCTCTCTCTCCCCCATCTTACAGAGACTGGGCCACACCCACACTTCCGGGTTTTATAATCCCTCCCCCCCCCCCACTCACCGGAAGGGGCGTGGCTTTCATGGAGTGATTGACAGGAGAGAGATTCTCAACATTTTTTAAAACACTAATAACACTTTTTTTTCATTGATGGGAAGAATCCTGTGCACCTGATGAGCGGAGGGGGACTGAGTAAGTTGGCCAAAAGTCACCGCCGTAAGTGGTAACGTTTTATCTAAAATCAATATACAGTGCAAACAGGAAGTTGTCAAGTTTTAATGCTGTGCTTTAGTTCAAACTAACCACCACCAACCATTTGCTGTGCTTTAGTTCAAACCAACCATTTGCTGTGCTTTAGTTTAAACCAACCACCACCAACCATTTGCTGTGCTTTTTTCAAACCAACCACATTTTCATTTTCAAACCACATTAAGGGCACTCAAGATCAGTAAAACCACACTCACAGTTTAGTAGACATGTGTTCAGTGTTATTCACAGCTCAGACTGAGAGACGTGACCCTCTCGCTTCCCCCATCTTGCGGAGACTGACTGAGACACTCAACACTTCCGGGTTTTATAGTCCCCCTGGAAGGGGCGTGGCCTTCAGGAGCGAGAATCTCAACATTTTTTAAACACTAATATTTCTTTTATTTTTCATCAATGAGAAACATCCTCTTGTCCTGCGCAGCGGATGGGGACTCTGAGTAAGATGACCAAAAATCACAGCCGTAAGTGGCAGCGTTTTTTTTCTAAAATCAATATGCAGAACAACAGGAAGTGGTCATGATCAGACTTTTAGTAATATAGATTTCATACTCAGAAATTTGAATCAACGTCTTTTTGAGAAACAAACTTTCAAGTAAAAGATGATCTATGAATTAAATCTGATTTAATTGAACTAAAACCTCTAATCTTCGGGATTATAATTATGGAATAATTACATATTATGCATTTAAACAGAAAACAGTTTGATCTGGTTTAGGACATCAAATACATACATTTGCTAAATTAATTACTAAAACACATTAATCTACCAGCAGTGCAACTGAAATAACAAATAATCTGCCATTATTCTTGCAGATGTTTCTTGCTTTTTTACAAAGATACAAAGGATTTATATTTGACTTAATATGGGGTTTTTTCCCAATTAGAAACATCGCTGTTCATTCCAGAAGTTAAAGCAACTAGTCCTTTGGACATCCTAGCTGCATGAAACGCCATACATTAAACAATGAATGTATTTTATAATTCAATAAAGGTTGAAAAAGCAACCCTCAAAGTCTCTTGAGCAGTTACTGTGTTATTAAAATGGAAACAAGTGTAACAACTGTACCAATTCACCCCTAGGTTGGTCTTTAATTGCATTTAGATTTTGGCCAATTATCAGAACCAACAAAAGTGCTGACTACCAGGATACAACAAGATGTGGTTGGCTGAGCACATCATTTTGAATTTCCAGTTTGTGTGAATAGACTTCTTTCTCATGTCAAACATAGTTGATTTTCCTACTTCAAATTAATATTTATTTAATATGATTAATAATCTTTGACATTTTTGCATGTTCTTCTTTTTAATTGCATTATTTTAATTGCCAAAAGATCTCCTTAATAAATCTATGCAAAAAGAAAAATTCTAAAATATAAATATGGAAAAGGGTAAAAAAAACCTTAGGGGATAGGCAGCCTTTGTGAAGAGAAAAACAGAGTTAATATTTCAGTCTTCTTCACAACCTTCTTCATTAAATAGATTAATTGGCCCATATATCTTGAAAAAAAAAATGATTTGGAGGCTTTATTGAAATGCTTGGTATCGAGAGATTACCCCAGGAATGAACTAAGATATCTCGATAATGGACGCCCGTTATTCTAGCAATGTTACAAAATTTTGAGATTTAAAAAATCAAGTCTGCAATTTATCCCATCAGATAAAGCACAAAAATAAGTTTAATTTGACACCTAATTCACTTTCATATCTTCAGTATTAAAAACGTTATGGCCATTTTCATACTCAGAAATTAGCATCTTGTTCCCTATTGCTTTTCCATTGACTTAACACAAAAGCTGTGATCGAGGACAGTCAAAAGCCCATAACTTGCTTAAAAATTAAGAGAACTGAAATAAATTTTCAGTTATTATAGATTGAAGCATTCTGAAACAAATATGAAACAATCTTACTTGGATGACCTGAAATTAAAGCATATAACTAGTTAGTTAACCTAATTGTAGCTAATTACAAAATTCAATTACTAGATCTAAACATCTATCCATTTCTGAAGAAAAGATTAACATTTTTAAATAGCCTAAATGTCCAAATAACATTCACACAAAAATTAACAATATGATTTTTAAATCTCATTGTCATTAATTTATAGGCCAAATGGAAGGAATTTATTGTTTAATTCCCGTAAATTAATGGCCATTTAAATCATCTTGCGAGTGAGATTTTGTGGAATGCGATCGATTGGAACGTTGCGGTTTGCGGTGAATTTAAACCCCATATCGGCATGAAAAACACTGCCGGTTCCTATAGGGCCTAAGTCACCTTTTCGCAACGTAAAACTTAGATTAAGGTAATCCTTAGAAGCACGTTTATATGTAAAACAAACGGCTTACCTTTATCTGTCCCGTACGGGAGATCCGTCCCGTTGTTGGCGTTGACGGCATAGGAAGCGGATTTTTATTTTACTCCAGCGCTGAAATTGTCCTGCGGTTTAAAAAAAAAAAATCACAGAACGGCAGTCGGAACAATTCTTCAGCATATGCTAGTAGCCCGAGAAAATAGATATCGGACAGGCGGTAGAAAACCGCATTTTAACCCCCCCCCCTCAAAGGCGCACACGGCCAGTGGCAGAACTGCAGCGCCGCTGAAGGTAAGTTTTGTAACATACCTAGTTATTGTATATGCTGCATTAGAGATGCTTGCTATCAATATAATTGCTATAAAAGATGGTACTGCAATTTGTTATTGTTATTGATTCATTATTGTCATGAATTGCAATGTTTGCGGGTTATCAAATCAAATCATACTCTGGTATTGTTTTGGTAATGGTTTATTATTGCAACGTGTACTAAGATACACTTTTATAGCATGCTATTCAGTCAAATCAAACTATACATGATTATAATGTGGACAGGAAAGAACTGCAGATGCTGGTTTAAAGGTCTGAAGAAGGGTCTCGACCCAAAACCTCATCCATTTCTTCTATACAGAGATGCTGTCGGTCCCGCTGAGTTACTCCAGCATGTTGTGTATACATGAGTATAATTCTGGCATGCACAAGTACGACAATAGTCCAAAGAGAACAATACCAGGATGCAGAACATGCTGTTGCAACGTTATAGCATTACAGTTACAAATAAGTGAAGTTTAAAAAAATTGTGCAAGGGCTGCAATGTGGTTGGTGGATAAATTGGAACTATACCCTTATCTTATGAAAGGTCTGTGCAGTAGTTTGATAAATGAATGGTAGAAGCTATTCCAAATATGGTGGAATATGCTTTCAAACTTTTGAAAAGGGGGAGAAGAGAGAATAACTGGATGTAAATGGTCCTTGATTATGTTGGCTGCTTTCCCGTGGCAATATGGTGTAGATGGAGTTGATAGATAGAAAGCTGGCTAGAGCTACATCCATAACTTTCTGCAATTTCTTACTGTCTTAGCCAGAGGTGTTGCCCGACCAAGTTGTAATGCATCTGATTGAATGCTATCTACAGGGTCTCTGATTGGACAATGAAATTCTTGCTTTGCTTCAGCACACAGAACACAGTAGGCATTTACTACAAAACAGATCAGTGTGTCCATATACCGTAATATAAATATATACACACATGAATAAATAAACTGATAAAGTGCAAATAACAGATAAAGGGTTATTAATAATCAGAGTTTTGTCCGAGCCAGGTTTAATAGCCTGATGGCTGTGGGAAAGTAGCTATTCCTGAACCTGGTTGTTACAGTCTTCAGGCTCTTGTACCTTCTACCTGAAGGTAGCAGGGAGTGTGTGGCCAGGATGATGTGGGTCTTTGATGATACTGCCAGCCTTTTTGAGGCAGTGACTGCAATAAATCCCCTCGATGGAAGGAAGGTCAGAGCCGATGATGGACTGGGCAGTGTTTACTACTTTTTGTAGTCTTTTCCTTTCCAGGGCGCTCAAGTTGCCGAACCAAGCCACGGTGCAACCGGTCAGACATGGCAAACTTGCATAGTCTCTGAAGAAATAGAGGTGTTGGTGTGCTTTCTTGGCCAGCGCCTCAATGTAGTTGGTTCAGGCCAAATTGATGGTGATATTTATATCTTGGAGCTTGAAGCTCCTAATCATCTCCACTTCCATTGATGCTGAACGGAGCTTGTACACTAACTAATTTTCTGAGTCAATAACAAACTCCTTCATCTTGCTGACATTAAGGGAAAGGTTGTCGTCTTGAAGCCATGTTGCTGAGCTCTCTGTGTCCTTCTTGCGACAGACACTGTCTCGATATTGTGCAAGATTCGGCCCAAGAAGGTGATATCAACAGCAAACTTGTCAATGGAATTAGAACAGAATTTGACTAGACTGTCTTATATGTACAGGGAATATGGTAAAGGGCTGAGAATACATCCTTGCAGGTCATTTCTGCTGAGAATTATCATGGAGGATGTTTTGTCATATAACATCAGTGATTGTAGTCTCTGGGTTAGGAGATCACGGATCCAGTGGCAGATGGGGCTGATGGGTTTGATGATGAGTTTGGTTGGAATTAGCATGTTGAAGATGGAGCTATTGGCCAATGTAGAGATATTAGATTTCTATAGGGTAATAGTGAAGAGTTAATATGTGGCATTTAGGACACATGAATATTCTGAGAGGAGGAGCATTAGAATTCAATAGAGTAATACATTTTGAAAGGTGAAGAGATTATTGGGTTTCTTATAAGGGTAGGATTCTTCGGGTTATGAAATTTGTTTAGTGTGATATTCGCCGCTAAGTGAAGATTTGTCGGGACTGTCATATGCTGAGAGAATGGAGCAGCTGGGCTTGTACACTCTAGAGTTTAGAAGGATGAGAGGGTATCTCATTGAAACATATAAGATTGTTAAGGGCTTGGACACACTAGAGGCAGGAAACATGTTCCCGATGTTGGGGGAGTCCAGAACCAGGGGCCACAGTTTAAGAATAAGGAGTAAGCCATTTAGAACGGAGACGCGGAAACACTTTTTCTCACAGAGAGTGGTGAGTCTGTGGAATTCTCTGCCTCAGAGGGCGGTGGAGGCAGGTTCTCTGGATGCTTTCAAGAGAGAGCTAGATAGGGCTCTTAAAAATAGCGGAGTCAGGGGATATGGGGAGAAGGCAGGAACGGGGTACTGATTGGGGATGATCAGCTATGATCACATTGGCTCGAAGGGCCAAATGGCCTACTCATGCACCTATTTATTGTCTATTGTCTATTGTAAAACACTTGGTAGGGTAAAGACTAGAATGGGCCATTTAGGAAAGTGAAGCAATTGGAATATTTTCCATGTTAAAAATTTGTATTGAAGTATGTTTTAGAGAAACATTTGGGGAGAAAAGATTACAAAGCCGTATATTTGTGAGCCGAAGACTTTATTACATGCTCTATCTAGGAGGTGGGAGCAATTGCATTGTATATTTACAGAATACTATTTGAAGGGTAATATATGTAGAGAGGTGTATGGTGTGAGGTGAGGAAAGAAGTGCAGCAGCCTATTGAGAACGTCAATAATTCTGTGGTATGACATAATTAGGGAGGTTTAACTCATTTGGGGGCATATTTAACATTAAAGTTAATAAATTGATTTATTTATAGAGGAGCAGTTTCTGGGATGTGACTTATAAGTGAAGTTGAAAGAAACTGAGTTTGTGGATTAAATGTTTAAGAAGGAACTGCAGATGCTGGAAAATCGAAGGTAGACAAAAGTGCTGGAGAAACTTAGTGGGTGCAGCAGCATCTATGGAGCGAAGGAAATAGGCAACGTTTCGTCCCGAAACCCTTCGGGTTTCGACCCGAAACGTTGCCTATTTCCTTTGGGTTTCGGCCCGAAAAGTTGCTTATTTCCTTCGCTCCATAGATGCTGTTGCACCCGCTGAGTTTCTCCAGCACTTTTGTCTACCTGCGTTTGTGGATTTACAGTTATTAAAGAGGTTCCTTGGTTCAATGGTGCTTATTGCCACATGTGCCAAGGTACCAGTGAAATTCCCTTTTGGCAAACTGTTCAGTAAAAATCTTACTATATATAGGCACAAACACAGTCATAAGCTCAAGAAAGTAATGATTCTGCAGGTCAGTATCTTAAAAGAGATGAAGATTCTATAGTGTAGGAAGGAACTGCAGATGTTGGTTTACACCAAAGATAGACATAAATGCTGAGTAACTCAGCTGGACAGACAGCATCTCTGGAGAGAAGGAATGGTTGATGTATCGGGTCGAGACCCTCTCCCCTATTCTATCAAGTCAAGTCAAGTCAAGTCAAGAGAGTTTATTGTCATGTGTCCCAGATAGGGCAATGACATTCTTGCTTGCTGCAGCACAACAGAATATTGTAAACATAAATACACAACAGTTCAGTTCAATATACACATAAATAAACAGATGAAGTGCAATAGGCTGTTACAGTTCAGAGTCTGTTTGTTGTCCAGTTTAATAGCCTAATGGCTGTGGGGAAGAAGCTGATTCTGAACCGGGATGTACCAGATCTCAGGCTCCTGTACGTTTTACCCGATGGTAACGGGGAGATGAGTGCGTGGCCGGGATGGTGTGGGTCTTTGATGATGTTGGATGCCTTTTTGAGGCAGCGACTGCGATAGATCCCTTCGATGGTGGGGAGGTCAGAGCCTATGATGGACTGGACAGTGTTTACTACTTTCTGCATTCTTTTCCGCTCCTGGATGCTCAGGTTGCCGAACCAAGCCACGATGCAACCAGTCAGCATGCTCTCTACTGTGCACCTGTAGATGTTCGAGAGAGTCCTCTTTGACATACCGACTCTCCGTAGTCTTCTCAGGAACTAGAGGCGCTGATGTGCTTTCTTTATAATTGCATCAGTGTGCTGGGACCAGGTAAGATCTTCGGAAATGTGTAAGCCCTGGAATTTGAAGTTCTTGACCCTTTCCACCGTCGTCCCGTTGATATAAACGGGATTGTGGGTCTCTATCCTACCCCTTCCAAAGTCCACAATCAGTTCCTTCGTTTTGCTGGTGTTGAGAGCCAGGTTATTGTGCTGGCACCATTTGGTCAGTCGGTCGATCTCACTTCTATACTCTAACTCGTCCCCATCAGTCATACGTCCCACAACAGTGGTGTCGTCGGCGAACTTGATGATAGAGTTCGCACTCTGTCTGGCTACACAGTCATGAGTATAGAGTGAGTACAGCAGGGGGCTGAGCACGCAGCCTTGAGGTGCTCCCGTGCTGATTGTTATCGAGGATGACACATTTCCACCAATACGAACAGACTGTGGTCTGTAAATGAGGAAGTCGAGGATCCAATTGCAGAGGGATGCGCAGAGACCCAGTTCTGCGAGTTTGGTAACCAGCTTGGAGGGGATGATTGTGTTAAATGCCGAGCTGTAATCGATGAATAACAGCCTGACATATGAGTTTTTGTTGTCCAAGTGGTCCAGAGTGGAGTGGAGGGCCAGCGAGATCGCATCCACCGTTGATCTGTTACGGCGGTAAGCGAACTGTAGTTGGTCGAGGTTCTTCTCGAGGTAGGAGTTGATTTGCACCATAATCAACCTCTCAAAGGACTTCATCACCACAGACGTTAGTGCCACTGGTCGATAGTCATTGAGGCACGTCACCTTACTCTTCTTGGGCACCGGTATAATTGATGCCCTTTTAAAGCAGATGGGAACCTCAGGCCTCAGAAGTGAGAGGTTGAAAATGTCCGTAAAAACTCCAGCCAGTTGGTCCACACAGGATTTTAGAACACGACCGGGTATACCATCAGGTCCAGGCGCTTTCCGAGGGTTCACCCCCCTGAAGGATCTTCTGACGTCATCCTCTGCGACTGTGACTGAAATACCATCACGGCGAATGGGGGCTTGGGAAGGCACATCAGTATTCTCCCAATCAAAGCGTGCGTAAAACGCATTGAGCTCGTCAGGGAGTGATGCTTCGCCGACATTTGAGCTGCCTCCTGATTTTGCGTGGTTATCAAGTAAGGTGAACATTGTTTTGTAAATATTCACAGAAGAGGCGAAGGGATAGGATGGTATAATGTGGCAGATGACGTGTCTGCATATTTTGTATTTTACAGATGTACGGTACATTTTGTAGGGCGGTTTATTTAGAAAGGGTACGATTATATACTGAGGCATGTTTAGTAAAGCAAAATTCTGAGGGTGATATATTTAGACAAGAGAAGGATTTACAGGAAGATAGACACAAAATGCTGTAGTAACTCAGCAGGACAGGCAGCATCTCTGGTTAATAAGAATGGGTGATGTTTCCGGTCGAGACTCTTTTACAGATTTACAGGATATAGGTGAAGGTTCAGATAGAGAACTATAAGGTGTTATATTCGGAGAAAATACAACTGTGTTTTAGACTTCATTAGGTTGATACAAAAAATATCTTGGGTGATATATTTGCAGAAGTGATACTTTAGTAGTGTCATTTTGGTAGGTGAAAATTATATTAAGAAGAGATTATAGGGTGATTGGTTCAGGCAGTAACTTGAGTGCTGGAGTAACACTATTTTCACAATGTTCCAGTTTCAAGGCTAGGTTTCTTTCCGCTGTGTATCATTTTTTTTTAATCAATTTAATAAATCATTCTTGCAATCAATAAAATACCATTGATGCATTTTGGTTTCACTGCAGATAGTGTGTTAAACTAAATATTTAGATAACTCCTAACAGAAGTAAAGTAATTCTTATTTATAATCAGTTTCTTCCTCAAAATTGCATGAAATTACCTAAATTGTCGAGTGACCTTCTGAAGTAAGTGCAAAGAGATTAATAAGCTTTCCTTGCTGATGTAATGATGGAAAACTCATGAATAAGAAATGAAGAAAATAATATTAGGCGTTATTGGCACGAAACTGGACCGAGTTTATTCCTCCTGAGCATGAGGTGAAGAAACATTTTATACAGGAAGATGGCAAGCTGATCAACTGGGTAATAAAACAGTATCAGCAAAGTACCAAGAGTAAACATGAAATGTTTGGTTGTTAAGACTGTTAAATAATACAGGTTTAGCTGGGGAAAGATATTGATTGCATCTTACATATGGAGAAAACCATGCAGCTTTGAACAAATGAATACATCTTTGGATCATTGTCGACTTTAAGCCCAGCCATGGTACTTCAACATCAGGGAATTGTAATGATTGAGCACAGCACAGCACAGCACAGCTAAAATTGTACATACATGATTAATGAATGCCTGGTAGAAGAATAAAAATCTGTGTTCTGCATTAATGAACTAAGTAATTCTTAATGCCTGGAAATCAAAGGAAATATTTTAAATGAGGTGTCCTGTGAAGTAGCATTGGGTGTAAAAAATAACAAGATACCCTTCAGGCAAATTATTTAAAAAAAATCATTACCAGAAAAAAAAAGTGTTAGTTTGCATCTATGTTAGATGCAGCAGTTACATTTGAATATTTAGTAAATTGAATCCCACTTATTTTTGATGGGATGGACAGCAACTAGATCCTTAACTTCCTCATCAACAGATCATAATCTGTACAAATTGGCAGCACCACTTCCTCATCGATAACCATCAGCACTGGAGCACCTCAAGGCTGTGTGCTCTGCCCCCTACACCACTTAATCTATACCCATGACAGTGTTGCTGAGGGTTAGGACAGACAGACATTTGGATGGGCAAGGGCTGACTAGGGATAGTCAGCATGGTTTTGTATGTGGGAGGTCGTGTCTCACAAATCTGATTGATTTTTTGAAGCCATGACCAAAAAGGTTGATGAGGGCAGAGCGGTAGATGTTGTATACATGGACTTCAGTTAAGCATTCAACAAGGTTCTGCATGGTAGGCTACTCTGGAAGGTTAGATCGCATGGGATCCAAGGAGAGATAGTTGAATGGATTGAAAATTGGCTCCATGGAAGGAAGCAGAGGGTGATGGTGAAAGGTTGCTTCTCAGACTGAATGCCTAGGACTAGTGGTGTGCCTCAGGATGAGAACATACAGGGCAAGATTAGCAAGTTTTCGGATGATACAAAAGTTAGTGGTTTTGCAGATAATGAAGATGGTTGTGAACGATTGCAGCAAGATCTGGATCGATTGGCCAGGTGGGCGGAGGATGTTGATGGAATTTAATACAGATAAGTGTGAGGTGTTGCAAGGGCATGACCTATACAGTGAATGGTGGGCTTCTGGGGAGTGTTGTAGAGCAGAGGGATCTAGGCGTACAGGTGCATGGTTCCTTGAAGGTTGAGTCGCAGGTAGATAAGGTGTTCAAAAAGACTTTTGGTACATTGGCCTTTATCAGAATTGAGTATAGAAGTTGTGAGGTCATGTTGCAGTTGTATAAGACGTTGGTGAGACTGCATTTAGAATATTGTGTTCAGTTCTGGGCACCATGTTATAGGAAAGACGTTGTCAAGCTTGAAAGGGTTCAGAAAAGAATTACGAGGATGTTGCCAGGACTAGAGGGTGTGAGCTATAGGGAGAGGTTGAGTAGGCTGGGTCTCTATTCCATGGAATGCAGGAGGATGAGGGGAGATCTTATAGAGGTGTACAAAATCATGAGAGGAATAAATTGGGTAGATGCACAGTCTTTCATCCAGATTAGGGGGATCGAGGACCAGATGACATAGGTTCAAGGTGAAGGTGAAAAGATTTATTAGGAGTCTGAGGGGTAACTTTTTCACACAAAGGGTGGTGGGTGTATGGAACAAGCTGTCAGAGGAGGTAATTGAGGGACTATCCCACCATTTAACAATCAGTTAGACAGGTACATGGATAGGACAGGTTTGGAGGGATATGGATCAAGTGCAGGCAAGTGGGACTTGTGTAGATGGGGCATGTTGGTCGGGGTGGGACTTGTGTAGATGGGACATGTTGGCCAGTGTGGGCAAGTTGGGCCGAAGGGCCTGTTTCCACACTGTATCACTCTATGAAATCTGTCACTGGACTGATACTATCAGGCACATCATTGGCTTTTAAAGAGCTCTTTTAAAGAGTAATAGCATCATGGACTCCCTCCCAGATTGTACTCTGGTTAAAGATATGTACATAAGGACTCACAAATAAAGCTGTTGTTGTAGAGTTTAGGATTATCGAAGCTGACCAGGAGGGAAATATACTCAGCGTCTGCCTCTCAATGAGGAGAGTGGGAAGTGTCGGCTCATTGAAAGGAAACATAGCTTTGGCGCATTTATTTCTGAATAAGGAGTTCAAGAGAATCTTCTCTGACAAACCAAATCTCCGAAACCTTCTCAGGAAGTAGAGGCGTTGATGTGCTTTCTTTATAATTGCATCAGTGTGTTGGGTCCATGAAAGATCTTCGAAATTAAGTTGTTTTTTTTTCAGGGCTAAGATCACAATAGCATTAGAAACAGAGGCAAGAATTGGCATTCAGCCCTTGAAGCCTGTTCCTCCATTCAATAAAATAATGACCGATCATATATCCCTCGATTCCCCCTGATGTCTATAAAATCTATCCACCTCTATTCATTGCAGGGGATACGATCAATGTCCTGTATAAATTATTCTTAGCTGCGTCAGTTACAATGATGAATAACCGTTGAGGAAAACGACAAATCAAATATTGCAACCTTTCAACTACTATTTACATCGGCAGAGTGGGATTCCACTGAAGAAAATAAATAAATTATGGTTGGGAATCTATATTCTTTAAGTAAGGTTCCACTAAAGAGGTATTAGAAATATGTTGTTGTGAGCCATTTAAATAACTCCATCATAGATTTAATTATTAATCATAAGGTCATAGCAATAGGGGCAGAATTTGGCCATTCGGCCCATCAAGTCCACTCCGTCATTCAATCATGGCTGATCTATCTCTCTGTCTTAACCCCATTCTCCTGCCTTTTCCCCATAACCCCGGATACCTGTACTAATCAAGAATCTATCTATCTCTTAAAAATATCCATTGACGGCCTCCACAGCCTTCTGTGGCAAAGAATTCCACAGATTCACCACCCTCTGACAAAATAAATTATTTTTCATCTCCTTCTTAAAGGTCCTTTCTGAGACTATGACCTCCAGTACTAGACTCTCCCACTAGTGGAAACATTCTCTCCACATCCACTCTAGCCAAGCCTTTCACTATTTAAATTACCTCCTCTGACAGCTTGTTCCATACACCCACTGTGTGAAAATGTTACCCCTCAGTTACCCCTCAGATTCAGCTTGTACACGTTGGAATTCAGAAGACTGAGGGGGGATCTTATAGAAACTTACAAAATTCTAAAGGGGTTGGACAGGCTAGATGCAGGAAGATTATTCCCGATGTTGGGGAAGTCCAGAACATATTCTGTGAGCAGTGATTAAGTGCAGTATTTTGAACAAAAAAGTATATTCCAATTTAGCCTGCCGTTTGTGATTGTGGTCACAGTTTAAGGATAAGGGGGAAGACTTTTAGGACCGAGATGAGGAAATCATTTTTTACACAGAGAGTGGTGAATCTGTGGAATTCTCTGCCACAGAAGGTAGTTGAGGCCAGTTCATTGGCTATATTTAAGAGGGAGTTAGATGTGGCCCTTGTGGCTAAAGGGATCAGGGGGTATGGAGAGAAGGCAGGGATGGGATACTGAGTTGGATGATCAGCCATGATCATATCAAATGGCGGTGCAGGCTCGAAGGGCCGAATGGCCTACTCCTGCACCTATTTTCTATGTTTCTATTTGGTATGTTTCAATGAGGTCCCCCCTCATTCTCACTGGGCTTGTACTCCAATGAGTATAGCCCAGTGCTGTCAAGCGCTCATCATAAGTTAACCCTCTCATTCCTGGGGTCATTCTTGTGAACCTTCTCTGGGCCCTCTCCAGAGTCAGTACTTCCTCAGATATAGTGCCCAGAATTGCTCACAATATTCCAAATACGGCATGATCAGCGCCAGTATTGCAACCCTGTTTTTGTATTCTAGCCCTCTGCCCTCCTAAAGGATGTCATTACAACAGCCGGTCCCAGCATCCTTGCCATCATCAACAGCTCTCTGGCCACTGGCACTGTTCCTACCTGCTTCAAGCATGCGGTGGTCCAGCC
The DNA here is from genome assembly GCF_010909765.2 of Amblyraja radiata. Classification (NCBI taxonomy): domain Eukaryota; kingdom Metazoa; phylum Chordata; class Chondrichthyes; order Rajiformes; family Rajidae; genus Amblyraja; species Amblyraja radiata. The sequence goes on from NC_045956.1 coordinate 5,778,240, forward strand.
CCTCCTGAAAAAACCTAACCTTGACCCCACCTTGCCAAGCAACGACAGACCTATTTCAAAACTGCCTTTCCTCTCAAAAGCCTTTGATAAGGTAATTTTAAGTCAACTTATGCCTTACCTTCACCAAAACACTATCTTGGAAACTTTCCAATCAGGTTTCTGGGCGCACCACAGCACAGAGTCTGCCTTGTTGAAGGTACATAATGACCTACTGCTCACCATTGACTCCGGCGACTGTGCAATCCTGCTCCTTCTCGACCTCAGCGCAGCATTTGATACTGTCGACCACATCATCCTAATTGGCCGTCTCTGGTACGGGGTTGGTATTGATGGCACTGCCCTGAGCTGGTTCGTCTCCTACCTCAAAGGTAGGAGTTTCGCTACTAACATAGGCAACTCTTTCTCCTCCCCAGCTAGCCTTTGCTGCAGGGTTCCACAAGGTTCCATCCTTGGCCCCATCTCTTCTCCCTCTATATGCTCTCCTTAGGCCAAGTCATTCAAAGGCACGACATTTCCTTCCATTGCTACGCAGACGATACACAACTCTATCTCCCCCTGAAGCCCAAAAACGATCAAATCTACTTAACCTTACCCACTGCCTCGAGGATATAAAGTGTTGGATGGCCTAGAACTTCCTCCAACTAAACGAGAGTAAGTCTGAGGTCATCCTTCTCGGCCCCTCGGACTCAATCAAAATGATAGCAGGCAGCCTTACCCCATTACTTAAACCACACATCAAAACCTTGGCGTGATATTTGACTCAGCATTGAAATTTGACAAGCAAGTCAATGCCGTGGTAAAAGCTAGCTTCTTTCAGCTTCGGACGATAGCTAAAATAAATAAATTCCTCCAGTTTGATGACCTGGAAAAGATCATCCACACATTCATCTCCTCCCGCCTAGATTACTGCAACTCCCTTTACACTGGCATCAGCCAATCTTCCCTGCCCCGCCTGCAACTGGTCCAAAACGCCGCAGCGAGACTACTGACGGGCACCCGAAAAAGGGACCACATCACCACGATCCTGGCCTCTCTCCACTGGCTCCCTGTGCGGTTCCGTATAAATGTCAAGATCCTCCTCCATGTCTACAAAGCCCTCAATGGGCTTGCCCCCACCTACATAAAAAGCCTTCTCACCCACCACTCCACCTCCAGGCCCCTCAGTTCGGCCGACTTGGGGCTGCTGAACATCCCACGGTCTAGGCATAAGATCAGAGGCGACCACACCTTTGGGATTGCAGCCCCTAGACTTCGAACAGCATCCTCTTCCCATCAGAACTGCCCCCTCCATCGACTCCTTTAAGTCAAGACTAAAGACTTATCTATACTCCCAAGCCTTTCCTGACGTCCTCTGAGTGAGGGCTACATGTATATATGTGTGTAGTCTGTTTTGTTGTGCTATTCTTATAACAGATGTAAAGCACTTTGGCCAAAGAGAGTTGTTTTTTAAATGTGCTATATAAATAAATGTGACTTGACTTGACTTGACTTGACTCTTGAAATAAATTCTAGCATTGCGTTTGCCTTTGTTACTACCGATGTCTTTTAATTAGTGCAGGTGAATGTACACAGCAGGATGTGAGTATATCTTACACATTCCTTCTCTCCAGAGATGCTGCCTGTCCCGCTGAGTCACTCCAGCATTTTGTGTCTACCTTCGATTTAAACCAGAATCTGTAGTTCCTTCTTACATATCTTATGTACCTTCTGGGCTCTGCAACTGATTGTTAGTCTTTGTGAATGTTCCTGTTAACAATTAGAATATGAAGAGGGAAACTTGGTTTACACCGGCGACTAGGCTTTTTGCAGTTCCTTAAGAGGAGGTTTAGGTTGAGAGTTAGGTTTATTATTGTCACGAGTATAGATGTACAGTGCATGCTGTTCAATCAGTTCAGATAATCCTAAAAATCATCACCATCATGTCAAACCCAACGATATAGAGAGAGCAAAGGGTAAGATACAGAATATGGTTCTCAAAATTGTGGTGCTTCAGTTAGAGATCAGAATCAGAATCAGAATCACACTTTGTTCAAAAGGGAACTGCAGATGCTGGAATATCGAAGGTACACAAAATTGCTGGGGAAACTCAGCGGGTGCAGCAGCATCTATGGAGCGAAGGAAATAGGCGACGTTTCGGGCCGAAACCCTTCTTCAGACTTCTTACTTTCTTCAGAATCACACTTTATTCGCCAAGTATGTTTTGCAACATACGAGGAACTTCATTGGCCAGGTCAGTCATGCAATTAAAAGTAACAAATCACTCAAAAACACATTTTAACATGAACATCCACCACAGTGACTCCTCCACATTCCTCACTGTGATGGAAGGCAAAATAAAGTTCAAGTCCTTCCTTTTGTTCTTCCAATGTCGGGGGCCTCGAGCCCTCCGTTGAATGGACGATCGTGACTCCCGTAGCCGGCGGCGTTCGAGGCGATCTGCTCCCACATCGGGGGGATGTCAGCACCCCCGCGCCGGGCGATCAAACCTCGCGTCGGGGCTGGTCGAGCGTTGGAGCTCCCGACTAGCCTCTCCCGAGACTGCAAGCCCTAGATGGTAAGTCTGTGGTGGGAGCAATCCCAGGCAAGGGATCCGCTCCGATGTTAAGTCCATGCCCCGCGGTGGGGCTCACGACAGTCGGAGGAGGCCTCCAGCTCCAGCAATGGTAGGCCGCAGAGCCCGGAGAATGTGATCCGAAACATGATCTCATCTCCGGGAAGGTAGGAACTTGAGAAAAAGTTTCCCCCGATCACCTCCCCCCCCCCTCCCCGCACATAAACATACCAAAGAACATTAAAATAAACTTTAAACGCATTAATAAATAACAAAAATAAAAAACGAACAGACTGCCGGCAGGGCTGCCATCTCCCTGGCTCCCCTGGTGGTTTAATGGAGCTATACCTACAGATGGAGGAGATTTTAAAGTTCAAAGCATTGTGTTGGATGATAGTAGATCCTTCTCTGAGAAGAGTCCCCAGGCTCTAGTGCCATCTAGCTTCAATGATGGTGCTTCATCCTGCAGCATCTCTCAGAGGTAGAAACATCTATAGCCTGTGTAATCAATAGTTATCTCCCCTTCTCAGAGGCAAGATGAAACTTGACGTAGAGCAGGGTAGATGTTGATGGCATTAATCATCTTCCTGTTGCTTGTGCTCCTGCTGGTTGTCAGCTTCTGTCTCACACCCCTCAGGCGTTGGGTCTGATTGCTTTTCCTCCTCGGTGTCCTCTGTATGTTAGAAAATGCAACGTGCGGCACATCGCAGACAAGCCTCCACACCTGCATGAGTGGAAACCAAGAACTGCAGATGTTGTTTAATACACAAAGGACTGGAGTAACTCAACGGGGCAGGCAGCATCTCTGGAGAATTGGAGCAGTGTCTCGACGCAACACATCACCTATTCCATGTTCTCCAGGGATGCTGGCTGACCCACTGACTTACTCCAGCATGTGTGTCCTTTTATCTACACCTACAATGTGGGTACCCACATGCTGATGCAGGTATTGAAGAGGCAAATGGCGTTGGCAATGCTGTGTAGGTGTTTTGGTGATTGATGACATATTGATGGAGGGATGAGCTATGGAAGTGAAGGGTAAACCTCGCCACCCATCACCCGGCCACCACCTCCCACCTCGCTAGATCCACTTCTCAAGGCAGTGCTGCCCATTGAAAATATTTGGCCCTTCTCAATATGACAGACTCCTGTGAGATGTCAAGCAGTCTTCATCAAAATATGATCCACATCAGCTAAACACCAGGAAGCAGAATTCTTCTCTCTTAATGTAAAGGGGTGGGTTATTGGATAAAAGCAACAAACCGGCAACCCTGGAATATCCAATGGATCTGGCATGGCCGTCTGGAGTGAAGCAGTGCCTAGGAGGTTCAGCATTGTTTTCCACAGCGAGAGCTTCTTACAGCCCCAGCCCACACCGTCATCATAGCAAAAGGATTTGAGTATAAGAGCAGGGAGGTTCTACTGCAGTTGTACAGGGTCTTGGTGAGACCACACCTGGAGTATTGCGTACAGTTTTGGTCTCCTAATCTGAGGAAAAACATTCTTGCCATAGAGGGAGTACAGAGAAATTTCACCAGACTGATTCCTGGGATGGCAGGACTTTCATATGAAGAAAGACTGGGTAGACTCGGCTTGTACTCGCTAGAATTTAGAAGATTGAGGGGGGATCTTATAGAAACTTACAAAATTCTTAAGGGGTTGGACAGGCTAGATGCAGGAAGATTATTCCCGATGTTGGGGAAGTCCATTACAAGGGGTCACAGTTTAAGGATAAGAGGGAAGTCTTTTAGGACCGAGATGAGGAAAATCATTTTTCACACAGAGAGTGGTGAATCTGTGGAGTTCTCTGCCACAGAAGGTAGTTGAGGCCACAGTTCATTGGCTATATTTAAGAGGGAGTTAGATGTGGCCCTTGTGGCTAAAGGGATCAGGGGGTATGGAGAGAAGGCAGGTATGGGAAACTGAGTTGGATGATCAGCCATGATCATATTGAATGGCGGTGCAGGCTCGAAGGGCCGAATGGCCTACTCCTGCACCTATTTTCTATGTTTCTATATTTCTATCATGATTGCTTTACCATCAACCCCTTTCTTACACCATCACCTGTACACTATTGATCTCTGTACACCATCACTTGTACACTATTGATCTCTGTACACCATCACTTGTACACTATTGATCTCTGTACACCATCACTTGTACACTATTGATCTCTGTACACCATCACTTGTACACTATTGATCTCTGTACACCATCACTTGTACACTATTGATCTCTGTACACCATCACTTGTACACTATTGATCTCTGTACACCATCACTTGTACACTATTGATCTCTGTACACCATCACTTGTACACTATTGATCTCTGTACACCATCACTTGTACACTATTGATCTCTGTACACCATCACTTGTACACTATTGATCTCCCTTACCCGGGAAAGCAAACATGCCAATCTGATCGCTGCTGCCTCAACCCTAACATCAACCCTCGCACTCTAACCATCACAAACCACCTCTCCCAATCATCAACTTCACCCACCTCTTCCCCATTGGCCTACCAAAAGTGCCTCACTGTTTCAGTGCCCTTGTAAACCAAGTAGAATATAACCACCGCTTTCTTGTTAATATCAAGTAATCTTTAGACTGTCGGCTCCCTAAACAAATTGCAGAAGTAATTTTCTCGATAATGCAAAAATGCTAGCATTCACGTGGACTTGCAGGCACAACAGACCATTTAAGTCATTTGATGTGATGTGTTGGACATGATGAATTAATTGGACACTATAATCTGAGTACTTTAAGTCTCTACACATGATGGCTACAATGTATTTACATCATGTGTCCAATCATCAGGCCTTACATCAATGCAACAAGCAACTGTAAAACACCGCAGCGATGTTAAGGTTCTCTCTCCAGTGTAAATGAGATGGTAGTTGCCTGACAATGGTCGCCAGTTATAATGTTTCATTTATGCGGGTGCACACTCTACCATCATCCTCTCATCTAGAGAGTCTTAAGGAATCAAATGAGAAGAGAAAATCCAGTGTACTGATCATTAGTTCTGACATTGATCAGTTAAGCCAATATTTCTCAAACGGGCAACCAATTAAAAAAAAATCCATTTAATTTGGTCCACAATATTAAAGGCTAAACCTGGAAGCAAACCTTGGCATGTAGATGATTTAACATTCAGAGATTCTGGTGAAAGGTCTTTTGCCTGAAACGTTAACTCCATTTATTTTTCCACAGATAATGCCCGAAGTGCGGAGTCCCGCCATCCAGGGAATTAACCATGACCAATCTATTCTCATTTATCTGATTGTAACATCAGATTCTGTTACATCGAGGCCCAAAGTATAGTTGACGAACAACACTCTTTCTTCAATTTTGGCACTTTGCAGCTTTCAACCTCCAGAATTACCTCCAATTTCAGGTAATGCATGTTTTCTTTCTGTCTATTTCGCAACTGGCCATCGCTGCCAGTCATTCTGGTGTAATTTTGGCTCAGATCTTCCATCCCTGTAGGGACATCACATAGTGCTACTGTTAGAAACATAGAAACATAGAAAATAGGTGCAGGAGTAGGCCATTCGGCCCTTCGAGCCTGCACCGCCATTCAATATGATCATGGCTGATCATCCAACTCAGTATCCTGTACCTGCCTTCTCTCCATACCCCCTGATCCCTTTAGCCACAAGGGCCACATCTAACTCCCTCTTAAATATAGCCAATGAACTGGCCTCAACTACCTTCTGCGGGAGAGAATTCCACAGATTCACCACTCTCTGTGTGAAAAAAGCTTTCCTCATCTCGGTCCTAAAAGATTTCCCTTTTATCCTTAAACTGTGACCCCTTGTTCTGGACTTCCCCAACATCGGGAACAATCTTCCTGCATCTAGCCTGTCCAACCCCTTAAGAATTTTGTACGTTTCTATAAGATCCCCCCTCAATCTTCTAAATTCTAGCGAGTACAAACCGAGTCTATCCAGCCTTTCTTCATATGAAAGTCCTGACATCCCAGGAATCAGTCTGGTGAACCTTATCTGTACTCCCTCTATGGCAAGAATGTCTTTCCTCAGATTAGGAGACCAAAACTGTACGCAATACTCCAGGTGTGGTCTCACCAAGACCCTGTACAACTGCAGTAGAACCTCCCTGCTCCTATACACAAATCCTTTTGCTATGAATGCTAACATACCATTCGCCTTCTTCACTGCCTGCTGCACCAGCATGCCTACTTTTAATGACTGGTGTACCATGACACCCAGGTCTCGTTGCATCTCCCCCTTTCCTAATCGGCCACCATTCAGATAATAATCTACTTTCCTGTTTTTGCCACCAAAGTGGATAACTTCACATTTATCCACATTATACTGTTGCGACACCTTAACACAGAAAAATAAACATAAGATGTTTTTAGCTACTGCATTCACTCATTCAGTCTCACCCTGTCAAAGATTCCCATTGTTATACCTCCTTCTCTGAAACTGAAATGCAGCATGATTTTTCTCTTTCCCATATCTAACAAAGGGACCTGAAACATAAACTCTATTTCTTTTCCCACAAATGCTGCCTGATCTCCAGTGTTTCTAGAATGTTTTGTTTGTATTTCATTCTCCCCTTCCTTTTATCCATGTAACAATAGACAATAGACAATAGGTGCAGGAGTAGGCCATTCGGCCCTTCGAGCCAGCACCGCCATTCAATGTGATCAGGGCTGATCATCCCCAATCAGTACCCCGTTCCTGCCTTCTCCCCATATCCCCTGACTCCAGGGGCCACAGTTTAAGAATAAGGGGTAAGCCATTTAGAACGGAGACGAGGAAACACTTTTTCTCACAGAGAGTGGTGAGTCTGTGGAATTCTCTGCCTCAGAGGGCTGTGGAGGCAGGTTCTCTGGATGCTTTCAAGAGAGAGCTAGATAGGGCTCTTAAAAATAGCGGAGTCTGGAGATATGGGGAAAAGGCAGGAACGGGGTACTGATTGGGGATGATCAGCCATGATCACATTGAATGGCGGTGCTGGCTCGAAGGGCCGAATGGCCTACTCCTGCACCTATTGTCTATTGTCTATTGAGGAGGAAGAGAGGTGCTAATGGGGAGCAGGTTACATCAAGTTACCTCAAGTTACAAAGTTTAATGTTCACACTGTTGAGTTGTCGACAGGGTGACTATTTTTACCGAGCACGTGCGTTCTGTCCGCCATGGCTACCTGGAGCTTCCTACACTGACCTGTCTCTCCTTGGCCTCCTCTATGGGGAACACAACCTGTGGGGACCCGGATTCGATCCTATCTTCGGGTTCCTTCTGTATGGAGTTTGTACTTCGTTCTTTGACCACGTGGGATTTCTCCAGGTGCTCCGGTTTCCTCCCACATCCCAAAGATGTACAGGTTTGTAGGTTAATTGGCTTCTGTAAATTGTCCATAGTGAGTGGGGTAGAACTAGTGTACGAGGATCACTGGCTGGTGCTGAGTCGGCGGGCCAAAGAGCCTGTTTCCGCCCGTATCTCTAAAACTGAAACATCTGATATTCTGCCCGAGTAGTCTATAAACTCAGTTCTGAAATTCAACATATCTTTCTATATTTAGATTAAAGTTCAAATCAGCTGAATGCTCCAAGCAGAAACCAAACTCAGTGTCACTAATCAGATATTCGGTGATTTAAGTGGTGATTTAATTGCACTTTTGATGGCATCTACCATCCTATGCTGATGATTGAGAGCTGTTCGGCTGATAATTGGCCAGATTGTTTTTATCGACAGGATTTATGCGGGGACATTTTTCACATTGTCACACAGATGTATAAATTTACCGTGCCGGATGGAAGCAGAGTTATTTACAGACCATGTCTCCATCACCTCAGTTGAGATGCTGCCAAGATCTAACGTCTTTTGCTGCATTAGCTGTTTTAAGATGATTGGTGCCTGAGCTTTGTAATGAGTGTTTATATATAGTTGTCCCAGTTGCGGGCAAACATAAATAATCTGCGTGCTCGGAGAAATCAAAAAAAACGCTGACGTGAATTACACAAACATTCATGCAAGTTGGTTGATGATAGATTCTGAACAGCTTCCTCTGCAAAATAGAAAATGGTCTTGCAGACTTTACCCCAACTTTTCTGCAGAGCAATGCAGTGGGCTGGGTTGCAGCAGGCAGTTCCAGTGGATGTATCAGTGCCTTCCCGCCTCTGCATACTGCACTCTGCATCTGTCTCCTGACCTCCCCATTCAATCTCATGATATTCTACAAAGACCCGATCTGAGGACTGAAAATAACATAGTGTTTGCCCAAAGATGGGCACAAAATGGTGGAGTAATTCAACGGGTTAGGCAGTATCTCTGGAGAAAAGGAATAGGTGACGTTTTGGGTCGGGACCCTTCTTCAAACCTGCCACCTGAAATGGGCCATTAAGTGCGGCCTTTTCCCATTTGACTGGGCTGCCAATCTTTATTCATGTTTTTTTCTTGACTCTATTTTAATTAATGTTCTAATACATTTGCTGCATTTTAAGTAAATGTGCTTTTCTAGGTGTTAGTTATTTTTTATCAGATGTTGGTTGCCAAGTCGACCTACGGAAATTTGGAAACAGTACAAAAGCCATTGGACACTTTGAGCAGTCAGAGAGTCAGTGTGTGGACCATGAATGGGGCCACGTACTAGGCTGTCTAAGGCCAGTCATTCCTCACAGCCTGGTTTGCTTTGTTGAATGGGTGGAACAAGGACTCTAGGCTGTTGGGATTTGGTGTAAACAATGGGCTAGGGCCGTGAGATGCTACACAATCCGGCTCATTCATTATCAGTTGGAATGTTCGTAAATTATTGGCTTAAGCCATTTAGATGAGCCTAACACGCTCACCAAAGTATAGCTAACTCCTCGTCATTGCTTTAATGATGATATCACTCATTGTAACCTTTTACACATGGAATAGACTGGAAAGGGCAGCACAGCAGTAGAGTTGCTGCCTTACAGCGCCAGAGACCCAGGTTTGACCCTCAAGGGCCTGTCCCACTTACGCGACCTTGGCTCGCAAATTACGCGACATCGTGGTCGCTTGAGGCGTACGGGCACCGTATGGCCGCGCGGGGCTGGTCCCAATTAGAAACGCGGAGGGGTATGGAGTTGTGCGGGGCTGGTCCCGACATCGCGTGGGGCTCCGAAATTCTTGCAATGACCAAAATCTGTGTGCGCCAATGGACTGTCGGCCCACGTACGCACGCAGGCCCATTGCGGTCGTACGCAGCGTCTTGACGGCATACGCAGCGTCTTGACGGCATACGCCTAGCGCGTGGCATTGCGTTATGACGTCACCACCCGACGCCATGCGACGCCCAAATTCAGTCGGCCCGCCTCCTGCCCAGCTGATTTGTAAGCATGACGTAAATGATGTCACGCGCGAACTTAGCGCAAACATAGCGCGACCTCCGCTTCCGGTTGGTCGCGCCAAACGCACGCAATCACATGCAAGTGGGACAGGCCCTTAACTCTGTACCCAGGTTGTTCTTTTTCCCTGTGGGTTTCCTCTGGATGCCCCAGTTTATCCCACAATGTTTGTAGGTTAATTTGCTTTGGTAAAACTTGTAAGTTGCCCCTAGTGTGTAGGATGGTGCCAGCATATTGGGTGATCATTGGTTGGCGTGGGTGCGCCGAATAGCACGTGTTTCCACGCAGCATGTCTTAAGTCTAAGAGTAAAGTCTAAAAAGCTGTAAAAACTACGTCAGGCAGAAGTTAATATTGAGCACTTTCATGAACCGATAATTCATTTTTCTGTCTGCAATTGTAATAGAAGTATGAATCCATTTGTCACATGACTTGATTTCTGCCAGCATCAGCATCAAGTTGAGCCTTAAGGTTTAGGTTTCAAATACATAAATTGTTGCAAATTCACCAGCATTGAAAGATTGATAGATTTTCTTTGCATATGATCCTTCGATGCAACTGGCTGGGAAATTGGCTTATTTTTTCAGTAACATGTCATATTGTCATACAGTGTGGAAACAGGCCCTTCGGCCCAACTTGCCCACGCTGGCCAACCTATTCCATCTACACTAGTGTCAACTGCCCACGTTTGTTGCGTATATGGAACGAGCTGTCAGAGGAGGTAGTTGAGGCAGGTACTGTCACCACACTGGACATGACATTTGGATAGATACATGGATAAGAAATGTTTAGAAGGATATGGGCTAAACGCAGGCGGGTGGGACTAATGTCTTTATTGTCTTTCTGCTGACTGGTTGACACATAACAAAGGGGATCTTTGTCGGCATGAGCTAGTTGGGCTGAAGGGCCTGTTCCTGTGTAGTTTGATTCCATGACTTGAGAAACTTTTTTTCAGACTTGCAGCGTGGAAACATGCCTTTCGGCCCACCAATTCTGCGCCAACCAGCAATACCCCGTACATTTCCTCTATCCTACACACTCAGCACAATTTACTGTTGAAACATGCCTCAAGAACAAATGCAATAATAGGCAAGAAATTAAGACAAATTGCACTCGGGCCTTCCTCGGAGTATGATGTCACAAAGTATTATACACATAACAAAAGCTTTTCACTGTACCTCGTGACATTAAACCAAGCTGAACTGAACTCATGTGAAAGATCCACAAATTAAGGTGATGTTTTAGTTTACCAGTGGGAATCTGACTTCTGATGCACTGTCTGCATGGAGCTGCCATATTGTCTTTGTGACTGTGTGTGCTTCTGTTTCTTCCCATATCCCCAAAACTGCTAGTAGAAACATAGAAACATAGAAAATAGGTGCAGGAGTAGGCCATTCGGCCCTTCGAGCCTGCACCGCCATTCAATATGATCATGGCTGATCATCCAACTCAGTATCCTGTACCTGCCTTCTCTCCATACCCCCTGATCCCTTTAGCTACCAGGGCCACATCTAACTCCCTCTTAAATATAGCCAATGAACTGGCCTCAACTACCTTCTGTGGCAGAGAATTTCAGAGATTCACCACTCTCTGTGTGAAAAATGTTTTTCTCATCTCGGTCCTAAAAGATTTCCCCCTTATCCTTAAACTGTGACCCCTTGTTCTGGACTTCCCCAACATCGGGAACAATCTTCCTGCATCTAGCCTGTCCAACCCCTTAAGAATTTTGTAAGTTTCTATAAGATCCTCCCTCAATCTTCTAAATTCTAGCGAGTACAAGCCGAGCCTACCAGTCTTTCTTCATATGAAAGTAGGTTAAATAGTTCACGTTCACGTTATAGGAGTAGAATTAGGCCATTCGGCCCATCGAGTCGACTCTGCCATTCAATCATAATTGCTATCAATTACCCCTCAGTGAAGGTAAGTTGCAAAAGAACCAAGGGGTAGTTGATGTGGATGGGAAAGAGAACTAGTTGAAGTGTTATTTTGGTAGCAAAAACAGGAAAGCAGATTACTATCTAAATGGCGTCAAGTTGGGAAAAGGAGAAGTACAACAGGATCTGGGGGTTCTTGTACATCAGTCTATGAAAGTAAGCATGCAGGTACAGCAGGCAGTGAAGAAAGCGAATGGCATGTTGGCCTTTATAACAAGAGGAATCGAATATAGGAGCAAAGAGGTCCTTCTGCAGTTGTACAGAGCCCTAGTGAGACCACACCTGGAGTATTGTGTGCAGTTTTGGTCCCCTAATTTGAGGAAGGCCATTCTTGCTATTGAGGCAGTGCAGCGTAGGTTTACAAGGTTAATTCCCGGGATGGCGGGACTGTCATCTGCTGAGAGAATGGAGCAGCTGGGCTTGTATACTCTGGAGTTTAGAAGGATGAGAGGGTATCTCATTGAAACATATAAGATTGTTAAGGGCTTGGACACACTAGAGGCAGGAAATATGTTCCCGATGTTGGGGGAGTCCAGAACCAGGGGCCACAGTTTAAGAATAAGCAGTAAGCCATTTAGAACGGAGATGAGGAAACACTTTTTCTCACAGAGAGTGGTGAGTCTATGGAATTCTCTGCCTCAGAGGGCGGTGGAGGCAGGTTCTCTGGATGCTTTCAAGAGAGAGCTTGATAGGGCTCTTAAAAATAGCGGAGTCAGGGGATATGGGGAGAAGGCAGGAACGGGGTACTGATTGGGGATAATCAGCCATGATCACATTGAATGGAGGTGCTGGCTCGAAGGGCCGAATGGCCTACTCCTGCACCTATTGTCTATTGTCTATTGTTACATGGATAAAAGGAAGGGGAGAATGAAATACAAACAAAACATTCTAGAAACACTGGAGATCAGGCAGCATTTGTGGGAAAAGAAATAGAGTTTATGTTTCAGGTCCCTTTGTTAGATATGGGAAAGAGAAAAATCATGCTGCATTTCAGTTTCAGAGAAGGAGGTATAACAATGGGAATCTTTGACAGGGTGAGACTGAATGAGTGAATGCAGTAGCTAGAAACATCTTATGTTTATTTTTCTGTGTTAAGGTGTCGCAACAGTAGCACTATGTGATGTCCCTACAGGGATGGAAGATCTGAGCCAAAATTACACCAGAATGACTGGCAGCGATGGCCAGTTCCGAAATAGACAGAAAGAAAACATGCATTACCTGAAATTGGAGGTAATTCTGGAGTTTGAATGCTGCAAAGTGCCAAAATTGAAGAAAGAGTGTTGTTCGTCAACTATACTTTGGGCCTCGATGTAACAGAATCTGATGTTACAATCAGATAAATGAGGATAGAAAAGGAAAGGGATTTGGATTGATGGCGTTACTCTGCTGGAAGCCATCATGGACAACATGGGCTGAATGGCCTCAGTATGGGCCTTAATCAGTTACTGAGTAAAATATGGTCAATGGGTTGCATTAATATTATGATCGGAAAAGTCAAGCTGGTGCATCTGAGCTTCATTTTGGAGGAGCTAGTACTTAAAAACTTATGTTGAAGTTCTAATGGTGATATTGGAAAATTGTCATACACATTGATATGAATTATGCACAGATGTATCAAAGCTGGTTTCCATCTGGTTTCCATCTAGAAATTATTGGTTGTGCAATCTGGCCCAATTTAAATTGTTTTCCTATGCAATTTGCACGAGAAATAGAAGCTAATTGATCCAATTTATCGGCAAAAGTGCATAATATTCTTTGGCTGCATGAGGGGATAAGTGGTGGGGAGGTTAATCATTTTTAGAAATTCGTATCTTCAATCAAGACTCCTGCTTTAACACGTACATCCATCCCCCAAATATCTGTTAGCACTCCAGTCCCATATGTTCTTATACTTTTTCCATATAATAGCAACGATTGAATTTTGGATAAAACCTGCAGGTTATGATTCTCACCTTCCATTGTATTACCAGTTCCATTCCTTGCTATAAATGGGTGGCTTGGTGTGTCACAGTGGCAGAGTGGCTGCCTTACAGTGTCGGAGACCCTGGTTGGAATCTAACGATGGGTGATGTCTGTACGGTTGCTTGTAAGTTCTCCCTGTGACCTGCATGTGTTTTCTCCGGGTGCTCCGGTTTTCTCCCATACTCCATGGACGTACAGGTTTGCAGGTTAATTGGCTTCTGTAAAATTGTGAAATGTCGCTAGTGTATATAGGATAGTGCTAGTGAGCACTAAACTAACCTAAATTCTCCAATTTGAATAGCAGAACTAAAGACAGTGACCCTGCGGATTGTCTCCGGATGCCTATGAGCCACCCCAGTAAACCAACTGCCCGTCCTCGCTGGTATCGATCGCCCCGGCTAACATCAGACGAGAAGCAGCCACGCTGGCCCTCTTTCGAAAGGCACAGACCAGTGAATCCCACCTCCTCCATCAGATCGTCACAGAGACACCACGACGTGTACGGCTCAAGTCACGGCGCCCCTTTGCCACACAAGCCCAAGAGCTGCTCTGCACAACACCGGCTGACGCTTCCAAGGCTGTCTGGGCCAAGACGAGATGGAGAGACCAGTGGAAGTCAGCGGAACCATCTAGGCTACACCAGTACATTGATGACCCCATGGACGTCCCAGGCCAGGACCTGCCCCGAAAGCAGTGGACAACCCTCAACCGCTTGAGGACAGGCGTTGGACGCTATGGAGTAGCGATGAAGAGGTGGGGCCTCGTGGACGGCGCCTCCTGCCAGTGTGGGGACCCAACACAGACAGTGGAGCACATCGTCACCAGTTGCCCCAAACACCGGCCACCGAATGGTGAACGAGGTCTGATGGACCTGGACGATGACACATTGGCCTGGCTCGCCTCAACGGAGCTGCAGGTCTAAAAGACACACGACAGAAGAAGGAGAAGGCAGAGACTCAACATTGATGATGAGTGTTCACAATGCACATACATTGGTCATCTTCAACCTCACTTAACCCTATGATTCCTTCAGGCAGGACACCCTCCTCAAATGTGTCCGCACACAGAAGTAAGTTATCCATGATCGCATGGGAATATTTACTTAATTCATTATCATCATGTGTTGACGTGCTATCCAATCAACAAAAATGCTATACATAATTACAATCAAGCCATCCACAGTGCAAGGGTGCAGGGTCAAGGGTATAACATTTAGTGCATGATAAAGTCTGATTAAATATAGTTCAAAGGTGCCCAATGAGGATGAATACATTTCCTCAGGTATCTTGGGTTTTCTCCTGGGACACCAACCTTGTATGTGGCGCCTGGTTAAATGCTTTCCGATAATCCAAACACACAATCTGTATAGATGCCTCTGTATTGATTCTCCTTGTTACAACCTCAAAGAATTCTAGCAAACCTGTCATTTATAATATTGAGATAGTTTGATCCATGGGGTGGGGGATTCAACCTTCACGTGGTCCGCCCTGTTTCGACTAATGCAATCAACTCGACGTGCACAAACGGAAGATCAAATAGAACAAGTTGTCCAACAACTTTAGGCTGTGCATGCCACATGAAAGAAGAAGAAGAAGGTAGATGGGAGGGCAGGACAGCATTCTAGCTGGTGAGAGAATGGCTCAGTTGCCTGATAACAGCTGGGAAGAAACAAATCTGTGAATCTGGAGGTTCGTGTTTTCAAACTCCTGTACCTCTTGCCTGATAGGAGAGGGAGGAAGAGGGAGTGGCCAGGGTAGAACTGATCCTTGATTATGCTGGTGGCCTTGCCGAGGCAACATGAAGTGTAGATCGAGTCAATGGAAGGGAGATTGGTTTGCATGATGGTCTGGGCTTTGTGCACAACTCTCTGCAATGTTCCCAAGATTAGATTAGATTAGATAGAATTTATTTGCCACACAACCAGGGTCGGTGAAATTTGGGTTGTCAGCAGCGATACAATAATAAAGAACACACAACCACAATAAAAATGTAACACAAACATCCACCACAGCATTCATCACTGTGGTGGAAGGCACAAAATTTGGCCAGTCCTCCTCCATTCCCCCCCCGTGGACAGGACCAGAGTCCAGAGTCAGTCAAGGATCGGCTCTTCCTCACCGGCCGGCGGTCAAGATTTAAAATCCTCGCCGCAGCCAGAAGCACCGTAGACTGCAGGGCCGGCGGTCGAAGCTCCCCTCCAGGGGTGATGGTAAGTCCATGCCGGCCCCGCGGTAGAAGTTGGCCGCAGGCCGGCAGTGATGGCTACTTCTTCCCCCGGGTCCCCCACGAGGGATCCCGTGCTGTAGACACCGCACCAGCTGGAGCTGTGCAGACCGCGCGCGGCTTCAGGCTGCGACTTCAGGCTGCCGGCTGCCCCGGGCCAGCGAAACGGAGCGCTCCCCTCCAGCGAGGGTTCACCCGCTCCACGCCGAGAGTCCACGCTGCACCTGCTGCTGAAGCCCCGGGCGCGTCTCCGGGAAAGGCCGCGCCGATCCTTGATGTTAGGCCACGGGGGAGGCGACCTGGAAAAAGTCGCCTCTCCATGGAGGAGGCGACCGAAGCGGTTTCCCCCTCACCCCCCCACACCAACCACCACACAAACATACGAAGGAACATTAAATACATACTTTAAAACAAACTAAAAAAATAAAAAAAGTTGAAAAAACTGACGCGCTGCTGACATGGCTGCTACCAGAGGAGCGCCCCCGGTAGATATTTCTACGACATATCTGTAGAAGTTGGTGAGGGTTGTTGAGGACATGCCAAACTTCTAAGGCTTCCAAGGAAGTAAAGGTGGTGGAGTGCTTTCTGGGCCATTGCTTCGACCACAATAAATTGCTGGTGATACACAGAAGAACTTGAAACTTTCGACTACCTTTAGTCTGGCACCACCAATGTTATGGTGGTGAGGTATGTGTACCGCACTTCCTGAAGTCAATCACAATCTCCTTTGTCATGCTGACATGGACAAGTGCTTGTTGTCTAGGCCCCACTTTATGACGTACTCAATCAATGCTTGCAATGACCAAGAGGAGATTGAACAAATGTTCATTGGTTCTCTTTACACATATTCTGCCTGACCCGCAGAATACCTGCAGCATTTTTCTTTCTATTTCAAATTTCCATCATCTCCATTTTGTTTATTTTCAACATTTTCACCTACACTCACTTTCTCCAGGTTAAATGCATCGCCATGGGAACTTGCGTGATCATGGGCCCTGATCATGGGCCTGAACCATGGGCCTGAACCATGGGCCTGAACCATGGGCCTGAACCATGGGCCTGAACCATGGGCCTGAACCATGGGCGCTGATCATGGGCCTGAACCATGGGCCTGAACCATGGGCGCTGATCATGGGCCTGAACCATGGGCCTGAACCATGGGCGCTGATCATGGGCCTGAACCATGGGCCTGAACCATGGGCCTGAACCATGGGCCTGACGGATGACATTCTCTGCAAGAATACATAGAGCAACCTTTGATTCAATCTTCTCAGACCTCCTTCAACTCTGTCTCTGTTGATTTGCTGAGTATTTATGTGATTCCTGGAGGGACCAAGGGAACTGACTAGCAGAAAAAAGTTCATTGGTCAGTTTAGTTGCAAATCAGTTTTATTGGCAAGAGAGAACAAAAACTATACTTGTCTCGGTCAGCGCAGGGTTCAGCAGCACACCTGTCTCTCCCTCTCTCTCTCTCTCTCTCTCTCTCTCTCTCTCTCTCTCTGCCTCCGTCCGCAACGTTGACCGCGACTCAGCCCGTCAGTGAACCCGTCTCGTACATGAACTTGAACTAACTTCTGCCTCCCTGGCGCCTGCCTTTATACGCTAAGAAATCAGCCATTGAAATAACCGCCGGTAAGTCCTGGCCAATTACGCTGCTCCCAAATTCAAACTATAACTAATGGCAGGGGACTGCATCCCACTAAGCCCCCTGCCCCCACCCCCCTTTGCGAACAAAGCACTATCAGCCGCAGACTGGCATGTAAAGCAATAGACAGCGCTACAGACTTTGCGTGCAAATCAATACACACAGCGCTGCAGACTTGGTGCATAAAGGCAATACACACAGTGCTGCCGGTTTGGCACGCAAAGGTTTAAACTGAGCTCTGTCAGCTGAGCACGTGGAGATTTAACTAAAGAGCTGTCAGCTGAAGTGTTCTAAATATAGCGTTGCCGGCCACAGCGCTATGGGCTTTAAACATAGAGCTATGGGCTTTAAACATAATGCTATGGCTGCAGCGCTATGGGCCACAGACTGTTCGGGAAAATTCTCGATAGCATCTTGTAGAAAGCTTGATCATTTCATCAACTTTTCTGCCAATTCTCATCCTGTTCTCACTTTCACATCTTCCATATCTGACATTTGCTATCTCTTTTTCCATCTCAGGGGATAGGTTAGCCTCCAATGTTCACCACAACCCCAATGGCTTCCATGGCTACCTCTATTGTACTTCTTTCTATCTAGGTTCTGGAAAGTATTCCATTCTCCCAATATTTCTGCCTCCATCCTATCTACTCTGGTGATGAGGTTTTCCTCACCTGTGCCTGTACTAAGTCTTCCTTGTTCCTTAATTGTAGATTTTCCCATACCATAACTGATAGAGCTCTGAATGCATCTCTTCTGTTTCCCACAATTCTGTTCCCACCAAGCCAGAACAAGAAAAATAATTGTAGATAGACACAAAATGCTGGAGTAACTCAACGGGACAGTCAGCATGTCTGGAGAGAAGGAATGGGTAACGTTTTGGTTCGAGACCCTTCTTCAGACAAGGAAACAATTTTCCTTGGTCTTACATGCCATCCCATCAAGCTTCATATTTAATGATTCATCCTCCATAAATTTGTCACCTTCAACGAGAGGTTATCATTGGACACACTTACCGCTTTTATCTCTTTCAGAGTTCTTAAGGGGCCACATCTTCTGCAAACACCCAATTCACTTTTACTTCTCCAAAAGCCACTCCCTTCTCACCTCCCTTTTTAATGAA